>NC_140591.1:607119513-609519513 GCF_964204655.1 Triturus cristatus | reverse complement strand
CAACCTGAAATTAAAATGTAATGAACCATTTAACCCCTTCGCTGCGGCGCGAATTCCGCCGCAGCGCTGGGGGGGTTTTGGGGGGTTTGCGGCGCCGCTATGCTTATGATGGAACCACGCCGTCATGAGTCACGGGCGAGCTGTGCTCATGACGGAGTGGTTCCGTCATGACTCCACCCACTTGCGATAATCGCCCGCACAGGCGGGGAATTAGCGCTGCGTGGGAGGAGCGGCCGCCAACGGCCGCAGCATGACGGAACCACTCCGTCATGAGCACACGGCGCCCGTGGCTCATGACGGAGTGGTTCCGTCATGAGCGGGGAACGGGTTAAAAATGTATTACATTTGTTAACAAGTAAATAAATAAAAGATATCAAGTAAATCAATTATATCAGTGCATATATATTACAAAAAAACGCTAACCGGAGTAAGAGCCATCAGAGGATTGACTATTTGTCCATCTGCCCAATTTAGATGGGTGGACAGAGAGCCATTTTTGTACAGTTTGTCAAACCCTGGCGGTGAGGGACTGTAACAAAGAAATAATGCCTCCCACACCATTGTAGATGACTCCCATCACGAGGGGGGCATTATCTTTTTATTTTCAAAAAGAAAATCCAGTTTGGGGATTTTCTTTTTGAAAATAATAAATGAAAATTGTTTGATGCAAGACTCCTTCATGTGGCTGGAGCCCTGCACGAAACAGCAAAATTCATTTACAGGAACCGCTGTGATAGCTGTTTCTGACAATGCTTTACAAATGACCTACAGTTTGGCAGTCTTTTTAAAGTCTAGTGGTCAGGACCTCTGCCAGGGCGTCGGAGGAATTTTCTCACATGTCCTTGCCTGATAATAGCCCGACTGCTGAGATCCAAATCTGGGCCTAATCCACCATAGAGTACTATATTTCATATCCTTCTGCATTGTGTTTTAATGCATAGCTTGTGCTTAAAAGCCACACATTTTCCCACTATTTACAGAACCTGATCAAGAGTCTAAGGTTATATAACACCAATCAGATGATAACATTAATTGATTGCATGTGGTTGACACTGGTACCTGCATCCTCTTGTGTCAACTGATGTCAGCTAGTACCACCACAGTCAACTAGCTTATTAGATTCCTGATGAGTTAGCTGCCATCACCACCACCAATGCTAAACATCCTGTTGCCAGCTGTCTTGGTATTAGGATTCCAGGAAACCTGTGCCCTTTGATGCTCCCAGGTAAAACACAGCAAAAACACTGTCTACTCCTGACTCCTAACGAACACCTATTTACAGACATTGAAGAAAATGACCTGAAAATGGGGATGGGGAAAATTGATTTATTTTACTGGTAAATTTGCTTTATGCAGATCAGTTTCACATATAAAGTCAAGTGCAATAGCAGATAGAATCCTGCCTGGGTCAGGGAAGGCCCATCTACCCTGGAAGGGACAGTGCATGTTTGTGATGCCAGAGCCATCCAAGCCCGTTCTCGAGTAAGCTGTGAGAATGGTCTAAAAACAGTGACTAGTTTTAATTGGATTGAAGGTGTGCACAAATATCTGCTCAAATAACTTGCAATTTTAGCAATTCTAATTAGAAACTCTTCAATCAATAAATTCCTGTTATTGCACCTTTCTGACTGGCTGGTGTGCCATTGCCTGTATCTGGGTCCTGCCTACTGATAGCTGCAAATCCCTGCCCCTAGATTCTTTAGCCTAAGGCTTCAAAGACCAAACATGTTATCCAGTGTCTTTAGAGTAGGTACCCAGGGCAACAAGGACCCCTCCCCCCATAAATATTATTTACTTATAATTTGAATATTTATTTAATAAAAGCACAGCCCACTCATTTCTTCAATAAACCCCATATTTTAAAAAAAAACTAATAAACAATGTAAAATAAAGTATCGGGCAATAGAGTTTTAAAATATTGAACATGTAATAATAATTAAAACAAACGTTAAAAATAACAGTACTTGCCAAAACCTAATAAAGTAAAATATATAAACAAATAATACATTAATAAATGTAATACATTTAAATGTTTTTACCCAAACACTAGCCACCTAATTGTCCAGTAACCCAAACTAAAATGAAAATGCATTAAATATTTATTAACATGAATAAATACATAACAAATAAAATAATTAAGCAATCAACATTAATACATCATTAAAAACACTGTCCACCCAAAACCCTATTAAACCACACAACCCGAAATAAAGATGTAATAAATTATCAAAAAATGCATTCAATTTGTAAAGAAAAAAATAATAAATAAAAAATATCGAATAAATCATTTATTCCAGGTGGCTGGGACAAAGAGGGCCTTCTTGGCACATGGAGACAAGGTACCTCTTACCACCTCCTTAAACCTCCTCTGGCCAGTGACTGTGCTCCCAGCCCAATTGAGAGACTTCACCAAGTCTCACTGAACAGCGCAAGGTTTGGAATTTGATAACATAACAGCAGTCCTTTTTAGGTCTTGTCTGAGACAGCGCATGCTGTCTCTTCAAGACATTTAGTAAGTGGCTTTTAAAAGTGCCACCAGAGGCTTTTGGTTGTCTAAAGCTTGAGTGCATGTGAGCGTGCACACCAACAGCCTCCATCTGCCTTTCTGTCATGGCTCATTAAGCCTCCTCCACCCCCTTGCTGTCTGCTCTCACTACCCCCCTCCCTTCTCCCCCCTCCCTTGTCCCCTTCCCTCCTCGTTAGCTTGTTATTCTTAACTTCGGAAGCATCTGATCTGAATTCTTCAAGGAGCAATTCACTTCCGACTAAGCCAATGTCGCCTCAGACAGTAGACATTTTCTGGTGCTTGTTGTGTGTTTCTTTTCGTCGCATTTGGCATATAATCACTGTATATAACGTTAGACCATTAAGCACTCTTAGATCTTTTTCACTATACGGTAACTTGTTGCACAGTGCCCGTTTTTGATTTAATTATTTACTTCTTTAATTTGTTACAATTAGCGTCCAGTTGTATTAACTTTCTCCACCCCTGCTTAGCTGTTTTCACACTAGTTGCCCCGTCTACTGCTGGGGTTTCCGTTTGGACTACATACAGTTGGGACGAGTTTTTGGGGTTACATTGCGCATCAGCCTGTCCATGCAAGCCACTGTGC
Source organism: Triturus cristatus (assembly GCF_964204655.1). Taxonomy (NCBI): domain Eukaryota; kingdom Metazoa; phylum Chordata; class Amphibia; order Caudata; family Salamandridae; genus Triturus; species Triturus cristatus. Next base: position 609,516,400 of record NC_140591.1, on the reverse strand, counting down.
TTTACCTATGGGATTCACTTAACCAGCACTGCGCTGTGATTAGGCCTAAGCCCTATCTTTCATTGAGATCGCACTCGCATCTCACCGTCTTTATGGCGTTTAGCTCCCACGCTCGTCAGACTTTAATGCGAACATAGGCTAGTTCACGCGTCTCCTACATATTTTTACTCCCCCACTGCACCGCCACTGTCATTTCTTTACTTCTTTAACTGTCCTCGGAACCTCTCCCGTTTCGTCATCGGATATCTATCCATGATTTGGGGCATTGTCGTGATTGTGCATGTCATGCTCTGCAGCAAAATTACAGTTAATCAGTTTGCACTGTCATTATATTTCATGTTCCCTGTAAAACACATGCATCTCGTGACTCCTAACGTAATGCAACTCAGTTACCTGCCTATAAAGCTGCTACTTGCACATAGCCTGGTCTGTGCCCATGTCTTCTTTGCTGCCTGCAACCACTACAGGACTTGCTGATGACATACATTTCCCCACATTTCATGATTTTCATAGTGACGTGACAAAGATTTCAAGCTTTTGTGAAGCTGCAACAAATTTCATAGACTTTTGCAAAGTATACCTTTCTGTGCAATTTGTATGGCCTCATTCAAAATATAGAACCATCTTTATAGTCAGTGAAGAGGGTAGCCTCAGCAGAACAGGAATATATGTTTGCTATATATGCCTAACTGGCTGTCTGAATCTCTCTTACTTTATCCTTTAGGAACTGTTACCATCAGACTGCTGTTATATATGGATGCACACATGTATAATCAGATCAGACTCTTTTATTTCCAAAAAATGCATTCTTACAGAAATATTGCACATTATTCAATTCATTGACATAAGCAATTACAAATATCATAAAAATCTACAATAGATAGCAATTAAATAAATCAATACAGCAAACACAGAACACCAACCTAAAACAAATATAAAATGGTCTATAAATTAAAATATCTTAAAATTAATTGAGCGATCTGCAGCCCATTATCCCACATGTATCAAAATGTTTGAAAGCGCAACAGTTTAACCAACACATGCAAAGCTCATTCCATCAGTTAAGGCTACAAGAGAGCATTATACAGGCCTACATAACATAAACCGGCAGAGAGACAATCCATTTAAACAAGCATTGGCATTGCCAATAGGTCTCGCTTTTTTGGAGATTATTAAGTATTTAGTTATGCAGCACAATATCCTTGGTGCAACAACATCAACTGTTGCATGGCTAAACACTTATAAGGTACAAGGTTTAGCCATGCAACAGCTGATGTTGTTGCACCAAGGATATTGTGCTGCAAAACTAAATACTTATAAGGTCCCAAAAGCGAGACCTATTGGCTATGCCAATGCTTGTTAAACTATGTACAGGATTCCTGCACTTATCTTGGCTTGCTGTCACTGATGAGAGCATGCCTGGAGCAACATCCTCCAACTACCTGTTTTTTGAAGACTCATACCAGCTACAACATGGCACTCTGGCATTCTGAACAACGAAACTCAAAAATAGACAAATTGTTACTACAAAAGCTGTGAACTAATTAATAGCCTGTGCCTTATCAAGCTACAAACTACTCAACAACTTTTGCATGGTGCATGTGTATTCTCCATTTTAGATTCAACTTCTAAGGTTGTAAAATCTCTTTCTCGTGGTGTACTTTCCCACACTTCTGCTGATGCGAGAATGTGCTGTATGTGCATGTGTGTTAGGATCTGACGCCCTATAGTCTGTACAGTTAATTCCAGGTTCATACATAAAGAACAGGTTGCCATTGGTTTCCTTTCTCTCTGTGCTCATGAAGAGATACTCAATTTTAGCTAGATAAAAACTAAATGAGGTGCTCTGCACCTTTGACACCCACACACCCACACACCCACTTATTCACCCATATAGTTACTCACACAACAACAAATTTACCCATACAGCCACTCACACACCCACTCACACACCCATACAACCCCTCAGACACACACTCACACACAGATACACAGTCACACATATACTATATATTTTTAACACTCATAAACCTTTAGAAAACACTCACAATCACCGGATGAGTTCCTCAGTGATGTCATTTGAGATGTCATCAGTGATGTCATTGACCATGTCATGATTGATTTAATATTTGAGGTCATACACAGTGCACTGCGGGAGTACGTAATAGTTAGTTTAAGTAACTAGAATTGATGATTTTCTATGGTTTTGTGCATGTGGAATCCGAGCCTAACTATAACATCCACGTAACCTTTTATTTTTTATTGAATTTCTAAGGTTTTTTAAAATTCTATTCCTCTAACCTTTGTTTTTTTAGTGAATTTGTATGTTTTTTCAAATGTTTTTTCCAAACTATAATGTCCCTGTAATCTTTGATTTAAAAAAAAAAATGAATATCGCCAGTAGATAGTTATAGTTAGGCCCTAGTTTCCATAGGAAAAGCGCTTTTTGTTTTCCCAATAACTTTGGCGCCGGTTGACGAATCTTCACGAAACTTTCAAATCATATGGCCCGCTCCGGTCAGCTCCTATCCTGAAAGTGTTGGGGTGATTTGCCAAGCAGATTCCCTACACTACCCAAACACCACTGCACTACCTTAAACCCTACAACACTACCCCCAGCAAGACCCCTACACTACCCAAACACAACTGCACTACCCTAAACTACCCTAAACCCTAAATCTACCCCCAGCATGACCCCCTACACTACACAAACACCACTGCACTACCCTAAACCCTAAAACACTACCATCAGCATGAACCCATACACTACCCAAACATCACTGCACTACCCTAAACCCTAAAGCACCACCCCCAGCATGACCCCCTACACTACCCAAACACAACTGCACCACCCTAAGCCCTAAAACATGACACCCTACACTACACAAACACCACTGCACTACAAAAAAACCCTAAAACACTACCCCCAGCATGACCCCTACACTACACAAACACCACTGCACTACCCTAAACCCTAAAACAGTAGCCCCTACACTACACAAACACCACTGCACTACCCTAAACCCTAAATCACTACCCCCAGCAAGACCCCTACACTACCCAAACACAACTGCACTACCCTAAACTACCCTAAACCCTAAATCTACCCCCAGCATGACCCCCTACACTACACAAACACCACTGCACTACCCTAAACCCTAAAACACTACCATCAGCATGAACCCATACACTACCCAAACATCACTGCACTACCCTAAACCATAAAACACGAACCCCTACACTACCCAAACACAACTGCACGACCCTAAGCCCTAAAACACGACCCCCTGCACTACAAAAACACCACTGCACTACCCTAAAATCTCAAACACTACCCCCAACATGACCCCCTACACTACCTAAACACCACTGCACTACCCTAAACCCTAAAACACGACCCCTACACTACCCAAACAGAACTGCACGACCCTAAACCCTAAAACACGACTCCCTACACTACAGAAACACCACTGCACTACCCAAAAATCTCAAACACTACCCCCAGCATGACCCCCTACACTACCCAAACACCAATGCGCTACCCTAAACCCTACAACCTTACCCCCATCATGACCTCCTACGCTACTCAATCACCACTGCGCTACCCTAAACCCTAAAACACTACCCCCAGCATGACCCCCTACACTACCCAAACACCACTGCACTACCCTAAACCCTAGAAAAGTGTGTGAGTGTTGGTATAGGTGTATGAGTGCATATAATAGTGTTGTATTGATGAGTGACTGCATGTATGAGTGACTGTATGGGTGAATGAGTGGATTCATGTGTAGACTTAGGAATCAGTCAGCGCATATTTAGTAACTGGTATTGATGTGTCTATTTTTTCGAAAATGGTAGTCTGTATTTTAGAGTGGGTGTATCAAAGGTTATATTCAGGTGTGAGGAGGTGCATAAGATTTTCACATGGATGATGTCATCAGTGATGTCATTTGAGATGTCATCAGTGATGTCATCAGTGATGTCACTGACCATGTCATGAATGATGTAATATGTGATGTCATCAGCAGTGCATTGCGGGGGCGCGAGTTATAGTTAGCTGAACTAACTATAACACCAGAATTTCTATGGTTTTTGTGCGAGTGAAATGTCCAACTATAACATTCCTGAAACCTATGGTTTTTCAGTGAATTTCTATGTTTTTTAAATGCAAATTTCTAACTATCACGTGCCTGAAACCTATTTTTTTTTGGGCGAAAAAAAATATATATATATACCAGCAAACAATGTGGTTGTATGCTGGAGCGCTCAACAGCGGGTGCAGGCTGTGGGCCGGACCAGTGGCCTGAGTCAATTTTCCCACAAGATTTCAGCAGCACACAGGAATCGTTCTTTGCAGTAGCTGTTTTTTACAAAAACAGAGCCAGTCTGTCACAAACCGATGCGTTTTGGCCAGCACGGCCTTTGTCACGATGGGAAGACACTACCTTTGCAACCTGTTTTATAGCATATCCGGAGAAAAAACAGTCCCATTGCATTTTGGGAATTGTAGTTATTCCAGCATTGGTAACCAAAAGACAGACAACACATTTGTTCATTGCATTGCATTAATATCACCTAAAGTTGCATTGCTTTTGTTGTAAACTTTACATAAATTTTAAGCTTTAAATGCGTGTAGTACAATAGTGCGCTCTTTTTCATTTGTACAACTTGTATGTTATTTGCACTTTATATTTACAAATTATATTAACAATTTTTATTTAGGGGCCTGTGCATTTTTAGACGTTGGTATGTCTATTTCATTTTCTTACAACATTGTTTTTTTGTTTTATCACATAGGGGCCTATGCATCAACAATGCCATTTGCGATTCCTTATTAGCGAAAAATAAGGAATCGCTAATAAGGAATAGCAAAAGGCTATGCATGTAGGAATCGCTATTCAAATAGCGATTCCTTAATATTCCTTATTACCGAATCGGTAATACCGAATCGGTAATAAGGAATACCTACCCATTCATTCCTATGGGCTTGGAGGCCCATAGGAATGAATGTAAAGCCAGTCAGTATTAGCGATTCGGTATTACCGAATCGCTAATAGCGGGAGCACTTTCAAGGGTGCCAGGGTGTCAAAAGGACACCCTGTTGCACCCCTGAAAATGATATGTGCACATATGTTGCACACACACATGCTCTAAGGGCATGTGTGTGCGCAACATGAAACTTTGAAAACTGCACAAAAGTGCATTTTTCAAAGTTTTTGCAAATTACCATGCAGTTCATCTTCATGGTAATTTGCTCCCCCTATTAGCGAAATCGCTAATTTTTTAACTTTGATGCATTGCATTTAAGGAATCTCACTTTGGGATTCCTTAAATGCAATCGCTATTTAAGGAATCGGTATTTAAGGAATCCCTATTTAAAGAATCGCTATTTAAGGATTCCTTAAATAGCGATTTCTGCTTTTGGGTTGATGCATTGGGATTGGGTATTTTTTCCTTAATACCGGGAGCTATTACCGAATCGGTATTTTACCGACTGGATTTTGGGTTGATGCATAAGGGTGTTAATTCCTTGTTTGGTACTTATACCGCAAGCTGTTTTGGTAATACGCTTGCGCCTTTATTTACTTTGATTGTTGGATTAGTGTCCAATGTCATCATTGTATTTCACCGCAAGTTGTTTTGGTAATCCACTTGCACCCTTATTTTCTTTGATTGTTGGATTAGTGTCCAATGTCATCATGTATTTCACGGACTAAGATGTTTCAAAACATTTTTGTTGGCATCAGTTCCTGCTTTCACTTTAAAAAAAATGTAGATGTTCTCAGTTGTTCTGTTTTTGTCTACAAGTGAGTGTACATTTCTTTATCGTTATTAGGACCTTTGGGGCCTTTGTATGGAGCCTGATGATATATTTTGACTCGAGTTGTCTCAACTTTCTTTTTCTATCGCCTGCTTGTTCATGAGGCAGAATAGTATCAATGCCAAATTACTCCATTTTCCTCCAGTCATTATTTTGGCAATTCGCTAGATGTATCGCTGTAGCAAAGTTGGCGCCTTTGTTCTTTACCGCTCTGATGTGTTCTAGGATCAATTTTTTAAGCATGCACGTTGTACTTCCAATATACTTTAACCCACATGCACATTGTATGATGTATACTACAAACTGTGTTGTGCATGTGATTTTGTAGTTTATCTTAATGATCCTGCCTTGTATGTCCTTTATTTCTTTTTTGTTGGTGGCAATTTTGCATGCTTTGCAGTTGTTACATTTCTTAAATTCCAGTTTTTGTTGCGCCATCCAGTTGTTTTGTGCTTGGGTTTGAAAATGACTTTGAACAATTTTGTCCTTAAGAGAGACAGCTTTTCGATATGTGACTTGTGGTCTCTCGCCAATAATTTTTCCAATTTCTGGGTTTTGTTTCAGTACATGCCAATATTTTTGAACGATATTGATTATTTATGGACTTTCCTTACTATCTGTCAGGACTAGTCTTGGGGCTATTTCTGTTTCAGCACTTTCTGGACCATACAAGTTTTCTTTTTCTAATTCTTTCCTGGATTTCATTTTGTCAGTTTCTATCATCAAAGTATCTGTATGTGTTATTTATTTGACCTTGGTCATGCGTTTGTTCAATTCTCTATATCCCCTGTTTTGGAGCCTCATCGTGCTTTCATCTATTTTGTTTTCAGTATCTTCATCTCTGGAGCAATTCCTCCGGATTCTCACGCATTCCCCATATGGAATGCTTCTGAGAAGTGGTTTTGGGTGAAAGCTTGTCGCATGTAAAATGCTGTTAGTGGCTTTTTTCTTTCTATACAGGGTGGTGTGTATCTGCCCTTGATCTTTATATACTGTGGTGTCCAGAAAATGTATTTTTGTTTTGCTGGTTGAACAGGTAAAGGATAGACCTATTTTATTTTGATTTAATTGATTAATGTACTCCATGAAATCTTCCTTTTTACCATTCCAAATCAAGAATAAGTCATCAATGTAACGTATCCATAATATGATTTTCTCAAGGGCAAGATGGTTTTCCGGACCCAGGCAATTTCCTTCTCTCACCACCCCATGGTGAGATTTGCAAAATTTGGTGAGAAAGAAATGCCCATGGCAGTTCCACAGAAATGTTGATATAGCTCACGGTTGAACAAAAAAGTTTTGTTGGTTAAGCATGTTTCTATCATTGTCAACAACATAGCTGAGTGCTGTACTTCAGTTATCTTATGATGTTTTAAAAAATATGCACATGCTTGTAAGCCGACGTTATGCTGTATTGAGGTGTATAGTGATACAACATCGATTGTTACCATAATATAGGTTGAATTCCATGTGGTGTTTGCCGGAGTGCGTAGAAAGTCCCAGTATCTTTTATGTATGATCTTAGATTTTTGACCATGGGTGCTAAGAAATGATCCACATATGTTGATATGTTTTCATACAGAGTCACAAGATGACACTATTGGTCTGCCCAGCGGATTGATTAGAGTCATATGAATTGTGTGCAGGAAGTACATGGTTGGTATTGTGGGATGTTCTTTGAACAGATATTGTTGTTCGCTTTCACTGATAAAATTCTGAGCCTGCCATTCATTTAGATTTTTTTGTATTTCCAAAATCATTTTATTGATTGGATTATTTGACAGTTTTCAATATTTTGTTTGATCTTTCAATTGCCTGTATGCCTCCTTGACGTAATCTGTTGTGCTTTGAATAACTATATTTCTGCCTTTGTCAGCCGGCTTTATAATTATTTCGGTGTTCTCCATTAAAGTTATTATTGCCGTGTTTTCTTTTTTAGACAGGTTCTCCTTTTTGTTTGCATTGCGTGTTTTTTCAGCTCCTTCTAGTTCTTTCATTATTGTATCTGAGAAAAGATCAATTGTAATGCCGGGTGTTAGTTGTGGGTAGTATTTTGATTTATTTTTCAGTCCACTGCTGACATATTTTGTTGTTTCTATCCCAAGTTCTTCCAGCATTTGTCCCTCTGAGGTTTCCTCTTCATTTATATTATTTGCCTAGTCGAAAAGTTTTTTTAGATCAGGAATTTAGTCTATGGTTAGTGTTGAGTCTTCACTATTCCTTGTCGGACTTGGCTCAGCATTTTCTTTGTTTTTTGCTTTCCCAGCATGTATTTTGGTTAGTTTTAGCTTTCGTACATATTTATATATATCAATTTTTGTGTTCGCGTAATCAAAGTGTCTCTCAGGGCAAAATGATAGTCCCTTGTTTAGCACTGAGCATTCCACTTCAGATGGTGTATAGTTTGAGAGATTGATTATTAGATTTTTTTCCTTTATTATTTCCTGTTTGTTCAGTTCCTCAGTGGATATTGTTTTTTTGCGTTTGGATCTTTGGGTTTTTCTGGTACTAGGGAAGACTTTGTACTGCCTCTTCCACGTCCTCTGCCTCTCCCTTGTCCTCGGCTTCTCGATAGGCTCTGGTCTACGTTCACCAGACGCATCTCCTCCAAGAAAGTAATCTGTTTTGGGGCAGTTGTATTTGCCGCAGCTTTGTTTTCACTCACGTCCAATTCACTGGTTATATCTCCTGTTGGCTTGGGTGGATTTTTTACATAATTTACCTTGAGCGCATGAAAGTGCCTTGCGAATGTAAGTATCCTTCCTTGTTTATAGTCAGTTTCATCCTGTACAAATATTCTCTGTTTTCGTTCTTGCACTTCCTCCTCATATTTCTCGAGGCGATTTTCCATGTCATTTCTTAGTTTTGCTGCTTCATGTTTGTTTAATAGTCCTATTTTATTTTCCAATTCCTTGATTAATGTATGTCCTGTGTCCAAGTCAATTTCTGCATATTTTATCAAGATTTTTATCATATTCTTAGAGCACTCCATATTGTTAGCACCCCATTCTTCTAACATGTCCGTTTTTTCTTTCTGGGTGCGTTGGCATAATGAAAATCCTTAAGCCTCTTGGAATTCGGTCTATCTCGAGGTATTTTTGCAGAGCCTCTATTGTTTGTATACTTATTTGCAATGTCGTAACCTTGTTATATTTTCAATGATTTCATGTTGATGCTCAATATTGTTACTGTTATAATTGTTTTGGAAAGATTCCCACTCTAAGGTAGCACCGAACGTCGGGCTTATGCTTCGACGATTTATCAGTGCAATTGTAATCCTTTGCAAGTCGCTTCATTGCGAGAGTTCAAAACAGTTGTCTTGGTAGTTTCACTCACCTCTCGGGGAGACTCCTGTCCGGGTGGGGCTCTTCTGCTCCGTCCGTCAGCGCTCGACCCGGCTAGTGTTGGCTTTCTCTGACGTTCTCTCGATCGGGCGCCTCCAGCTGTATTCAATCAGCAAACAATGTGGTCGTATGCTGGAGCGTAAAACAGTGGGTGCAGGCTGTGGGCCGAACCAATGGCCGGAGTCAATTTTACCACAAGATTTCAGCTGCACACGGGAATCGTTCTTTGCTTCCTCTCGTGTGCCATCCCAAATACGAAAAATGTCATCGATATAGCGCACCCAGAGGACAGTTTGATGTTGTTGACCACTTGCTCCTCCTACCAGCCGAGGTACAGACCTGCTTCACCCCCAGCTTTGCAGGTCTGAACCTCGGCTGGTGGGAGGAGCAAGTTATCAACAACATCAAACTATTTAAATCCCATGCTGTCCTCTGGGTGCGCTATATCGATGACATTTTTTGTATTTGGGATGGCACACGAGAGGAAGCTCTTGAGTTTGTCAATATCTTAAATAAAAGCACCTTGAATCTCTTGTTTACCAGTCACATTGAAAACACGACCATTGAGTTTCTTGACATCCAACTCACTGCTCAGAATAACCAATTGATAAGTAGGTTATATAGGAAATCTACGTCAGGGAACAGCTTATTAAGAGCAAATAGCTGTCACCCAGGGGCTCTCATTGAAAGTATCCGGTATGGGGAATTGATGAGAGCCACATGTAATTGTAGCAGTGAGGAAGGATTTAATACTGAGGTAGCCACCATGAAACAAAGATTCAAGGAAAGAGGATACAGGAACACAACCATAGAGAATGCTGTGGAAAAAGTAAAGAATTTGGACAGGAATAGCTTACTCTGCCCTAAGTCTAAGGATAGACCTGATGAAAAAATATGATTCATAAGCACTTACAACAGTTAATTTTTCAATCTGAAAAAAAATAAAAATAAAGTACTGGTATGTGTTACACACAGATTCAGATTTGGCAATGGTCATTTGGGAACACCCACAAATAACATTTAGGAAGGCTAAATCTTTACAGGACTCGCTGTGTCAATCCCTGGTTAAACCTGAAACAACCAGAAGTACCATTAAAGGCTTTTACACATTTAATCGGTGCAAGGCCTGTAAGTTCAGCAACAGCTTCAAAAAGGTTCTATTGTCTTCAAACCAGAAACCATTAACCATAAATAAATATCTTACATGTGATTCAGAATATGTGGTATATGCACATATCTGTCCTTGTAAACTAGCCTATATAGGCAGTACACTTCATAGGGCCAGGAAGCGGGGTTTTGGAGCATATGTGAGCCATCGAAATATGACCAGCATTATTCTGTGGCCCGCCATTTTAAAATACATCATGCCCAAAACTGGAATCAAATGAAATTCGTAGTTCTTGACACCATACCGATTAAAGAAAGAGGGGGTGAGACTTGAATCCAAAATGATAATAAAATATGACACTGTGTTTCCCAATGGTTTGAATATTGACAAAGAAATGGCAGCACACTTAGGTTAAGCATGTTTTTAATCACCATCAAGTATCTTTTCTTCTGTATATCTAGTGCCTTTTTAATTGGTGTGTTGTAAAATTAGTTTTAATGAGTATGCTTTGTTCTTTTTCATTAAAGAGTGAAAATGCGATCAGATATTATATGGCTGAAGTACATCTACACAAGTTATTGATTGTAAATATCAGTCTGTCTGTTGCTGTGTAAGCTGCTGCATGGGTTGGTGAGTAGCTGCATGAGTGTCTATATGGGTTATTGATTGCTTGCCTGAGTATTTGTATGGCTGCCTGAGTGTGTGTGGGGGTGGGTGGGAGGTGTGTGACTCTGTGCATAGATGTGTGAGTAGTTGATTCACCGGGTGTATGGGTTCAAGAGTGCATGTGGAAACAGCTGTATGGGTGGGTGAGTGGGTGTATGGGTGTGTTGGTGAGTGAATGGATGTCTCAGTGGTACATGTGCAAGTAACTACATATGTAAAAGGCAGTATATGTGAGTGATGGTGTATATAAATAACTAAAAGTGAGAGTCAGTAATTGTGAGAGTGGCTGCATGGATGAGTGTGTATTTGTATCAGTGATTCTATAAGAGCGTAATTATGTGTTAGTATCTGTGTGAATAAGTGAGGTTGTGTCTGTATAACTGTATAGGTGAGTAAATGGAAGTATGATTGATTCTTTGCATGACTGACTAAGTGTGTGAGTAACTCCGGATATGTTGCAGTGTGAGTGTCTGTATAGGTATATGAGTGCATATGATAGTGTTGTATTGATGAGTGACTGCATGTATGAGTGACTGTATGGGTGAATGATTGGATGTGTGTGTAGGCCCAGGAATCAGTCAGTGCATATTTAGTAACTGGTATTGATGTGTCTATTTTTCCAAAAATGGTAGTCTGTATTTTAGAGTGGGTGTATCAAAGGTTATATTCAGGTGTGAGGAGGTGCATCCGATTTTCACGTGGATGATGTCATCAGTGATGTCATTTGAGATGTCATCAGTGATGTCATCAGTGATGTCACTGACCATGTCATGAATGATGTAATATGTGACGTCGTCAGCAGTGCATGGCGGGGGCGCGAGTTATAGTTAGCTGAACTAACTATAACGCCAGAATTTCTATGGTTTTGTACGAGTGAAATGTCCAACTAACTATAAAGTTCCTGAAACCTATGGTTAATTCTGTTAATTTCTATGGTTTTTTGAATGCTAATTTCTAACTATAACGTGCCTGAAACCTATGGTTTTTCCAGTGAATTTCAAAGGTTTATTAAACGAAAATTTGTAGGTCTAATGTACCTCAATCCTATTTTCTTCAATTATATATATATTCACTGAAAAAACCATAGGTTTCACACATGTTATAGTTAGCTGTACATTTCACTCGTAAAAAACCAATGAAATTCCACGTTATAGTTAGTGCAGGCAACTATAACTCACGCGACCGCAATCCTCTGCTTATGATGTCAGATATTACATCACTGATGACATATGTGTCTTTATGAAAAATAAATATTTGTAATATATGTATAGCTAAAGATACAGTATTAGCATCAACAGAGGATTGCGGTCGCGTGAGTTATAGTTGCCTGCACTAACTATAACGTGGAATTTCATTGGTTTTTTACGAGTGAAATGTACAGCTAACTATAACATGTGTGAAACCTATGGTTTTTTCAGTGAATTTGCAAGGTTTTTTAAATGCTAATTCCTAACTATAACGTGTGTGAAACCTATGGTTTTTTCAGTGAATTTGTACGGTTTTTTAAATGCTAAGTTATGTATTTATTTTTAATTTTTGCACGCACGGTGCGCTTCGCGCACTGAGCGCCCACGTTGCGCATTTCGTACCGTGCACGCCTCGCCATTTTTTTCAAAATATCAATTGTTTTTTTCTCCCTTGGGGGTCCTTAGATTTATATATTGAATGTGTTTGTTAATTTTTTTTATTTTTTTTTATTTTTTTTTACCGTACGCGTACGGTAAGCTTACCGTACGCGCAATTTTTTTAAAAATTATTAAATTTATTTTTCATACTTTTTGGTCCTTCGTGAACCCCCTGACGAACGCTAGGGGGTCTGCAACTCTCTTCGTTGCCCCCTTTTCATGTTTTCAACCTTTTTTTTTCAGTGCGACAGACAGAAAATGGCGGCCGATACTTCCTGGTTTCGACCGATTCGAATGTTTACTTTGATCTAACAACCAATCAGAATCGCGCTCGCGCACGGCACCGTACGCGTACGGTAAGCTTACCGTAAGCGCACGGTAAGCGCACGGAGCGTGCTTACAGATATATATATTGATTTAAATGCTATTTTCTCAGGAACTACTGAACAGATTTACACCAGACCTACAAAAGGCACTTCCTTGACCTGCGGACTACCTCTCTGCCAAATTACAAGTAATTCTGTTCAGCCGTTCGGGCTGTAGCTGTGTCTAAAGGTCCTATGGAAAAATGCATGGGGAAAACGCGTTTTGGGACCCCCCTTTTTTCTCAGCCCCCGCTTGACGAATATATATATATATATATATATATATATATATATATATATGTATATATTATAGACATATATATATATATATATATATAAATATATATATATATATATATATATTTTCACTGAAAAAACCATGGGTTTCACACACGTTATAGTTAGGAATTAGCATTTAAAAAACCTTAGAAATTCAATGAAAAAACCAAAGGTTTCACACATGTTATAGTTAGCTGGACATTTCACTCGTAAAAAACCAATGAAATTCCCCCGTTATAGTTAGTTCAGCTAACTATAACTCGCGCGCCCGCAATGCACTACTGATGACGTCACATATTACATCACTCATGACATGGTCAGTGACATCACTCATGACATCACTGATGACATCTCAAATGACATCACTGATGACATCATCCAGTGAATGTGTGTTTTTCTGAAAATTAAATATGTTTTATATATGTATATCTCAAGGTCGATGGAAGAATAAATGAGTATATAAGTGTCTAAATTGATGATTTGTTTCTGAAAAATTGATTGTATAACTGACTGATTAAGTGTATCTTAGTGAATACATGGCTTAGTGAGTAATGTTTAAATGTGTAAATACCTGTATCAGTCTCTCACTTTGTGTATAAGTGTCTGCATGGGTTGGTGAGTAGCTACATGGGTGTCTATATAGGTTATTAGTTGGTTTTTTGAGTATCAGTCTGAGTATCTTCATGGTGCAGTGGGGGGTATTACGTAGTGCATAGGTGCATGAATGAGTGACTCACTGTTTGTATGTGTTGAAGTCAGCATGTATGCAGGACTGTATGGGTGGATGAGTGTGTGCATGGGTGTGTTAGTGAGTGAATGACTGTCTCAATAGTGTCTTCATAAGTAACTACATATGTTTTAAACTAGTATATGTGACTATTGTTGTTTATAAGTGAGTATATGTGAGAGTGAGAGATTGGAAGAGTTCCTGTATGAATAAGTATGTGTTTCTATAAGTGATTGTTAAAAAGATTAAGTATGTGTAAGTTTCTGTTAAAGTAAGTGTGCTGGTGTGTGTATAACTGTATATGCAAGTAAATGGATGTTTGTTTCTTTATTAGCATGAGTGACTATGTGTGTGAGTAACTCTATGGATGAGTGGGATTGTGTTACAGGATGTTTCGGTGTATGAGTACATATGATGTGTGAGTACATGTATGAGTGACTGTATAGGATTGTTGGTGGATGAGTGGATGTGTATGTGGATCTTAGAATTACTGAATAGGGTGTTGTAACTGTTATTGGTATGTCCATTGTTTTGAAAATTTTAGTGTCTATTTTTGAATGTTTGTATCAAAGGTTATATTAGGGTGAGAGGAGGTCTACCACTCTGTCACAAGGATAATGTCATCAGTGATGTCATTTGAGATGTCATCAGTGATGTCATGAGTGATGTCACTGACCATGTCATGAGTGATGTAATATGTGACGTCATCAGTAGTGCATTGCGGGCGCGCGAGTTATAGTTAGCTGAACTAACTATAACGGGGGAATTTCATTGGTTTTTTACGAGTGAAATGTCCAGCTAACTATAACATGTGTGAAACCTTTGGTTTTTTCATTGAATTTCTAAGGTTTTTTAAATGCTAATTCCTAACTATAACGTGTGTGAAACCCATGGTTTTTTCAGTGAATTTGCAAGGTTTTTTAAATGCTAATTCCTAACTATAACGTGTGTGAAACCCATGGTTTTTTCAGTGAATTTGCAAGGTTTTTTAAATGCTAATTTTTTTTTTTCTTCTATTTTTTTTTACATATTTTTATTTTAATTTTCTATCCTTTTTTAAAGACTATGCTTAAATTTTTAAAATTCTATAATATGTTTTTTGAAATATATTTTATAAAATAAACATGTAAAATTTATTAGCAATACATTTTTTCCTTTTTTTTAAATTTTTTTTTTAGTACGCGTACCGTAAGCTTACGGTAAGCGTACGGTTTACGCAACGTCCGTAATTTATCTACGCTGTTTGCGTATAGTTACGCAATTTGCGTAGCCGCGCGTCCTCCGCGTGGGACGCGTACGCGTGTACGCTACACGCGCACGTTACGCGGAAGTGTCGGGGAGTGACTGTTAAGCGCATGCGCCCAAGCGCGTGTCTTTTTTACGCGCATGCGTACTTTTGCCGTAAGCGTACCGTAAGCGTACCGTAAGCGTACGTTAGGTCATGTGATCATGAAACACAACTTTTGATTGGTTGAAACTACTTTCAGTTCTAGAACTCTCCTACACCACACCCATTCCCCTCATTTCTGCTTGTGATCCCTTAGGAGAAGGAGCTGGGTTGTCTTTGTGATACGATGGCAGAACAGCAGAGCCCTTCTGAGAGTGAGGCTAGCAGCACTACCTTGAGGCAGAGAGCGAGGAAACAAAAGACCTCTTACGTATGGGATTATTTTACTTTTCCTGAAGGCCAGCAAAAGGTAAATGCACCCTTAGTGACTTGCAAGCTGTGTAAGCGTGTACTTTCAAGAGGTAATCCTGACAGGAAGTATTCCTTTGGGAATCACACCATGATGAGACACCTTAAGGATGTACACAGAAGGACACATGCTCGACTTACTGAAGGTAACCCTTCAGTAAATCAACCAAGCACATCCACAGCAGCTCAGCCTGGACCATCATCTGCAGAGCCGAGTCCTTCTTCTGCAGGTCAGGTGAGCCCTTCATCTGTGGGGGGAGCATCTCCTTTTTCTGGTCCTCTGGAAATTAACCCTCGGTTTGCGAGGGTTGAAGTACGGTGCGCCCATTGTCATGATCTAATTACTTATAGGGAGACCAGTGTTTCCCTAGTGAACAGTAAAATAGATCAGCACACTTGTCGTACCGTCTAATATTCCCAATCTTTCTTTCCTCTGTCCCTGCATGAACACAACAGCTCTTTTAAGAGCCAACCTTACCTTTCATCTACTTTTTATATATGTTTGTAAAAACTTTTTTTTTTTTTTTTTTACCGTACGCGTACGGTACGCGTAATTTTTTTTTTTTTTTTTAAAAACACTAAAAATCAATTATCACATTACAAGGTCCTTGAGAGACTACAATTAAAAACTGCAAATGTGATTGTAGAGAAGTGGAAAAAAAGGAACCATGATACTATTGACTTACCATACCCGCTCAAAAAAATATTTATTCATTTGTTTTTTTTAAAAATTGCTTTAAAAATGGTTCTAGGTTTTGAAAATTTTCTATATCAATCTGAAAAAAAAGAAAAAAGTATTAATATTTTTTAAAACATTTTATAATACAGTACACATATTTACATATTTATCAAAAAATATTTTTGCCTTATTTTTGCTGTTTTCAGAATATATTGCATTTCACTATAAATTGTGAAAGCAATTGCATTCATCATTTAACAGCGGGCAAAAAAAAAATAACAATCTCAAAGATTGTATTAAAAAAGCCCAGAATCTCTTTTTACTTAAACTTAACAATATAGAAATGCATATTATTCTAAAAAATATCATCTAATATCAATACTTATTTCTTTAAAAAACCGTCTGATATTTTTGTTTCAGAAGTATAATCACAATATTATATCTCAAATAACTCCACAATACATCTGGTTCCATTTTCTTTAGGCCAAATAGTAATTTTAAAATTCTTTTTTGATTAAATTTCCAATGGTAATCCAATAAAATTCTAAAGTTTAATTTGTACAGATCTCACCGATTCTCTGTAACATATTGGTTCCCGAAAGATTTATTAATAATTTATTAAGTCCACAATAGAATTGGTTACCTTTCCGCATGGCCAAATAGTAATTTAAAAAATCTTTTTTGAAAAAATTTCCAATGGCACTCCAATAACATTCCAAAATTTAAATTGTGCAGATGTTACCGATTTTCTCTAAATTTTTGGTTTTCGAAAGTTTCATTAAAAATTAAAAAAGTCCACATTACAATTGGTTATCTTTCCATTAGGCCAAATGATAATTTAAAAAATCTTTTTTTTTTTTAAATTCCAATGGTAATCCAATAAAATGGTAAAATTGTTTTGTCCAGATCTTGCCAAGTCTCTCTAAAATTTAGGTTTCAGGAAGATTAGATAGGAATTTGCTAAATCAAAAGGCAAACGTTGCTTAAAAACCAATTGGGAATCATTACACAGTGTCCAGCCTTTTTCACATTTAAGATAAACTGTGTAATGTCCAGAAGTAACAGTAGGTCCTTCATGGAAAATTATTGCAACAGTTACAAAAGTTTTTCCTGAAATTGATAATTGCTGTCCTGTAAACTTCTTTATTAAAGTATCCAATTTTGAACCATCAGCTCTACATCGTTGCATCATTAAAATTACATACTGTCCGTATTCCTTTAAAATTAACGTTGAAAACATGTCAGATTGACACTCACCGCATTGCATGCTATGATTAGCATCTTTAACTAATTTAGCAAAAGTGACTGTTTTACTCTCTGGCAATGTCAAATAAATAAACCTTTCAGAATCAACATTAGAGCCACATATATTATAACAGTTTTCACAACTATGTTCCCATTTATAAGAGAGACCAAATAAATTATCAATTGCAACTTCTTCTTCTTCCAGTACCTGAAGAAAATACATCAAAAATTCTTGTGCGTCTTGCTGTTCATTTTGAGAAAACTGTGTTCGTCCTGAACATACATCTAAAAGTTTTCTAATTTCAGTAGCACTTTCTATTTTAGTTTTATCAATACTCAGCTTTTCAAAAAGGAGACTCAGCTCAGAACAGAATCTTTTTCCCTGATTTACTATTATCTGCTCTTGCAAACTTTCCAGATAAAATGCAACATTCAGCACTACATTAGCGTAGCAGTTGACACCAGAGCTATTTTCAAAATGACATCCTACAACCTGTTCTTCTTTTTCCTTACTCTTTTTGCTTGCAATTACATCACTCCTCTTTTTTTTCCTCCTCTCTACATCTACATTACAGATATTCTCATTTCTCCTTTTACGAGAAATTACATGTTTCTCCAACACAGGATACTGACCTAAATGAGGAGCATAGCTTCTTCTTAATCTATTATACTCCTTTACACAATTTGTATCAGCACTAACTTTTGAGTCATCAAAGTCTATCATGAATAAACCTGATAATGTTTTCACTCGTGACAAAGCACCATATGCCATACCTTCTTTGAACACAGTTGAACCAATGTTCACAAATGCACAATCTACAGTCAATCCTTGAGACTTGTGAATAGTTACAGCATATGCTAGCGAAAACGGAAACTGCTTCCTACGTACATATAAGTCTTTCACAAGCATGAAACGAACTGAACAACGACAAATGTCTTTAACTTCTTCTATCTGATCAAATTTTATTTTTAAACATTCAATTCCATCTTTTTTCTGATAATTAATAAAACCCACAACTCTTCCCATAGCTCCATTAACTAAACCCTTTTCAACATCCAAATTTCTCCTTAAAAATACTCTACAGTTCATGCAAACATATAGATTTTTTTCTAATCCAGCTGTTTTGGAAATGTTCTTCTCTAGTGAAGCCAATTTATTTTTCAGTGTGCCTGTTAATGTGATAGTAATTCTTCCATCCTCAATTTTGTCCACTGCTTCCAATTTCCTGATCTCTTCCTTTTCCAATTTCAAAAGCTCCTCATTGAATATTGAGCATTCACGTAGAGTTGGCATTAAGCAGATGACACTTTTGTTTTCTGCAATGTTCTTGTATATCTTCTCTGCAACTATTTCTTCCTTTGGAAATAAATTATGTAGCAGCCGACTCTGTAATGCTTTTTTGCCAACTTCAGTGAGTAGTCCAATTCTGATATCTTTCAGAATACTTCCATATTCTTCATCGCTTGCTTGCCTCATATTAGTAGTAAGTTCCTTGTACTCAAAGAAGGACCAAATATTTGTATTTCCGATGCTTCCCAATGACTTCTTCGTGTCTTCATGTGTGACAGTATTAAACACTGGTTGTCCTTTAACTGGAGTAAGTTGCAAAAGATCTCCAAAAACTATGACGTGTTTTCCACCAAATAACATGTCATAGTCTGTCTTCAGAATTTGCTGCATTCTTAAATGCACAAAGGCAAGCATTAAGTTGGATACCATGCTCACCTCATCAATAATGAGAACTTGCATCTTCTTCAATACTCTTGAAACTTCCAAGGATGCTTCTCCAGTTAGCTTGTTGTATTGTATTTTGTTCTCATGCTCCACTGGTAACATTAGCAAACGATGTAAAGTGATTCCTTTTATGTTATATGCTGCTAACCCAGTTGGAGCAGTAACCACACAAGACAAAGTAGAATCCGTTTTTTGCTGTAGGTAGCTTCTGATGACTTTAATTAGGAAACTTTTTCCAGTTCCAGCTTGTCCGCTTACATACATCCTGATTGGATGAAATGATGTGCATGAGCACTCTTTTTTTTCATGTAGAAATCCGTGATCAATTTTGTTTCTGATCTCTTCATAAATTTGTTGCTGCTCTTCATTCAGTTGTCTTTCCAAATTTTGTAAGTCTATAAATTCTTCTTGAGCTTGATTCATAGCCGTTTCGACTTCATTCATGGCTATTGATGCTTCATTTTCAACGATTGGTTGTCCTAGGGGATCTTGACTGAGTGTTCCTGAACTTTGGCTGTCCTGAGAACTGTCTCTAGCTATTTCTGCTGCAATTGTAGTTTCCTGTTCAATTTCTTCATTTAACATTTGCAGATAACTTGAGAATGTACTGCATTGTATGCTGTCTTTGCAAGCATTAAAAGAATCTTCATAGCTTTGAAATTCTCCCAGTAGTTCATCCTCTGTACGCCATGGTTTAAACAACTGTAAAAGAGCCAAGTAGTAAAATTCCTTCTTGTCAGTAGTGTCGCAACTCAGCTTCCTGTGATTTATCAAACTTCCTTTTGTTTGCTTCACCAAACATCCTTCCTCACCAATGACTTTATATTTTCCATTGTTGATGTCTTCTGCGGCTTTCCGTGAATAAATGTAGTTCTGCAGCACTTCATAGAGACACATGTTCTCCAGATGTTGACTTCTCTTGGGATAATATGTGTCCAACATGTTTGATTTCAAAATATCTGTACTTTCTGGGTCATTCTCGGCCAAATATTCAATTTCTCCAACAGATTTCAGTACCCGATTTCTCATTGCTGCAAGGCCTAAACTTGCCCAAATTATTCTTCTTGATTTCGAGTAGAGACTTGCAGAAGATAACCTATCTGAACATTCGTAGGATCCAATTTCTCGATGCGATAACATCTTCAAACTGAAACTGTACAGCTTCTTACTGACAGTCTTCTCGTGAGAAATCTCTTCCCACATTTCCTTCAATTCTGTTTTTTCTGATTTCGTAATGTAAGACGTTACATATCGAGCAACAGCAATGGAATTGTCAGCTACATACTGTATATCCATGTTAGCGTTCCACATGGATAAAATGACTGGGTTGTAGTCATTTATATTTTTTGATTCTTCTTTTCTTTTTAGGTTGTAGGTATTCTTAGGTGATTTTCTTGTGATAGTATGTCTCACAGCTGACATGAAACTGTTTACTCTTCCATTTGAAAGAACAGGTCTAGGAAATCCAAATCGACATTTAGTGTAGTATTTATCTTTGCTCTTGTATTTCCGTCGACAGTATTTTCCACACCGATGACTTTGGAAACGTAAAACTTGCTCCTTTAACTTTTTCTCTTCTGTGCTTTTTGGTATAGCACATGTTGCATATTCTTCAATGTAAGATAACACTGCTTCATCAGTATCTGTTCCAAACTTTGGGGCATCCTTGATCCACAACAGCATATGAATATGAGGAGCACCTCTTGCCTGGTACTCTTTTCTCCAAAAGAAATCCACTACTTCTCCTAGAGGTGTTTTTTTTTATTGCAGATGAAGGACATCATAGCCTCAAATCTATGATTGAAATATCTGCAAACATTAACCGGATCCAATGAGCACAGTTCTCCTGCTGTCTTGTATTCGATGTTTTTAATGTTTGAATTTGCCTCTCGTAGAAAATCCAGTAAATCATCCCAAGCGTACTCGGCACAGCTTAGGGTAACGAACCATGTTGGTGTTCCTAAATTCCGTAACATGCATTTTAATTCACCATGGCGTCGGTACCAATATTCATTTGTCCCACGCTGACAAGCCATCAGATTGATCAGTTGTGTTTCCAAATGATCATCTTGGTGCTGCACTTTCTCCATAAAATCCTTAGCAGACACATTTTGTAAATGTACTCCACTTTTTAAAATGTGATTTACTGCATAAGACAGTGCAGACAAATCGCTTTCAAATAAAAGATGGAACAAATAAGGAATACTTTGTCGAAATCTGGGATCTTCAGCATATAGTCTTGTAGTCCGATACTCAGAAGCTGGAATCTGTTCCGGACGTTCATCGTATCGTCCTCCTTTTCCTTTAGGAAACAGCTGGGGAAAACATTGATCTTCCAAGCTCTCCTCCCATACACTCACGGGAGTTCCTTTTGCTTTCTTCATCTGAAAGAGATCAATATTGTCTCCCATAACTTCTTTTGAATGAAGAGAATGTATGCTAAAATGTTCATAAATTTCTTCTTCCTTTGACTTGTCCACTTTTTCAATTTGTCCAGTTGGTGTTTCTGTGTCTTCTTGTAAAACTTCTTCTTCTTCTTCTTCTATATAAATTGATTCATACCATTTGTTATTCCTTTTCAAATACAAATTTGCTCTTTGTACTTTCCGCACATCTACCAGCTCCTGCCAAATCTTCTTATTCTTTGTAGGTACACCATTAACCAGAATAATTAATGGTTCAGTTTCCAAAGTATCCGCATCAATAGTTTCCATATTTTTTTTCAAATCCAAGGGCAAATACACCACTCTACCTTTTAAACCTCTCAGTAAATCTGAAGGAGGTAATTTACCAGTTTTGGGCTCCATACGTACTATGGTCTGGAACGGATGAACACATTGAATGAGTATAGACTCATATGTATTTAATTCAGAAAGTTCAGCAGGAATAGCATCCAATTCTAAATTATTATGTACAGCTCTGGTCGGCATTCTATTTTCCTCTAACTTGTTGTAACAGTATTTGCAAATACGCTGATCTTCACCCAATTCAAAACAATTTTCAAGAAATATATATGTGGCAAAATCCTTCCACTTATAATTATCTTCATTTTCACTATTTCTGTAGAGATCAACATTCCTAGTTTGTTTTCTATAATGAGTTCTGCGGCAACAAATACAAGTAATATTTGGTCTTTCATTAGAGATTATTGCAAATTTTGTTATGTGATCATTAAATGTCTTACTTACAGAGGGTTCTACATTCTCTTCCACTTCTTCCTCATTTACTGTGTCCTTCTCTGCACTGTTTTGTTCAGGACCAAAGTAACAAAACTGAATTTCATCAACAACCTTCTCTACATCTGATACCGTTCCTCGGAACAGAGCCCTATTCAATTCATTTAACTTTATTGCTGGACTTTTGGCAAAATACAACCGTCTCACAAACTTTCTCATTTCAGTATGATGAACAGCCAGCATCCTAAAATGATGGAAAACACTATTACACACTTTTCTAGATAGACAAGCCAGAGAATGACCCTGCAAACCAGTATTCTCTCTCACTCTGCATGGATCCAGACTTTGAAGCACCTTAATCTTCTGTTTTATACTTTTTTTACTATATTCTCTTAGAAACTCACGAAATTTGTCAATAGATTCCTGACGCACAGTGCAAATACTACTATAATTCCAAGTGTACACTGGGGCTTTAGGACGTCTCCCCATAGCCTCATCCGCCATCACTTGTACCTCATCTCTTGGAACCATTATCTCCTTCTCCATTATGCAACCATTTTTCACTTCGTAAGCACGACCTCTGGTGTCAACTGCATGCAGCAAACTATTACTTTGAAAATAGCTCTCTTCATTAAAAAAAGGTTCACTACTTGAACTATGCATCCACTTTCCTAAAAACACTTTACAAAAGTTTGTTCTGTTCACTACTCTTTTCCTTTTGCTATGTGATTTCAGTACATTAACCATTTTGTCTAATGTACGCATCCTATTCAAAATTAAAATGAATAGTTTCCTTTTTAATTCTAATTCCTTTGCTGCAATGGCTTCAATTTCTTTTTTTCTCTTATAAAACTTAGCCTTTTGCTTATATTTCTTCACATACTTTATCAAATTGGACATAACTCTTCTCTGAAACATTTGTCTACGTATCTCTTTAAACGCTGTTTTTCTGTTTATGTAAATCTTTTCAGTTGCAGAAGGTATATTTGCATTAACTAAATTCTCAATTTTTTCCTGTCCTTTTCTTTTCAAAACATTCTTTCCAGTACAGACATTTTGTACATTTTTCCTTTTTTTGAATATATTTTTTAGAAATTGTTTTGTCTGCTTACCAGAAGATTTTTTCTTTTTCCCAACATGAGCATCTTCTACTAACTTTGGTCCTCCAGTTGTCTTCAAATATAGGTTTTTTTTGTGGTTTTTTTAACTCTGGATTTTGTAGGCATCTTAAATTTTGTTCACTCTCTTCAGCAATACCTGAAAAAAACTAAAAAAAGAAATCCTTTATTTTATTTAAATATATTACTACATTTCTTTTCACAATAGTCACAAAACGTAATTTCTTTGCCAATTTGAAAACACACTTATTACTCTTTTTTTTGGCAAGTGATAATCACTTTTACAGACTGACACATTATAAATCCACTTTTCAGATTTTTTTAAAAGCACATGTCCAAACTGCTTTTTCAGACCACCACCATGTGTAACCTGGGTGACTGCCTACACTCCAGCAAGGGCAATCAGCCTTAGTGATGCTGAATGTATTTGCATTACTGACTGAAACCTCAAAACCCACTCACTTGTAAATACTGTGCATGATTCCACATGGTAAGCAGTTGGGTGTGTGCTAAGAGTCTGCTTCTGCACCAAAAAATGGCTCCCCCATTTTCCTACTAATGCAAATGTAAAATTACCAGAGTAGTACACAATAAATCTCTGCCTGTTATTCCTATTTGCACACAGAGTCATGTTTTCACATTAGTAACAAAACGAAATTTCTTTCCCAATTTGAAAGCACACTTACTGCTCTTTTTTTTGGCAAGTGATAATCACTTTTACAGACTGACACATTATGAATCCACTTTTCAGATTTTTTAAAAAGCCCATGTCCAGACTGCTTTTTCAAACCACCACCATGTGTAACCTGGGTGACTGCCTACACTCCAGCAAGGGCAACCAGCCTTAGTGATGCTGAATGTATTTGCATTACAGACTGAAACCTCAAACCCCACTCACTTGTAAATACTGTGCATGATTCCACATGGAAAGCAGCTGGGTGTGTGCTAAGAGTCTGCTTCTGCACCAAAAAATGGCTCCCCCTTTTTCCTACTAATGCAACTGTGAAATCACCAGAGCAAAACGCCGTAAATCTCTACCTGTAATTCCTATATGCACACAGAGTTATGTTTTCACATTTGTCACAAAACGAAATTTCTTTGCCAATTTGAAAGCACACTTACTCCTCTTTTTTTTGGCAAGTGATAATCACTTTTACAGACTGACACATTATGAATCCACTTTTCAGATTTTTTAAAAAGCCTATGTCCAGACTGCTTTTTCAGTCCACCCCCATGTGTAACCTGGGTGACTGCCTACATACCAGCAAGGGCAACCAGCCTTAGTGATGCTGAATGTATTTGCATTACAGACTGAAACCTCAAACCCCACTCGCTTGTAAATACTGTGCATGATTCCACATGGAAAGCAGCTGGGTGTGTGCTAAGAGTCTGCTTCTGCACCAAAAAATGGCTCCCCCTTTTTCCTACTAATGCAACTGTGAAATCACCGGAGCAAAACGCAATAAATCTCTGCCTGTAATTCCTATTTGCACACAGAGTCATGTTTTCACATTAGTCACAAAACGAAATTTCTTTGCCAATTTGAAAGCACACTTACTGCTCTTTTTTTTTGGCAAGTGATAATCACTTTTACAGACTGACACATTATGAATCCACTTTTCAGATTTTTTAAAAAGCACATGTCCAGACTGCTTTTTCAGACCACCACCATGTGTATCCTGGGTGACTGCCTACATACCAGCAAGGGCAACCAGCCTTAGTGATGCTGAATGTATTTGCATTACAGACTGAAACCTCAAACCCCACTCGCTTGTAAATACTGTGCATGATTATACATGGAAAGCAGCTGGGTGTGTGCTAAGAGTCTGCTTCTGCACCAAAAAATGGCTCCCCCTTTTTCCTACTAATGCAACTGTGAAATCACCAGAGCAAAACGCAATAAATCTCTGCCTGTAATTCCTATTTGCACACAGAGTCATGTTTTCACATTAGTCACAAAACGAAATTTCTTTGCCAATTTGAAAGCACACTTACTGCTCTTTTTTTTTGGCAAGTGATAATCACTTTTACAGACTGACACATTATGAATCCACTTTTCAGATTTTTTAAAAAGTCCATGTCCAGACTGCTTTTTCAGACCACCACCATGTGTATCCTGGGTGACTGCCTACATACCAGCAAGGGCAACCAGCCTTAGTGATGCTGAATGTATTTGCATTACAGACTGAAACCTCAAACCCCACTCGCTTGTAAATACTGTGCATGATTATACATGGAAAGCAGCTGGGTGTGTGCTAAGAGTCTGCTTCTGCACCAAAAAATGGCTCCCCCTTTTTCCTACTAATGCAACTGTGAAATCACCAGAGCAAAACACAATAAATCTCTGCCTGTAATTCCTATTTGCACACAGAGTCATGTTTTCACATTAGTCACAAAACGAAATTTCTTTGCCAATTTGAAAGCACACTTACTGCTCTTTTTTTTTGGCAAGTGATAATCACTTTTACAGACTGACACATTATGAATCCACTTTTCAGATTTTTTAAAAAGCACATGTCCAGACTGCTTTTTCAGACCACCACCATGTGTATCCTGGGTGACTGCCTACATACCAGCAAGGGCAACCAGCCTTAGTGATGCTGAATGTATTTGCATTACAGACTGAAACCTCAAACCCCACTCGCTTGTAAATACTGTGCATGATTCCACATGGAAAGCAGCTGGGTGTGTGCTAAGAGTCTGCTTCTGCACCAAAAAATGGCTCCCCCTTTTTCCTACTAATGCAACTGTGAAATCACCAGAGCAAAACGCAATAAATCTCTGCCTGTAATTCCTATTTGCACACAGAGTCATGTTTTCACATTAGTCACAAAACGAAATTTCTTTGCCAATTTGAAAGCACACTTACTGCTCTTTTTTTTTTGGCAAGTGATAATCACTTTTACAGACTGACACATTATGAATCCACTTTTCAGATTTTTTAAAAAGCCCATGTCCAAACTGCTTTTTCAGACCACCACCATGTGTATCCTGGGTGACTGCCTACATACCAGCAAGGGCAACCAGCCTTAGTGATGCTGAATGTATTTGCATTACAGACTGAAACCTCAAACCCCACTCGCTTGTAAATACTGTGCATGATTATACATGGAAAGCAGCTGGGTGTGTGCTAAGAGTCTGCTTCTGCTCCAAAAAATGGCTCCCCCTTTTTCCTACTAATGCAACTGTGAAATCACCAGAGCAAAACGCAATAAATCTCTGCCTGTAATTCCTATTTGCACACAGAGTCATGTTTTCACATTAGTCACAAAACGAAATTTCTTTGCCAATTTGAAAGCACACTTACTGCTCTTTTTTTTTGGCAAGTGATAATCACTTTTACAGACTGACACATTATGAATCCACTTTTCAGATTTTTTAAAAAGCCCATGTCCAGACTGCTTTTTCAGACCACCACCATGTGTATCCTGGGTGACTGCCTACATACCAGCAAGGGCAACCAGCCTTAGTGATGCTGAATGTATTTGCATTACAGACTGAAACCTCAAACCCCACTCGCTTGTAAATACTGTGCATGATTATACATGGAAAGCAGCTGGGTGTGTGCTAAGAGTCTGCTTCTGCACCAAAAAATGGCTCCCCCTTTTTCCTACTAATGCAACTGTGAAATCACCAGAGCAAAACACAATAAATCTCTGCCTGTAATTCCTATTTGCACACAGAGTCATGTTTTCACATTAGTCACAAAACGAAATTTCTTTGCCAATTTGAAAGCACACTTACTGCTCTTTTTTTTTGGCAAGTGATAATCACTTTTACAGACTGACACATTATGAATCCACTTTTCAGATTTTTTAAAAAGCCCATGTCCAGACTGCTTTTTCAGACCACCACCATGTGTAACCTGGGTGACTGCCTACATACCAGCAAGGGCAACCAGCCTTAGTGATGCTGAATGTATTTGCATTACAGACTGAAACCTCAAACCCCACTCGCTTGTAAATACTGTGCATGATTCTACATGGAAAGCAGCTGGGTGTGTGCTAAGAGTCTGCTTCTGCACCAAAAAATCGCTCCCCCTTTTTCCTACTAATGCAAATATAAAATTACCAGAGTTGTACACAATAAATCTCTGCCTATATTTCCCAACATGTGTAACCTGGGTGACTGCCTACATTCCAGCAAGGGCAACCAGCCTTAGTGATGCTGAATGTATTTGCATTACTGAGTCCAACCTCAAACCCTTAAACTATTCTTTTTTTATACCAATACACCTTAATTTATCGTGAAAACATAGTCCATATTATTTTACATGTTCCTCACATTTAAATTTCTCCCAAAACAGAAAATAATAAACACAACTTCAACAAAAAGAATTACATTTCTATTATTCATTTCTTAATTTACCATATACATCTCCTCTCAAACTCTAAACTCACCTTTAAAATTAGTTAGTTGTGAAAGAAATGTGGCACTCAAACAGCAGATTATCAGAGCCAGGATCTCTGTTCTCTACACCTCTCTCCTCTCAGCAGAACCAGATAATGGCAAAGTTTCCCTCTATTTTTCCACACATATACATGTAAGTTTCAAATCTCAGTACTTCCCCCTTTTTTTCAAATGTAATCACACATTTCTATTGGTTGAAAACCAACCCTTTCCCAAAAGTACCCTTCCCCCAACTTGACTTCTGCCTAGTACCCTTCCCCCAACTTGACTTCTGCCTGCTACCATAGCAACAGGTCATGGAACACTGCTGTGTAGAGTTAGGTCAGAAGTTCGCCAAACAATGTTTCAATTCCACAGAGCAAGAGTGCTTGACTTTTCAAACCTAACAGCAAATCCATAGTACTGTTCTTTGGTAACACATTTTTCTGTACCAATACAAAACATGCTTCTATAAATTTACACATACAGCCTAGTTTTTAGTGTAGAATGGTATGAAACAGCCAATCAGTTCTTTTTTTTTATAAAAAAATATGTATGCCTCCATTTCCAAACTGTCTTTCATTTCTTTTTACCATTCTACTGAATTACACCTCCTGAGTGCATCCAGATCTCCTTTGAAGATGTTCACAGTGTGGATTGTAGGACACAGCTATGTCTTCTGGAGTGAAAAGTTTGCAGAGAAAACAGGTATGGTGAGAGACCTTGCTTTGCCAAATGTAGACATTAAATGGATTGGTCAGACAGGGTTAAAGTGGCACCAATTGATGCCATTGGTGAAATCCTTCATGCAAATCCAACACCCTGACCTCATAATAGTGCACTGTGGTGGCAATGACCTAGGCACTTTGACTGGGGTAGGTCTGGAAATGCTTATGAAGGACACCTTTGCACAACTGTTTTCACTTTTCCCTAAAACTGCCTTTGTGTTTTCCAACATATGCCAAAGGCAAAAATGGAACTGGTCCAATCATTTCTGTCCACAGATTGACAAAGCAAGAAAGCACGTCAACAAATCTGTTTCTGCTTTCCTCCGTGACTATGGTATGGGTCTCATTTACCACAACAACTTGCGTTACGACATGCAAGACATTTATAGAGGAGATGGTGTGCACTTCAATGATGAAGGGAACAGAGTCTTCCTCTTGAACCTTAGACTCTGCATCGGTACTTACTTGTAGGTACCACTAAAAAATAACTTCATAAACACAACGGCTCTTTTTAGAGCCCCCTAATATCTAAACTCTTAAATCTGCATTTCATTTCTTTTATTTTTTTTTTTTGTTACCGTACGCTTACCGTACGCGTACCCCGTGATTTTTTTTAAAATCAATAAATGTTTTCTTTGTACTTTTCTGTCCTTCTTTGACCCCCTCACAAATGTAAGGGGGTCTGTAACTCTCCTCCTTGCCCCCTTTTCTTGTTATCACTCTTTTTTTTCTGAGTGAAACACACGAAATGGCGGCCGCCGCTTCCTGGTTTCGGCCGATTCGAATGTTTACTAAGATCTAAGAGCCAATCAGAATCGCGCTCGCGCACGCCACCGTACGCGTACGGTAAGCGTACCGTAAGCGTACCGTAAGCTGGCTCAGATATATATATTGATTTAAAGGCTATTTTCTCAGAATCTAATGAACAGATTTACACCAAACCTACAAAAGGCACTTCCTTGACCTGAGGACTACCTCTCTGCCAAATTTCTAGTAATTCTGTTCAGCCGTTCGGGCTGTAGCCCTGTCTAAAGGTCCTATGGAAAAATGCATGGGAAAAACGCGTTTTGGGACCCCCCTTTTATCTCAGCTCCCGCTTGACGAATCCCCCCGAGACTTTCAGGGAAGGAGCGGAGCGTAGCGCCCCACCTATTTTGAAAAATTCGCGACGATTCGTCGACCGGCGCCAAAGTTATTCAAAATAGAATGTTGCGGATTTCCTATGGAAACGTGGTCCTAACTATAACTACCTACTGGCGACCGCCAGTAGGTAATATATATATATATATATATATATATATATATATATATATATATATATATATATATATATATATATATATATATATATATATATATATATATATATATATTCACTGAAAAAACCATAGGTTTCAGGGGCGTTATAGTTAGCTGGACTTTTCACTCATACAAAACCATTGAAGTTCCCCGTTATAGATAGTTCAGCTAACTATAACTCGCACGCCCGCAATGCACTGCTGATGACGTCACATATTACATCACTAATGACATGGTCAGTGACATCACTCATGACATCACTGATGACATCTCAAATGGCATCACTCATGACATAAGGTTTTTTAAATGCTAATTCCTAACTATAACGTGCCTGAAACCTATGGTTTTTTCAGTGAATTTCAAAGGTTTTTTAAATGCTAATTTCTAACTATGCCTACAGAGATAGGACATGTGAAGAAAGAAGAAAAAACCACAGAAAGAAAAAAAAGAAATGCAGAAAGAAGCAACAGAAGTCCTCAAAGACGAAGAAAAGTGCAGGAAGAAGGATAACGTGCAGAAAGAACAAACAGAAGAGCAGAAAGAAGCCTTGTTGCAAAATCATTCTGTACCCTCAACTTTTTCAGACAGATACTGGTGGCAACTGAGTCTGATTAACCAGTCAGAGAGCCAGTGCTATGTTAAAAGACACTCAGAATACAGTGAAAACACCTACATACACTAGGGAACACTATGCGTTGGGGACCCCCTGTGATTAGCATGACCTCCTCTGTAAGCCCCTAGTATATAATAGGGCAGGGGATTAAAACTACCTCTTAAAACGCACCACAGGGCATGTTTGCACACGTCACCTCAGGCCCCGTCCCCTCCCTTCCCCACTGTGTAAACACGCCCTGTGGCCGTTTTGAGTTGGGAGATTAAGTCCCCTTGAATCCTGAGGGTCCCTAGGGTCCAACTAGACCACTAGGTACCTCCAGTAAGCACCACAGAGCTGCGTTGCAGAGAGATGTAAATGAGATGTAAAAAGGGACACGGCCTAGACCACCTCTCTGCAACGCAGAGCAGTGGCGTTTACTGGAAGCACCTGGTGGGCTAGTTGGCCCCCAGGGTCCCTCATGATTGAAGGGGAATTATTTCCCCAACTTAAAATGCGCCACAGGGCTTGTTTGCACACGTTAACTCAGGCACAGTCCCCTCCCTTCACCACTGTGTAAACACGCCCAGTGGCCATTTTTAGTTGGGAAATTAAGTTCATTTGAATCCTGAGGGTCCCTAGGGTCCAACTAGCCCACTAGGTACCACCAGAAAGCGCCACAGAGCTGCATTGCAGAGAGGTGTAAAAAGTGGCACGGCCTGGACCACCTCTCTGCAATGCAGCTCAGTGGTGCTTATTGGAAGCACCTTGTGGGCTAGTTAGCCCCCAGGGGCCCTCAGGATTGAAGGGAATTATTTCCCCAACTTAAAAGGTGCCATAGGGCATGTTTGCAAACGTCACCTCAGGCCCCGTCCCCTCCCTTCCCCACTGTGTAAACACGCCCTGTGGCCGCTTTTTAAGTTGGGAGATTAAATCCCCTTGAATCCTGAGGGTCCCTAGGGGAAAAATAGCCCACTAGGTACGTCCAGTAAGCGCCATTGCAGAGAGGTGTAAAAAGGGGCACGGCCTGCACCACCTCTCTGCAACGCAGAGCAGTGGCGCTTACTGGAAGCACCTGGTGGGCTAGTTGGCCCCCAGGGTCCCTCAGGATTGAAAGGGAATTATTTCCCCAACTTAAAACGCGCCACAGGGCGTGATTGCACACGTCACCTCAGGCCCCGTCCACTCCCTTCACCACTGTGTAAACACGCCCTGTGGCCGTTCTAAGTTGAGAGATTAAGTCCCCTTGAATCCTAAGGGTCCCTAGGGTCAAACTAGCACACTAGGTACCTCCAGTAAGCGCCACAGAGCTGCGTTGCATAGAGGTGTAAAAAGGGGCGTGGCCTCAGAACACCTGTCTGCAACGCAGCTCCCTGGCGCATACTGGAGATACCTGTTGGGCTAGTTGGCCCTCAGGGACCCTCAGTATTGAAGGGGAATTAATTCCCCAACTTACAACTGGCCAGGGGGCGCGTTTGCAGAGTGCTGCAAGGAGGGGGCGTGGCCTCCGGCGCGATGCCGGTCTTTTCTTTATTTTATTTGTGTGTGGCCCCCCTTCTTTTTCTAATTTATTAGCCATGGGGACCCCATCCCCCAGGGCCTGCACCCTCATTTTTTTGTTGAAAAAAATTAATTTGGAAGGGGGACGCATGGCCCCCCTCCCAAGGCCTTAATCGGCTCCAGGGACCCCAACCCCCGGGTCATGGCCTTTTTTTTAAATTCTATAGGAGGGGGGCTGCGTTGCTCCCCCTCCTCAGGCCACTTATGGCCTGGGGGACCCCATCCCCGAGGCCGGCCTTCGTTTTTTATTAATTTAAAAAAAAAATGTATTTATAGAAACACCTAGGACGTGGTGGACAAACCGTATGTACCTATCACAATGACAATTTGCGTGATATTCATTAAAAGGCGACTATGCATACAATGAATCCATGTGGAATGTATTTACACCACTAGTGAAGCTCTGACGTGTCTGACGCCCTACCGTGCCTAATCCCGGTGCCCCCGCCGGTGGGTACTCTCCACGTAGACACCCTTGTCGTTTATTTATACAAACATGGGTAGCTATTGACGGACACATTTAATACACACGCACACCAAGCCATTCAAAGGGGATTCGACAAAAATTCGACCAAACTATGCAAGAAACCCCCCTCACGGTTAATAAAACACACATCCACCGCCGGATGTGTAATACTTTTTATTTTACTATCTGGAAAGGAGACGAACCTCACAGCGTGCTCCTGGCTGAGCCCAATGCTGTGTTACACCCACCAGTGCCCGCCGAGTGCCACACACCTCTGTGTTGTATTCCACCAGCTAGTGCGTATGCTATGACACTCTCTAGCCCATGTGCACTGTAACACCACCCCGTGAATATGTCATGCCACACTTGCCTTCGCACGGGTTATATTGCCCCATCTAACGTGCCTTCCACGATGCCTATGTGATAACGCACAGCGCTATGCCATACATATTACAATCTGGGATCCAGATCTTTGTCACAGTGCATATGCAACTTTGCACTCCCCAGCACATATTTTATATTACAACTTTAGAGACTAGTTAGGTTACACAACTCTGCTCTGTGCATATTACACTCCATGGCGCATATCGCATAGCACGCGCTAGTGCCTGTGCTATCTCGCGCTCTCCAATGAATCTGTCATTGCGCACAATGTATTGCATATTATATTTCACGCCCCGGTTCATCGTATATCACACTTTTTGGTGCATAGTTTATACCAAATACTATATCTAGTTTTTATTTTCAATCGTGCTCTCAGGACTATGTTCTATATAACACTTCGTCCACCTACCCTTTTCACGGGCATTACATATTGCAATGGGGGGTGGAGGGTCATGGGGTGTTTCTGCCAAGTGAGCCCGGAGTCACAGTCACAAACGTCCTCTTCTTCCTGAATAAAAGTGAGATTATGCTGCATACTTGTTCATATTTTAAGTAGTTCGCACAGACACACATTTTAAAAACAATAAAGTTCCTAATACCCACCTTCTCTGAACAGTTAGCTTGCTGACCCATCCACCTCCTCCCTCTGTTGTCTGAATCCATGGACTAGCCTCCTCCCTCCTGCCATGCATGGTCTGATGTGCTGCCACTGCCCTCCATTTAGCATGATGTACCAGTCCACTCCTCCTGCCCTCTATTGCCTAATTCTATGGCCCATCATTGACCACCTGCTTAGCCTCTGTGCTTAGCTTGCTTCCCCTATTCTCCTTCCCCCTGCCCTCCGATGTCTTTGTGCTAGCCCCTGCTCCATCCTTTTTTGCCCACAATGTTCCATGGACCTGCCACTCCTATCTCCTCTGAGTGTTCTGTTGAGCTGCCACTCCCCTCCCAACTGCCTAGCATTGTCAGATGACTGTAACCTGTCCCTGCCACCTCCACTCTGCCTGTCCACATGCCATGCCCCTAACCCCTTCCTCCTGTCCTCCATGGTCCATTTTACTGCCACACCCTTCTGCCCTCCCTAGTCTGTTGTACTGCAACTGCTCCTCCTGCCTGCCCCGCGCGGTCTATTGTGAGGCCCCGTCCCCTGACCTCTCTTGTCTGTGCCCAGGTCCTGACCCTCCCTTCTATCCTCCATGGTCCTTTGTGCATGCCCCTGCACCCTCCTTCTTGCCTATCATAGCCATTGTACTGCCACTAACCCTCCCGCTTGCCATGCATGGTCTTCTGTGCTGCCATGGCCACTCCCACCTTCCCTGTGTGGTCAGCTTGCTGCCCCTGACCCCCTCCCACCTTCCCTCCATGGTCTGTGTGTATTCCATCATAGTCTCACTGTTGCACTCCATGTTGTGTCTTGTTTCTAGTGCCACCTCCTGCCTGACCTCCATGGTCATCTTGCTGCTCCTGCCCTGCCCCCTTGCCCCCAGCCCTCTGTTTCCATGTGCAGACCCCTATTCCCTCCCTCCTGGCTTGTCTGTTCCATTGTAATGCCCCTGATCCGTCCCTCCTGCCCTTTATGGTCTGTTATGCTGCAGCATTCTCTCCTGTCTGTCCATTATGGTCAGCTAGATACCATTGCCTCTTTCCCCTCTGTTCACTGTTGTCCATGTGCATGGTCCTGTCCCCTCCCTATTGCTTTCTATGGATTGTTGTGCTGACTCCCGCATGCCCTGTGTGGTGTATTGTGCTGCTGCAAACCCTGATGCCTGCCCTGTAGGGTCAGTTTGGTGCACCTCTCCATGTCCCTCCTGTCCTCTGTTATCCGAGTCCATGTCCCTACCCTTATTCCTCCTGCCTACCATAATCCAATGTACCATACTTGCGAACATTTTGAACTTGGTAAGAGGGAGATTTTGAAAAACAAACTGGGTGATTGATTTTCCCCTTTGAGTTACATTGAAAAAGAGGAGATTGTAGACAGGATACAGATCAAATAAAGCCCAATTGAGCTTAAAAACATTGGACATTTCCTGGCTGAAACGGGTCTGTTGGCATGTATGGTTGTACTACCACTGCCTCTTCCTTCTGTCCACAATGGTCTATTATATTGCCACAGCCTCTCTTGCCAGTCCTGTATTGTTGGTTTGTTGCCCCTTCCCCCCTTTCCACTGCCCTCCATAGTCTGGTGTGCTGCCACTGCCCTTCCTGCCTGCCCAGTGTGGTCAAATTGTTACCTCTGCACTCTGCTACCTGCCTTTAATTTTCAGAGTCCCTGTCCCTGGCCTCTGCCTCTCAACAGTATCCCTATGAACAACTAGATTGCTAACATTCTATATTTATTACAAAAGTGTGGAACGCCTGACGTCATCTTGATGTAATCAAAATTGTAATACCTAGAGCATTTCCTTTAGAAATTACATATATGAGAGGGTCTTATTTGCATCAAAATTATGGTTAGTGCTCTAAAAAACTAAAATGAGGACATATTTTCTGAGTTTTTAAATAGCGACAAAGAACTTTTAAATTATTAGTAATCTTTATGTTTTTTTATCCAGTTGACCACTTGATTAAATGTTGCACTTAGGGGAGAGGATGTGGTGTTACTTCCAGAGATTAAGACTTTGCAACTGGGGAACCAGGTTGGAGTTTCTGCTTCAGCTCAACATTCTGTGATTCTGGTCAAATCACTTAATCTCCCCATGTCTACAGCCAAAATGAATTTGATCTTGTGTGATGTAACCAATGCTCTTGTAAAGCACTTCAATACCTGACAAGTCTGCACTATATAAAACTGCAAATACACAAACAATAAGTGTTTTGCACACTTCTGTCATTGGGCTACATGTGGGCTACATCTGGGTGATATTTGTGCTGCATTTGGGCTCTTTTGTCTCTGGTGGCCATCTTGGGAGATTTATTTGTCATGTAGTTTCCTAATTTCCTCATTTACTGCAGTCTCCTCAGTAGGAAATGCTTTCAGTTTTTTACTTTGATTCCATCAAGAAGGTATTCAGATAGGTCACACATTTGCCATAAATTCTGAATGTTAGCACTCTAGTTGCTCATTAGATCACTGTAGTAAAGCTACTGCTCACCACGGAAGTATGCTGCTGGTATTAAAAGTGCATGTTTCAGTCTGCATATCAGAATTTTTTAATGAAATAGAAGAGGATTTGAGAAGTCACTAAAAATGTGCCCCAATTTTTCTTTCTGCAGCACTAATCATAATTTCTATGGCAAAATGAACCCCCTCATTTTGTTCCTTTGTAAATTAAATGTTTTAAGTGTTACCACTTTATTCCAATCAAGATGGCTTCAGGTATGCCATACTCTTGTCATAAGTAAGACTGTTAGCGCTCTAGTTGTTCGTTAGAACACTCTGGGACATTCTGTCATTGGGCTATACTTGGGCTACATCTGGGTGATATTTGGGCTACATTTGGGCTCTTTAGTCTCTGGTGGCCATCGTGGGAGATTTATTTGCTATGAAGTTTCCTAATTTCCTCATATTCTGCAGTCTCCTCAGTAGGAAAAACTTTCAGTTTTTTACTTTGGTTCCATCAAGAAGGCATTCAAATGTGTCACACATTTTCTATAAATTCTGAATGTTAGCACTCTAGTTGCTCATTAGATCACTGTAGTAAAGCTACTGCTCACCAGGGAAGTCTGCTGCTGGTATTCAAAGTGCATGTTTCAGTCTGCATGTCAGAATTATTTTATGAAATAGAAGAGGATTTGAGAAGTCACTCAAAATGTGCCCTAATTTTTCTTTCTGCAGCACTAATCATACTTTTATGGAAAAATGAACCCCCTCATTTTGTTCCTTTTTAAATTAAATGTTTTAAGAGTTACCACTTTAATCCATGCAAGATGGCTTCAGGTGTGCCATACGTTTATCATAAGTAGGACTGTTAGCGCTCTAGTTGTTCTTTAGAACACTCTGGGAAGCTGCAGTAGAACACAAAGGAATCAACTGACAGTCTCTGCCTTTGTTGGATGTACATGTTTTACTGAGAATGTCAGACTTCATTCTCACATGACTGAGAAAGATAATGTGAATTTACAGAAAATATGCTCTCAGTTTAGCTTATAGATCACCTTCCAAACCTCTGTGGGAAAAGCATGAGAAAATAGTTTTCTCTCAAACATGATTCATGATATCAAAGCAGAAGGCTTTTTCACATGGTAAAATCACCTTAGAACACACCACAATTCCTAAAATGAGTATGGTACCATCAACAAATAATTTCTAATGTAACTAAATTCTTAAAACCTTCTATTAACTGCAATGCTTTTTAATGAGGTGCTATCATTTATATTGGTCCCAAGATGGCTGCCAACACTTCTGGGATGAAGTACTGATAGCCAATCAGATCTCACGATGAGATGTGTGGTTAGGCTCCCCCCAGATATATCTATCTTTT
Source organism: Triturus cristatus (assembly GCF_964204655.1). Classification (NCBI taxonomy): domain Eukaryota; kingdom Metazoa; phylum Chordata; class Amphibia; order Caudata; family Salamandridae; genus Triturus; species Triturus cristatus. The sequence goes on along the minus strand of NC_140591.1, from coordinate 609,478,974 downwards.
TAACTCTAATTTTCTCATGAACTACTGAACAGATTTACACCATTTAAGCAAAAGGCACAAGTCTGAACTGAGGACTACCTCTTTGCCAAATTTGGTGTAATTCCGTTCAGCAGTTCGGGCTGTAGCTGCTTCAACAGGTCCTATGGGAAAATGTATGGGGAAAACACGTTTTGGGACCCCCCTTTTTTCTCGGTCCCTGCTTGACGAATCACCTTGAAATTTTCAGGATAGGAGCGGACCGGAGCTGGCCAAAAGTTTGGAAGATTTCGCGAAAATTCGTCAATCGTTGCCAACGTTATTCCAAATAGAATGTTGCGGATTTCCTATGGAAAATAGGTCTTAACTATAACTACCTACTGGCGACTGCCAGTAGGCAAATATATATATATATATATATATATATATATATATATATATATATATATATATATATATATATATATATATTATCTACTGGTGGTCACCAGTAGATAGTTATAGTTAGGACCGTGTTTAAATAGGAAATCTCAATATTCTATTTTGAATAACTTTGGCGCCGGTTGACGAATCCTCGCGAAACTTTCAAAACTAATGGGGCGCTCCGCTCAGCTCCTACCCTGAAAGTCTCGGGGGGATTCTTCAAGCGGGGGCCGAGTAAAAAGGGGGGTCCCAAATCGCGTTTTCCCCATGCATTTTCCCATAGGACCTTTAGTCGAAGGTACAGCCCGAACGGCTGAACAGAATTACTTGAAATTTGGCAAAGAGGTAGTCCTCAGGTCAGGCATGTGCCTTTTGCATATATGGTGTCAATCTGTTCAGTAGTTCCTGAGAAAATTGCATTTAAAAGCACATACATATCTATAGCCGCGCACCGTCCGTGCACCGTACGTGCACGGTGCGCGCACACTAACGTGCGGGAGCGTAATTGTGATTGGTGGATTCATGACAGCCAACATTCGAATCGGTCGAAATCAGGAAGTGTCGGCCGCCATTTTGTGTGTTGTGTGTGACAGGGAAAAAGAAAGGTGGAGAACGTGAAAAGGGGGCAGGGTAGAGAGTTCCTGACCCCCTAGCCTTTGTCAGGGGGTCCCTGCAAGACCCCGAAGGGTGAAAAAAACATTTTATTTTTTTTCAAAAAATCGCGGGGTGCGCGCACGGTGCGCACACCCCCCAGCCGCCATTTTGAGTTTTAGAGGTAGAAGAGAGCTAAAAACACAAGTGGAGAACGTGAAAAGGGGGCAGGGTGGAGAATCCCTGACACCCTAGGCCTTCTCATGGGGACCATGAAAGACCTCTTAGGTCTCAAAAAAACCAAAACATTAAAAAAATTATCGCGGGGTGCGCGCACGGTGCGCACACAGTGGCAAAAAAAATCATTAAAAAAAGAGTGTTTAGTTGTTGGTTGGCTCTAAAAAGAGCCGTTGTGTTTATTGAGTGTTTTTTGGTACCTACAAATAAATACCGATGCAGAGTCTAAAGTTCAAGAGGAAGACTCTGTTGCCTTCATCTGTGAAATGAACACCGTCTCCTCTATAAATGCCTTGCATGTTGTAACGCAAGTTGTTGTGGTATATAGAACCCATACCATAGTCTCTGAGGAAAGCAGAAACAGACTTATTGACGTGCTTTCTTGCTTTGTCAATCTGCGGACAATATTGGTTGGACCAGTTCCACTTTTGCCTTTGGCATATATTAGAATATACAAAGGTTGTTTGTGGAAAAAGTGACATCAATTGCACAAAGGTGTCCTTAACAAGCATTTCCAGACCTACCCCAGTTAAAGTGCCTAGGTCACCACAGTGCACAATTATAAGGTCGGGCTGTGGAAGATGTAGAAAGGATTTCACCAAAGGCATTAATTGGTGCCACTTTAACCCTCTCTGACCAATCCATTTAATGTCTACATTTGGGAAAGCAAGGTCTTTGAAAATACCTCTTTTTTCTGCATACTTTTCACTCCAGAAGACATAGCTATGACCTACAATCCACACTGTGAACATCTTTCAAGGAGATCTGGATGCACTCAGAAGGTGTCTTTCAGTAGAATGGCAATATGAAAAGAAATATAGTTGTAAAATGGAGGCTTACATACTTTTTTTAATAAAAAGAACTCATTGGCTGTTTCACACCATTCTACACTAAAAACTAGGCTGTATGTTTAAATTTAAAAAAGCATGTTTTGTATTGGTTCAGAAAAATGTGTTCCCACAGAACATTACTTTGGATTTGCTGTTAGGTTTGAAAAGTCAAGCACTCTTGCTCTTTGGATTAGAAACATTGTGTGCTGAACTTCTGACCTCTCTGCTCACACCAGTGTTCTATGACCTGTTGCTATGGTAGAAGGCAGAAGACATGTTGGGGGTAGGGATCATTTGGAAAGGGTTGAAATTTGCAACCAATAGAAATGTGTGTTTCCATTTGAAAAAATGTGGGAAGCACTGTGATTTGAAGTTAACATGTATATGTGTGAAAAAAGAGAGGGAAACATTGCCATTTACTGGTTCTGCTGAGAGGTGTACAGTTCAGAGATTCTGGCTCTGATAATCTGCTGTGTGAGTGCCACATTTCTTTCTCAACTAACTACTTTTAAAGGTGAGTTATGAATTTGAGAGGGGATGTACGTGGTGCATATTGATAAAAATAATGTAAATGAGTTGTGTTTTACATTTTATGTTTTGGAAGATATTTAACTGCCTTGAACTTGTCAGATATTATGGAGTATGTCTTCACCATAAGTAAAGGTGTACTGGTATCAGCCAGGAATATTGTTTTCTGCCTAGAATCACACCATGAGTCTGTGTGCACAAAGGAATTGTTGTCAGAGACTTAATTTGTGGTGGTCTGGTTCTGTAAGATTTGCATTCGTAGGAAATGGGCAGCTTGTTTTGTTGAAGTGTGATGGCTAGCATTCAGCACAAATCAATATCTCACAAAAGAGAGGCAAATGCTAACACATTTGAAAACAACAGGGTAGATTTTCCTTCCACTCCTGCCATGGGTGAGGTAGATCCTACATGTTCAAAACTGCAATTAACCCATACCCCACATGTACTCTTACATACATCTGTGCAGTCTTCATGCAGTTCTGCAAGCGTCCATGCAGATCTCTCTTGCACCTGACAATACACAGTCTCCAGAAGCACGCTCTTAGCACACAGACAGTTGCTTCTCCTGCACTCCCATGCAAAGTATTCAGCACTGTGTGGTATTTTAGATAGTAGTGTGTAACGCTAACACATTCAATGTCACCAAGGCTCATTTCCTTTGCTCTAGTCTAATCACTCACTCAGGTTCCACATGCTCCTGCTCTCAAGTAGCTGTTAGGACATGTGCTCTTTTCTGTCTCTCTAAACTATAAGGAAAATGTGTCAGGCTCTTACAGTAATTATCACTTGCAAAACCACAGCGGTAAATGTGCTTTGAAATTGCCAATGAAAAATAGTTTTCTGCCTAGAATCACACCATGAGTCTGTGTGCACACAGGAATTAGTTGTCAGAGATTTAATTTGTGTTGGTCAGGTTCTGTAAAACTTGCATTCATAGGAAAGGGGCAGTTTGTTTTCTTGAACTGTGATGGTTTGCATTCAGCAGAAATCACTATCTCACAAACGAGAGGCAAATGCTAACACATTTGAAAACAACAGGGTAGATTTTCCTTCCAGTCCTGCCATGGGTGAGGTAGATCCTACATGTTCAAAACTGCAATCAACCCTTACCCCACATGTACTCTTACATACATCTGTGCAGTCTTCATGCAGTTCTGCAAGCGTCCATGCAGATCTCTCTTGCACCTGACAATACACAGTCTCCAGAAGCACGCTCTTAGCACACAGGCAGTTGCTTCTCCTGCACTCCCATGCAAAGTATTCAGCACTGTGTGGTATTTTAGATAGTAGTGTGTAACGCTAACGCATTCAATGTCACCAAGGCTCATTTCCTTTGCTCTTGTCTAATCACTCACTCACGTTCCACATGCTCATTGTCTCAAGTAGCTGTTAGGACATGTGCTATTTTCTGCCTCTATAAACTATAAGGAAAATGTGTCAGGCTCTTACAGTATTTATCACTTGCAAAACCACAGTGGTAAAAGTGCTTTGAAATTGCCAATGAAAAAAGCTTTTCTGCCTAGAATCACACCATGAGTCTGTGTGCACACAGGAATTTGTTGTCAGAGATTTACTTTGTGTTGGTCTGGTTCTTTAAGACTTGCATTCGTAGGAAAGGGGCAGCTTGTTTTCTTGAACTGTGATGGTTTGCATTCAGCAGAAATCACTATCTCACAAATGAGAGGCAGATGCTAACACATTTGAAAACAACAGGGTAGATTTTCCTTCCTCTGCTGCCATGGGTGAGGTAGATCCTACATGTTCAAAACTGCAATTAACCCTTACCCCACATGTACTCTTACATACATCTGTGCAGTCTTCATGCAGTTCTGCAAGCGTCCATGCAGATCTCTCTTGCACCTGACAATACACAGTCTCCAGAAGCAAGCTCTTAGCACACAGGCAGCTGCTTCTCCTGCACTCCCATGCTAAGTATTCAGCACTGTGTGGTATTTTAGAAAGTAGTGTGTAACGCTAACACATTCAATGTCACCAAGGCTCATTTCCTTTGCTCTAGTCTAATCACTCACTCAGGTTCCACATGCTCCTGCTCTCAAGTAGCTGTTAGGACATGTGCTCTTTTCTGTCTTTCTAAACTATAAGGAAAATGTGTCAGGCTCTTACAGTATTTATCACTTGCAAAACCACAGTGGTAAAAGTGCTTTGAAATTGCCAATGAAAAATCGTTTTCTGCCTAGCATCACACCATGAGTCTGTGTGCACACAGGAATTTGTTGTCAGAGATTTAATTCGTGTTGGCCTGGTTCTGTAAGACTTGCTTTCGTAGGAAAGGGGCAGCTTGTTTTCTTGAACTGTGATGGTTTGCATTCAGCAGAAATCACTATCTCACAAATGAGAGGCAAATGCTAACACATTTGAAAACAACAGGGTAGATGTTCCTTCCACTCCTGCCATGGGTGAGGTAGATCCTACATGTTGAAAACTGCAATTAACCCTTACCCCACATGTACTCTTACATACATCTGTGCAGTCTTCATGCAGTTCTGCAAGCGTCCATGCAGATCTCTCTTGCACCTGACAATACACAGTCTCCAGAAGCACGCTCTTAGCACACAGGCAGTTGCTTCTCCTGCACTCCCATGCTAAGTATTCAGCACTGTGTGGTATTTCAGATAGTAGTGTGTAACGCTAACACATTTAACATCACCAAAGCTCATTTATTTTGCTCTAGTCTAATCACTCACTCAGGTTCCACATGCTCATGCTCTCAAGTAGCTGTTAGGACTTGTGCTGTTTTCTGCCTCTCTAAACTATAAGGAAAATGTGTCAGGCTCTTACAGTAATTATCACTTGCAAAACCACAGCGGTAAATGTGCTTTGAAATTGCCAATGAAAAATCGTTTTCTGCCTAGAATCACACCATGAGTCTGTGTGCACACAGGAATTGTTGTCAGTGATTTAATTTGTGTAGCTTTCATTGTGTAAGACTTGCAGTCATAGGAAAGGGATAGCTCATATGATATGTTTTGAAAAGCTCATAAAAAATATAGTAATATATATAAATTACATAAAGGTATTTTTTTTTTTAGTTTCTTTCAGGTATTGCTGAACAAGACTGAAATAAATTAAAGATGCCTATAAAATCAAGAAAGAGAAAATAACAGCAACAACCTGTATATTTGAAGACAACTGGACAAAAAAAAATAGTTTGCTACATATTTATTTCTGGAAAATTGTTTTGATTTGGGTGAAGATCACCGTATTTGTAAATACTGTTATAACAAGTTAGAAGAAAATAAAATGCCTGCTAGAGCTGTACATAATAACTTAGAATTGGTTGATATTCCTGCAGAACTTAGTGATTTAAATACGTATGAGTCTATACTCATTCAATGTGTCTATCCGTTTCAGACTATAGTTCGTATGGAGCCCAAAACAGGCAAATTACCTCCTACAGATTTACAAAGAGGTTTAAAAGGAAGAGTTGTCTATTTGCCATTAGATTAGAAAAAAAATATTGAAACAATTGATGCAGATAGTTTGGAAACTGAACCATTAGTTATTCTGGTTAATGGTGTACCTACAAAGAATAAGAAAATTTGGCAGGAGCTGGTGGATGTACGAAAAGTACAAAGAGCAAATTTATATTTGAAAAGAAATAATAAATGGTATGAAACAGTTTATATGGAAGAAGATGAAGAAGATTTACTAGCAGACACAGGAATACCAACTGGGCAAATTGAAAAAGTGGATAAGTCAAAAGAAGAAGAAATTTATGAACATTTCAGCATACATCCTCTTCATTCTAAAGAAGTTATGGGAAACACTATTGATCTCTTTCAGATGCAAAAAGCAAAAGGAACTCCCGTGAGTGTATGGGAGGAGAGCTTGGAAGCTCCTTGTTTTCCCCAGCTGTTTCCTACAGGAAGAGGTGGACGATATGATGAACGTCCAGTACAGATTCCTGCTTCTGAGTATCGGACTACAAGACTATATGCAGAAGATCCAAGATTTCGTCAAAGTATTCCTTGTTTGTTCCATCTTTTATTTGAAAGTGACTTATCAGCACTATCTTATGCAGTAAATCACATTTTGAAAACTGGAGTACATCTACATAATGTGTCTGCAAAGGATTTTATGAACAAAGTGCAAAGCGAGATGATCATTTGGAATCTCAATTGATTAATTTAATGGCTTGTCAGCGTGGGACTAATGAATATTGGTACCGACGCCATGGAGAATTGAAATGTATGTTACGGAATTTCGGAACTCCTACATGGTTCCTTACCCTAAGCTGTGCAGAGTACGCTTGGGATGATTTACTGGATTTTCTTTGAGAGGCAAATTCAAATATTGAAAACATCCAATACAAGACAGCAGGAGAATTGTGCTCATTGGATCCGGTTAATGTTTGCAGATATTTCAATCATAGATTGTCCTTCATCTGCAATAAAAAAAATCCACCTCTTGGAGAAGTTGTGGATTTCTTTTGGAGAAAAGAGTACCAAGCAAGAGGTGCTCCTCATAGTCATATGCTGTTGTGGATCAAGGATGCCCCAAAATTTGGAACAGATTCTGATGATGCAGTTTTATCTTTCATTGAAGGATATGCAACATGTGCTATACCTAAAAGCACAGAAGAAAAAAAATTAAAAGAGCAAGTTTTACGTTTCCAAAGTCATCGGTGTGGAAAATACTGTCGACGAAAGTTCAAGAGTAAAGATAAATTCTACACAAAATGTCGATTTGGATTTCCACGACCTGTTCTTTCAAAAGGAAGAGTAAACAGTTTTATGTCAGCTGTGCGACATACTATTACAAGAAAATCACCTAAGAATACCTACAACCTAAGAAGAAAAGAAGAGTCAAAATATATAAATGACTACAACCCAGTCATTTTATCCATGTGGAATGCTAACATGGATATTCAGTATGTAGCTGACAATTCTATTGCTGTTGCTCGGTATGTCACATCTTACATCACTAAATCTGAGAAAACGGAATTGAAAGAAATGTGGGAAGAGATTTCTCACGAGAAGACTGTCAGTAAAAAGCTATACAGTTTCAGTTTAAAGATGTTATCGCATCGAGAAATTGACTCTTACGAATGCTCAGATAGGTTATCATCTGCAAGTCTGTACTCCAAATCCAGAAGAATAATTTGGGTACGTTTAGGCCTTGCAGGAATGCGAAATCGGGTACTGAAATCTATTCGAGAAATTGAATATTTAGCAGAGTACGAACTTGAAAGTACAGACATTTTAAGAACAAACATGTTGGACACATATTACCCAAAGAGAAGTCATCATCTTGAGAACATGTGTCTCTATGAAGTGCTGCAGAACTACATTTATAAACGGAATGCCACAGAAGACATCAACAATGGAAAATATAAAGTCATTGGTGAAGAAGGATGTTTGGTAAAACAAACAAAAGGAAGTTTGATTAATCACAGGAAGCTGAGTTGCGACACTACTGACAAGAAGGAATTTTACCACTTAGCACTTTTACAGTTGTTTAAACCATGGCGCTCAGAGGATGAATTACTTGGACAATTTCAAAGCTATGAAGATTCCTTTAATGCATCCAAAGATGCCATTGAATGCAGTACTTTCACAACTTATGTCCAAATGTTAAATGAAGAAATTGAACAAGAAGCAACAATTGCAGCTGAAGTAGCTAGAGACAGTTCTCAAGACAGTCAAAGCTCTGGGACGCTCAGTCAAGATCCCCTAGGACAACCAATCGTAGAAAATGAAGCTGCAATAGCCATGACTGAAGTGGAAACAGCTATGAATCAAGCTCAGGAAAATGTAATAAACTTACCAAATTTGGAACAGCAACTGAATGATGAACAACAAAAAATTTATGAGGAAGTCACAAAACAAATTGATCATGGATTACTACATGAAAATAAAGAGTGCTCATGCACATCATTTGAACCAATCAGAATGTATGTGAGTGGACAAGCAGGAACTGGAAAAAGTTTCTTGATTAAAGTAATTAGAAGCTACCTACAGAAAAAAACTGATTCAACTTTGTCTTGTGTTGTTACTGCTCCAACTGGGTTAGCAGCATATAACATAAAAGGAATTACCCTCCATCGTTTGCTAATGTTACCAGTAGAGCATGAGAACAAAATACAATACCACAAGCTAACAGGAGAAGCATGTTTTGAAGTTTCAAGAGTATTGAAAAAAATGAAACTTTTCATTATTGATGAGGTAGGCATGGTATCAAACTTAATGCTTGCCTTTGTGCATTTAAGAATGCAGCAAATTCTAAAGACAAACTATGACGTGCTATTTGGAGGAAAACATGTTATAGTTTTTGGGGATCTACTGCAGCTCCCTCCAGTTAAAGGACAACCAGTATTTCATACTCTTACACATGAAGACACGAAAAAGTCGTTAGGAAGTAAAGGTAATGTGAATATTTGGACATACTTTGAGTACAAAGAACTCATTACCAATATGCGGCAAGCAAATGATGATGATTATGCAAGTATTCTCAAAGATATCAGAATTGGACTACTCACAGAACATGGCAGAAAAGCTTTACAGAGTCGACTGCTATGTAATTTGTTTCCAACAGAACAAATAGTTCCAGAGAAAATATACAAGAAAATTGCTGGAAAAATACTGTAATCTGCTTAATGCCAACACTACATGAATGCTCTATATTCAATCAAGAACTTTTGAAATTGGAAAATGAAGAGATTGTAAAACTGGAAGCTGTGGATAAAATACAACATGAAGGAATAACTATTATATTGACAAGCAAATTGACAACTAAATTGGATTCTCTAGAGAAAAACATCTTGAAAACAGCTGGTTTAGAAAAGAATCTTTATGTATGTATGAACTGTCGAGTAATTTTAAGACGTAATTTGGATGTAGAAAAAGGTTTAGTGAATGGAGCTATGGGTAAAGTTGTGGGTTTTGTTAATTACTGGAAAAAAGTTGGAATTGAATTTTTAAAAATAAAATTTGATCAGATTGAAGAGGTTAAAGACATTAGTCGTTGTTGAGTTCGTTTCTTGCTTGTGAAAGACTTATATGTACGTAGGAAGCAGTTTCCATTTTCTCTAGCATATGCTGTAACTATTCACAAATCACAAGGATTAACTGTAGATAGTGCTTTTGTAAACATTGGATCTACTGTGTTTAAAGAAGGTATGGCATATGTTGCTTTGTCACGCGTGAAAAAAATATCTGGTTTATTCATGATAGACTTTGATGAGTCAAAAGTTAGTGCTGATGCAAACTGTGTAAAGAAATATATTAGATTAAGAAGAAGCTATGCTCCTCATTTAGGTCAGTATCCTGTGTTTGAAAAACGTGTTGTTTGTCAGAAAAGGAGAATTGAGAATATCTGTAATGAGGATGTACAGAAGAGAAAACAAAAGGGGAGTGATGTGATTCCAAGCAAAAAGAAAAAGGACAATGTTGAAGAGGTTGTTGGTTGTCATTTTGAAAATAGCTCTGGTGTCAACTGCTACGCTAATGTAGTGCTGAATGTTGTATTTTATCTTGAAAGTTTGCAAGAGCAGATAATACTAAATCATGAAAAAAGATTCTGTTCTCTGCTGAGTTTTCTTTATGAGAAGCTGAGTAATGTTAAAACTAAAATAGAAAGTGCTTCTGATGTTAGAAATCTTTTAGATGTATGCTCAGGATGTACACAGTTTACTCAAAATGTCCAGCAAGATGTACAGGAATTCTTAATGTATATGCTTATGGTACTGGAAGATGAAGGGGTAGAAATAGAAAATATGTTTGGTCTCTCATATAAATGGGAACATAGTTGTGAAAACTGTTTGAACACATGCAGCTCTAATGTTGATTCCGAAAGGTTCATATATTTAACATTACCAGAGAGTATATCAGTGACTTTTAGTAAATTAGTTAAAGATGCAAATCACAACATGGAATGTTCTCAATGTAAATCAGACATGTCATCAATGTTATTTTTAAAGAAATATGGACAGTATGTAATTTTAATGATGCAACGTTGTAGAGCTGATGGAACAAAATTGGACACTTTAATAAAGAAGTTTACAGGACATCAATTATCAATATCAGGAAAAACTTTTGTTGCAGTTGCAATCATTTTCCATGATGGACCTTCTATAACTTCTGGTCATTACACAGTTTATCTAAAATGTGAAAGAGGCTGGACACTGTGTAATGATTCTAAATTGATTTTCAAGCAACGTTTGCCTGCAGATTTACCAAATTCCTCTTTAATTTTTCTAAAACCAAAATTTTAGATACAAATTGCAGTATCGGAAGAAACCATTATTTTGATTTTATAGGATTAACATTGGATATTTCACCCAAAAAGAATTTTAAAATTACTATTTGGCCTCATGGAAAGGTAAAAATTTCTATTGTGGACTTCTTTGACAGATATCATTTTGGTGTATGAGCTTAAGCAACAAGATTTACAGACGTTATTTATTGCAAATAGTTATTGTTCTTAGATGATATTTTTCATATATATGTTACATTTCTATCAAGGTATGTTTTACTGAGAAGAGATTCAGGGCTTTTTTTAAACAATCTTTCAGATTGTTAATTTTTTTTCCCGCTGTTAAGTGATTAATGCAATTGATTTCACAATTTGCAGTGAAATTCAATATATTCTGAAAACAGCAAAAAAGGGCAAAACATTACTTTGTTAAATATGAAAATATATGTACTGTATTCTAAAATGTATTCTTAAATATTAATACTTTTTTTCTTTTTTTTCAGATCGAGAGAGAAAATGTAGGAAATGTAATCCTTTTTTCTAGCAATTAAAAAAAAACATTTATTTATAATTAAGTTATTTTGTTGGTCAGGTAAGTTTGAAATATCTGTATTTCTCACCCTTTCACTTTCATGCTCCCTTTTCTTCAGTTCTCCTCACTATGCTTTTCTCATTCCCCTTCTCTCTGTCTTCTTCCTTTACTGCTCTTTCGTAACTCCCTTACTCCTTCTATACTACTCCCCTAGGATTACTGCCTCCATCACTACTTTTTCAACCATGTATCTCTCCCTGTCTCCATGTGTCTCAGTCATTCTAACTGCCTTACTCCTTCTCAGTTCCTTGCTCTCTGTCTCTGTTTCTGTCTCTCTCCCTTTGTCTGTCTTACCCTTAATTTCCTTAACATCTCTGGAGAAGATTAACAAGGCTTCTGCGCCACCACTACGTCACTTTTCATAACATACTGGTGGCGCAGGGAGCTCCTTCATATTTACAAGGAGAGGGAAAGCCACCCTGCATGACTTTTCCTCTCCACATAAATACAGCCACTTCACACGCAGCACTGTGTGTTGAAGGGGCGTTCCATGGGTGTTGTTGTGGGTGTTCCCACGCAACACACAAAGAACTAGATACATCTCCTGGATTACGAGAAATCGTAACTCTGGAGATGCGTGTGAATACTACGCCACCCTAGAGGTGGTATTGCGAGGCACAACGAGGAGAAATGTTTTTATTTCTCCTCGTTTTTTCCTCTTTTAGTGTGTCCTCCATTCTACAGCACGCATTGAAAGAGGAAAAAGCGTCTTGTGATTGTTTTTGTCCAGGGAGGTGTCCCTTCCTGCACAAGAACAATCTCCCCACCATGCAGGCATCCTTGTACCATGGTGCAAGGGAGCCTGCGCCGGCTCATGGCTGCAGTTTGTACGCCTGCGCAGGGGAAGCATAGAGATGCGACAAAAAAAATCATTAAAAAAAATTATAAAAAAGTTTAAGTGTTTGGATGTTGGTTGGCTCTAAAAAGAGCCATTGTGTTAATTGAGTGTTTTTTGGTACTTATAAGTAAGTATCGATAAAGAGTATAAAGATCAAAAAGAAGACTCTGTTCCCTTCATCTGTGAAATGTACTCTTGCTCTTTGGATTAGAAACATTATGTGATGAACTTCTGACGTCTCTGCACACACAAGTGTTACATGATCTAATGCTATACTAGCAGGCAAAAATCATGTTGGGGGTAGAAATTATTTAGAAAGGGTTAAAATATGCAAAAAAAAGAAATGTGTGTTTCCATTTTAAAAGAAAAGTGGAGAATGTGAAAAGGGAAAAAGGTACAGATTTCCTGACCCCCTACCATTTGACAGGAGGTCCCTGAAGGACCATGAAGGGTGAAAAAAACTTAATTTTATTTAAAAAATCGAGGGGTGCGCGTACCGTGCGTGCACGGTACGCGCACGTCGGGGAAAAAAAAAATGATAAAAAAAAAAAGTATTTAGATGTTAGGTGGCTCTAAAAAGAGCCGTTGTGTTAATTGAGGGACAGAGGAAGGAAAGAATGGCAAAAATTATAGGGTTTCGCACGTGTGCTGCTGTATCTTGATCTCTATTAGGGGAATGCTGGTCTCCGATAAAGCAAGAAGAGCATGACACGTATTGCACATTATATGCACCCTCTCAAACAGAGGGTGTATGTCCAGAGGAGCTGAAGAAGGTGAAGCTGCCACCGCAGATAAAGGGCTCGGCTGAGCTGCCGATGATGTACTCGGCTGAGCTGCTGCGGATGTGCTCGGCTGAGCTGCAGGAGGGTTTTCTCTAGTAGCTCGAGCATAAGTCACAGGATGTACATCCCTAACGTGCCTGATCATAGTGAAGATGCTAAAAGAGTACTTCTTTTTAGGATCTCCTCTAGATTAGACACGACCACAAAGAGTGCAGGTGACTTTGGGAGCATTCACCTTCTTCTGCCCCACTGGAAATGTGAAATATTGCCAGATAAAAGAATCTTTCTGTTTCCTCTGTCCCTGTCTCACAAGAGTCTCCTGCTCACTCCCAGAAGATGACTGCTGCTCTGCCATTGTATCACAAAAACAGTTCAGCTCCTTCTCCCAGGGAATCAGAAGAAATAATGAGGGGAGTGGGTGTGGTGTTGGAAGTTTCTGGAACTGAAACTACCATAAACCAATGAAAAGTGTTGTTTCTTGATCACATGACTTACCGTGCGCGCACCGTACGCTTACGGTGCGCGCACGGTACAAGTACGCATGCACGTACATAAGACGCGCGCATGCGCGTACGGACCACGCGTGTACGACGCACACGCGCATTCGGAGCACGCGCGCACGCGCGTATGGAGAACGAGCGTACGGAGAACGCGCGCATGCGCAAAAAGAACACGCGTGCATGAGCGTACGGAGCACGCGCGTACGCATGACGAACGAAGTACGCATGCGCACGTAAATCACGTACACATGCGCACACGGAGCATGTACGCATGCAAGCCACGTGCGCGCACCGTACACGTACCGTACCGTACGCGTACGGTACGCGAACGGTGCACGCACGGTAAAAACTCTTTAAAAAAAAAATGTTTAGAGATTTATAAAAGATATTAACTATGCTGTTCAACTATATCTAAAATTTTTTAAAAAAAGCTGAGCCATTCCATATTGCAGGATACAGTAAATCTATAATTATATACATAGGTAGCATATTGTAAAATAAATAAATAAAAATATAATAAAAGAATGAAAAATTAGCATTTAAAAAACCTTGCAAATTCACTAAAAAAAACCATAGGTTTCACACATGTTATAGTTAGCTGGACATTTCGCTCGTAAAAAACCAATGAAATTCCCCCGTTATAGTTAGTTCAGCTAACTATAACTCGCGCGCCCGCAATCCACTGCTGATGATGTTACATATTACATCACTCATGACATGGTCAGTGACATCACTCATGACATCACTGATAACATCTCAAATGACATCACTGATGACATCACTGATGACGTCATCCATGTGATAAATTACCACATCTTCTCACACCCTAATATAACCTTTGATACACCGACTCAAAATTTAAGAGTTCCATTCTCAAAACCATACATACTACAATACCAATAACTACATACCCACTTATTAAATCTTAGGTCTACATACACCTCCACTCATTCACCTGTACAGTCACTCATACTTACAGTCACTCCATACAAAACTATCATATGCATTTATACACCTATATAGACACTCACACACCACCAATCATCCATAGAGGTACTCTCACACCTAGTCAGTCATGCAAATAATCACACTCCCATTTACTCACCTATGCGGTTATACACACTCAAGTTCACTTACTCATAAAAATAGTACCACATTCTTACACTCTTATAGAATCATTGATACAAGCACACACTCATCAATACAGTCACTCTCACAATCACACACTCTCACATCTACCCACTTATATACTATTACAAGCATATATACTGCCTTTCACATATGTAGTTACTCACAAATGTACCACTGAGATATAGATTCAATCCCTAACACACCCATACATACACTCACTCAACCATACTGTCCATCACAGATGCACTCTTAAAACCATGCACCCATAGAATCACCCACTCACACATCTATGCATAGAGTCACACACACCCTACTCACACAAACACTCAGGAACTCATACTGATACTGAGACAAGCAATCAATAACTCATATAGACACTCATATAGCTATTCACAAAACCATGCAGCCACTTATAAACCAACATACAGACACATACAAACATTTACACAGTTTAGTCACTAGTCTGCAGTAAGATACATTTAATGACTCACTTATTGAGTCAGTTACGCACCACAGAAAATCATCCATTTACAAACTTGTACACCCACTCATTCTTCAACAGGCCTTTCCCTATATATATTAAACATATTAAAATTGTTCAGAAACACATACTTAAGGGATGACGTCGTCAGTGATGTCATCAGTGATGTCATTTGGGATGTCATCAGTGATGTCATGAGTGATGTCACTGACCATGTCATGAGTGATGTAATATGTGACATCATCAGCAGTGGATTGCGGGTGCGCGAGTTATAGTTAGCTAAACTAACTAGAACAGGGGCATTTCATTGGTTTTTTACGAGCGAAATGTCCAGCTAACTATAACATGTGTGAAACCTATGGTTTTTTCAGTGAATTTGCAAGGTTTTTTAAATGCTAATTCCTAACTATAACGTGTGTGAAACCTATGTTTTTTTCAGTGAATTTGCAAGGTTTTTTAAATGCTAATTCCTAACTATAACGTGTGTGAAACCTATGTTTTTTTTAGTGAATATATATACATATATATATATATACATATATATATATATATTCACTGAAAAAACCATAGGTTTCACACATGTTATAGTTAGCTGGACATTTTACTGATTAAAAACCAATGAAATTCCCCCGTTATAGTTACTGTAGGCAACTATAACTCACGCGACCGTAATCCTCTGCTGATGCTAATACTGTATTTAGACACTTATTTGCCCATATCTTCTTCCATTACATTTTAGCTATACATATATTACAACTATTTTTTTTTCATAAAGACACATATGTCATCAGCAGAGGATTACGGTCGCGTGAGTTATAGTTGCCTACAGTAACTATAACGGGGGAATTTCATTGGTTTTTAATCAGTAAAATGTCCAGCTAACTATAACATGTGTGAAACCTATGGTTTTTTCAGTGAATTTGCAAGGTTTTTTAAATGCTAATTCCTAACTATAACGTGTGTGAAACCTATGGTTTTTTCAGTGAATTTGTACGTTTTTTTAAATGCTAAGTTACTTTACGCCATTTGTGGCGTGCGCGCCCACTTAACGCAGTTCGTTCCGTGCGCGCACGGTGCGCTTCGCGCACCGTGCGCGCACAGTGAGCACGCGGTGCGCTTCGCGCACCGCGTGCCCACGTTACGCTAGATGGGCCATGAACGCACGATGCGCTTCGCGCACCGTGCCCACATGGAGGACATATGATGAGCATCGTTGTGACAGGTAAAATATATGTTTTTTTATATCTAGATAAGCCATGCGCAAATGGTGCCCTTCGGGCACCATTTGCACACAGGGTGGGGAGAGTGTGGATATTTTTTTTTTTTTTTAATATTTATCACCGAACGCGTACGGTAAGCGTAATCAGCGAAATTAGCGAAAAAATTAAAATTGACTTTTTTAATTTGGGGGATCATTGGGGACTCCCTCGACCTGGCGAGGTGCATGGGAGCTGTCTAAACAGCCTCTTTACATGTTTTGGCACTTTGTTTTTCAGCCCCCTGTCTGAGTGCGAGAGAGAAAATGGCGGCCGCCGCTTCCTGGTTTCGACCGATTCGAATGTTTACTAAGATCTAACGGCCAATCAGAATCGCGCTCGCGCACGTCACCGTACGCGTACGGTAAGCGCACCGTAAGTGCACCGTAAGCTGCCACAGATATATATATTGATTTAAAGGCTATTTTCTCAGAATCTACTGAACAGATTTACACCAAACCTACAAAAGGCACTTCCTTGACCTGAGGACTACCTCTCTGACAAATTTCATTAAATTCTGTTCAGCCGTTCGGGCTGTAGCTGTGTCTAAAGGTCCTATGGAAAAATGCATGGGAAAAACGCGTTTTGGGACCCCCCTTTTATCTCAGCCCCCGCTTGACGAATCCCCCCGAGACTTTCAGGGTAGGAGCGGAGCGTAGCGCCCCACCTATTTTGAAAATTTTGCGAGGATTCGTCGACCGGCGCCAAAGTTATTCCAAATAGAATGTTGCGGATTTCCTATGGAAACGTGGTCCTAACTATAACTATCTACTGGCGACCGCCAGTAGATAATACATATATATATATATATATATATATATATATATATATATATATATATATATATATATATATTACCTACTGGCGGTCGCCAGTAGGTAGATATAGTTAGGACCCTGTTTCCATAGGAAATCCGCAACATTCTATTTGGAATAACTTTGGCGCCGGTCGACGAATCCTCGCGAAATTTTCAAAATAGGTGGGGCGCTACGCTCCACTCCTACCCTGAAAGTCTCGGGGGGATTCGTCAAGCAGGGGCCGAGAAAAAAGGGGGGTCCCAAAACGCGTTTTCCCCATGCATTTTTCCATAGGACCTTTAGACACAGCTACAGCCCGAACGGCTGAACAGAATTACTTGAAATTTGGCAGAGAGGTAGCCATAAGGTCAAGGAAGTGCCTTTTGCAGGTCTGGTGTAAATCTGTTCAGTATTTCCTGAGAAAATAGCATTTAAAAGCATATATATATGTGGGCGGAGCCTAACCACACATCTCATCCTGAGATCTGATTGGCTGTCAGCACTTCATCCAAGAAGTGTTGGCAGCCATCTTGGGACCAATATACATGATAGCACCTCATTAAAAAGCATTGCAGTTAATAGAAGGTTTTAAGACTTTAGTTACATTATAAATCATTTGTTGATGGTACCATACTCATTTTAGGAATTGTGGTATGTTCTAAGGTGATTTCACCATGTGAAAAAGCCTTCTGCTGGGATATCATGATTGAGAGAAAAATATTTTCTCATGCTTTTACCACAGAGGTTTGGAAGGTGATCTATAGGCTAAACTGAGAGCTTATTTTCTGTAAATTCACATTATCTTTCTCAGTCATGTGAGAATGAAGTCTGACATTCTCAGTAAAACATGTACATCCAACAAGGGCAGAGACTGTCAGTTGATTCCTTTGTGTTCTACTGCAGCTTCCCAGAGTGTTCCAAAGAACTACTAGAGCGCTAACAGTCCTACTTATGATAAACGTATGGCACACCTTAAGCCATCTTGCTTGGATTAAAGTGGTAACTCTTAAAACATTTAATTTAAAAAGGAACAAAATGAGGGGGTTCATTTTTCCATAAAAAGTATGATTAGTGCTGCAGAAAGAAAAATTAGGGCACATTTTGAGTGACTTCTCAAATCCTCTTCTATTTCATTAAAAAATTCTGACATGCAGACTGAAACATGCACTTTCAATACCAGCAGCAGTTTTCCCTGGTGAGCAGTAGCTTTACTACAGTGATCTAATGAGCAAAAAGAGTGCTAACATTCTGAATTTATGGCAAATGTGTGACACATCTGAATGCCTTCTTGATGGAATCAAAGTAAAAAACTGAAAGTATTTCCTACTGAGGAGACTGCAGTAAATGAGGAAATTAGGAAACTTCATAACAAATAAGTCTCCCAAGATGGCCACCAGAGACAAAAGAGCCCAAATGTAGCCCAAATATCACCCAGATGTAGCCCAAGTATAGCCCAATGACAGAATGTCCCAGAATGTTCTTAAAAACAACTAGAGCGCTTACTGTCTTCATTATGACAAAAGTAAGGCACACCTGAAGCCATCTTGATTGGAATAAACTGGTAACACTTAAAACATTTAATTTAAAAAGGAACACAATGAGGAGGTTCATTTTGCCATAGAAATTATGATTAATGCTGAAGAAAGAAAATGAGGGCACATTTTGAGTGACTTCTCAAATCCTCTTCTATTTCATTAAAAAATTCTGACATGCAGACTGAAACATGCACTTTTAATACCAGGAGCAGACTTCCATGGTGCAGTAGTTTTACTACAGTGATCTAATGAGCAACTAGAGTGCTAACATTCAGAATTTATGGCAAATGTGTGACATATCTGAATACCTTCATGATGGAATCAAAGTAAAAAACTGAAAGCATTTCCTACTGAGGAGACTGCAGTACATGAGGAAATTAGGAAACTTCATAACAAATAAATCTCCCAAGATGGCCACCGGAGACAAAAGAGCCCAAATGTAGCCCAAAATCACCCAGATGTAGCCCAAATATAGCCCAATGACAGAAGTGTGCAAAACTATTTTTATTTTGTGTTTTTGCAGTGTTATATAGTGCAGACTTGTCAGGTATTGGAGTGCTTTACATGAGCATTGGTTACATCACACAAGAACAAATTCATTTTGGTTGTAGACATGGGGAGACTAAGTGATTTGACCAGAATCACAGAATGTCGAGCTGAAGCAGAAACTTCAACCTGGTTCCCCAGTTGCAAAGTCTGCAGTTCTGGAAGTAACACCACATCCTCTCCCCTAAGTGCAACATTTAATCAAGTGGTCAACTGGATAAAAAAACATAAAGATAACAAATAATTTAAAAGTGCTTTGTCGCTATTTGAAAACTCAGAAAATATGTCCTTATTTTAGTCTTTTTGAGCACTAACCATAATTTTGATGCCAATAAGACCCTCTCATATATGTAATTTCTAAAGGAAATGCTCTAGGTATTACAGTTTTGATTACATCAAGATGATGTCAGGCGTTCCACACTTTTGTAATAAATATAGAATGTTAGCAATCTAGTTGTTCATTAGGATACTGTTGAGAGGCAGAGGCCAGGGGCACGGACTCTGAAAATTGAAGGCAGGTAGGAGGGTGCAAAGGCAACAATTTAACCACACTGAGCAGGCAGGAAGGGCCGTGGAAGCACAACAGACTATGGAGGGCAGTGGAAAGGGGGGCAGGGGCAACAAACCAACAATACAGGACTTGCAAGAGAGGCTGTTGGAGGGAAGATCTATTACGGGTCAAGGAAGCTAGGGGCGGTCCCCAGATCCCCGGGAGCCACCACAGAACTGAGCAGGAGAGTGAGTCAGGGACAAAAGGGGCACCTTAATTTGAGCCGGGGTGCCCAGGAACGCTTGCTCCAAAAATGAAGAAAACAGACATATGAGACATGGAATTGGAGGCAGAATACAATGGCAGTTTAATGAGAAGATGCAACTTCAAAGAAACCGCAGAATAGAGACATAAAGTACAAAATACAGAATCCAGATAATCATACAGCTGTCATAATATTCTCTGTATCTCAATTAATGTACTGACAGAGAGAGAGAGAAAACACATCTATAAATGCATCATGAGAAACAAGTTACACCAAGGAAAATGTTACCTAGGAACACTCACGTTTACTCTTAGAGCAAGCATTCCTGCAATTACAATACAAAATCTTTTAAATGCAAAAGTAAAGAGAACAATGGTTAAACATAACATGACATTTCATATAGGTAAAATAGAATAAGATACTTCAAGCAAAGCAGAGCAAGACATTTTAAGCAAAGGAAGACAAGAGCTCCCAGCTCTTGGGGAAAACCTGCACTGCCTGTTAACCTACATACAGACGGCGAGGTAGTCCGTCGATATCTGTGGGTGCTCCCTTTTTATATCATTTTGTGGGCTCCTTTGCACGCTACATCTACCTACGTATGCTACCCAAAAGCTTCGTCTGCAGATTTTACCAGACATTTCGTCATTTACCCACTTAATGCTGACAATGGACTGGGTGAAAAGGTCAGTCTCTCAGGCCAATCGCTTATCGTAAGTTCCATAGAGCAAGCAGAAAATAATGGGTATTGTACGGGAATTCAATATATTCATGTATAAAATCTCCTCAGTTCTCCTAACTTGACGCTCTGCGGTTGCCACTTCCTTAAAAGCGGGAAACCTGCCCAGGAAGCAAGTACCAGTCCAGGATGCAGCCTACTGTATGTCGACAGCTTCAGGGGGATGTTGAACTTTGATACCGAGCACGGAGCACTCGGGTAGGGTGGGGGCTACTAGTTTGGATCAGAAGGCCTCGCAGACCTGCCTTCAGACTGCTATACACTAAAATTGCAGAGCTATGGTCAATTTAACAAAGAGGCCTACATATTGAACAGAAGGGCCTACACAGGGGTTTTATGCTGGCTGAGTGGTAAGGATGTCTCAGGATAATTATATAGCAACACAGGACCCGCTGGTCAATTTAATACGGCCTACAAATGCAGCTGGCAGGGCAAGGACAAGGGTCTCATACTTCAGGTGTGGACAGAACGGGCCAGGGGCCCCCTGTGATACAAAATCTACCCTCCTTCAAGGCTGTGGCAATGTAATAGACCATTGTGGGCAGAAGGAAGAGGCAATGGTAGTACAACCATACATGCCAACAGACCCGATTCAGCCAGGAAACGTCCAATGTTTTTAAGCTCAAATGGGCTTTATTTGATCTGTCTCCTGTCTACAATATCCTCTTTTTCAATGTAACTCAAAGGGGAAAATCAATACCCCAGTTTTTTTTCAAAATCTCCCTCTTACCAAGTTCAAAATGTTCGCAAGTATGGTACATTGGATCATGGAAGGAAATGGGATAGGGACATGGACTTGGATAACAGAGGACAGGAGGGACATGGAGAGGTGCACCAAACTGACCCTGCAGGGCAGGCATCAGGGTTTGCAGCAGCACAATACACCACACAGGGCATGCAGGACGGGAGTGCAGCACAACAATCCATAGAAAGCAAGAGGGAGGGGACAGGACCATGCACATGGACAACAGAGAACAGAGGGGCAAGAGGCAATGGTAGCTAGCTGACCATAATGGACAGACAGGAGAGAAAGCTGCAGTATAACAGACCATAAAGGGCAGGAGGGACGGATCAGGGGCATTACAATGGAACAGACAAGCCAGGAGGGAGGGAGTAGGGCTGGGGGCAAGGGGGCAGGGCAGGAGCAGCAAGATAGCCATGGAGGTCAGGCAGGATGGGCACTAGAAGCAAGACACACCATGAAGAGCAACAGTGAGACTGTGATGGCATACACACAGACCATGGAGAGAAGGTGGGAGGGGGTCAGGGGCAGCTAACTGACCACACAGGGAAGGTGGGAGGGGCCATGGCAGCACAGAAGACCATGCATGGCAAGTGGGAGGGTTAGTGGCAGCACAATGGCTATGATGGGCAAGAAGGAGGGTGGAGGGGCATGCACAAAGGACGATGGAGGATAGAAGGAAGGGTCAGGACCTGTGCACAGACAAGAAAGTTCAGGGGAAGGGACCTCACAACAGACCACACGGGGCAGGCAGGAGGAGCAGTTGCAGCACAACAGACCAGGGAGGGCAGAAGGGTGTGGCAGTACAATGGACCATGTAGGACAGGAGGAAGAGGATAGGGGCATGGCATGTGGACAGGCAGGGTGGAGGTGGCAGGGACAGGTTACAGTCATCTGACAATGCTAGGCAGGTGGGAGGGGAGTGGCAGCTCAACAGAACACTCAGAGTAGATAGGAGTGGCAGGTCCATGGGACATGGTGGGCAAAAAGGATGGAGCAGGGGCATGCACAAAGACATCGGAGGGCAGGGGGAAGGAGAATAGGGGCAGCAAGCTAAGCACAGAGTTTAAGCAGGAGGTCAATGATGGGGCATAGAATTGGGCAATGGAGGGCAGGAGGAGTGGACTGGTACATCATACTAAATTGAGGGCACTGGCAGCACATCAGACCATGCATGGCAGGAGGGAGGAGGCTAGTCTATGGATTCACACAACAGAGGATAGGGAGGAAGGGGATGGGGCAGCAAGCTAACTGTTCAGAGAAGGCGGGTATTAGGAACTTTATTGTTTTTAAAACATTGTGTCTGTGCGAACTACTTAAAATATGAACAAGTATGCAGCATAATCTCACTTTTATTCAGGAAGAAGAGGACGTTTGTGACTGTGACTCCGGGCTCACTTGGCAGAAACACCCCCTGACCCTCCACCCCCTATCGCAAAATGTAATGCCCGTGAAAAGGGTAGGTGAACACAGTGTTATATAGAACATAGTCCTGAGAGCACGATTGAAAATGAAAACTAGATATAGTGTATGGTATAAACTATGCACCAAAAAGTGTGATATAAGATGAACCGGGCGTGAAATATAATATGCAATACATTGTGCGCAATGACAGATTCATGGGAGAGCGCGAGATAGCACAGGCACTAGCGCGTGCTATGCGATATGCGCCTTGGTGTGTAATATGCACAGGGCAGTGTTGTGTAACCTAACTAGTCTCTAAAGTTGTAATATAAAATATGTGCTGGGGAGTGTAACGTTGCATATGCACTGTGACAAAGATATGGATCCCAGATTGTAATATGTATGGCATAGCACTGTGCGTTATAACATAGGCATCGAGAAAGGCACGTTAGATGGGGCAATATAACCCGTGCGAAGACAAGTGTGGCATGACATATTCACGGGGTGGTGTTACAGTGCACATGGGCTAGAGAGTGTCATAGCATATGCACTAGCTAGTGGAATACAACACAGAGGTGTGTGGCACTCGGCAGGCAATGGTGGGTGTAACACAGCATTGGGCTCTGTCAGGAGCACGCTGTGACTCTCAAGTGATGTTCGTCCCCTTTCCAGAGAGTAAAATAAAAAGTATTACACATCCGGCAGTGGATGTGTGTTTTATTAACCGTGAGGGGGGTTTCTTGCATAGTTTTTGTCGAATTTTTGTCGAATCCCCTTTGAATGGCTTGGTGTGCATGTGTATTAAATGTGCCCGTCAATAGCTACCCATGTTTGTATAAATAAACGACAAGGGTTTCTACCAGGATTAGGCACGGTAGGGCATCAGACATGTCAGAGCTTCACTAGTGGTGTAAATACATTCCACGTGGATTCATTGCATGCATAGTCGCCTTTTAATGAATATCACGCAAATCGTCATGGTGATAGGTACGTACGGTTTGTCCAGCATGTCCTAGGTGTGTCTATAAATATATATTTTTTTAAAATAATAAAAAACAGTGGCTGGCCCTGGGGATTGGGGTCAAAAAAATATAATTAGGAGACTGGCCCTGGGGGGTGGGGTCATCAGGGCCAATAAATTAGAATAAGAAGGGGAACCAAACAGCCCCCCTTCTTAAAAAACTAAAATAAATAAAAGACTGGCATCGTGCCGGAGGCCATGCCCCCTCCGTGCAGCACTCTGCAAACGCGCCCCCAACAGGCATCTCCAGTATGCGCCAGGGAGCTGCGCTGCAGCCAGGTGTTCTGAGGCCAAGCCCCTTTTTACACCTCTCTGCAACGCAGCTCTGTGGCGCTTACTGGAAGTACCTAGTGGTCTAGTTTGACCCTAGGGACCCTTAGGATTCAGGGGGACTTAATCTCTCAACTTAGAACAGCCACAGGGCGCGTTTACACAGTGGTGAAGGGAGGGGACGGGGCCTGAGGTGACGTGTGCAAACACGCACTATGGCACGTTTTAAATTGGGGATATAATTTCCCTTCAATACTGAGGGCCCCTGGGGGCTAACTAGCCCACCAAGTGCTTCCAGTAAGCGCCACTGAGCTGCATTGCAGAGAGGTGGTCCAGGCCGTGCCACTTTTTACACCTCTCTGCAACGCAGCTCTGTGGCACTTACTGGAGGTACCTAGTGGGCTAGTTGGACCCTAGGGACCCTCAGGATTCAAATGAACTTAATCTCCCAACTAAAAATGGACACAGGGCGTGTTTACACAGTGGTGAAGGGAGGGGACGAGGCCTGAGTTAACGTGTGCAAAAACGCCCTGTGGCCTGTTTTAAGAGGTAGTTTTAATCCCCATGCCCTATTATACACTAGGGGCTTACAGAGGAGGTCATGCTAATCACAGGGGGACCCCAACGCATAATGTTCCCTAGTGTATGTAGGTGTTTTGACTGTATTCTAAGTGTCTTTTAACATAGCACTGGCTCTAGGACTGGTTAGTCAGACTCAGTTACCACCAGTATCCGTCTGAAAAAGTTGAGGGTACAGGATGATTTTGCAACAAGGCTTCTTTCTGCTCTTCTTTTTGTTCTTTCTGCACGTTATCCTTCTTCCTGCACTTATCTTCGTATTTGAGGACTTCTGTTGCTTCTTTCTGCACTTCTTTTGTTTCTTTCTGTGCATTTTTTCTTCTTTCTTCACATGTCCTATCTCTGTAGGCATAGTTAGAAATTAGCATTTAAAAAACCTTTGAAATTCACAGAAAAAACCATAGGTTTCAGGCACGTTATAGTTAGGAATTAGCATTTAAAAAACCTCAGAAATTCACAGAAAAAACCATAGGTTTCAGGGGTGTTATAGTTAGCTGGACTTTTCACTTGTACAAAACCCTAGAAATTCCCCCGTTATAGTTAGTTCAGCTAACTATAACTCGCGCGCCCGCAATGCACTGCTGATGACGTCACATATTACATCACTCATGACATGGTCAGTGACATCACTCATGACATCACTGATGACATCTCAAATGACATCACTGATGACATCACTGATGACATCATCCTTGTGATAGAGTGGCAGACCTCCTCTTCCCCTAATATAACCTTTGATACACACATTCAAAAATAGAAATTAAAATTTTAAAAACAATGGACATACCAATACCAGTTACAACAACCTATACAGTAATTCTAAGATCCACATACACATCCACTCATTCACCAACAGTCCTATACAGTCACTCATACATGTACTCACTCATCATATGTACTCATACACCTATACATCCTGTTACACAATGCCACTCATCCATAGAGGTACTCACACACATAGTCACTCATGCTAATAAAGAATCAAACATACATTTACTTGCATATACAGTTATACACACACCACCACACTTACTTCTACGGAAACTTACACATACTTAGTCTTTTAAACAATCACTTATAGAAACACATACTTATTCATATAGGAACTCTTTCAATCTCTCACTGTCACATATACTCGCTTATATACACCAATAGTCACATATACTAGTTTAAAACATATGTAGTTACTCATAAAGACACTATTGAGACAGTCATTCACTCACTAACACACCCATACACTCACTCATCCACCCATAGAGTCCTGCACACATGCTGTCTTCAACACATACAAAGAGTGAGTCATTCATTCATGCACCTATGCACTACGTAATACCCCCACCGAACCATGCAGACACTCAGACTGATACTCATAAAACCAACTAATAACCTATATAAACACCCATGTAGCTACTCACCAACCCATGCAGCCACTTATACACAAAGTGAGAGACTGATACAGATATTTACATATTTAAACATTACTCACTAAGCCATGTATTCACTATGAAACACTTAATCAGTCAGTTACACAATCAATTTTTCAAAAACAAATCATCCATTTAGACACTTATATACCCATTTATTCTTCCATCGACCTTGAGATATACATATATAAAACATATTTAATTTTCAGAAACACATACATTCACTGGATGATGTCATCAGTGATGTCATCAGTGATGTCATTTGAGATGTCATCAGTGATGTCATGAGTGATGTCACTGACCATGTCATGAGTGATGTAATATGTGACGTCATCAGCAGTGCATTGCGGGCGCGCGAGTTATAGTTAGCTGAACTAACTATAACGGGGGAATTTCTAGGGTTTTGTACAAGTGAAAAGTCCAGCTAACTATAACACCCCTGAAACCTATGGTTTTTTCAGTGAATATATATATGTATATATATATATATATATGGAATAAACAAATTGCCCTGGAGCATTAGGAGAGCACTCTACCATCCTCAGCCCTCCGGCATTCACATGCAGCCTACCGGTTTCCTCCGTATTGTTTAAAGCAGCCGACGCGTTTCAGGGCTCACGGCCCCTTCATCCTGGGCAAGGAAAACACATCCGATGCCTGCATGTATCATTTACCAACTATTTATTCATGCCCATCCCACCTCCATTGGGCGTGTTCGCATAACACTTGCCCTGGTGCATCATGGGGGATGGAGTTCATCATGCAGGAAAAATCATCTTTGAGTAAGTTCGTTTGTGTTTTCATATTATTCTTTGTATCCTTGTCTTTTCAAGCAGAATGAACCTGCACCTTCATTCCAGACCTTACACAGGTACGAAAAATTGCTTGTAAATAGGACAATTTCACCCGGAACCCACTGTGGGTAATAACAAAATTTCTTCCCGGGACCACAAGTCCCAGCATGCTTGGAACCATGACGCACTCAGCGAGGCCCACGAGGGGCCGCTAATCAATTAAGCATGCCGGAAACATTATAAAGGGAAGTTGCCTGTGAGGTGTTTGTCTAAAGAAGCAGCCTATGATTAAGTGGCAGCAAGCTACGAAACGCGTCAGGCATCAATATGAATTGACTGGAATAAACGTGCAAGCTGAAAGTACAAACCGGATGGTGGGCTTTTTGTTGAGTGCATTCCTGAGCTTCTGGGCACTTTGTTTGATCATTTATCTACGCGGCCGTCCTGCCGTGGGGAATGCACCATCTCGGATGCAGAGAGGCTGAGCGATGGAACTTTTCCAAACTCGAGCACAAAGAGTCACAGCAGAATGAACCTGCACCTTAATTCCAGACCTTACACAGGTACGAAAAATTGCTTGTAAATAGGACAATTTCACCCGGAACCCACTGTGGGTAATAACAAAATTTCTTCCCGGGACCACAAGTCCCAGCATGCTTGGAACCATGACGCACTCAGCGAGGCCCACGAGGGGCCGCTAATCAATTAAGCATGCCGGAAACATTATAAAGGGAAGTTGCCTGTGAGGTGTTTGTCTAAAGAAGCAGCCTATGATTAAGTGGCAGCAAGCTACGAAACGCGTCAGGCATCAATATGAATTGACTGGAATAAACGTGCAAGCTGAAAGTACAAACCGGATGGTGGGCTTTTTGTTGAGTGCATTCCTGAGCTTCTGGGCACTTTGTTTGATCATTTATCTACGCGGCCGTCCTGCCGTGGGGAATGCACCATCTCGGATGCAGAGAGGCTGAGCGATGGAACTTTTCCAAACTCGAGCACAAAGAGTCACAGCAGAATGAACCTGTACCTTCATTCCAGACCTTACACAGGTACGAAAAATTGCTTGTAAATAGGACAATTTCACCCGGAACCCACTGTGGGTAATAACAAAATTTCTTCCCGGGACCACAAGTCCCAGCATACTTGGAACCATGACGCACTCAGCGAGGCCCACGAGGGGCCGCTAATCAATTAAGCATGCTGGAAACATTATAAAGGGAAGTTGCCTGTGAGGTGTTTGTCTAAAGAAGCAGCCTATGATTAAGTGGCAGCAAGCTACGAAACGCGTCAGGCATCAATATGAATAGACTGGAATAAACGTGCAAGCTGAAAGTACAAACCGGATGGTGGGCTTTTTGTTGAGTGCATTCCTGAGCTTCTGGGCACTTTGTTTGATCATATATATATATATATATATATATTTTTTTTTTCCCCTCAAATTGCCCAAGCATGTCTGGACGCACTCACTGCTGCTGAAAGCTGAAGCTTTATTAGATTGCCAACCAGCGAAGTCACACCTGAAATGAAATCCTGTTGCCGACGCGTTTCGAGGTAAGTAGTCCTCTTCATCATGGGCGGCTGCTTAATGAAGTCACATGGATACCCAGCATGCTTGAAGTTATTGTGCCGCCCTAAGTGGGTGTTGCTGAGTGCACAGGGGCATGCTGGATGTTGTTGTTTTTACCCACAGTGGGCTCCGAAGACTTCTTTTTGCAGCAATTATTTATGTCCTTGAGTAGGGCTCAGGATCGATCGCTGGTTCATGGTGGCTCAACAGCTGTGCCAAAAGGTCCTTGCCACACCCAGAGCACCCAGTGTACACTGTTGGGGACCACGGTGTAGCATCCATGCCTTAAAGGTATCTGCTGGTGCCCCACCTCCAGCGGGAACCGGCATTGCTCCCGCACACAGGCAGCAGGAAAAAATGCTGCTCCTTGCATGAGTTAGCAATTTTTTCATCTGTTTTCCTGCCCGTTATCTGATCACAGCAGGCGAGATCAGTTTTAATTCTCCCACCTGCTGGGAGTGGAGATACTGTTTTATCTCTCTTGGCGGGAGCTGTCAAAGCTCCTGCCAAGTGAAAGGAAACATCTAAGGCCCGAGGGAGGCCACATAGGAAGTGGCCCTGTTGGGGTGGTCATCTCCAGGGCCATTATTGCCCCCCTACTTTGTATTTGCAAGGCCTGCCCCGGGGAGTTGGTGGCCCCGGTCCAAAAATGGCCTGGGAGGGGTGCCACATGGCCCCCCTCCTCCTTTCGGTAAATTGGCCTGGCCCCAGGGAGGTGGTGGTCCGCGGGGCTGTAATGGGCCCAGCAGGGGTTCCATACAGCCACCCTCCCCTGTAAAAGATAGGTACCCAGAGCCATAAAAAGCATTTAGAAGGGGGACACATGACCCCCCTACTTAATAAACATTTGCCTGCCCTGGGGAGGTGGCAGTCCCCGGGGCCGAAATCAGTCATGTTGAGGGGGGCCGCGTGTGCCTTCCATGTAGTTATTACAGTTTTCCCTGGGACCTGTCCAAGGGGATCAGGGTATTCCTACCCTGCCCCTTA
This sequence comes from Triturus cristatus, assembly GCF_964204655.1. NCBI lineage: Eukaryota > Metazoa > Chordata > Amphibia > Caudata > Salamandridae > Triturus > Triturus cristatus. Next base: position 609,449,435 of record NC_140591.1, on the reverse strand, counting down.
TCTTTTTCAAAACTTTTTTTGGGACTTGTCTGAGTCCGAGTATATATCTATATATATATCTCGCAAGTAGGTAGGTAATTATGGCCTTGGTTCTATTAAAAAAGAGCTTGCTCTTTTGCCAATATCTTTGGCTCCGTTTGACGAATCTTCGCGAAATTTTCAAAGCTAATGGGGCGCTCTCGTCAGCTCCTGTCTGGAAGGTTTTGGGGTGATTCGTCAAGCGGGGCCCGAGAAAAAAGGGGGGTCCCAAAACATGTTTTCTCTATGTTAATTTCCATAGGAAACTTTAGACACGGCTACAGCCCGAACTACTGAACGGAATTACACCAAATTTGGCAAAAAGGTGGCTTTTGGCCCAGAAAGCACTCTTTTCTTTAAATGGTGTAAATCCGTTCAGTAGTTTTTGAGAAATTTAAACATTTACAGATATCGATTTTTGAGGATTTTGAGATCTGATTGGCTGAACCCTCCTGATCTCGACCTTGTTTCTGATTTGTATGACTCTGTGGAAAGGTACGCTTGAAGTACGCTGTATATTTTTAGGTGTCTTCGTGAAATGAAGGGTGCAGTCTGTCATGCTGAAAGGACTGCATTTTCTTGTGACTAAGGTACAGGGTTGAATTGGGATACAAAATCGGCCCAGGCAACTTAAAGAAATGGCCCACATTTGCAGATTGCGCGTTGTCGCAAAATACTGGGGAGGAATGGGTTGAAAAGAGCCATGTTTTATTAACTTCAGGGAGATAAAAAAAGACATGCACATGTTGCCTGCACACTTTGTGCATGGATTTGTTCACACTGGTGAACCACACCTGAATAAATTTGGAGGTAATTCTCAGGTTTCCTGCCCCTGCTCAATTTACGTACAATACAGGGCTGGCACATCGAGAGACTGGGAATGACACCTCCCTCAACAAACCACCCCTTCTCCCCCACCCAACGCTCCCTCCATCCCCTTTAGTAAAAGGAAGGTAACAGAGGCCCATCTGTGTCGAAAAATACCATTTAGGGACTCACTGGGCTGCTGGTGGGATCTGAACAGCATAGATAAAGTCCCAATCAGCTTCCATGCTTCACAAAAAAGTGGCACACTGTTGTAACTTACATACCGACACATTGTACATTGCCCGAGTGTCCGTCTTACCAATACGACTTTGCAGAGGTATGTCTATACTTCTACATATATTTTCACACGTGTTATGCCTGAGAAGATCCGACACCTATAAAACACAGGTATACATCTATTTGTTTGTTTCTTTTATGTATGATGCCACTAGTAAAAGGCACAGATACATGCATGCACGCATTCATTAATATGGTGAGACTTGCAACTGTGAAATATGGAGGGTTGCTGCTTTATATTTGGCTAGGCCCAACATTCTTGGTAGTTGCTTAGTAGTTAAGCTGCTAGACAAAAGTGAGGATAAAGGCATGCTGGCAGAGGGATTAGTGATTATGGTACTTGGTATGAGTCTCCGAAAAGGTATAGTTGAAGTATGCCGTATATATTTAGGTGTCTTTGTGAAATGACTGCAATCTGTCATGTTGAAAGCACTGTATGGTCTTGTGACTGAGGTACAGGGTTGAATTGGGATCCGAAATCGGCCTGGCCAACGCAAAAGAAATGGCCCATATTTGTCAATTGTGCCTTGTCGGAAAATAATAGGGGGGCATTAAAAGAGCCATGGTTTATTAACTTCAGGGAGATAAAAAAGAAATGCAAATGTTGCCTGCACACTTTGTGCACCAATTTGTTCACACTGGTGAACCACACCTGAATAAAAGTAAAGGTAATTCTCAGGCTCCCTGCTCAATCTGCGTACATAACAGGGTCGATACATTGAGAGATTGGGAATGACACCTCCCTCGACTCCCCCCACCTCCCCCTTCCTATGCTTCCTCCCCCAGGTAAAAGAAAGGTAACAGAGGCCCATCTGTGTTGAAAAATACCACTTTGGCCCTCACTGGGCTGCTGGCAGCATCTAAACAGCACAGATAAAGTCCCAATCGACTTCCAGGCTACAGAAAAAAGCGGCACACAGTTGCAACTTACATACTCACACATTGTACATTGCCTGAGTGTCCGTCTTAGCAATCCGAGTTTGCAAGGGAATGTCTATACTTCTACATGTATTTTCTCACGTGTTATGCATCAGAAGATCCGATACCTATAAAACACAGATATCCATCTATTTGCATGTTTCTTTTAAGCATGATGCCAATAGCAAAAGGCACAGACAGATGCATGCATGCTTTTGGTAATATGGTGAGACTTACAACTGTGATGTGAAGGATTGCTGCTTTATATTTGGCTAGGCCCAACACTCTTAGTAGTTGCTGAGTAGTGAAGCTGCTAGACAAAAGTGAGGTTAAAGACATGCTGGCAGAGGGATTAGCGATTATGGTACTTGGTATGAGTCTCTGAAACGGTATAGTTGAAGTACGCCATATACATTTAGGTGTCTTCGTGAAATGAGGAGTGCAATCTGTCATGTTGAAAGGATTGCATGGTCTTGTGACTGAGGTACAGGGTTGAATTTGGAAACAAAATTGGCCCGGGCAATGTAAAAGAAATGGCACACATTTGCAGATTGCGCCTTGTTGCAAAATACTGGTGGGGGGGCTTTAAAAGAGCCATGTTTTATTAACTTCAGGGAGATAAAAAAGAAAGGCAAATGTTACCTGCACACTTTGTGCACGGATTTGTTTACACTGGTGAACCACACCTGAATATAGGTGAAGGTAATTGTCAGGCTCCCTGCTCAATCTGCATACATTACAGGGCTGGCCCATCGAAAGATTGGGAATTACACCTCTCTCGATCCCCCTCCCCTCCTCCCCTACTCCCCTACTCCCCTCCTCCCCCCAATGCTTTCTCCCACCTGTTTGGAAAAGGAAGGTAACAGAAGCCTATCTGCATTGAAAAATACCACTTATGCCCTCACTGGGCTGCTGGTGGCATCTGAACAGCACAGAGAAAGTCCCAATCGGCTTCCATGCTAAAAAAAAGCATCACACAGTTGCAAGTTAGATACCTGCACATTGTACATTGCCCGAGTGTACGTCTTACAAATTTGACCTTGCTGAGGTATGTCTATACTTCTACATGTATTTTCACACGTGATATGCATCGGAAGATCCGACACCTATTAAACGCAGGTCTACGTCTATTTGTATGTTTCTTTTATGTATGATGGCACTAGCAAAAGGCAGAGACACATGCATGCATGGTTTCAGTAATATGGTGAGACTTACAACTTTGACATGTGAAAGGTTGGTGCTTTATATTTGGCTAGACCAAACAGTCTGAGTAGTAACTGAAAAGTGAAGCTACAAGAGAAAACTGAGGTTTAAAACATGCTGGGAAAGGGATTAGTGATTAGGCTACATTGTATGAGTCTTCCAATCACCCAGGCACTATCCCTGTACTCATGCATCATCCAGGCACTACCAATACACTCATGCAATAAAGGAAACTCTATCTATACACACATCCAATCAATCAGATATTACCTACACAAACATGTAATCATCCAGGCAGTATTCTTGCATTCAACCATTCAATAAGCCACTACCTATGCACTCGTCTATTCTGTCAAGCAATACTGAAGCAGTCATCAAATGATACAGGCACTACAGTTGCACTATACCATTCACTCAGGCACTACCCATGCACTCATCCATTCCGTGAGACTATTCATGCACTCATCCAATGACGAAAACATTAGCCTTGCACTCATGCTTTCACTCAGGTACTTCTCATGCACTCATACAATCACCCAGGCAGTACCTTTGCACTCATGCAATTATGTAGGCACTATGCATGTACTCATGCAATCAGTAAGGCACTAGTTTTGCACTCAGCTGTTCGCTCAGGTACTACCTATGCAGTTATCTATTCCCTCAGGCACTAATGTGGCACTCATCCAATGACCCAGAAATGACTGTTACAGTCATCATTTTACTCAGGCACTACCCATGCACTGACTTAAGCATTCAGACGACACCCTTGCACTTATGAAGTTACTCAGGCACAACTTATATATTCATGCAATCACACAGGAACTACCCCTGCACTCCTGCTATCACATGGGCACTACCTATGGACTCATGCAATCAGTCAGGTACTACTCTTGCACTCAGCCATTCACTCAGGCAGTAACTATGCAGTCATCCAGTCACTCATGAACTACCCATGCAGTCATGCAATCAAAGAGACATTATCTATACAGGCATCAAATTAATGAGGTATTATCTACACAGTCATGCAATCCCCTAGCCACTACTCTTGCACTCAAGCATTCACTCAGGTACTACTCATGCACTCATCCATTCACTCAGGCAGTACGCATGCAATAATCCAATGATGCAGCCATTATCCTTGCATGCATTGTTCCATTCGGGCAACACCCATACACTCATTGAATCTCGCAGGTACTAGTGCTGTACTCATACAATCACAGAGGCACTACTCATGCACTCTTGCAATCAAGGATGCACTACCTATGCCCACATTGAATTAATAGGACATTACCTACACAATCGTGTAATGAATCAGGCACTACTCTTGCACTCATCCATTCACTCAGGCAATACCCATGCACTTGTCTATTCTGTGAAGCACTACCCATGCACTCATCCAATGATGCAAGCACTACAGTTGCATTAATCCATTCAGTCAGGCACTACCCATGCAGTGTTCTAAGCAGCCAAACATTACTCTTGCATTCATTAATTTACTGAGGCACTAGCCATGTATTTTCATACATGTTATGCATGTGAAGATCATAGACCTATACAACACAGGTATACATGCATTTGTAAGCTTCTTTTATGTATGATGTCACCAGCAAAAGGCACAAACACATGTATGCATGTTTTCAGGAATATGATGACACTTATAACAGTGACATGCAAAGGATTCATGTTTTATATTTGGCTAGTCCCAACACTCTTAGTAGTTGCTGAATAGTGAAGGTGAGGGTTGAAACATGCAGGCAGAGGGATTAGTGATTAGTCTACTTTGATGAATTGTTAGTGACATCCTACATGAAAGAAGGATATAAATACATGTATACATGTGTTTTATAGATCTACCATCTTTAGCTGCATAACATGTGTGAAAACAGATGCACATGTAGAGATATAACTCAGTTGCAAGACCATGCACTCTTTTCAACTAGAGAGACTGCACTTTCCATTTCAATAACACACCAGACTTTCTACGGCGTACTTCAAGTGTACCTTTTCACAGACTCATACAAACTAGTCTAATCACTAATCCCTCTGCCAGTATGTTTTTAAACTCAGTTTTCTCTTGTAGCTTCACTATTTAGCGACTACTCAGAGTGTTTGGCCTAGCCAAATATAAGGCAGCAACCCTTCACACATCACTGTTGTAAGTCTCTCCATATTTCTGAACGCATGCATGCATATGTCTGTGCCTTTTGCTAGTGGCATCATACCTAAAAAATATATACAAATAGATGTATGATGGCACTAGCAAAAGGCACAGACACATGCATGCATGCTTTGAGGAGTATGGAGAGATTTACAATAGTAACATTGAAAAGATTGCTGTTTTGAATTTCTGGAATTCTCTTGCTTATTTGTGCACTTGTCTGGACTGTTTCTGCATGTCAGTTCCTTGTTTCTCCACTTCTGTTATTTCTTTCTGCATCCTTCTTGTGTGTTTCTGGAGCTCTGATGCTTGTTTTTGTACTTTTCTTCTTTGTTTCTGCACCTTTTTTACTTCATTTTGCAGACCTCTTTCCTGTTTTTGCAGCTCTTTTGCCACTTTATACACCTCTCTTCTGTTTATCTCCACTTCTGTTCTATCTTTCTGCACCTCACTTTTCTTTCTGCAGTTCTTTTGATTCTTTATGCACTTGTCTTGCTACTTTAACCACGTTTGTTGCTTCTTTCTGTACTTGTCTTGCCTCTATCTGCACCTCTGTTGGTTCTTTTAGCTGCCATCTTGCCTCTTTTTACGTCCATGTTGCATGTTTCTGCACCCCTTTTCTCTCTTTCAGCACCTTTGTTACACCTTTGAGCATCTTTTTAGCCTGTTTATGCACCTGTCTTGCTTCTTTTTGCAATCCTCTTGCCTATTGCTGTACCTGTGTTCCCTGTTTTGCAGTTGTCTTGCCTCCTTCTGCATCTGACTTGCGTCTTTGTGCACTTCTCTTGCTTGTTTGTGCACCTCTGTTGTTTCTTTTTCACTGCTATTGTCTCTTTGTGCAGGTCTGTTGTGTCTTTCTGAATTTCTCACATTTTTTAGTAGCTGTGTTGTTCTTGGTGTATTTCTTTTAGGTGTTTCCAAATGTTTCTTTTCTTTCTGTCCCTTTATTTATCTCTCAGTATGATTTTTCCTCTTTCTGTTGTTCTCTTGCTTGTTTCTACACTTTTGTTTTTTATTGGTAATAAAAAGAATAGCAATTTAATTGTAATTAATTGCTTACTAGTTAATATCAGTATTCATATGTAATTAATTTAAAATAGTTAATTCATGTAACAAACTATTGAAACTGTTCCTTGTTTTTTAGAAAATTATTTTGTTTGGATCAAAATCAAGATGGCAAGAAAACACGAAAGGAGAAGACAACAAAAAAACAGATCTACTTAAAGAAAAGTAAAAAGACTGCGTTACAAAAAGATGAAAATGTTACTAAGGATAAAGTTTGTTCTGGTAAGAGCACTAAACACTTTCTTAAAACAGTTGCAGAAAAATTAAGGAAAGACAATAGCAATGAAAGGAAAAAGAAGAGTTTTACAACAAAGCAGAAGGAAACAGACATTTGTTTTTGGAAAAACAACACATTTTACAAGAAAAGAAAAGCAATTTAAACAGATATGTGTACGAACCTTTCAAAAAAGAGTAATTCAAATTTTTTTCAAAGATTGTAAAAAAGTAAAAAATATCAGCAGAAGCAACACATTGAAAGTGTACTAGATACTGCTTTTGATTTGAAACGAAAATAATTAATTTTAATATTGAAGAGAATGAGAACATTGGATAAAATATTGACATTTATGAAAGACAAAAGCAAAAGAAAAAGACTTGTTAATAGAAGTAACTTTTGTAAAACTTTCACGGGTGAATGGAAGCACACTTCTACCACCGAGCTTTCTTTAATTAAGAAAGCTACTTTTAACAGAATGCATTAGTGTATTCAGTTGATACTAGTGGTCGATGCTATGAGCAGAAAGATGGTTGTCCCATTCCAAAAGATGAAATGGTTGTTAGTAGTGTGTAAGAAGATATAGCTGACGAAGTACAAGGGAAGCATACACAAGCTCCTGTATATAGGTGGAATTGTAGTAGTATTTGCAGAGTTTGACAGGAATCTATTGAAATATTGCGAAAAAGTTTACGAGAGTATGCAAAAAAAGTGTTATGTTATATGTTATGTTATGTTATGCGGTATTATACAGCGCACAGCTGCCCCGGCAAAGGGGCGTCCCATCGCTGAAGCAGAAAACAGCAGAACAATAGACAACAGAAACAGCCTATAGAGGAGGGAAGAGGTGCGTTTTGATAACCTTACGGAATGCCAGGTAGTTTTTCATACTGCGAATGGCGATGGGGAGCTTATTCCAAAGTTTGGCTGCCAATACACCGAAGGGCCGTCCACCCGCATGAGCCCTCCTTGCTTGCGGATCAACTGCCAGAAGCTGGCCCATAGACCGAATTTGGCGGGAGGGGGTGTATGGTGTAAGCAGATTGGCCAAGATGTCTGGAGAGGAGAGATTTAAGATTTTAAAAGACATGCAGAGAATCTTGAACTCTATTCTTTTTTCCACAGGCAACCAATGTAGCCGATGGATAGCAATGGAAGTGAGGCATGTCCTGGGCAGACCTAACAGGGTTCTAGCTGCAGCATTCTGGACCCTTTGCAGTCTTCTAATTTCCGCCTTATTGGCTCCCAAGTAGAGTGAGTTGGCATAGTCCAGTCTAGACAGAATGGATGCCTCGACAATCACCTGCCTCACGGACGGGACAAAAAACTCTAGCACTGGTTTGAGCCAATGTAGAATGCCAAAGCGGGTTCCTGCTACTTTCTTTGTTTGTGTCTGAAAGCTAAGGGCGGAGTCAACCCACACACCCAGATTTTTTACCACCTGTTTGGGGACAGGTGCACAGCCCAGCATAGCATGCCACCAGCACTTACTCCACAGATCGGTGTCTCTCCCGACCAGCAGTACCTCAGACTCGTTAAACAGAAGATTAGGATATTACAAGGACTAGATCCATGTAAAATGAGAAATTATACTATGTTGCACGGACTTTCTCTGGCATGTCTTTCAAGAAAAGTGTGTAAACGTACTTTTAATCACTTAAGACACCACTCAGGAATGCGAAAGTTAGTAAGGAAAGTGTGCTATGTAAAAACTGCTGCATTATGTTTAAGTGAATTTAACTCAGCACTTTTACACGGTTCTTTATCAGATGTACAAAAAATTTGTGATGAAATACAGTTTCGTTGTTTTTGGTTCACAACAGAAGTGTGTAGAAATTGAGAGCTTGATAAGTGTAGATGTTGAAGAACATAGGAAAGAGATTAGTATTGATTAGTTTGTAGAAAAAATTACAAAGTTTAAGACAGTCTCCTCTGAAAAAACAAACCTTGGATCATATAAGCAACAGCCGGCGATAATTATCGCAAAGTGCGCTTAGCGCGAGGATAATTATCGCCGGCTATTGCTGGATTATATCGTGGAGATAGCGTGCTATCAGCTACGCTTATCTCCAAAGCGATAAAAATCCAAGCGATAGCTGCAAAATGTGAGATTATTGTTGGAAATCCAGCGATAATCGCAGAGCGATAGGTGATTCCTTGTTGATAGAGGAGGGTGTGCTTATGCCCACAATCCACCTACCATAGGTTAATATGGCTTAGTAAGAATAATAGCAGGCATAATTTAACCTGCGATAAGCGCTGTAAGTGCTACTTTTCTCATTGCTAGGAAGGTTTGCGACGAGATTGTTGATAGGAAATAGGTCACTTAGCGCCCTTTCCCAAGATATTATACTCGGGTACGCCCACTTTGCATATCATTGGCGTTACTATGATAGTCTTTAAGGAAACCGGTGAAGAGGCATAGGAACATGCTTTAGCGTGTCCTTGCTGATGGTGCGATAAAATTATCGCCGCTTTCGGCCGAAAACGGATGCTAAAGCGGCGATAATTTTATCGCTTCGCCTTGATGATATGCCCCTATGTTTGTATTTGTTGTCAAAGTACTCATTATAGAAGTCAAACTAGGAATTTTAATTTATATTTAAAAAGTGAAAAAACAAAACAATGATAAGTGACAGCAATTTGGTGCTTATTTGTTGGTGGAAGGTCGATTCGAGTTGGGTACTGATCAACGTATTTGTAAATATTGTTACAACAAATTAGAAGAGAACAAAATGCCAGCTAGAGCAGTACATAACAACTTAGAGTTAGTAGCTATTCCAGAGGAATTGACAGATTTGAATGTACATGAGTCAACTGTTATTCAATCTGTACACCCATTTCAAGCCATAATTCGTATGGAGCCTAACACAGGTAAGCTGCCACCAAGTGATTTACAAAGAGGTCTGAAAGGAAGCGTTGTGTACTTATCTTTAGATTTTAAGAAAAATATTGAAACTGTTGGTGGAGACAGAGAGAAAAATGAGCCAGTAGTCATTCTTGTAAATGACGTCCCAACAAAGAGTCCAAAAATATGGGAAGAGTTTGCAAATGTTAATAAACTTCAAAAGGCTACATTATATCTTGTAGAGAGCAATATTTATTATAAAACGGTAAATGTTGATGAACAGGTAATATGTTTAGAAGATGAATCAGAAATTTCAATTGGCCAAATAGAAAAAGTGGACAAGTCCAGGAGTGAAGAGATTTATGAACATTACACGATACATCCTCTACATTCAAAAGAAGTGATACGAAAAATCATTGATTTATTTTAAATGAAAAAAGCAAAGGGAACGCCAATGACTGTATGGGAAAAAAGCTTAGAAGCTTGTTGTTCTTTACAGTTGTTCCCCACTGGAGAAGGTGGATGATTTGATGAGTGACCTGTACAGCTTCAGAATACCGCTCGATAAGATTGTACTCTGAAGTTCCAAGATTTTAACAGTGCATTCCATATATATTTCATCTTCTGTTTGAAAGTGATTTGTCTGCTCCTTCATATGTAGTGAACCACGCATTAAAAACAGGAGTTCATCTTTCACATGTTTCTGCAAAAGAATTAATGGACAAAGTCAATAAAGAGATCAAAATTTAGAATCACAGTTAATTAATTTGATGGCATGTCAATGTGGTACCAATGAATATTGGTTTAGTTGTCATGGCGAACTTAAATATATGTTAAGAAACTTAGGTACACCAACATGGTTTGTAAAACGTAGCTGTGCTGAATATGCGTGGGAAGATTTACTTGAATTTCTACGAGAAGCAAATTCAAATATAATAACATTGAAATGAAAATACTTGGAGAACTCTGTTCTTTGGATCCTGTAAATGTGTGCAGGTATTTTAATGATAGGTTTCAAACTATGATGTCATTTATCTGCAATAAAAAGAATTGTCCTCTTGGAGAAGTTACTGATTTTTTTGGGCAAAAAGAGTACCAAGCCAGAGGTGCTCCTCATATACATGTGTTATTATGGATAAAGAATGCTCCAAAATTTGGAACTGATACTGATGAAACTGTATTGTCTTTCATCGAACAGTATGTTACCTGTGACATTCCCAGAGAAGGAGAAGAAAAGAATTTGAGACATCAAGTTTTAAGTTTTCAAAGTCACCGCAGTGGAGAGTATTGTCAACTAAAAAACAAGTCTAAAGGGAAATTTTATACAAAGTGTCGTTTTGGATTCTCACACCCAATAATTTCTAAAGGAAGTTCTTTTTTTGTCAGCAGTAAGGCATACAATAACTCGGAAATCTCCCAGGAATACACACAACTTAAAAAGAACAGAACAGTCAAAGTATATTAATGACTGCAATCCAGTTATTTTGAAAATGTGGAATGCAAACATGGATATTCAATATGTTGCAGATAATTCAATTGCTGTTGCACGTTATGTTACACCATATATAATCAAATCAGAAAAGACAGAGATTATAGAAATGTGGGAAGAAATTTCACATGAGAAGAGTCTTAGCAAAAATTTGTACAGCTTTAGCTTGAAAATGCTTTCCCACTGAAAGATTGGATCCTATGAATGTTCGGATTGCTTGTGCTCTTCCAGTTTATATTCAAAGTCAAGAGGAATCATTTGGGTAAGTTTAGGTCTTGCCAGTACACAAAATAGAGTAACATTAGAAGAAATCGGATACTTAGCACTGAATTAACCAGAAAATACAAAAATTGTTAAAACTAATATGTTGGATACATACTATCCCAAAAGGAGTCCACATCTGGAAAATCTATGTCTTTATGAAATACTTCAACATTACAGCATTAAAAGAAATTTTACAGAAAATATAAAACAAGGAAAATATGCAGTAATTGGATGTGATGGATGTTTACTAAAACATGTCACAGAAAATCTTATTAACCACAGAAAATTCAGTTGCGAAACTCCAGATATAAGAGAGAATTTTTCTATTTAGCACTTCTGCAATTGTTCAGGCCATGGCGTAATGAAACAGAAATACTTGGAGATTTCGACTGCTATGAAGATTATTTTAATGCATGTAAATATAGCATTCAATGCACAATTTTCCCTACATATCTACAAATGTTAAACGATGAGAAAATACTATTGCAGATGAAATAGCTAAAGACAGTTCTCAAGATAGTCAAAGTTCTGGTCCACTGAGTAAAGATCTACTGGGACAATCAATTATCGAAAATGAAAAAATGAAGCCGCAATAGCCATGAATGAGGTAGAAACTGCAATGCAGCAAGTACAACAGGATAATATTACATTGGAAAACGTAAAAGAACAACTAAGTATTGGAAAAAAGAAATATATGTACAAGTGACACAACAGATACAACATGGTTTGCTGCATGATAAAAAAAAGAATGCCAATGTTCATCATTTAAACCTACTCTTATGTACATCAGTAGTCAAGCTGGAACAGGCAAAAGTTGTTTAATTAAAGTTAACCAGTTATCAACAGAGAACTACAGATTCACATTTATCTTGTATTGTAACAGCTCCAACTGGATAAACAGCACACAATATTGAAGGGATTTCTTTACATAGATTACTTATGCTACCAGTTGAACATGATAATAAATTGGAATATCAGAAGCTGTCTGGAGAAGCTTATTATGAAGTGTCAAGAGTACTGAAGAAAATGAAACTTTTAATCATTGATGAGGTGAGGATGGTATCAAACTTAATGCTTGCCTTTGTACACTTGAGAATGCAACAGATTTTAAAAACAGAGTACAATGTGCTGTTTGGAGGAAAATATTTAATTGTATTTGGAGATCTACTAGAACTAACTCCTGTAAAAGGACAACCAGTTTTTAAAACACTTGTGCATGAAGACACTAGAGAAACTTTGGTAAGTATTGGAAATGTGATAATTTGGTTAAATTTTGAATATAAAGAACTTATGAAGGATATGCGACAAGCAAGTGATGAAGATTATGGAAATATTCCTAAAGACATAAGAATTGGTGTCTTAACAAAACATGGTAAACACGCTTTAGAAAGTCAGCGACCAAGGAACTTGTTTACACCTGAAAACATAGCGGGTGAAGTAATGTACAAGAAGATTGGAGAAAAGAAGTCTATAGTTTGCCTAATGCCTACACTGAAAGAGTGTTCTACATTCAATCAAGAGCTTTTGAAACTGGAAAAACAAGTAATAGATTCAATTAAAGCTATGATAAAATTGAACACCGGGGAGTGACTATTGTTCTTACAGAGAAACTACAGACTAAATTGCACTCTTTGGAAAAGTCTGCATCTAAACCTGCAGGCTTAGAAAAACTTTACATGTATGTATAAACTGTCAGGTAATTTTACGGCATAATTTGAATGTACAAGAAGGTTTAGTAAATGGAGCAAGTTGTTGATTTAGTAAAATTTCAGAACAGAGATCGAATAGAATTTTTGAAAATAAAATTTGATCAGATTAAAGAGGTAAGACAGTTTGGGCATTGTGTTGTAGGTTTTTTGCTTGTAAAAGACTTGTATGTTCGCAGAAACTAGTTTCCTCTGTCTTTAGCTTATACAGTAACTATTCATAAATCTCAAGGTTTAAGTATAGACAGTGCTTTGGTAAATATAGGAAGTACAGTGTTCAAAGAGGGAATGGAATACGTTGCATTATTTCGAGTAAGAACAGTGTCTGGTTTGTATTTGATTGATTTCAATGAGAAAAAGGTTAGTGCTGATGTAAATTGTGTAAGATAGTATAATCATTTAAGAAGACTTTATACACTCGATTTAGGTGAGTATCCCATATACGAGAAACGTGTAGTGTGTACAAAATGGAAATATGTCAAAGATTCAAGTGAGGTTGAAAAAAAGAAAAAGTTAAGAGAAAGTTGATGGTGTGAAGAAACAGAAAATGGAAACTGTTGATTTCATTGTAGGATACCAGTTGGAAAATAGTTCAGGTATCAACTGTTCTGCTAATGTGATTCTGAATGTTGTTTTTTATCTACAAGATCTTCATCACAAAATCATGAAAAAAGATTTTGGGGCATATGTATGAAGCCCATTTCCCGTTCGCAAACGGGCCGATTCTCAGAATTGGCCCATTTGCGAATGGGAAAAAGCCTTTTGGGATGTATCATCCCTAAAGGCCCTTGCAAAATAGGGAATCGCAAAATTTGCGATTCCTTATTTTGCGAAAGCATTTAAGGAATCGCAAATTGCGATTCCTTAAATGCGATGTAAAAGGCACCCAAGTTGTGTGATTTCTCCTTAAGAAATCGCAAATTACCACCAACTTCAAGTTGGTGGTAATTTGCGATTTCTTTGAAAAATGCACTTTTTTGCATATTTCAAAGTGCCATGTGGCGCACATACATGCCCTTAGGGAATGTATGTGTGCCACATGTGCACATATGCACATTTCAGGGGTGCAACAGGGTGTCCTTTTGACACCCTGGCACCCTTGAAATTGCCTTCTCAATTTGCGATTCTCTAATTGAGAATCACAAATTGAGAACGTCTTCTCATTCATTCCTATAGGCCTCTAGGCCCATAGAAATGAATGGAGAGGTATTCCTTAATTGCGAATCTCAATTTGCGATTCGCAATTAAGGAATATGTAGGATTTGCTAAATTATTTTCAAATCCTACATACATAGCATTTTGAGATTCTCAAATAGCGATTCTCTAAAAATCGCTATTTGAGAATCCCAAATGTATCCTTTGATACATATGCCCCTTTGTTCTTTACTACGTCATGCATTTCAACAGTTGGTAACTTACAGAAGTAAAATTCATATTGCTTCTGGCATTGTACATCTTTTAGATATATGTACTGGTTCATTGACATTTACTCTCAATATACAACAAGATGCATAAGAATTTCTTTTTTCTTTTTTTTGATTTTTTTAAACAGAGAAAAAACCCAAAGAGCAGTTCATTGGAGCGCCCTCCCCCCCACCACCCCCTCAATGAGAGAAAAAACGACGTGTAGATTAGGAATAAGAGACACAGCAGAAGAAAAAGAAAAACACACATACTGTAGAGGCAACAGAAGATACGAAAACTAGCAGTTATTGAGAGTCAAGTGGTAAAAATAGAAAAGAGAGAAAAAGAAAAGAAACAAAAAAGAAAGAATGTGGTGATTATCCTGTTTATGCCAGCCAAGAGGTGAGATTGTCCCACACCTCGAGCCCCTTTTTCCGACCTTTACTACCCTTTCTGGCGTAGACAGTGATTTCTAGGTGATAGGTTGCAATAAATCTGGCTAGCCATTGTGAGAAAGAAGGGGGCTCTGGATCAAGCCAGGCAGATGCCACACAAATCCTCCAGACTGTCATTGCAATGAATGTTAGGCCATCTCTTTTCAGCCGTGAGGTTTCAGTCTGTGTGCCTAACATTATGATAGTAGGATTTAAGGTTATAGGCTGAAGTGTGACTTCCCTTAAAAATTCCTGTATGCGGTTTATTGTGTGGGAGAGCTTTAGGCATGTGGCAAACACATGAATTGAGTCAGCCGCGTACTCAGAGCATCTAGGGCAAAAGGTGCCTTGGCCAGTCCCAACACTTTGCAATCTTGCTAGGAGTAAAGTACAGGAAAAAGATAGTTTTAAAGTGTTGTGCCTGTAGTTTGGCTGAGATTAAGATATTCTGTGATAATGCAAGTGAATTAAACAAAGTGCTACTGTGAGAAGTGAGTTTGTTGTGCCATTTGTCAGCTATCTTTTGTAGGTCATCAGGGGTCTGTCTATTTATAGTATTAGAAGGCCAATTTGAGGGGTTAGTGGATTACGAAGCAAGTTTAACAAGTCAATTTCCTTAAATCCTGAGGCACCCCCGGCCTTCCTAGACAGAAAGTTAGAGACAGAGAGATATTTAAAAGCGTCTTCGCTTTGGAGCTTAAATTTGGTCAATAAATCAGAGAAGGGTATTACTCCCTCGCTGGTCATGAGATCTCCTAAATTCAAAATACCGGCCTTATGCCCATTTGAAAAGTAGGCCTTGCCAAAAATGGCAGGCAAATTGTCATTATTTAGCGTGGGAGTATAATGATTGAATCTGCCCAGCCCAAAAACTCTGCTGATACTGCGGAAGACTTTAAAAGAATTCAGTAGTGTCTTAAATCTCACCCATTTATAGTATCCGTAGGTGGTTTCTCAGAGTAAACAGCCCTAAGATTGTTCACCCAGCAGTGACTGAAATGGCGAAGGAAGCCCTGATGTTTGAGGAAATGGAGCTTCTTTTAACAATTCTGAACTGTATTGAAGTACCGAGGTCCAATAATAAAGAGTAATGTTAGGGAAAGACCACCCCCCTCGTTCTTTAGGTAGGCATAATTGACTTAAAGCCCTCCTGGATTGGGAATATGACCAAATAAACTGAGTAAATATTTGTTGGAATTTTTGTAGACTTATTTTGTTAAATTCCAGAGGTATGGTTCAAAAGAAGTATAAAAGTTTAGGAAAATATGTTATCTTTATGGCATTACATCTGCCAACAAGGGTTAGGTGTAGGTTATCAATTTGTTTCAGAGCCTTCCTGGTATGTGTGGCCAATGGAGCTAAGTTGTCTTCAACAATCTCATCCAGGTTTGATGAGATAGAGACTCCTAGATATTTAGCTTTAGAGACCACCCTGCAATCAATCCAGGGTATTTGACTGTTTGTTATTATTTGAGTTTTTTTTTGATTCAGGGCATAGCCAGAGAGCTTCCCGAATTTAACCGCCTCATTTTCAATGGCCACAATGGCAGTTGAGGGATCGGGTGCGGTGATAGCCAGATCATCAGCGTAGGCCATAATCTTAGTACAGCTGCCTTGAAAGTTGACTGCAGTGATCTCATTATTTCTCTGAATTTGCTTGATAAAGGGATCCAAGTAGAGGGCAAACAACAGAGGGGAGCAAGGGCAGCCCTGCCTGGTGCCCCGGGAGATCTCAAATTGCCCAGTTAATTGCCCATTGATGGTAACACAAGCAGTTGGTTTCACGTAAAGAGCTTGTATAGCCTGTAAGATTTTTGGCCCGAAGCCCATTTTACTCATGACTGCCCACAAGTATCGCCAGGAGACCCGGTCAAAAGCTTTTTCAGCGTCCAAGAGTATAAGTGACATCGGGTCTCCGGCGGCCTGTGCGGCATCAAAAAGAGTAATAGCTCGTCTAACGTGCTCAGTTGTTCCTTTTTTTGGGATGAACCCATGCTGCCACTCTGAAACCAAGGAATCAACCACTGAGGAGATTCTCTTTGCTAATATCTTAGAGTAGATTTTTGAATCACAATTAATAAGCATGATGGGTTGATAGGAACCCATCTCTAGGGGGGATTTGTCCTTCTTTGGAAAGATAGCTATTCTGGCCCTTGACCAGGAAGCTGGGGGCAAAGCCCCGTTAAATATAGAGGTTATTACTTCTGTAAAAATTGTTTTGATTTGTGGGGCAAAGATCTTGTAAAATTCTACTGGGATGCCGTCAAGACCAGTAGCTTTTCCATAGGGAAGACTGTTGACAGATGCCAGTATCTCGACCCAAATAGGAGTTAAATCTAATAAGGCCATGTTGTCTGAGGAAAGAGATCTAAGATTGATCTCGCTGAGATAGCAAGTAGTCTCCCTTGTAATTAAATAATTGGGACCCTGGTTCTCATCGGTATACAATTTAGAATAGAACTCCTGGAATCCCTTTCGTATGAGATAAATATCATTGGTCGTATTCCCCGATGGAAGTCTAATTGTATGTATCTCGCTGCTAGAGACCTGTTGTCTGGTCCTGACAGCCAAATGATGTCCAATACTATCGCTACACTCGTAGTTTTTCTCACGGGAGCTTGCCCATTTTGCAGCGGTTTTTTCTGCAAAGATTGCCCCAATTACAGCTCTGGCCAACACTACTTCTTTCTGCCCTGTCTCTATGTTTTGCCCTGTTTGAATACAGTGGCCTAATTTAGTTTCAGCTATCTTTAGCTTCTCCTGTAGATTATTTATCAACATCTTCTCTTTTTTATTTTTACGGACTGAGAAGCCGAGGGTTTCCCCCCTAATCCCTGCTTTTAATGTATCCCATACAATCATAAGTGAGGCAGACCCAACGTTATTTCTAAGAATTCCTTTAGCCATCCCTGCATGTGAGCCTGATATGATAGATCCTGAAGCAGAGCTTTCTCGAAGCTCCAGGCAGAGGCCTCTTTGCACTTGCCTAGCCCTCTGATGTTAACAATGAGGGGATTGTGATCGGACATAAAGTGTGGGGCTATTTCAATGTTACAGTTGTTAATAATTGAGGATGAAAGAAAAAAGTAGTCTAACCTAACGAGGGTGTGATGTGGGGCTGAGAAAAAGGTGTAACCGGGTTGAGAGGGATTCAATCTAGCCCAGCAATCTCTTAAACCGTGTATCTGTGCAACATTTATCAGGGCCTGAAACACGAGGGGCTTTCTGCCTTTGTATTTCCAATGGTTGTCAGACTCCCAGTTGCAAGGCAGATGCAGATTAAGATCGCCGCATAAAACAATAGGGGTGGGCCAGTGTGCTAATTCCCCTGAGACCAGGTTGATGACTCCAGGATCATCTGTGTTGCTTCCATAAATTGAACAAAGGGTAAAAGGGGGGTTATTAGAAAGGTGACACTCAGTGATAACCCATCTACCTAGGGGATCAGACTTAACGCGGGGTGAGAAAATAGAAAGTCTTCTCTCAGCGAGAATTCCAACCCCCCTGCTTTTAGAGCCTTGAGTGGTGGCCCCCAAGACTTGGAAGCCCAAGGAGTCTAGAAGATGCTTCTGGGAGCGGTCTATGTGAGTTTCTTGTAAACAGTAAATATCTCCCCCCAGAGATCGAAGCCCCAGCGCAACATTTTGCCTTTTAGAGTGATCATTTAATCCGCATATGTTAACAGACACAATTCTTAATGCATCTAACTTAGCCATTTAAAGAGAAAGAAATAAGAAGAAGAAATAAATAATACCACATCAAACTCCCAAATTCTTGTCCTAATCTAAAACATGCGAATTTTAAGTGTGTATGTGTGTGTGTGCAGAAAGACATAAAAGGGTAAAATTCAAATTTTCTGTGTCAAACTTTCCCATCGAGGTGCCATTCCCAGGCCTCCCCCCTCCCCCTTTTTTGAGCAATCAGGAAAGGCCTCTCTCTCCCTCCCCTCTCTCCCACCTCCTTTACCCAAGAGGGTTTTTCGCCTTCCCCCTTTTGGTATTGCCCTGTGTAAAGTACAGTGGCAAAAAAAAATAAAAAATTAGGAAAGCAGATAGGCTGGAAAAAAAAAAAGGAAAACAAACAGAAGGCGCTATCAAGTGAAGTCATGTAAGGTCAAAAGGGTTCACATCATAGGCTTAATTTAGTAATCCACAAAGTAGTTAAATATTATTATTTCTTTCTAGATTTCAATTCCTCCAGAAATTCCCCATCTTTGATTTCGGAGAGGAAAATCTTGGTATTCCCGTTGGAGATTACTTTGAGCCTTGAAGGATTCATAAGGTACACTTCCACACCCTGCTGTTGAAAAGGGGAGATTAGCTGCCTCATACGCCATCTTCGTTCAACAGTCTGATGGCAGAAATCTGGTTTGGCAAAGAATACTATCCCGTTGGCTCCTTTCTTTGAGTTGAAACGGGCCTGGTCATATATCATCTGCCTGAGGAGGAAATTTCAGAAATAAACGAGAAACACCCTTGGTTGCCCCCCTGATGAATTGCCACTGTTGTGTTGTCGCTTTTGATGGAAGGGGAATCGGTGCGCCCTCTGTACTTCATGGTCCCAATCCCAGCCCGGATGGTCGGGGAAGGAATCTTGTAATAGTTTAAGTATGAAGCGCCTTGGATCGTCCCCTTCCTTCTCCTCCGGAATGGCAAGTAAGCGGAGGTTGTTTCGGCGCTGGCGATTTTCCTGTTCCTCGATCTTTACCATCATATCAATCATACAAGCTGTATTGGACTCCCCCTGTTGTTTGGTGGCCAGGGCTTCCGTTTCCAGGTGTTCAGTTCGTGCTTCTATCATAGTAACTCTATCACAAATGTCGACACAAGTCTTATTCAATCGCCTCAGCCTGCCCTGTAGTTTCTTGGCAGCGATCTTAGCTATACGGTTGTCCGTCCGAACCTCTTCATGGAACTCCTTGATGGATGTTAGGATGAAGGCTAGAGAAGGCTCAAAGGAGTCTGCATGCAAGCTCTTTGTGCTCCCCCACTGAGTAGCATTTAGGTCATCTTCGTCAGGTAAGTATGACATCTGGAAATCGGAGTAATCCCACTTAAGCTGGCTGCGACGTTTATTTTTGCTGAGAGATTTTTTATGACGCAGGATCGTGCCTGTATACTTGTGTGAATCCTCACTGTCCCCTTCGCTGACGTCCTCGGATCCATCCTCAAGTGAGGAAGTAGGTGTACCATCAGAGACCGAGTAAAAGTGTTCTGGTCCTGCCTCGGGGGTCCAAGGGATCTGGGAGCCAGAGGGTACTACCAGACTTTGGATGACTTTATTAGTCCCTGTTTCTCCAATGTCAAGAGTGAGAAGCGGGGTCCCAAGGCTGGTATCACTGTGTAGGTTGTCTGAAGCCTGTGTTTGTTGGGAAGGCTGAGTCAAAAGGGTCGTGGCATCGGTGAGTAGTTGTACAAGAACAGGGGTTTGGGGGAGCCCCTCTTGAATTCTTGCAGGTTCCGTGATCTTAGCAGTGTCGATGTCTGGGCCAGTAGGCATAGCGTAACTGAGCCTGCCCTCTGTTGTGTCCCCTTGTTGCAGTGCACCTGTCTTTGGGCTCTCTGCTGGTGGGTGGTTAGTGGAGGAAGTAAGAGTTTTAGTGCTGGGGTTTAGAGGTGTTTTTTTAGATCCCAGGAAGATTTTTGCGGGGGGGGGGTGTGTGCAGTGTTAATGTTTTTAGGCTTTCTGGATGTATCCCCTACCCCGGATTTACTCCACGATTTACCCAACACTCTCTTGTCCCCACCAACCTCAGGCTTTGTCTTTGAAGCTTCTTCTGAAGGATTAAAGTCGGCACCTTTACCATCTTTGGTGTCCTTTAAGTCCTTGACAGCTGCAAGCGTCTTTTGTTTAGAGCCTCTCCGTGCCCCCCGGGCACTCATATTGTTTCTGCTAGGTCCGTGTAGCCTCTCACCCTGATTTCTTCTAGAAGGAAGAGACCGGTGGTTCCAGGACTCGCTATCTGTGTTTAGGGCTGCTGGGGAGGCCGGGGAGAGGATTGCCGCTGCTGAAAAGTGTGGAGAAGTGAAATGCAGCACAGCCCAAGCTTGCGGGTCGGAGAGGATGGCACGTTTAACCCAGGTGATTACATCCAGAATGGGCCCCCTTTCATGAAGCAACAGTCTTGAAAGGAGCCTTGAAAACAGCCTTAACGCTCTTCCTGCATCCCGAGAATGGCGAGCGCGGTAATCCAGCATCCCGGTCAGCACCGCAGGGCAGCTAGTCGAGCGTTACGCCTCAGGCGTGAGTAGCCGATCAGCGCGAGCCTAGGGCGATTCCATCTTGCTCATCCCCCACAATGTTCGAGATGCATAAGAATTTCTAATGCTTATGCTTGGAGTATTAAAAGATGCAGGAATACAGATTGAAAACTTATTTGGCCTACGTTACAGAGGGGATCATAAATGTGAAGTGTTTATTTACTTCCAGCACTGAAATAGACACAGACCGATTCATTTACTTAACGATACCAGACTGCAAATAGTTAACTTTTAACAAATTAGTAAAAACAGCCAATCATGATATGAAATGTTTGCATTGTAAATTAGAGATGATGTCTACATTACATATAGAAAGATATGGAAAATATCTAATTTTAATGCTACAACGTTGTAGAGCAAATGGAAGAAAACTGAAAAGCAAAATTAAAAGTTTTGCTGCAAGTCAAATATCTATTTGTGGAAGAACTTTTACAACAGTGGCTATTATTTCCCATGATGGACCTACTACCACATCTTCACACTATACTGTGTATCTAAAGTGTAATAAAGGATGGACACATTGCAATGAGGCCCACTTAGAATTTAAACATAGATTGCCTTACAATTACCAAATTCATATTTTATATTTTTGAAGCCAAAGTTTTGAATATATCATTCGACCTATTGGCAAGATGTGAACACAAATTAACTAGTTCATGTTGGATATTTTGGAATCTAAAGTTTTGAGTACATCATTCAACCTATTAGGAAGATGTGAACAGAAAGTAGACAGCACTGCAAAGAATTACTAATTCTAATTAGTGTTTGTATTAATATTTGTGCTAATTGGTATTGCATTTGGAAAATTGTGTTGAAAAGCAAATAGTTTATATATTTGTTGTGTTTATTGTACCAGATGTAAACGAGAGTGTACATTTCGGCAAGTGTCCTTCAGATAAATAATAGACGTAATGTACAAAAAGTATGTAATAAAGAAACTGTAGTTAGGAAAACACATAGCTACAGATATTGAAAATAATGCTCTATGCTGATTTGTTTTTTTTCCTACAATCTAGATGATTGTTTTTCCCCCTGCTGTTCAATGATGATACTAGGTTGAAATCACTGTGTATGGTAAAGTTACGTGGAATCTGAGAACAGTAAAAAAGGGAAACTGAAAATGTTATGCCATTCTAAAATTATGTTGTCCTCTTAAAAGTGTAATAGTCTAATTTTTTGTAATACATCACATAACAGTTTTTCTTCTTCTTTATAGTAGGTAGTGGTGAACTTTGAAAAGAGTTTTAATCCTATTTAGGAAAATACTACTCTAAAATAGTTCAACAGAGTCATGTTTCTACATTACTTAAAAAGGTAAGAATACATAACATAATATGTATGATAAGGTGAAACAATATTTGAAGTTCATTTATATGTTATTTGTAAGAAAAATTATTATTGATCCTTTATACTTTTTGAAAAGTTTCATCGTGTTGCTGATGTCATCAGCCAGGTAGTCACTGTTTTACACAAACACTATCTATGCCCTCATGTAATCTCTGTAGCAGAATTAGCATTAATAGGATAACCCAGGCACTATCCTTGCACAACCTATTCACTCATGGTATCACCCAGACACTAACCATGCACTTATACAATCACCAACGGACTACCCATGTACTCATACAATCATCCAGGCAGTACTCATGCACTCATCCATTCACTCAGGCACTACCCATGCACTCATCTATTCCCTCATGCACTAACCATGCACTTATCTAATGACTAAGATATTACCCTTGTACTTATACTGTCACTGAAATAGTTCCCATGCAGACATGCAATCACCCAGGCTCTACTCCTGGACTCATGGAATCACCCAGACAGTACACATGTACTGATGCAATCAGTAAGGCACTAGTGTTGCACTCAACTATTCACTCAGGCACTACCCATGTACTCATCCATTCTCTGAGGTACTACCCATGCACTCATAAAATCACCCAGGAATTACTCTTGCAGTTATCTTTAAACTTTGGCACTACCTATGCAGTGACCTAAGCACCCAGACATTACTCTTGCACTCATGAATTCACTGAGGCAGTACCAATGCAGTGATACAATCAACCAGGCACTAGTCTTGCACTCAACCATGCACTCAGGCACTACCCATGGAGTAATCCATTCACTCAGGCTGTTGCAGGGATTCTGCCTAAGATCACAATGAGTATGATTATGAGACCTTCGTAGGTAGGGACTGAGTCATCCTATTATCTAAGTGCCTATAAGCCATGGACCAACTTGCTATATTGTCTCATTTGCTGTACGAATCCCTTACAGGAAAACAAGTGATTAGATAACCCAGAACACAACACTCCTACATCTCTTAGGAATCGCGGTAACAAGACACACCCTTTAACTGTCACTCTTGTACTTGTAAGATCGGACATAGACATGAAACATTTTAAAATATTTATTTTATGTAACGTGGCGTAACCTGCAGTATATGTAACAAAAATGCATGATAGAAATATATAATAGTATGCCAGTTAGTCCATATGTCATAAAAGGGAGATGTCATCACCTGTCTTTGGGCTCTCTGCCGGTGGGTGGTTAGTGGAGGAAGTAAGAGTTTTAGTGCTGGGGTTTAGAGGTGTTTTTTAGATCCCAGGAAGATTTTTGCGGGGGGCGTGTGCAGTGTTAATGTTTTTAGGCTTTCCGGATGTATCCCCTACCCCGGATTTACTCCACGATTTACCCAACACTCTCTTGTCCCCACCAACCTCAGGCTTTGTCTTTGAAGCTTCTTATGAAGGATTAAAGTCGGCACCTTTTCCATCTTTGGTGTCCTTTAAGTCCTTGACAGCTGCAAGCGTCTTTTGTTTAGAGCCTCTCCGTGCCCCCCGGGCACTCATATTGTTTCTGCTAGGTCCGTGTAGCCTCTCACCCTGATTTCTTCTAGAAGGAAGAGACCGGTGGTTCCAGGACTCGCTATCTGTGTTTAGGGCTGCTGGGGAGGCCGGGGAGAGGATTGCCGCTGCTGAAAAGTGTGGAGAAGTGAAATGCAGCACAGCCCAAGCTTGCGGGTCGGAGAGGATGGCACGTTTAACCCAGGCGATTACATCCAGAATGGGCCCCCCTTCGTGAAGCAACAGTCTTGAAAGGGGCCTTGAAAACAGCCTTAACGCTCTCCCTGCATCCCGAGAATGGCGAGCGCGGTAATCCAGCATCCCGGTGAGCACCGCAGGGCAGCTAGTCGAGCGTTACACCTCCGGCGTGAGCAGCCGATCAGCGCGAGCCTAGGGCGATTCCATCTTGCTCATCCCCCACAATGTTCGAGATGCATAAGAATTTCTAATGCTTATGCTTGGAGTATTAAAAGATGCAGGAATACAGATTGAAAACTTATTTGGCCTACGTTACAGAGGGGATCATAAATGTGAAGTGTTTATTTACTTCCAGCACTGAAATAGACACAGAACGATTCATTTACTTAACGATACCAGACTGCAAATAGTTAACTTTTAACAAATTAGTAAAAACAGCCAATCATGATATGAAATGTTTGCATTGTAAATTAGAGATGATGTCTACACTACATATAGAAAGATATGGAAAATATCTAATTTTAATGCTACAACGTTGTAGAGCAAATGGAAGAAAACTGAAAAGCAAAATTAAAAGTTTTGCTGCAAGTCAAATATCTATTTGTGGAAGAACTTTTACAACAGTGGCTATTATTTCCCATGATGGACCTACTACCACATCTTCACACTATACTGTGTATCTAAAGTGTAATAAAGGATGGACACATTGCAATGAGGCCCACTTAGAATTTAAACCTAGATTGCCTTACAATTACCAAATTCATATTTTATATTTTTGAAGCCAAAGTTTTGAATATATCATTCGACCTATTGGCAAGATGTGAACACAAATTAACTAGTTCATGTTGGATATTTTGGAATCTAAAGTTTTGAGTACATCATTCAACCTATTAGGAAGATGTGAACAGAAAGTAGACAGCACTGCAAAGAATTACTAATTCTAATTAGTGTTTGTATTAATATTTGTGCTAATTGGTATTGCATTTGGAAAATTGTGTTGAAAAGCAAATAGTTTATATATTTGTTGTGTTTATTGTACCAGTTGTAAATGAGAGTGTACATTTTGGCAAGTGTCCTTCAGATAAATAATAGACGTAATGTACAAAAAGTATGTAATAAAGAAACTGTAGTTAGGAAAACACATAGCTACACATATTGAAAATAATGCTCTATGCTGATTTGTTTTTTTTCCTACAATCTAGATGATTGTTTTTCCCCCTGCTGTTCAATGATGATAGTAGGTTGAAATCACTGTGTATGGTAAAGTTAAGTGGAATCTGAGAACAGTAAAAAAGGGAAACTGAAAATGTTATGCCATTCTAAAATTATGTTGTCCTCTTAAAAGTGTAATAGTCTAATTTTTTGTAATACATTACATAACAGTTTTTCTTCTTCTTTATAGTAGGTAGTGGTGAACTTTGAAAAGAGTTTTAATCCTATTTAGGAAAATACTACTCTAAAATAGTTCAACAGAGTCATGTTTCTACATTACTTAAAAAGGTAAGAATACATAACATAATATGTATGATAAGGTGAAACAATATTTGAAGTTCATTTATATGTTATTTGTAAGAAAAATGATTATTGATCCTTTATACTTTTTGAAAACTTTGATCGTGTTGCTGATGTCATCAGCCAGGTAGTCACTGTTTTACACAAACACTATCTATGCCCTCATGTAATCTCTGTAGCAGAACTTTAGCATTAATAGGATAACCCAGGCACTATCCTTGCACAACCTATGCACTCATGGTATCACCCAGACACTAACCATGCACTTATACAATCACCAACGGACTACCCATGTACTCATACAATCATCCAGGCAGTACTCATGCACTCATCCATTCACTCAGGCACTACCCATGCACTCATCTATTCCCTCATGCACTAACCATGCACTTATCTAATGACTAAGATATTACCCTTGCACTTATACTGTCACTCAAATAGTTCCCATGCAGACATGCAATCACCCAGGCTCTACTCCTGGACTCATGGAATCACCCAGACAGTATGCATGTACTGATGCAATCACTAAGGCACTAGTGTTGCACTCAACTATTCACTCAGGCACTACCCATGTACTCATCCATTCTCTGAGGTACTACCCATGCACTCATAAAATCACCCAGGAATTACTCTTGCAGTTATCTTTAAACTTTGGCACTACCTATGCAGTGACCTAAGCACCCAGACATTAATCTTGCACTCACGAATTCACTGAGGCAGTACCAATGCAGTGACACAATCAACCAGGCACTAGTCTTGCACTCAACCATGCACTCAGGCACTACCCATGGAGTAATCCATTCACTCAGGCTGTTGCAGCGATTCTGCCTAAGATCACAACAATGCGTATGATTATGAGACCTTCGCAGGTAGGGACTGAGTCATCCTATTATCTAAGTGCCTATAAGCCATGGACCAACTTGCTATATTGTCTCATTTGCTGTACGAATCCCTTACAGGAAAACTAGTGATTAGATAACCCAGAACACAACACTCCTACATCTCTCAGGAATCGCGGTAACAAGACACACCCTTTAACTGTCACTCTTGTACTTGTAAGATCGGACACAGACATGAAACATTTTAAAATATTTATTTTATGTAACGTGGCGTAACCTGCAGTATATGTAACAAAAATGCATGATAGAAATATATAATAGTATACCAGTTAGTCCATATGTCATAAAAGGGAGATGTCGTCATAAAAAGACAATGGAGAAAAGACTATATTGCCTAACCTCCCTCCCGTTGCTAAGAAGTATTATTATATAATAGAAGATCTCTGGGTTTTGTCTGCAGACCACATAACTTTGAATATAGATGGCAAATCTAAATTATAGGTGCTGTTTCGCTGTTCTCCCTGGAAACGTTTCTCTCAATGTGTGTGTGCCACCGATTCATGTATCCCAATTGTATCACAGTATGGGTGTTCAACAACAACTGAATTGGTATGATTTATACAGGTGCTAGTGCCTGTCCAGAGCAGAATAACAAGGGATATTGTTTATTGACTTTGCCCACAATGTTGAATTTAAAGTTCCGAGAGATGCTGAAAAAAAACCACAGCAGACAGTTCTCATGTGAAAAGTACGAATGAGGTATTTTGAAAAAATAAGCCTTCTGGTATTGTGCCCAAAAGCTGGATAATGGCTGCAGGGCTTCTGTTAAGTTAGTGAAGTCTACAATGTCCTGAAAGGGCAGGTCGCAGCCTCCCCTTGGCCAGCTCTGTAGCACCCAGGCAAAGAGAACGCAAAGAGAAGCAGAGCCAAACCGAATCTGTAAAGGCGAAATTGTAGAAAACGTCAATATCTGAAAGTTTGCCAGGAATGAAAAAGGAAATGAGAAAAAGGAAAAAAACGGTGTTTTTGAGTGTAGAAATAACAGGCAATGAAATCAGGTTCCCATGCGCACTTAAGGAGATCCATCGAAATGCAAGAATTCACAATCACTGCGGAATGCGATCAGTTCCAAAAGGTCATCCGTACCTCTCCAAGCAAAGAGGGTCGCCATCCAGTTGAGCAAGCTGAAAGAACAGACATGGTCATCATAATCTCATGCAACCAGGAGCATGTCATGGCAACCTGCATGATATTCGATGATACTGCACTGCAAGAGGCGCTGCGCTTATTGCATGATTACACACATCCATCAAGTGTGCGTCTCCGCAACAGTCATGGTCATGAGCCAGCAATGGACTCACCAACAGTTCATAATCCAGGTCAGCACGTGCAGTAGTGGAGAGGCTGACATCCAGTTTGCACTCAAAAGGGCACCGGAGACAGTAGAACACAGGTTGCACGCAGGTGATATAGACGTAGCGGAATTCAACCTATAGCTGATACCAACAGTCGCCAATGGCAAGCATCCAAAACGTTGCAGAATTCATTCATGGTACAGCCACAATTGGCCTGAATGGGGATCATTCACAGGATGGGCAGCCATTCCGTAGCAGGAGCAGAAGAACGAATACTGCGCAAACCAGCAAGAGCACCAGTGGAAATCTGCCAATGGCAGTAGGAACATTAGAATGAATAAAAGATGGTATTACTAAAAAAATAGTCTGAAATGAGATAACGAGGCCGAAGTCAACTAGTTTAAAACAATGTAGTAGGCCTTCAGTTTCAGAGGCGTTAAATATTTGGTATATTCATTCTGCAGAATGTAGTGGGAGATTGGTATTGAGCAGTGACTCAATGTAACTTGGTGTTTTAGCCACCTGCTATTTGAAGGTCTCACAGCTGATGTGAGTGCCACTTCTTGTTGAAACAATAGCGCTTTGAATCAGCGTACATTATTAAAATCTGTTTTCAAAGTGGGAATGGAAGGCCATAGCAAACTATCTACAATCTCATGTGGGGGAGGACAAAAGACATTGGTGCAACATGTAACACGTTGTTAAAGAGTTGCTATATACGGGACGCCTGCTCATAAGCCACTGCAGTTGTGGTTATTTGGGATAAGATAACTGTTGTTCGAAAGCTCAATGAACCTGGGAATAACAGCAGGCACTAGAGTTTCTTTAAAAAAACAATACAAATTACGGGGCGAAACGTTAAAATCTCAGTGTACCTTAATTTGTTTACAAACTAAAGAATGTTCTACGGAAGAATCACAGTGATTCCCTGTTAGAAAACATATTTATCTTTATGTTGACAGCGAAATGCAAAAGCAACAAATACAATTCATGAATAAAGGTACTTCCAAGGAACTTAAATGGACCAACGGGGTAATATCTCATGCAATCAAGGATGCACTAGCTATACACACATCCAATCAATCAGACATTACCAACGCAATCATACAATACCCAGGTACTACTCTTGCACTCATTTATTCACTTAGGCAGTAACCATGCATTCGTCGATTCCCTCAGTTTCTACCCATGCACTCATACAATGACCCAGGAATCACTCTTGAAGTCATTTTCTTACTGAGGCAGTACCCATGCACTGTTCCAAGCAGCTATATATTAGTCTTGCACTCATAGATTCACTTAGGCACTACCCATGCATTCATAGAATCAAGGAGGCTCTACATATACACACATTCAATCAAACATGCATAACCTATGCAGTCATGCAATCAGCCAGGCACTACTCTTGCACTCAACCATTCATTCAGGCACTATGTATTCACTCATGAATTCCCTGAAGCACAATCTATGCACTTATCCATTCACTGAGGTAGTACGCAATCATTTATCCAATCATCCAGGCAATACACCAGCACTCATAGAAACTGTCAGGCAATACTGTTGCACTCATTCTTTCACTCCAGTAGTACGCATGAGTGTATGCAATCCCCAGACAGTTGACATAAACTCATAGAATGACCCACGCACTACAAATTCACTCATGCAATTATTCAAACACTACTCTTACACTGAACCATTCACACAGGTTTTATGGATACAGTCATCCATTCACTCTACTACTAATTATGCACATAGGAAATCACCCAAGCACTATTCTTTCAGTTATTCATTCATTTACATATTATGCATGCACTCATGCACTCAGTGAGACTTTACTTATACACAACTGTCACATTGATCATACACAGATTCGTAGAAGCAATCTCTTTCTCTCCATACAATTTTTCTATACCAGGTGTTGGTGGTTCCACGAGAACCTTTTTTTTTGTTTTTTTGTAACCAGTTTGTATTCTTTTTGTTGTTATATTTTTTGGTGTTTTTCAATTTTTAAAAAATAACAATGAAAGTTTAACAGTCCAACTGTGGTGTTTCTTTTAAATGACGAAACACAAGTAACAAAATTCAATAAAAAAATAATTAACACTATTGTGCTTTCAGGAGAGTCTTGATAGCATCAATTGACAGCTCTCTCACGCAGAGTTGTCAAGCATTTCCTGTAGTGGATGGCAGCATCTGCCACCTCGGGAACAATAAGAGGTTGTGGAGTGGTCAAAACAACCCCTGCAGATGTAGATGGTTGTGTTCCAGCATCACTGGCAGCTTCTTCTCTTTTTTGTCTCTCTATCGCTCATGCAATACAAACAGGGTGGATGGTTTCAAGGTGTTTTTTCATTGAAAAGGTACCACATGAGTACTTCTTCTGTGAAGCTCTGGAGAGGACTTTCTGGCAGATTGTGCATGTTATCTTACGAGCATTCACCTTCTTCTCTGCCTCCGAGACAGTGAAAAAACCACACACCATACACTCCTTTCGTTTTTTTACAGGCTCTTTCACCTCTTCCAACTCCTCCTCCTGCTCTTCAGGAAACACTGATGCAATTTTATATTTTGAAATGTGAAGATCACCAAAAAAGATATCAAATTTAGAGACCCTAGAAAAAAGCTAGTCTTTAAGGAAGAGGCACCCAAAAAGAAATGACTGGAACAGGTGTTGGTTTCACCCACCAAGAGAATGAAAAGCTCTTTAACAAATGAAAAGCTTTTTTTGTATGTCACATGGAGTTGTGTACGGGGTGCTTACCCATCGCGTATGCGTAGCGTCCTCGTAAAATGTACTAAATATAATATAAAACTGTAAATTAGTATTAGGATATTGTGTTTCAAAGTATTTCAATGCAAAGTGTTTATGCAAAACAGATATTTAACCTTGAAATATGCATATTTGAACTTTTAAATATTGTGCCACAGTGGCGTCTCCTACGCGAAACTGGAAAAACGTGACAAAAGAAATTGCGACCCCTTCACGTCTGCTGCGTGAATGGGCTGCGCACATATAAATGTGCTTTAAAGATCTTAAATCTATTACAGAAGAACACTAATACACATTTTTACTATTGATTAATCAACCTCTTTGTAAAAATTGTTTCAGTGTAAGTATGTATTTTAGAATTACATTTGTGTAACAGTTTCGCGCATGCAACACGTAGATTTGCGTCTGGTAAGCAATACCATTGCGTCCACAAAAATCTGTTTAAAACATTTAAAAACAAAAGAATAACTTCTTTATTAATATTTTTAGGTACTCAGTAATCAAACTCTGCGTCGACTCAGTAATAAATCTCCGCGTCAAAAAATATAATAATTCATTCTAAATATGTGTTTTGGATTGATATTTCTACATAGCGTATCTACACATCCACCGTGTAAGTTTGCTTACGGTATGCAACCCTTTTACTTTAGTGGCGTAGCTAGAGGGTGGGGGATGAAAATGCTCTCCGGCACCCCCCCCCCGATAATACCCCTCTCAACTTTTATACTATTAAAAGAAATTATACAAAGTTTAATTTATCAAAAAAAGTTAAAAAAATAAGTTAAAACATTTTTTCCCCAAAAAATTCATTTAAAAATTCTGTAATATATCACACTGTACAAAATTGCAAACAAGAAAACAATGTTAATTCAAAGATATAAGAATATAAATGTTAGCTCAGCTATGTTATATGTTTTTTAAAAAACTGCTTATAAACATTTGAAAACTTAAAACAAATATTTAAAAAATGATAGACGAAAAAGAAAAACAAATAATAAACATCTTTTAATAACATTTTCTTTTAAAGAAACAGTAGAAAATCATACATACAACCACAGGTTTCAGGGACGTTACAGTTAGGAATAGGAATTTACAGTTAAAAAACCTTAGAAATTCACTGAAAAAACCATAGGTTTCAGGGACATTATAGTTAGGTTGACATTTCACTTGTACAAAACCAGAGAAATTCAGCCATTATAGTTAGCTGAGCTAACTATAACTTGCACCCACGCAATGTGCCGCTGATGACGTCACATATTACATCACTCATGACATGATCAGTGCCATCACTGATGACATCACTGATGACATCTCAAATGACATTAGGGGCAGTACAGCAAGGCACTGGGGACGAGGAGCAGTGCAACTAGCAAGCGCATGCTGCCATGGGGTGTTTTTAGGAAATCAAAGCCGGTGTAGCCTCAAAGCAACAAATTAAGATTTCACAGAGGTACAAGGAGTAAGAGAGTTATCTTCTGACAGCAAGAACTGTTGCGGTTCAATTGGCACAGAACACTTGGAAATCGAGTAAAAGGGGAAATCTTAAAACACGGCATGGACTAAAAGCATTTCTTAACCAAGGAACACAGTCCATTGTAAAGGGTTCACGGTTGCTGAACATTGTGTTATCACTGGGAATGATCAATTTACACGTACTGAACACTACCCAAGTATAGAGTGAAACCAGTTAAAAAGGATAACGATTTTAGACAATCACGCATGATAAAAACAGACACCTTTTCAAAGAGCAAGGAGAATAACTAAGGGCACACGCTAACCAAGGATGGAAGAAAGACAAGTAAAATGGAGATTGGCTGCAGAACACACTTTCCAAGAGGGAATGAGCACAAGGGGACTTGATAGAACAGACACTAGAAATAATAAGACACAGCTGCTGAGAGATCAGGAATGTGCATGGCGTGCAGAGGCAAAACAATGGTGGGAAATGACATCCCTCACCAAATATCTGGAATGTAAGAGAATACCCAGGGGGTTGAGGATAATGCTGCTACCCACGTATGAAGACATGGATGAAGATCTGATTAATGAATGGTGTGGGAATACAGAAGAGTGCTCAGTGAGACTAATGAGAACCCTCATTGATCACGCTAGAAGGAAAATGAAATTACAATCGGAAAAGATCGAAAGGATCAACAAGGAGTTGGAAAAGTATAAAGAGGCAGCTGTTACGAAGGACCAGATTAGCAAAATGTAGAAATCCCTACAGAAATATGATGAGGAGATCATGGAACAAAAGGCTGGGAAGTTTACCATAGACAGACTGGATTATCAATATGGATGAATTTACACATTTCCCCAAAAATTCGACAGTTTGAGAGCAAAAGAAAGATCTACCCCCTTAACATCACAGATTGAGAATGACATAGGCTCGGATGCAGAATCCAGCATGGATGAAACACCAAAAGAAAAACTGGATTTTCGCAAGGAACTTCGGTTACTAAGGATGACTATGAGACAAGGAAGAAGAGGCAGAACACCGCTGGGCTGGCCAAAGAAGACGCAGAACAAGAAGTGGCAAAAGGAAGAGGTCGAGAAAGGAATCGGAACCGCAAGTAAATCCAGGAACATCAAACGAAAATCAGAAGTCCTTCGTTGTCAATATTTCATCAGTGACATTGAATAACAATCAGAGACGATTACTCAATTTAGGCTTAATGTTCTGCCTGATATCTCACCCAGATTTTGTGGACACGAGAATTGAAATAAATAAATATGTGCGGAACCTGAAATTACACAAATTCGATCAAATGAAATCTAAAGCGCAAATAAATGAAACAGTTGGAACCTGTGGGCTTTCCTCATTCCAGATCGCTGATATCCCAGAGTTACTGAGCATTTAGGACCTGGTTCAATCAAATCAGACAGTGAATACAGCATCATGGGGATCCATCACTGAAGGACCGGTCAAGACCTTACAGAAAATGGGCTTCGCAACGGGTGAACATGTTGGCAGTGGTCTCAAACCAAGGAGCAAATTTTGTCCACAACTTCCACCTGGGAATTGCCTTGACCTTTTTTCATGAGCTAGTAGTAGATGATATGAATAACATCCAAAGAAACTGGCGAACAGATTATAAAAAAGGGAATTTTACATCACAAGACTGGAAGGATATCAATGAATTACAAGACAACCCCTCGCTCATCATAAAACCTTCTCATAAGGGAGGGAATATCGTCTTATGGACAAAGGGAATTATGTAACAGAGGCACGAAGACAACTGAATAACCCTCTATATTATACTCATCTAAGAATGAACCCTCTGAACAAAATAGAAAAAGAATACCATCAGAAATTGCAGGAGTGGTTCGAAGTGGGTTTATTGGATTGGGAAGAACTGCAGTATCTGCACACAGAGAATACAAGACTGGCCACTTTCTATCTTTTGCCCAAAAAACATAAGTGCACAGTAAATCCACCTGGATGGCCGATAGTAATCTCAATTGGGTCACTATTGGACAATAGCTCTAGATTTCTTGAACTTTTTTTCCAACAGTATGTGACCAGCCTCCCCTCTTATTTAAGAGACAGCACAGATTTTTTGAAAAAGTTGGATAATCTCCCATGGAGAACCGAATATATCATGGTCACAATGGACGTTGTGTCATTTTACACTTCAATCGAGCATGAGAAGGGAACACAAGCTTTATGAGGGATCGACCACTGGAATGGCTGGAACACACGCACATGTTGATGAACATGTTGAGGTACTGTCTAACACATAACATCTTTACATTTGATGGAAATTTCTCCCAGGAAGAACAAGGGGCAGCGATGGGCACCTCCTTCGCCTCCACCTATGTAAATCTTTCCACGGGGTGGTGGGAGAGGGAGGTGGCCTGGGCTGAGAAGAATAATCTGCATATGGAAAATGTGCACTGTGGACCAGGTTCATCGATGATTTGTTTATTTTATGGGAGGGCAGTGAAAGGATCTGGAGCTCTTCCTGAGGAAATAGAATAATAATGATTGTAACCTGCAGTTCACAAGTACATGGAGTCGGCAACAATATATTTTCCTGGATGTGGAATTGGAGGTTAAGGAAAACATACTGACCACAAGAATACACAGGAAGCCAACAGCAACTAACTCTATTTTACATGCAAATAGTGGTCACCCAAATGCATTAAAATGGCGCATCCCTTACATCCAAATGCTGAGAGCAAGGAGGATCTGCTCTACAGAAGAGCTTTATGAGGAGGAAGTAGACAGACTATTCAGCCTATTCAGAAAAAGAGGGTATCCAAAAAGAAAATAGCGAAGCTATTAAGAGGTTATTCTTAGAATACAATTTGGCCCAACCCAGTATTAAGGAAGTTTTAATGAAACACTGGTGTGTCCTGATGAATGAGGAACACTTGACTAAGATTTTCAAAAAGGGCCCGCAAATCACATCAAAAAAAGTACGATCCCTGGGAGTCATTCTGCCATCAAGTCACTATATAAACAAAGTGAATCAGCAAGGAAATGGATCATGGCTAACAAGAAATCAGGAAGGTTTCATGAAGTGCAACTCATGCAAGGCATGTTAAAATGGCGTGAATAGCAGGAGTTACTGTACAATTGATGGTCGCACTGTGCCGATTAAAGAAAGAATAACATGCAATACAGAATTTAATATCTACACACTAAAATGTGGGTGCAACAAGCTCTATATCGGCAGCACCAAGAATAAACTGAAATTACGGATCTTGCAGCACATAAGAGCAATACAAAATGGGGACAATAACTACCTAGTAGCCTGCCACTTTGACCAGACACATGAGCGATCACTGTCAACTTTCTCCTATTAGGGCATAAAACATGTCAGAGCACATCCAAGATGGGGAGACCAAAAGAAGGAACGACGAAAATAAGAATCCCGACTCATCCTATTAATTGAGACTGAGACACCAGGGGGCCATAATAAGAATGCAGAATTGTTTGTACATGTATGCTATTGGTACCATCTGAAGTGTTTACTAAACTGAACTGCGTGTTCCCCAAAAGCACAGATAACATTAAGATTATTCAAGACTGTATGTTTACTGAAAAAATAGATCATCCAAAGTAACATCTGGGGATGAAACATTAAGAATGGAAGACCATCTAACATTATGTCTTGATGAGAGAACCAGAAATTGACAATAGGATTGGAAAAATAGTATGATTAGAATAGTACCTTGCACTTTGTGATCAATAGCACTTTGTTATATATGCTGCAAGTTTAAATAAGGGCAGAGAAACTGATAACAATAGTACCATGCACTTTGAAATGACTGACACTTAGTTATATATGCTGCTTGTGCAAATTAGGTTAGAGGGACTACATTGCATATAACCCTTTAAATGATTTTGCACTTTTTAATTATGCTGCCTTCTTTTTAGAAGGAATAGTACGATTGTAATTTTGCACTTTAAGAACAGTTGTGCCTTGCCAACGTATGCTGCTTATTCAGGTGGTAGGAAAAGCACCCTCGGGCTCATTGCACTTTAATGCATTTGCACTTTGAGTTTATTATACCATTGTTACATTATCCACAGAATGAGAGATCAAGTGGAATGGAAAGAGAGAAGCAAATGAGGTAGTCACTCATGAAATTTGGAGAGACACGCAGCATATGTGGTGTAGGATATTGCTGCATGAGGAGATAATCATCGTTGCCCTTAGCATTAATATTGCATAAACACATAGAAAGAAGTCCTTTGTAAAGAAATGAAAAAATTATAAAGAAGAAAGAAAAAAACATAAATATGACAGATGTGTAGAAAATAATAATAAAAATAAGGAGTAGAAAGAACACACACCCACAAAATGTATGAAAAAGGGTAAATGTCTTAGGAATGAACAAGTAATGCTATAAATGTACCAGTCATTATTGTTTTAATATAATTATTTATCATGCGATTACTATTTGTAAATGGAACAAAATGATGGAAAAAATGCACCTGTAAAGTAACTTATATGTACCGCTCTAGCAGTGGGTTAAGGGTCAACAACATTGAAGAAGGATAGAGCATTTAAATTGACACAATGCCAGACCCAAAGTGACCCAGTAGAAGGCAATTAGCCGAAACGCGTCGGGCCATACTGACAAAGGAAATAAAGACTGTGTAGAAATATGCTTTTAAAAATAAGAATAATTTAATAAAAAGAAGTAGTTTACTCACTACCATCTGTGAACCGTGTGCTGCTGAATCCGGTGTCCGTGAGGAGGATGCCAAAGGGAAACATGTATATATATATATAAATATATATGTCGCTCCAAGTACACCAAAGTACGAGTCACTCTTTTCGGGCGGGTGCCGAATGCGGTGGTGTACCGCACGAAATGCAAGCTCCAAAATTCCCCCGTCCTCTGGAAGGAAAAACGGCACTCACGGGGCTTTTGTTTCAGCAAGGTTTAATGGTTAAACCGAATACAAACAGACGCGTTTCAAAATAGATCCTTCTTCAGTGTTTGCATTCCGCACTGTGAGGCGCCATTAAAAAGTCACATTAGTCGACATAAACATAGACGAGGGACTGACGCAATTCCTTTACGCGCGCCATCTTAGAGTGGTCAATTGTGCATGGTTCGTGAAGTACAATTAATAAATACAACATTTTATGCATTCACATGAAAATTCATCAGTTTGCTTGATTTTATAATCAAACCCTTGTTATGACCAGTCATTTAATTGTAATTTTACCGTGTATCGGTCAATTGCAACAAGTAGAAGGAGTTGCAAGTGTCCCTCATTTGTCATTATTTGGCCGTGTATCGGCAAATGCTTCCAATGTCCCAGGTTCTTCACCAATCAATATTACAACGATCAGTATTCGCATTATATTACATTACATAATTGCTAGTTACCCAGATGAACTGTCAATTCTTCCCCACCATTTAACCCATTCGGGGACTTGGATTGGAGATCTATGATGTATCGTGATTCTAGTCTTCGCAATTTCAGTACCCTGTCTCCTCCCCTTACGTCAAATGGGATACAGTCTATGCTAAAATATTGCAACAGATCCCTGTTGCTATTGTGCTTGAGAGCAAAATGACGTGCCACAGGGTAGTTAAAATCTTTTTTTGCAATTGCACGCATATGCTCCAGCACTCTAAGTTTGACACAATGTATTTTGCTCCCTATGTATCTTAGCCCACAGGGACATTTTAGACAATAGACCGCATGTGTGGTGTTACAGGTCATGAATTTCTTGATTTTTTTAGGTGATCTCAGGCCTTTAATCTCATACGTCAACACCCTTTTGCTGTACGCACAGGCCTTACACCTTCCACAGGGGAAAAAACCTTTCATTTCATTTATGGTTCCCTGTTTAGATGGTATAATATCTAGATGGCTATGTACCAAGCTGTCTTTGAGTGATCGAGCCTTTTTAAAAGTGATTAAAGGTCCTGCTGGAATGTCTGCACCAATGATGGCATCAGTTTTTAATATGTGCCAATTTTTCTTCATTATGATTCTTAGACTGTTGGCGTCTTCCGAAAAGGTAGTTATCATACGGAATTTGCCAATTTGATCATCACGGACTTTTGGCTGAAATAAGTCCTTTCTAGGTATTTTTTCTACCTTTTTAAGAGTGTTTTCAAGAAGACCTAGAGTGTAACCTCTCTCTATGAATCTATTTATACTTGCTCTGGCTGCCAATTTAAAATCACTTTCTTCAGAGCAGTTCCTCTTCAGTCTAAGAAATTCCCCATACGGGATGCTGTTCTTCAGTCTTTGGGGATGGCTGCTGGCAGCATGTAGGGTGCTATTTCCAGCAGTCGGCTTTCTATATAAGGCCGTTGTGATTTTGCCCTCCTGTATCTCGACTCTCAGGTCAAGATAGTTTACTGCCACCAAACTTATCTCGCCTGAGAATCGTAGATTAATCTCATTCTTATTTAGATGTTCAATGTATCTTTCTGCTTGGTTCACCGAGCCATTCCATACCAGGAAAAGGTCGTCTATATACCTGTACCACGATATAACATTATTGGTCCAGTCTATGTTTGCTTCAGACCATGCCACCTGCTCCTCCCACCAGCCCACGAACAAGTTCAAGCAAGTGATGTCATGAGTGATGTCACTGACCATGCATGAGTGATGTAATATGTGACGTCATCAGCAGTGCATTGCGAGCGCGCGAGTTATAGTTAGCTGAACTAATTATAACGGGGGAATTTCAATGGTTTTGTACGAGTGAAAAGTCCAGCTAACTATAACACCCCTGAAACCTATGGTTTTTTCAGTGAATTTCTGAGGTTTTTTAAATGCTAATTCCTAACTATAACGTGCCTGAAACCTATGGTTTTTTCTGTGAATTTCAAAGGTTTTTTAAATGCTAATTTCTAACTATGCCTACAGAGATAGGACATGTGAAGAAAGAAGAAAAAATGCACAGAAAGAAAAAAAAGAAGTGCAGAAAGAAGCAACAGAAGTCCTCAAAGACGAAGAAAAGTGCAGGAAGAAGGATAACGTGCAGAAAAAACAAAAAGAAGAGCAGAAAGAAGCCTTGTTGCAAAATCATCCTGTACCCTCAACTTTTTCAGACGGATACAGG
This sequence comes from Triturus cristatus, assembly GCF_964204655.1. Taxonomy (NCBI): domain Eukaryota; kingdom Metazoa; phylum Chordata; class Amphibia; order Caudata; family Salamandridae; genus Triturus; species Triturus cristatus. The sequence goes on along the minus strand of NC_140591.1, from coordinate 609,410,275 downwards.
TGGTAACTGAGTCTGACTAACCAGTCCTAGAGCCAGTGCTATGTTAAAAGACACTTAGAATACAGTGAAAACACCTACATAGACTAGGGAACATTATGCGTTGGGGTCCCCCTGTGATTAGCATGACCTCCTCTGTAAGCCCCTAGTATATAATAGGGCAGGGGGATTAAAACTACCTCTTAAAACAGGCCACAGGGCGTTTTGGCACACGTTAACTCAGGCCCCGTCCCCTCCCTTCACCACTGTGTAAACACGCCCTGTGTCCGTTTTTAGTTGGGAGATTAAGTTCATTTGAATCCTGAGGGTCCCTAGGGTCCAACTAGCCCACTAGGTACCTCCAGTAAGTGCCACAGAGCTGCGTTGCAGAGAGGTGTAAAAAGTGGCACGGCCTGGACCACCTCTCTGCAATGCAGCTCAGTGGCGCTTACTGGAAGCACTTGGTGGGCTAGTTAGCCCCCAGGGGCCCTCAGTATTTAAGGGAAATTATATGCCCAATTTAAAACGTGCCACAGTGCGTGTTTGCACACGTCACCTCAGGCCCCGTCCCCTCCCTTCACCACTGTGTAAACGCGCCCTGTGGCTGTTCTAAGTTGAAAGATTAAGACCCCTTGAATCCTAAGGGTACCTAGGGTCAAACTAGACCACTAAGTACCTCCAGTAAGCGCCACAGAGCTGCGTTGCAGAGAGGTGTAAAAAGGGGCTTGGCCTCAGAACACCTGTCTGCAGCGCAGCACCCTGGCGCATACTGGAGATGCCTGTTGGGCTAGTTGGCCCTCAGGGACCCTCAGTATTGAAGAGGAATTAATTCCCCAACTTACAACTCGCTAGGGGGCGCGTTTGCAGAGTGCTGCAAGGAGGGGGCGTGGCCTCCGGCACGATCCCAGTCTTTTATTTATTTTAGTTTTTTAAGAAGGGGGGCTGTGTGGTTCCCCTTCTTCTTCTAATTCATTGGCCCTGATGACCCCATCCCCCAGGGCCTGTCTCCTAATTATATTTTTTTGACCCCAATCCCCAGGGCCGGCCACTGTTTTTTATTATTTTAAAAAAATATATATTTATTGACACCCCTAGGACATGCTGGACAAACCGTACGTACCTATCACCATGACGATTTGCGTGATATTCATTAAAAGGCGACTATGCATACAATGAATCCACGTGGAATGTGTTTACACCACTAGTGAAGCTCTGACATGTCTGATGCCCTACCGTGCCTAATCCCGGTAGACACCCTTGTCGTTTATTTATACAAACATGGGTAGCTATTGAAGGGCACATTTAATACACATGCACACCAAGCCATTCAAAGGGGATTCGACAAAAATTCGACCAAAACTATGCAAGAAACCCCCCTCAAGGTTAATAAAACACACATCCACTGCCGGATGTGTAATACTTTTTATTTTACTCTCTGGAAAGGTGACGAACATCACTTGAGAGTCACAGCGCGCTCCTGGCAGAGCCCAATGCTGTGTTACACCCACCATTGCCTGCTGAGTGCCACACACCTCTGTGTTGTATTCCACTAGCTAGTGCATATGCTATGACACTCTCTAGCCCATGTGCACTGTAACACCACCCCGTGAATATGTCATGCCACACTTGTCTTCGCACGGGTTACATTGCCCCATCTAACGTGCCTTCCTCGATGCCTATGTTATAACGCACAGTGCTATGCCATACATATTACAATCTGGGATCCATATCTTTGTCACAGTGCATATGCAACCTTACACTCCCCAGCACATATTTTATATTACAACTTTAGAGACTAGTTAGGTTACACAACACTGCCCTGTGCATATTACACTCCAAGGCGCATATCGCATAGCACGCGCTAGTGCCTGTGCTATCTCGCGCTCTCCAATGAATCTGTCATAGCGCACAATGTATTGCATATTATATTTCACGCCCGGTTCATCTTATATCACACTTTTTGGTGCATAGTTTATACCATACACTATATCTAGTTTTCATTTTCAATCGAGCTCTCACGACTATGTTCTATATAACACTGTGTTCACCTACCCTTTTCACGGGCATTACATTTTGCGATAGGGGGTGGAGGGTCAGGGGGTGTTTCTGCCAAGTGAGCCCGGAGTCACAGTCACAAACGTCCTCTTCTTCCTGAATAAAAGTGAGATTATGCTGCATACCTGTTCATATTTTAAGTAGTTCGCACAGACACACGTTTTAAAAACAATAAAGTTCCTAATACCTGCCTTCTCTGAACAGTTAGCTTGCTGCCCCATCCCCCTCCTCCCTATCCTCTGTTGTGTGAATCCATGGACTAGCCTCCTCCCTCCTGCCATGCATGGTCTGATGTGCTGCCACTGCCCTCAATTTAGTATGATTTACCAGTCCACTCCTCCTGCCCTCCATTGCCCAATTCTATGCCCCATCATTGACCTCCTGCTTAAACTCTGTGCTTAGCTTGCTGCCCCTATTCTCCTTCCCCCTGCCCTCCGATGTCTTTGTGCATGCTCCTGCTCCAGCCTTTTTGCCCATCATGTTCTATGGAGCTGCCACTCCTATCTACTCTGAGTGTTCTGTTGAGCTGCCACTCCCCTCCTACCTGCCTAGCATTGTCAGATGACTGTAACCTGTCCCTGCCACCTCCTTCCTGCCTGTCCACATGCCATGCCCCTATCCTCTTCCTCCTGTCCTACATGGTCCATTGTACTGCCACACCCTTCTGCCCTCCCTGGTCTGTTGTGCTGCAACTGCTCCTCCTGCCTGCCCCGTGCGGTCTGTTGTGAGGCCCCTTCCCCTGAACTTTCTTGTTTGTGCACAGGTCCTGACCCTCCCTTCTATCCTCCATTGTCCTTTGTGCATGCCCCTGCACCCTCCTTCTTGCCCATCATAGCCATTGTGCTGCCACTAACCCTCCCACTTGCCATGCATGGTCTTCTGTGCTGCCATGGCCCCTCCCACCTTCCCTGTGTGGTCAGTTAGCTGCCCCGACCCCCTCCCACCTTCCCTCCATGGTCTGTGTGTATGCCATCACAGTCTCACTGTTGCTCTTCATGGTGTGTCTTGCTTCTAGTGCCCATCCTGCCTGACCTCCATGGCTATCTTGCTGCTCCTGCCCTGCCCCCTTGCCCCCAGCCCTCTGTTTACATGTGCAGACCCCTACTCCCTCCCTCCTGGCTTGTCTGTTCCATTGTAATGCCCCTGATCCGTCCCTCCTGCCCTTTATGGTCTGTTATGCTGCAGCTTTCTCTCCTGTCTGTCCATTATGGTCAGCTAGCTACCATTGCCTCTTGCCCCTCTCTTGTTCTCTGTTGTCCATGTGCAGGGTCCTGTCCCCTCCCTCTTGCTTTCTATGGATTGTTGTGCTGCACTCCCGTCCCGCATGCCCTGTGTGGTGTATTGTGCTGCTGCAAACCCTGATGCCTGCCCTGCAGGGTCAGTTTGGTGCACCTCTCCATGTCCCTCCTGTCCTCTGTTATCCAAGTCCATGTCCCTACCCCATTTCCTTCCATGATCCAATGTACCATACTTGCAAACATTTTGAACTTGGTAAGAGGGAGATTTTGAAAAAAAACGGAGGTATTGATTTTCCCCTTTGAGTTACATTGAAAAAGAGGAGATTGTAGACAGGAGACAGATCAAATAAAGCCCATTTGAGCTTAAAAACATTGGACGTTTCCTGGCTGAATCGGGTCTGTTGGCATGTATGGTTGTACTACCATTGCCTCTTCCTTCTGCCCACAATGGTCTATTACATTGCCACAGCCTCTCTTGCAAGTCCTGTATTGTTGGTTTGTTGCCCCTGCCCCCCTTTCCACTGCCCTCCATAGTCTGTTGTGCTGCCACGGCCCTTCCTGCCTGCTCAGTGTGGTTAAATTGTTGCCTTTGCACCCTCCTACCTGCCTTCAATTTTCAGAGTCCGTGCCCCTGGCCTCTGCCTCTCAACAGTATCCTAATGAACAACTAGATTGCTAACATTCTATATTTATTACAAAAGTGTGGAACGCCTGACGTCATCTTGATGTAATAAAAACTGTAATACCTAGAGCATTTCCTTTAGAAATTACATATACGAGAGGGTCTTATTGGCATCAAAATTATGGTTAGTGCTCTAAAAGACTAAAATAAGGACATATTTTCTGAGTTTTCAAATAGCGACAAAGCACTTTTAAATTATTTGTTATCTTTATGTTTTTTTATCCAGTTGACCACTTGATTAAATATTGCACTTAGGGGAGAGGATGTTGTGTTACTTGCAGAACTGCAGACTTTGCAACTGGGGAACCAGGTTGGAGTTTCTGCTTCAGCTCGACATTCTATGATTCTGGTCAAATCACTTAGTCTCCCCATGTCTACAACCAAAATGAATTTGTTCTTGTGTGATGTAACCAATGCTCATGTAAAGCACTCCAATACCTGACAAGTCTGCACTATATAACACTGCAAAAACACAAAATAATAAGTGTTTTGCACACTTCTGTCATTGGGCTATATTTGGGCTACATCTGGGTGATTTTGGGCTACATTTGGGCTCCTTTGTCTCCGGTGGCCATATTGGGAGATTTATTTGTTATGAAGTTTCCTAATTTCCTCATGTACTGCAGTCTCCTCAGTAGGAAATGCTTTCAGTTTTTTACTTTGATTCCATCATGAAGGTATTCAGATATGTCACACATTTGCCATAAATTCTGAATGTTAGCACTCTAGTTGCTCATTAGATCACTGTAGTAAAACTACTGTTCACCATGGAAGTCTGCTCCTGGTATTAAAAGTGCATGTTTCAGTCTGCATGTCAGAATGTTTTAATGAAATAGAAGAGGATTTGAGAAGTCACTCAAAATGTGCTCTCATTTTCTTTCTTCAGCATTAATCATAATTTCTATGGCAAAATGAACCCCCTCATTGTGTTCCTTTTTAAATTAAATGTTTTAAGTGTTAACAGTTTATTCCAATCAAGATGGCTTCAGGAGTGCCATACTTTTGTCATAAAGAAGACAGTAAGCGCTCTAGTTGTTTTTAGGAACACTCTGGGACATTCTGTCATTGGGCTATACTTGGGCTACATCTGGGTGATATTTGGGCTACATTTGGGCTCTTTTGTCTCTGGTGGCCATCTTGGGAGACTTATTTGTTATGAAGTTTCCTAATTTCCTCATTTACTGCAGTCTCCTCAGTAGGAAATACTTTCAGTTTTTTACTTTGATTCCATCAAGAAGGCATTCAGATGTGTCACACATTTGCCATAAATTCAGAATGTTAGCACTCTTTTTGCTCATTAGATCACTGTAGTAAAGCTACTGCTCACCAGGGGAAACTGCTGCTGGTATTGAAAGTGCATGTTTCAGTCTGCATGTCAGAATTTTTTAATGAAATAGAAGAGGATTTGAGAAGTCACTCAAAATGTGCACTAATTTTTCTTTCTGCAGCACTAATCATACTTTTTATGGAAAAATGAACCCTCTCATTTTGTTCCTTTTTAAATTAAATGTTTTAAGAGTTACCACTTTAATCCAAGCAAGATGGCTTCAGGTGTGCCATACGTTTATCATAAGTAGGACTGTTAGCGCTCTAGTTGTTCTTTGGAACACTCTGGGAAGCTGCAGTAGAACACAAAGGAATCAACTGACAGTCTCTGCCCTTGTTGGATGTACATGTTTTACTGAGAATGTCAGACTTCATTCTCACATGACTGAGAAAGATAATGTGAATTTACAGAAAATAAGCTCTCAGTTTAGCTTATAGATCACCTTCCAAACCTCTGTGGGAAAAGCATGAGAAAATATTTTTCTCTCAATCATGATATCCCAGCAGAAGGCTTTTTCACACGGTGAAATCACCTTAGAACATACCACAATTCCTAAAATGAGTATGGTACCATCAACAAATGATTTATAATGTAACTAAAGTCTTAAAACCTTCTATTAACTGCAATGCTTTTTAATGAGGTACTATCATGTATATTGGTCCCAAGATGGCTGCCAACACTTCTTGGATGAAGTGCTGACAGCCAATCAGATATCAGGATGGGATATGTGGTTAGGCTCCGCCCACATATATATATGATTTTACTTTTGGTTTTCTCAGGAACTACTGAACAGATTGACACCAGACCTGCAAAAGGCACATCCCTGACCTGAGGACTACCTCTCTGCCAAATTTCAAGTAATTCTGTTCAGCCGTTCGGGCTGTACCTTGGACTAAAGGTCCCTATGGAAAATTGCATGGGAAAACGCGTTTTGGGACCCCCTTTTTTCTCAGCCCCCGCTTGACGAATCACCCCGAGACTTTCAGGGTAGGAGCGGAGCGGAGCGCCCGACCTATTTTGAAAAGTTTGCGAGGATTCGTCTGCAGTTCTGGAAGTAACACCACATCCTCTCCCCTAAGTGCAACATTTAATCAAGTGGTCAACTGGATAAAAAAACATCAAGATAACAAATAATTTAAAAGTGCTTTGTCGCTCTTTGAAAACTCAGAAAATATGTCCTTATTTTAGTCTTTTAGAGCACTAACCATAATTTGATGCCAATAAGACCCTCTCATATATGTAATTTCTAAAGGAAATGCTCTAGGTATTACAGTTTTGATTACATCAAGATGACGTCAGGCGTTCCACACTTTTGTAATAAATATAGAATATTAGCAATCTAGTTGTTCATTAGGATACTGTTGAGAGGCAGACGCCAGGGGCACGGACTCTGAACATTGAAGGCAGGTAGGAGGGTGCAAAGGCAACAATTTAACCACACTGAGCAGGCAGGAAGGGCTGTGGCAGCACAACAGACTATGGAGGGCAGTGGAAAGGGGGGCAGGGGCAACAAACCAACAATACAGGACTTGCAAGAGAGGCTGTGGCAATGTAATAGACCATTGTGGGCAGAAGGAAGAGGCAATGGTAGTACAACCATACATGCCAACAGACCCGATTCAGCCAGGGAACGTCCAATGTTTTTAAGCTCAAATGGGCTTTATTTGATCTGTCTCCTGTCTACAATCTCCTCTTTTTCAATGTAACTCAAAGGGGAAAATCAATACCCCATTTTTTTTTTCAAAATCTCCCTCTTACCAAGTTCAAAATGTTCGCAAGTATGGTACATTGGATCATGGAAGGAAATGGGATAGGGACATGGACTTGGATAGCAGAGGACAGGAGGGACATGGAGAGGTGCACCAAACTGACCCTGCAGGGCAGGCATCAGGGTTTGCAGCAGCACAATACACCACACAGGGCATGCGGGACGGGAGTGCAGCAGAACAATCCATAGAAAGCAAGAGGGAGGGGACAGGACCATGCACATGGACAACAGAGAACAGAGGGGCAAGAGACAATGGTAGCTAGCTGACCATAATGGACAGACAGGAGAGAAAGCTGCAGCATAACAGACCATAAAGGGCAGGAGGGACGGATCAGGGGCATTACAATGGAACAGACAAGCCAGGAGGGAGAGAGTAGGGGTCTGCACATGTAAACAGAGGGCTGGGGGCAAGGGGGCAGGGCAGGAGCAGCAAGATAGCCATGGAGGTCAGGCAGGATGGGCACTAGAAGCAAGACACACCATGAAGAGCAACAGTGAGACTGTGATGGCATACACACAGACCATGGAGGGAAGGTGGGAGGGGGTCAGGGGCAGCTAACTGACCACACAGGGAAGGTGGGAGGGGCCATGGCAGCACAGAAGACCATGCATGGCAAGTGGGAGGGTTAGTGGCAGCACAATGGCTATGATGGGCAAGAAGGAGGGTGCAGGGGCATGCACAAAGGACGATGGAGGATAGAAGGGAGGGTCAGGACCTGTGCACAGACAAGAACGTTCAGGGGAAGGGGCCTCACAACAGACCGCACGGGGCAGGCAGGAGGAGCAGTTGCAGCACAACAGACCAGGGAGGGCAGAAGGGTGTGGCAGTACAATGGACCATGTAGGACAGGAGGAAGAGGATAGGGGCATGGCATGTGGACAGGCAGGGTGGAGGTGGCAGGGACACATCACAGTCATCTGTCAATGCTAGGCAGGTGGGAGGGGAGTGGCAGCTCAACAGAACACTCAGAGTAGATAGGAGTGGCAGGTCCATGGAACATGGTGGGCAAAAAGGATGGAGCAGGGGCATGCACAAAGACATCGGAGGGCAGGGAGAAGGAGAATAGGGGCAGCAAGCTAAGCACAGAGTTTAAGCAGGAGGTCAATGATGGGGCATAGAATTGGGGAATGGAGGGCAGGAGGAGGGGACTGGTACATCATACTAAATTGAGGGCAGTGGCAGCACATCAGACCATGCATGGCAGGAGGGAGGAGGCTAGTCCATGGATTCACACAACAGAGGATAGGGAGGAGGGGGATGGGGCAGCAAGCTAACTGTTCAGAGAAGGCAGGTATTAGGAACTTTATTGTTTTTAAAACGTGTGTCTGTGCGAACTACTTAAAATATGAACAAGTATGCAGCATAATCTCACTTTTATTCAGGAAGAAGAGGACGTTTGTGACTGTGACTCCGGGCTCACTTGGCAGAAACACCCCCTGACCCTCCACCCCCTATCGCAAAATGTAATGCCCGTGAAAAGGGTAGGTGAACACAGTGTTATATAGAACATAGTCCTGAGAGCACGATTGAAAATGAAAACTAGATATAGTGTATGGTATAAACTATGCACCAAAAAGTGTGATATAAGATGAACTGGGCTTGAAATATAATATGCAATACATTGTGCGCAATGACAGATTCATTGGAGAGCGTGAGATAGCACAGGCACTAGCGCGTGCTATGCGATGTGCGCCTTGGAGTGTAATATGCACAGGGCAGTGTTGTGTAACCTAACTAGTCTCTAAAGTTGTAATATAAAATATGTGCTGGGGAGTGTAACGTTGCATATGCACTGTGACAAAGATATGGATCCCAGATTGTAATATGTATGGCATAGCACTGTGCGTTATAACATAGGCATCGAGGAAGGCACGTTAGATGGGGCAATATAACCCGTGCAAAGACAAGTGTGGCATGACATATTCACGGGGTGGTGTTACAGTGCACATGGACTAAAGAGTGTCGTAGCATATGCACTAGCTGGTGGAATACAACACAGAGGTGTGTGGCACTCGGCAGGCAATGGTGGGTGTAATACAGCATTGGGCTCTGCCAGGAGCGCGCTGTGACTCTCAAGTGATGTTCGTCCCCTTTCCAGAGAGTAAAATAAAAAGTATTACACATCCGGCAATGGATGTGTGTTTTATTAACCGTGAGGGGGGTTTCTTACATAGTTTTGGTCGAATTTTTGTCGAATCCCCTTTGAATGGCTTGGTGTGCATGTGTATTAAATGTGCCCGTCAATAGCTACCCATGTTTGTATAAATAAACGACAAGGGTGTCTACCGGGTTTAGGCACGGTAGGGCATCAGACATGTCAGAGCTTCACTAGTGGTGTAAATACATTCCACATGGATTCATTGTATGCATAGTCGCCTTTTAATGAATATCACTCAAATCGTCATGGTGATAGGTACGTACCGTTTGTCCAGCATGTCCTAGGTGTGTCTATATATATATATTTTTTAAAAATAATAAAAAACAGTGGCCGGCCCTGGGGATTGGGGTAAAAAAATATAATTAGGAGACAGGCCCTGGGGGATGGGGTCATCAGGGCCAATAAATTAGAATAAGAAGGGGAACCACACAGCCCCCCTTCTTAAAAAATTAAAAGAAATAAAAGACTGGCATCGTGCCGGAGGCCACGCCCCCTCCTTGCAGCACTCTGCAAACGCGCCCCCTGGCGAGTTGTAAGTTGGGGAATTAATTCCTCTTCAATACTGAGGGTCCCTGAGGGCCAACTAGCCCAACAGGCATCTCCAGTATGCGCCAGGGAGCTGCGCTGCAGACAGGTGTTCTGAGGCCAAGCCCCTTTTTACACCTCTCTGCAACGCAGCTCTGTGGCGCTTACTGGAGGTACCTAGTGGTCTAGTTTGACCCTAGGGACCCTTAGGATTCAAGGGGACTTAATCACTCAACTTAGAACAGCCACAGGGCGCGTTTACACAGTGGTGAAGGGAGGGGACGGGGCCTGAGGTGACGTGTGCAAACACGCACTATGGCACGTTTTAAATTGGGGATATAATTTCCCTTCAATACTGAGGGCCCCTGGGGGCTAACTAGCCCACCAAGTGCTTCCAGTAGGCGCCACTGAGCTGCATTTCAGAGAGGTGGTCCAGGCTGTGCCACTTTTTACACCTCTCTACAACGCAGCTCTGTGGCACTTACTGGAGGTACCTAGTGGGCTAGTTGGACCCTAGGGTCCCTCAGGATTCAAATGAATTTAATCACCCAACTAAAAACGGACACAGGGCGTGTTTACACAGTGGTGAAGGGAGGGGACGGGGCCTGAGTTAATGTGTGCAAAAACGCCCTGTGGCCTGTTTTAAGAGGTAGTTTTAATCCCCCTGCCCTATTATATACTAGGGGCTTACAGAGGAGGTCATGCTAATCACAGGGGGACCCCAACGCATAATGTTCCCTAGTGTATGTAGGTGTTTTCACTGTATTCTAAGTGTTTTTTAACATAGCACTGGCTCTAGGACTGGTTAGTCAGACTCAGTTACCACCAGTATCCGTCTGAAAAAGTTGAGGGTACAGGATGATTTTGCAACAAGGATTCTTTCTGCTCTTCTTTTTGTTCTTTCTGCACGTTATCCTTCTTCCTGCACTTTTCTTCGTCTTTGAGGACTTCTGTTGCTTCTTTCTGCACTTCTTTTTTTTCTTTCTGTGCATTTTTTCTTCTTTCTTCACATGTCCTATCTCTGTAGGCATAGTTAGAAATTAGCATTTAAAAAACCTTTGAAATTCACAGAAAATACCATAGGTTTCAGGCACGTTATAGTTAGGAATTAGCATTTAAAAAACCTCAGAAATTCACTGAAAAACCATAGGTTTCAGGGGTGTTATAGTTAGCTGGACTTTTCACTTGTACAAAACCATTGAAATTCCCCCGTTATAGTTAGTTCAGCTAACTATAACTGGCGCGCCCGCAATGCACTGCTGATGACGTCACATATTACATCACTCATGACATGGTCAGTGACATCACTCATGACATCACTGATGACATCTCAAATGACATCACTGATGACATCATCCTTGTGATAGAGTGGCAGACCTCCTCTCACCCTAATATAACCTTTGATACACACATTCAAATATACAGACTAAAATTTTCAAAACAATGGACATACCAATACCAGTTACAACAACCTCTTCAGTAATTCTAAGATCCACATATACATCCACTCATTCACCAACAGTCCTATACAGTCACTCATACATGTACTCACTCATCATATGAACTCATACACCTATACATCCTGTTACACAATGCCACTCATCCATAGAGTTACTCACACACATAGTCACTCATGCTAATAAAGAATCAAACATACATTTACTTGCATATACAGTTATACACACACCACCACACTTACTTCTACGGAAACTTACACATACTTAGTCTTTTAAACAATCACTTATAGAAACACATACTTATTCATACAGGAACTCTTTCAATCTCTCACTCTCACATATACTCACATATATACACCAATAGCCACATATACTAGTTTAAAACATATGTAGTTACTCATAAAGACACTATTGAGACAGTCATTCACTCACTAACACACCCATACACACACTCATCCACCCATACAGTCCTGCACACATGCTGTCTTCAACACATACAAACAGTGAGTCACTCATTCATGCACCTATGCAATACGTAATACCCCCCACCGAACCATGCAGACACTAAGACTGATACTCAAAAAACCAACTAATAACCTATATAGACACCCATGTAGCTACTCACCAACCCATGCAGCCACTTATACACAAAGTGAGAGACTGATACAGATATTTACATATTTAAACATTACTCACTAAGCCATGTATTCACTATGATACACTTAATCAGTCAGTTACACAATCAATTTTTCAAAAACAAATCATCCATTTAGACACTTATATACCCATTTATTCTTCCATCGACCTTGAGATATACATATATAAATCATATTTAATTTTCAGAAAAACAGACATTCACTGGATGATGTAATCAGTGATGTCATCAGTGATGTCATTTGAGATGTCATCAGTGATGTCATGAGTGATGTCACTGACCATGTCATGAGTGATGTAATATGTGACGTCATCAGCAGTGCATTGCGGGCGCGCGAGTTATAGTTAGCTGAACTAACTATAACGGGGGAATTTCAATGGTTTTGTACGAGTGAAAAGTCCAGCTAACTATAACACCCCTGAAACCTATGGTTTTTTCAGTGAATTTCTGAGGTTTTTTAAATGCTAATTCCTAACTATAACGTGCCTGAAACCTATGGTTTTTTCTGTGAATTTCAAAGGTTTTTTAAATGCTAATTTCTAACTATGCCTACAGAGATAGGACATGTGAAGAAAGAAGAAAAAATGCACAGAAAGAAAAAAAAGAAGTGCAGAAAGAAGCAACAGAAGTCCTCAAAGACGAAGAAAAGTGCAGGAAGAAGGATAACGTGCAGAAAGAACAAAAAGAAGAGCAGAAAGAAGCCTTGTTGCAAAATCATCCTGTACCCTCAACTTTTTCAGACGGATACAGGTGGTAACTGAGTCTGACTAACCAGTCCTAGAGCCAGTGCTATGTTAAAAGACACTTAGAATACAGTGAAAACACCTACATAGACTAGGGAACATTATGCGTTGGGGTCCCCCTGTGATTAGCATGACCTCCTCTGTAAGCCCCTAGTATATAATAGGGCAGGGGGATTAAAACTACCTCTTAAAACAGGCCACAGGGCGTTTTGGCACACGTTAACTCAGGCCCCGTCCCCTCCCTTCACCACTGTGTAAACACGCCCTGTGTCCGTTTTTAGTTGGGAGATTAAGTTCATTTGAATCCTGAGGGTCCCTAGGGTCCAACTAGCCCACTAGGTACCTCCAGTAAGTGCCACAGAGCTGCGTTGCAGAGAGGTGTAAAAAGTGGCACGGCCTGGACCACCTCTCTGCAATGCAGCTCAGTGGCGCTTACTGGAAGCACTTGGTGGGCTAGTTAGCCCCCAGGGGCCCTCAGTATTTAAGGGAAATTATATGCCCAATTTAAAACGTGCCACAGTGCGTGTTTGCACACGTCACCTCAGGCCCCGTCCCCTCCCTTCACCACTGTGTAAACGCGCCCTGTGGCTGTTCTAAGTTGAAAGATTAAGTCCCCTTGAATCCTAAGGGTACCTAGGGTCAAACTAGACCACTAAGTACCTCCAGTAAGCGCCACAGAGCTGCGTTGCAGAGAGGTGTAAAAAGGGGCTTGGCCTCAGAACACCTGTCTGCAGCGCAGCTCCCTGGCGCATACTGGAGATGCCTGTTGGGCTAGTTGGCCCTCAGGGACCCTCAGTATTGAAGAGGAATTAATTCCCCAACTTACAACTCGCTAGGGGGCGCGTTTGCAGAGTGCTGCAAGGAGGGGGCGTGGCCTCCGGCACGATCCCAGTCTTTTATTTATTTTAGTTTTTTAAGAAGGGGGGCTGTGTGGTTCCCCTTCTTCTTCTAATTCATTGGCCCTGATGACCCCATCCCCCAGGGCCTGTCTCCTAATTATATTTTTTTGACCCCAATCCCCAGGGCCGGCCACTGTTTTTTATTATTTTAAAAAAATATATATTTATAGACACCCCTAGGACATGCTGGACAAACCGTACGTACCTATCACCATGACGATTTGAGTGATATTCATTAAAAGGCGACTATGCATACAATGAATCCACGTGGAATGTGTTTACACCACTAGTGAAGCTCTGACATGTCTGATGCCCTACCGTGCCTAATCCCGGTAGACACCCTTGTCGTTTATTTATACAAACATGGGTAGCTATTGAAGGGCACATTTAATACACATGCACACCAAGCCATTCAAAGGGGATTCGACAAAAATTCGACCAAAACTATGCAAGAAACCCCCCTCAAGGTTAATAAAACACACATCCACTGCCGGATGTGTAATACTTTTTATTTTACTCTCTGGAAAGGTGACAAACATCACTTGAGAGTCACAGCGCGCTCCTGGCAGAGCCCAATGCTGTGTTACACCCACCATTGCCTGCTGAGTGCCACACACCTCTGTGTTGTATTCCACTAGCTAGTGCATATGCTATGACACTCTCAAGCCCATGTGCACTGTAACACCACCCCGTGAATATGTCATGCCACACTTGTCTTCGCACGGGTTACATTGCCCCATCTAACGTGCCTTCCTCGATGCCTATGTTATAACGCACAGTGCTATGCCATACATATTACAATCTGGGATCCATATCTTTGTCACAGTGCATATGCAACCTTACACTCCCCAGCACATATTTTATATTACAACTTTAGAGACTAGTTAGGTTACACAACACTGCCCTGTGCATATTACACTCCAAGGCGCATATCGCATAGCACGCGCTAGTGCCTGTGCTATCTCGCGCTCTCCAATGAATCTGTCATAGCGCACAATGTATTGCATATTATATTTCACGCCCGGTTCATCTTATATCACACTTTTTGGTGCATAGTTTATACCATACACTATATCTAGTTTTCATTTTCAATCGAGCTCTCACGACTATGTTCTATATAACACTGTGTTCACCTACCCTTTTCACGGGCAGTACATTTTGCGATAGGGGGTGGAGGGTCAGGGGGTGTTTCTGCCAAGTGAGCCCGGAGTCACAGTCACAAACGTCCTCTTCTTCCTGAATAAAAGTGAGATTATGCTGCATACCTGTTCATATTTTAAGTAGTTCGCACAGACACACGTTTTAAAAACAATAAAGTTCCTAATACCTGCCTTCTCTGAACAGTTAGCTTGCTGCCCCATCCCCCTCCTCCCTATCCTCTGTTGTGTGAATCCATGGACTAGCCTCCTCCCTCCTGCCATGCATGGTCTGATGTGCTGCCACTGCCCTCAATTTAGTATGATTTACCAGTCCACTCCTCCTGCCCTCCATTGCCCAATTCTATGCCCCATCATTGACCTCCTGCTTAAACTCTGTGCTTAGCTTGCTGCCCCTATTCTCCTTCCCCCTGCCCTCCGATGTCTTTGTGCATGCTCCTGCTCCATCCTTTTTGCCCATCATGTTCTATGGAGCTGCCACTCCTATCTACTCTGAGTGTTCTGTTGAGCTGCCACTCCCCTCCTACCTGCCTAGCATTGTCAGATGACTGTAACCTGTCCCTGCCACCTCCACCCTGCCTGTCCACATGCCATGCCCCTATCCTCTTCTTCCTGTCCTACATGGTCCATTGTACTGCCACACCCTTCTGCCCTCCCTGGTCTGTTGTGCTGCAACTGCTCCTCCTGCCTGCCCCGTGCGGTCTGTTGTGAGGCCCCTTCCCCTGAACTTTCTTGTTTGTGCACAGGTCCTGACCCTCCCTTCTATCCTCCATTGTCCTTTGTGCATGCCCCTGCACCCTCCTTCTTGCCCATCATAGCCATTGTGCTGCCACTAACCCTCCCACTTGCCATGCATGGTCTTCTGTGCTGCCATGGCCCCTCCCACCTTCCCTGTGTGGTCAGTTAGCTGCCCCCGACCCCCTCCCACCTTCCCTCCATGGTCTGTGTGTATGCCATCACAGTCTCACTGTTGCTCTTCATGGTGTGTCTTGCTTCTAGTGCCCATCCTGCCTGACCTCCATGGCTATCTTGCTGCTCCTGCCCTGCCCCCTTGCCCCCAGCCCTCTGTTTACATGTGCAGACCCCTACTCCCTCCCTCCTGGCTTGTCTGTTCCATTGTAATGCCCCTGATCCGTCCCTCCTGCCCTTTATGGTCTGTTATGCTGCAGCTTTCTCTCCTGTCTGTCCATTATGGTCAGCTAGCTACCATTGCCTCTTGCCCCTCTCTTGTTCTCTGTTGTCCATGTGCAGGGTCCTGTCCCCTCCCTCTTGCTTTCTATGGATTGTTGTGCTGCACTCCCGTCCCGCATGCCCTGTGTGGTGTATTGTGCTGCTGCAAACCCTGATGCCTGCCCTGCAGGGTCAGTTTGGTGCACCTCTCCATGTCCCTTCTGTCCTCTGTTATCCAAGTCCATGTCCCTACCCCATTTCCTTCCATGATCCAATGTACCATACTTGCAAACATTTTGAACTTGGTAAGAGGGAGATTTTGAAAAAAAACTGAGGTATTGATTTTCCCCTTTGAGTTACATTGAAAAAGAGGAGATTGTAGACAGGAGACAGATCAAATAAAGCCCATTTGAGCTTAAAAACATTGGACGTTTCCTGGCTGAATCGGGTCTGTTGGCATGTATGGTTGTACTACCATTGCCTCTTCCTTCTGCCCACAATGGTCTATTACATTGCCACAGCCTCTCTTGCAAGTCCTGTATTGTTGGTTTGTTGCCCCTGCCCCCCTTTCCACTGCCCTCCATAGTCTGTTGTGCTGCCACGGCCCTTCCTGCCTGCTCAGTGTGGTTAAATTGTTGCCTTTGCACCCTCCTACCTGCCTTCAATTTTCAGAGTCCGTGCCCCTGGCCTCTGCCTCTCAACAGTATCCTAATGAACAACTAGATTGCTAACATTCTATATTTATTACAAAAGTGTGGAACGCCTGACGTCATCTTGATGTAATAAAAACTGTAATACCTAGAGCATTTCCTTTAGAAATTACATATACGAGAGGGTCTTATTGGCATCAAAATTATGGTTAGTGCTCTAAAAGAGTAAAATAAGGACATATTTTCTGAGTTTTCAAATAGCGACAAAGCACTTTTAAATTATTTGTTATCTTTATGTTTTTTTATCCAGTTGACCACTTGATTAAATATTGCACTTAGGGGAGAGGATGTTGTGTTACTTGCAGAACTGCAGACTTTGCAACTGGGGAACCAGGTTGGAGTTTCTGCTTCAGCTCGACATTCTATGATTCTGGTCAAATCACTTAGTTTTCCCATGTCTACAACCAAAATGAATTTGTTCTTGTGTGATGTAACCAATGCTCATGTAAAGCACTCCAATACCTGACAAGTCTGCACTATATAACACTGCAAAAACACAAAATAATAAGTGTTTTGCACACCTCTGTCATTGGGCTATATTTGGGCTACATCTGGGTGATTTTGGGCTACATTTGGGCTCCTTTGTCTCCGGTGGCCATATTGGGAGATTTATTTGTTATGAAGTTTCCTAATTTCCTCATGTACTGCAGTCTCCTCAGTAGGAAATGCTTTCAGTTTTTTACTTTGATTCCATCATGAAGGTATTCAGATATGTCACACATTTGCCATAAATTCTGAATGTTAGCACTCTAGTTGCTCATTAGATCACTGTAGTAAAACTACTGTTCACCATGGAAGTCTGCTCCTGGTATTAAAAGTGCATGTTTCAGTCTGCATGTCAGAATGTTTTAATGAAATAGAAGAGGATTTGAGAAGTCACTCAAAATGTGCTCTCATTTTCTTTCTTCAGCATTAATCATAATTTCTATGGCAAAATGAACCCCCTCATTGTGTTCCTTTTTAAATTAAATGATTTAAGTGTTAACAGTTTATTCCAATCAAGATGGCTTCAGGTGTGCCATACTTTTGTCATAAAGAAGACAGTAAGCGCTCTAGTTGTTTTTAGGAACACTCTGGGACATTCTGTCATTGGGCTATACTTGGGCTACATCTGGGTGATATTTGGGCTACATTTGGGCTCTTTTGTCTCTGGTGGCCATCTTGGAAGACTTATTTGTTATGAAGTTTCCTAATTTCCTCATTTACTGCAGTCTCCTCAGTAGGAAATACTTTCAGTTTTTTACTTTGATTCCATCAAGAAGGCATTCAGATGTGTCACACATTTGCCATAAATTCAGAATGTTAGCACTCTTTTTGTTCATTAGATCACTGTAGTAAAGCTACTGCTCACCAGGGGAAACTGCTGCTGGTATTGAAAGTGCATGTTTCAGTCTGCATGTCAGAATTTTTTAATGAAATAGAAGAGGATTTGAGAAGTCACTCAAAATGTGCCCTAATTTTTCTTTCTGCAGCACTAATCATACTTTTTATGGAAAAATGAACCCTCTCATTTTGTTCCTTTTTAAATTAAATGTTTTAAGAGTTACCACTTTAATCCAAGCAAGATGGCTTCAGGTGTGCCATACGTTTATCATAAGTAGGACTGTTAGCGCTCTAGTTGTTCTTTGGAACACTCTGGGAAGCTGCAGTAGAACACAAAGGAATCAACTGACAGTCTCTGCCCTTGTTGGATGTACATGTTTTACTGAGAATGTCAGACTTCATTCTCACATGACTGAGAAAGATAATGTGAATTTACAGAAAATAAGCTCTCAGTTTAGCTTATAGATCACCTTCCAAACCTCTGTGGGAAAAGCATGAGAAAATATTTTTCTCTCAATCATGATATCCCAGCAGAAGGCTTTTTCACACGGTGAATCACCTTAGAACATACCACAATTCCTAAAATGAGTATGGTACCATCAACAAATGATTTATAATGTAACTAAAGTCTTAAAACCTTCTATTAACTGCAATGCTTTTTAATGAGGTGCTATCATGTATATTGGTCCCAAGATGGCTGCCAACACTTCTTGGATGAAGTGCTGACAGCCAATCAGATATCAGGATGAGATATGTGGTTAGGCTCCGCCCACATATATATATGATTTTACTTTTGGTTTTCTCAGGAACTACTGAACAGATTGACACCAGACCTGCAAAAGGCGCATCCCTGACCTGAGGACTACCTCTCTGCCAAATTTCAAGTAATTCTGTTCAGCCGTTCGGGCTGTACCTTGGACTAAAGGTCCCTATGGAAAATTGCATGGGAAAAACGCGTTTTGGGACCCCCTTTTTTCTCAGCCCCCGCTTGACGAATCACCCCGAGACTTTCAGGGTAGGAGCGGAGCAATGTAATAGACCATTGTGGGCAGAAGGAAGAGGCAATGGTAGTACAACCATACATGCCAACAGACCCGATTCAGCCAGGGAACGTCCAATGTTTTTAAGCTCAAATGGGCTTTATTTGATCTGTCTCCTGTCTACAATCTCCTCTTTTTCAATGTAACTCAAAGGGGAAAATCAATACCCCATTTTTTTTTTCAAAATCTCCCTCTTACCAAGTTCAAAATGTTCGCAAGTATGGTACATTGGATCATGGAAGGAAATGGGATAGGGACATGGACTTGGATAGCAGAGGACAGGAGGGACATGGAGAGGTGCACCAAACTGACCCTGCAGGGCAGGCATCAGGGTTTGCAGCAGCACAATACACCACACAGGGCATGCGGGACGGGAGTGCAGCAGAACAATCCATAGAAAGCAAGAGGGAGGGGACAGGACCATGCACATGGACAACAGAGAACAGAGGGGCAAGAGGCAATGGTAGCTAGCTGACCATAATGGACAGACAGGAGAGAAAGCTGCAGCATAACAGACCATAAAGGGCAGGAGGGACGGATCAGGGGCATTACAATGGAACAGACAAGCCAGGAGGGAGAGAGTAGGGGTCTGCACATGTAAACAGAGGGCTGGGGGCAAGGGGGCAGGGCAGGAGCAGCAAGATAGCCATGGAGGTCAGGCAGGATGGGCACTAGAAGCAAGACACACCATGAAGAGCAACAGTGAGACTGTGATGGCATACACACAGACCATGGAGGGAAGGTGGGAGGGGGTCAGGGGCAGCTAACTGACCACACAGGGAAGGTGGGAGGGGCCATGGCAGCACAGAAGACCATGCATGGCAAGTGGGAGGGTTAGTGGCAGCACAATGGCTATGATGGGCAAGAAGGAGGGTGCAGGGGCATGCACAAAGGACGATGGAGGATAGAAGGGAGGGTCAGGACCTGTGCACAGACAGGAACGTTCAGGGGAAGGGGCCTCACAACAGACCGCACGGGGCAGGCAGGAGGAGCAGTTGCAGCACAACAGACTAGGGAGGGCAGAAGGGTGTGGCAGTACAATGGACCATGTAGGACAGGAGGAAGAGGATAGGGGCATGGCATGTGGACAGGCAGGGTGGAGGTGGCAGGGACACATCACAGTCATCTGTCAATGCTAGGCAGGTGGGAGGGGAGTGGCAGCTCAACAGAACACTCAGAGTAGATAGGAGTGGCAGGTCCATGGAACATGGTGGGCAAAAAGGATGGAGCAGGGGCATGCACAAAGACATCGGAGGGCAGGGAGAAGGAGAATAGGGGCAGCAAGCTAAGCACAGAGTTTAAGCAGGAGGTCAATGATGGGGCATAGAATTGGGGAATGGAGGGCAGGAGGAGGGGACTGGTATATCATACTAAATTGAGGGCAGTGGCAGCACATCAGACCATGCATGGCAGGAGGGAGGAGGCTAGTCCATGGATTCACACAACAGAGGATAGGGAGGAGGGGGATGGGGCAGCAAGCTAACTGTTCAGAGAAGGCAGGTATTAGGAACTTTATTGTTTTTAAAACGTGTGTCTGTGCGAACTACTTAAAATATGAACAAGTATGCAGCATAATCTCACTTTTATTCAGGAAGAAGAGGACGTTTGTGACTGTGACTCCGGGCTCACTTGGCAGAAACACCCCCTGACCCTCCACCCCCTATCACAAAATGTAATGCCCGTGAAAAGGGTAGGTGAACACAGTGTTATATAGAACATAGTCCTGAGAGCACGATTGAAAATGAAAACTAGATATAGTGTATGGTATAAACTATGCACCAAAAAGTGTGATATAAGTTGAACTGGGCTTGAAATATAATATGCAATACATTGTGCGCAATGACAGATTCATTGGAGAGCGTGAGATAGCACAGGCACTAGCGCGTGCTATGCGATGTGCGCCTTGGAGTGTAATATGCACAGGGCAGTGTTGTGTAACCTAACTAGTCTCTAAAGTTGTAATATAAAATATGTGCTGGGGAGTGTAACGTTGCATATGCACTGTGACAAAGATATGGATCCCAGATTGTAATATGTATGGCATAGCACTGTGCGTTATAACATAGGCATCGAGGAAGGCACGTTAGATGGGGCAATATAACCCGTGCAAAGACAAGTGTGGCATGACATATTCACGGGGTGGTGTTACAGTGCACATGGACTAGAGAGTGTCGTAGCATATGCACTAGCTGGTGGAATACAACACAGAGGTGTGTGGCACTCGGCAGGCAATGGTGGGTGTAATACAGCATTGGGCTCTGCCAGGAGCGCGCTGTGACTCTCAAGTGATGTTCGTCCCCTTTCCAGAGAGTAAAATAAAAAGTATTACACATCCGGCAATGGATGTGTGTTTTATTAACCGTGAGGGGGGTTTCTTACATAGTTTTGGTCGAATTTTTGTCGAATCCCCTTTGAATGGCTTGGTGTGCATGTGTATTAAATGTGCCCGTCAATAGCTACCCATGTTTGTATAAATAAACGACAAGGGTGTCTACCGGGTTTAGGCACGGTAGGGCATCAGACATGTCAGAGCTTCACTAGTGGTGTAAATACATTCCACATGGATTCATTGTATGCATAGTCGCCTTTTAATGAATATCACTCAAATCGTCATGGTGATAGGTACGTACCGTTTGTCCAGCATGTCCTAGGTGTGTCTATATATATATATTTTTTAAAAATAATAAAAAACAGTGGCCGGCCCTGGGGATTGGGGTAAAAAAATATAATTAGGAGACAGGCCCTGGGGGATGGGGTCATCAGGGCCAATAAATTAGAATAAGAAGGGGAACCACACAGCCCCCCTTCTTAAAAAATTAAAAGAAATAAAAGACTGGCATCGTGCCGGAGGCCACGCCCCCTCCTTGCAGCACTCTGCAAACGCGCCCCCTGGCGAGTTGTAAGTTGGGGAATTAATTCCTCTTCAATACTGAGGGTCCCTGAGGGCCAACTAGCCCAACAGGCATCTCCAGTATGCGCCAGGGAGCTGCGCTGCAGACAGGTGTTCTGAGGCCAAGCCCCTTTTTACACCTCTCTGCAACGCAGCTCTGTGGCGCTTACTGGAGGTACCTAGTGGTCTAGTTTGACCCTAGGGACCCTTAGGATTCAAGGGGACTTAATCTCTCAACTTAGAACAGCCACAGGGCGCGTTTACACAGTGGTGAAGGGAGGGGACGGGGCCTGAGGTGACGTGTGCAAACACGCACTATGGCACGTTTTAAATTGGGGATATAATTTCCCTTCAATACTGAGGGCCCCTGGGGGCTAACTAGCCCACCAAGTGCTTCCAGTAGGCGCCACTGAGCTGCATTTCAGAGAGGTGGTCCAGGCTGTGCCACTTTTTACACCTCTCTACAACGCAGCTCTGTGGCACTTACTGGAGGTACCTAGTGGGCTAGTTGGACCCTAGGGTCCCTCAGGATTCAAATGAATTTAATCACCCAACTAAAAACGGACACAGGGCGTGTTTACACAGTGGTGAAGGGAGGGGACGGGGCCTGAGTTAACGTGTGCAAAAACGCCCTGTGGCCTGTTTTAAGAGGTAGTTTTAATCCCCCTGCCCTATTATATACTAGGGGCTTACAGAGGAGGTCATGCTAATCACAGGGGGACCCCAACGCATAATGTTCCCTAGTGTATGTAGGTGTTTTCACTGTATTCTAAGTGTTTTTTAACATAGCACTGGCTCTAGGACTGGTTAGTCAGACTCAGTTACCACCAGTATCCGTCTGAAAAAGTTGAGGGTACAGGATGATTTTGCAACAAGGATTCTTTCTGCTCTTCTTTTTGTTCTTTCTGCACGTTATCCTTCTTCCTGCACTTTTCTTCGTCTTTGAGGACTTCTGTTGCTTCTTTCTGCACTTCTTTTTTTTCTTTCTGTGCATTTTTTCTTCTTTCTTCACATGTCCTATCTCTGTAGGCATAGTTAGAAATTAGCATTTAAAAAACCTTTGAAATTCACAGAAAATACCATAGGTTTCAGGCACGTTATAGTTAGGAATTAGCATTTAAAAAACCTCAGAAATTCACTGAAAAACCATAGGTTTCAGGGGTGTTATAGTTAGCTGGACTTTTCACTTGTACAAAACCATTGAAATTCCCCCGTTATAGTTAGTTCAGCTAACTATAACTCGCGCGCCCGCAATGCACTGCTGATGACGTCACATATTACATCACTCATGACATGGTCAGTGACATCACTCATGACATCACTGATGACATCTCAAATGACATCACTGATGACATCATCCTTGTGATAGAGTGGCAGACCTCCTCTCACCCTAATATAACCTTTGATACACACATTCAAATATACAGACTAAAATTTTCAAAACAATGGACATACCAATACCAGTTACAACAACCTCTTCAGTAATTCTAAGATCCACATATACATCCACTCATTCACCAACAGTCCTATACAGTCACTCATACATGTACTCACTCATCATATGAACTCATACACCTATACATCCTGTTACACAATGCCACTCATCCATAGAGTTACTCACACACATAGTCACTCATGCTAATAAAGAATCAAACATACATTTACTTGCATATACAGTTATACACACACCACCACACTTACTTCTACGGAAACTTACACCTACTTAGTCTTTTAAACAATCACTTATAGAAACACATACTTATTCATACAGGAACTCTTTCAATCTCTCACTCTCACATATACTCACATATATACACCAATAGCCACATATACTAGTTTAAAACATATGTAGTTACTCATAAAGACACTATTGAGACAGTCATTCACTCACTAACACACCCATACACACACTCATCCACCCATACAGTCCTGCACACATGCTGTCTTCAACACATACAAACAGTGAGTCACTCATTCATGCACCTATGCAATACGTAATACCCCCCACCGAACCATGCAGACACTAAGACTGATACTCAAAAAACCAACTAATAACCTATATAGACACCCATGTAGCTACTCACCAACCCATGCAGCCACTTATACACAAAGTGAGAGACTGATACAGATATTTACATATTTAAACATTACTCACTAAGCCATGTATTCACTATGATACACTTAATCAGTCAGTTACACAATCAATTTTTCAAAAACAAATCATCCATTTAGACACTTATATACCCATTTATTCTTCCATCGATATATATATATATATATATATATATATATATATATATATATATATATATATATATATATATATATATTAAACCAAGGTTGCCCATAAAGGAGATGTCACTCAGAGAAGAGTTACCGCACTCACATCCCCGGCGGTGGCAAAGTCGCTGCTCTCGCTCATATCCCTCGATTCACCAAACGCGTTTCGGGCGGTGAGCCCTTGATCACTGGTGCAAACAAACACGGAGGCAGCTTCAGTGTAAGGAAACCATTTTATTTGGATTAAGGTCCCGCCCCAATGGGCGTCGTCAGGCATTGCATTGTGTACATGCGGGGGCTGGGGGGGGTTCGACGCGTACATGCGGGGGCTGGGGGGGGTTCGACGCGTACATGCGGGGGCTGGGGGGGGTACGGCACGTACCGGGCTCCTGTTTGGACGTCTCCATGGTTGTTATAGGGGTTCGGTGCAGACGGTCTTTTAACCATACGGTTGTACATTCGGACGCCCGGGACGGATCGTGATTCCCCGGTCGGACTTCGCTTTTCACGTTTGTACGGTAAATCGTCCGAGGACGTGTCGGGCACTTTTTCCGACCCGAGGACGTGTGGGGAATTATTCCCAATGCGATTCGTATGGTCTTTTTCCCATGCGAATCGTGATTGCCAGTTCGTACGGCACTTGTACGATTCGTGCGGTAAAAAGACCGGATACGAGTCACACGGGGAATTTTTTTACCGGATCGTAATTGGCACCTTAGTGTCTGTCTATGCACTTGTACAATGATTGAGGCATGAAGAGACACTGTGCTACAGTCAAAAGTGCACAATCTATGCAGGCCCCTAACCCCCTGCAGACTACTCATTCAATCCTGCAATATTCCAGACAGTACTCATGCAGTGTCCCAATCACACTGTCACTCTCCGTCCACTCTTGCAATCATCCTGACAGAACCATGTCCTTATCTCATCTCTGTGCCGAAACACAGGCACTTATAAACTCACCCTGCTGTCAACTACCAGCACTCTACCTACCCAGTCACTGTCCATTCACTTGTACATTGACTCAGGCATTAACTCACGCAGTGCTACAATTAAATGTGCACAATTTATGCAGGCCCCTAACCCCCTGCAGATTACTCATTCACTCCTGCAATAATCCAGATAGTACTCATGCAGTACCCAATCACACTGTCACTCTCTGTCCATTCGTGCAATTATCCTGAATGAACCAAGTCCTTATCTAATCTCTGTGCCAAACACAAGCACTTATAAACTCACCCTACTGTCAACTACTAGCACTCTATCTACCCAGTCACTGTCCATGCACTTGTACAATGACACAGGCATTAACACATGCAGTGCTACAGTCAAATGTGCACAATCTATGCAGGCCCCTAACCCCATGTAGACTACTGATTCACTCCTGCACTAATCCAGATAGTACTCATGCAGTGCCCCAATCACACTACCAGTCTTTGTCCACTATTGCAATCATGCTGACAGCACTATGGGGCATATGTATCAAGCGAATTTTTAGTCGCAAACACTGCGATTCGCAAAATGCAGTGTTTGCGATTAAAAATTCGCAAAACGGGATGTATTAGGCAAATTCCCAACGCAAATTTAAGGAATCGCTAATTTAGCGATTTCTTAAGTTTGCGTAAGCATTTAAGAAATCGCAAATTGCGATTTCTTAAATGACATGTAACACTCACCAAAGGATTACGATTAATCCTTAAGAAATCGCAAATTACCACCAACTACTAGTTGGTGTTAATGTGCGATTTCTTTAAAAAAATGCACGTTTTGCAATTTTACAAAGTGCCACGTGACACACATACATGCCCTTAGGGCATGTATGTGCGCCATATGACCACACATGCTAATTTCAGGGGTGTATCAGGGTGTCATCTTGACACCCTTGCACCTTTGAAATTATTCTCAAATTGCGAGTAGCAAATTGCGATTCGCAATTTGAGAATTACTTCCCATACATTCCTATGGGTCTCCTGGCCCATAGGAATGAATGGGCAGGTATTCCTTAATTGCGATTTCGCAATTTGCTAATCTCAATTAAGGAATTTTAAGAAATCGCAAAAAGTTTGCAATTTTTTAAATACATCCCGTTTTGCAATTCTCAAATAGCGATTCCTTAAAAATCGCTATTTGAGAATCGCAAATGGTGATGTTGATACATATGCCCCCAAGTCCTTATCTAATCTCTGTGCTGAAACACAAGCACTTATAAACTCACCCTGTTGTTAACTACCAGCACTCTACCTACTCAGTCACTGTCTATGCACTTGTACAATGACTCAGGCATGAAAAGACACTGTGTTACAGTCAAATGTGCACAATCTATTCAGGCCCTAACACCCTGTAGACTACTGATTCACTCCTGTAATACTCTAAGTAGTACTCATGCAGTGCCCCAATCACACTGTCACACTTTCTCCACACTTGCAATCATCCTGACAGAACCATCTCCTTATCTAATCTCATTGCCGAAAAACGAGCACTTATAAACTCACCCTGCAGTCAACTACCAGCACTTTACCTACTCAGTTACTGTCTATGCACTTGTACAATGATTCAGGCATGAAGAGACACTGTGCTACAGTTAAATGTGCACAATCTATGCAGGACCCTAACCCCCTGTAGACTACTGATTCACTCTTGCAATAATCTAAGTAGTACTCATGCAGTGCCCCAATCACACTATCAGTCGTTGTCCACTCTTGCAATCATCCTGACAGAACTAAGTCCTTATCTAATCTCTGTGCCGAAACACAAACACTTATAAACTCACCCTGCTGTCAGCTACCAGCACTCTACCTACTCAGTCACTGTCTATGCACTTGTACAATGATTCAGGCATGAAGAGACACTGAGCTACTGTCAAATGTGCACAATCTATGCAGGCCCCTAACCCCCTGAGGACTATTGATTCACTCCTGCAATATTCCAGATAGTACTCATGCAGTGCCCCAATCACACTGTCACTCTCTGTCCACTCTTGCAATTATCGTGACAGAACTATTTCCTTATCTAATCTCTGCGCTGAAACACAAGCACTTATAAACTCACCCTGTTGTCAACTACCAGCACTCTACCTACTCAGTCACTGTCTATGCATTTGTACAATGACTCAGGCACGAAGAGACATTGTGCTACAGTCAAATGTGTACAATCTATACAGACCCCTAACCCCCTGTAGACTACTAATTCACTCTTGCAATAATCTGGGTAGTACTCATGCAGTGCACCAATCACACTATCAGTCTTTGTCCACTCTTGCAATCATCCAGACAGAACTATGTCCTCATCTAATCTCTGTGCCGAAACACAAGCACTTATAAACTCGCCCTGCTGTCAACTACCAGCACTCTATCTACCCAGTCACTGTCAATGCACTTGTACAATGACTCTGGCATTAAGACACACAGTGCTACAGTCAAATGTGCACAATCTATGCAGGCCGCTAACCCCCTGCAGACTAGTGATTCACACCTGCAAAAATCCAGATAGTACTCATGAAGTGCAGTAATCACACTGTCACTCTCTGTGCAGTCTTCTAATTATGCAGCCTGTACCATGTCCTTATTTAATCACTGTGCAAAATCTAAGCATTTTTGATTTTTCCATTCTCTTTTCATGCAGTACTCTAATTATCCAGTCAGTACCTATGTACTCATGCAATGACCCAGGTACTACTACTTACAGTATTACAATCATCTATGCAATATTGATGTAGTCCTCTAAAGACGTAAACACTACTTATTCACTTATTCAGTTTGAGAAATATCCAATTAGTACCTGTATACTTCAGTAAATGGATTGTGATTTCAAAACAAAGTGTTTAAATGGTTTTTATGTAGAACATGTTTGTTTTCTAATACAATAGTATATTTTATAGATTTATTTTAATAATATTATATATTTTTTTTAAACAGATATTGTTCATCATCATTAAAAAAAACTTACCATGGCTAAAAAAACAGAAAAGAGGAAACAAAAAAAAGGAGTATTATTTGAAGAAAAGACAACAGCAAGAATTAGATGAACCACAACATGTGGGGAAAAATAAAAAATCTTGCGGTAAGAGAACAAAACAATTTATTAAAAAAATTTCAAAGCCTAGCAACAGCTTGCACGGTGTGGAAAGTACAAAGAATACCTTAACAACAAAAAAGAATAAGAAGAAAAAAAGCAAGAATAATGGGAAATCACATTCTAAGGAAATAATGTATCGTAAAAGGAGGAACACTCAGTATGAAGAAATTAGAAAGAGAATGTTTTACAACAGAGTTGTGTCTAATTTGTTGAAAGATTTGAAGAAATATAAAAAAAAGATCAGCATTTTATAAAAAGAAGAAACAGATTGAAAGTATTATGGAGAAGGCTTTTCAATTAAAAAGGAAATTATTCATTTTAGTTTTAAAGAGAATTCGATCACTTGATAAGCCAATACATTTCATGAAGGCCAAAAGTAAGAAGAAGAGACTAATTAACAGAAGTAACTTTTGTGATTTTTTTTAGGTGAATGGAAACACAGTTCAAGCTCAGAGAATTTTTTTAATGAAGAGAGTTATTTTCAATCCAATACATTACTGCTTGCAGTTGATACCAGTGGTCGAGCTTATGAGGTTAGAAATGGTTGTCCAATTGAGAAAGAGAAGATGGTTCCCAGAAATGTAGAAGTGATAGCTGATGAAGTTCTAGGGAGACGTTCTAAAGCTCCAGTGTATACTTGGGATTGTAGTAGTATTTGCTGTATACGACAGGAATCTATTGATATTTTTCGCAATTTCTTACGAGAGTATAGTAAAAAAAAAGTGTTAAACAAAAGATTAAGATGTTGCGAGGACTAGATCCTTGCAGAGTGAGATAAAATACTGGTTTGCAAGGTCATTCATAAGAAAAGTATGTCAAAGTGTTTTTTTATCATTTTAGAATGTTAGCAGTACATCATTCTGAAATGCGGAAGTTAGTGAGAAGACTGTATTACGCAAAAAGTCCAACAATCATTTTAAATGACTTAAACAGTGGTCTTTTGCATGGAACAGTATCAGGTGTTAAAAAAGTTTGTGATGAAATAGAGTTTCGTTACTTGGCCCTGAAGAAGAGAGTGGGCAAAGTGAGACATTGATAGAAGTAGGTGTTGAAGAAAATGTGGAAAATAGTAGTACAGAGAAGTTTGAAGAACAAATTACAAAGTTTAAGGTAATTTCGTGTGAAAGACCAAATTACACTTGTATTTGTTGCCGACGAACTCACTATAGAAATCAGACTAGGACTGTTGACCTGTATTTAAAAAGTGAAAGAGAAAATAATGATAAATGGAAGGAATTTGCAACTTTATTTGTTGGTAGAGAATTGCTTTGATTTGGGTACTGATCAGTGTATTTGTAAATATTGCTATAACAAATTAGATGATAATAAAATCCCTGCTAGTGCTGTCCATAATAATCTAGAGTTAGTAACTATTCCTACTGAACTGATAGATGAGTCTATTCTGATTCAATGTGTGCACCCATATCAGGTTATTGTTCGCATGGAGCCTAAAATAGGTAAATTGCCTCCTACAGATTTACAGCGAGGATTAAAAGATAGAGTTGTATATTCACCTCTAGATTTAAAGAAAAATATTGAAATTATTGGTGTAGAAAATGTAGAAACCGAACCACTAGTTATTCTAGTTAATGGTGTTCTTACTAAGAGTAAGAAAATTTGGCAGGAATTTGTTGATGTTAGGAAAGTGCAAAAGGCAACATTATATCTTATAAAAAACAATGATCACTGCAAAAATGTGTATGGAGAAGAAGAAGAAATAGTTTTAGGAGATGATAGTGAAACGTCAAGTGGTCAAATTGAAAAAGTTGACATGTGCAAAAGTGAAGAAATGTATGAACATTATAGTGTACATCCACTTCATTCAAAATAAGTGATGGGTAATACTATTGAATTATTCCAAATGAAAAACGTGAAGGGGACTCCCATGAGTGTATGGGGAAAAGTTTGGAAGCTCGTTGTTTTCCACAGCTCTTTCCCACTGGAAAAGGTGGACGATATGACGAACGATCAGTACACATTCCTGCTTCAGAATATCGGACAACAAGATTGCATGCAGAAGATCCAAGATTTCGACAATGTATCCCATATATATTTCATCTTTTGTTTGAGAGTGACTTGTCTGGACTTTCATATGCAGTCAACCACATATTAAAAACAGGTGTACATTTCAAAATGTTTCTGCAAAGGAATTTATGGAAAAAGTATATCAGAGAGACGATCATTTAGAATCTCAACTGATTAAGTTGACGGCATGTCAGCGCGGTACTAATGAGTATTGGGATCGTCGTCATGGAGAACTTAAATGTATGCTAAGGAACTTAGGAACTCCTACGTGGTTTGTTACCCTAAGCTGTGCTGAATATGCCTGGGATGAGTTACTTGAATTTCTTCAAGAAGCAAATTGATATATCAAAAATATTGAATGCAAGACACCTGGAGAATTGTGCTCTTTGGATCCTGTAAATGTATGCAGATATTTCAACCATAGGTTTGAAGTTAAAGTGTCTTTTATCAGCAATAAAAAGAATCCTCCTCTTGGAGAAGTTATTGATTTGTTTTGGAGAAAGGAGTATCAAGCTAGAGGTGCTCCTCATATACATATGCTGTTATGGGTCAAGGATGCACCCAAATTAGGAACTGATTCGGATGACACTGTTTTATCTTTTATTGAAGATTATGTCACAAGTGTTATACCAAAAAGAACAGAAGAAAACACCTTAAGGCAACAAGTGTCACGATTCCAAAGTCATCGATGTGGCAAATATTGTTGACGGAAATACAAGTCGAAGGAAAAGTTTTATACCAAATGTCGTTTTGGATTTCCACCTCCAGTAATATCCAAAGGAAGAGTAAATAGTTTCATGTCCGCAGTTAGACATACCATCACTAGAAAATCTCCAACACATACGTAGAATTTGAGAAGAAGTGAAGAATCAAAGTATATCAATGATTATAATCCAGTTATTCTCTCAATGTGGAATGCTAATATGGATATCCAGTATGTTGCGGACAATTCCATTGCTGTTGCTCGGTATGTAACATCATACATAACAAAATCAGAAAAGACGGAGTTGAAAGAAATGTGGGAAGAAATTTCCCACGAGAAGAGTCTTAATAAGAAATTGTACAGTTTTAGTTTGAAGATGTTATCCCGTCGAGAAATTGGAGCGTACGAATGTTGGGATCGGTTGTCATCTGCAAGTTTATATTCAAAGTCAAGAGGGAACATTTGGGTGAGACTAGGTCTTGCTGTAACGCGAAATCGAGTACTTTAACCTTTACAAGAAATCGAATATTTAGCAGTAAATGAACCGGGAAGTACAGATATTGTCAAAACAAACATGTTGGATACATATTATCCAAATAGAAGTCGTCATCTTGAGAACATATGTCTCTATGAAGTGCTGCCATTTTACAGTTTTAGGAAAAATACTACAGAAAACATAAATGAAGCAAAATATGCAGTGATTCGTTCAGAAGGATGTTTTGTGAAACAGAGTAAAGGAAATCTGATTAATCACAGGAAACGGAGTTGTGATACTGCTGATAGAAGAGAATGTCACTATTTAGCACTTTTGCAACTGTTCAAGCCTTGGCGTACGGAATTGGAATTACTTGGAGATTTTCAGTGCTATGAAGATTCTTTCAATGCATGTAAAGATAGCATTGAATGCCCAATTTTTGCAAATTAGCTCAAAATGTTGAATGAATAAATTGATCAAGAAGCTACTATTGCAGCTGAGATTGCTAGAGACAGTTCTCAAGACAGTCAAAGTTCTGGTACCCTGAGTCAAGATCCACTAGGACAACCAATTATTGAAAAGGAAGCAGCAATCGCCATGAATGAAGTGGAAACAGCAATGAATCAAGCTCAAGAAGATATTATGGACTTAGAAAACTTGGAAGAGCAACTAAATATTGAACAGAAAGAAATATATCAGCAAGTTAGACAACAGATCGACCATGGTTTTCTTCATGAAAAGAAAGAATGCACATGCACATCATTTCAACCTATCTGAATGTATATCAGTGGTCAAGCTGGTACAGGAAAAAGTTCCTTGATTAAAGTTTTGACCACTTATATATGGAAAATAACTGACACATTTGTCTTGT
The DNA here is from genome assembly GCF_964204655.1 of Triturus cristatus. NCBI lineage: Eukaryota > Metazoa > Chordata > Amphibia > Caudata > Salamandridae > Triturus > Triturus cristatus. The sequence continues at coordinate 609,378,073 of NC_140591.1, read as the reverse complement.
GTTGTAACTGCTCCAACTGGATTGACAGCACACAACATTGAAGGAATTAAATTACATCGTTTACTAATGCTACCTGTGGAACATGAAAATAAATTGGAATATCACAAAATATCTGGAGAAGCTTGTTATGAAGTTTCAAGAGTGCTAAAGAAAATGAAACTTCTGATTATTGATGAGGTGAGCATGGTCTCAAACTTAATGCTTGCCTTTGTGCATTTAAGAATGCAGCAAATATTAAAAACAAAATATGATGTCTTATTTGGAGGAAAACCTTTGAGAGTTTTTGGTGATCTACTGCAACTTACTCCTGTAAAAGGGCAACCAGTATTTAAAACGCTTGTGCACGAAGACACCAGAAAGTCTTTGGGAAGTGTTGGAAACGTTAACATTTGGTCATATTTTGAGTAGGGGTGGGCGGAATTGGCGAAATTAACTTTCGCAAATTATCGCGAAAATGTTTAAAATTATCGCAAACAAGCGGAAATATCGCGAAGATGCGGAAGTTTTTTTCCGGCATGTTCGCGAGATTTTCTGCATGGTTGCGGGTCGCCCCATGTGGTTGCTTGCGGGCGCGGCCATCTTGTTTTGAGTTTTCTCGCGGTGCATGATCGCGAGAAGAAAGACGTGATCGCGCGACGCATGACGTCACTGCGGGCGCGAACTGTCGCGAGACAGCGAAAATGGCTAAAAACAATACAACATCTCATGGAGAACGCGACCGGATCAAGAAAACTTGTCGGCGAACGCAGGGATTCAGGTAAGGCGATCGCGCGCGCGCGAGAATGTATTATTTTATAGCGCGAGCAAGAAACAAATTATCGCCAAGCTGCGGAAACCGGAATTTTTGACATTTTCGCGCTCTCCGCGGAACGCGAAAATGTCAAATTATCGCAATTTCCACGAACAGAACGAAATTTTCGCCCAGGCCTAATTTTGAGCACAAAGAACTCATTAAAAATATGCGACAAGCAAATAATGAAGATTATGGAACCATTCTTCAAGATACAAGAATTGAAGTATTGACAGAACATGGCAAACAAGCTTTGTAAAGTCGGCTACTTACCAACTTGTTTCCAAATGAAAATATAGTTCCTGCAAAAATATACAAAAAAATTGCAGAAAATAAATCTATAATCTGACTCATGCCAACACTGCAAGTGTTGTACATTCAATGAAGAACTTTTAAAGCTGGAAAATGAACAAATTATAAAAATGGAAGCCATTGATAAAATAGAGCATGAAGGAATTACTATTATTTTGAAAGAAAAACTGAAAACAAAATTGGATTCTTTAGAAAAATCTATATCTAAAACTGCTGGTTTAGAAAAGAATTTAAATGTATGTGTAAACTGTTCGGTTATTTTATGGCGTAATTTGGATGTGGAAAAAGGTTTAGTAAATGGAGCAATGGGAAAAGTTGTTGATTTTGTTAATTATCAAAAAAAAGATTGAATTGAATGTTTGAAAATCAAATTTGATCAGATTGAAGAAGTAAAACAAATTGCTTGTTGTTCTGCTCGTTTTTTGCTTGTTAAAGATTTGTATGTTCGTAGAAAACTGTTTCCTCTTTCTTTGGCATAGGCCGTGATTATTCATAAATCTCAAGGTTTAAGTGTAGACAGTGCTTTGATAAGTATTGGAAGTACTGTATTTAAAGAGGGTATGGCATACGATGCTTTGTCTCGAGTCAGAACTTTATCTGGATTGTATTTGATTGATTTTGATGAGAGAAAGATTAGTGCAGATGTAAATTGTGTAAGAGAGTATAATCGGTTAAGGAGACTGTATGCTCCCAATTTAGGTGAAAAAGAAGGTGTGAGAATATCTGTAGTGAAGTTAAAGAGAAGAAAAAAAATCAGGATAATGTTGAAATTCAAAGCAAAAAAAAAAAAGGACACTATTGAAGGGATTGTCAGATATCAGTTAGAAAATAGTTCAGTTATCAACTGCTATGCCAATGTAGTGGTAAATGTTGTATTTTTTCTAAAATATCTGCAACAGCAAATTATGAAGAATCATGAAAAAAAGTTTTGTTCCTTGTTGCGCTCTATTTTTGCAAAATTGAGAACTGAAAAAAGTAAAATACAAAGTGTTTCTGATATTCGGAATCTTTTGGATATATGTTCTGGTTCAACGCAATTTACACAGAATGTGCAACAAGATGCTCAGGAATTTCTAATGTATATGCTTGCAGTAATAGAAGAGGAAGGAATACAAATTGAAAATCTATTTGGACTTCGTTATAAATGGGAACATGAATGTGAAAATTGTAGGTTTACTTCTACCACTAACATAGACACTGAAAGATTTATATATTTAACAATACCAGACTGTAAAACAGTGTCTTTCAACAAATTATCAAGGAAAGAACAAACGGCAGACTAAGGTCAAGCACATCCAGTCCATATGTACTGAAAGTTCAAAAAGTGGTGCAATCACTTCCTACACCTGCCGTCCAGGGGTGTCAAATAATAGCCAGGTTCAACAAAGAGGGATGGAAGGTGCACTTGTTGTGAAGTCAGTACAGACAATGTTGAGAATTGTTCCAAAGTTGTTTCTTTTTATTCAATAGATCTTTTTAAAACTGGCACACAGCCAACGCGTTTCGTTCCCGATTCTTTGCCAGAGGGAACTTCGTCAGGGCTCCTATCTGTTCCGTTGGTCAAATAGCATTGAGAGTGTATATATTTCGAAAAAACAATCCAGTAGGGCATAAATAGGCCTCAATTATGGTGTTTATGGTGAAGCATCTCACAGCTTCAACTACTAATCATTTGCTCTATAAAGCAAAAAGATTGGCCTCAATTCGGTATGTTCCACAGGGTTTCTCACATCCCCAAGTAATGGATGTGAAAACTTCCTATATAGTGAGCTGGCATCCAAAAAGTCTTTATTCATCAGTCAGCTGTAAATTTATGGCGGATCGGTGTATAAGCTGATGAATGAAAGGCTCTGCGTAGCGTGGCGTGATAACCGGCAGTCCGGTTTTGTTCCTTGTTGCGTTCTATTTTTGCAAAATTGAGAACTGAAAAAAGTAAAATACAGTGTTTCTGATATTCTGAATCTTTTGGATATATGTTCTGGTTCTACGCAATTTACACAGAATGTGCAACAAGATGCTCAGGAATTTCGAATGTTAATGCTTGCAGTATTAGAAGAGGAAGGAATGCAAAATCTATTTGGACTTCATTATAAATGGGAACATGAATGTGAAAATTGTAGGTTTACTTCTACCACTAACCTACACACTGAAAGATTTATATATTTAACAATACCAGACTGTAAAACAGTGTCTTTCAACAAGTTAGTTAAAGCAGCAAATCAAAACTTGGAGTGTACCCAATGCAAATCAGAAATGTTATCAACACTATTTATAGAAAAATTTGGACAATATATAATTTTAATAATACAATGTTGTACAGCTGATGGAAGAAAATTGGAAACTTCAATTAAAAATGTTGTAGCAAGTCAACTATCAATATCAGGAAGAACTTTTGTAGCAGTAGCAATTATTTTCCACGATGGACCTTCTACAACATCTGGACATTTCACTGTCTATTTAAAATGCAATAAAAGATTGACATATTGTAATGATGCTCATTTAGTTTTTAGATATCGTTTGCCGAACGAATTACCAAATTCATACCTAATATTTCCAAAGCCAAAGTTCTAAGATCATAATTTGGCCTATTGGGAATATGTTAAACTGTATTAATACGATTACTTTGGACAATTTCAGTATAAAGGATTTCAGGAATATTATTTGGCCTAGAGGAAAGATATTAAAATGAATTAATCACTTTTTCTGGGATATTCTGACAGCATACATTTTAAAGAAGATCATTTAGAGTACATGGAAATTATAAAGAATTGTTGATTGAACTATTGTTTCAGTTCTTCCATATTGTAGTAACAATATTCTCTTACAAAGAAGCATTTTATATATGTGTGATTTGTATTATATGCTATGTTAATGAGGATGTTATTTGTATGCAATGTGCAGAGATAGTTCACTATGTTGAAAATATTTTTGACACAGATTTGTTTTTTTTAAAACAATCTTATTGATCGTTTTTTTTTGCCTGCTGTTATGTGATGAGTAACATTGAAATCACTATTTATACATCAGTGATATCATCAGTGATGTCATAAGTGATGTCATGAGTGATGTAATAAGTGACATCATCAGCAGTGCATTGCAGGGGCGCGAGTTATAGTTAGCTGAACTAACTATAACAAAGGAATCTCACTGGTTTTGTACGAGCGAAATGTCCAACTAACTACAACTTTCCCTAAAACCTATGGTTTTTTCAGTGAATTTCTAATGGTTTTTAAATGCTAATTTCTAACTATAACGTGTCTGAAACATATGGTTTTTTAGTGAATATATATATATAGATAGATAGATATCCTACTGACAAAATATATATATATATGAAAAGTCAAAAGGTCTTTGCTAATGCCAGACCTAAAAAAACAAAAATGCCCATGTATGAGGCAGATAGGGAGAAGAAAGGGATATATACTTTTACATTGGTCCACTTTATGCATTTGGGAAAAGTGCACTTGTCCAAAGGCTGAACGAATCCAGCCAATTGGTGTAACTTTTACACCGATGCTCCATGTTGTAATGTGTTTTTCCAAACATCTTCAATCTCTGCTTTACATCTTTGTATATTTTCCATTATTAACCAGTTGTGATATTCATATTATTATTGCTTTTGGTCGTCTCTATTTGCTGTCCCCTGATATGCCAATTCCTCTTCCTTCCCTCGGCAGCTACAAGGGACAATATTTGATGACACACCATAAAAACTCACACCAAGTCCCTGCTAAACTGACTTCAATAAGTAGGCATCTAATCTGCATAGCTGTTGTTATCTTTTTAATGACACAGCATCTGCATTCGCGTTCACCCTTCGTCAAAGTGCATCTGAAATTATGTGTTTTTCTTTCTGCTACATGCCTGGAGGATCGAGAGAGCATTTTTATTTAAAATTGTCATTTTAGCAGTGAGCATTCAGGCCTAGATTTACTAAGATTTGGCGCAAAGCAGCAAGACAACTTGCTGCACTGTGCTGTGTCAAATGGAGTGAGCAGGAAAGTGCCATATTTACTAATATATGGCAAATTTCTGCTTTCTCCTTGCGCTGGCGCACTATGTGCTGCCTAGCGCCAATGCAAACACCCTTGCATCATGGTGCAAGGGTACCTGTGGTATAGACAGGATTGTTTTGGTGCAGGAAGGGACACAAAAACAATCCTCAGTGACATTTTCTTCTTTTTCTTTGTGCTGCAGATTGCAGCACAAGTAGAAAGAGGAAATAACAAGGAGAAATAAAGATAAAGATATCTCTCCTCATTATGACTCTGTTGGGATGGAGTATCATTTTGCGCATTAGCCTTAGTAAATCTGGGAATGTGCCAAAAACCATGAGTAGATGTGTGGGAACAACCATGCTCCACCCATGAAATGCCTTCCCGACTTGCACTGCCTTGCATTACTCCAGATTTACTAAGCCACGCAGAGCCATGAAGGGTGGGTTTGAGTGACTTAATAAATCTGATTTAAGGGCTTGTGTTGCTTTATGTCGCCTGGTGTGACACAGCACTGACGCAATGCCTTTGTAAATCTGGGCCTCACAGTCTAAGTGCACAATCTAAACGATGGCTTGATCCATCCTGTAAGGATGTTCTTTAGGATAAAAGTTGAAATGGACTGTCACTCATTGAAAACATGAAGAAGATTACTAAATATATCTGAAATAGGTAAACATGTGCATCGTTGGTGTAAATCTTGTACTCTCAATGCCAAGACTTAAAATTAGAAAGAGAGGCGGGAGAGGAGGTGTAATGTCTAAGTTGCTCACCCACATGGGCAACATTGATGCAACAGCGACGCACGCCCTGAGGAAATCCGGGCCTCAGTTTTTTCCCTCACATAATAGGTGTAATTCTCCTGAAACTTATCGGACATTATGGTGTGACATTCTTTTTGATGATCTCTGCTTGCAAACCGTACACATGAGCATAGGAGAGGTGCAACCAGTGTGCCATGAGTCTTAGTGCACAAGGGCATAACGCAGGCCCCTGCAGTCCCTGTGGCGAGGTGAGGTCCCAAATCCTTCAGGGGACCCCCATTCAGCCCACAAGCAAGATAAATCTGTGAGATATGGGTAACTCATAGGGTTCCTCATCACATTCTGCAGGGGGCACATCATTTTGCTTCATGACACTACTAGAGCAAGGAAGGAAGCTGCACCCCTGGCTGCTGTTTGAATTGGAAAATAAACATCTCTAATTAGGGTTCAGTAGGCCCCTCTGGACCTAATGCATCAATGGAAGCTGCGCCCCTGGACCATAAATCACGTAGAATGAAAAAGGAGATTCAGGAAGTGGAGAAGAGGTGAACTAGTTCCAACAGAAATGTCTTGTAGCCAGGCAAGCATCTGCTTCATTGATTCTGCTTGATATTTTTCTGCGCGTAACATGTGGAACCGGGAGGAGAATAAACTTTAAGCAAAATACACCAAAACCAACAATCAAGAATCACAGGATGTTTTACTCACATTGAAAGACATTTATCGGGCTTTCTATTATCCTCTCTCACATATTGTTTTGTATTGTAATCTTATCGATTCCTGGCATCAGCTCAACATCCTGTGATTCTCGCCTGATCAATTCAGGGCATATTTATGAAATGTAGTGGTACAGGGCAGCGCAGCAAGGTCATCACTGGGGAAGGGCAGGAATGCGCCATTTTTATCCAATATGATGCATTCTTGTCCTTCCCCCTGCACTGGTGCCATTTTGTCAATCTATCCCCAATGCAGGCACACTTCCACCATGGTCCAAAACTACCTTTAAGGATCAGTGGATTGCTTTTCCGAAGAGTATTATTTTTTTGCAGCAGGAATACCTCAGATATAGGGTGATGTACATAAAACTGTGTTGTATTTATAAACTGACTGAAACAGATTGCGGAAACAGGAATATTTTGGGATAGGATGTTACCATGCAGTTGGGACCATAATAAGCAGCACACTGCACAGTTTGTCTTTAAATCACACATTTACAGATTGTGTGTCACATATTTACTGTATTGACACAGGGTCTTAAAGTGGTTTTCCCAGAATCACTTAATTATTTTAGTCAAATTATAAAAACATTTTAGGAACCCTCATATCAAATTTGAAGTCAATCAACTTAGATTGTAGACATTATCAGCTCCCCTAGTTCAATGGTCATTTTTAAGGCTAGTACTGCCTTTTTCTGATCTGCTTCCACAGTTGTCTTGGGAGTGGTGTCTGCATCACTATTGATTCCAGAGGTAATGAGTTGAATTAGATGTGTTAGGCCTATGCCATGAATCTTAAAATCCAATGTCAGAATATACGTTTTCTTTTAGATTTGCTATCCTACCTCTTACATGGCATTGTCCTGATCATTAATTCTGGTATTGTCAGACATGTATTGACCTGGTTAGAGATGAGGCTCCCCTGCCTTAGGATTCCCCCTCTGGTATCACTCTCATCCTGAAAATATTCAATGATTAACAAATGTGAATAACAGAAAAGATGGCTTTCAGTCTAGAGTTATAAATGACGTCTTTGTGGATCTACCTGAAAATTGTAATTAAAAATAATGTGTGTTTCATATCTTTCAACCACTTTAGTCTGACTTCTTTTCAACTGGGCTTCATAGACATGCTGACCTGAGAATGGTTTCTTGAGTAGGGTATTCTGCTTTTCAATGTGGCATCCAAATCTGTCCTCTGGATGCAATGAAGGCTCCAGAAGCCAAAGATGACACAAGGTTACATTTGAATGGAATTTTACTTTCATCTTTACAGCCACTAATAATCCAGCAAAATGTTCTCCTGTTTAATCACGAGTAGCAGTTTTTGAGAAGTCAGTTACTAGGGACTGGAATACCTATGTCAGTTGTAGGACTGCTCGGGTGGCCAGCTAAATCCCGGCATCTGCCATTTTCACTGTTCTACTCAATTTCTAACTGACTAATATAGTCATGTTCCACACTGCACCATCACTGTTTCCTTTTCTGCCAGCTTAATGACTATAGAATCAGTAGGCATTGGATGTGTTTCTATTCCTGCACTGTCAGGAAAGTGGTGTATCACTGTGTAATCCCTTCACTATGCTGTCTTGAGTCCAGCCAGGCTCATTTTCTAAACCTTAGCTCATTAGGTCTCGCCTGACCCAGCGCATGCGCTGGTCTGGCGAGACTTATTGAGAGGGCTCCAAAAAGTGCTACCAGGCCAGCCTAGAGCTACAGTGCATGTGCGCGGGCACGCGCGCTGCGCTTTACCGCGATTACTTTCACGGCCGCTTTGATGTTTGATCGCAATCACTTTCGCGGCCCCACGGCCGCTTGGCATAGCCAATAGGTCTCGCTTTTGAGACCTTATAAGTATTTAGTTATGCAACTGTTGCTTGGCTAAATACTTATAAGGTCCCAAAGGCGAGACCTATTGGCTATGCCAATGCTTGTTTTCCGATAGCTGTAGCTTCCAGCAGTCAGGCTTAAACAAAGAAACAAGTTTATGGCATTTGGAAGTACCAAAACACTGAAATAAAAAAGTCACACAACACAATAGAAATCAGACACACATTTGAAAAAATATAGCTAGATTCTTTTTATACATTTTTAGTTGCCATAATGAACAAAAACAACTGGAGGGTTCTGGAGATATAGATTTGTAATTTGAGTTTAAAAAGACTTAATTGAAATAACAATATAACATAAAGGAATACACAAAGTGAGACAATGTATAAATCCAGTACAATGGAAAAAGAATCAGATTAAACTACAAAAGTGTTTTATAATTTTAAGGAGAAAGAAGGGAGGGGAGGAGTAAAGGAAAGTTACAATAGAAATACTACTTTCATAAACAGCATATAATCCTCATATATTATAAACTAACACAATAAACTAATTTTATTTTAATATTTGAATGGATAAAAACAATAGACAACAAAAGCTTGTATAAATAGTGAACAACAGAGAGATAAATATTCACAGTGGTTGGAATTTTTCTAAAGTTATAGAAACCGTAGGTGACATACAATTTTTAGCAATGTGAAAAAAGTCAAAGGTAATCATACCAAGTGAACATTAGGAGAAGTAGAGCATTGAGCCATATAAGTAATATCTAGTTTATGATAGGAACAAATGCATTCCCACCATAACTTATATGATAGTTTTGATGAACATTTCCAACTAAAGCAATCTTTTGAAAGGCGATTACAAAGTAAATATCTAATAATTTACAGGCAGGATAGGTATGGGAAAACACATTAGTTAATGTCCCTAAAACGATAGTGAGAATGCTAAAAAGAATGTCGTATTTTAAATATTTTTGCAAATTATGACCAGACTTTGTGCCAAAAGGAAAGTGTAGTGGGGCACCAAAATAACATATGCATGAGATCACTGTTGGAGGACTTACAAGACCAACATTGGGAAGAGGTATGCTTTGAAAATGTTGAATATTGTATGGGAGTAAAATAAAATCTGTGGTAAATAAAAAATAAGGTTTGAGTAATACTAGCAGTTTGAGAAATTTTTAAATACAGAACCATTTCTTATTCCAAACAGCAATATGTCAACTTACCCAAAAGCCTCTTTCCCAAATGAGTTCAGATTTGTGACTTGATAGGAGTAGGAGAGGAGGATAAAAAACATTTGTAAATAATGGATGTCTTAGGGTAAGAAGTAAGAAGAGTTGTTAAGTCAGAAGTATGAGAAATGGAGAGAGAAGTATCTTGTAAAGAGAAAAACACTTCTAGGATAGAATTTATAAGTAAGGGAAATTGGGAGTGAAAAGATTGAGGGCAATGAAAAGAATGTTGAAAGCGAGGAAAAGAAATAGAAGCATCATTTTCAAATAACTGAGCTATCCACATCATATCTTTTTTCCCCCAAGAGCGTCAATAAATAGGTTAGTTAAGAATTTTAACGAGTGTATTATACCAAATAGGCATGTTAAGAAAAATAGAATGTGGTAGTGTAGTAAAGGTGTAAGCTGATTGTATCAAGGAACAAGTATGGTGAAAAGGGGGAGAGGTCGAAATAGAAGATTTAGAAGAGAATGAGATAATCTCTTCTGAGAAAAATGGGTGAAGTAGAGCAGTTTCAACATCAAGCCATAAAAGAGAAAAAGGTGAAGCCAAACTGGGAATCCAAAAAAGAAACCTGATGTAAACCAAACGCTTTATGATATCGACTAAAATCTGTAAAATGTGCACCACCATTAAGCTCCATTTTTTTTTTGAAGAGTCATAGAAACCCTTGCTTTCTTATTTTTCCACAGATATTTCGAAAGTATAGCATCTGTTTTCTTAAAGACAGTTTTGGAAATATTTACCAGTATCATAGAAACGGCATAGAGCAAATGGAATAATCAGTAGCGGCCTGTGGTGGGAGTGCTGCTGGGCGCTGACGTGGGGCGGGGGAGGGGCAGGGTGGGGGGTAGTAAATTACGGATTATGGCTGATTAGAGGTAAGTAAACATATAAATAAAACGAAGTTCGTTGTGTGCGCTGCATCGCATTTGGCGATGCAGCGCGCGCAACAAAATTCGTTTTATTTATTTATATGCTTACTTACCTCCAATCAGCCATAATCCGTAGTTTACTACCCCCCACCCTGCCCCTCCCCCCGCCCCACGTCAGTGCCCAGCAGCACTCCCACCACGGGCCGCTACTGGGAATAATTGAATCAAACCCGCCCCACCAGGACAAATATAAAGGATTTCAAGAAGAGAGAGTAAACCTTCAATTTTAGAAAATATTTCCTTAAAGTTAATAAAAACAGAATCGGCTACAGAGTTTGTAAACCAAATACCCTGATATTTATTCTGAGAAGAGGATACCCACTGAAAACCGGCACCTACAAATGAATGTTTATGGGTACATTTCAAATCAAAACAAACAAGCTTTATTCGATTTCTTCCAAGAAGATCATAAAAACACACATTATCATATATCGTTTAAATCTGCAGCCACAGTATTCAATGTTAAAAATTCACATTAAAATAGTTTTCCTATACTTTACTAATTTTTTTTTAAAACACAGATAATGTCCATATAAAATATTCATTCTATAAAAGTTGTAAGGCTATAAGTGAGGGGTGACATTGTCTACTACCAAGCAGCTTTAACATTGGTAAAATCCATGCTTTTCTCTGTACAGAATAACATTTGCAGAAAAAAAACATGCAGGTTTGATTGATGTGAAACATCATCCCATAGGCACCTTATCATATTTCTGGACCAATTATTCATTATAGGAAAGCTAACTAGTCTGTTTATAGTCCCTAATCTGAATCTAGTCAATAAGAGTCTAGCATATCCACCTTGTGTAATTTTGAGGTATGGTTGCATACTATGAGTAGTTAAAATAATTTGATTAGCCAATACAGTTGGTTGCACTATTTCTGCAGATAGTCTAATAGAGTCCTAAATGCCAAACAGTTACCCTTAAGAGCTTTTCGTGCGATGGTAGTCATAGATCTCGGGTCATTGTATTATTCAGGGTGGCCAGGGTCATTCATAACATGTTTAACATATTTTAACCATGGTATGGTTAGTACCAGGTCAAGCTTAAGACTATCGTTTAATATATCCTGGTTAAGCATAATTTTTGGGTTGATGCAGATCCTGTGCCATAAAAGAACGGGTTCTGTTTTTATAAGATCCAATATAAATGGCACTCCCAGCTTGGAATGGCACACATAGGAAGATGTGCTGCTTGGCACTGCTAATAAAAATTTTAAAAAGGCGTTCTTAACTAACTGTAATGGCTGTAGATCTACCTATCCCCATATGCCTGGGCCATACATGGCTGTAGGAATGCACTTAGCCTGATAAATGGGTACATTTATTTAGAGGAAGAATTTCAGTTTAATCCTTGTTGATTTTATAACCTGAGACCTCAGAGAAAAAATCAATTTCCCTAAGTAGTGCCTGTTTCTGGGCACGAAAGAAAGAGAAGAACATTATCTGCATACGCTCCTTGTTTTAGATGGATATCCCCATATTGAAAAACAGATATGGATGGATTTAGTCGAATACAAGCAAGGAAAGGCTAGAGAGCAAGAACAAATAATAACAGGGAAAGAGGGCAACCCTGTGGGACACCAAGGGGCCTATTAGGATGGCGGGCGGAAAGCCACCCCGACAACCATGGATCCGTAAATTAACCGCCCGCCTGCACTGTGAAAAATCCGGCATCCAAATTAGGAACAACGGCCAAAAAACACCGACCACGGCAGAACGAGGCCAAGAAAAACTGCCCGTAGTGGGCGGAGATGGCCAAAATCCCTCCGCGGTGGTCTCATTATCGGTGGTAAACAATCAAACCGCCACCAGGACAGCGGAGAAAACGCAAGTCAAATTATGATAACCCCGATGCCCACGCGGTACGTTCTGCAGTTTCCGACTGCCGCGGTCGCAAACAGTGATGAATGGGAGAGCCGGAGGAAGAGCTGCAGCACAGCCACCGCTGCGGACGCTCTGTGACAAATATGGCGGACGAAAGAAAAAACCCACAATAAGGCCACAAAGTGCACACAGCAAACTAGTCATGCACCCAAAAACACAGAACACACCCCAATGACGCAACCACATGGCAAATACAAAAAATACAAATCCTAGGACAACCCACACAACACACCTGACAGTAATACCCCATTTGGACACACCCACATAGCTGAGTATAAAACCAGCCCCTTCCCTGACCACAATCCTTTGCATCATTCCAAGATTGAAGGCCACAAACCCTGAGAACAAAGGATAGGCAAAGCAACACACCAGCACTACTTACACCACACACAGCACCACCACCACTTCCACACCTGCACCTCTGACCCCCCTGCCCATCACACACCATACACATCACCCCCACCACTCGCACCCCTGCACCCATAACCCCTTTGCACATCACACACCATGGCCACAAAAAAAATGCCACAATTCAAAGTGAGTGAGTTGACAGTCATGGTAGATGAGATAGTCAGAGTGGAACCATAACTGTTTGGTAGCCTGGTCCAACAGACACCATTAGCCACAAGAGCACAAATGTGGGCGAGGATAGTCGATAAGGTCAATGCAGTAGGGACCACCCCGCGCTCAAAAAATTAAATCATGAAGCGGTGGCATGACCTGAAGAGGGTTGTCAAACAGAAGAGGAGCAAGAACCATGAGCTGGCTCAGAGGACTGGCGGTGGCCCTCCCATCCCACCAAAACCATTCAATGCATGGGAAGAGAAGGTGCTTGCCATACTGCATCCAGAGAGTCTCACAGGAATTGCTGGGGAGTGGAGGCTGGTAAGTACAAACAAATGACTACCACCACACTGCTATGTACTGTCTTGCACAACTTCAAAGGTACACCTCCTAGGTCCAAGTACATTCACATGCACCACACACTCCCCAACACATGTCTCACAGATCAAACATTCACTCACTCACATCCACCCCAAACGTAGCTAGAAACATCACCATGGGGGCATGTGCACAGGCAGCCAGCAAAACAACTTCCACTAGTCCCCTTTGTCCCACAGCTCAGCAAGAAGGAGCACTCCACACCCAGAAGCAGTTGGAATCCATTGGATCACCACAAACAAACTAACTGGTAGGTAGCCGTCTTGCCATGGAGACTGTTTGGGGGTGGGAACACTGCACCACAACTCCCAACATGCCCCCTGTCCCACCCTAGAGCAGGATGTAGCACTCCACACCACCCAGAAGCATCAGGAAGCAATTGTCCCACTACTAACAAACTAACAGGTAGGTAGCCATCTTAACAGTGAAGGGTGGTTGTGGGTGTGAAGACTGTACTACAACTCCCACCATGCCTCCTGTCCAACCCCTGAGCACGATAGAGCACCACCCCACCCAGAAGCAGTTGGAAGCCATTGTCCCACTACTACCAAACCAACAGGCAGTTAGCCAGTTACCAAGGTAGTACCGTTTGGGGGTGGGAGTCCTGCACTACTATTCCCACCATGCCCCCTGTCCCACACCTGAGCTTGATGGAGCACCACTCCCACCCAAAAGCATGTTGCAGCCATTGCATTGTTGACCGTCATCTAACAGGTAGGTAGCCATCTTCACAGTGAGGTCTTGGGGGGCTGCACTACAACTCCCAACAGGCAGCCCTGTCCCAACACAAGCAGGATGGAGCACTCCACACCCAGAAGCAGTTCCAAGCCTGGGAAGTCTGTTTTGGGGTGTGATGCCTGAACAGCAACTCACCCCAGGCCGACTCGTTACCCAGACCATCACGATGGAGTATCCCCTCCCACCCAGATGCATGTATCAGCCATTGTATCACTACAAACAAACTAACAGGTAGGTAGACAGATCATGCTTGCTTGTCACACCCCTGAGCAGGATGCAAGCTCCACCACACACACACACACAGATGTGTCAAGTCAAAGCTAAATGTGAAAACATAACAGGTAAGTAGCCAGTATGTGCACACAGCCATTCTCCTCAAAAAGCATGGTGCCACATTACAACAGCCGTCTCATTGCACACACATACACACTGATCCTATTGTCACTCACAGTGTGCACAGAGCTAAGCAAATGTCACAGTAACCAAAGTGTGACACACCAATGCACATGTAGAAGAAAGTCTGAGCACAATCATGCACAGCACTGAATTCCATGTGAAAGTGCCATGGGGCCAGAGCAGCAAGGACCAAATGAAAAACAAGAAAGCATGGTTGGTGGTACAAATCAAGATATGCACATGACAAGACCAAGGTATGCAGGAGATGACAATGGCCAGATGTAACGTCTGACAGGGAAGAGTAAGCCTAAAATAGTCCACACTGAAATTTGTTGTTGCGCTACTCCCTAGATGGCAACATGTCCCTGTACTCACAAATAATGCACGCTTCACATGGTAGGTAGTGACAACTCACACCATGGACAAAGTAATGCATGTTCCACAGCATCATGTCAGGAGGCACAGTAGTGCATATAGAACAAAATGTGATGATTAGTCAACGGTGTGCTGTACAAACAGTGAATGATATACAGCTAACACAAAGCTTTTGTGGTGCACTACAATGACCATCTCCCATCTGACCCACAGGTGACCAGGAACTCACTGCAGAGGACAACACCAGCAACCTGCAGAGCCAGTCTCCATGCCGGTACATGTACTCTCGGATGTTGACTCCCGAGATTCTCTGGACGATGAGCTCGATGCTGGTCCATCTGGTGTGCCAAGGCGCAACAGGTCCCAGGACCCCATCATCCCCCACCACATCTGCTGCAATACCAACATCTCAACAGACCCCTGCTGCCACGGCCTGTGCGTCCTCCACCACCACCACCACCAACATCACCACCACCACCAGTGCTGCCTGCAACACTCCCCCTGTCCCAGAGGATGACCACCCCACCGACTGAGGAGGGCAGGGAGAGGATGCGGGTGCCTACAGTGGTGAGGCAACAGGTCCCTGGCAGCAGGGAAGGTGGGAGGGGCAGGGTCACTCACAGACACCAAGAGGCTGGGACCCAATCCCTGGACCACATTGAGAGAGTCCTTGGGGCATATGAACGTGCCCAGGGACGAACAGGCCGGTCGGAAGAAGTATTCCGCTAGCTCATCCTACTGATGAGGTCCATCGACACCCGCATGGGACAAATTGTGGACCTCTTGGGCAAGCAAGTGGCGGTACTGAACTGAGGGACAGGCCTGCACCACAACCAACACCTGCACCTCCCTCTGGTGGGCTGCAGGATGACAGTTCACCATCCTCCCCTGCGGCCACAGAGAGGGGTGAGTCCTCAGACCCCACTGGCCCTACAGCACGGCCCCCCTGCCAAGCGACGAAGGGGCCGTCCAAAGAAAACCCTGAGAGTAACTGGAGGCAAAACATCTGCCAAATGCCAGTCACAGAGCCAGCCATGATGGCAACCCTCTTTACCACTGCATTGACTTTTTGGACTGTCCTTCCCCACACTGCCTTGTGAATGGCATCTGTCTGTTGGACTGAGTCACCAAATCAATGTTGTGACTACTCGATTATCTCATTTACCACAACTGTCAACTCACTGCTCCACTAATCACCTCAATGTAAATGTTCACCCCCCTCACTTGTAAATAATAAATCCTTACATACATGTTGTTGTGTCTGCTCCGTCTTTATTCCAGGATGTACTGTCTTCAACATGATTACAATGTACCAGGAGTATGGAATGTATGTAGGCAAGGAGAGGTTGAAGGCACCTAGGAAAACAAAACAGAACAACATTCACTAGTCTTGGTGTGGCATCACAGACATCACACAACACCTACCATCAAGATAATCCAACATGCGCACATCACAATGGGCAACAAGTGCCAACATACATATCCTGTTGAAGTACAAAAGTGCCCTGTTCCAGAAACATTGCCAGCCACCATTGCGTCAACAACCAGCCACAGTCACAAAGCCCACATACACCTTCACAACAACAGCAGCATCATCAGACAATGGATCCGTTGTACATTGTCACTCACCTTCAAGTGAAGTAGAGGGTGATGATCAGTTGACACAGGTCAACACCTTCCTCCTCTTCACTGTCCTCATCACTGGACATGGGTTGGTTTGCAGGCGGGGGCCTTTGCTGCTCATCATCATCCTGGATCAGGGAGATCTCCTTGCGAATTGCTAGGTTGTGGAGCATGCAGCATGCCACTACAATCTGACACACCTTCCCGGGCAAGTACATCAGTGCACCTCCGGTCTTGTCCAGGCATCGGAAATGTGACTTCAGCAGACCAAAGGTGCGCTCCACCACACGATGTGTCCTCCCATGGGTATCATTGTAGCGGACATCACCTCGTGTCCTGGGATTCCGCAGTGGGCTCAGCAACCAAGGAAGATTGGGATATGCAGAGTCACCTATGTGTGACCATCACAGATACACATTTCAATGTTGCTGGCATGTCACACACACAGCACGCTATTTGACTAGGCATACTTATCCACAATCCATGCACGCTCGGGAAGCAGATTAGCCATCAGCTGTGGTACAATGCTGTTCCGCAGGATGTAGGAGTCATGGGCCGTGCCTGGAAATTTGGCACACACTTGTGAGATGATCATGTCTGCCTGGCACACCATCTGCACATTTATGGAGTGGAAATGTTTCCGATTCCGGTAGATGTGCTCATGTGCCTGTGGTGGTACAAGCCCAACATGGGTGCAATTAATGGCACCAACAACATGGGGGATGTGTCCAAGGGGATAAAAAACTCCCTTCACAGCAGCCAATTCCTGCCCCCTGGGGAAATGGATATATGTGTCCTTGTTTATCATCATGGCAGAAAGGACATCCCGAAGCACAATGCTGAACATGGGTTGCGTCATCCCACCTGCGCTGGACACCGTGTGCTGGAACGATCCAGTGGCAAAAAAATGCAGGGCCGCCATCACCTTAGACGTGGGGGTGAAAGCTGTTGGATATGTTCTGCGAGGCTGCAGGTGGGGCTCCAACTGAGCACAAAGGGTCTGTCGGGTGGCTCTATCAGGACGGAATTTCCGGATGATCTCCTCATTCTCCATGTCTGCCAGCACTGTAAAGGGATGATGCAGATTTGGTTTCCTCCTAGTTGAGATGAAAGTGGACACATGTCAATATAATACATCATGAGATGGGCACAGCATATCACGTTTTGGCGGACACAACGCCAACAATTACTGTCATCTAAATTGTGTTACAGACCAGCTGACATGTAGGGACACCTTCAGCTACACTGATCGTACACCTGTCAACTGACACACAGCAAGTACATCCAAATCATACTCGCCATATGAGAATGCACATATGGATATGGCCACATTCGCCATGGGCCCGCCTGGGAGTACATCATCCAGCATTAGTGTAAAAATGCAACACCACTGTCTCACACCTAGCTGCTGCACCTGACACACCTTCAGGCGTTAGTCGAACCTGGCAGACATCAACAACACAATGACCACAGGCTGAGCGTACATGACGAGTGTGTGCATGGTCAAACATAAGCGAACAGACACATATGGTGGACAATTCATCTTGAAAAACATCACAGTGATTTTCCCTGCACTTTTACACCTTGACATGTGTACACATTGGGGAGTCCATAACAACACTGGCCTGTGTACAGGCCCATCAATATCACAAATGACATGTGAGGGAGCACATGCCAATCTAAGAAATCACATACACAAACATGGCATGTGTAGTCAGCAGTGGGGTACATGACACATTGGCATTGTGTGCACTATGACGTGCCATCAACCATGGGGACACTGTGCACTGTGGGTGACTGCCAGATGGCCATTGACACAGCATGATGTGTCCATTGGTGCTGTTACAGTCACCCGCCACCCAAATCCCGGTCACCCATGTAACTGTATGGCACCCAAACCGCGGTAGCTACCGCCTGGCCCCTGTGGGGAATCACCAACAATTCCCAGGACACAGTCCTGGTAGTGATAGATATATATGTATTGCCAAATGGCAGTTGGCATGCTCCGCCACCAATATCCCGGTCACCCATGTAACTGTATGGCACCCAAACTGCGGTAGCTACCTCCTGGCCCGTGCGGTGGATCACCGCCAATTCCTAGGACACAATCCCGGTAGTGATAGATATATATGTATTGCCAAATGGCGGTCTGCTTGCTCCGCCACCCAAATCCTGGTCACCTATGTCACTGTATGGCACCCAAACGGCAGAACTACAACCTGGCCCCTGCGATGTGTCACCGCCAATGCCCAGGACACAATCGCGGTAGTGATAGATATATATGTATCGCCAAATGGCGGTTGGCATGCTCTGCCACCAAAATCCCGGTCACCAATGTCACTGTATGGCACCCAAACCGCAGTAGCTACCGCCTGGCCCCTGCGGTGTGTCACCACCAATGCCCAGGACACAATTGCAGTAGTGATATATACATATGTATTGCCAAATGGCGGTTGGCATGCTCCGCCGCCCAAATCCTTGTCATCCATGTCACTGTTTGGCACCCAAACCGCGGTAGCTACCGCCTGGTCCCTGCGGTGTGTCACCACCATGGATCCGCTATCACGGTGGCATCATGCAATTTTGAAAATCGCGGTAGGCGTGCTCCGCCACCATGGTGCCGGTCATTGGATGCAATTGAAAGATGCACCACCGCGGTAGCGCCCGCATGGCCCCTGCAGTGTGTCACCGCCATGGACCATGCCCATCCAGCCAATGGGATCCGCTATTGCGGTGGCATCATGCAATTATGAAAATTGCGGTAGGCGTCCTCCGCCACCGTGGAGCCGGTCATTGGTTGCATTTGAAAAAGGCTGACCTGGAACACCAGTTGCAGCAGCTTAGGACCACTGAAATGACACCAGGGGGCTATATATGTGTGGGAGAGAGCCCCACATTTCCACTGCTCACAAAGCCTGCTGCCTGAGACCCCTCACCTGCTGCGGCCTCCAGGGACTGCTA
The DNA here is from genome assembly GCF_964204655.1 of Triturus cristatus. Lineage (NCBI taxonomy): Eukaryota > Metazoa > Chordata > Amphibia > Caudata > Salamandridae > Triturus > Triturus cristatus. Next base: position 609,358,574 of record NC_140591.1, on the reverse strand, counting down.
CCTGAGATCCCTCACCTACTGCTGCCTCCAGCAACTGCTGCCTGAGACCCCTCAACTGCTGCTGCCTCCAGGGACTGCTGCCTGAGACCCCTCACCTGCTGTTGCCTCCAGGGACTGCTGCCTGAGACCCCTCACCACATACTGCCGCCGCTGCTGTCTCATGTCCACAGTGATGGCAAGGACTGAGAAGATCCGTGCCAGTCCCTTCACAAGCGAGGAGCTGGAGGTCCTGGTGGACGAGGTGCTCACACAGATCCCAAGGCTATATGGTGCCCCAAATGTCATGGTAAGTCTTCAACAGTGGGGGTGAGAGTGCAGGGAGGGACACACATCTAGTCGGTCTGATGTAGTATGTGCCTGAGAGTGTGGGGTTGTGTCATGCACTGCCTAACATGCTGTTTCCTAGGGTGAAAGGGGTATACCCTACTCCACACATTTCCCTGCCTGCACCTCAAGATTTGAGGGATATCTATTTTATTGTCAGCCATACAGTGATGCAGCTGTCAGGACAGTGATTGCTAGTGTGAATGGCGGTGTGGGTCCTGGTTGTCCATCTCAGTGTGAGCCCACCTGGCCTGCACAGTCACCGCCCAATCTGACAAGGACACACCACTGAATGTACAGAGTGTTACATGTGTGTTTTTTGCAGGACTCCACGTTATGAGCCATATCAGCCCTGTAGATTGCACACGACTGGCCCTGTGAGAAGGGTGTGGATTTGTGAGATCATGTCCCTCAATGTGACATACATGACACAGTGAGCTATTCACAGGGCAAGGTCGTTGAGGCCTGTGCAGTGTTGGACACAGTGAGTCTCCCCCAAACACATGTTGATATGTGACGTATGTCTTGCTCTACCTGGTAATGGACATTAGATGTGGGCAGACTACACATGGCTTTCTGTGCTAGCATCCTGCTTGTATATGAGATGTGCAGGTACTGTGTCCCCCCGCACACTGTCAGAATCCCTAATGTGAGTTCCAAAACGAAGCTCAAGGAATTAATTTCTATGGGCGCTTCAGTCTTGAATGGGTTTCAATGGTCGAGTTTGTGGCATGCCCGCATTTCCAAGATGGCCGCGCAGACGCTGGGGTCGGCGGTCTAGTTGCTAACAGATCTAGAGGGAGACGATGTGACGCGCGCGCGCCTGAGGTAGTGCGCACTTCACCAAGACTTTTCCTCAGAGAAGACGTGTTCGAGAGAGTTCCCAGTTCTGAAGAGAATACCTTGTCTAAGAAGTTTTCCAGAGTGACGCAAGAGAGTTGTGTCGATACTTACCGAAGAGAACAGAAAAGCCGCAGAGTCCGTAGAGGCAACTTACTGAGAGAGAGTTCGGAGTTTTTCCTCGTCGCTCCAGGAGACAAGATACGACTTCTACTGAGAAAATATATATAGGAAACAATTATTAAAATAAATGTGGCGATGTACCAATAGATTAAATTCCAGAGTCAAGTATAACTATCACACTTGAAAGTTCAATTAACAATTCATTCTTTAATATTTTTGTGAAGTTATATACTTTTTTTTGGCTTTTCTTTTTCCTTATTTATCTAACACAATGCTCATGTACGTGACATTATGACATCCTAACATGATATAGCAGATTTATACAGGATTAATTCATGATTTACAATTTATCAGACATTAATTTTTTGCTTGCAATTGTGTTACAAAAATATCAAACAAAATTAAATTAATACATAATAAACATGGCTATTTTTATCTATTCCAGTCTACGCGCGTTTCGGCGATCAGCCTTCCTCAGGCAGCCATGATATTCAAGAATTCCTAAAACATAATCAAGAAAAAGAATAATCTATGACCAATTGTACATCTACCGCATATTCAAGTGCAATTTATATTAAAAAAGGCCCTATATCGACCCTATACATATATACATTTATACATTTATATACATTTCGATCTCATCTTCCTATTTACACATAAATGTTTAAGATAATAATCATCTCAGATCAAAAAAACCAAGTGTGTCTCAATCAAACATTTCTACAGCTGTAATCCATTCCCATGACTTATGCTAACGACAAAAATATTACACCCATAGCAGCTAGTGACCTAGTACACCTAGTATACCTCGATTGAGCATTACTGCAGTTTTAGTCTATTCTCTTGGTTTGTACTGACGTCAGAAGTGTTGCGTTCATGGTAACTAATGACCCATCAATCGATTCATATGCCTCAAAACTACCAGAGACTTCAACATAACTTATAAACCAAAACCTTCTATTGGCTTCATACTCGGCTATCAGTGTTACCTGTTAAGTATTCAATGTGTCTGCTATCAAGGTACCCTCGGCGAACGACGGGTTCATTCACTCATATAACTAGAGACTTAAAATTGAACGTTTTATGTACTACAATAGTGCCATGAACGCATTAAAAATCCGCTGCTATCTGTATAGACCATTCCCAAGCCTTTTAGTTGGCTAAATGGAGGTTTGATTGCCAACCTATCAGATGGCAACTGTCATAGTAAACTGACCAATGGCTGAGCATGTCTGAGTATATACGCAGCGTTACAATCACCAGTCCCCTCTCTACCTTAATGACTGGCTGGCAACGGGGAGAAAGGACTCTGAGGACGAGGTGAGTGCTACGCGTCTACCACGGGGAATTAGCTGTGTGTTTTTTGAGCTTAACGCAACACACTAAAACCTTTAGAAGTGGAGCACATTAATTAACATCAATTATATGCTCCTAGGTCTGGCGGAACACGATCGCTAAGCTTTATATAAGGTGCTGGAAGACTGAACGTCTAAGACGACACTAGCGGCGCAAAATAAAAACAACCGACTTGACCGGGTAAGAAAAGATTAACGCGTGTGCACAGGTGTACTCTATAGCAACAAGGTTAAACGATAATGCACGAAAACACATCGCTTGTTATATTTCTCTGAATAGAACCCGCGTATACACGCTGCAAGTTCTGAAGGGAATAACTCCAACAGCATTTACTCGGCTGAACCCAGAATAACACGATAAGACGCGTACAACAACTTGGTTGCCTTAAGTAAGTGCTTTTAAGTTATCCAGATAGATAACCTTAGGTTTCATTCTGGTGTTAAATACTATACCAATTTGTTTTATCGGTTATTTTTCAGTAGAATAACCACGACAAAAACACATGGATATATAGTACGCGGTGATTCAAAACGCCACCAAAAACAAAGCGAAAAACATCTGCTACGTAGAGGGTACCTTGATAGCAGACACATTGAATACTTAACAGGTAACACTGATAGCCGAGTATGAAGCCAATAGAAGGTTTTGGTTTATAAGTTATGTTGAAGTCTCTGGTAGTTTTGAGGCATATGAATCGATTGATGGGTCATTAGTTACCATGAACGCAACACTTCTGACGTCAGTACAAACCAAGAGAATAGACTAAAACTGCAGTAATGCTCAATCGAGGTATACTAGGTGTACTAGGTCACTAGCTGCTATGGGTGTAATATTTTTGTCGTTAGCATAAGTCATGGGAATGGATTACAGCTGTAGAAATGTTTGATTGAGACACACTTGGTTTTTTTGATCTGAGATGATTATTATCTTAAACATTTATGTGTAAATAGGAAGATGAGATCGAAATGTATATAAATGTATAAATGTATATATGTATAGGGTCGATATAGGGCCTTTTTTAATATAAATTGCACTTGAATATGCGGTAGATGTACAATTGGTCATAGATTATTCTTTTTCTTGATTATGTTTTAGGAATTCTTGAATATCATGGCTGCCTGAGGAAGGCTGATCGCCGAAACGCGCGTAGACTGGAATAGATAAAAATAGCCATGTTTATTATGTATTAATTTAATTTTGTTTGATATTTTTGTAACACAATTGCAAGCAAAAAATTAATGTCTGATAAATTGTAAATCATGAATTAATCCTGTATAAATCTGCTATATCATGTTAGGATGTCATAATGTCACGTACATGAGCATTGTGTTAGATAAATAAGGAAAAAGAAAAGCCAAAAAAAAGTATATAACTTCACAAAAATATTAAAGAATGAATTGTTAATTGAACTTTCAAGTGTGATAGTTATACTTGACTCTGGAATTTAATCTATTGGTACATCGCCACATTTATTTTAATAATTGTTTCCTATATATATTTTCTCAGTAGTATTTACTTTAATACCCTAAGATAGGAAACTAGATTAGGGGTACCCTTGTTATATTACATATTGTTTCTCCATGGCCAGTCCATGCGGGGTAGTGTGAATGGTTTGTGTATAATGGTTTTTGTAATTTTCTTATCACAAGTGCACTTTTAATAGGTATAACATAATCATCTCACATACATATTGATAAAAAAACCACATAACTCACAAGGTTTCTTAACAACTTCGATAGAATCTCTTTCTTCATACCCTTACTAGCCACTGTTTACTTATTACAAAATGGATAAACTCCAAACGTTTGGATTCACAGATGAAGATCTTGCGTCATTATTGGGGGATTTTGCCCTAGGGGGCCAAACAGTACACACAACTAGCTCCTTAGGCTCGGAAGATTTTAATAAATTAACTTCCCTAAAGAAAAAGGCGAAAAGGATTGAAATGCATGGTCATTTCATGCTCGAGTACCTCAAAGCAGGAATTATTCCCCAAGGCTTGAGAGTAAAAAACATTCCAGGCCTTTTTGTTAAAATCAGGAAATTCCTTGAACGTTGGTCCCATATAGCCAACAGGTGCTCTCGTGATCTCATGATCCTTATAGTTGAAACATCTAAGGAAATGATTCAAGCACTAATGGATGAAATCCAAGAATTGGAGAACAAAATTAAGAGCAACCAAGCAATAGAGGAGGCTAAAAAGAAATTAGAGGAAGTAGAAACAGAGATGCTATCGTACCATGACTATTTGATGAAACGCAAGACCGAAAAGCTTAAGAAAGATATACGATACACGAGTCAGGAGAGAATGTACCCATACCTGGCAGATAACTTTTATCAACAACAACCAATAGATGAAGACCAATTTCAATCTTCAAATGATAGATTTTCTAAAAAAGTTGTCACGTTCTCTGACACGACGGATTCCGAAGGGGAAAATTATGACCAATACCAAACTGGTAATTCGGGCCGACGAGTCACAGTTAACAGTAGGGGTGAACGACCTAGTTTTTTAGCCAGGCGTGGGGGACAGAGATCCAGATGGCGGCCCAGGTACCAACGACGTCAACGGGGCAACTATCAGCAAGCGTACAATTATACACAGGGCCAGAATATATACCAGGACGATCCTCAGGTCCTAGTAACGAGACATGCCCATTATTGGCGCGAGTAAACCAAATACCAATCTTTAACCTCAGTAGTCATGAGATTGATCTCCAGACAGAATCGCTATTAACAAAAGGTCTTTCTTTCGTCCCACACACAAAAGCCAACAGATTTGAACTGTTCCAAGATTTAATCTCATTTTTTCGCAAGATAAGACTACGTGCGTTTTTTGAAGGACGGGTGCAGCAAGAATCCCTTGTCCCCAATAGATCAGGCTTGGCACTTCCATCCACTTTTGTCCCGACATTAGAACAAGTAGGACCCGAGATTGCTATTTTCGAGCATGTGGTATTCAACAAAATGATGGCAGCCACAAAATTTATTCCAACACCCAAGTATAATCTTTCTAGGGAGGAATATCAAGCTCTGTCCACCCTCAAGAATAATAAAGATATTACAATCAAGGGCTGCGACAAAGGTGGTGGTATAGTGCTCATGAACACGGACCAATATGTAGCAAAAATGACAACTATGTTATCGGATGAGGAACACTACATACCCATACGAATAGATCCCACCAAAAGGGTAACAAAAATGATCAAGGATCTGACTACCCGAGCCTTGGAAGAAGGGGTCATCTGTGAGAAAGAATGTATTTTTTTGAACGTGGCCAAACCAAAAATGGCCTCAATATATGGAATTCCAAAAATACATAAAAATACTACAGACCCCCCCTATAGGCCTATTGTTACCACTATCGGATCTACAACAGAAGCGCTATCAAAATATGTTGACGCTCTGCTGCGCCCACATGTCCCCAAAATAAGATCATATGTAAGGGATACCACCGACATCATCAACAAAGTTGAACAAATCAATTTTAACCAGAGCACTCAGCTTCTTGTTACAATGGACATTGAGGCCCTCTATAGTAATATCCCCCAGGTGGGAGCATTGGAAGCCGTAAGGTGGTTTATTGACACCTACAATATAGAATGCCCGGCCCACTTCATACTAGAATGTCTAGAAATAGTGCTCAAAGAGAATACTTTTGAGTTTAATGGGTCGCTATTTCAGCAAACCCAAGGTGTAAGTATGGGGGCTTCGTGTGCGCCAACGGTGGCCAATATCTTCATGGCACACTATGAAGAGAGATACATCTACAATGAAGTGGCCCCATTTAGTGAATCTACCACAAGCTGGTCTAGGTTCATTGATGATGTCTTTTATATCTGGAATGGTACAGAGGAAGACTTAACACAATTTGTATTATGGCTTAACTTGTGTGATACAAATATCAAGTTTGTAGCAAAAAGTGATAAGTCGAATATTGAATTTTTAGATGTTAACATTAAACTTGAAGGACAAATGTTATCAGTGGATTTATTCAGTAAACCCACAGCCCGTAACACATTGTTACATTTTTCAAGCTACCACCCAAATATGCAGAAAACAACTATTCCGTTTGGACAGTTCCTCCGTCTTCGGAGGAATTGTACTAGCATTAGTGACTATGACCAACAGTCAGAAATAATGAAAGCAAAATTTATATCTAGAGGATATCCCAAAAGACTAGTACGAGACTCTTACAAAAGAGCTCGATACTATGATCGCCAAAGCTTATTGAGAAAAAAACCCCCCAAAGAGCAGAACCGACTTGTAATGGTGACACGGCATAGCACAATGAATGGCAGTATATGCCAGATCATCAATGCTAACTGGCATATTTTAAATGCGACAAGAGCAGAATCAGAACAGTTACCGAGGCCAATGTTTGCATATCGCAAAAATAAAAATCTTAAAGATCTAGTAACAAGATCACGAATGCCAAAACGGATTTCTACAACCATCCAGACCACAATTGATGGCCTACCGCCTGTCAAAGGAAATTTCAAATGCAGGTCGTGTTTAGCTTGTGAGTCAGCTCTGGAAGTTAGACAATACTCCATAAATGGAGATAAAATAAACTTACAATGTCTAACCAATTGCAAATCTACTAACATCATCTATGCCATTCTGTGCCCTTGCGAAAGACCATATGTAGGGGAGACATCAAGGTCGATGGCAACTCGCTTGACGGAACACAGGTCAGCAATTAAAAACAAGAAGGTACAAGCGCCATTGGTTCAACACTTTATCGAACACAGACACACTACAAAAGATATACGATGGCTGATCCTCGAAAAAATCAACATGAGCGGAACACAAGGCACTGAGATCCGAAAAAGGAGAGAAGTGTTTTGGATATTCTCACTGGACGCCTATAAGAGAGGATTGAACAGTGAGATACCATGGAGTCAAGCCATACGATATAATAACTAGTGTTGTTTTAGCCAGTGAACATCTTGTAACCTTTGATGTCGATTGTGGTTCAAATAAACAGCGGCGAACGACGGGTTCATTCACTCATATAACTAGAGACTTAAAATTGAACGTTTTATGTACTACAATAGTGCCATGAACGCATTAAAAATCCGCTGCTATCTGTATAGACCATTCCCAAGCCTTTTAGTTGGCTAAATGGAGGTTTGATTGCCAACCTATCAGATGGCAACTGTCATAGTAAACTGACCAATGGCTGAGCATGTCTGAGTATATACGCAGCGTTACAATCACCAGTCCCCTCTCTACCTTAATGACTGGCTGGCAACGGGGAGAAAGGACTCTGAGGACGAGGTGAGTGCTACGCGTCTACCACGGGGAATTAGCTGTGTGTTTTTTGAGCTTAACGCAACACACTAAAACCTTTAGAAGTGGAGCACATTAATTAACATCAATTATATGCTCCTAGGTCTGGCGGAACACGATCGCTAAGCTTTATATAAGGTGCTGGAAGACTGAACGTCTAAGACGACACTAGCGGCGCAAAATAAAAACAACCGACTTGACCGGGTAAGAAAAGATTAACGCGTGTGCACAGGTGTACTCTATAGCAACAAGGTTAAACGATAATGCACGAAAACACATCGCTTGTTATATTTCTCTGAATAGAACCCGCGTATACACGCTGCAAGTTCTGAAGGGAATAACTCCAACAGCATTTACTCGGCTGAACCCAGAATAACACGATAAGACGCGTACAACAACTTGGTTGCCTTAAGTAAGTGCTTTTAAGTTATCCAGATAGATAACCTTAGGTTTCATTCTGGTGTTAAATACTATACCAATTTGTTTTATCGGTTATTTTTCAGTAGAATAACCACGACAAAAACACATGGATATATAGTACGCGGTGATTCAAAACGCCACCAAAAACAAAGCGAAAAACATCTGCTACGTAGAGGGTACCTTGATAGCAGACACATTGAATACTTAACAGGTAACACTGATAGCCGAGTATGAAGCCAATAGAAGGTTTTGGTTTATAAGTTATGTTGAAGTCTCTGGTAGTTTTGAGGCATATGAATCGATTGATGGGTCATTAGTTACCATGAACGCAACACTTCTGACGTCAGTACAAACCAAGAGAATAGACTAAAACTGCAGTAATGCTCAATCGAGGTATACTAGGTGTACTAGGTCACTAGCTGCTATGGGTGTAATATTTTTGTCGTTAGCATAAGTCATGGGAATGGATTACAGCTGTAGAAATGTTTGATTGAGACACACTTGGTTTTTTTGATCTGAGATGATTATTATCTTAAACATTTATGTGTAAATAGGAAGATGAGATCGAAATGTATATAAATGTATAAATGTATATATGTATAGGGTCGATATAGGGCCTTTTTTAATATAAATTGCACTTGAATATGCGGTAGATGTACAATTGGTCATAGATTATTCTTTTTCTTGATTATGTTTTAGGAATTCTTGAATATCATGGCTGCCTGAGGAAGGCTGATCGCCGAAACGCGCGTAGACTGGAATAGATAAAAATAGCCATGTTTATTATGTATTAATTTAATTTTGTTTGATATTTTTGTAACACAATTGCAAGCAAAAAATTAATGTCTGATAAATTGTAAATCATGAATTAATCCTGTATAAATCTGCTATATCATGTTAGGATGTCATAATGTCACGTACATGAGCATTGTGTTAGATAAATAAGGAAAAAGAAAAGCCAAAAAAAAGTATATAACTTCACAAAAATATTAAAGAATGAATTGTTAATTGAACTTTCAAGTGTGATAGTTATACTTGACTCTGGAATTTAATCTATTGGTACATCGCCACATTTATTTTAATAATTGTTTCCTATATATATTTTCTCAGTAGTATTTACTTTAATACCCTAAGATAGGAAACTAGATTAGGGGTACCCTTGTTATATTACATATTGACAAGATACGACTTCTGCAGCACCTGAAGAGAAGACAGAAGAAAGCTAAGTGAATTACTGATAGATTATCTAAGGTCACATTAAAATGATAAGTAGTGTTGGGTGACGCAATAAGTAAAGACTTACCAGGGACAGCAGAGATCTGCATACCGAGTCCTGAAAAGAAAAGAAGTATATTGTAGTATATACTGAAGAGGTTACTAAGGGAAAAAATATAAAAGACAATAAGAACAGTCAACTAGGAAAGTAAGGAGAAAGACTTACCTGAGCTATAACAGTTCGAAGTAACCATAGGAGAGGAAGCAACTGGAGAAGTTAAGGCACAAAAAAATCATCTAGAAGACAACAGTTATTAGTATAGCTAGAAGCAAGAAAAGAAAGAAGAGAAACCACGAGAAGAAAGATTGATGGTAGGTCAAAAGAGAAAGAGTTAAAAGATATTAAGACTACAAGATAAATAGGTATAATAAAAACGAATATATGTTTTACAGATAATTAGTGACATCAATAACAAGAAAGAAGAAAAGGCAGAGTTGAACAAGAAGAGAGGCACAGAGTTCAGGATACTGGGTAGGTAGAAAACACCATTAGAGAAGAGAAGAAAAGAGACAGAATAGAGTAGAGGAGGAATAATAATAATGTTGTGTGCTTAGTTACCTCAGGAATCTTCAGTAGCAGAGTGATGGCTGAAGAAGAATTCCAGATAGGAAAACCAGAAGGTCCAGAACCAGTCTCTTCTCTCGTTTGTTATTTTATCCAATTTCCCCCTTCCCCCTTGCTGATCAGTTAGAGCCAAAGACATTTCTTGGGGCTGAGTGATTAGTAGTGGGAGTCGGGAAGCTAGCAGCTTCTGTTCCTGTGCAAGACAACGGCAACCAGCGGGAAGCTGAAGGTGAGCCTTGACAGAGTGAAGTGCCCACGTATTAATCTTGCACCCGAACAGAAAAGAAATGGTTGAGGGAATACATTTACAGACTTTAGGGTCAGTCCTAGAGGCGATACAAAAGGAATTGGTAGGAGTTAAGGAAGAGAATCAAAGTCTAAGGCAGGAGGTCATGAATTCTAGGAAAGAGACGGCAGAATTAGCACAGAGGATAAGACAACCGTATTCAACTGGAAGGGAGGGTCCCACCACTTCAATGGAAGACACAAATAAGCTAACAACGCAAGTAATACATTCCTTGTCGCCAGTAATACCGTTGGCAGCGCCAGAGAGATTTAGTGGGGACCCACAAAAAGCGCAGGTGTTTATTACACAATGTTCACTTCATTTCTTGTGTCGCCCTTCTATCTTTCCTGATGCGCAGTCGAAAGTAGCCTTCATATTGTCATATTTAAGTGGAGATGCAGCAGCATGGTCGATGCCGATAGTCTCACGAGATGATCCATTATTGCAGAATTTTGATGAGTTCAAGAAAGAATTTTTGAGAATCTTTGACCGAAGACGGATCTCTCAAGCAGTAGATAACGAGCTCTTGGAATTGAAGCAGGGAAATAGAGACTTAGTGGCTTATCTAGCTCAATTCAACAAACTTGTAATGGAGACTGATTGGCCGGAGAACAAGAGGACAGCAATATTTTATCGAGGCCTGCGAGATGAATTAAAAGATGGCTTGGCTCAAATACCGAATCGTCCAACTGAAATTTCCGCCCTGATAGACCTAGTGCTAGAACTGGATTTCCGGCAGGGAGAGAGAAGAGGAGAGAGAAGACGAGATTACAGAAGTATGGTTCCGCGATTCGACCGAGCTAAGGCTGAAACAGGAAGAAGTACAGAAGGAACCTCAGGATCTGAACCTATGCAAATAGGAACGATTCGAGGACCGCTCACAAAGGAGGAGAAGGAGAAAAGACGAGCCAACAACTTATGTATGTATTGTGGATCTAGTGTACATTTTGTGCGAAATTGTCCAAAAAAGCCAAAGGGTTCATTTAAGCCGAAGGAAAACTCGCAGCACCACCTGTAGAAGGAGTTGTGCAGGTGGATGCGAATCAGAAATCAACTCCTCAGGAACATCGGCTGGCGAATACATTACAGTCGTCTTCGCCTCATTTGATTTTATCTTTGACAATCCGTTTTCGTGAAAAAATAATGAAAGGAGTGACTGTGATGGTGGACTCAGGAGCCACAGGTAATTTCTGCGATCAGAAATTCGCGACTAAGTTTGGGCTGCAAGCAATTGCCAAGGCTAAAAGTGAACCAGTTCGAGCAATCGATGGTACCAATCTATTCTCAGGGCCAATCACGAGTCACACAGAGTTGATAGAGCTGATTCAAGAAGATGGGCATAGAGAAGCTATGCACTTTAACTTAATTGATGCCCCCCAATTTCAACTTATATTGGGGCTTCCTTTGCTCACAGAGCACAATCCTTCAATCAATTGGAGCAACAGAACAATTGAAATGAACTCGGCATATTGTAGAGAGAACTGTTTTGGGGCCTACGAGGCAACGAGTAAACAGAACCCGGCTCATGCCTTATGTTCAGCGGAAGTCTCTGTGTGCGTAATAAATACGCAAACAATTCCACAAGAATATCAAGATTTCGAGGACGTTTTCAACGAACAGGAAGCTGAGCAACTGCCGCCTCATCGTGTTTACGACTGCAAAATAGACTTGGAGCCAGGGGCAAATTTGCCTTGCAGTCGAGTGTACGCCTTGACGGAACAAGAGAATCATCACCTAAGGGAGTATATCGACAAGTATCTGGCCAATGGATTTATACGTCCTTCCCAATCGCCGGTGTCCTCGCCACTATTTTTTGTGCCTAAGAAGGAGCAGGGCGAGTTGAGAACGTGCATTGATTATAGAGCCATAAATCGAATAACAAAGAAGAACAGGTATCCTCTTCCCCTTATCTCCGTCTTGTTGGACCAGATCAAAGGAGCACAGATGTTCACGAAGTTGGATTTAAGGGGAGCTTATCACCTTATTCGAGTTAGAGAGGGAGACGAGTGGAAGACGGCCTTCAGAACACGCCTGGGGCTATTTGAATACCAGGTGATGCCCTATGGGTTGTGTAATGCGCCTGCAGCGTTCCAACACTTCATAAATGATGTGCTCAGTGAATTCATTGATCAATGCGTAATTGTGTATATTGACGATATACTAATCTACTCAACGAATACGCAGGAGCATCAAACACAGGTTCGAGGAGTTTTGCAGAAACTGCGAGAGAACAAACTATTTGTCAAGTTGGAGAAATGTGCTTTTGGAGTTCCACAGGTAGAGTTCTTGGGCTTTGTAATCTCGCCAGCAGACATTCATATGGACAAACGAAAGATTCAGGCCGTACAAGAATGGAAGTCGCCCACTTGTGTGAAAGAAGTCCAAGCGTTTATTGGGTTCGCAAATTTCTATCGGAGATTTATTGGAGAATTTTCCCGACGAATACTACCTTTGACGCGACTACTGAAGAAGGGAACACGATTCGAATGGTCGGAGGAAGCAGAGCAAGCCTTTAAAGATTTGAAGATAGAGTTCACCACTGCGCCTATCCTCCTTCATGCCGATCCGATGGAGCCCTTTTATGTCGAGACAGATGCTTCGGACCTTGCGATTGGTGGAGTTCTATCTCAAAGGAATAAGGAAACGGGCCAGTTACACCCGGTGGCTTATCGGTCCAGGAAGTTGACACCAGCAGAAATCAATTATACGATTACGGAAAAAGAGTTGCTGGCGATAAAAGACGCCTTCAAGGAGTGGAGACATTATCTAATGGGGGTCCACCACGTGGTAACAGTCTACACGGACCATCGGAACTTAAAATTCCTGAAGTCAGCCAGAACCTTGACACCTCGCCAACTCCGTTGGTCTCTGTACTTTGCCGATTACGATTTTGTGATAACCTATCGGCCGGGGGCACAGAATGGAAAGGCGGATGCTTTGTCTAGGTTGGGAACCGGAGAAGAAAGAAGTCCGCTAAGCGCTCAAGTGATCCTACCAGATACCAAGATTATAGGCGCCACTGATATATTGAACTTTAAGGAAAAGGTAATCCAAGCTCTAACCCCAGAAGAAATGCAGAGATGGGCGCAACTAGAACCTGGAAGAGAAGTTCGCGATGAATTACCATTTAAAGAAGGTGCATTGTATTTGCTGACTACAGCATTGCAGAAGCAAGCCTTGCAGGAATGCCATGATCATCTGTTGGCTGGCCACAAGGGAGAGTTCAAGACAGCCGATCTAATTAAAAGAAAATATTGGTGGCCACAGATGAGTAAAGACATAGAACAATATGTAAAGACTTGTGAGATATGCGCTCAGGGAAAATCAGAACGGCACGCTCCACAAGGGCTGTTGCAACCCCTTCCCATTCCTCCTCATCCTTGGCATACAATCACCCTAGACTTAATTACATACTTACCATCCTGTCAAGGGACAAATACCATACTAGTAATAGTAGATGCATACACAACAAGCATTTGCAATGCAATCGGTCTCGCCTTTGGGACCTTATATGTATTTAGCTATCCAGCACATTAGCCTGGGTGCTGAAACATCTACTGTTCTTTAACATGGAGCAAAAGTAAGCACCAAGCTGGGTGACATGCCAGGTATGGGAACACATGGAGAGAAATGTTGCCTTTCAGCGGGAAATGGTATAGTCCAAAGCTCTGTTTTTTAAAATATAAAAGCAGGGCCTTCGGTGGTCCTATCACTCAAAATACAAGATTTGGAAATATATTATTGTCTACGGGTGCTCGTGGAAGACAATGTCTATGGACTGGAATCTAGAGAATGCTAAAGTGATTCTGTTATTTTACTGACCTTTGCTAGTCGTTTTCTATCGAGAAAGTTAAATAGACCCAGTATGCAAAAAAAATAAAGCCTTCAGACCACTGTGTCCAGGTGCTACTGTACCTGCGGCGCTATTGCAAGCTACACCCCTAAATACCCCCCTCTAGAAAGGTTTGGTGTGGAGAAGCGTTGAGAAGGGAGAAATGAATGGAATTTGTGAGAAGAAGAAAAAGCAGGGAGAGAGAGCATGGGAACAGATGGAGTGCTGAATATAAAATAAAAGACCTATTGACTATGCCAATGCTTAAGTGTTTTGCTAGAGCTCTTGGCTTTGCTAATGTGTTTAAGGTATGTTTTAGACTAGTGTGGCTGCTGTCTCGAATGCTTGAGGCAGTGCAAAAGGGCACGGTCTTCATGCGCATCAATCTTTGAATTTTCACAAAAATGAGCTCCTAATTCACTGGGGATTGCACTTCATAAACTGCAGCCGTTCTCCCTGTTTGGTGGAAGTCCCAGCAGAAAGGGGCAGTTTTAGCGTAGGGTGGAATAAAATACATCACAACTTCATCAGGAAAACTGTGATAGTTGGATAGATTTCATTCTGATTTCAAATTTAAAAAGAAACAAGAATTGGCAATGTTTCTACAAATGGAGGCACGGGCTGGCATGTAACTGTGCCCTGAAGGGATCCGATAAGAACAATAAACCTTTTGGTGCAAGCTTTGAATTTTTTAGTATGTGTCCCTACCAAAGGCAAGGGTTTGCAAAGATGAAACAAGTATTATCAGAACACATAGTTCCAAACACACTCAGTCCTTCAGGCTGGCACATGCTTCCTCTCTACCTTTGTTGTGAAGCTGCTGCCCTAAGCCCACCCAGGGAAGGTTGTTTGGCAGCTTCCTCATACGATGCAAAATCCAGTGTTCACTCTTGAGAATTCGCTGTACTGGAAATGTTGGTAAATGAAAACTAAACTAAATATCTATTTAGAAGTGTAACTTAAAAGTGTTTGCTCCTTACCTTGCAACTCGCACCGTCATTTAGCTTGCAAATCCAGTAATTGAGGAAGGGGGTGGGAGTAAAGACAGCATGGACAACAAGACGGGGGTGGAAGCAAAGAGAGCACGGACAACGGCTGGGGCGGGAGTAAAGACAACACAGAAAACGGGAGGGGTGGGAGTAAAGACAACCCAGAAAACGGGTGGGGGGTGGGAGTAAAGACAACCGGAAAACGGGTGGGAGGCAGGAGTAAAGACAAAAACCGGTGGGGGCGGGTAAAGACAACATGGATAACGGGTGGGGGGCAGGAGTAAAGACAACACGGACAATGGGTGGGGGGCAGGAGTAAAGACAACACAGACAACGGGTGGGGGCAGGAGTAAAGACAACACAGACAACGGGTGGGGGCAGAGTAAAGACAACACAGACAACGGGTGGGGGGCGGGAGTAAAGACAACACAGACAACATTGTAAGTGAGGAAGGGGGCAGGAGTAAAGACAACACAGACAGCGGGTGGGGGCAGGAGTAAAGACAACACAGAAAACGGGTGGGGGCAGGAGTAAAGACAACACAGACAACGGGTGGGGGGCGGGAGTAAAGACAACACAGACAACATTGTAAGTGAGGAAGGGGGCAGGAGTAAAGACAGCACGGACGACAACAACAGGGGGACGGGAGTTAGGAGCGCACGGACAATGGGAGGGGGCAGGAGTAAAGACAACACGAAAACAGTTGGGGGATATGTAAAGATAACACGGACAACGGAAGTGGGAGGGTGAAGGTAAAGACAACCCAGACAACAGGTGGGGGCAGAAGTACAGACAACACAGAAAACGAGTGGGGGGCGGGAGTAAAGACAACCCGTAAACGGGTGGGGCGGCGGGGTAAAGACAAAACAGAAAACGGGTGCGGGCAAGAGTAAAGACAAAGCAGAATATGGGTGGGGGTGGGAGTAAAGACAGCACAGACAACAGCAGGGGGGCGGGAGTAAAGAACGCCCAGACAATGGGAGGGGGTGGGAGTAAAGACAACACAGAAAACGGGGGGTGAGAGTAAAGACAACACAGAAAACGGGTGGGGGGTGGGAGTAAAGACAATGCAGAAAACGGGTGGGGGATGGGAGTACAGACAACGCAGAAAACGGGTGGGGGGTGGGAGTACAGACAACAGAAAATGGATGGGGGGTGGGAGTACAGACAACAGAAAACGGGTGGGGGTTGGGAGTACAGACAACACAGACAACGGGTGGGAGTACAGACAGCACAGAAAATGGGTGGAGGTGGGAGTACAGACAGCACAGAAAACGGGTGGGGGGGTGGGAGTACAGACAGCACAGAAAACGGGTGGGGGTGGGAGTAAAGACAACAAAGAAAGCAGATGGGGGTGGGAGTAAAGACAACAAAGAAAGCGGGTGGGGACTAAAGAAAACACGAAAAATGGGTGGGGACTAAAGACAACACGGACAACAGGAGGGGGGCAGACGTAAAGACAACCCGGACAACAAGTGGGGGGCAGTACTAAAGACAACACAGATAACGTTGTATGGAATAAAAAGACAACTGTCTAGCAGGGATTGCAGAGGAGAGTGATGTGAAGGGGGTAATAGAAGTGACAGACACGCCAAAGACCACTACCCCTTCCACAGACCTCAGTAGTGTCGAATTTGCAATCTTATTTTTTCCGAATTCAAGTATGTTAAATCCATGTCCTTGGTCACATAGACCATGCCTTTTTGGAAAGATTCACAGTTATGAATCTTTGGGCAAGGCCCTTTCAGAGAGGCCATCACCTTTTTTTAATCACACTTAAAGCACTGACTATATTCAGCGGCATGTTTCTAGAAGGCACTGTTGTGGTTATTTTGTTTTCTTGATTACAGTCTCCTCCTGACTGTGATAGCATGGTCATTCAAAATATGAATATTGTTGCAGGATGGAGTCTCATTTTGCAACAAATTTAAATGAAAATAATGGTGTAAAAAGGCCAAATGTACCTATTTTTCAAAAAAAATTATTTAAAGGACATCCCTCACCTGAATTCCACTTTAAGGAAGGCAGGCTTGCTCGCTTCACTCATTTTCTGTACTTCAACTTTGGGCACTGTACATGCAGGCAGCAGGTGGTGAGAATTTTGGAAGAGTGAGGAGCCAGCATGCCAGTCGAGGCAGGCTCATAAATCAATGTTGAGCACCTACATTTATATCTATTGATTTACAAAAGCATTTGATAATGATAAGCGACAGACTCTCATGGGTACAGTTAATAACATGAAGGAAAGCCAGAAAAAGAGCCAGTGACATCAACTTCTGACCTCCTGCGGTATGGGCGGGAGAGGCAGTGACATCCAGCTCTAGAGAGTGGACAAGATTTTGGTGGAGCTCAGGACTGCTCACATCTGCTGCTTAATCGGCCACACACAATTTTAGCAGAGGCAGCAAGAGTGCTTACAGAGAAGTGTTAGAAGCAACTGCTTCTAAGGTCAGAAAGATCAAGTCTCATAGCCTGTCTCTAGCCTTATGATGTATACAACTTTATGTAGATCACCTTCACTTTCCATGCACTGCAAAGACGACACCGGGTGTATTATACTGGCCCCGAACTGCACCGCCTGAAAGTACGCAATCGATACAAAGTGATAGCATTCATACAGCGAAACACTGGCACCGATGACTGCCATGCCTTCCTTCCGGCGTCACTGGCAGTGCCTGTACATATCAACACATTTTCTTGATTGGGCGCATACCCCAAGCTGAGCACGGAGAGAGTCCCCTTAGGATCTTTTCTTTATTTGCAGGTTGCATACAAATTCTTCACACAATAACATTCATGACGCACTGCACCATTAATATAGAATAAGAAACGCTTTGCAATATCACACTACTATTAAAAACAAGATGAGGGAAAACAATGAACATATCACGTTCCAACATTTACAAAGTTACACGCACATCGTCTGGGCCTTTATATTTGGGTTTATAATTTCGACTGCCATTCAGTTACAACAAATACTGGTTAAACAAGTCACAGACAAGGGGAGGGGGGGGGGTAAACATGGCACAGACAACGGGTGGCGGGGCGGGGGTAATCACGGCACAGACAACGGGTGGGGGGGCGGGAGTAATCACGGCACAGACAACGGGTGGGGGGGCGGGGGTAATCACGGCACAGACAACGGGTGGGGGGGCGGGGGTAATCACGGCACAGACAAACATGAGCAAGAACAGAGGTTTTTTTTTGCCAAAGGAATGACTGACATTCAGTCAAACATTTTAGATGACAACTCGGAAGTTTATGTTACCAATTATGAATGAAAACGATTCAAGCACTAAAACACAGCTTCACAGAGATGCGCTCTGTAATAAAGTCCGAGTGACTTTTAGGGGTTGAATACACTGAATATACACTGAACAATGAGCAGTGCCAGAGCTGACGAAATGCACTGCTTTTTAATTTTGTTGCTGTAAAAAAGTACAAATAATTCACCTACAAAAAGAAAGCATTTCACGGCTTTGCTCTAAGCAGCCGTTTCAAAATCTACAGAACAAAACATTTGCTACGGGAAGGGTTGGCAGAAGCGACCCGTCATCGCCCACGACCATTTCTCTCCCTGACATTATACCGGAGCAAAGGGCAGGCCAATGAGGCCTCGGCACTCCCGCGGAAATGTGGGCTGGTGACTGCAGCGCCTTACTCTTTTCACCGAGTATGGAGGGGTGATCTGCCTCACAACAGAGGGCTGAATCAAACCGCACGCATCCGAATCCCCACCACAATGATGGGGCAAGGGCGAGGGGCCTGCCTGCGTACTCTTAGTATGGACCTGGGGATTCCATAACAAACAAGCACTGATAGTGCTAATCTTCTTGCATATGTAACGTCATAGACTTACAAAACAAGGGACCCAATAGCAGCTGAGCAGCAGCGCTGCTGTTGTGTGCGGCAGGCTTGGGCTCCCGTCACTTCCTCAACGACGGCGGCCCCTGTGTAGCCAGGCCCCTCCCTTACAGTCACGGGTCTTCTGGTCGCTACACTTTCATTTTTTATGCTTCTGCTGCTTTTTTTTCAATTCCTGTTAATGCGCAGGAGCGTCTGTTTAGCAGCTGCTGGACGACGCATGCGCAATATAGCCGCCTGGACAGGTCAGGCAAAATAAAGTGCGAGACTCAGCCAGCCAATCCCATGAGAAAACAAGCATTTCAAAATGCAATAAGACTCGTCTAACGCGAGCCCTATTGCATTATAAACAAAAGTGTGTGTCTCCAAGAAGGCATGATCAGGAGTGGGGAGGGGGGTGGTGGTAGGCAGAGAAGTTACAGACTGCGGGATGGAAGGGGGGGTGTCAGAGGAACAAAAGAGTTTTCAAAGTAAAGGGGCTGATAGCCATGGAAGGAGATAAATGACGACATGGGTGTTAGGAGGAGGGACAAACAAGCCGAAAACAAATCAGGATGCAGCATTTCTCATATAGGCCAATCAAAAACATGGATTGAAAGTGGGCGGAGCTTCCCCCCACTATACTGTATACTGCATGTCTCGCAAAGCGAACAGCGCGTTGGATTGCAAGTGGGCGGAGCTTCCCCCCACTATACTGTATACTGCATGTCTCGCAAAGCGAACAGCGCGTTGCGCTGCAACGCTATGCGAGACCTAAAAATGACACACTTCTTGGCCTTAAAGGGAATCCCTACAGCAAAACAGTTAGCAAGACACTTTAGTACACAGATTGTCAGATTACATGGAATACCCAAGATCGTAATATCAGACCGGGGAACCCAATTTGTTTCACATTTCTGGAAGGCTTTTATGAAAGGGTTAGGAGTAGAAACTCGTTTTTCCACCAGTTTCCATCCAGAGACGGATGGACAAATGGAAAGGGTGAACCAGGAATTGGAGCAATATTTACGATTGTTCTTGCTGAAACAGGAGGGAGAATGGCCGGACTACTTGTGGACAGCAGACTTCGCTCATAATAACGCGAAGAATGTGTCCATTGGATATTCCCCGTTCTACTTAAACTATGGTAGACATCCAAATTCCGCAGTACAAGATGTGGAGCTCACAGTCCCAGCAGCCAAGGATTTGGTAGCTCATTTAAAGTCAGTGCATGAAGAAGCATCAAAGAATCTAGTACAGGCTAAGGAAAAGTATAAGAAATACGCAGATAAGAAAAGAAAAGAACCCCCTCCACTAGGAATAGGAGATAAAGTCTGGTTGAATAAAAAAAATTTAAGGCTAAAAGGGAACCGAAAATTTCAGCCACGATTTATCGGCCCTTACCCAATTGCAGAGCAGATCGGTCCAGTGACCTATAAATTGACCTTACCCTCCCAATTCAAAATTCACCCAGTATTTCATGTTTCCCTTTTGAAGAAGGCAGTTTCTGATTTGAGAAAGGAACCAATTCCAAAACCAATTCAGCTAGATACAGGAGTAGAGTTTGAGGTGAAAGAAATTCTGGACTCAAAATTAGTCAGAGGTAAACTGTACTATTTGGTAGATTGGAAAGGCTACGGTCCAGAGGAGCGGTCTTGGGAATCAGATTCAGATGTTCATGCTCCTAGGCTAATAAAACTTTTTTATCAGCGCAATCCAACCAAGCCCAGAGTGGAAGGACCATCCTTGGTGGGGGGTACTGTCAGAATCCCTAATGTGAGTTCCAAAACGAAGCGCAAGGAATTAAGTTCTATGGGCGCTTCAGTCTTGAATGGGTTTCAATGGTCGAGTTTGTGGCATGCCCGCATTTCCAAGATGGCCGCGCAGACGCTGGGGTCGGCGGTCTAGTTGCTAACAGATCTAGAGGGAGACGATGTGACGCGCGCGCGCCTGAGGTAGTGCGCACTTCACCAAGACTTTTCCTCAGAGAAGACGTGTTCGAGAGAGTTCCCAGTTCTGAAGAGAATACCTTGTCTAAGAAGTTTTCCAGAGTGACGCAAGAGAGTTGTGTCGATACTTACCGAAAAGAACAGAAAAGCCGCAGAGTCCGTAGAGGCAACTTACCGAGAGAGAGTTCGGAGTTTTTCCTCGTCGCTCCAGGAGACAAGATACGACTTCTGCAGCACCTGAAGAGAAGACAGAAGAAAGCTAAGTGAATTACTGATAGATTATCTAAGGTCACATTAAAATGATAAGTAGTGTTGGGTGACGCAATAAGTAAAGACTTACCAGGGACAGCAGAGATCTGCATACCGAGTCCTGAAAAGAAAAGAAGTATATTGTAGTATATACTGAAGAGGTTACTAAGGGAAAAAATATAAAAGACAATAAGAACAGTCAACTAGGAAAGTAAGGAGAAAGACTTACCTGAGCTATAACAGTTCGAAGTAACCATAGGAGAGGAAGCAACTGGAGAAGTTAAGGCACAAAAGAATCATCTAGAAGACAACAGTTATTAGTATAGCTAGAAGCAAGAAAAGAAAGAAGAGAAACCACGTGAAGAAAGATTGATGGAAGGTCAAAAGAGAAAGAGTTAAAAGATATTAAGACTACAAGATAAATAGGTATAATAAAAACGAATATATGTTTTACAGATAATTAGTGACATCAATAACAAGAAAGAAGAAAAGGCAGAGTTGAACAAGAAGAGAGGCACAGAGTTCAGGATACTGGGTAGGTAGAGAACACCATTAGAGAAGAGAAGAAAAGAGACAGAATAGAGTAGAGGAGGAATAATAATAATGTTGTGTGCTTAGTTACCTCAGGAATCTTCAGTAGCAGAGTGATAGCTGAAGAAGAATTCCAGATAGGAAAACCAGAAGGTCCAGAACCAGTCTCTTCTCTCGTTTGTTATTTTATCCAATTTCCCCCTTCCCCCTTGCTGATCAGTTAGAGCCAAAGACATTTCTTGGGGCTGAGTGATTAGTAGTGGGAGTCGGGAAGCTAGCAGCTTCTGTTCCTGTGCAAGACAACGGCAACCAGCGGGAAGCTGAAGATGAGCCTTGACACACACCTGCATGCATTTACGTGTGCTTCTCACATGCAGATGTATCCTGTGAGATGCATTCCTGTCTCTGCAAGACATATTTGTGGAGTTGGGAAGAGTCAGTATCATGCTACTGTACTGAGAGATTTTGTTACAGAACACTGTGTCACTGATGTTTTCCCCCTCTTGTCTCCCATGCCTACAGCTCAAAGTACACCAGCGTAAGGCCGTGTGGACGGCCATTGCGACCAAGGTGCGGGCTCTGGGTGTCTCAAACCGCTGGCGCACCCACTGCCACAAGAGGTGGGATGACATTTTACTGCTGGCAAAGAACGTTGCGGAGATGACACTGGGGCTGCTTCCTCGCAGTGGCAGGTTGGCACGGCGCAGCATGACACCACTAATGTGCCGCATCTTGGCCGTGACACAGCCTGAGCTGGATGCACGATTGAAGGAGCATCAGCAGCAAAGTTGGAGCGCGTATTCTGTGAAGGGTGACTTTGGATGTGAGTGGCTGCATGTGAACCAAGCCTGTGCCAGCGCTGGGCAATGTGATGTTGGTAGTGTGATGCAGTGGCTTGTAAGTGGCCTCTGTGCTGGGTGCAGCTGTCATGCATTTGTCCTACCTGTACTTCCTAAGATAATGCGAGTACTGGGCATTTCTATAGCATTTTGGGTGGTGGGCTTCATGTCTGAGCTATTTGTGTTACTGATTGAACGGAGCCACATGCAGGATGTGCTGTGTGGTCATCAAATGGCTCACTTATGCCTGTTTTTCTTGTTTGCACGCACTGTTTGAGTAACAAAAGTGTGTTTGCACAATGTTATTGCACAGGGTGGTGTGCAACATGTAGATTTAGTCATCCTCAGTGTTGCTTTTCTTGCATATGTTTGTTCTTTTGCTGCCACTGAACTGACCCTACATCTCTCTCTCTCATGCAGCATCTCCTGTGGTCACGGAGGGACAGGGGACGGACACCAGTGGTGAGGAAACAAGCACAACAGCTGCACAGGAGCCCAGTGACACAGATGTGACCAGCGCATCGGAGGGGGACAGGAGTCTTCTGGAAGAATCACAGCCCGAGACGCAAAGTTCTACGTCATCTAATGCCAGCGGTGATGCATCCATGTTGGTGGGCACAAGGAATGGGGACTCTGCATCATCTTCCACCACACAGCGAACAATGCCCACCCTCCCAGCCACTTCCTCTGGTGCTGCCCGTGTTCGCACCCGTGAGAGGGGAAGAGTGTCCTTCACCCCAGGCACGACTGCCCCTGTCCCCCCTGCTGCCATCAGTGCTGAGTCTGTGGACCTTTTGCACCAGCTGTGTGTAGGCCAGACAGATCTCCTCAATGCATTCATAGACCACAACAAAAATTTGGCACAGGTGGTTGCTTTCATGGAGGGCGTACATTCAGACGTGGGGGGGCTGCACCGGACTGTCCGTTCAATGTCCTCCGCAGTGAGGGCAGCCCTTCAACTGGCACAATCTCGTAGTCCAGCTCCAGTATCTATGTCCACCCCCATGCCAGTGGCCACGTCTGACAATAGTGACCACGCTCCACAGACCTCAAGGTCACGATACAGCACACATAGCATAGAGCAGCAGCAGCAGTAGCCCAAGTGGTCCAGGGCGCAGACACCATCCCCACAGAAAACCAAAGCCACTCCAGAGCGCAAAGACAAAACCCCGTCAGGCGACGCCAAGGCCCAAAAAGCGAAGAAGCAGACCTCAGGGTCACATGCCTCAGAACCATCCCCAGCCAAGGACTCTCCTGTCCCAAAAGCGTCTCGCAAAGACATGCCGACAGTTTCTGTGCCCACTGATAAGGCGGTGCCTGCCAAGGCTACACATAAGAAGTGCTCCAAGGCAGATTCACCCACAACCTTGACTCCCATTCCAAGCCCAGTGAAGCAGGGAAAGGAGGGCACTGTAGGGGGAACACCTGGTAAACAGGGGATGAAGGGGAAGAGGCAAGGCCAGGCAAAGTGTCCCGCTGGATTCAGCATGTCCCAAGAGGGAGGGCCAGCATCTGCACCTGCTGCAGCCTTGGTGTTGAGTGCGCCTGTTGTGTCCACACCACTTCCCATTGATCCAAAGTCAGGCAAGCCATTTAGAATCCCCAAGAAGTGGAAAGGCACCCCTCCACAATCTCCCACCCACACTGTGTCTCATGTCAGCATGACTCCACCTCCACGTGCCACTACACCACCTGGTCCAAGCAGCCCTCCGGCTACCCAAGCCACTGATAGCTCTACCTCAGCTGGGCCTCTCTCTCCCCAGTCAAGTGCTCCAGCTGTGCCCAACACACAGCCAGCTCCCAGTCCGACTGACAGCCAAGTCTGAATGTTGGTCAACCTCACACACCTGTCTCTCCCACAGCGGGGCCTGTGCTGCCCATCGTGACACCCCAGACTGTGTTGCTGACCATGGCAGGGTACAGTCGCACACATTCCCTGTACAGCTTCTCATGGACTCACTCTGCACTTAGTCCTGCCCACTGGCCTTGTCGGTCACTGCTGTGTGACCCCTGCCTGTGCAGCTTCTCATGGACTCACTCTGCACTTTGTCCTGCCCACTGGCCTTGTTGTTCACTGCTGTGTGCCCCCTGCCTGTGCAGCTTCTCATGGACTCACTCTGCAAGTTGTCCTGCCCACTGGCCTTGCTGTTCACTGCTGTGTGCCCCCTGCCTGTGCAGCTTCTCATGGACTCACTCTGCACTTTGTCCTGCCCACTGGCCTTGTCGTTCACTGCTGTGTTGGACTATTCCCTGTGCAGCTTCTCATGTACCTCATCTGCACCTTGGACTGGCCACTGGCCTTGCTGTTTGCCCCTTGCCTGTGCAGCTTCTCATGTTCCTCATCTGCACCTTGGACTGGCCACTGGCCTTGCTGTTTGCCCCTTGCCTGTGCAGCTTCTCATGTTCCTCATCTGCACCTTGGACTGGCCACTGGCCTTGCTGTGTGCCCCCTGCCTGTGCAGCTTCTCATGGACAAGCTCTGCACTTCGTTGTGACCACTGGCCTTGTTGCTCCTTGCGGTGTTGGACTATTTCCTGTGCAGCTTCTGATGTACCTCATCTGCACCTTGGACTGGCCACTGGCCTTGCTGTTTGCCCCTTGCCTGTGCAGCTTCTCATGGACAAGCTCTGCATTTTGTGACTTACTCTTCTCTAATGGGGCCTATCTGTGCAATTTGTGAATAAAGACAGTTGCTCCTGTTGTCTATTTTGTCAGTGTCCTTACTGAATAAAGTTTTTCCTGTGTGTATATGGTTTACTGTGCCACATGCCCTGTGTGCCACTTTAACATTGCCAATGGCTTGTCTGACTTGTTAAATTTTGTACTGGGGTGACAGGGACTTCGGTTCTTCCTGACTGTGATACTTGTGGGTGCAGTGATGTTGTTTTTAGATGGTACGCTGTTGTCATTTTCATTCTTTGTTCATGTTGGCTATATTGTACACATGTCAGGTATGAGGCACTGACCGCACAGTGTGGGATTCTTTCCACAGGATTGCAGGCAGGCTGGCCAGGGTCATCATGTATGTGTGTTCTTACTTTCTGTGTGCCCAGCTGTGTAGGTGTATGGTCATGTTGTGATGGGCAGTCATCCTAGTCACATGGGTTACTTTCAATGTGTGCACTTGGGTGGTCAAGAAGTGAGCAGTGTGAAGGGGGTGCGTTTGTCATAAGTGTTGATGTGTGTGTGCCCATGCACTGTCAACTACACACGTGTCAACCAGGAGTAGAGTGCCTGTTTGTGTGATTGTTCAGGTTTGTGATTGTGATTGTGTGCACATGTGTGAGTTGTATGTTATGCACTGTGCAGTGTGTAGGTGTGTCGTTGCAGTTCTGGCTGACTCCGACTTGCCAATTGTGAGTGTGCAGAGTGTGTGACTGGCAAGTCAGGGTTTTGTTTTGTTGAACAGCCGTGTGTCTTGATACTGTTTGTACTCACTGTGCATACCTGCTCAACTACACTGACATTGTGGGTGTGATGTTCTCGTGCATTGCTGTCACATGGTGCTTTATTGCCTCCAGTGTGGCATGTGGTGTGCGGTGTCATACCATCCCCTATCTGTGCTTCAGATGCCTTGACATTGTGAGTCAGCACTCCCTCTATTTGTGTATGGTACACTCCTGCCATGTCCACTACTGAAGGGCACACCACTTCACTTTGATGTCAGCTGCCCCCTTGTGTTGCCTGTGTGTGTGTACCTCCCCATCACTTCATTTGTGACACTGTGCTTTGTCGTGCAGATCTTTGGCCAGGAGCGCTGTGCCACTCATGACATTTCCCCAATTAGTTATCTGTTTTGTTCTTGTACTGTTCATCAGTCATGGTTGCTCATATGCAGTTCAACTGTTTGTGCTGCCCAGTCCTCTGGTCAAGTTGTTGCCACTTTTGTGTCCCAGACTTGTGTATCTGTGGGTGTTGTGTTAGGTGTATGTGTGTATGCTGGGGAACTGCTTGACTTCCT
The DNA here is from genome assembly GCF_964204655.1 of Triturus cristatus. Classification (NCBI taxonomy): domain Eukaryota; kingdom Metazoa; phylum Chordata; class Amphibia; order Caudata; family Salamandridae; genus Triturus; species Triturus cristatus. The sequence goes on along the minus strand of NC_140591.1, from coordinate 609,331,897 downwards.
GAGTGTGATGCTGTCAGTGTGCTGTTTTGATTGTTGTTGTGGGTGTTCATGGTGTGTCACTCATGACTGTGTGGGACTGTTATGTTTTGTGTGCACACACTGCTTGTTTTGCATGCAGAGCTGTGGGTGTATGTTGCCTTGTCCTGGCCTGGTGTGCATCCCCTGATGTCCTGCTGTGTTTGATATGTTATTTATTGTCATGTGCATCTGTTGTGTGTTTGATGTGGCTGTGTTGTTCTGTGATAGTGCACTTCTTGTCTGTGTTGTGGTATGTTGTCTGTGCATTGTTCTTGACTGATGAGGTTGTGCACTCATGTTGTGTCTGTGATCCCATTGCCTTCCCACAGTTTGGCTGCACAGGTCATGTGTGGTCTTGTTGTGGTTCTGTGTGTGTTTCTGTTGAGTTATGTGTTTGGCTGTTGTTTTTGTGCAGACATTGGTTCTGGCATCCCTGTGTGTGTGTGTGTGTGATGTTTGTGGATACTCCCAGGGAGTGTGATTGTCTGTGTATTGACTGGACATTATTGACACCCTTCTGTGTGTCTGACACTGGGGTTGTGTGCTGCAGGTGTGAGGGGGTATGTGTGAAGAATCCTACTTGTGTTTGACAGTCATGGAGTGTGTCAATGTGCCCTGTGTGTTGTGCTGCTGGCATACTCCTGTGTAGTTGAAGTGTACATATGTGTGGCTGTTCACAGTTTGACTTCAGGGCCTTCCTATCATCTCTGTGCCTATACATGGGTTGCCTTGCTGTCTCCCTGAGTTGTTGCACTGAAGTGACTGTGGTTTGAGTTCACTCACTGTGCCAGCCATGTGTGCTTTGATGGGGTGAGGGTGTTGTTCTCTGTTCCTTGTCTTACATGTGACGTACACATGCTTGTTGGTTCTCTCCTTGGCCTCCCATTTGTGTGCACCTCACTTTGGCTTTCCTGTATGTTGTGCTCCATTGCTGGTGGCATGTGGTCTGTGTATGTGGCTGTGTGTCAGTGCGGTGTATGTCTGTGTGACTTGGCAGGCTGTGTCCAGTAGGATGTTTGTTCATTGTATGTGTGTGTGTTCATTTTTTGCTTGTACTCAGCTTTATTGCCATGAATGTGGTGTTGTTGTGGTGTGTGGGTTGCCCTGGGCCTGTGCTTCTGTGCTGTGTGTTCCTCTGCAGCCACTCCTGCTGTGGCTGTCTCCCTAGTTGTTTGTTGTGTGGTGCAGGGTGTGGATTCACCTAGCTTGGTGTTGGGCATGGGGGTGCACAGGGGGGTGCACATGGTATGTCCATTCATGTGGGGGGGCCAGTGTGTGGAGTGGGGAGGTGTGGCCCTGTGTACTTTATGCCCTGCCCATGCCTGGAGCTGGCCCTGCCTTCTGCATTGTGCACATGTTTTCCCTTGTCTTCACCGCTGCGGTGACGTGACCGGGACATTACTTGGAGATTGCAGTGATGTGTGACCTGGCTGCGGAGGGGTGACTTGGTGGTAGGTAGGACATGTGTGCGTACACTTGTGGATGTGTTCCTGTCCCCACCAGGGTGTCTGGTGTGGCCAGGGACCCAATATCAGCCCATGAGTTGTGGGTTGTGGTTGTGTGCAGGATTGTGTAGTTGCGTACCTGCGGCGGTGTCCGCGGCGGTCCATGAGTTGCTGGTGATGTTTCAGGTACAGCACCGGAAAGACGTGAAGAACTGGATCCATTGCGGTCGGGACAGGGACTCAGGTTTCGCGCTCCGCTGTCGAGCTTCCATCGTCTCTAGTTGGGTGGTATCTCCGCTGCGGTGCGACTGGCTTTTTGGGGCATTCTGATTTGTACAGCGGAAGGGACGTCATTCCGCACAGCGGTGAGTCTCCATTGGCTCCCACCGCCATAGTGGCGGGTTCACTTTGATGGCGGTGCGCGTGTCGCACTGTGGCGGCTGGGAAATTGGCTGTGTTTGGCCCTACTAATATGGCGGGCGTGAGGCCCACTGCTGACGTGCGGAAAAAGGTATTTTCCGCCACCGCAGGCACCGTGGTGGTGCCACCGCCTGCCATCCTAATAGACCCCCAAGTTGGAGACAAAAATATGGAGAGGATACACCGTTTACAAGGAGTGATGCTCGTGGGGACTGATATAGCAATGAGATTAAGGCAATTTTCTTAGGGCTGAAACCATGCCAGGCTAGAGATTTTAACATATGGTCCCAGTTGATCCTATCAAATGCTGTCTCTGCATCAATAGTTATTGCGGCAAGTGGAGTTTTAAGGAGAGTGGCTTTACTGAGAACATTAAAAAATAATCTAGTATTATCAGATGCCAATCTACCCTTTATGAATGCTGACTGCTCCTTCCCAATAAGATGAGGGAGAAAGGATTCCAAATGGAGGGCTTTTTATATAAAGTGGGATCTTTGCCATCATTATGTATAAGGCATTTTGTGGTTTCTTGAAAAGTACAAGAAGTAAAAGCAGAATTAACCATATAATTAAACAAGTGTAACAAGCGAGAAAGAATAATATTTAAGAAATGAGGACAAAATTCAACAGTAAAGCCATGCGGTCCTGTCATTTTCACTTGTGTCAATGAGTGTAATGCTTAGAAAATCACATTGGAAGTACGGTTCATCTCCAATGATGCGAAGTCAAAATGAGAAGGAGTAGAGTGTGAAAGTTAATGCAGGTAATCATAAATATGAGTGGGTATCACTGGAATTTCTGGAGTATATAAAGTTTTATAGAAATTAACAATATTCTTCCAAGATATCCTTAGATTCTCCTTGCAAGGTTAGCAATGAGTCTATCGTAAATTGCTGTTTCTTCATTTTAAGAAAATTAGCTAGCAATTTACCGACTTGGTTGCATCCTCCATAATAATGAGCATTACTTTTCAACAAAACTAAGTATGCTCCAGTAGTCAAGAGAGTATTAAAATGTAAGTTGGCTTTGAGAAGACTTTGAAGATCACTATTTAGTTTAGAAGAATAGGACTTCTGTTACAATGACTTAATGTAGGACATTAAAGATTTATGTTCCTTATTCTGTAGTTTCTTTTTCTCTGACACATAATTGATGATAAAGCCGCAAGCTGCTGCTTTTTAAATGTGTCCCATTCCAAAGGGGGTGCAGTGGCAGAAGAATCATTAAGCAGGAAAGTTTCAGAAGCAAATGAAGTAAATGACGAAGAGAAATTCAGGTCTCTTAACAATGAATGATTACATTTCTACCTAAGAAGAGCCTTTTGAGGGAGAACCAAGTCCAAATCCGTAATAATCATGGAATGATCAGTACTATGGGCCTTATTTATGAGAAAGTGACTCAGGGTGGTGCCGAAAGCCACATTGCTGTGCTGCACTGAGTCACTTTCAAAGCACAGGGATGCATCATATCTACAATGATATGACAGATCCTTGTGCTCCCCCATGCACTGCGCACAATTGGTTGCCATTCACCGATGCAGGCACCCTTGCACCACTGTAGGGTGATTGTTTTTGTGCAGGAAGGGACACCTTCCGGCACAAAAGGTGTTTTCCTCTTTCTATGTGTGCTGTAGGTTTCACTGCGCTGCTGGTGCGTCATAAAAAGTGACGTATCGGCAGCGCAAGAGGTTTGTAAATAATCCCCTATGTGACTAATGAAGGATTGAAGTATATGTTGTGACAAAGGTTTAGAAGTAAAAATATGATCCAATTTTGTGAGGGTACCATGGGAAGAGGATTAGAAAGTGTAGTCTCATGAGGTGGGATTATAATTCTCCAGGAATCAATAAAGGTACCATGAGATATAGTGGAATGGAATTGCTTGTGCTTTTATGAGGAATAAATCTGGATTGTCTATCCAAAAACGGATCCATAACTTGGTTACAATCACCACCTGAAATAAAGTAAGTGTTTTATATTGAATGCATTTTTGTGCAATTGCGGCCCAAAAAGTATAATCAGGTTAGGTTGGGGCATACATATCTGTTGCAAAGTCATCCTGTGCCCTGGGCACCCCCAACGTTTTGCTGACTGGAACTGGTGGTAACTGACTCTGACTGACCCTGGGCTCTGCCTAACCAGGCCCAGGGCCAGTGCCAAGCTGAAAGGAACACATTAGAGTTATATATAATATGGCAGGGGATTGAAACTACCTAGAGGTCCCCGGTATCCTGGGGCACTGCAGTTTAGAGGCCAGCAGCTTTTCTGCACGTGCATGTGTGCTCTGCTGAAGCCTGGGGTCAGTTTAAAACCAGCCCTGGTTGCCAGGACTGCTTTTAAAAAGTAAAGAGCTGCTCAAATTCGACTTTGATGCTAGAAAACCAGGTTAAGGAAGATCTGCAATATTTCTGCAGATTCAGAACCCCTAAAGTCTCCCTTAGTTGCACAGGGGGTGGGGGTCCTGTAGAGATTAGGGAAATACTTATAAAATATGTTTTTATAAGCCCTGGTGCTAGAAAACTGACCCAAGTCATTTTCCCCATTGCAAACCCCATGGCCCATAGGTTAACATGGTAGGAAGTTATTGATTAATAAATATTGAAAGGAGAGGACTAGCCGGACCATTCAAAGACTTCCCAGAATGGTAGTAGTAAATCCAACAATATTATATTGTTGAATTTCTGCTAACGTGTACATACAAGAAATTATAAGACTTTCTTGTTTGTAGTCCAAATTCAGCCTTCCAGTGGTGTGCCCTGATTGGTCAGAGATAAGTGGATTAGCCAGGCTGCTTTGAAGAGGTGATAAAGAACCACTCTGCTGGGAGGGCAGTGTGCTGGTCTATAGGTATGCCAGGCCAGGAGGTGGAGTCGTAAACTATGCTCTTCAAAGGCAGAGGGGAGGCCTGGGTTTCAGTTTCACTTTGACACTCTTGACCCAGAGTCAGGGCTAGGCTTAAGGAAGGTATGTGCAGATTGTAGGGGGAGAGTCCATGGAAATAAGCCATCCCAGGGGGTGTGTTTAGCCAGCTCTTACCTCCTTGCTGGAAAATCAGCCATTATGGATTTGGAAGAAAGATGAACTCTGGGACAACATAATGCCACACTCCACCGGATGTGGTCATAACTATGAGGAGTTACCCTGCTTTCATTGGTCAGAAGTGACCTGTGGCTTGACCCAGAGAATTTTGAATAAGTATCTGAGAGGGGCAGAGCCCTCCAGATCTGCTGCTTGAAAGTTACTGAAGCAAGACGTGTCCTGCTGCGAAGTTCTGCTGTGCAAAGACTTCTAAGGCCTGACTTCTGAAAACTGCGCCATCTGAAGACTGCAGCCCTGCGGATTACCTTGCTACAAAAGGACTAAGAAGTAGACTCCCTGCAAGCTACAGGTTAACAGAGCTCACCTGGACATCCCCACAAAGAATCCCCAGCCTGGAGAACCGGTGGATTTGAAAGGGTTTTGTTCAAGTGGATTGCGGAATTGAAGTTTCACACTTTCAAGGACCCTCTTGGCGATTCCAGAACCTTGGACTGTGTGTTGGATACTTTGGGACCCGCAAGCAGAACTTCAGGAAGGAGTTCTAACTGGACCTAGCCTGCTGGAGAAGGCTACACAGTGGTGAGACATTCTCCAGAACCGTTTCTAAAGGTGTGTCCCTGTCAGAGAAAACAAAATGACTAAAAGGGGCTCTGTTGGTTTCTAAGCACTGGAAAGTGACTAATCTTTAAAAATTCATATCTCTGGTTCCCTACAGTGGATTTTTTTCATTTTGGTGTCATTTAAAAGATACAAATATTACATATTTTTATAAATTGGTGTTGGATTTTTATTTTGTGTTGTGTCTTAATTATTTACTGAAATGGTGTTTTTGAATGCTTTACATACCTGTCTTTGAAGTTAAGCCTGTCTGCTCGCAGCCACGTTACCAAGGGTTGAGCATAGGAATAATTTTCTAAGACCTATGCTGGGTCCTATTATGTGTTAGTGGCCTTATTGCCAGTGGCAGACCGACATTTGCCCCTACCAATAACCCACCTTCCAACATTTGGTGCTCAGCGGTGTGGATGTGGACTTGCATTTAAAAAGTACACCTTTCAGTGAATGATTTAAGATAATAAAAATCCTCTAAATTGCCTTAGAACAAAACTTTTGAGTTTGATTTTTGGAATTTGGACTAAACTGTTTGTAATCCATTGTTTTGATTTTTCCAAATTGTTTTAAGTCTGTTGTGCCTAGTTTTTTGTGACCCAAAACTAGGGAACCATGGAGCTGGACCTGGCTAAACTGTCCCAGTTCTCAGTGGGTGATCTTAGGGTACAGTGTAGGCTTAGGGGGCTGCCTGCTTCCAACAAGATTAAGAAGACAGCGTTGCTTAAGTCCCTAACGGCCTGGGCTGGGGTAGCTGAGGAGACGCAAGGGGGGTGGGAGGATGTTCCCCCCAACCTCACCCGAGAGAGAGGTGAGGATGAGACCTCTCCCATTGTGACTAGTGTTAGCCAGGTGAATCAAGGTGGTGGTGGGAGTGGGGAAGTGTCCCTTACTCAGGTACCACTACTGTCCCTTGCAGAGAGACAGCTTCAGGCTCAATTAGAGTTGATTGCCTTGGAGAAGGAGAAATTCGAACTGGCTAAGAGAAGATGGGAGAGGGAGGAGGAGGAGAGGAATGGTGGCAGCGAACGTGAAGAGGATGTTGAGATGTCCAGGGGTGGTAGATTGAACCTAAACTTCCCAAGGGCATAGTACCCAAGTACACTGAGGGGGATGACATTGACAAGTGGCTAGCAGCTTTTGAGAGGGCCCTTAAAATGAGTAGGGTCCACTCTAGGTATTGGGGTGCACTCCTGTGGGAGTTGATTCCAGTAGCTGGGAGGGATAGGCTCCTGACCCTGTAGGGAGAGGATGCAGAATCATACCAGCAGATGAAGGCATGCTTAGTCAAGAGATTTGGTCTGACTCCAGAGCAGTACAGGGTGAAGTTTAGAGGCACCCAGAAATTGAGTTCAAAGTCTTGGGTAGACTTTGTGGACATTTCAGTGAAGGCACTGGAAGGCTGGATTGTTGGTAACACAGTTGGCTCATATGAGGGATTGTATAATTTGCTTTTGAAAGAACATATTTTGACTCATTGCGCAGAAGAGAAGTTACATCAGTCTCTAGTGGACTCTAAGCTGACAGACCCCAGAGAGCTGGGAGAAGCAGCTGATGAGTGGGTGAGAACCCGAGTTTCCATTCAGCACCAGGGGGATGACCAGAAGAAAGGAGGACAGGTCCCTCCCCAGGGGAAAGCCCAGGGAAAGGAAGGTCAAAACCAAGAGTCCTCCAAAGACCCACAAAAACCTGCACAAGGAGGGGGGCCCCGAACCAACCCAAATTCAAAGGGAGGGGGTATCAGGGAAAGAATGGTAGGTTCTTTGATCCCTCAAAGGTGGGTAAGTGCTTTGGCTGTAACCATTTGTTTATCCAGATAGATGTGTCCTTCATAGCTTGCTTTAGGCTTTTGAGTTCCTGATCTGAGTAAACATATGATGGAGATGATAACAAGGATCTGTGAGAATGTTTCCTGACAGTCTTTGTAGGAGCCCTTGCCAATAGGTCCCACATTTCTTTTGTCAATGCTTATGGTTCTTTCTACAAAGGCTCTCGTCCTTCTGTTATGTAAATCTGTTTTAGAACCTCTGCCCCTGAAAGCCAATCTTGCAGCACCTTGTCCCTCTTTTTGGGTAGTAACCCTCCTGGTCTATCTCTGAGATCACTTCAATGGATAAACATCTGAGTTTTCTCCTCTCTATGGATACTCTCACCTTTACCCCACAGCTGCAATCATATATTGAGGGCTTCCTGTGTCAATGCACTTACGTATGCCTAAAAAACACCCACAACCCCATCACTTGTGTACATTCCATACAGCATGGCTCCCTGTATCAGATCTATGGGCCCCATTAGGATGGCGGGCGGACTGCAGTCCGCCCGCCACCCAAGCGGTGCTGGGACCGGCCGCCATGGGTTCGGCAGTCCCGCACTGCCAATTAGGATGCGACTGCCACCCTGGCGGTCGCATCCCTCATCTTCATCATTACGACGAGTGCTGCTGTAAGCAGCACCTGCCGCAATGCCAACGAGACATGTTGTGCATTACCATGCACAACATGACAGGCACAGCGCGGTGCCTGCCACCTTGTGCATGGCAATGAAGGAAGGTACCATATGTACCCCCCAAGTGCAGCCCCCCACCCCTCCACCCCCCCCCGGGGGCCCGCAACGGGCTCCCACAGCAATTCCCACATGCCTTTCCATGGTGGCATCGTGGCCATGGAAAGGCCTGAACCGCCAGGCATCATAATATGGATGGCGGTGCCAACTTGTGCCCGAGTTCCGCCCGGTTGGCAATCATGACGATTGCCGACCAGCGGAAAAGCGAAAAGCGGCCGACAGACTTTCCGTCCGCCGTGGTACTCCCCGCCATGGTAATGTGGCAGGGGGAAATGTGGTGTGGTTAAGATGGCGGGTGGTTCGCCTCCACCGGCCAGGCGGTGGCGATCCGCCCGCCATCATAATGGGGCCCTAAGAGTTCATAACAAATGGACCACTTTGTCAGCGTGAGGTCCTACCTCTCATTACCTTTCGAATCAAATCCTTTGCTGTGTCTCTGTTGGATAGTAGTGCTATGTATGTGACTAGGCTTCACATTTGGATCTTCAGCTGCCTATATAGTATGAAAACACATGTAGGCGACCAGCCTAGTCCTGCTATGCCTGCCTTCCATATACACTCCCTGCAGAGCCATTCCATCCCTTATTTTCCTGCATTGCAGCAATGGGATGCCATTATTGGACTTTTGTCTTGCCTGATGCTTTGCATCAGTAAGGAAAAGCAATTCAGTGCTTCCTCATATAGCTTTACTTCATATAGAAGTGATTTACAGTAAACGAGGACTAGGGTTGACTTTGTCCTGTGTCAAATCACTGCAGTGATTATAGAAATCGATGTATGCCACCCCAAACAATTGGAAACCTATTTAGTGAAAAAAACGAATTAATAGAAATACAATTTGTTCCAAAACAATAAAAAAATAGCAGTATAAAACAATATTATTCATTTACTTAAAAGAAAACATTTTAAAACAAAGAAAATGTTTAGCCCATAGAACATAACGGTCAAGAAACATAGTTTTGATGGTTAAGTAGTAAAAGAGGTAACTAAACAAAGGTTGAGGGTTAAGAAGAGGAATGAGGGTGCAGACGCCCCCTCCAAAAAATGGAAAAAGATGATTCCTCTATGAACGAATTTTAACAATGAGCGAAGTGGGGTGTTGGAGATGTCTCCTAAAATAACTGGGAGGAAGGAATGAATAGGATGAGGAGGTGGGAGGAAGAAGGAATGTGGAAGGAGCTATAAAGAGTGGGAAGAGAAAGTGGGATTTCTGAAGCAACCCCTTTGTATAGCATAGTGAAACGTCATTCAATAATAGGACGTGAATGAGAGTGATCGTAAAAAACAAATTTTATGGCAAGACCGGAGGCTCCTATTATGCTTTCTTTTCTTGCATTTATTCCAATAGCAGCAAGATAAGTAAAAAACTACACTCCCCAGAAGGTTGTAGGAGAAAACTACTGGCCAATGGGGAGAACAATAACATAAAGAAAACCAATCAGGTCAGGCCAACCATATAAGGACCTATCTGACCGCAAGCAGTCCTCTTTTCTTGCTGCTCGCAGTCAGATAAGTCGAATTCTCTAATTCTCCTATTTTGAAACTTGTGTTATAGTGTATTTAAAGCATATTTATGGTGTATTTATTGTTTCCATGAGCATTGTTTTATGCGCTACGTTTCTATGGTTACGACTTCGTTGTCGTTTGAGCGCTTTTGAAGTTTCTCTTCGGCTTTGAATTCAGCGCGTCTGTTCACGCGCGCGCGCGCGCTTTGTTTACTTTACCGGCTTTCGTTCGCTCGCTGCCTCAGAACGACTCGCTTCTGTGACGCCTGTCAGCGCTGCTTGTAGCTTCGTGTTCTCAGTCTCCTCAGCGCTCGTCTGTGTAATTCTTGGCCACACCTCCTTTTGAAGCTTATTTTTCACTGGCAAGCTCTCTTCTACACGCCCCCTTTGTTCTTCTGCTCAGGTTAACCCTTTGTTGACCAGTTTAATAGAAATGGATGTTCCCAGCTCTCCTGAGCTTGATAATGAGGAAAATATTAATTTCAAATCAGATTTGAGCCACTTTATTAATTCTTCTGTGGAGACTGCAGTTGAACATTCCATGCAGAGAGTGTCTAAGACCATGGAAAATTCTTTACTTCGTATGATGACCAAAGCTTTGGCCCAGTCTGCGGGGGAAAGCAGAAAACGTAAACTGGTTCCACCCACTATTTTACCTCGAAAAGTGTCACATGTGGTTAGCGAGGTTTCCTCGCGCAAGATTGAGGATGCTGTTCCTCCCAGGCCTCAGTCAAAGGAGGGGACTACTTTGACATTTGGCAAAAGTAAAGCCAAGCTTAAAAATGTGTTGTTCCTAAGAAGCTGGTCATTAATACCATCCAGGATACGGATGATTTGTGTGACACAGATGAAGACCCCCTTTTTGATCTTTTTGGTGTTGGCGATTCTTCACCCAAGAAGCAAAAGTTATCTCCCTTTGAGTCCGAACCTATCCTAGACTCAGAAGGAATGCCCATGTTTGATCCTGCTTTGATTAGACATCCAAATTCTATGGAATGGTTTCCCATTCTCCATGTGGGGGAGTATATATCCTCCAAACTACGACAACCTCTGGATAAATCTGTCAGAGCAAAATTAAAATCCGAATGCGCCAAACCTTCTTTGGCCTCCAACATTACGGTCACTCCCACTATTGACCAACCGCTCCTCACCTTCTTTTCAAAGTTCGGTAAGGACCCTCGTAAGGGGGTGGATAGAGCATGGTCCTCTTGTCAGGACAAACTCTTGGATATGGTGGGCCCCCTTGCCCGCATTTTAGATCTGGCAGAGTCGGCGCGCTCTGAGGAGTTGGTGCTAAATCCTGAAGAGGTTTCACTTTGGGCCCAATGTACTTTTTGTTTATTGGGCAATGCCAATGCCGCCATTACGCATGAAAGGAGCAAAGGTCTCCTAATTAAGTTAGACCCTAAGTTAGCCAATCTGGCTTCTCAGGACCCTGGACTCAAAGCGGACGGTTTACTCTTCGGTGATTCTCTGGTCAAGGACCTGTCTAAATTTGTTTCCACTTTTGCCTCTCTTGACAAGGCCCAACTTTCCATTAAAAAGGTTTTTGCTCCTCGGGTTTTCGGCAGGGCCGGCAGAAGCAGGAGCCGCTCTTCCGGCCGTTTTTCCAACTTCCAACGTTCCAGAGGCGCCTCCAACGCCGGATTTCAAGAGTACAAACCTCAGTTCTACCCCCAGCGTGGCTGTGGCTTCCGGGGTCGTGGACAAAGGGGCCACAGAGGCAACAACAACAACTCCAACTTCTCCCAACAAGGTGAGCCTGTCTTCTGGCCCTCCCGTGGGAGGGCGTTTAGCTCTTTTTCTAAGCAAATGGCAAACCTTGACCTCGGACCCTTGGGTTCTCAGTTCCGTCCAAGGCTATCTCATAGAGTTTTACGCTCCTCCTTTCCAGGTTACTTTGCCTCCTCCTCTGGTTTTTTCCGACGACGTGTCACGCTTGATCTCTCAAGAGATTCTTTCCCTGTTGGCAAAGAAAGCTATCCAAAGACTCCCATTCGATCCCTCGGGCTTTCTCAGCACCTTGTTTCTGGTTCGCAAAAAGAACAAGAAGATGCGTCCCGTTATCAATCTCAAAGTCTTCAATCAGTTTGTTGTTTACAGACATTTCAAAATGGAAACCATTATTCACTTGCGCGACACTCTACGAACCAGCGACTGGTTGGTACGGCTGGATCTTCAGGATGCATATCTGACAGTCCCTATCCATCCCTCGCATTCCAAGTTCCTCCAGTTTCAATGGCTGGGCATCACTTATCGGTTTTGTTCGCTCCCCTTCGGGCTTTCTTCGGCCCCTTGGTGTTTCACCAAACTCATGAAACCTGTGGTGGCTTATCTTCGAGCTTTGGGAATTCGCCTAATCATCTATCTGGACGATATTCTTCTGATGAATGCGAGCAAACCAGGTCTCTTGCGGGACCTTCAGGTGACCCAATCTCTTTTGCTCGATCTCGGTTTTCTGATCAATCCAGAGAAATCCATGTTGGTTCCCTCTCAAAGAGTAGAGTTCCTGGGGTTCCGCGTTGAGTCTCCCTCGGCGTCTCTCTTTCTCCCTACCGAAAAGATCGCAACTATCCGTTCAGAAATTTCTCAAGTTCTTTCTCTCTCTCAAATATCCTTTCGCTCCCTCGCAAGGATCGTGGGGCTTCTCTCCGCCTCCATTCAAGCCATCTTCCCAGGTCCTCTTCATTATCGGGCTCTTCAGCGCCTAAAAATTCGTCATCTACGTCAGGGGCTGGCTTACTCAGATCTTATCCTCCTAGATCGAGATTCGCGTTCCGAACTGCAATGGTGGATAGACCATTTAGATGCGTGGAACGGAAGGACTATCTTCACCACGGCCCCAGATCTTGTGTTAGAACCAGATGCCAGCCTGGCGGGTTGGGGCGCCCGTTGTGGACCAATCTCGACTGGAGGTACATGGTCTCTAGAGGAGTCGTCATTGCACATCAACTGTTTAGAGATGCTTGCCGGCTCCTTTGCAATCCGCAGCCTCGCAAAGAACAAGGTAAGTTGTTCCATTCTTCTCAGGATGGACAATGTTTCTGCGGTCCGTTACATCAACCATCTCGGTGGCACAAGATCCAAACCCCTCGCAGAACTCGCCAAGAGTCTATGGCATTACTGCCTCTCCCACAATCTCTCCATCCAAGCCGAGTATCTCCCCGGCGATCTCAATTCCGTCGCGGATTAGCACTCTCGGTATCTCCGGGATTCCAGCGACTGGAGATTACTTCCCTCCGTATTTCATTCTCTCTCTCTCAAGTGGGATCCTTTCTTCATCGACCTGTTTGCATCCCGCCTCAATTCCCAGTTACCTCGTTTTTACAGCTGGCGCCCGGATCCGCTTGCTTTAGCGACCGATGCGTTCCTTCAGGATTGGTCACTTCATCTCAATTACGCCTTTCCTCCCTTTCTCATGATCAACAGAGTTCTTTCCCAGATTCGACGCCAGCAAACGTCTCTAGTCATGATAGTGCCCTTTTGGCAATCCCAGATTTGGTTTCCTTCTCTCTTGGAACTAGCGGTGGACTTTCCGGTCCTTCTTCCTCATTCCACGGACCTTCTTCTGGACCCTCGAGGTTCCCCTCACTCCCTCATTCTGGATCGGTCTCTGACTCTTTCGGCCTGGAAGCTCTCCGGCCTCTCTCTTCTGACCAATTCCTTTCTCAGGAAGCTTCAATCTTTATTAGCCGGGCCTGGGCTCCCGGTACTTCCAGAGCATACAAATCCGCTTGGTCTCTTTGGTCAAGCTGGTGTCTGGAACGGTCTATCGATCCCTTTTCAGCCTCTGTGACTTTTGTGGTTAATTTTCTGGCCTCGGAGGCCAGCGCTGGTAAGTCTTATCACACGGTGAACCTGTACAGATCAGCTATTTCTCTTAATCATCGTCCCATTGACAATAAGCCGGTCGGCTCTCACCCGCTGGTTTGCCGTTTGTTAAGAGGAATCCGGTTTTCCAAACCTCCGTTGGCTAAGTATTCCTCTTTATGGGATATTAATTTGGTTCTCAAATTGTTTATGGATTGGCCTGATAATGCTGCCCTTTCCTTGAAAATGTTGTCTGCAAAACTTACTATGTTGTTGTGTTTAGTCTCCATTAAACGTGTTTCTGATGTTAGGGCTTTAGACCTTTCTTCAAGACAGTTTTCTCCTACTGGAGTATTGTTTCAGGTGCAGAGACGCACAAAAACAAATTTACAAACAGTGTTTTATCCTTACTTTCCAGCTCAACCGAAATTATGTGTGGGTCGCTGTTTAAAAGCCTATGAACAAAAATCTGCTGACTTTAGGACTTCTTCACATACCCAACTGCTCATTTCTTTCCGCAAACCTCATCTTCCTGTTTCCGCTGCTACTCTGGCCCGTTGGGTCCGTTGGATCATGTCTCTTGCGGGCATTGATGCTTCGGTGTTTGGTGCTCATTCTACCAGGGGTGCCATAGCTTCTAAAGCCTTTTGGTCGTCTAGAGGATATCCTTAAGTCAGCAGATTGGTCTAATGATAGTGTTTTCAAGACCTTCTATTGTAAACCTGTGATTACTGCTTCTTCTCTGGTTGTTGATATGCTTTGAACTAGCATAATAGGAGCCTCCGGTCTTGCCATAAAATGTAGATTTTCCTAATAAGTTATGACGGAAAGTCTTAATTTTATTAAAGACACGGAGGCGAGTATTATCCCTCCACAACAGCTCTAATTTGTTCTGTTTCTCCCCCCCAGGAACTCCAGCTTTACCACCGCCTTCCTTGTGAGTCTGGTCCTGCCTCACCGGAGCCATTGTCGTCGACTTCCATCTGGCTACCATATTGATTTCCTCAGGATCTTTCGTCCATGGTGTTCCTCACTCAAGAACTGTTTACCTGGATATTGACTGTTTACCTATTGTTATTCTTAATTCCTCTGTTTTTATCTTCTTCCTAATTCGCACAAGAAAAGAGGACTGCTTGCAGTCAGATAGGTCCTTATATGGTTGGCCTGACCTGATTGGTTTTCTTTATGTTATTGTTCTCCCCATTGGCCAGTAGTTTTCTCCTACAGCCTTCTGGGGAGTGTAGTTTTTTACTTACCTCGCTGCTATTGGAATAAATGCAAGAAAAGAAAGCATAATACTCGCCTCCGTGTCTTTAATAAAATTAAGACTTTCCGTCATAACTTATTAGGAAAATCTACATTATGCAAAACTTGTAGAAAACCACCTGGTAGAATGTATATTCTTGATTGATTGCGTTACACCTTCTTAAAAGTTTAAAAAAGGCACCTTGAAAAAAAACATGACAATTATTTCCCACCAAATGTCATTCATCTTGAAAATATGGATTAAATAGTTTAGGTGAATTGGTTTCTCAACATCAGTATTCTAATATTTCGTTGTGAAATTGCATTCAATGTCCACCACCTAGCCTAGGTAGAACAATCTATTTATTTAAATATACTAACCTAAATTATTGACTTTAGGGCCAGCTGTACTAAGCACTTTTGCTGTTGCAAACCTGTGAATTGAAAAATCACAGGGTTTGCAACCATATAAAGGCCATTTCTAAGTACAAAACCCATTTTACGAGTCAGAAATGTTTTCCCAGTTTATAAAATCGATTCTGTAACCCAAACTGAATCACACTTTGAAAGGGGTGTGAAAGGGCATTGCTTACAAACTGCAGTCGGTGCTGAATATATCAAAGGATTGCAACTGCAGTTCCAGTTTCGGATCCATTGACCAGTTACAAACTTCTCAAAGGAGGTAGTAGGTGATGTGAAAACAGGAAGGTGCCCCTTTGAAACCGTTTCCCTTTGGGAATATGTGGCAGACTCAGGAGTAGTAGGCAGCGGTCCAGGGGATCAGCATTGCTCCCTCTCCTTGAAATTTTTCAAAATGTAAAACTTTTTTTTTTTTTTAAAGTAGCATTGCTTCCTTCCTTTCGTTTCAGAACGCAAACACAGGGATGGTGGGATCTGCTTTCCTTTGCAGTCCACCGCCCTATTGAGTGCAGCCAATCACACTGATTTGAAAATTGCGACCTGCCTAATATTAACTAGTTGGGTTGGTCTGCAACTCCCTGTTATTCGTTATTTTGTAAACTGACCAATGAGGGCTTAGGTTGATTTGCAAAATCCAAATCCATTCACAAGCTATTGGTCAACAATTTGCGACCACTTTTTGCCTATGGAATAATAGTACATCTGACCCTTTGTTCTTTATGGCTGCTTTAGCTTGTTCTTTGAATTAACTGTGAGGCAAGCTTCTTCATAAGAAGACAAGCAAAAACAGAGGGCAGTGGAGGAAATATGCGGAACAATGCAGTTTTTGTATTTTTAAGCAGCTCTTTGCCTGTCTCTAGATGTTAGTTTGCTTCAAATAGCAATTAAGGGTTGAGAAAATGGTTATGGAAGACAGTGAAGACATTTTGGCATTTATGTTAGGCTCAGGCAAAATTATTTCACTATAAGCATATTCTCATGACATTCATGATTATTGGGTCATTCTTATTTCAGGTAACTTTTAGGTTTCTCCTAAAAAAAATTTATAGATAATTTTCGCTCATACAAGACTATCTAGTGAGAAATGTTGAAACTGGTTGTGTGTCGTGGCTTCATGTGCTGCGCTAGCAACATTCTCAGTGCAATTTAAGAAACTGTATGGTACATATATTCAATATATTACCTTACATTACTTTTGTATGCAAGGTGTTACCTTGCATACAATATTCATGCCAAGCGCAATTTGCATGGTATGCATAATTTTAAGAAAAAAAGACACGATCTAAGCTTGAAAAAAAATATGAATTTTCTCCTACACTTAATTCACATAGATAATTTGTGCTAAGCCCACAGAAGTCTGCAAGTCTAAATCCCAACGGGAACTCGAGCACTTTTAGGGCATTTTAATGAACTGTGCATTACTCTATAGCCAGTCCTCTAATGAACGTGCAAGAGCTTTTCAGAAGAGACATATTCACTGAAAGGTGGTTCAGGAATCTAGGTTTGATGTTCATAAGGGTTTAACAGGGGTCTCCAACCTTTTTGCCAGTAAGAGCTATTTATGTTCAATGGAAATCATTCTGAGCTACTAATATAGTGAACACATCAAACCAGATTACATCACTGACCCCACTATGCATGTTTACAAGAAGGGTTGCCAGCAGTAATGTAAAAAAGGCTTTGCCCATTTTGGATGCCTTGTCATGGGTAAGACATAGCAGCCATAGCTGCAGTGCTCCTGGCACCAAGATAATAATGTTAGTAATGCGTCTCCCCAATGCCAAATGAATTATCAATCAATAGCAGATTTATATTTATTTTGGAGTTTCAACCATTTTTCACCTAACATTACTAGGGGACATATTATAAAGGACGGCGTTAAAATTATCGCCGGTTTAGCGGCAGAAAACTGCATGTTCTGGTGTGAACATGGGCTTCTATTGGAATTCTCCAGGGCATATTATCAAGCCCATTATCGCCGCTTTTTCTGCCGCTAAACCGGCGATAATTTTAACGCTGTCCTTGATAATATGCCCCTAAATGAGTTATACAAAATACGCATATTTTCGCCTCAAATTCACTCTTTTCAATCTTGGTAGAAATATATTAATTGATCCAAGCAAACATTTCTGATTTACTGGGCTGGACTGCACACAGGAGAGCTACTTAAAAATGGCTGGAGAGCTACCAGTAGCTCACGAGCTACTGGGTTGGGAAGCCTGGATTAAACCCCACATACGTAGGTCAAACTTTTATTTTCTTCTGGCAATGGAAAATGAACATGCATTTAACTTTGCTCCTTCTTGAATTAAGTGCAGCTTGACTTTGGTGCTAGCAGCCCAGTGTGGGTCAGAAATAACTGCATAGTGGAATTAGAATTTTTGAATGTGAGAAAAATGCACTTGTGTAGCAAGGGCAAACAATGTAAACAATCCCGTCCGTAAATCACGAATTGTCACAGGCCATGCTCCCTATATGCCGCCTACACATTATTTTAAACGCACTTGAGAATATGCTGGACTGATTTAACAGGGTGTTGTTAATCCTAACAAAATAGCATGATCTAAGCCACCTTGTACATATACCTCAAATTGGATAATACACATACCAATCCTCCGGATAACATGCACCCGAACTGGTAAAGTTTTCCAGCAATACACATCACAATTCTACCAAAAATATAAACAAAATGTTGATAGTTCCCACACTCATGATCCTACTCAACCAGAAAGCAGACTCTGCTTTGTGAATGGAATGGATCCATGAGACGTGGGTGTAAATGTATCTGAACCTGACAGCATTGTGAAGCAATACAGTGCTATACACATCTCTGTTAACATAATATGATACATGGGAGACAGAAATTCCAGCATAAAGGTCTGTCTCTAATTTATTTTCTTACTACACTCAAGTTTTTTATATACCTGCTGAACTCTATTTAGTTATTATAGTTGAGTTTGACATCACAATGACTGCTGCTGGCTTTTCCTTCATCTGATATGTTGTTCTACAAAGAGAACTGACCAGCACAAAGGGGGTATTTATGGCAACATGTTATTTTTGCATGCTGTAAGTTACTAGAGGAAACACTGAATCTTTCTACGTGTTTCTACACATTCGGAGCTACAGCATTTTTTTATCGCATTAACATTAAACTGATTCTAATATATATTTTTTGCAACAAATTACTAAATGCTTTCGGGTGTGTTACTTTTTGAAAGACATATTTCACTTGTATTCGTCACGTCTGCAAGCATGAACTGACATTAAATGAAATGAGGGATTTATAAAGCGCTACAAATTCCGCAGGTGTCTAGACGCTGGATAGACCAGTAGGCAGTCGTATTAGGAAGATGTGTTAATAAAGCCAGGTTTTTAAATGCTTCCTGAATTGAAGCAGGTTAGGTTCATTTTTGATCGAAATGGGCAGGGCGTTCCAGAGTTTGGCAGTGGTGTAAGTGAAACTTTTGCCTCCCCATTTTACTTTGGCTATATTGGGAATAGATAAGTTGCCACTGTTAGATATTCTTAGTGATCTGCCCGGGATGTAGGGTTTGAAAAGTTGCGATAGTTGCCATGGGCCCTTGCCACATGTGGCCTTGAATGCAATACATAAGGTCTTAAACTGAATGCGCTTACTGATGAGCAGTCAATGTAGCTCTGCGAGAGCCTTGGAGGCTGAATCGAAGCAAGTGAGCCCAAGCAGGACTCTGGCAGCAGCATTTTGAGTAGTCTGCAGTTAACGTACACTGCGCTTGCTTGCGCTAGTAAGGAGGGCATTGCAATAGTCCAGCCTCAAACCAAATAAGGATGTGACCACTGTTTTCCTGAGCTCTAATGGGATGAACGGAAGTACTTTTTTCAGGATTTTGAGAATGAAAAAGCAGGCTGTTGTGGTGGGATTGATCTGGGATTCGAAGGAGAGTTTGGAGTCGAAGAGAACTCCGAGGTTCTTAATCTTGTTGGCTGGTGTTGGGGGAAGTCCCATGTGAGTTGGCCACCAGCTGTCTGACCAGATAATAGGCGTGTTGCCAAAAATCATAACTTCCATTTTTGAGGTATTACATTTCAGACATTGGTCTGCATCCACTTCCCTATGTGGCTCATACAGTTTTTGAATCGAGATGCAGTATCTGCGGATGAGCTGTTGATGGACACGATGATTTGTGTGTCGTCCGCATAGGACACCAGAGTAAATCCAAAAGTTCTTATTAGCTTGACCAGAGGGGTGACATACAGATTAAAAAGAGTGGGGCTCAGTGAAGAGCCCTGAGGTACTCCAGAAGGTAGTGAGAAATCTGGGGAAATAAATGAGTCAAGTGCCAGTTATGGAGTCCTGTTTGAAAAGAGGGATCGGAGTAGGAGGAGTGCTTTATCCCTGATTCCCAGCGAGGCAAGGCGCTCAACCAACACATCATGGTTGACCGTGTTGAATGTAGCAGAGGGATCTAAAAGGATGAGGGCAGCGCACCCACCTCTTTCAAGGGTTTGCCTAAGTTCCTACGTAGCTGTAATTAGGGCCAGCTCAGTGCTGTGATGTGCCCAGAAGCCAAATTGCAAGTGGTTGAAGATGTCACCTTCCGCAAAAAAGGTGGACAGCTCCTCATTTAGCTATCTTTCTATAGTTTTAGCAGGAAACTGTATCCTAGAAATAGGTCTGTAACTGGAAGGATCCTCAGGATCCAAATTTGTTTTTTTCAAGAGTGGCAATATAGAGGCTCTTTTCCAGTTAGTGGGAAAGTCCCCCGAAGAAATCATGAGGTTAAAGATAGGCCAGAGAGCGGATGCTGTGATTTCAGGGACCAGGTGCAAAATTTTGGGAGGGCATGGATCAGAGGGAGATCCAGACTTAACTAAAGAGATTAGCTTGATAGTCCGGTTGAGTGTGATTGGCGGAAACCTAGGCAGTATGGTGGTGGAAGGGCTGTCTGTATTGGTGTGACGGGCTAGACGAGCACTTGGGTTTTTATCTATGGGTGCAGACAAATTAGACTGGGGAACGGAAGCATCAAAGACTTGCAAAGACAAGCATGCTTCATTTTTCAAATGAAAGAGGAAGATCCCTAGTATTTAAGTGGTTTGAGGTAAGGTTGATGATATGTCCATCTATTATAAGGAATAAAATGCCCTCTGCCGTATGCTAAATAGATATTGCAAGTCAGCTTGGAGTTCCATGAGGAAGGACACAGAACTTCTTTGTGACTTGCTATAGCCTTATAATATGTGACAGGTGGTACTGTGTCCCATATATAAGATGGCATATGCACAAGAGAATCACAGGATGCAGTTAAATGTAATTCTTCAGTCAGTTCCCACTATTTTGATTATGGCCATGCTTCGACAATCCTTTCGTGTGTCAGGCTTTCCCCTCACCGACCATCATCGATGTAGACTCAATAAACATGAACCAACCTTAATGTGTATGGCTTTAACGCAACTTATCAAAAATTATGTAATGTTCATAACATCAGGGACGGCTCCTCTCCTATGGCGGAGGAGTGTCGCCCCACTAGTGAAATGCGAGCACAAAGAAGGTAAATAAAATGACAATAAAACTATTTTATTATCATTTTATTTTTCACTTCTAGTCTTCGAGGCGAGTCTGGGGCAGGCTGACGTCTCCACATCAGCTGTGGGGGGAGTGGGAGTAGGCACGGAAAGTATTCATGTAGGTTTGGCCGGCAGTCAATGGCCGGCCAAACCTACATGCGCATTTTGATATCTCCAGGCTGTTCCTGGGAGATATAATGAGTGCTCAGGGCACACGCTCCCGGTCCTCACGGAGCATTAACCTGGCCCGCTCTGCCCATTCCCAGTGCTTCTTTCATGGTGGGGATTGGGTGGGGTCTGGAAGCCTGTGCTCCCAGGGATTGTAGTTCCAGGAGCCGCGAGGTGTGGCACGTCATGAGGCCAAGGGAGCAGAAGAGTGTGGGCCGGCGAGGGAGAAGAAGAACAAAGGGCCAGCTGCGAAAGCTAAGTGTTTAAATGTTATTTTTTTTTTTTTCCCCTCGCTGCCCCTGCTGTCCCCCAAGTCAGATTGGCAGCAGCCACTACTGCATCACATACCAAAATAATGTAAACCACAGAGCTTAAAGACTCTTTACACATGTTAACCAATGAGGGGCGTAACTATACCCAGTGGAACAGGTGCATTGGCACCAGAGCCCAGAGTAGTGAATGGCCTTCCACACCTCAATATTGGCTGTTGTTTACTACCCAACAGGGTGCATAAGACTGCCTATGTTCAGTGCTTGAAACGGAAAAATAGAAGGGCTTGTTTCTGAGAAGGGCCGGTACTCTCCAATTAAAAGTATGATGTCCCTCTTGAGAAGTGCCGGAACTCTCCAGGGACTCTCCAAATAAAAGTATGATGTCACTCTTGAGAAGTGCCAGAACTCTCCATCTCAAAAGAAAAAAGTGCCGGTACTCAGTACCGGTCCATTTAAAGCGCCTGCAGTCGGGCCCACTGCACCCATGTCACGCCACTGAAGTCAATGCAGCCTCCATATCACATCATGGCAGCAGAGAAAAGACTATCTTTGCTGATAGCAGCAGACGGCCGCATTTACCCTGATGGTTTCACAATCGAGGGACCCTGCCCGCTCTAATCTTGCAAACCAGCAGAAGCACGTCTGCCTCAGAACAAGATTATCAGCCAGTGCGTTCTGCCTCTGTGAGGACTCGCTCCTCATTGTGCACTGCGTACAAAACAACCGACTGAAGCAAGTTTGCAAAGGAATGTTTTAATGAATGTAAACCATCTGCATTTTGCTTGAACTGCCACATAAAATGCAGACTATTGAACTCCGACTTGAAATAGCTTTCGCTTGCGAGAGATCCATGTGCATTGAAAATTACTGCACTTGCATAAAAAAGCCCAACACCATTCTTCCGCGAATCCTTTAATCATGAGCGTTAAAAGGCCGGCCCTTCAGAGGATTGCGGGCTGCAGACGCGGGTCTGCGCGCTGCCAGAGTCGCTCTCGGCGCTGCTAGCTATTTTTCTCGTGCAAGTGATGCTAATGGCGAGTGACACGTGCACCTGTTGTCACCATCTCGCGGTAATTAGCATAGTGCCCTAAGTAGCAGCGAGGCCATCGCATCCAAGCACAGGCCATTAGCATACTGCAGCTGTTATCGGAGGGGGAGGCTAATGGAAGGGGTGGTTGAGCGCGCGGCGGCCTCACCACGGCAGCGGAGCTCCCACTATTGGGGTCACCGGGGACGGGACAAGGGGGCTCTGGGATGGAGCCAGTGAGGGGTGAAAGAATGCATTTTACTGCAGGTTTACTTTCATGCATTATGCATGGCCTTCAAGGTCACTGCGTGATCACTTATAAGATTTTAATGAGATATCAAAGTGGACAGGTTGGGAGGTAATTAATGTGATCGTATGGGAAAGATATGGGTGCAAAAATAGAATGGAGGCACGCAGTCAGTGGGGAAAAAGTGAGCAGCGCGAATGAACCTAAATATGGCCTTCGAGGGCCAGCACGTTAAGTGAGAGATCAAATTGTGAAGCACTGGTCTCTTTCGAGGACATCTCGCTGCTGCTTTTGCTTTAAAGAACATGATGGGCCCGAATTAGAGAGAAAATAAACCCCGTATAGTGAGTACGTGCATAGTATTCACCAGTGCAGCCACAGCCAATGTGGATGCACTTTTAATGTCTGCTGTGGAGAAAACAAATTTTCGGAAAATGTCCAATGCCTGATTTAGAGGAGGTCAGTAAGTGTACATCTGCTTAAACAAGCATTGGCAAAAACCAATAGGTTTCGCCACTGCAAAATCTATTATTTCTGTCAATGTTTCTTTAGACATGTTACACAACAGTGCAAGGTAAAACTTTATTGACTTTGCCATTGCTTGTTTAAAAGTGAAGCAACCTGCAAACAAATGGTAGCTGTGGGGCACTGGGGGAGCAATGAAGGAGCAGTTGGGAGGGAAGCAATGGTTAGCGGGCGAGGAGAGCAACTGGTGGCAGAGCAAGGAGACAGAGGGACGGTAGAATAATTTTAAAAAAATCTAAAGAAAGACAGATAGGGACGGCTCCTCTGTTTCAGCCTAACCAAAATGCCCCATAAAAGCCCCAGAGATGAAAAATACATTGGTATTAAAGTTAATTTATCACCATTATGTTTTTCATCCACAATTCCCGAAGCGAGCATCAGGAAGGGGAGGGGTCTGCTGAGTGACAGCAGCAGGAAGGAAGGTGGGCTGCCTAGTTCAAAGTGCGCAAGTCCCTTTTGCCAGCTGTCTTGCGAGGGCCAGCCAGACATGCGCACTTTGAAACCTCTAACACAGCTGTCTTAAGACAGGTGGGTTAGACCAAGCCTGGGCCTCCAGTGCCCTCAGGAGCTCCCTCCAATCATGACGCAATCCCGACTCACCACTATCTATTGCTGCCAGCTGCAAACTGTAAGGAGAGAAAAGCACTGGGCAGGAGGAGGGAGCAACACAAAGCGGGTCCGGCGGGATGAAAAAAATGCAGGACACAATGAAGAGCGAGCAAATGGGGATAGACGAGCAACATGGAGCGCCCAAGGTGAGGGGTGCATGGCTTTGGTGGAAAGAAAGCTGTACACAAACCCTTGTGTTTAGTGAACATGAAAAACTGCATACACACATAATATTAAAGTGTCTTTCTTTAAAACTGCTTTTACAACAAGAGCTGCCGACTTAGGAACTGGGGGACAAATATCAAGTGCCAGCATTGGCTCAACATCCTATGATGCTGCGCAAATCACAAAACCTCCCCTTGTCTAAAAAAATCAATCTGACTTTCTGTTATTTGAGAGGGGCTCATGTAAAGTACTCCAATAACCTGGGGTGATTTCACGCTGAAAAAATATTTAAAAAAATGTGTTGATAATATTTTACTTATGATACTTCCATAATTGCTTAGAAGAGACTCCCCCCCCCCTTTCTGGCTTTCGGCAACCAACTGACAGTCCAACTCTTCCGTATGTATCTGAAAGGCCGTATGCCATAAGAATTCGACAGAGGCACAGAAACCCTCTGTTTACTGATGCAATTTCTGGCACTTCGCCTGCAGTTGTTGTAAGGCACATTTCAAGGAGCAGATGAGCCATGCGAGCCAGGTTACCACTGAGCACAGAAGGATAAGGTGTTCTGTAGTAACGCGGCATCCCCTGCATTAGACTGGTCCTTTTCACTGAAGCTTCCATCAGCAGTAGAGGAAGGAGTGTGGTAAGACTACACTGTGAGAACGGAAAGGAGAGAGAAAGGGGTAAAGACAAAAAACCTAGATCCAGAAATAAAGACACAACAGTGAGAGAGACATTTCATCCAGTACTGCAGTCTCAACCAGAAGCTTACAGCTAAAGAACTTTAAAACTAAATACCTGAAGGGCTTGTACTGTTATGGCTAGTTTTTGTTTTTGTACTGCCAACTTAGGCAGTAATGTTGTTATGATTGACCATTTCTTGCAGGACAGAGGATGTGGAATAACAGCCAGAACTGGTGACCTTGGAGCTGAGGAGTCGGGTTCGAGTCTTGGCTTTGGCTCAGTCAACATCCTGTACAAGCAGGCTTCAATTGCAATGCACTTTTGCATTGTGAATTGACAGTTTGCATTTGTAAATTGAGATGCGCTGTCTTTACAAATGCAAAGCACTTTTGTGGCTCTGGCCGCAGGGTTTGTAAAAGGTCCAGTTGGGCTTCATTTCCATTACAGAAGTGGGTTCTGTCAGCCCTTCATGAATAGTGCTCCAGCACCTGGCACTGAAGATGTGGGTCACATGACACTCACGTCTCCAGGTAAAACATCAGCACAGCTTTCACCACTTATTTTACACTTACTGTATACTAACGCTAATGTGCAGCAAGTCAACTTGTGTTTTTAGAGTGCACAGCACTTCATCAGCCACTAAGTGAATGCAACCGTCTGCACAGGCAGCACACTGAGACAGGCAGGGTTGCTGTGGACATTCCCCAAGGAGCCAGCTGGGCGCTACATAAAGATCCTGGTGCTGGAAGCCACAGCTTCAAGGTCACTACTGCATTCTGGGGGTACACGACGGTGCGTGAAGGATACAGCATAGCCCAGCAGTACTTTGTATTTATAGCTGCTCAAAACAGAGAGACGGGGTGCTAAATGAAAAAATACATGCTGTCAATGGTAATGTTATTGAATGTTGCTCAGAGCAGCCTTATGAAGCCGATCTATTGAACATATTTATGTACATATATTATACTGTGTCAAATGGGTGGATTCTGTCTTGTTTAAAGTCGATTCTCTGTTCTTCAGATAAGGCATTATGCCTTCACTAATCTTTAACTATGCAGGAATATTCAGGACAGTCAATTTATGTGTACACCTCAATAAGCTTGTTACATTTTAAGTGTGTCTGTGTGTACTTACTATGTAAAAAAGCAATGCATAATGCTTGTTTGTTATAATTGGCCATGTCTTGCAGGACAGAGGATGTGGTGTAATGACCAGAACTGCTGACCTTGGAGCTGGGGAGACAGGTTCGAGTCTCGGGGTCAGCTCAACATCCGATACAAGAATGCTTGAAATTCGTGCCATTACAAAAAAGATTAAATCAAAGACTTTGGACGAACAAAAAAACATGCAGATGACAGGCACTCTTCAAATGCGTGCAGGCCGGGAGAGAATAGGTAAATAAACAGTCTGCCAAAACCGAATAAAAGAAGTTTCACCCAACAATGCGGATGGAAAGGAGTACCTGGGCGACGGGGCACTGATAAGAGAAATACATAAGGAACAAGAGGAAACAGTATGCTACAACCAATAGAAACAGAGGAAAAGCGAGTGGCAAGCACACAAGCCAATAAAAAGTAAGGGCGGCAAATAATCCCCTTTTAAGATTTCTTTTAAATACAATAGTTTTCACAAGCACAGCGCAAGCGCTGTGCAGGCGAAACCTAAAAAAGGTGCATTTACTGTTGCACAGTGCTGCTTTGAGTTTGGCAGATGGAAGGAATACCATCAATATCAACTCCTGCTCTGCTGTGTGCTTTGACAAGGTGAGGGAGTAACTAATTGAAATGCTGGCAGATCTATAGGCTGGTCTACCACCCAGTGGAGTCAGTCTCCATGAAAGGCTAACAATGAAACAGTGGGCAATCTTCCCGCTAACATAAAAGACGGATCACTGACAGCATATCGAGTACAAAATAATCGTGTTACCAACATATTGGGACATAAATATCGATGTCAAAAATATCGACCTCCTATCTTCATAATGGTAAGTACAAAAATATCTTTAAAAAAATATTGTTGTTAAAAATATCGAAAGTCCAAAATATCGTTTTTTATATGTATAAAAAATAATGTAAAATAAATTAAATAATACATCTAACTTAAAAAAAATATTTAGAAATATTTGTAACTATTATGGGGCGGATTCCGATCCGGGTCGGAAGCACTCCGACCGTGTCGGATCCGGAGTGTTTTCCGTCCGAGCTTGACCCCTACAGTCCGACCGAGCGAGTACGATGCGCACGTATGCTGTCGGACTCGGTTCGGTCAGACTCCCATAGAAGTCAATGGGAGCCAGTTGTACGACGCGTACATGCGCTCCCATTGACTGAATGGCTACGTCTCGAACAAGTGCGACCCCTACAGTGGGTATGCATCGGTGCCATCCGCGCCGTACATGCCTGTGTGGGGGAGTCCCATGTCCCTCCCCCTGTGTGCGAGTCGTACGGCTGCGGGTGTTGGGGGCCCGAAGTCTGACTCCGGGAGCTTTTGCGAGCCGGACCCTCCGGCTAGCACAGGCTGTCCAACTCGTGCATCGTACTGGCTCGGTCATGAATCGCATCCATTGCACTCCACGGTTAGCTTTTGACCGAGATGTACGGAGCGGTTCGGTCCCGGAAACGGCTCAGTCGGTGAATTTCGTGTAGCTCGCATCGTACTGGCTCGCTCGTACAGCTGTACGAGTCGGGCGGAAAACACGCGTACGGCTCGTAGTTTTTCCAGCCGGTTCGCGTTCGGTGCCCTTCTGACCTGGATCAGAATCGGCCCCAATATGTAAAAATAAATGATACAGACATATATAAAATGTAATATATATATTTTCTTAATAATAATGATTAAATAATTGTTTTAAATGATTATTAAATATTAAAAATGTATTAAAAATTATATATATATATATATATATATATATATACACCGCTCCAAGTCCACCAAAAGACGCATGCTGTACTCTTCAGGACGGGTGCAGTTAGATGGTGGTGGGTCCATTTAACATAACAAGGCTCACGTGTTAGTAAAAACACACTGCACTCATGGGGTTTACATTCATTCGATTTATTACGAGGACGCGTTTCGGCGTGTCTGCCTTCTTCCAGCTCGTATTTCAAAGCAGTCAACACAGCGTAAAGGGTGCTTTTGAATACAGAGATGGATTCTCATTGGACACTGGCGCAACCAAGGGAAAAGATTGGTCGGTTCTTTTGTAGTACACGTTGATACGAAAGTTCTACACATACTCGGGCAATTCATTTCAAGATATTACAAGTCTGGATGACACATTGAATCCCGCTACAGAATGGGCATTCTCATGAGTATAGGAAGCATGTACTAATTTTCCCTTTGTTGCGAAGCAATTCAAAAGTACCTTTCACACTGTTGGTGTGACTGCTGAACACCTCTTCGTCCAACCATACGGCACTGCGGTTCACGGGGCAGGGACGGCATATATCCGTTGTCCCTTCAATCTGCATGATTAACGACGATGTCGACTCCATTACCCAAAATGCTACACTGGCGGTGCAAAGCATCTGTAGTTTAATACACTGCATCTCCCCTACACATTGCAGGGGGAAATCCAACACCTCCTGCAGAGCATCCCGAACCTCTCTTCTCCGATGACTAAGAGGACCACCACACTTTCGATTCTGATGCCCTCCAACAGCTCGTGGAGAGCCTCCGCAGCCCACTTCCAGGAGCAGGGCAGCCCAGGTGCTATGAGCAGAATCCACCCCCGCACTGAACACACAGCAGGCAGCACCCACCACCACAGCTGCCTCCCAGGACCCCCACAACGAACACATGGCCTTCCATCGCTGTGTGTTGGGGTGCCAGGAGAAGCTGGCTGTACAGGTGCAAGTGGGGTTCGGCCGCATGGCAGACAAACTAGACGCCATACATGGGTGTCTAAGTCCCATCAGGGACCACTCACAGTCCCTAACAGACACCCACAGTCCGCTCCATGCTCTCCAACGAACCATGGCTGACATTGCTAGAGTCCTGACTCTGAGACAAGAACGACTGTCTAGTCAGAGTGGCTCCAGTGAGCTCGCCTGGGAGTTGGGACTCATCCAGAGGCTCATGGAGAACATGAAGCAGACGTGGGAGGAAAGAGCAGCTGCCACGGTTGCACACCAGCGAGAGATAGCTGGGTACCTCAATGCCGTAAAGACCATCCTCATGGTATTGCTGCCACAAGGTCTGGTGCTGATGCATGCTGCTGCTACCACTCCATCCACATCTCTGGCCCCTGATGTGTCAGTGTCACAGAGTGTGGCAGACATTCCATCTCCGGCCCCTGAGGTGTCACTGCCACACAGTGCTGGAGACAGAACACCACCACCCACATGTGAGGCACATGCAACAGCAGAGGACGAAGATGTGGATAAATCTTTCTCTGTGGTCAGAAGGATGCAGTAGCATGCATCTCCTCCATATGGCCTGTTTCTGCTTGGTTCTGCCCTCTGCATCATCACCTTCCACTGTCCCCCGATGCACTCTGCGACACTCACCTTGGACCTCGACATGGAGTGCCATATTCTGTTTGGTCAACAATGACACAGCTATCAGACTGTGGACTGAATTCCTCCTCTTCTGATGTACTTGTCATTCTGTGAAGGACTCTGGCTAGCCCTCCATGGGCCAGCAATGCAAAGTGGGGTTTGCATGGCCCTGTACTGCTCCAGCTACAACACTCCACTGAATGTGCATTAAACATTCATTTTCATGAGGTTCCCCATTTATCCCGAGAGGCAAGATGGCGGCCGTGGCGTGGGCTGTGTAAGCAGCTCCTCACTCTGGCCCCGCACCCGGTGAATGTGAAGACTGTTAGTCGGAGCTTTGCTCTCTAAGTTGCTATTTTGTGGCTAGCATGAGACGGGGAGAGAGATTCGTACCGTAATAAGCTGAAAGCAGAAGAACTAGCCGTTAGTACCTCGTATGGTGCTGTGTCGGAGATTTTGGAGGGAAGGCTTGCGGCGTGGATCCGGGCTTCGGCTCGAGCTCAGACTCGGAAAACGGAATCCGTTTCAGAAACGCCGTCATCCAGGGTGAAATTTCAGAGCTGCTTCTCCTTCAAGCAATCAGATTTTCCAAAGCGTGAGTAAGCTGAGAACTACTTGACTGGCACAGTGCGACTGAAATTTCTGTTTGCTTTTCGAACTTGAGGTGAGATGACGGCTGTGGAAGCTTTCGGCTTTGTTCTCCGAAAATCATAAAAAAAAAAAAAACTGGTGTCGATTGAGCTGCGGGTTTAAGAAAGAGATCTGCAACATTGTATCGCTGTATCGCTGTATGGACACATTTTGATTTATTGTAAAACCTGGCAGCTGTTAGTAGTTCTGACCCGGACATTTGTACTCAGAAGGAGAGGAAAGGAGAGTTTGCTATAATTGAAGAAGCTCTCTGAGCCTCGGGAACTTTAATTTATTCATTGTACTAATCAATCAGAAATTGGCATCAGATGTTGCTTCTTGTTCATGAATACCGGAATCGTTTTCTGCTTTGGCGATATTTTGGTTTCACTGGTGCTCACTGGTCGATAATATACGGGGATAGTGCCTCTCTGAGCTCTCAAAATATGCCACCAAAAAAACAGTCAAAGGCTCAAACTCGGAGTGTGCGGATAAAACAACCCGCTGAAGGAGAGGGTGCTTCATCTCAACTAAATGTTAATAAACTTATACCCACTACAGAATCTGCTGATAAAGTGATAAGTCTTACTGCTGTAGGCACTGTGGATAAAGGCTCCCTGCCTCAGTCTGCTGTAAAACAAGGGATCACTCCGATCCACAGTTTCTTTGGGAAAAAAATAGAGAAACAGAGAGACATAGTTTTACCAACACTTATACCTGAAACTTCTGAGCCCGTAACTGCAGATATTATTATCGAAACCAATATTGCTGCTTCAAACATAACGGAGCAATCTACAAACGTAGACTCTCAGGCTTCTGGTTTACAAAGGATTGTGGGAGATGAAGTTCCAAGCAATCTTTTACAATCCAATGGGTCAGCTGAAACTCCCACTAACATGGACTTAAATACCCTAGAAAGAGCCAAAACTCTTCAAGAGGGTGGTGAAAACTTTTATTCTCTGTCTGACTACACATCGGATGACAGTCCTAGTCATAGTAAGGAATGGGCGGATTACACCGCAGAGAGTAGTTTTGTCGGGGAAGACGATGATGATGGAGTCTCACCGAGTACAAGTATTGCGACAATTAAAAAACTAAAGAAGAGGGGATCTCATAATCGAACGACAGCTAAATCTAGAATCGAGTCTGCAGGGTTCCCCTCCTCAGCTTTTGACAATCCAGTGGTAACAAATAGATCTGAGGCTGAAATTGGAGACATACTGACTAATATTCAAGACAAATCTAATCCAATTGAAACTCCTTTAGAAATTACGCTAACCACTATATATAACACTATGATGGCACACCGTGCGGAGAGCAAGGCGGAAAATCTTCGCACTCAAGCTACATGCACTAAACTAAAGAATTCGATTCGTCGAGTGATTAAGGTTTCTACGGAGACCACTGATAGAGTCACTGAAGCCGAGACCCGTATCTCGGTGTTGGAGGAGGCATCTCGAATTCAGAAAGTAGAACGTGAGAACGTTAAAGCACACAGGGATGACTTATCTTTTAAATTAACCGGGCTAGAAAATCAGGCTCGAAGAAATAACCTGCGATTCTTGGGCATTCCTGAAAAGAAAGAAGGATCAGATACTAGACAATTTATTATTGAACTTTTAAAGGAGGCCCTCCCTGATCTAAAAACATGGGATTGGACAAAGGAGATTCAAAGAGCCCATCGCTTTCCGTTCTCTATGAAGAATACTCGACAGGGTGATCAGCCATATCCTCGAGCAATTCTTGTCAGCTTCAATAACTTTCTTGCAAGAGAGGAAATCTCACTGCTAGCTAAACCTGAGAAAAAGATATCTGCCAAAGGCTGTACTTTTTTTGTGCGGCCGGATTTCTGTCAGGCAACAGTGGCCCAGCGTTGGCAGCTTAGACAGCTAATACCCCAATTTCAGCAGAAGGGGGCTACTGTTTACCTTCAGAATCCCGCCAAACTTAAAGTGATATGGAAAGATCAAACAAAATTCTTCTTTTCAGAGATCAAAGCTAAGGAGTTCTTACTCATGTTATAATACATGGCCTAGTGTTAGATATTAGATTATTTTTATTTTTTTTCTGCTCTTTTTACTTTTCTCTTATCACAATTGGATAATTGGATAAATTGGATAAATTGGATAGTTAATTCTTGTATCATGAAGATTTTGACAAATTATATATATAATTGTCTAGCATAGCGCTACTTATTTTTAAGAACTCTGTTTTCTGATACGGGGCGAAGCCAGAGAGATATGGCACTCCATCTTATACAGGAACTGTTAGTTCCTGAGCCTCATGTGTGGGGGAGGGGGTTGGGTGGGTGGTCTTCAACCTGGGGGTTGAGGCTGTGGTGGGGGTGGTGGGGTTGGTGGTGGTGGGTGGTGTGGTATAAAACAGCAATGATGATTGATCTGGGTTATATAAGTCTTAGTAGGTTGATTTCTATGTCTTATGTGAGCGCCCGTTGGCAAAAGGTCTTTTCGATTCAACTAAATAGGTTATCACTGTCGATACTTTTTAAAGATTTTCGATATGGTGAGAAAAATCAAAATCTGTTCTCTTAATGTTAACGGCCTGAATGACTTTAAAAAGATGGGGATTTTGCGATACTTGATTCAATTTCTCCAAATCGATATTTTATGTCTACAGGAGACACATATTCCCTGGTCTAAGAGGAATTTGTTGAAAAATCTTGATTTAGAGCTACTTGTTTGTTCCAAACAAATGGGAACAACCAGAGGCGTCGCTATTCTCATAAAACGTGGAATTGGGAAATGTATCAGATCTTTAGGCGATAGATGGGGGAGATGGGGGATTGCAGAAATTATTATCGACGGGAACAAACTGACTATTTGCTCTTTATATGGCCCGAAATTAGATGATAAGGAGGTATTTAATACAATCAATTCTGAACTAGCAGTTTGGGATCATCCTTTAATCCTCTGTGGCACCTTCAACATTAATATTAATGCTGATTGTAATATTAGGAATTTCGGGAAATATAGAGATCGGAAACCTCAAACGTTTAAAGCTCTTAGAGAACTAACGTTAAGTAACGGACTGATAGATGTGTGGAATAAATTTAGACCCCTAGAATCAGGCTTTACTTATTTCTCGGCTCCACACCAAAAATTTGTTCGCCTGGATTATTTTTTTATTTCTTTTCAACTTGTCTGTAATAGTAGTATTGATGTTCTACCCCAAATCATTTCTGATCATAATCCTATTGTTTTAGATCTTTCGCTTTCTCATTTAGTCCACTCACAAAAAAGACCGTGGACATTTCAGAGAAATTTATTGTTAGATCAAGATTATCTAGCTCATATGGCTCTGGTAATCAGGGAATTTTTTTCGAATAACAATAATACTGCTTCGATACAAACGGTCTGGGATACTTTTAAATCAATAATAAGGGGTGAGACCTTGAGTTATTCGAATCTCCGTAAAAAGAAAAAACAAGCTGTATTTAGAGAGAGTCTGGATCGAATAAGGCAAGCAGAAATGAAACTAGCTTCTTGTGTCAGGCTGGGTTCAGCGATACAAGAGGCTCAAAAATCGCTGGTCACTGCGCGCTCGACTGTTTATTCTTTTTTAGCCAACCAGGTAGCTGAGAAGTACAAATTATTTAAAAAAGAATGTTACGAATTAAGTGAACAAACTGGCAGAGTATTAGCCCAAAGATTGAGACAGAAAGCAACCGCTACGGATATAGTTCAAATACTGGATATGGAAGGGGTTATTAAGGAATCCAAGTCTGGCGTTCTGGAAGCATTCCGAGATTTTTATCAATCTTTGTACAATCGAACAAATGACGGCACTAGTGTTTGTGAAGATGCTATTAATTATTTTCCGAATATTGAACATCTTTCTTTTCTTACGGAAGTTCAAAAAAGCACATTAATCGCTTCAGTTACTTGGGAAGAGATAGAAGGGGCTATCCTTGGTCTGGCGTCTGGTAAAGCGGTCGGACCAGATAACATCCCTCTGGAATTTTATCGAACATTCCGTAACATGCTACAACCAGAGTTGCTGAAAATCTTTCAAGAAGCATTCAATGGTCGGCCGCCTCCATCATGGTCATTAGCCACTATTGTCGTATTTAAAAAAAAAGGGAAGGATCCTATGGATCTCGGGTCATATAGACCTATATCCTTAATAACATCAGATAGCAAAATCTTCTCTAAAATATTAGCTAATAGATTAAATGACTTAATGCCAAATTTAGTGGCTGATTCGCAACATGGCTTCATTAAAAAGAGAGATACAACCGATCATGTTAGAAGGATCATTACTTTGTTAGACTGGGCGCAGGCCACGGGATCCCCAGTCGGAATTGTTTTACTTGATGCTGAGAAAGCGTTCGATAGGGTAGACTGGGGGTTCCTTTGGCAAGCATTGACTTGGAAAAAATTTCCAGTTGAATTTATATGTGCTTTAAAAGCCTTATATAAACAACCTAGGGCTGTAATTCGCATAGCTTCTGAGACATCCACTACACTATCAATAACAAGGGGGACTAGGCAAGGGTGTCCATGCTCGCCTCTTTTATTTGCACTTTATATTGAGTCTTATTTGCAAAAACTAATACACCAGGAAAGTATCCCGCCGGTTATAATTCATCAAGTAGAGTATAAAATCTTCGCATATGCAGATGACGTCGCGATTGCCACTTCAGATATCAATTTAGCATTTCCTAAAATTATAGAGGCAGCTCGGGAATTTGGTTTATATTCTGGATATAAATTAAATATAGCCAAAACACAAATAATTCACTCTAATGCTAGTCTATCAACTGATTTGACATATGCTACAACGGCCTTATATTTAGGTGTAACACTTTCTGCTAAGGTCGAGGATATTGTTGATCTTAATCTCGATCCACTACTCGTCTCAACTAGCAGATCTCTTGAAAGGTTAAATAATCTTCATCTCTCCCTTTATGGTCGTACTAATGTAATCAAGATGCTCTTTTTCCCCAAATTTCTTTATTTTTTTCGTACTATACCTTTATTATTTCCCAGTACCTTATTCACAAAAATAGATAGAATATTTTCAAGATTTTTTGGGGGATATAAGAGAGCTAGGCGATCCCTTAAATGGTGTTCACTCCCTACTTATAGAGGAGGTTGGGGATTGCCATATCTCCGCCTATACTACTTGGCGATATCACTTAAACTTATGAGAGTCCTAATCTTTCAAGAATTATCACCTAAGGATCCTACTTATCCAACAATATATGAAATGATTTTAGGTGCGCAAGCACGTCAATGTCTTGTACGCTTTTCAGAACCAAGTTATTACAAAAAAACAAGATTTAAAGTCATACTGACCGTCTATCAGGTATGGAGACAATGTAAGAAAAGATTCTGTTTTAATAACATTACCTATTATACACCATTATATAATAATCCGATGTTGCCACCAATATTTTCAGACCAGATTCTTCAGCAATGGCAAAGACTTAATATGCTTAGTCTAGGTGATCTCTATCAAGAAGGACGATTTGTTTCATTTTTGTATGTACAACAAAACTATAATGTACCCCAAAAAGATTTTTTCAAATACGTAGTTTTTTAATTACCAAAAACTTATTATACACTAATAAAATTAGGAAAATTGATATACTTGAATGTTGTAAGAAACAAAATAGAATTGGCATAATTTATCAGACTATGCTAACTCGGATGGAAGACAATCTTGATCTATTTAATTTAAAATGGCAAAAGGATTTGGGTATAAGGTCTATTAACTTATCTGATGCTTTATATTTATCTGATGTAGTCTTAATTAATGGATCCTTAAAAAGCCAATTCTTTATGAGTATTTTTGATTTATATTATACTCCAGCTAAATTGATGAAGTGGAAAGCTAATAGGGGTGATAAATGTAGTCGATGTAATTTTCTTGGTGCAAATGCTGTTCATATGTTTTTTTTCTGTCCAAATCTAGCTCAATTTATTTCCGAAGTTCAATTGTTTTTGAATAATATTATGAATTCATCCGTTACTCTCTCTGCTGAATTTGTCATTTGTGGTGTCCAATCAAATCCTGTTAAACTGTGGACAATTGCCGAAGAAGGCTTCTTATTTATATCTATGTCTATTTTTAGATACTGTATTACTTCCCATTGGCTAGATTCTGATCCTCCTTCATTTATTCAATGGCAATCGAAATTGTTGAACATTTATCAGCTAGAGCAAGCTGTGTATAGACTAAAAGGGAGGAAAAAGAAAGCTCTAGGTTTAAATATTTGGGCCCCTATTAGTAACTGGATTCAATCTTAGAAGGTTAATTTTTCTTTTTTCGTCTCTTTTTTATTGCCTCTGTATTTTAATGCTTTTGAAATGAAATCTGGTCTGATCTTATTCAATTATGTTAATTCCTGTTTTTTGTATGTATGATTTGTAAAACTCGATCAATTATTCTTGCTGTTGTAAAAATTTAATAAATATAAATAAAAAAAAATAAAAAAACCATTCATTTTCACACCGATGTGTCATGTCTATGATCTTGCAAGTGTGGAGGTATGGATGAATGTAGGGTCAATGATTCCCCTTACTTCCATGTTGCTCATGTTGTGGAACTAGAGTCACAGGGTGACACATTGCCGATTACGGTCCTGGTGGCGCCGACACTAGAACGGAGACACATGCATTAGTTACTTCCTTGTCCAGCCCAGAACGGAACCACACCCAGAACCCTTATGCTGGACTGGCATACACCAGGCCAGCCCACTCTGCTTACGCTCACGGGAGGGACGACAACACTACATGTCCCAGGTCTTCCCTGTAGGGATCTGCTGCTCACAGGTCTAGTTGTCAGCATTCCACAGCCACTACCTCACGGCTGATTTACACCCACACCACACCCATCCAGCACAGCCGTCACAGGACATGTGACCCTGCCAATAAAAAGGGCCTGGTGCATGTGCTGGATGCCATTTCCACTCTGCAACTGGGTGTCCCTGTGTGGTTACCATTTATGCATGAGGGCCTAGGGCACTGCCAGAGCACATTGCCCAGTGCCGGGGGTGACATGATGGAGTCCGTGCCATGAGACTCAATCTTAAAGGGTCCATGACTTGCAGTGCACAGACTTGGTGGCACCGGATACACTGCAGCAGGCACAGGCACACCGCCACGAGACGGTGTCTTTCGGTGCACTGAGGTAGGGGCACCTTAAGTGCTGAGCGGGTGTGCAGCCTGCAATGATGCGTCGTCCTGGCTGTCCAGACTGGTAGGATTAGTGTGAGTCCTGCTGGACCGCAGTGTAGGCCTGAGCCAGCAGGCAGTGTGGGCTACCGACACGTGGCATCGCCTCGCGGGTGTGCAGCCTGCGATGATGCCGTGTGCACTATGTTCTCTGCCATAGCTAAATCAAGACCCAGAATCAAGTGTGTGACCTGGTGGACCGCAGTGCGGGGCTGCATGATGTGGAGGGTGCCATGGTCACGGGCCCCGGTCTTGGAGCTCCCACCGGCACGTGGTGGGCCCTTTTGGAGACACGCCGGTGGCGGAAGGTGAACAGTGAGGCCTGGTTGCGCAGGGGAGGGCAATCACCACTGGGCGGCGGGAAGGGCTGGGGTGCATCAGTCTTTGTGCGCAGGGGTGGGCAAGCGGTGTTGGCATGTGCTACTGTATGGACTCTGCCATTCATGTCTCTGGAAACTGTTTCAGATGAGGGACCTGGGGGACTGCAGTCTGTACCGGCACGTGGCTGGAGACACACCAGTGGCAGCAGATGAGCAGTGAGGCCTGGGTCCGCAGTGTCGGCACCCTCTCTCCCTCTCTTTCTCTCTTCCTCTCTCTCTCTCTCTCTCTCTCTCTCTCTCTCTCTCTCTCTTTCTCCCTCTCTTTCTCTCTCCCTCTCTCCCTCTCTCTCTCTTTCTCTTTCCCTCTCCCTATCTCTCTCTCCCTCTCCCTCTCTTTCTCTCCCTCTCCCTCTCTTTGTCTCTCCCTCTCTTTCTCTATCCCTCTCTCTCTACCTCTCTCTCTCTCTCTCTCTCTCTCTCTCTCTCTCTCTTTCTCTCTTTATCCCTCTCTCTCTTTTGCTCTCTCTCTCTGTACTTTGATGAGCGCATGACACACCTTCATATCTAGGTTTTTGTCTTGCAGGCTGTTACTTACAGAATGTCCTGAGAAGACCCGACATGACTCTTCCAAATTGTTGTTTTGGGTTTATTCTATAATAAACGGATTATTTGGATATTCTAAGACGAATGTATGATACTCCTTTTTCTGATCACACATGTATGTTAGGTGTTGTGGTTGTGCGACTACAGGCAAATTGTGTGGTTCTTTATTTCATGGAGCTGATGTGCAATATCTTTGTCCATGGGAGTAGTACCCGGGGTAGGGCCCCAGGGGGATCCTGGAGGGATGGCGGGGGGTGTTGTTGCCCTATTGGGGCTCCAGGCTGCATTCAGTTGCTCTTGGGCATCTGTTGTTCTTCATATGTGGCTCTGGGCTGTGCTCCCTTGACTGGTGCCGGTTGTCGCCCGACTTTACACCAGGTTAGAGCAGGTGTTAGTTTCCTGCTGCTAACGTGCCTTATCGCATGTTTTGTGATCTTATCGCCAATCTGGCTGGTCGTTGAGAATGTTGCGAAGTGGTGTTGTTGTGGCTTTTTGCTCGGGAACGCCTACTCTGCATCTCATTAGCATTAGTTGCCGGGGTCATCTGTGGCGATGTTTTTTGCGCCTGCTATCGCAGGTAAACTGGTGATAGGGGCTGTTAGCACCAGCTTGTGAATGGGGCGATACATTTTTTGCGACTTTGGCTGCGCTAAATCCTTGAGAATATGCCCCAAAGTTGTTTGGATTTGTTTGGATATGGCTTGAAGTGTGAAAATACATACCTATGAACAGTGTTAATAGGCGCCTTTGTCCTCATGAATCTTGAAGAGCTAAAATAATTGTTCATCAATGAGCAATTCTTTTTTACTATCATGTGCTAAGGCAGGGACATAGTACAAAGGAGCAAGTGAAGGCTAACCAGACAACATTTTAGAAAAAGAGTTCTGAACATGTGTAAGACACTGATCATAAGTGGGGCATTACATTTCAGATCCCTCTACAAACTTCTGAATGCGAAATGCGGCGGTCCCGCACCGCTAATTAGAATGCGACTACCACCCTGGCGGTCGAATTCCGCATATTTGACATTGCGGCAGGTGCTGCTGAAAGCCTTGTTATGCATTGCCATGCACAACGTGGCAGGCACCGTGTGGTGCCTGCCACCTTGCATATGGCAATGTAGGGGGGTACCATAGGCACCCCCCAAGTGCAGCCCCCCACACCCCCGGGGGCCCGCAATGGGCCCCCAAAGCAATTCCCTGCAAGCCTTTCCATGGCGGCGAAGCAGCCATGGAAAGGCCTGTGAAACCCTGCATCCTAATATGGATTGCTGTGCCTGCTAGGCACCGCCACCATATTGAGGCCCAAGTCTGCTTGGCTGGCAATCGGAACGCTTGCCTACTGACAGAAAAGCGGCGTACACACTTTGCCTCCTCCACGATACCTCAGCCATTATAATATGGCGGGGGTAACTCGGGTTTGGTTGGTGGGCGGATCGCCACCGGATCCGCCCGCCACCCTAATGACCCCCTTAGTGAGAAGTTTTGTAAGAACTCCATCCCCCATCATTTTCTACAGTTAAACTTAATGTATAGTGAAATTTTCTTGTACTGTAATTCCCAAATAACTCAAATACGTTAATTTTATGAGGGATACTTGAAATAAGGAGGTATTTACTTCACTATGTGTCTCCAGCTCCCTGGGTTACTGG
The DNA here is from genome assembly GCF_964204655.1 of Triturus cristatus. NCBI lineage: Eukaryota > Metazoa > Chordata > Amphibia > Caudata > Salamandridae > Triturus > Triturus cristatus. The sequence continues at coordinate 609,292,673 of NC_140591.1, read as the reverse complement.
TATTTACCACATATGGGGCCATATGTAGGTAAATTACATTTACCGATTCTTAAATACCGAATTTTACCGATTCGGTATTTATGAATTGGTAAATGTAATGTAGGTAAACAATCGGTAATTATTACCGATTCGGTAAATATCAGTATTTAAGAATCGGTATTTACCGGATCGGTAATAATGCATCCCTTCCCATTCATTCCTATGGGCCTGGAGGCCCATAGGAATGAATGGGAAGCCAGTTACCATTACCGATTCGGTAAATACCGAATCGGTAATAGGGGAGGCATTATCATGGGTGGCAGGGTGTCACATTGACACCCTGTTGCACCCCTGATTCGTGCATGTGTGCACATGTGGCGCACATACATGCCCTAAGGGCATGTATGTCTGCCACATGGCACTTTTCAAATGGCACAAAAATGCTTTTTGAAAGGTATTCGTCATTTACCATCAACTTGTAGTTGGTGGTAAATAACGAATCCAGACACCAATGATGCACTCACTTGAGTGCCCCCTACATCGCATTTCTGGATTCGGTATTTACCGAATCGGTATTTTACAGATTTCTTAAATTCCGATTCGGTAAATACCGAATCCAGAAATCAGCCACCTACATCGCAAATGCCTAAATACCGGTCGGTAACGGGATATTTACCGAATTTCGGCCGTTACCGACCGGTATTTGGCTACCTACATGAGGCCCATGGTATTTACCACATATGGCAAATACTTCGCCCCAATCTGGCCCAATGGTATTCAGAGTCTATGGAAGTTCTCAGTGGGACTGTGGTCTGCCTCTCTCCCTTTGGTAATAAGTTACTTATTACATCATTGCTTGTGTCATAAGTGATCTAAATTGTAGGATAAAGTGTTCCACTAACTACCCTTACTAACTCTTAGCAATTGTCTTTTAGAAATAAGCCTACATGACTGAACAATGTTTGTTGGGTGTATATTGTCATATTAATATGATGCAACTACCATCCTATTTTCATACAGAACAACGCAAATTGTGTATAACTCTAAGGATAAATATTACTAAAATTAATTGCTTGAGTATGTTGAGTTCTTGCGAGAACTCCTTAGGATGAATGTTTGCCATGCCACCTTCTTCATCAACAGTTCCCAGCCAATCTCAGGAGCAGATTGCCAAGTGCTCTCAACTTGCAACGGGTTACTATTCACCTGCATCAAGAAATGGGTTGCCATGCCATGATTGCTATGCAACCACTGTAATCTGGCTCAACGCTATATAAGCACATCTTGTCGTGAAGAACAGGAAGACCATCTACCTGCCTGGGACCCCTGCTCATCTCAATAATATTTCATGTTGATAATGTAGGCTAGATTTCTCATAACTAAGCCATGGGCTATATCATAAATATGTGCGCTAGAGCAGAGCTGTGCAATGTGCCTATTTTGAAGCCATTGCACTGTCGAAAGCACATGCACTTAACTTGGTAATTCCCAAAATTAGTGCATGAGCTGGTGACAGCACAGCTTATGAACAGGGAGAGGCAACCACTGATCCCCATTTCATCTCTGTGCTTTCTTTAGACCATGCACTAACTCAGGGCATTTCATAGCTAACTGGATACACTTTAAACAGTACAATGGCTTTAGAAAAGTGGCACAGCCTGCACCAGCACACACATTAATAATATGGGCCCAAAATGTCTGGTGGCTGTATTCTCTTTCCTCAAATTTAGTTCACTCTTGCTTGTATCTGTATTGCGATTGTGCTGATTCTATTCCATATGTTCTTCAATAGGTTGTGGTATAATAAACCTAATATAATTTATTGTGCTACCGTACACTGTTTTGGGCAGGTCTAAACTGGAATAAACTCCTCATAATCTCAACAAGTTCTCTGGCAGTTCTACAGCCCCTCAAACATCTCTCCTCTAAATGTGTGTAGGCTGCAGCGAGGTGTATCACACACATCTATTTGTTTACTTTTTACCTGTGGGAGGATAACTGTATCTACAAGTCTTGGGTCTAGGGAAATCTATCGCAGGTTTCCCCAGGAATCACACACCTCACGCTCCAGGGCAAGACTCAATTAATGGGTCTGATTTTAAAGGAAACTGATTGGAGCGCTACAAAGGTTGGGCTTGATTAATCAAGTTACTTTATCACTTAAAAAGATTTTGTTAGAACTTGGGTTGCTGGTTGGCAAAGGCATGCACCCTTTCCAAGCAGAATCCACTATCCTAGTCAGGGTAAGATAGATACACACTAAAAGATAACCTGTGTTCACCCTCTTTCAGTTTGACACAGAGCAGTCAGGCTTATCTGAAGAGACAATATGCAACACACACATGCACACACATACATACTACAGACACGCACACACATACACAGTAACACAATGAATACATCACAGAAAAGACTGCAGAAGGTTTATTAAAATAGGTTATTATATTATAAACAAAACAACAAAAATCCAATGTATGGAAGTTGAGATATTTAATTTTAAAAGACTAAATGCAGGAAGGTGCTTAGAAGCACGTACCGTTAAAAAGGTTAATTTAGGTCACGCTGTACTGGGGCAAAGTCGAAGTTCGGGCCGACCTCGTGGAAGCACAGGCCAGCTACAATTACCCACACAGGACCCAGTGAACAAAGTACCTTTCCTGGTCGCAAACACCAAGATGCATCGATCTCCACACAGTGAAGGCGATGAGCCAGTTCCAAAGACTGGTGCCAGAGTCGCAAGGCATCGGATTCTGCCATCCAGTTGAGGGATGCATCAATCTCACCAAGCTGCCATGGCGGTGATACACTGTCTGATGCATCGATCTCTGGAGGCAAATGCGGATTCCGATGAGCCAATTTTACTCCCACAACTGGGTCAATGCGCCAGTTCTGTTACACACAGACCGGAAATACATTGAAATCCACCTTGCAAGTATCTGGGCCACTTCCAGTTAGCCAGGCACAGAAGCAGGGGTAGAGACTTTGATATCACTGAGTCTCAAACAACAGGAGGCAAGCCAGCAATCTCTTGGAGATCACTTAGAGTGAAGGCAAAGTGCAGCTCTCCTTTAGCAGAGTCAGAAAGTAGCAGGAAGAAGGACAACATACAGAAAAGCAGGCATTTCAGATCAGCAGTCCAGCTGAGTTCTTTTAGCAGCACAGCAGTTGTTCTGGCAGAGCTTCAGTTACAAGTCCAGTAGTATCTGATTTTAGGGGGTCAGAGACACAGTACTTCTATCCAAAAGTGCCTTTGTTGTGGAGTGACTTCAAAACATCTCTCTGAAGTGTACAGGTTCCACTTTCAGCCCAGTCCTGTCTGCTAGCCTATCTATGGGCGGTAAATCAGCCCTTTGTGTGGGGACAAGACACTTCCTATTCAAGTGATGTGTTAACCCCTCCCTTCCATTAGGCCCAGGCAAGGCCATCAGAATGCAGATTTAAATAGATGGGTACTCAGGCACAGTTATCCTTCCTGTCTTGTGGCTGTCTAGAGGGAATGACCAAAGTGTAGTTGTCACCCGCCCCACATATGTATTGGTGACATGCTGTCAGGCACACAGAGCAGTAAGGGCAGACAAATGTCCACTTTCTAAAAAAAAAACACATAATTTCAGGATGCACTCCTTTCCTTGTTGATATTCATGAATCATGTTTGTGTCATCGCTGTGATGCGTGCGATCAGAATGCTGTGATCCGTCCCGTGCACAGCTCATACTATAAGTAAATTTAAGAACACTATTTTTGTGTCCCATCTGTCGCACTGCATAGTGGGCGAAAGGTAGCCCCTTTTGTTTAAACAAAAGGGGCTACCTTTCGCCCACTACGCAGTGCGACAGATGGGACACAAAAATAGTGTTCTTAAGTTCACTTTCTAAAAAAGGCATTTCTAAAATAGTAATGCTAAATCCAACTTCACCAGTAAGTAGGATTTATCAATACCAGCCCAAACATATGCTACATGTAGAGGCAACTCCTCTGTGATCAGGGCTTACATCTTAAAAGTGTACTAGGAATTCCCAATGCTCACCTATGAGAGAAGTAGTCCCCACAGTAGTGAAAAACAAAATAGGCTGTCTGACACTACCAGGACATGCAAAACATAAAAGTACATGTTCCACCTTTTACTTACATAGCACCCTGTACTTAGAGCTAACTAAGGTCTACCTTAGGAATGACATATGAAATAAAAGGGAGTTTAAGGCTTGGCAAGTAGTTTTAAATGGCAAGTCAAAGTGGCAGTAAGCTGCACACACATGGCACTGTAGTGCAGGGTCGAACTGGCTACCGGGTTTTCTTTAATAAACAATGCAAAACAAATGTTTTAAAAAGTATGCTTTAAAGCGATTTGTTTTGCATTGTTCATTTAAAAGCGCTGGCAACTCCCCAGCAACAAAATCAGCCCCATAGCAGTGAACCTGGACCCCACCCTGCCACCTCAGCAAAAAACACCAGGTAGCCAGCGCAGTGCAGTGGCAGGCCTGAAACAGGTTTGAAATGCTACTTCTGTAGGTAGCACAATCAGTGCTGCAGCCCACTAATTGCCTTTAACTACAAGAGAGAGAGAAAAAGAGAGAGGGATGGTCAAGGTAGAGAAAAAATGATCAGGGAGCAGAATAGAGAGAGGAGTGAAGTAGAACGAGAGAATGGATGGATGGAAAGAGCGATTGCGCAAACAGCTGAATGGAGGATAGCTGGTTTGTGTAATTTTGGCACGGCCGCTTTTGTTTCCCCAGTCTGACCTTCTCCCTGTCCTCTCTCTTGTTATTGCCGGCACTGTTCAAATAATTAGGTCCCAAAAAGAGCAAGAGCTGCTGAGTGTAAGAAATAGTGTGCGTGTTACACATAACACTGCATCCATTGGCCCGAGGGTAGGCCTAACCAGTATCTGGAAACAAAACTCTAGAAGAGTCCACTTTTATAATCTTGTTGGATCCATTTATTTTTGGTCCTAGTGTGCATGTGTTGGCATTCAAATTCCTGCACCATGGCTTGTTAAGCCTTCCACCTTGATGGACATCTCACTCCCCTGATCCCCTATCTGTTTCCTCTGATCTCCTTTCTATCAACAAGGAACTATTCTTTCTCCTCTTACAAATCACGACATGCACAGATCAAATCTTGAGGGAGCTGCAGCTATGCATATTTACAATAAAAACTCCTTCCTCCTAGGAGCACAAATTAGAATCCATTATCCTTCTTCTGCAACTTTATGACTATAAATGAGCCTGACATTCGTTGTGCAATAGCCTAGTTTGGTATTCAGATCTGCAGGGTTGGGAGGCCTGATCTAGTATCCTGATCTAGTATTTCACCTGATGACTTGTGAGGACTGCATGTCCCAGGGGTGGTTTTTAGTTCTCTGTGTTAATCTTAGAACATATTCATTGCAAGTCACTGGGCTTGTGTTATAGGAAGAGTTCATTTATTTATGTATTTTATTTTGTATGTTTGGTTACTAGCACACTAGAAATCGAGCAATAATGATTATATTACATTTCATAGCATTCACTAAGAATTATGAGTTGTGTGCAGTCGCTGTTTGAATGTAAAATACCTGTTGTGCATTGCTCAAGTTCCTCCTAAGATAAGTTCACAATTGCACTATATAAGTTAATATGAATGTTATAATGCCCATTACCCCACTGTGTGAACTCCGCGTGAATTTATTCTTTGATGTTTTATATACAAGTATACAAGTTCGCTATTTTCTTTCAGCATTGTGATGGCCAACAAAGTGTTAACATGTAAAAAGAAATGATTTAAAATGCATGAAAACACCAGTTTCCCATTTAGAAAAGGTTAAGTTCCCCTAAGCCATAAGAGAAAAAAACACCCTCTGATGGCCTAAGATGGCAGTAAACATCGGTGGCAAGTGACAGGAATTGATCTTTTTATTCAGCGCCTGTCATGTCTCCAAATTTTATTTCCGCCTTTCCAAGAACGCCAGCAAAAGATCAAGTATTGGAGTGGGGCTCTGGCCCGAGGGCAGTGGTGCCCAGGTCTGTGAATTGTCTTCAATTAGCCGACCTTGCTGCCGCATCGTGAAGTGTGCTTCAAACTGGAGACCCTGGCGGCTGCGAGGTATTGATTATCCGTAATATGAACTCAGATTCGCCTGGAAGAGCACCGTGATCAAACATGGAGTCCAGAGGAGGCAGCGCGCGCGCCGATTCAAAGGGCCTCACATTTTGATGAGCTATGTGTTTTCTTTGCCAAGAAGCGTCTTCAGTGTCACGGAGAAAGTCGAAGGGACTTTTCGTCAAAACCTGATATTTTGGACTTGACATGTTCTTGTTAGTTTTCTTACAGGAGCTCCCAGGCAGATAGGAATAGGAGGAAAGTCTAATTCTTCATGTTGTGTGGAGAGCTGCCTGTCTCTTTCGTTTTGAAGCATGTAGACATAATCATTCCATGGAGGGTGACTTTAGCTTGTGTGTTTTTTAGATAGCGCTTAGAATGTAGTTTTGTTTTTATTGCTGTAAATAAGAGATGCTTGTGTTTCCATGTTAGACTTGCCCTCCAAGACTGAAGGCTGAGTGAGCCTTTTTCACTTTGAAACTCATGACATGATAGATATATGTATTTACATAGTGAACCTAGCCAAAAGGCAGCCGAGACACAGTACACGAGTGATCAAAATGGGTAACAGGATTCTAAGAGCGAAAGTGGAATATTACTGCATGGTGATGTAGTGCTTTTGAAGGAGGTGTGTCTTTAGTTCGTTCCTCAATTGGAGAAGACTGATGGTTCAGAACTGGATTCTTAGATGGAGACATCCTGTTGCCTTGTTTGTCTGCAGTCCAATGGGTACCTGGCTGCAGGTTTAATGAAAGCAATCAAAGATGGTGAGCTTGTCAGCCATATTGGCAGGGGTGTCAGTGGTGATGGCTTTGTAGATGGTCCAGCTAGTGTTGAAGATTACAGAGGTCAATAAAGGGGAACCAGCTAGGTTACATCAGAGTGGAGAGGATGTGGTCATACTTCTTCAGACCTTTGATGACGCATGCTGTATCATGAAGGTTGGTCTTACGATATGCCAGTGTGGAGTCTGGGAGGCTTGGACCAGGACATTGCCACCATCCAGAGAGAGAAGTACAAGAGCGTGATTAGCTGTTCTTTAAATACCTTCTCTTAGGAGAGTTTCAGTTTCTTTAGTAAAGCAAGCTAAGACTTCGATTCCTCGGTGATGTGTTTCTTGAGGGTGCAAGCACAGAAAGCTCATCAAAACTTTATAAGTAGCTCCACTTAAAACTTACTAAGCAAACTTTCAATTTCCATTACTCTTTGAGTCGATGAATCTTTGCCACCGTATTAGAATGGAGCACAACCCAAACACATCTCTAAAATAAAATTGTTTTCAAAATTAGATGTTCTGTCAATAATGAGAGGTTTGGTGAAATGGTTAAAGTTTATTTTCTCTTTAAGAGATGAGTCTTTATTTTTGTCTTTTTATTCAGATTAGTCAAATAGATCAATTTACCAAAATATTCAGAACATATGTTTAGAACAAGCAAACAAAATATCAGCGTGTTCCATAAAGAATGAATCCCTATGTTAATGCAAAGGACCTATCTTAGCACGCAACCAATAAAGAGTTCTTTTGAAAAAGAGCATGTAAAATTTCTAGAGCAAAAGGCTGATAGCTTTGAAAAAGGTTGAATTTCTCATAAAGAGTAGTTCTAGAAACTCAGCCGAGTTCCCTATCAGTCACAAGAGAAACCATTAAAACAGGTAAAGGAATTAATCACAGCACTTGCTATAAGCAGCATAAGACAGAAAGTCTCCCCACAAATCGTAAGGAAAACAAAGAAATCACCTTTAGCAGTAGCTTGTGGTAATTCAGGTTATCACAACAAAATGCTAAGGGACATGGCAGGGTAGGGGTGCATAGAATGCCATAACTCTCTAGCTAGGATCAAGTACTATTTATAAAGCACAAAACATGTTGAAAAAACTGTTGGTTATGTAATCTATAGCCAATGACGAAGGATCTTTCGATGGTCCATCCCCTTCTCCCTCGATTCCCATGGTAAACACCCATGGCGACATGTAGTTACTTGAATGTGGCTACAGCATATTACAAAAAGATACATCTAAGAAGGTTCTCATGAGAACCTTTGCAAGCCTGCTCTGTTATCTGTTCAGTGTCCCATTGTGTGACAAAGGTCTGCTCTATGAAATTAAACATTAATATCTAGCATGTCCTGGTTAGATCATGGAATTTAAGTCTACAACAAGCATCTCTTTGATTGGTATACTTGTTCATTATAAGCATATGGCAGAGGAAATAATCTGAAATATAATTAAGTTATATGGTGTGAGGATGGAAAGAATCACATTTTGCAGCATATAGCACATTTCATGAAAATATCAAGTTCTACAGTTCAGTTGTAAAGTGAAATAGACTTTTACAAAAAGGCATAATTTTTCAAAAAGAGACAGGAAAGAATCAAAAAAATATTGAGGTCTAGCAGTGAAAGAACAATAGAAACTGGAGCTTTCTGCACAAATAAGCAGTATTTTCACTTTTTGCGTGTTGAATAAAAGTACATTTTCTAACGACTATTTTGATATGCATTTTCTATGTTACTGTTACAGCACATTTCTAAATCATTATAAGGTTATATTTACGTAAACATGTCAACTTCCACAATCCCCATCTAATGATTTTATTAAACAACACATATCTAAGTTTCTCATGTGCGTCCATTTCAGAGTGCACTTTCATCAACAGTTAAGTCTCGTCTTTTTCTTTTCAAACATCTAAATTTCAATGAGTTTATGTAGTCATCATACATAATACCCCTCAAACCCAAATCCTTCTCATAATTTTTTTCCCCAACCTTTCCTTTCTTTTGCAAAATATATATCTACAGCCCAAGAATAGAGCATAAAGTAATATTAGACAAAGCCCCACTATTATTATTGCCATTATAATAGCTTTCAATATACCCTTTCCTGCTGTTGAAAACCAATTTCCAATTGTGACAATTCCTCTTCCAAAATTTTCAAACAAACTTGGGGGCATGTTCTCAAGGAGATAACGCCGAGTTATCGGCACTTTAGAGCAGCCAAAGTCGAGTTAAAATTACCGCCCCATTCACAAGCTGGTGCCTGCAGCCGATATCACCAGATGTCCGGCGATAGCATCCTCAAAAAACATCACCACAGATGACCACGGCAACTATCGCTAATGAGATGCAGAGTAGGCGTTCCCAAGCAAAAAGCCACGACAACACCACACCCCAACATTCTCAACGACCAGCCACATCGGCGATAAGATCACAAAACATGCCAAAAGGCGTGTTAGCAGCATGAATCTAACACCTGCTCTGACCTGGTGCAAATCCGGATGACAACCGACAACAGAAAAGGGAGCCCAGACCACAGCCACACATGAAGACCAACAGACACCATGGAGTCACTGATCATGCAGCTCGGAGCCCCAACAGGGCCACAACACCCACCGCCACCACACCCAGGACCGCAACCCCTCCGGAACTCCTCCCAGACCGGACCACCACAGAGGCAGCGTGGACAAATATGGCTGTCCCCCAGGAAATGCACCAGACTCACACACCTAACACCTGACAATGTCATTGCCCACTACAGGCTCCAAAGGACAACCATCCTACGCATCTTGACCATCACCGCCCAACAGGCTCACGGCACCAACACAGCGGACAACCAACATCCCACCCCAGACATAACTGCTGGCTGTGCTGCACCTGTTGGCCCCTGGTACCTTCCCACCAACAACTGCCAGAGTCGGAGGAGTCTCACAAGCAGTCACATCCAAGTCCCTCACACCTGTCCTGGATGCCACCATAAGTTTGGTACTCCAATACCTATACATCCCCACAATGCGCAGGAACAGCTGGAGACCAAGCAAGGCCACACGCCATAGCTGAATGCACGCATGTGTTGGGGGCAAAAGACAGCACACATGTCCTACTTGTGCCCCCTGGTGACACTGCACACAATTACCCCAACGGAAAGCACACGCATTCCATCAATGTGCAGGCAACATCCGAGCACCGTGGAATCTCCACCAACGTCATTGCCAACTACCCAGGCAGTGTGCATTATTCCTTCATCGTCCGACAGTCCATCATCAACCAGCGCTTCCAGGATGGCACCAATGGAAATGCACAGCCCCTTGGCAAGTACCAAATGAACACCCCACACACCTCAACTCCACAACCATGCAAATCACAGCTTTGGCAATGCACACGTCACAAACTCATATACAACATGCAAAACAACATGCCCACCCACCAGACACGACAGCACAACTTACTAAGGTAATTGAATGGTGTGCGTAGGATGAAAAAAAGTCCAGGAATTGACTGTAGATTTTTCAAAGTTCTTTAGTAATCAAATTTGTAAGTTGATTCAAACGCAAAAAGTTCAGCCAACGCGTTTCGTTCTCGAAGAGAACTTCGTCAGGGCTGAAAGTGATAAAGACAAACATCAATATACACAAATGGGGAGGATAAACAAGATATGACATTAATTTAAATAAAAACAGGGGAAACATTGAAAAGACGCAAATAACTTGGAGAGCTAATCAAACATAGATATGAGTATACATTACGATCACAAAAGAATATAAGTAAACAATTAAAAAACTAATAATCAACAAAAATACATCTGAAAAGCAAATTTGTACATTTATAAACGAAGCGACAAGGGAAAAAAGACAAAGGAGTCAAAATAATTATTTAAATAAAGAAAGGACAATCATACTACATAATACATAAACACCTAGGGCCCGATTCACAGAACAAACTTAAGACTAAATCCTAAACTTAGTACCATTCTGGTATTCACAGAATGCACCTAGTACTTCTGGTATTCACAGAATGAACTTACTACTTTTGCTATTCACAGAATGAACTTAGTACTTTTGCTATTCACAGAATGGATTTACGACTCCTAAACTTACGTCCGCACTCGGGCCGGAAATTCCGGCCCGGAGGCGGAGCTTCCGGCCCGGAGGCGGGGCTTCCGGGCCGGAGGCGGAGCTTCCGGCCCGGAGGTGGAGATTTCAGCCATAGCTAAATCGGCTGGAATCCCCACCTCCGGGCCGGAAGCTCCGCCTCCGGCCCGGAAGCCCCGCCTCCGGGCCGGAAGCTCTGCCTCCGGGCCGGAAGCTCCGCCTCTGGGCCGGAATTTCCGGCCCGAGTGCGGACGTAAGTTTAGGAGTCGTAAATCCATTCTGTGAATAGCAAAAGTACTAAGTTCATTCTGTGAATAGCAAAAGTAGTAAGTTCATTCTGTGAATACCAGAAGTACTAAGTGCATTCTGTGAATACCAGAATGGTACTAAGTTTAGGATTTAGTCTTAAGTTTGTTCTGTGAATCGGGCCCCTAAACCTTGGACACACAAAGCATCTTATAGCAATTAGTACCCTAAGGTAACATGATGTATCCCAATGAGTACACTCATTGTCTCAATTGCCCCAAAGTGAAATGCATACAGTGCATTTAGCTAATGGCCTAATGGAATTACAGGCAATAGCTGTGGGGCAAGCAGAGCAACCAACATTACTAAATTCAAATGACATACAAAATCGTGTAGAAGCCAAAAAAGAAAATAATAAACAGGACATCGACATGAAATAAAGTGGAGTGAAAGAGATAGAGTGAAAAAATAGAAAAGAAGACTTAATAAAAGTAACTGAATTAAAAAAAGAGAGAGACCATGCAACTATCTAAAGGAGCAAGCTCGTTTTTCAGTAAAACATCTCACCTTCTCAGGGTAATAACCCTTCTGAAGGAGTAATAGAGTTGATCTGCAAGTGTTGTTAAAAAATTTCGCATAAGACCTAAACTGAATGGGAACGAGTTGACTGCTTAGTATTCTGAAAGGAAAAAATGAATCAAAATAAGTAAATCCTATTCGTAAAAAGTAAAAATAGCCGGTCGTCAAGGAGCATCCTAAGTGCTTATGGGAAAAATTAGTAGAGAAGGAAATACGTCTAACCTTTATGCGGCAAAATTCATATGGTAGTCACGGTCCCACTCTCAGTAGAAAACACCCAATAAGGCTCTTCAGAGATGTAGACGTATCATGAGTCTAAAGTAACAAAATTCAGGGTTGTCATAATATCATTAAAAATTGCATAAGATGGGCAGTAGCCATAGCTGTAGAGATCACAAACTGTACCTGTGAGGTAATTATGCAGACACACACTCTCAGTAGAAGACATCCAATCTGGTTCTTCAGAAGTGTAGACGTGTGGTGAGTCTAAAGTAACAACAATCAGGATTGTAATGATATCATTTAAAAAATGCATAGAAAGGGCAGTAGCCATTGGTGTAGAGATCAGAAAATTTACCTGTGTGGTAATTCCACAGACACACACTGTGGTAGAGGCTCCAGGCAGTAACTCTGGAGTAAAGAGGGAATTAACCCAAGGCCAGAATAGGACCTAAAGAAGGGAAAAGAGAATTATTAATATAATCTTCTAAAAGGAAAAGAAAAAATCACTAATACAATATGATGAAAAAACTGTGATGGTGTGCTCCAAAAAGAACACGAAAGGAAAAGGGGATGAGGTTCGCTGAGAAAGGTGATTGAGCAATTACACAAGAGTATGTACGAAAAGGTTGTTTTTAGAATAATTCCGCCTCAATTAAGAGTGTGATATATCACATATGAAGAAAGTCAAGATGAGAATGCAATGCAAATTGAAAGCACGTTTAGCCGCTTTTCTGTCTATACTCAAGTTTCAGATGCTATACGTTAACGTGGCACGATGTGTCGTGTACCAGTACAAACAACTAAAGAAAAGGCACAATAAAATAAAAGCTTAAGGACCGCACTATATTCACGCTGTGAGCAAAGGGTAGTATAAAATGGACTTCTAAACGTGCTCCAGGTCAGGGGGAATAGAATACCAATTAATTTGTGTAAAAGGAGTGTTATGTCATGTATGAGGAAAGTTAAGATTAAGGGTGCAAAGCACATCTGAAGCGCGTATAGCCACTTTCTGTCTATCATGAATTTTAAGATACTTTAAATAAACGCAGCACAGTATGTCATGCATCTGTTCAAATAATAGGGAACAAAGGGCAATAAGTCAAAACTAAACTTTAAAAAAATGTGGCACATTATGTTGTGTATCTGTTCAAATAATAGGGAACAAAGCGCAATAAGTCAAAACTAAAGGACAACGCTAAATATATACTGCAATCGCATAGAAGTGTAAAGCGAACTTATGAAAGTGCTCCAAGTCGGGGAGGTAGAGTACGAAAGGGAAAAGGAAGAGCGCATCCCAAAGCTTACCTGAGTGACCGCAAATCTGCGTCTGTAGTGCCGAAGGAATTGACCTCCCGCGCTGCCCTTCAAGTAGTTTGCAATTTCCAGTATGGGCATGGCTATAGAGGTGTAGCCGCGTCTTGAGAAAGAAAGACTAGAACGAGGTCAGTATAAACAAAGGAAGTGCGTGTTCCGAATACAAAGTTCTTCCATTCGGAATATAACTAAAACGTACTTGATACTTTTAAATCACTAAAAAGTAAGAAAAGCGAAGAAATAATAAGGAAGAAAAAATAGAAATAATTAAGAAAGGAAGCAGGTTAGGACACAAAGTTCAGAGAAACCATAAGACGGAAAAGGAATCCCAGCATGGGCGTGACTTGCATGACATGAGCGCAAGTCCATAAATTGCGGAATTCGAACATTTAGAAAGGCCAATGAGTAAAGTGCAAGCGAAAATAAATTTGGGAGTCCATCACATGAGATTTATGCGATCAAAACCAGCAATACATTAATGTAAAAAATGGAACATTGTGTCAATAGGCAAAGAAAAATTATAAGCAATAATTAATTTTGGAGTCAGTTATAATAAATTATTATTAAGGAGTCAGTTGCAAGAGATTTGAGAGATAAAGAGGAGCAATGAGATCAAAACAAACAATGCTTAGATGAGAAAATGGAAAAGAAAAATTGCATCACTGGTTAATGAGAAAATGTAAGCAATACATTTTAAATTTTAAGGTCAGGTAAGTTACAAAAAATTATTATTTGGGAGTCAGTCGCAGAAATAATTAAATCAAAAAACGAGCAATGCGTGGATGGGTCAGAGACACATTGCGTCAAGATTCAATGAATAATTGTAGAAAAGTTCATTAAAGAGTCAGTTGCAAAAGAAATAGTATATGGAGTCAAAAAAGACGAACAATACAAGAAAAAAGTCAAAGGAACATTGCGCAAACAGTAATTACAAAAATCAATACATTTGAGAATTTGTCCAAAGGAATCAGTAGAGCCAAAGGAACAACCCGCAATATGTCGTACAGTGGATGCGGGCAGCAAGAAACCATATCGGGCGGTGCTAGAAAAAGTAATAATAAGCTGTATATGGTAGGGGCATAAAAGAATGTGTGTGTATATATATATATATAAAAGGGGGTGGTTGTAACATGTGATATTTTAGTTGCTCAGTGCAAGGTACAAAATGAGTTTATATTGTAAAATAGAGCACACACCCATATGTAAAGTTCACTAGTAGGTGTGTGTAAGGTGGCTCACTGAAAAAAATACCTCTGTGGACATGTTTGTTTACAAGTAAAGATGGCCTCAAAAGGGGATACACCTCGGCTAACAGGATCTTCATGAAAGGACGAATATTTAAAAGGAAGATCTAAGAAGACAGAAAGGGGAGATGTGCATACGCATCTCTAGACAACATCAATCCAATGGGAACCTTGTTTAAATTAAAAACAGCTTTAAAAGAGATACAGCTCGGCAATCAAGATCCTCATGGAAGGACGAATATTCAGAATAAAGATCTGAGAGGACAGAAAGGGGAGATGTGCATTTCATCTCTAGACAACATCAATTATATGGAAACCTTGGTATGAAATTCCGAAGAGGGATACATCAGCATTTCAGGAAAAAGTGCATCTCATCATCAGTGTTATGGCCGTATGTAGTCGCCCTTAATCTACAAATCCATTTTGCCTCATTTTGTCTAAGGCTTAGTTCTCTATTGCCACCCCTTTTATTTAAAGCAATATGGTTAGAATCAAAATTGGCTATTACCTTGGTGGAATTTCACATAATGTTCTGCCAGGGGGTATTTGGTATCCCCACTCAGTATGGCCCTCCTGTGTTCTTGTATTCTTAGTTTGAGGTGTCTCTTTGTACTTCCTACGTAAATCATATCACAAGGGCACCCAACAATATGGGTTGTGTTACAGTTAATAAATTGCCTAATTGTGTATGATGGTGACCCATTAAGGCAGAAACTTTTGATTTTGTTAACTCAAATTTGCAAACATTGCAAGAGCTGCAAGTGTAAAATCCATTGGGTTTGTCAGGTAGCCAAGTCTCAATTCTGTTTTGGGAGGTGACATAACTGGGACAGAGTTTGTTTCTCAGAGTAGTTCCTCTTCTATAAGTAATCGAGGGATTGTTACATATGGATCCCTGCAGACTTGGTATTGCCTTCAACAGATGCCAATTACGTTTGAATAATCTGAAGATTTCGCTACTGTGAGTGGTGTACTGTGTAATGAAGTGTACCCTCCTGTTCTGTCTACTATCTTTTCCTTTTTGGGTGTTCTCAGATAGTGTCGAATCTCGTTCAAGGGTGAGTACTCTCTGCTCTGCTTTCTCTAGAACTTCATGTGTATAGCCCCTGATTTCAAATCTTTTTTTGGCCTCCTTAACATTTTTGGTGAAAGTGTCTTGTTCGCTACAATTGCGCCTAATTCTTACTAACTCCCCAAAGGGTATATTTTGAATAACCAAACTTGCATGTGCACTACTCGCGTGCAAAACACTATTGCATGCAGTACTTTTACGATACAGAGTGCTTTGTTTGACCCCCTCATTTATGTAAAAATATACATAAAGGAAGTTGATTGTATCATGGTTGTAGTCCCTGGTGAATCTCACATTGAAGGGGTTGGTGTTAAGAAATTCAAAATAGTTCTGAAGGGATATTTCCAGTCCAGACCATAGGCAAATAATATTGTCAATGTACCTCCCCCAGAACTTACTTACTAAGGTAATCTGGGCTAGCCGTGAACATGAGCCATCACCGTCATGGCACACAATAGCGGAACGTGGGGAGAGGTGGGAACCAGGCATGTGTGAAGGAGGCAAGTGACACAGGAATGGGAAAGCACACAATGCCAAGTGTGGCGGAGATGTGCTGGACAGACCGCAGTATGCAGTACACACCCATATCCATGGCGACATACACCGTTGGTTTATGGAGTGTATTGGACAGTGGACACAACCATGTCCCCCAGCCAGTGGGGGAGTTCACGGAAATGTAGCCTGTTATGTCCCCCCCGTAAGCGTGAGTGGAGTGGGCTGGCCTGGTGTATGACAAGCCAGCCTAGGGGTTTGTATAAAAAGCACATAGCCCTGGGCGTGGTTCTCTTCCGGAATGCCCAATGTCCCTGCCAGGGCAGGGCCTCTCACACCGCCACGAGGCCGACGCCTTCATCGTGAGCGGAGTTGCCTGAGTTCCTGTGTGCCTGCTGTGGTCATAATGTATGCATGAGGGTCCCTGGGACTACAATATTACATTGTGCTGTGTACAGCAGGCGCAACCATGTCACCTCTGGCAGCGGGTAAGACCTTGGACATGAAGCATTGTCGTCACCCGCTCAATGTGTGGGAGGAGTGGACTGGGCTGTCGTACGGAGGTCCTGCGCGGGGGTGTGTATGATGATTCCTGGGCTCTGGGCGAGGTTCATTGGAGGAAGTATGCATGTGTCTCTGTCGAGGTGTTGGTCTCCTTTGTGGGGTTACGGTGGTCCCGGGTGGGACTTGAACACACACGTGTGGGATCTAGTTCAGCTTCCATGTGTTCTGACCCCATCCCTCACCTGAGCGGCCACCTCCTTTTGGCATTCTGACACCTTGCATTAGAATTCGATGTGTGCCGAGGTGGAGTGTTGGGAGCCAGACGTGGAGGCGGGTACTCCCTGCTGTGTGGTCTGTGCAGGGGTTGGTGTCTCTTCTAGGTGGCTTGTCTGCACTGCTCCTGGGGGTGGGTTGTCTGGGATGTCTATGGGCTGTTGTAGGGCGTCGGTGTCGAAGGTGTGGTGGTCCTCTCCAAAATCACTGATGAGTAGTCTGGTCTTCTCTGCTGGAGGTATTGTTTGTCCCTCTGCAATGTGAAGGGGTTATGCATGTTGACATTGTTTTGACATGTGTGTTGGCGCATTTTTCTGGTTTACAAGCAGTTTGTATGACAATGTTCATTGTGACTGTTTGGGAGGTGCAGTATGTTTGGTGCGGGACAGTGGACATTTGGACTACATGACGTAGGTGAGGTTGTACGCGTACGTTTCCATCTATCAGTTTCCTCCTGTGGCACAGGACTCCCACCTCCTGTCGTCGTTGCTGCCTTCCTGTTAGCAGCGGGTTTGTACTTAGTTTGGCTTTTCACATCGTGCCAGCGCCTCTTGTCCTCCTCCATGGGCGTCCTCGACACTCCGACTGCATTCATGTTTGTCATATTGTTGTTCAGTGGATGGTGGTGTTCTGTCACCTCCGTGCCGCTGATCTGGTTTTCCTGCAGACTGCACCCCGTCTGCCTCTTCCTCTTCGGCTTGGCCTTCCACAACCACGGGGTTCCTTGCTGGTGGTCTGTGTTGCTTGTGGGGTTCGCGTTGGCCTCTGCACTCGGTCCAGGTGCATCCATGGCCTCATCGCAACTTTCTGGTCGTTAGTGTTTTGCGGTTTTGCGGCATCGCGTTGACTTTATCATGGACATTTGACGTGTTATTGTGGGCCTATCGCATGGTTCCGCCGGCTTGGGAATACCACATTACCATGGTGTTATTTTCCCACGATAGACTGCGATGTGGATGGTTGCATTAAGCAACTTCTGCTGTAGTTTTCACACGTTCTTGAGAATGTTCCCCCAAGTGTTTCCATTTGACAGAGTCCAGTTTCTAAACCTGATATGTTTTTTGCAAAGCCTTCTTTTTATCTACTCTCGTCGGGTATGTATCTATAGCAATGAGTTCATTTAATCATTCTGCAGACTCCCTCTTTTTCTGTGAGTAAGAATTCTAAGGCAAGTTGGTCTTATAAAACCATTGACCACATCGCAATTAGTTCTGTATTAATTACAAGAAAAACTCCATATGTGCTAGTTACCATTTTATCAACAAGTGTTGATAACTTTCTAATCTTTTGACCATTTCATATGACACCTGCAGGTGGAATGACAGCTCCAAATATGTCTCCTACTAATCCTGTTCCCGTTTTTGTATTGAGTTTTTGTCTGTGTGTGGGCGTTAATGTTAGAGCATCTAAACTCTTCACATGATACATCTTTGAAATGAATATGCCCAAATCAGAAATTCCCTTCCATTCAGCTGGCAGTAAGAAGTAAGCATTCTGTCCACAATGTTAATAAACGCCTGGAATAGCATTCTCGTTTCCCTGTAAAATTTGCCAAGATCCCCCTGTTAACTCGAAGATGTGTTCACATCTACTAATCCCTACCTGCCAAGTTCTTTTGGGTGTTTGTCTAATGTATATGTAAATGCTCCCTTTGTGTTGGCTGTCAAGTCTCAGTTTATGGTAAGTCATCTTTCTAAACTCATTTTCTTCCTTCTTTCAAGCATTCTCTAAAACATCACCCTTTTTGTCAGTAGTTCATGTCATGTTAGTGTATCATTTTACTAAAGCCATTATATAAGTCTTCTCTCTTGGTCACATTACACAGTTTAAATTGCTTTTGAAAGCCTTCACACTATCTATGAGTCTATGGGGAAAGAAATAATACCACGCTGTATCCATCTCCATTGCTTGTGAGTGTAAATTCATGTTCTCTATTAGTGGCACAATAGAAAGTATTAGATCATGATTAGAATAGAAATACACACTATGTCCTCTACTATAAACTATTGGCAATAGGATGCTGCAAGAAATAGCATAAGATAAAGGCATATGGTAATAAGAAACATCTTTTGAAACTGATGTAGGTAAGTGTGCACATACATAACAATTGTTTGCATCCATAGCATTCGTATATTCTTGTACTAACCTGGAATAAATGTTAGTGGAATAATCATTTTTCTTATAGCTAGCAAAAGAGTAACTGAAGGAGTCCTCTCTAATATTGTAACTAGGTGAATTAGTAATGTTATTTACTGTAGGCTCTGATTCTGGTGCTAGGTAAAGTTCTATTAGTACTATTGTGATCATTGTTACTGTTTTATTACAATAATTGAACCCATGATGAATTTACACCTATTTCTGATTCAACACATTTCTCTGAGTCAGTTCAAAACATTTAGTTCAACTACTTGTAATACGTTTTAGTAACTAGCTTCTTTAGTGTGGTTCTTCTTCTTTCTTTTTCTCAACAGGCAAGCTTCTAACCAGACAATCTTTAACCCTACTCCTTGTTTTTTAGAATGTTGTCCCTATCCTTCTGTAACGTTCAACTTGGGCCTAGGTGGATCTTCTGTAAAACAAAGAATTAAAACAATATGCATATAATAAGCTCAGTTTGATTTCTTTCTTCAATTTTGTTTGGTTTCAAGTGTTTTATCTTCTTCAGACTTTTGCTATTAATCTCGCTTTTTCCTTTTCATTGAGGTTCAAATAGTTTGTGGATTCAGCATTGTACAACGTTATAAAACAATACTGTCAGAAGGGAGTATATTTTGCTCATATTGGAATAACCTATTATCGGTCATATGTTGTGTCTTTGTTCGTGTTAACAGTAACTCCACACAGTGTGGGACCATGACAGTTAATGGGTATCCTATCACTATGTTGTCGCTCTTCTCCAGACTAATACTTACCATGGCCACTGCTTTAAGGCAACCAGAAAGTCCTGCAGCTGCAGGGTCAAGCATGGTACAGAAATAGGCATGTGTTTGTGTCAAAACCAAGAGAGTGCACCCATCTCTCTCGCTGCAAAATAGCGTGAATTATTTTGTATAATCTGACATTGCAAGCGCTGTGTCACAGCACAATTCTCTTTCAACTGTAGGAATGCTCTTGTACATTCACTGTCCAATGGAATCGGATCAGACACATCTTTATGTGTCAGCATCAGCAGAGGCTTTGCCACCAAGGAAACATTTGGAATCTACGTTCTACAGTAGCCAACCATTCCCAAGCACATTCTGATTTCTTTCTGAGTTCATGGTGGATTCATCTCCGAAATTGCTTCCACCCTCTCTGGTGACACTTCCCTAGCTCCTTTCACAATAATGTGTCCCAGATATTGAACTTCTTTTTGACAATACTGCAGTTTCTCTGGCCACGCTTTATGTCCATTCTCAGCCAGGTGATTCAAGAGTGCAATGGTGTCATGTTTGCATGCATTTCACGTTTCTGATGGCATCAGCAGATCATCTACGTATTTCACAAGTTCATAGAAAAGGAAGGTACACTCAGAAGGAAGTCACACAAAGGAACAGGTGTAATCCATCGATCTTCTTTATTCACATTATCATTTAAAACCGGCACACAGCCAGCGTGTTTTGTTCCTTGATGCCAAAAGGAACTTCGTCAGGGTTTCAAATTGGAGTGAGGGTTAAGTATTGTGATGACCAATGTATGGTATATGTCGTCCCGAAGATAGAATCACATCAAGGTAAAAGTGGTATTTAAATCAAGCTTCTATTCTTAAATATATGTCAATGGTGCAAGCGTCATCCATAGGTTAGGTACTCAAAGAAGAAAGTCCCTCACTTCACTCACAATCAGAGAAATGGAGATTTGAATCCTACTGCAACATCTGTGCGACGCAGCGAATAGAACAAACGGCATGATAACCGCCGGTTCTGGCTCCTGTGTGGTTCTTTTAATTTTAAGCCAATCAATATCTTTCAGAGGTACTATGCCTTTCAAAAAGGTATAACTGCCTTATACTTCTCCATCACCACAGGAAACTGTGCATTTGTCCCAGCCACTCTCGTTGGTTCCTCTCTAGGCCACTGTACCACAGTCTTACATTCAGCCCATAAATAATCAGACAGTACAAAGTCAAAAATGAATATTCAAATCAGTCTACAATACCTTTGAAATCTTTATGAAGCTTTCCAATTCTGCATACCACTGCAGCGGCTTGTCTCTTAATTTGGGAAAATAGTTCATGAATGCTGCCAGATTACCATGACTCCAAGGAACATGTACATACATTCCTCCTGCGATTTCTTTTAGTGGGTGAACTGTCACTTCTCCTTCACTTCCTTATATTGCTTTCCTGTAATAGCAGATTCCCTCATTTTCTTCTCATGTTTCTCAGACCATTTGTCTTCTAATTTTTCAGTTTCACTCAAACCTGTGAATACACTTGACCAATTTAATAATATGCAAACACAG
Source organism: Triturus cristatus (assembly GCF_964204655.1). Lineage (NCBI taxonomy): Eukaryota > Metazoa > Chordata > Amphibia > Caudata > Salamandridae > Triturus > Triturus cristatus. Next base: position 609,271,363 of record NC_140591.1, on the reverse strand, counting down.
TACTATGATCCTCATATTCTCAAATTCCAGGTCATCCAATTGAACCCTATAGCTTCTGTGTAGATGCACATTTTTTGTAAGATCTTGTACATATTTTTTAACCAATTCAGTTAATTTGTCAAGAATTAAGGCTCCCCTTCTCATAACCTCTTTGCAAAGGTACATTAATTCTTTCTTTTTGTATTGTTCTTTGTGCTCAAATTCCAAATATCCCTTTAGTATTTGCTCCAGTGTAACCTTCAATTGAGATACATTTAAGGGCTTCTATATTTCAACCTCTAATCTATCAGGTGGTCCTGCACTCTCTGTCTTAGTAGGTCCTGCTGTTTCATCAAACGAAGCTGATATATATTCCTCAGTCATAACTATTTCTTCTGATGATCTTGGGCTATGCGTACTAACATCCCTCCATCGATTAGTGCTTGTACCCATTAGTGGTGGCTTCCAGGCAACTATCTCTGAGTTCTAAGAAGTCGGAACAAATCCTGAGGTGGGTAAGCCTCAGGTAACTAATTGAGTCTCATGACTTGTCTCTACAAGTGGTGGAGCACTTGTTACCACCCTAGTTACAGATTGACCATTAACAACAGAGACTGGTGCTATACTGGTCACTGCAACTGTATTAGTTACTGTTGGAACTGCAACTTGTGGTCTCGCTATTATTGGTGAGGTAGCCTCCAATTTTTGTAGGGGTTGTTCAACTGGGTTTTCACCTTGCTGTGCAGGAGCAGTTGGCACTATCAAACTAATAAAAGCACTTGATTCACACTCTGTTCTGCAGGGGTTACATGTGGTGGAGGTCTCAAACTCAGCACTTGTTCCAATATTTCATCTCTTGAATCCGTATCTGACTCTTCCCCTTCTTAGGAATCTTTGTCCTTTCCTTTCTTAACAGTCTTGAGGTAAGCACTGGATATAATCTAGTCCCTTCTATAATAGCTTTTTTCCCTCTACACTGCTCTTCTTCCCATCGGGCATTCGCATAATTTTTCACTGCTCTATTAGTCCTCCTCCAGTATTTTCCAATCTCCTTTTATCTGGAAACTCCCTCCCAAGCATTAAATGCTTCATATTTGAATAAGTCTAGATGGTGGGTTGGTTTCGTACAATTTTACATACAAGTGATCGAGAATCCTGATGTTAAATGACCCGTATCTAGGAAAACTCAAAGCACCTGCTCCATTGGCGAAGCCAAAGATGTGTGGTTAAACCATGCTCAGTAGTCATAATGTGTGAAGGTGTACCCTCAGCAGATGCCTCTTCACCTTTGCATACTGGATTAGTAACATCCCCTCTTACCAAATTCCTAATTTTTTAAAAACATTTCATAATGACAGACCAATTTGAAACAAAACGATTAAACTGAATGTTATGATTTTGTTTTGTATACGTCAATCCTCTGTTAAACCAATTGAATTTCAGTTATTATTTTTCACAATTCTTAACAACAAATCCAAATACAGTATTCACTTTTAAGGAATCCAAACCCAGCACGGCACTGCAACATCACCAGCCAACCACAGTGCAAAACACACCAACCGACCAATCCCAGGGCGAAACTCTATTACGCACAACCTCACTCCCCGAGGAAGCTCACTCTCCTTTACAATTTTCTTTGTATTCACACAACTATAATTATCATCGTTTTAAACACCTTCTTGTTTGTTCTACTAAAGAAATTAAGTTTCCCACACATTCTAGAATATTTTCAACACTCACAAGTGAAATCTCAACCAGCGTGAAATCACTCAGATCAACACATTTTCCCCCATTTGTGCAATTAGGTTTAACTAACACTAATCAATGTTAATCAATCATTACAAATTAATAACTTTATGTCACTGGTGTAGGTGTTGGTACCTCATACACCACACCTCAAAAACAGATTTTCAATTATTATGTTATCCCAGGATCTTTCGACTGCAACAAGTCTAAAATCTTCAAACACCTTTTCAACCACTTGTCGACAATTTCTTTTTACCCACTCATTCTAATCAAACATTCAACCTAAAAGAAAAGCACAGTCATGACCACAACTCATTTGCCCTGATAATACTCAAACCTTCTAAACCACAACCGCCTTCGAGTACAGCTTTGCCGGATCTTCAAGTTGTGTACACTGGATTCAGGAATTGGCAAGTTCAGGTAACATTTCTGGGTATTTTAATAAATCCATTCAGTCTGTTAAACCATATCCTCTGCTACCAGATTTGTGAGTGTGGAAATCTCATATAAAAGTAGCTCCACTTCAAACCCACTAAGCGTACCTCCAATTTCCACACCACTTTGAGATGAAGAATCTTTGCCACCGTATTAGAAAGGAGCATAACCCAAACACATTTCTAAATTAAACATTGTCTTCAACATTAGATGTTCAGTCAAAAATGAGATGTTTGGTGAAAATGTAAACGTTTATTTTCTCTTTAAGTCTGTATGTTTGTCTTTTTATTCAGATTAGTCAAATAAATCATTAAATATCGAGAAAATTTGGTTAGAATAAGCATACAAAATAACAGCATGTTCCATAAACAATGAATCCTTGCTTAATCTAAAGGACCACACCTATCCTAGTGACAACCCATAAAGAGTTATTTTGGAAAAGAGCAAGTAAACTTTCTAGAGCAAAAGGCTGATAGCTATGAAAAAGGTCGAACTCCCCAATAGGAGTAGTTCTGGAAACTCAGCTGAGTTCAGTAAAAGTCGCAGTAGCAACCGTTAAAACAGGTATGAGGAATGATTCACAGCATTAGCTATGATCAGCATAAGACAGAAAGTCTCCTCACAAATCGTAAGGAAAGCAACAAAATAACCATTAGCAGTAGCTTAGGGTAATTCAGGTTAGCACAACAAAGTGTTAAGGGACATGGCAGGGTAGAGGTGCATAGAATGTCTTTACTCTCTATCTTGTAACACGGACTATATAGAAATCACAAAACATGTTGCAAAAACAGGTGGTTATGTTATCCATAGCCAATGAGGAAGGATCTTTCGATGGTTCGTCCTCTTCTCCCTCAATTCCCATGGTAAACGTCCATGTTGACATGGAATTATTTAAATGTGGCTACAGCATATAACAAAAAGATACATGTAGGAAGGTTTTAATGAGAAGCTGTGCAAGCCTACTCTGTTAGCCGTTCTGTGTCCCATTGTATAACAATGGTTTGCTCAATGAAATGAAACATTAATATCTAGCATGTCCTGGTTAGATCATGGAACTTAAACCTACAGTGAACATCTCTGTCATTAATATACTTGGTCATTATAAGCATATGGCAGAGGAAACAATCTAAAATATATTTATGTCATATGGTGTGAGGAAGGAAATAAATACATTTTGCAGAACACATCTCATGAAGATATCAAATTCTACAGTTCAGTTATAAATTTAAATCAACATTCTACAAAAAGGCATTTTATTTCTTAAAGGTACAAAAAAAAATCTAGAAAATATTAGGTTTAGCAGTGAAAGAACAGTAGAAATGGGTGCTTTCTGCAGAAATAAGCAGCATTTTCCTTTTTGCTTGTTTTATAAAAGCACATTTTCTAATGACTATTTTGATATGCATTTTCTACGTTACTGTTAAAGCACATTTCTATATTATTATGAGGTTAAATTTATGAAAAAAGTTATAACTGCCACAAGGGTGAGATCGGTATCCATGGTAATTTCAAGTGACATGGCAATGGGTGAAAGTTGGAGCTTGATTCTGTGAAGGTTTTTATTGTTAAGTGTTGTTTGGGCTACTTGCTGCTTGCTGTCTGTGGGAAGTGGGGGTCCTTATCGCTTACCGCTGCCACCAAATTCTGAAGGCGGGCGTCCCCGACCCCTCGCTTCAACGTTAGGCTAAGTAAGGATACCGTCTGAGATAGCCCTGCTCACCCCCTTAGTAGCTTGGCACTAGCAGCCAGGCTTATCTTCAAGGCACAAGTGTTCAGTATGTGCAACCACGCTCACAGTAACCCCATGATGTCACCACAAATAAACTCCACACGAGATTTGATAAAATGAGTATAATATTTATATAAGCAATTATACGATACGACTACACGATACAAAATCAACATATAACAATGGGTAGTATTCTTTTCGGTGGGTTGGTAGGTTCTAATCCCAACCACCACTTCTAAGCAACAGTTAAGCTCACTTCTAACCATTTCCAAAAGGTTAGGCAAGTTGTATTGCTAGAATCACACACGTTGCAAAAGGAAACAAATACTGCAATGCGTAACGATATTCTCTTATAGTGTGCAACAGAGAAACAATGCCCTACGTAGCGCCACAGTCATGTACATTGCAATTGAAGGAATAATGTAATGCGTATCACCACCATCATGCCCTGTACCAGGAAGAAACAAAGCAATGCGTCACACTACAATCCTGTACAGTGCAATGAAGAAATAATACACTGTGCCACGTTATGATCAGATACTGTGCACTGAAGAAATAATGCAATGCACCACGTTACAATCAGGTAATATGCAAGGGAAAAATAGCGCAGTACGTCGCACACCAAGCATGTAGTTCGTCAGGCACAAATGAGGTCAGGGTCATACGACAGTTCGATAGTTCGTTAGCAGCAATAGTGCAACGAGTAATACAACAGTTTTACGTGCTCCGTTAACAGTGCCCCCATTATGGATCAAATGATGACACAAAAGTACTGCTTCCCACTCCGGCCCCAACACTGCCCCTCCTTGGGTCAGCACGGGCCGGGATCCGATCTGAAGCAATGGCTCGCGCAGCTGACAGAAGCGGGAGGCCGAGAGAGTGTCCCTCCGGGCCCACACCCCATCCCAGGTGTTGATCCACGTTACCTGGGGGGCGCGACCCCACTCTCCTCCCCAACGTCAATGACGTGGGCCTTGATCCAGTACCTCATCACGGATTGCGGCTGGCTCGGGCCAGCGGCTCGGCTCCTCTTGGGCTGCCGGTCCGGGCCGCTGCTGGCTTACTCCGAGGGCCTAATGACTTGCCCCTCCTTCCGGCGGTCTCAGTCCACACCGAGAGCCGCCCTCAGCACTGTGGAGTCTTTACTTAAATTCGGTGCACAACCTACCCAGGAACTCCTCACCAGTACCTCAGGTTGCACTTCGACACGCACACCATGCATCTGAGACTCCTCTCTTCTCTGGTGCTAATGACGATCCGGCACTCTTCACCAACACCCCGCTTGCACCTCAACATGCACCCTGCGCGTCCGAGTCTCTCCTCTTCTCCTGGTGCACACGATGTCCAAGTGCTCTTCAGCAATGCCCTGGCTGCAACACGACATGCACTTGGAACGTCCGAGTCTCGCCTTTTCTCCCGGTGCACACAATGTTCAGGCTCTCCTCACCAATGCCCTGGCTGCACCACGACACGCACTCAGTGCGTCTGAGACTCACTTCTTCTTTCGGTGCACACGAGGCCCTGGCGCTCTTCACTAATGCCTTGGCTGCACCAGGACATGCACACAGCGCGTCCGAGACTCCCTTCTTCCTTTGGTGCACACGATGCCCAGGCGCTCTTCACCAACGTCCCGGCTGCACCACAACACGCACCCATCATGTCTGAGTCTCGCTTCTTCCTTTCGGTTCACATGAGGCCCAGGCGCTCTTCACCAACACCCGGGCTGCACCACGTCACTCACACTGCGTGTCAGAGCCTCACCTTGTCTCCTCGTGCTCACCACGACCAGGCGCTCCTCACCAATGTTTTGGCCTGCACAACGACACGCACCCAGCCCGTCTGAGACTTAGCTTACTCCTGCATGCCCACGATCACAAGGCACAACTTCTGAGGGTCTCAAGCTGCAAAAGCACGTGCACACCATGTTGCTTGGGACTTCTCCGGAAACTTTTATGATCCTGTATTTCCAAACAGGGAGGCAGCTCACCTAAGGCCCTTGTGGTTGCAAGACACAGCACAAAGCACAGTCTACTTCAAGCAGGGGGACCCAGTGCCTCCAAGAACAGTCCCAACAGCCTCTCCCTTAGAACAGCAAACTGCAGACCAGACCCAAATCACGAAGCAAGGATTGGTCTTTCCACAGCAGTCTCTTCAGTTGCTCCTTCTTTAGCACAGGTTCTGCTTGACCACAGAATGGGTCCAAGCCTTTACAGTCTCAATCCATATCTGTTTCATTCCAACATTCAGGGGCTTCAACTCTCCAAGGCAAAGGCCCCTCTGCCTTCAGAGGACAAAGGATTTTGGGGTATAAGTATTGGGACCCTGAACCCAAGAATTTAGATCACTTTGGGAAACAAGAAGAAAACTCTGCTGAGGAGAGGAACCAAGAAGAAGCTGAGGAGAAACTGTCCCTGGAACTGGGGGATTGGCCTGCAGTGGTTGTCTTACTGCCAAAGGGAGGAAAAAGGAACTGTGTGTGTACTTTTGCTCAATTTGTGAAGGATCTCCAAGGGCTTGGAAAAGAGCTTGCCTCCTGCTGAAGTCTCAGGAACAACAGACTTCAACCACCAGCTTCCCAGAGTTCCTTGGAAGTGCCTGCTGCTGTTTTGGGGCCTTCTGAGGGACTGCGTGTCGCAAGGAGCTGGAAGCGCGACTCAAGAAGGAGAAGCGTGCCGCCGTTGGAGCTGTTGTCGTCGCATGGCGTAAAGGGTGTCGCCGCTGCAGTTGTTGCATCGAGCGGAAGCGTCTCGAATCTTCGAAGAAGTGTCTCGCAACACCGAAGAAGAGTGTCGCCATCGCAGCCATCGTAGCTGACGCATTGCACCGCATCAAGAGAAGGGTCTTGCATCGAGGAAGAAGCGTGTCGCCATCACAGCCGCTGCCGTCGCATCTTGGATGATGCAGCTGTAGCTGTCGCATTGCACCGCATCAAGAAAAGCACCTCTCATCCACAGAGAAGCGTGCCGCCGTCGGAGCTGTTGTCATCGCATTGCGTAAAGGGTGTCGCCGCTGCAGTTGTTGCATCGAGCTGAAGAGTCTCGCAACGTCAGAGAAGAGTGCCGCTGCCAAAGCTGCTGTCGTCGCATCACGTAAAGGGGTGTCGCCGCTGCAGCTGACGCATCGAATCGAGTCTTCTTGCAACATCAGAGAGGCGTGCCGCATCTGGAAGATCTTCACGTCTTTATTTCTTTGCACCAAACTTTCATCGCATCAACATCGTTGCAACACTTTCGTTGCCCTGCGTGTCGCATCTGAAAGGTACATTGACGCATATAAGAACTAAAGAGAACTAAGCTAAATTCTACCATCTTAAAGTAACCGTATTGTTGATTTTTGTCGTTTAATGGTCTTGTGGTAAATCTATATGAAGAATACTTATTTTTTATATAAAAACTGTGTGGTGTCCATCTGTAGTGTTGTCACTTGATTACTGTATGTGTTCACAAATGCTTTACACACTGCCTCTGAGATAAGCCTGTCTGCTCATGCCAACCTACCAAGGGGGTGAGCAGGGGTTATTTTAGGAGTGTACCCCTTTACCCTGACCAGAGGCGAGGGTCCCTATTTGTCACAAATGCATACCTGTGCCAACTAGAGACCCCCAAGTCTAACATTGGTGGTCAGCGGTGAGGATTCTGGACTTGCATTTGTGACTCATGTACAGTGATTGGTGAACACTACTAGTGAGTGCAGACCAAAATGCGACCACATACTTGTTGGTAGATTTCTTTTTGGGACTTTCTATTTTTGAGTACTGCCAGGTTTGATCATGATGGAGAGAGCAGAATCTGTAGTCTCTGTTGATAATGAGTGGGAGTGGGAAGAAGAGAAACTGAAAAGCTGCAAAGTAACACAGCTGAAGTTCTTCTGCAAGAAATTCAATGTTTCCACTACTGGATGTAAAAATAAGGCAGAGTTCTACAAGGCGCTGAGGGCCTGGGTAGAAGCAAGGAATGCCACTGATGATGATAATGCAGAGGAGCATCTGGAAGGGCCAGTGGGCCCAAGAGGAAGGAGAACCCCTTCTCCTGCCGGTAGCAGTGTTTCTGTTAAGAGTCTGTCTCCAGAGGAGTTGGCAGATAGAAAAGAGTGTAGGATGCATGAGATGGAGCTGACCAAGCTCAAGTTAAACGGGCAGTTGGAAATTGAATTGCAAATTAGGAAATTGGCCCTAGAAGAAAAGAAAATGGAAATGGAGCATGATTTGAGAATGAGGGAGCTTGATTTAGAGCTCGAGAGGCTTGAGGCCATGAGTGTCTCAGCCCAGCAACAAGAAATGTGTGTAGCTCAGAAAGTGAGCTTTGCTGAGTTGGAGGTGGAATCCAGCTCAGATGGTGGCTGCAATATTGAGTTATCTAGTGCTGGGAGAGTAGTACACACACCTAGAGATTTGGCGCCTGACTTGAAGGAGGGGGTTAACATACACCAGGAGGTACACGGATATAAGGTAGCTCCAGTAGTGCGCAGTGTCCCTAGGATGGATTGGAGAGCTGGCACAGGGGTTCCTAGTCCTATGGCGGGAGGAACTCTCTACTGACTCTAGATGAGAGGTGCAGGGAGAGGGGTTCCCCCATGGTTGAAGTCCTGGTGTGTGAGTGTGAAGACTGCCCAGAGGAGTGTGGGTTGAATGACAGAGACAGTCAGATACTGTCTTGCCAATCTCAGTAGAGTGGTGTGGAGTACGTGTGCGAGGCACTAGATGGTGAGGTGAAGGATAGTTTGGTTAACCCTTGTAGGGGGATGTGTGATCCAATTGTGGGAGAGCATATTGTAAGTCCCTGTTTTCCAGAGCTATGCCAACACCTGTTGGAGAGTCAGTTCTCTGACCCCAGGGAGCTCACATTGGAGGCAGACCTTTTGGTGGATTCCAGAGGGTCCGGAGAGGCATTGGGGAGTGATCCAAAGAAGAGTGGTTCAGGTATTTTCCAACCCAGAATGGGGGAAGAGGTTCAGTGTAGCCCAGCTAGGTTCCAGTGTAGTGCAAGTGTGTAGGGACTCACGTCCTGTCTCAGTGGAAAAGGAGTGAGTTTAGGGCTGGGTGTCCTGAGGTGCCCGAAACCCAGTCTCAGAGCCTGGGTGGTTCTTTAATGGAACACCAGGTGGGGAGCCTAGTCTGTCCTGAGGGGCTGCCTGTTGTGCGGGATCCCCTAGTGTCTAGTGGACTGGGAGTGTCTGTAAGCAGGCCTCCATCCGTTCTGGTGTCTATCAGTGCCACTCCTAAGTGGAGGGTGCAGAAGCCCAGACTGGGGGTGAGAGGGGGAAACAGTCCCCAGTAGAAGAACCAGTGGGTCAGGGGCCAGACAGAAGGGCTGCGTCACCAGTGAATGACCATGGTGACACCACTTCTGTCCTGGGGAATCTTCGTGCACTGTCAGATGGACAGGGGTCAGGAGATCTGCGCCAGGCAGACTATCACACAACACATGAGTTATGTGTTCCCCTCAGGGGGGAGGCATATGTGCTCCCCGGGAAGTCCTGGTGGGCCAGGCGAGTGTTCAACCGCATGGGTTGGTTCCAGGGTTGAGAAGCCAGGTTCAGGTGTTGACTGACCTGGAGGAAGTGGCAACTGTAATCAGTGTCCTGACCGATGTAGCTTATACGTGTACCACTCCAGGTGGGAGGGTACAGCACTCTGCAAGGGGGTGCAGAGGGAGGGAGTCCTGGCCTATGACCCCGGTGCAGGCTGAGGGTTTAGACCCTAGGTTGGAGAGCCAGGTTCAGGTGTTGTCTGACCTGGAGGGAGGGACAACTGTAAACAGTGTCCTGACTGGTTGGTCTTATAGGTGTACCACTCCAGGTGGGAAGGTACAGCACTCTGGAAGGGGGTGCAGAGGGAGGGAGTCCTCCCCTCTGACCCCGGTTCAACTGAAGGGTTTAGACCCTAGGTTGGAGGGCCAGGTTCAGGGTGCCCCCCCTGACCTGGAAGCCCAGTTGCAGGATAGAACCCCTGAACTCGTGGGCGAATTGTGCAGGACACCTGCTACAGGCACCATGACAATTCTGGAAGGGGTACCACTCCACGTGGGACGGTACAGAGCCCCAACAAGCAGGAGGAGGACCGGGTGTGGGAAAGCCCACCCCAGTCTCCTGTCCAGCCGCCGGGTACAGGCCTGGGGCTGGTGTGTCAGTGCCAGGATGTCATACCTGACCTGACAGGAGGGAGAGTGGACAAAGGGTGCCAAGCACCTGGGGCTACCGCCCCGCTCTCTAACGCCATAGAGGTTTGAGAGGCCTGAGAGGCTTAAGGCCTGGGTCTCATCACTGACTACTGTCAGTCGCCACAGTGGCTTGCTGTCTGTCTGTTGGGACACACCTGTGAGCAAGTTAAGGTTAGGTGCTGCACAGGTGGTGTCCACAGGTGAGGAGAAGGGTTCCACATGGGTTAGCTTGGTGGGCCCTGAGAGTATGGACAGAGGAATTGGAATGTGTTCAGATTGGCGTAGAACTGGAATATGCCCCTGCAGTTGTGGGCCAGGTCCAGGTTCTATCGCCCAAAGCAGGGAAGCCCATCATGGTAGTGATTGGTCTACCCTCCATTTTGGCTGGAAGGGGGTCGTGTTGGACTTGGCCCTTTTTGCAGGGTCATCCCTGAACTTTTTGCCTTCCTCCTATATTTATTCTGACCTGTTGTTGGCTGTTTTATGACTCTGGGCACTTTACCACTGCTGATCGGTGCTAAAGTGCATATGCTCTCCCCAATGTAAATTAATGTATGGATTAGTGATTCCATGATTGGCTGATTTGGTTTCCCTGTCAGACTCTAGTACAGTGCACCAGGAGTGCCCAGGGCTTTTAAATCCAAATGCTGCTAGTGGGCTTGCAGCACTGATTGTGCCACCCACAGAAGCAGCCTGTAAAAGTGTGTCTAAGGCCTGCCATTGCAGAGCCTGCGTGCAGTCTGGTACTGGCATGCTGACTGGGCAAATGCACCCAATTGCCAGTCCCTAAATCTTCCCTTTTCTTCATATCAGACACCCCTATGGTAGGCCCAAGGGCAGGGTGCATTGTAAGGATAAGGTAGGACATGCCCTGGTGTGTGTGGCATGTTCTAATAGTGAATTACAGCCATTTTCGTTTTTCACTATTGCGAGGCCACCTGTTCTCCATAGGCCAGAATGGGCAGTTGGATTATTACACCTTATAATCCTAACTGACTCAAGGAACATGGTAGAAATTGAATTTAGTATGCCTGACCTCAGAATGATAAAATACATCTTTTAGTGAAGTTGGTTTTAACATTCTGTGTTTGAAAATACCACTTTTAGAAAGTAGGTATTTTCTTGTCTAACCATTCAAACCTGCCTCTGCTAGGCTGTGTATTCCTTGTCTGGAGTTTGAGTGACAGGGGCTGGGGAATTCCAGGGGGCTGGGGAATTCCAGGAGACAGGGTGAGTCAGAACAGGGCTGAATAGAGAGATCTGCATCTAGATGGGTGGGAGGAGTAGCACCTGGGACCTGAATAGGACTGTGCCTTCCCTCCACAATGCTGGCTCCACCTCCTGTGGTGCGGCTGATGTCTCTGCCCTGCACTATGAAAGGAAAGAAGGAGTCAGGTAAACAAAGTGCTCCAGGACTGACCAGAACTGGTTTGAACAAGGCAAAGGCCCCTCTGCCTTCAGAGGACAAAGGTTTTTGGGGTATAAGTATGGGGACCCTGAGCCCAAGAATTTAGATCACTTTGGGAAACAAGAAGAAAACTCCACTGAGGAGAGGAACCAAGAAGAAGCTGAGGAGAAACTATCCCTGAAACTGGGGGATTGGCCTGCAGTGGTTGCCTTACTGCCAAAGGGAGGAAAAAGGAACTGTGTGTGTACTTTTGCTCAACTTGTGAAGGATCTCCAAGGGCTTGGAAAAGAGCTTGCATCCTGCTGAAGTCTCAGGAACAACAGACTTCAACCACCAGCTCCCCAGAGTTCCTTGGAAGTGTCTGCTGCTGTTTTGGGGCCTTCTGAGGTACTGAGAGTCGCAAGGAGCTGGAAGCGCGACTCAAGAAGGAGAAGCGTGCCGCCGTCGGAGCTGTTGTCGTTGCATCGCGTAAAGGGTGTCGCCGCTGCAGTTGTCGCATCGAGCGGCATCATCTCGCATCTTCGAAGAAGTGTCTTGCAACACTGAAGAAGCTTGTCGCCATCGCAGGTATCGTAGCTGACGCATTGCACCGCATCAAGAGAAGAGTCTCGAATCATGGAAGAAGTGTGTCGCCGTTGCAGCCGCTGCCGTCGCATCGTGGATGACGCCGCTGTAGCTGTCGCATTGCACCGCATCAAGAAAAGCACCTCGCATCCACAGAGAAGCATGCCGCCGTCAGAGCTGTTGTCATCGCATCACGTAAAGGGTGTCGCCGCTGCAGTTGTCGCATCGAGCGGAAGCGTCTCACAATGTCGGAAAAGAGTGTCGCCGCAAAAGCCGCTGTCGTCGCATCGTGTAAAGGGGTGTTGCCGCTGCAGCTGACGCATCGAATCGAGTCTTCTCGCAACATCGGAGAAGCGTGCCGCATCTGGAAGATCTTCACGTCTTTATTTCTTTGCACCAAACTTTCATCGCATCAACATCGTTGCAACACTTTCGTTGCCCTGCGTGTCGCATCTAAAAGGTACATTAACTTAAAGTGTCGCATTTAAGAACTAAAGAGAACTAAGCTAAATTCTACCATCTTAAAGTAACCGTATTGTGGATTTTTGTTGTTTAATGGTCATGTGGTAAATCTATATAAAGAATACTTATTTTTGATATAAAACCTGTGTGGTGTCCATCTGTAGTGTTGTCACTTGATTACTGTAAGTGTTCACAAATGCTTTACACACTGCCTCAGAGATAAGCCTGTCTGCTCGTGCCAAGCTACCAAGGGGGTGAGCAGGGGTTATTTTGGGAGTGTACCCCTTTACCTTGACTAGAGGCGAGGGTCCCTATTTGTCACAAGTGCATACCTGTGCCAGCAAGAGACCCCCAAGTCTAACAGTTACTTTAAATAGCATCACATGTCAAGCTGTATAATACAGACTTTTTGAAATATCAACTGTTCACCTTTTACTTGCTTATTCTAGTGTTACGGTGTTAAATAGGTAGTACTGAGATATATTATTGGATCTTGTTTTTCTAAAATCCAATAATTTTACATTCTTAACTACATAATTAAGCATTGTTTTCTTCTTTTCACTGCAGGCTACTGAACAACATAGTCCAGCATATTGCTACTATTTTCATTAAATTATACGATGTTGAAAAAAGTACAATTTCATGTTATCTAGCTCAAAATAGCGTAAAATAAAAATACATAACCAGTAATATAGTTCATTTCAGGATAAATAGCCCTTTGAATGGCCTATTGGTGAACTCACAATATTTGCACTAATAAGCAGCTGAACTCAAAAACACAACTGCATTGAGTAACAACATATATCCTGATCAAAAAGGTATACAGTATCAATCATTATGCAATCTACAATGTCCCTGGTAAGATGGTAACATAATATGTAATCTCATTAGTGATGTAATCAATATTATTCAGAAATGACGTCTGTCTTATTATAGGTGAGGTCAAGGGCAGTCCATTTTTGGTGTCAGTTATGTTTTTCATGGTTGTGGCATGAGTTATGGCTCATATTACAAGCCATAACTGGCATTTTAGAGATTTTTAGGTTTTGATATTGAACCAAAACATCTCTATTACTGTGTATTTATCAGTGAATGTCTTAGTTCTTCCCATGTGAAAGTTTATATTAGCACTATCAGGACTACAATTCTTTTAACTGTGTTTTTAAAAAGGAAATAAGCAATAGAACTAGGGCCATCACTCATGCCCTTCAGCAGTTCATAGCGGTGGGGGAATTAAAGGACTGACAAAAACCAGGCCCTGTACCCAATCACTCATGAATATTTACCCTGTCACGGCCTTCAGCAGTGCTTAACAGGGTTTAATCAAGGGCCTGGCTGCTGCCCACCTGCCTGTGAATTCCTGTGCTTCACTGCAGGGCCTGGCTGAAAGCCAGATCTTGTAGCCAACCGCCAATGCATCCTACCAGGCACTGCACCTTATTACAGGACTCATAGTTGTTTAATATTTCCAGATTTCATGATACTCTTGAATTCTGAAGTTCACCTCTCCCAAGCTCATGAACTGATGAAAATGGTACCGGTTTCTGAATGCAAAATGATCGCTGTGAGCTTTCTAAAAAAATTGTTAATTTGCTGTAAGCTAAGTGCATTTTTGACTATTTTTCATCTAATTTTCCATGCCTTTGGGATCATATTTACACACCCATGGTGAATAGGATAGGTCATTATGCATTCCCTTCGCCTTGTAAATATTTTCCCTTCTATGCGAAATACACAAAAATCATACATTTCAAGATGCAAGAAAAAAACAAGCATTTGCAGTGCAATAGGTCTCGCATTTATGCGATTTTGAGCTATTGACATTGCAAATAACAATGTCTTTTATTTTTGTTTTTGTTGTTAAAACATAAATAAAAGGCATTGTCATTTACAATGCCAATAGCTTAAACTCGCATAAATGCTAGACCTACTGCATTGCAAATGCTTGTTACACATGGTTCACAATATGCCCGGCACCAACACATGTTGCTTCATTGTACCCTCACATTGAAAAAAAAAAAGAAAGCAACATGCATTGGATCCTAGTTTATCAAATAAACAGTCATTTTTGGCATATGTTTACGGGATAGGGTGCAGATAACCTCCCTTGCAGTACCGCCATTTTAGAGCACGACCCCCGAGCAGACCACCTCATGCTGTTAATATGCGGCAGGAAGCACTTAACCCGATTAGTTTAGAGGGGCTTGTCACTGGTTGACACACTGATGATGACGAGTTCAAAATAGTTCAGTCCCGCTGCATTCTGTCTGTCGGAGATGTTAGGGGGCACGCGGCGGCGGCGTGGTTAACTCTTGATTGGGACACGACCTTGACCATGAGCAGAGTGACCCTAGAAAGGGGGGGCTATGAGTTCAATGCTCTGCTTTAATTGATGTTGAAACATTGGTAAGTATAGGGGCGTATCAGCAGCTGCTCTTGTCAGCCGCACAACCTTTCAAAGTAACCCTTGGACTACGTAGTCTTTGGAATGCATGTAAAGTTGAAATTGTGAAAAACGTAAACCACTGTTCACAGCAGACCGGAATTAAAGGGTGTCACTGCTAATGCCGTTAATGCCCCCTCTGCAACGTCTGTACCCGGCAGGGATGCGTCTGTAATGAGCACAAAGCAGACTATGCGTATTGATTATTGCTCTGTGGTGATTGGAGGCGTCAGAGGAAAGGCCAACCTTTAGCCGCTATTACTGAGAACTAACCAGTCCATGTGTGTGTTTGGGTTCCACAGACTTCCATGAACTACTCGCCAACAGAGAGGGGCCAGGACAGACCTTCCAGGTAAGTGACGACTTATAATATGCTTGCACAATTGAGACGTGCATTTTTATTGCTGTTCCATCACACGTACTTACTGCACGCTAAAGACGAGCACGGTTGTTTCTGAAAGAGGCACGCCTGAATTACCCTGTCCAAAATAAGGGTCACAGAGGGTTCGCCTCGCCTCCATTTGCTGTGCGCATTAAATGGTTTCTAAGGAAAGCTGATGAGGTAAATTAATGAAAGTATTAATACACAAATGAGCAAGCGAGTGAATTGATCGATTTGTCATTTATAATAATAAGCCACCTAATGAAGCATTATGGCTATTTAAAACATACAAAAACAAAACCCATTGGCCTGGCTTGCACTGTGAGTCTTGACCAAAATATGTGAAAAAGGCATTTTAAACAAGCGTATTATCACTGCATACCAGAGCGAACCAGACAGCATGCGATCGCAATAAACAGAAGCAAGGCACGCCAGGCACGCCGCCATTGTTCGTGCCGAGCTGGTGAAAAAAGGATTGTGGAGGAGCATCTCGTGCCTGCTGGCTGCGACAGACAGAAAGCAATAATAGGGAGGGGGAGTGACAGCGGAAAGCGGGGGGGGGGTTTGGAGAACATATTGAAACCATTAACAGCGCCGTGCTGATTATGTATGCAAGTGGGGCCTTAAAAAGAAAGTTCCCCTCGGACACACATGAACAACCAAGAGCCTACAAAAACTGTAGTTAGGCGGTGCTGCTTCCGGAATACATGGAAGTGATGCATCAGATCTACAGCCAATAATAAGCCCGCTAAGAAAAGCAATGCCAGAGATTACTAATGGCAAGCGGCAGGTGAAATTACCCGGCAATAGGCGGAGTTTCACCCCTGATACAGATTACTTGAAGTCTCGGAGAGACAGCGCATGCGCGCTGCCTAGGCAAGACCTAATGATTTCCCAATCATATTCTTTAAACAGGCAAATGTGACTAAGAGAAATCTTGAGTTTCTACCTCATGAATTTAAATGACCAAGAGATCTCTAAACTGTAGATCTTTGATGCACACTAAACACATTTTGTTAAAAGCACATTTTTTACAAACTATTGAACAGATTAACATCAAATCAAAAATAAACACTTTCGTGGTAATGTTTTTCTTTCTTGACAAGTTTGGTGTAAAATCTATCTATCTATCTATCTATCTATCTATCTATCTATCTATCTATCTATCTATCTATCTATCTATCTATCTATCTATCTATCTATCTATCTATCTATCTATCTATCTATCTATCTATCTATCTATCTATCTCTATCTATCTATCTATCTATCTATCTATCTATCTATCTATCTATCTATCTATCTATCTATCTATCTATCTATCTATCTATCTATCTATCTATCTATCTATCTATCTATCTATCTATCTATCTATCTATCTATCTATCAGTCTGTCTGTCTGTCTGTCTCTCTGTCTCTCTGTCTGTCTATCTATCTATCTATCTATCTATCTATCTATCTATCTATCTATCTATCTATCTATCTATCTATCTATCTATCTATCTATCTATCTATCTATCTATCTATCTATCTATCTATCTATCTATCTATCTATCTATCTATCTATCTATCTATCTATCTATCTATCTATCTATCTGTCTGTCTGTCGTCTGTCTGTCTGTCTATCTATCTATCTAAATGCAAAGACATACATATATAATAAACCAAAGGCCGAGTGGTTTTTAATTTCCTTCTGACACCTGAGATGCCAATGTAGGGCAATATAGGATCATATCACACAATTTAGCTTTTATGTTATAATAAAAGAAAACAGTAGCTTCCTAATGCTATTCTGGACCAACCTAATCAACTCATGTATGTCTTACATCATCATTTGCAATGACTTAAAAATAGGTCAAGTCAAACCCCCCAAACATTTGGAACAATATATTTGTCGGGATCCAACTTATCATTCCTGACCAAGGCAATACAAAGCTTTGCTGCACATCTGTTTAAAAAACTTTTGAAAATCAATTAAAGTGGAGTTACAATTGTAAATCAATACCACAAACCACTGAAATTCACAAGTTATGGGTATAACTGCAACCCATAAAAATCAGACAACAGACATGCAATCCAAAATTCACAGATCAAATGCAATGCTTATGGTATGCTACATATATAATGAATGCCATAACTCACACCATCCACCACATTTTTCTGTTACTAGAGTGCATTTTATCTTGTGCCATTTGCAAATGGGTCCTTTGAGTGTGGCAGGTGACATAAATGAGTTCCTTAAATCATAACAAATCCAATTTTGATGATCATGGTGTCTTTGTGCTCATTAAGTTTTTTCTGTGTTTTTAAATTGGTTTGACCATTTTATTGGGGTTTTTTTCTTTGAAATTGTTGTTACTGCTTGAACTTAGCGCACTATTCTCTGGGGTTGCCTGCTGCTTATGCCATAGCTACCAGGGGTTGAGCACAGATTCTCTCAGTACAATGCCTCGACCTAACAAGATTGCATTTATTAAGCCAGTAGGGACCATTCTCTCTATGAATAATATCTGCTTTCCGAAAAGAGATACATCAGTACTCCTTTTAAGTACTGGAATGCGAATTACAAGGCCTCTACTTGGGTTATGGCGGCATTAGTGACTTCAGTCTGAATGGTGGCATCTTGAATCGGTTGTAGTGGCTTTCAACGTCAGAATACCAAAGTTCCAACGAACAAGGAGAATTTTAATGCAGAGCTATACAACCTGGAGTTTGATGAGAACATGTACTGATGGAAACAAATTAATGGAGGTCTAGATTAGCAGTTCTTAATCTGTGGTTCATGAATACCTGGGGGTCCACGAAGCTTACTCAGGTGGTCAGTGACTTCCTAGAAAATTAAGTAATATTAACATATTAATAAAGTGAATATAAATAAAACTGCAAATTTGAGAATTTAACATTTCAAAACTTTTTGTAAATTATAAGGAATTTGAAATTGGAGACTAAAAATTAAGTTGGAAGACTCGATTGATTTGTGAGATAGTACAAGTGCATCAAACAGAATATAGTGTGGATGATGGGTAGCCTTAATGAATTCAGAAAAACTGTGATTTTTTTATACTTGCAAATTAAATTAAACATTTCATCATTTGTGCCTTGATTTGTAGTTCAAATCATCGCAGCTGCTTAGGCCGGGGTCCCAGACTTCAAGCAATGACTCGATTCCAACAGATATTCAGCGGGGAAACTGGATTCCAGTAATGATCCAGTGGGGGTCCACAGTAGTCAAAAGGTTAAGACCCACTGGTCTAGACCATATCTATGCTGAACAGGGTAGAATGAATGAATCTTATGCGCAGAACTGTCTGCAAATCTCATAAAGCCTTGAGAACCAAATACTTAATGCAAAAAACCCACAATCCTTCTTGATGTGATGAGGCTGGAATAATTACAAAATGTTTGAACTGTTACTGGATGCCCTTTGACAAAATCTGGGGCTCCTTTAGGTATCAATACATGGGAATGTTCAAGGGAAAGCAAGGAATCAACCACAGGAAACAAGGACACTAGAAGAAATCGAACCTGAGCTGCTATTTCTTATTGATGCACCACCACTCAGGTACTTATAGGCTCTGAGGAAGCTTTAAGCATAATTTGGCAAGTGAAAAACTTGCCAAAGTAAGCTCCAATTTCCCTTTAATGTGGAAATAGAATTGTTCTTTGCTAGTACACGTTTGATTGGACCTTTATTGTTCACCTATACTTCTATATTGTACATGATATAAACAAAAGTGCGGCAACCCTTAAGAGCAATAAGCACTTCTGAATAGCCAAGAAGTCAGTGTCTGAAGGAATATGCATGCACTCAATTCCGCATCTCTTCTGTATCAGCCAGAGGACCAAAAAAAGCATTGAACTTACCAGCTAACCAAGCGTTTTTCTACAGCCCTTAATGAGTCTAATGGGATTTATATAAAAGCTGTCTGCTTTGTCTGCTGTGAAGGCAGCTATTGCTAGAGAGATGCGTCTGAGGATCTTCCATGACAATCAGGTATACCCGAGGATATAATCCTCAAAGTTTCAAGAAACTTTACTTTTGGAAGTTGAGTTCCAGGATGTGATATGGGTCATCAGATAGAAAAATGCTGTCATTTGCTTCACCAAATCTGCTAACTTTGCCGCAAATATCGTTTGACCCTTCAAAGCTGCATGTTAAAGAAGCTTTCTGGACCAGGTCTGATTTAGCTCATTTAAGGGGTTTTATATGGCACAAGCATGTTACCTTTCACTCACTGAAGCCGAACATTCACTGTGGTGTTAGACTATTATATAATATCTGAAAAGTAATCAATGTGTTTCTCTCCGGAGAGTAACATGTTAGAGCAATCCAAGCCATTCTTGACTGCCACCCTAAATTAGTTAAATATTCTGCAGAATATGAACTATGTCTGAGGTAAGCATGGCACCCATGATGGAAAAACTGTGGGAAGCTGCCTCATTCCTATCCACAGGCCAAATGGTACTATGTTCTGAAACTCCACTGCTGTGCACCATGATGAGCAGAAGCTTTACCTTTAGAGTACCTAAAAGTTCCATCTTAATGTGCTTTTGACAATTATATCCTGGTCATGTATTTAGGTACTACCATTTTGTCGGTCTTCCTTATACTATCAAAAGTTAATCATGAAGAGAAACATACAGTGGCAGAGCATGAATTGGCAGAGCCTACTTAGGTGAAATATGCCATCAAATGTCAGGAGGTCAACTTGGCTTCAAATTCCAGTTCACTTGGACTTTTCAAATGATCTCTTTCACAGATGCCCCTTCTCATAAGTTTGCAGCTGTAGTTTTAGTTTTCTTTTCCTCTCTAAGGGCCCGATTCACAGAACTAACTTAAGACAAAATCCGAAACTTACTACCATTTACTCATTTTGGTATTCACAGAAGGCACTTACTCATTTTGGTATTCAAAGAAGGCACTTTCTCATTAATGAGTAAGTGCCTTTTGTCAATACCAAAATGAGTAAGTGCCTTCTGTGAATACCAAAATGAGTAAGTGCACTTACTCATTTTGGTATTCACAGAAGGCACTTATTCATCAATGAGTAAGTGCCTTTTGTGAATTCAAAATGGGTAAGTGCCTTCTGTTAATATCAAAATGAGTAGGTGCCTTCTGTGAATACAAAAATGGTAGTAAGTTTAGGATTTTGTCTTTAGTTAATTCTGTGAATCGGGCCCTCAAGGTCTGATTTGAAAAGACATCTCTGCGAGACCTACTGCATGTGTCTACTTTGTTAATTAAGTACATCCAGTACTTTTCTTTTTGCTAACCTGCACCAACTTTGGTGAGACACTCTGCAAAATTTCAAGTAAGCATTTAAATTGAACTGCATGTACCAGGATGCAAAGGGGCGAACTGTGCTGGGAGGTAGCAGTGTGCTCCCATCCCCCTTCTGTTTCAAAAAGGCTCCCTTGAGCCACTGGGCTGACGAGCACATGGGAGGCACCTGTGCGCCAGGGAGAGGTACAGAGACATGAGAGGATTGTGGCAGCTTTCTCAGCAAACCCCAGAAGAATTTTGATTTATCTCTACTGAAGAAGGATAGAGATTAACAGCACTAACCTGCACCAACTTTGGTGAGACATTCTGCAAAATTTCAAGTAAGCATTTAAATTGAACTGCATGTACCAGGATGCAATGGGGCGAACTGTGCTGGGAGGTAGCAGTGTGCTCCCATCCCCCTTCCGCTTCTCACAGACTGTCACTCACTTTCAGTCACAAACATGAATGCTCACACATACACATGTTCTGTGTCACATAAACACTCTCTCACCTACAAGCAAACTGCATACATTGAAAAATATTTTTTGACTTACCTCAGCTGCCAACGAATCACCTGTTTCAGCTCCTGTTACTCCAGTTTTCATTACACAAATAGTAACTAATGTAATATTGTTCACTTTTGTGTAATTTGAAATGGTCAGAGAAAAGGAGAGTGGAGCCCTGAGCCCATAAGGACGAATTCTTGTCATGATTTTGCCATCTTCGAGGCTAAGGGTCACAGTTGAGGCCCATAGTGACACTTCAATGACATCCACGACGTTTTACATTATTGTAATTTCTTTTTTAAATCACATTTTATGTTCCTCTTCTAATACCAACGATTAAACCCAGCCTAGCTTCTAAATGGTTACTTAGAAGAGTATATATTTCATAGTTGCGTGCAACTATGAAATATATACCTAGCAAAATGGACAGAAACTGTGCAGTTCACACAGAATTACATCATCCACAAACGTTTTGCACTAACACCCGATGGTCCCAGACTGAGAAAAGAGGCACCGTCTCATGGCAGGTAACTTCAACAGACCAGGGTAGGTCATAAGCTAGAGTACATGAATATTTCTTTGTCTTCTACTTTTTGCTAATAATTATATGATTAATTGTTTTACCGCAAAAAGCATCCTCTTGTTACATAGTGGACGCATTTTTCCAACATTTGAAAATATGTCATTGGGTCTGATTATGTGATGGGGTGAAATTCTGATCGCTGTTCAAACAGTAGTTTGCACAGGGATCAGGATAAAGCTGCAGATAACTGTTGTACCCTCTGGGGGAGATTTACTAAGATTTTGTGCCATGTTCGCGTCACAAAAGTGACACAAATTGGTGCAAAATCTTTCCCTAATTTTAGTGCAGGAAATAACAGAAAAGTATTGTGAAGCAGCGCATCCCGCTGATTCGCATTACTTTGCGAAATATGGGCGTACCAAGGGTGGTGCATGGGCGTTCCCATACAACCACCCAAGGTTTCTCACACTAAACCCAATTTAATAAATAAAATAGATTGGGTTTAGCGTGAGAAAACTGCACACTTTTCAAGTATGTGCACCGAAGGAGAAATGCTTTTTTTTCTCCTTTCTTTTCCGACATTGCATGTGTGCTGCACTTTACAGCACACACACAAAGTGGGAAAATGGTTAAAGTGAGTCTGTGCATAGTAGTTTGTACTGGAAGAGTTCCTTCCTGTACAAAACCTATGCTAGACTCACGGAGACACCCTTGCACAATGACGCTAAGGCATCTCCGTCGTGGCGCACGGCAGCTGATTCCAGCGCTAGTGAGAGGAGAGGAGAGTGCCTTATTTGAGTAAATAGGGTGCTCTCCTCTCTCCTTTTGATGCAGCTCAGCATTTGCAGCTGCTGAAGTGCGCTACGTGAAAAAAAGTAAATCTGCCCCTCTCTGTTCTCTTTCCACAGATGTCAACAAGTCAAATGTGACACAATTTAACAGGTGAAAAATGCTCTGAACAAAAGAGTAAACGTGGAATTCAATGTGTTAAGTAATGATTCCACATTATGCCTCATGTTGAAGAGAAAAGTAGGCATTACAACATGTGTAAGTGGCTGCATGGGTTGGTGAGTAGCTACATGAGTGTCTATTTGGGTTATTGATTGGTTCTCTGGGTACCTGTATGGGTGCCTGAGTGTCTGGGTGGGTGAGGGGATGTGTAACTCCCTGTATGGATGTGTGAGTGGGTGAATCACTGGGTGTATGTGTTCATGAGTACATCTGTGAGGGGCAGTATGGGTGAGTGAGTGTGTCATGAGTGAATGGATGTCTCAGTGTAATATGGGTGAGGAACTGCATATGTGAGAGGCAGCATATGTGAGTGTTGGGGTATATAAGTGACTGTATGTGTGAGTGAGTGATTGTGAGAGTGGCTGTATGGTGTGTGCTTCTGTCAGTGACTGTATAGGAGAGTGAATATGTCTTAGAAGCTGTATGAATAGGTGAGGTGGTGTGTGTATAACTGTATAGGTGAGTAAGAGGCAGTGTGATTGACTCTTTGGGTGAGTGACTAGGTGTGTCAGTAGCTCTATGGGTGACTGATGGTGTGTAAGTGTCTGTATGGGTGTATGAGTGGATATATCAGTGGCTGTATTGGTGAGTGACTGGGTGTATGAGTGGTTGTATGGGTGAGTGAGTAGATGTGTGTGTGTAGACCTCTGAATCAGTGAGAGGGGATGTACATACTGGTATGGGTTTGTCAATGGTTTCGAGCATGGTAATCTGAAATTTGGAGTGGGTGTATGAAAGACTATATTGAGGTGTGAGTAGGTGAATCAGAGATTATGTGGATGATGTCATCAGTGATGTCATTTGAGATGTCATCAGTAATGTCACTGACCATGAAATGAGTGATGTAATATGTGACGTCATCAGCAGCGCATTGTGGGGGCACAAATTATAGTTAGCTCAGCTAAGTATAACGGCTGAATTTCACAGGTGAAATGTCAGCCTAATTATAACGTTCCTGTAGCTTGTGTTTTTTTCTGTGAACTTCTAATGTTTTTAAATGCTAATTCCTAACTATAACGCCCTTAAAACCTGTGTTTTTTTCAGTGGATTTCTAAGGTTTTTTTAAATGCTAATTCCTAACTATAACATCCCTGAAGCCTTTGTTTTTTTCAGTGAATTTCCAAGGTTTTTAACTAGCAGTCACGTTTGCAGACTGGTGGAGAAAGGGGGGCGTGGCCTCCGAAGACCTCTTAGTAATCCCACTTGTGTGGGACTTACTGGAGGTAACAAGAGAGGTAGTTGGCCCAAAGGATATCCTTTTGAGCCATCTACCCCTCCTGTTACCTCCAGTAAGTCCCACACAGTAATCCGAGTTCTGATACCAGGCCATGCCCCCTTTCTCCACCAGTCTGCAAACACATCTCCTGGCATGCTCTTGGTTGGGGGATGAAGTCCCCTTGGCTGCTGGGGATCCTTAGGGGCCAACTAGCCTACCTGTTACTTCCAGTAAGCCCCACACAGTGGGATTGCTGAGAGGTGGTCGCAGGCCACACCCCCTTTCACCACCACTCTGCAAATGCGCCTCCTGGCATGTTCTTGGTTAGGGATGAAGTCCCCTTGCCTCTTGAGGGTCCCTGGGGGCAAACTAGCCCTCTTGTTCCCTCTAGTAAAAACACACACAGCTGCAATGCTGAGAGGTGGTCAGAGGCCATGTCCCTTTTTATCCACCACTCTGCAAACACGCCTCCTGGTGCTTTGCTGCTTGGGGGATGAAGTCCACTCAGGATGCCTCATCACCCCACCAGCAGTGTGCTGGGAGGCCCCAGGGAAGTGGCAGTCCCTGGAGCTACGTGGGGGAGCTGGAGCCTCACACGTATCTTTTGAATTTAGCCCCAGTGAGGAGGCGGTCCTTGGGGCTGTAGGGGAGGAAGCGTGGCCCCCCCACATTACAATAAATTAGCCCCGGGTAGGTAGCGGTCTGCAGGGATGTGGGGGTGGCGTGTGGCCACCGCATTCAACATAATTAGCCATTAGCGTTTTATTTTGAAAACAAAGCCCAGGGGAGGTGGGTGGAGGTCCGCTGGGCTGCTGGGGGCCCCCACATTTAATATACATAGCCCAGGAGAGGTGATGGTTCCCGGGACTGCAGGGTCCCATGTTGGGCCCACATCTGTTTTAATAATTGCCCCTGGGACTTGGTCCACCAGGGGGCTTAAAGAAAACGATGGGCAGGAGCCTGTGCTTTGTTTTTTTTAGCAAAAATGCTTTTTTGGGCCATGGTGGTCCCTGTGGGACCGCTTGAGCAGGCCTGGGCGGTCTGAGGGTTTCTACCATGCCCCCTTTTCTTATTTTTTAGCATTTTCTGACCTTTTTTCTGTGTGACTTGGTTCAACCAAGTCACAAGATGGCTGCCATCACAGGCATGAGATCGGGAGGCTTCACAGATTCTTCGTGCCCATATTTGGATCTCTGAGAAATCTTTACATTTCTCAGGAACTATTGCACGGATTTACACAGTTTATATATATATATATATATATATATATTCATGATCAAACCCCCTTCAGGTAAGCAAGGAGAAGAGGCCACTTCGGGGAAATTAGGGAGTCCTTTATTAAAACAGCATGTGCATAATGCATTTCGGCTAAAATGGCCTTCCTCAGATGCGGCTGTTTCTTGGATGTTGCTCCGCCCCCACCTTTGAATGTCCTGCAACAACCTCATTGGAGGAAAATTAATGACCCCTAATCACCTGGTCACACTGCCACTGCAATCCATGGTGGACTCCATTACCCAGAAATCACTGTTTCTGGCTCAATGTTGCGAGGGGAAAGGCAGCAGGAAAAAGGTGCATTATGAAAGGACGGGACATCCAGCGCCGATGTTGTCAGGCTCCCTTGGGTCCCCTTGACGTTCCAGCCTTGTGTGCAGGAATTTTGTCAGGCTCTGAGACGAGATGGAAGAACGCTCGAATCCTCGTGAAATCACGAACCACCATAGGTAGAAGCCTTTGTTCTGCCGGACCCCAGGGCGGACAGGAGTTGATCCGATACCTCGGAAAAGCAGTTCAAGCTGAAACAGCTGGTGCCAGCACTACTCCCGCCACATTCAGGAACGGTGCCTCTTAAAGCGCCACTGGCAGACGCGCAAAATTCATGATCAAACCCCCTTCAGGTAAGCAAGGAGAAGAGGCCACTTCGGGGAAATCAGGGAGTCCTTTATTAAAACAGCATGTGCATAATGCATTTCGGCTAAAATGGCCTTCCTCAGATGCGGCTGTTTCTTGGATGTTGCTCCGCCCCCACCTTTGAATGTCCTGCAACAACCTCATTGGAGGAAAATTAATGACCCCTAATCACCTGGTCACACTGCCACTGCAATCCATGGTGGACTCCATTACCCAGAAATCACTGTTTCTGGCTCAATGTTGCGAGGGGAAAGGCAGCAGGAAAAAGGTGCATTATGAAAGGACGGGACATCCAGCGCCGATGTTGTCAGGCTCCCTTGGGTCCCCTTGACGTTCCAGCCTTGGGTGCAGGAATTTTGTCAGGCTCTGAGACGAGATGGAAGAACGCTCGAATCCTCGTGAAATCACGAACCACATTAGGTAGAAGCCTTTGTTCTGCCGGACCCCAGGGCGGACAGGAGTTGATCCGATACCTCGGATATATATATATTCACTGAAAAAACCATAGGTTTCACACATGTTATAGTTAGCTGGACATTTTACTCGTAAAAAACCAATGAAATTCCCCCGTTTTAGTTAGTTCAGCTAACTATAACTCGTGCGCCCGCAATCCACTGTTGATGACGTCACATATTACATCACTCATGACATGGTCAGTGACATCACTCATGACATCACTGATGACATCTCAAATGACATCACTAATGACATCACTGATGACGTCATCCATTGAGTATGTGTTTCTGAACAATTTTAATATGTTTAATATATATAGGGAAAGGCCTGTTGAAGAATGAGTGGCTGTACAAGTGTGTAAATGGATTATTTTCTGTGGTGCGTAACATGATTCTATAAGTGAGTCATTAAATGTATCTTACTGCAGACTAGTAACTAAACTGTGTAAATGTCTGTATGTGTCTGTATGTTGGTGTATAAGTGGCTGCATGGTTTTGTGAATAGCTATATGAGTGTCTATATGAGTTATTGATTTCTTGTCTCAGTATCTGTATGGGTTCCTGAGTGTTTGTGTGGGTAGGGTGTGTGTGACTATGCATAAATGTGTGAGTGGGTGATTCTATGGGTGCATGGTTTTAAGAGTGCATCTGTGATGGACTGTATGGTTGAGTGAGTGTATGTATGGGTGTGTTAGGGATTGAATGTATATCTCAGTGGTACATTTATGACTAACTACATTTGTGAAAGGCAGTATGTACATATGCGTGTGAGAGTATATAAGTGGGTAGATGTGAGAGTGTGTGATTGTGAGAGTGACTGTATGGATGAGTGTGTTCTTGTATCAATGATTCTATAAGAGCGTAAGAATGTGGTACTATTTTTATGACTAAGTGAACTTGAATGTGTATAACCGCATAGGTGAGTAAATGGGAGTGTGAATATTTGCATGACTGACTAGGTGTGAGAGTACCTCTATGGATGATTGGTGGTGTGTGAGTGTCTATATAGGTGTATAAATGCATATGATAGTTTTGTATGGAGTGACTGTAAGTATGAGTGACTGTACAGGTGAATGAGTGGAGGTGTATGTAGACCTAAGAGTTAATAAGTGGGTATGTAGTTATTGGTATTGCAGTATGTATGGTTTTGAGACTGGAACTCTTAAATTTTGAGTCGGTGTATCATAGGTTATATTAGGGTGTGAGAAGATGTGCTAATTTATCACATGGATGACATCATCAGTGATGTCATCAGTGATGTCATTTGAGATGTCATCAGTGATGTCATGAGTGATGTCACTGACCATGTCATGAGTGATATAATATGTGACATCATCAGCAGTGGATTGCGGGTGCGCGAGTTATAGTTTGCTGAACTGACTATAACGGGGGAATTTCATTGTTTTTTTACGAGTAAAATGTCCAGCTAACTATAACATGTGTGAAACCTATGGTTTTTTCAGTGAATTTGCAAGGTTTTTTAAATGCTATTTCCTAACTATAACATGTGTGAAACCAATGGTTTTTTCAGTGAATTTGCAAGGTTTTTTAAATGCTAATTCCTAACTATAACATGTGTGAAACCTATGGTTTTTTCAGTGAATTTCAAAGGTTTTTTAAATGCTAATGGTAGAATTTTTTAATATATTTTTTATATATTTCTTTTACAAAAATGTCCCTATGTATACATTTATAAATTATCTGTATCCTTTAATTTGGTGTGGCTCATTTTTTTTTACTTTGAATTTGGATAAAGTTGAACAGCATTGTTAATATGTTCTATTAACTTATGTACACTTAAATTTTTTTTTTTTCTTTAAATTTTTAGGGTGCGCGCACTGAGCGCGCACCTAGTACGCATGCGTATGTTTTTCATGTACGCCTGCGTAAGTTATCTACGTACGCATACATATGTTTTAGTGCGCGCTCGCAGCGCGCACTGAGTACGCATGCGTACGTTTTTTGTATACGCATGCGTACGTTATATACGTACGCATACGTACGTTTTAGTACGCGCTCGCAGCGCGCACCCAGTACGCATGCGTACGTATGCTTGCGTGCGTCGTACGTGCTCCGCGCGCTACACTCGCGCATACGCGCGCTGCCGTTGGCGCATGCGCGCGTGCTGCATATGCGCGTTACGTACGCGCATAATACTTATGCGCATGCGCGCGTACGCGTTCGCGCATGCGTAATTGCACCGTGCGCGCTCTGAGCTTGCTCTGTGCGCGCACCTCGGGTTATGTGATTAATAAAACAACACTTTTAAGTGGTTTTCATTACTTTCAGTTTCAGATTGTTTCAACACCACACCCAATCCCCTCATGGCAAGTCATGTGATCAAGAAACATCACTTTTCATTGGTTCAAAGTACTTTCAGTTCCAGATTCTTCCAAAATCACACCCACTCCCCTCATTGTTAGTTCTGATTCCCTTGGAGAAGGAGCTACTCTGTTTTGTGAGACAATGGCAGAGCACCAGCCACCTTCTGAGAGTGAACAGGACACTCTTGAGAGACAGAGGCAGAGGAAGCAGAAAGACTCCTTTATATGGCAGTTTTTCACTTTTCCTGAGGGACAAAAGAAGGTGAATGCACCAAAAGTCACCTGCATACTTTGTCAGCACACCTTATCACGTGGGAATGCTAATAAGAAGTACTCTTTTAGTATTCACACAATGTTGAGGCACGTTGAGAAAATGCATCCTGTGACTTTTCGTCAAGCTTCTGGAGCAAACCCTCCACCTGCTCAGCCGACGACATCTGCAGCAGCTCAGCCGAGCACATCTTTGGCAGCTCAGCCGAGCACTTCTTCTGCGATGGTGCCTTCACCTTCTTACACACCTCTGGATATTCATCCTTGTTTTGGGAGGATGAGTACACGCTGCATGGATTGTGGTACTCTTATTACTATGGGTTGGAGCAGTGTTGATCTCATTCAGAGAAAATTTGCAGTGAGCCATAGTTTTGTTATTTTTTTTCTTCGTTTTTCTCTTCCTCTGTCCCTACATTAACTCAAGGGCTTTTTTTAGAGCCACCTAAAATCTAAACACAAAAACTTGTTTTTTAAATCTATTTGTCATTTTTTTTTTTGGGGTGTGCGCACCCTGCGTGCACCCAATGATGTTTTTTTAAAAAAAAATAATAATTTTTTTCACCTTTAGTAACCCTTCAGGGACTCCCTGACAAAGAGAGGGGAGTGGCAAAGTAATTAAAAAAGAGATGGTGTACATTTCACAGATGAAGGGAAGAGAGTCTTCCTATTAAACTTTAAACTCTGCATCAGTACTTACGTATAGGTACCCTAAACCTATCAAAAAAGATAATAGCTCATTTTAGTGCTGCGTTTGAATTGGCTGTATTTACAAGGAGAGGAAAAGACACACAGAGTGGCTTATCCTCTCCTTGTAAATATGGAAAAGCACCCTGCGCCACTAGTACGTCAAGAAAAGTGAAGTAGTGGTGGCGCAGGTGGCTTGTAAATGTGCCCCAGAGATGTTAAGGAAATTAAGGGTAAAACAGACAAACAGAGAGTGACAGATACAGAGACAGAGAGCAAACAACTGAGAAGGAGTAAGGCAGTTAAAAAGACTAAGACATATGGATACAGAGAAAGAAACATGGATGAAAAATTAGTGATGGAGGTAGTAAAGATAGGGGAGTAGTAGAGAAGGAGTGAGGGAGTTACAAAAGAGTAGTAAAGCAGAAAGAGAGAGTGAGAAGAGAAATGAGAAAAGCAGAGTAAGGAGAGGTGAAGAAAAGGAAGCATGAAACGAAAGCAGTGACACATACAGATATTTTAAACTTACCTGACCATCAAAGTAACTTATTTAGAAATAAATGTTTTTATTTAATTGCAAGGAAACTGAATTACATTTTCTAAATTTTCTTTCTAGTTCTGAAAAAAAGAAAAAAAGTATTAATATTCAACAATACATTTTATTAAACAGTACATGTTTTTTCATATTTAGCAAAGCAATTTTTTTCCCTTTTTTTGCTGTTTTCAGAATGTTTTGATTTTCACTGAAAATAGTGAAATCAATTGTATTCATCATTTAACAGCGGGCAAAAAGAAAAACAATCTGAAAGGTTGTTTAAAAAAGCCCCAAATGAATCCTCACTAAAACATACCTTAATAGAAAAGTCAAAAATACCTTTTAAGTACAATAACAATTTTCAAGAACTAACGTCTGTAAACCTTGTTGCAAAAGAACATTTTCCAAAATAATATCTGTCAAAGAAGTCCACAATTGTTTGTTTTACCTTTCCTTGAGGCCAAATGGTAAGTTTAAAATCCTTTTTGAGTGAAATATTCAATTTTAATTCTTTAAAATTTAAATAATGCTTTCTTCAGATGCTGAATTTAGTATTTAAAATTTGGGTTTCAGAAAAATTAAGTAACAATTGGGTAAATCATAAGGCAAACGTTGCTTGAAAATCAATTGAGAATCATTCCACAGTGTCCATCCTTTTTCACATTTAAGATAAACTGTGTAATGACCAGAAGTTATAGAAGGACCATCATGAAAAATTATTGCAACTGCTACAAAAGTTTTTCCAGATATAGATAATTGATTACCAACAAACTTCTTTAGTAAAGTTTCCAATTTTGTTCCATCAGCTCTACAACGTTGTACCATTAAAATTACATACTGTCCATATTTCTTTAAAAATAACGTTGACAACATTTCAGATTTACATTCAGAACATTCCATGTTGTGATTAGCATCTTTAACTAATTTACTAAAAGTCACTGTTTTACTTTCTGGTAATGGTAAATATATGAACCTTTCAGAATCAACATTAGTACTGCATGTGTTCATACAGTTATCACAACAATGTTCCCATTTATAAGAGACACCAAATACATTTTCTACTTCTACCCCTTCATCTTCCAGTACCATCAGGATATACATCAAGAATTCCTGGGCATCTTGCTGGACATTTTGTGTAAACTGTTTACATCCAGAACATACATCTAAAAGATTTCTAACATCAGAAGCACTTTCTATTTTATTTTTATCATTACTCAGCTTCTCATAAAGGAGACTCAGCAAAGAACAGAATCTTTTTTCATGATTTAGCATTATCTGCTCTTGCAAACTTTCAAGATAAAATACAACATTCAGCACTACATTTGCGTAGCAGTTGACACCAGAGCTATTTTCAAAATGACAACCAACAACCTCTTCCACACTGTCCTTTTTCTTTTTGCTTGCAGTCACATCACTGTCTTTTTGTTTTTTCTTCTGTACATCCTCATTACAGATATTCTCAAATCTCCTTTTCCGACAAACAACATGTTTTTCAAACACAGGATACTGACCTAAATGAGGAGCATAGCTTCTTCTTTATCTATTATACTCCTTTACACAGTTTGCATCAGCACTTACTTTTGAGTCATCAAAGTCTATCATGAATAAACCAGATAATTTTTTCACGCGTGACAAAGCAACATATGCCATACCTTCTTTAAACACAGTAGATCCAATGTTTACAAAAGCACTATCAACAGTTAATCCTTGAGACTTGTGAATAGTTACAGTATATGCTAGAGAAATCGGAAACTGCTTCCTACGTACATATAAGTCTTTCACTAGCAAAATACGAACTGAACAACGACTAATGACTTTAACCACTTCAATCAGATCAAATTTTATTTTTAAGAATTCAATTCCATCTTTTTTCTGGTACTTTACAAAACCCACAACTTTACCCATAGCTCCATTCACTAAATCTTTTTCTACATCCAAATTACGTCTTAAAATTACTCTACAGTTCATACACACATAAAGATTCTTTTCCAAACCAGCTGTTTTTGAAATGTTTTTCTCCAGAGAATCCAATTTAGTAGCCAATTTGCCTGTCAATATAATAGTTATTCGTTCATGTTGAATTTTATCCACAGCTTCCAGTTTTATGATCTCTTCATTTTCCAATTTCAAAAGTTCTTGATTGAATACAGAGCATTCATGTAGTGTTGGCATCAAGCAGATTACAGTATTTTTTTCAGCAATTTTCTTGTATATTTTCTCTGGAACTATTTCTTCTGTTGTAAACAAAATACTCAGCAATCGACTCTGTAATACTTTTCTGCCATGTTCTGTGAGTAGTCCAATTCTTATATCTTTCAGAATACTTGCATAGTCCTCATCATTGGCTTGCCTCATATTGGTAATGAGTTCCTTATACTCAAAATATGTCCAAATATTTACATTGCTTATACTTCCTAACGACTTTTTCGTGTCTTCATGTGTAAGTGTATGGAATACCGGTTGTCCTTTAACTGGAGTAAGTTGCAAAAGATCCCCAAAAACTATGATGTGTTTTCCTCCAAATAACACGTCATAGTCTGTCTTCAGAATTTGCTGCATTCTTAAATGCACAAAGGCAACCATTAAGTTTGATACCATGCTTACCTCATCAATAATGAGTACTTTCATTTTCTTCAATACTCTTGAAACTTCCAAGCATGCTTCTCCTGCTAGTTTGTGGTACTGTATTTTGTTCTCATGCTCTACTGGTAACATTAGCAAACGATGTAAGGTAACTCCTTTTATGTTATACGCTGCTAACCCAGTTGGAGCAGTAACAACACAAGACAAAATGGAATCCATTTTCTTCTGTAGGTAGCTTCTAATTACATTAATTAAGAAACTTTTTCCAGTTCCCGCTTGTCCACTTACATACATTCTCATTGGTTCAAAAGATGTGCATGAGCACACTTTATTTTCATGTAGTAATCCGTGATCAATTTTTTTCCTGACTTCTTCATAAATTTGTTTTTGTTCTTCATTCAGTTGCTGCTCCAAATATGTTAAGTCTACTAAATCTTCCTGAGCTTGATTCATAGCTGTTTCCACTTCATTCATGGCTATTGCTGCTTCATTTTCTACGATTGGTTGTCCTAGAGGATCTTGACTGAATGTCCCAGAACTTTGACTGTCTTGAGAACTGTCTCTAGCTACTTCAGCTGCAATTGTTGCTTCTTGTTCAATTTCTTCATTTAACATTTGAACATAAGTTGTGAAAGTACTGCATTCTATGCTGTCTTTGCTAGAATTGAAGGAATCTTCATAACTCTGGAATTCTCCAAGTAGTTCATCCTCTGAACGCCATGGTTTAAACAGCTGCAAAAGTGCCAAGTAGTAAAATTCCTTTTTGTCAGGAGTGTCGCAACTCAGCTTCCGGTGATTTATCAAACTTCCTTTTGTTTGCTTCATCAAACATCCTTCCTCACCACTGACTTTATATTTTCCATTGTTGATATCTTCTGTGGCATTCCGTTTAAAAATGAAGTTCTGCAGCACTTCATAGAGACACATGTTCTCAAGGTGATGACTTCTTTGTGGGTAATATGTGTCCAACATGTTTGTTCTTAAAATGTCTGTACTTTCTGGTTCGAACTCTGCTAAATATTCAATTTCTCGAATAGATTTCAGTACCCGATTTTGCATTCCTGCAAGGCCTAAACTTACCCAAATTATTCTTCTGGATTTCGAGTACAGACTTGCAGATGATAACCTATCTGAGCATTTGTAGGATCCAATTTCTCGATGCGATAACATCTTTAAAATGAAACTGTATAGCTTCTTACTGACAGTCTTCTCGTGAGAAATCTCTTCCCACATTTCCTTCAATTACGTTTTCTCAGATTTAGTGATGTAAGATGTGACATACCGAGCAACAGCAATAGAATTGTCAGCCACATACTGTATATCCATGTTAGCATTCCACATGGATAAAATGACTGGGTTGTAGTCATTTATATATTTTGACTCTTCTTTTCTTCTTAGGTTGTAGGTATTCTTAGGCGATTTTCTTGTAATAGTATGTCGCACAGCTGACATAAAACTGTTTACTCTTCCTTTTGAAAGAACAGGTCGTGGAAATCCAAATCAACATTTTGTTTAGAATTTATCTTTACTCTTGTACTTTCGTCGACAGTATTTTCCACACCGATAACTTTGGAAACGTAAAACTTTCTCTTTTAAGTTTTTCTCTTCTGTGCTTTTAGGTATAGCACATGTTGCATATCCTTCAATGAAAGATAAAACTGCTTCATCAGCATCTGTTCCAAATTTGGGGGCATCCTTGATCCACAACAGCACATGAATGTGAGGAGCACCTCTTGCTTGGTACTCTTTTCTCCAAAATAAATCCACAACTTCTCCAAGAGGTGGATTTTTTTTATTGCAGATGAAGGACATCATAGCCTCAAATCTATGATTAAAATATCTGCAAACATTAACCGGGTCCAATGAGCACAATTCTCCTGCTGTCTTATATTGTATGTTTTTAATGTTTGAATTTGCCTCTCAAAGAAAACATAGAAGATCATCCCAAGCGTACTCAGCACAGCAAGGAACCATGTAGGAGTTCCTAAATTCCGTAACATACACTTCAATTCTCCATGGCGTCGGTACCAATATTCATTAGTCCCACGCTGACAAGCCATCAAATTGATCAATTGAGATTCCAAATGATCATCTCGCTGTTGCACTTTGTTGATAAAGTCCTTTGCTGACACATTATGTAGATGTACTCCAGTTTTCAAAATGTGATTTACTGCATAAGATAGTGCAGACAAGTCACTTTCAAATAAAAGATGGAACAAATAAGGAATACTTTGACGAAATCTGGGATCTTCTGCATATAATCTTGTAGTCCGATACTCCGAAGCAGGAATCTGTACTGGACGTTCATCATATCATCCACCTTCTCCTGTAGGAAACAGTTGGGGAAAACAACAAGCTTCCAAGCTCTCCTCCCATACACTCACAGGAGTTCATTTTGCTTTCTTCATCTGAAACAGATCAATAGCGTTTCCCATAACTTCTTTAGAATGAAGAGGATGTATGCTGAAATGTTCATAAATTTCTTCTTCTTTTGACTTATCCACTTTTTCAATTTGCCCAGTTGGTATTCCTATGTCTTCTAGTAAAACTTCTTCATCTTCATCCATATAAACGGCTTCATACCATTTATTATTTTTTTTCAAATACAAATTTGCTCTTTGTACTTTTCGTACATCCACCAGCTCCTGCCAAATTTTCTTATTCTTTGTAGGTACACCATTAACCAGAATAACTAATGGTTCAGTTTCCAAAGTATCTGCATCAATTGTTTCCATATTTTTTTTCAAATCCAATGGCAAATAGACAACTCTTCCTTTTAAACCTCTTTGTAAATCCGAAGGAGGTAATTTACCTGTTTTTGGCTCCATACGCACTATGGTCTGAAACGGATGGACACATTGAATGAGTATAGACTCATACGTATTTAAATTAGAAAGTCATGGAGGAATATCAACCAATTCTAATTTATTATGTACAGCTCTTGCTGGCATTCTATTTTCTTCTAACTTGTTATAACAGTATTTACAAATACGCTGATCTTCACCCAATTCAAAACAATTTTCCAGAAATATATATGTTGCAAAATCTTTCCACTTATAATTATCTTCATTTTCACTTTTTTTATGCAGATCAACATTCCTTGTTTGAATTTTATAATGGCTTCTCCGGCAACGAATACAAGTAATATTTGGTCTTTCATTAGAGATGATACGCATCCTGTTCAAAATTAAAATGAATAGTTTTTTTTTATTTCTAAAGCCTTCGTAACAATACTTTCAATACATTTCTTTTTCTTATAAAATTTGGTTTTCTTCTTATATTTTTTCACACCCTTTAGCAAATTTAACATCACTCTTCTCTGAAACATTTTTCGACGAATGTTTTTAAAATCTATTTTTCGAGTCACTCTTTCTTACTTCTGAGTCTACATTAGCATTTTGTTTTTGCTGTCGACTCTGTTGTTGTTTTGTATTTGAAACACTGTTTGAATTTATCTTCCGATCATTTTTTTTTTGAAGATATTTTTTACAAATTCTTTAGTCTGCTTACCAGAAGACTTTTTCTGTTTTCCAACACGAGCTTCTCCTCCTATTTTTTTTACCAGTTGTCTTCAAATATAGTTGTTGTTGCTTTTCTTTTCTCTTTCTTGACTTTATAGGCATCTTTAAATGTTTTCACTGTTGCTCAGCAATACCTGCAAAAAACTAAAAAAAATACCTTTATGTAATTTTAATTCATTACATTTTTTTTTTTAGCTTTTCAAATCCTATCACATGAGCTGACCCTTTCCTACGAGTCCAAGTCTTACAAAACAAGAGAAACATGAATTAAATCTCTGACAACAATTCCTGTGTGCACACAGACTCATGGTGTGATTCTAGGCAGAAAACGATATTTCCATTGGCAATTTGAAAGCACATTTACTACTGTGGAGGAGCAAGTGATAATTACTCTGACAGCCTGACACATTTTTATTATATTTTAGACAACCAAAAAAGAGCACATGTCCTAACAGCTCCTTGAGACCATGACCATGTGTTACAGGGTGAGTGATTAGACTCCAGCAAAGGAAATGAGCCTTGATGACGTTGAATGTGTTTGCGTTACACACTGCTATCTGAAACACAACACAGAGCTGAGGATTATGCATGGGAGTGTAGGAGAAGCTGCTGCATGTGTGCAAAGAGTGTGTTTCTGGAGACTGTGTATTGTCAGTTGCAAGAGAGATCTGCGTGGAGACTTGCACAACTGCATGAACACTGCAGATATGCGTGTAAGAGTACATGTGTGGTAAAGGTTAATTGGAGTTTTGTACATGTAGGAACTACCTCACCCATTACAAGATTGGAAGGAAAATCTACCCTGTTGATTTCAAATGTGTTAGCATTTGCCTCTCATTTGTGAGATCATGATTTCTGCTGAGTGCTAGCCATCACACTTTAAGAAAACAAGCTGCCCTTTTCCTGCGAGTGCAAGTTTTACAGAACAACAGCAACACAAATTAAATCTCTGACAACAATTCCTGTGTGCACACTGTCTCATGGTGTGATTCTAGGCACA
Source organism: Triturus cristatus (assembly GCF_964204655.1). Classification (NCBI taxonomy): domain Eukaryota; kingdom Metazoa; phylum Chordata; class Amphibia; order Caudata; family Salamandridae; genus Triturus; species Triturus cristatus. The sequence continues at coordinate 609,234,254 of NC_140591.1, read as the reverse complement.
AAACAGTATTCCTGGGTGATATCAGGCCCTTTCCTGAAAGTGCAAGTTTTACAGAACAAGAGCAACACAAATTAAATCTCTGACAACAATTCCTGTGTGCACACTGTCTCATGGTGTAATTCTAGGCAAAAAACAGTATTCCTGGGTGATACCAGTACACCCTAACTTATGTTGAAGACATACTGCATAATATCTAACATGCTCAAGGCACTTAAATATCTTCCTTAACATAAAATGTAAAACACAACTTTTAAAGTGGTAGGAAAATATACCATGCTATTTTCAAATGTGTTTGCATTTGCCTCTCATTTTTGAGATAGTGATTTCTGCTAAGTGCTAACCAACACAGTTGAAGAAAAGAAGCTGGCCCTTTCTTAAAAGTGCAAGTTTTACAAAACAACAGCAACACAAATAAAATCTCTGACAACAATTCCTGTGTGCACACAGACTCATGGTGTGATTCTAAGCACAAAGCGATATTTTCTTTGGCAATTTGAAAGCACATTTAGTACTGTGGTGGAGCAAGTGATAATTACTGTGACAGCCTGACACATTTTTCTTATATTTTAGACAAGCAGAAAAGAGCACATGTCCTAACAGCTCCTTGAGACCATGACCATGTGTTACAAAAACAAGCTGCCCCTTTCCTGCGAGTGCAAGGGTAATAGAGCAAGACCAACACAAATTAAATCTCTGATAACAATTCCTGTGTCCCCACCGTCTCATGGTGTGATTCTAGGCAGAAAACAGTATTCCTGGGTGATACCAGTACACCTTAACTTATAGTGAAGACATACTCCATAATATCTAACATGTTCAAGGCACTTAAATATCTTCCTTAACATAAAATGTAAAACACAATTTTTAAAGTGGTAGGAAAATGTACCATGCTATTTTCAAATGTGTTTGCATTTGCCTCTCATTTGTGAGTAACTGATTTCTGCTGAATGCTAACCATCACACTTTAAGAAAACAAACTGCCCCTTTTCTGCGAGTGCAAGGCTAACAGAACAAGAGCAACACAAATTAAATCTCTGACAACAAATCCTGTGTGCAGACAGACTCATGATGTGATTCTAGGCACAAAACAGTATTCCTCAGTGATACCAGTGCACCTTAACTTACAGTGAAGACATACTCCATAATATCTTACAAGTTCAAGACAGTTAAATATCTCCTAAAACACAAAATGTAAAACACAACTTTAAAAGAAGAATGACAATTCTAATATTTATATAAAAAATCACCACATACATCCCCTCTCAAACTCATAACTCACCTTTAAAATTAGTTAGTTGAGAAAGAAATCTGGCACTCAAACAGCAGATTATCAGAGCCAGAATCTCAGAGCTGTACACCTCTCTCCTCTCACCACAACCAGTAAATGGCAATGTTTCCCTCTCTTTTTTCACACATATACATGTTAATGTAAAATCACAGTCCTTCCCACATTTTTTCAAATGGAATCACACATTTCTATTGGTTGCAACTTTCAACCCCTTTCCAAATCATCCCTTCCCCCAACATGACTTCTGCCTGCTACCATAGCAACAGGTCATGGAACACTGGTGTGAGCAGAGAGGTCAGAAGTTCAGCACACAATGTTTCAAATCCAAAGAGCAAGAGTGCTTGACTTTTCAAACCTAACAGCAAATCCAAAGTAATGTTCAGTGGGAACACATTTTTCTGTACCAATCCAAATCATGCTTTTAAAAATGTAAACATACAGCCTAGTTTTAACTGTAAAATGGTTTGAATCAGCCAATTAGTTATTTTTATTAAAAAAAAGTATGTATGCCTCCATTTTTCAACTGTCTTTCTTTTCATATTGCCATTCTACTGAAAGACACCTCCTGAGTGCATCCTGTTCTCCTTGAAAGATGTTCACAGTGTGGATTGTAGGTCATAGCTATGTATTCTGGAGTGACAATTTTGCAGAAAAAAGAGGTATTGTAAAAGACCTTGCTTTGCCAAATGTAGACATTAAATGGATTGGTCAGAGAGGATTAAAGTGGCACCAATTAATGCCTTTGGTGAAAACCTTTCTACATCTCCCACAGCCTAACCTTATTATTGTGCACAGTGTTGGAAATGACCTAGGCACTTTAACTGGGGTAGGTCTGGAAATGCTTATTAAGGACACCTTTCTGCAATGGATGTCACTTTTTCCACAAACTGCCTTTGTATATTCTAATATATGCCAAAGGCAAAAGTGGAACTGGTCCAACCAATTTTGTCCGCAGATTGACAAAGCAAGAAAGCACGTCAATAAGTCTGTTTCTGCTTTCCTCAGAGACTATGGTATGGGTTTTATATACCACAACAACTTGCGTTACAACATGCAAGACATTTATAGAGGAGACGGTGTACATTTCAATGATGAAGGCAACAGAGTCTTCCTCTTGAACTTTAGACTCTGCATCGGTACTTACCTGTAGGTACCGAAAAACACTCAATAAACACAAGGGCTCTTTATAGAGCCACCTATTATCTAAACACTTAAACTTGATTTTTATTTCTATTTTTTTTGATGTTTTTTTCGGGTGCGCGCAGAGTGCGCGCACCTCGCGATGTTTAAAAAAAAAATGAAAATCTTTTTTTTTGCCCTTCGTGGTCCTACTGTGACCCCCTGACAATGGCTAGGGGGTCAAGAACTCCCTACTCTGCCCCCTATTCACGTTCTCCACCTTTCCTTTTCAGTGCGACAGACAAAATGGCGGCCGACACTTCCTGATTTCGACCGATTCGAATGTTTACTGACATCTAACAACCAATCAGAATTACGCTCGCGCACGGCAGGGTGCGTGCACAGGGCTTGCACAGTGCGCGCACCCTGCGCGCGTATAGATATTGATATGCTTTTAAATGCTATTTTCTCAGGAAATACTGACCAGATTTACACCAGACCTGCGAAAGGCACTTCCTTGACCTTATGGCTACCTCTCTGCCAAATTTCAAGTAATTCTGTTCAGCCGTTCGGGCTGTAGCTGCGACTAAAGGTCCTATGGAACAATGCATGGGGAAAACGCGTTTTGGGACCCCCCCTTTTTCTCCGCCCCCGCTTAACGAATCACCCCGAGACTTTCAGGGTAGGAGCTGAGCATAGCGCCTCATTAGTTTTTAAAATTTCGTGAGAATTCGTCAACCGGCGCCAGACTTATTGGGAATAGAATTTTGAGATTTCCTATGGAAACACGGTCCTAACTATAACTATCTACTGGCGACTGCCAGTAGATAATATATACGCACACATATATATTGGAGCACTTTACATGAGCACCAGATTATGTGAAATTACTTTATTAAGTAACAGCCGCAATAACACAGGGAGGTTCACCCGGAGTCTTGCTTGTAAATGTTTACAAGGGTTTGTTTGAAAATTGGACTTCAGGACACAGTTTAGCACCTAGGAGCAAGAGATGCTAGAGCAATTTTCACAGTGTGGGTGCTGAAATGAATGTTACATCACTGATGGCATAGGGGTTGTGAAAATTCCTAGGTTCACACAAGGTCTAGCAAATATATTCAGCAGGAGAGTCATAAAGGTGTAGTATGTAGCTGGTTGAGCATTTTGAGCACCCTGTCTCAAGTACATTACTAAAACATTGTGTAGTAGTGCACTGTCATTTACAGACAGCACATTCCACATTGAAATGGTCAGTATATTTGCAGCCATACAGTTTTTCTGGTAAAACTGTATCGCACACAACTGATAATGTGTGAAAATCATGTTTCAGTGAATATTTACTATTTGCACACCACCAAATAAGGGGTCTTGATTTGGTTTGATCCTATTAAATTCTTTGCTTCCACCACACTCCAGAATTACAAATACAAAAGAAATTGCTTCATAATTATGCTCCTATCTTCTGATATATTCTGAAATATGTGAACAGTTATTTACAAGTATTGAAATGTTGTGTGTTCCAAAAAAACACATCTTATGGCCTTTCCTTTCACACTCTATGTACCCCAGGAAGATTGTCACATAGTTTACTTTAAAAACTCCTCTCACTTTGCAGTCAGCGAAAGAAAAGTAAACATCAATCCCTTGCCAAAATAATAAGCAGCAATTTGTCAGTAGATATAGCCTGACATTTGACCTCTTTGTTTAAAGCACAGGAAATGTGACAAGATAAATACAAAATTTAAAGGCATCCTAATTTACTGCCCTTTGACGACCCACCAGAAATCAGCTGGTGATCTGCCGGTGGGTCTTGACTCAGTTTGGGAAACGCTGTCCTATATCATTATTGTTGTCTTGTGTTGACATGTTTCTGTATCTTAGCCAATGCACAGGGAATGAAAAGTATTATTTTGGTCAAAAATGGATGGAAGCAGCCTTCTGTTTTCTGAACCTGTTTTGTTGGCTCTTAGGACTCTGTACACTTTACTACTGCTTTCCAGTGCTAAAGTGCTTGCGCTCTCTCCTGTAAACATGGTGGCATTGACTAACACCCAATTGTTACATTTAATTTATGTGTGAGCCCCAATTAAAGTGGGAATACTTGTACCCAGGGCCTGTAAATTAAATGCTACTAGTGGGCTTGGAGTAAATATTGTGCCACCCACTTAAGTAGCCCCTTTCAAACATGTCTCAGGCCTGCCATTGCAGCCTGGGTGTGCAGTTTTAAACTTGACAAAATAAACCTTTTGCCAGGCCAAAACCTTCCTTTCTAACACATATAAGTCACCCCGGGGTAGGTCCTAAATAGCCTGTAGGGCAGGGCACATTGTATATTAAATGTTGGACAAGTAGGTTTAAGTTTTACATGTCCTGGTAGTCAAAAACTCTTAAATTTGTTTTTTACTACTGCAAGGCCTACCTCTCTCATGGGATAACATAGGGTAACATTGGGTTACTTCATTACGTTTAATACGAACAGGGAGAAATATCATGTTTGGTGTCTAAGAAATTGTTATTTAAAACCCCTTTTAATTGTAAAGTTGGATGTTAGGTCACAATTCTGAAGATGCCACTTCTACAAAATTGTCATTATTTTTGTCCTAACCATTTGGTGCATGCAGACTGTATCTGGGTCACATGACTGTGTGTAGTTGGCCTTTGTGTATTCCTCCCAGACAATATTACAAAGGGAGACTGGGTGTTGGCAGGATGGGCCATTGTGCCCTGATGGGAGGGGCAGAGCTGTCATCTACATCACTTGCACTTCAAAGAAGCTGCCTCAGCATGCTCACAAAGGACTGCATACTAGCTTTAGGATACCTCAGACATATTGGGGCCTGGGCAGAGGAAGGAACTAAATTCCAGAACCAGATGTCGGGGGAAGTCCAGAAGTTTCTCCCACTTCAAACTGACACCAGGTATAAATATTGGACCCTGATACCAACTCTTCAGTAGACTACTGGCCTTTTGGATATTGCATAAGAAGCACTGCTGACAGAGGACTGCCCTGCTGCCTGGGGCCTGTCCAGTTGTCAGAAAAGGAAGACTGGACCTGCTCCCTTCATCCCAGGCTACCTGACGTGATTCTACATGTCAGCTGACTGACTGTTTACAGGGACATAATAAGCTCAGAGGCCTCACTGCAACTGCCCAACTAGTCAGCTGCAACTGGACCTGCCTGAGTCTTGCAGGCCTCTGCATGAATGAGTCGCTAATCCCCAAGAGGCACTTTCTTAGGTCCTGGGCCCTTGGTTGGTATCAGAGTGCAATCCTCTGCAGAAGAAGGCAAAGTCCTGAAGTTTTGGTCTCATCGTAACTGTATATGCTGAGATATTGTCATCTGTGACGACTGCCACTACAAAGCTCTGGTGAACCTGACACTTTGCGCTACGGTGACCGCCAGCAACAACCAGCAATGTGAGATCTGAACTTCAGATTTAAAAGAAAAGCAAGGGAAGAATTTCACTTGCTATATGCTGCTACACAAAATTTGTATTACTAGAGATAAAAAATCAAAACTGAGTTAAGCAAAGAGTCAAAGGGGCATACTTACAAGTAGGCCTGGGCGGCAAATTCCGTTCCGTTCGCGGAATTTGCGGAATTTTGGTAATTTCGCGTTCCGCGGAGAACGCGAAATTGCCCAAAAATCTGCGTTCCGCGACTTCGCAAAATTTTTTGCTTGTTCGCGTTCTCAATATGCGTGTTCGCGAGATATTTCACCCCGAGCACGCAAACAGCGATCGCGAACAGGAAAAAAGTATCGCGAACAAGCAATTCCGCGTGTTCGCGGAATTTCTGCGTGTTCGCGGAGATTTTTTACCGTTTCGCGGAGATTTGCGTAACGCGATTACGCAAATTCCGCCCACCCCTACTTACAAGCCCCTATCGCCACAGGAACATCACTTTTTCTGACAATCCTGTGGTGATAGGGGCTTTGCCTTATTTACAAGGCGGCATTAAGCCACTTAGTGTGACTTAACGCCGCCTTGTAAATAAGGCATCTTTTCATTCTATACTTAGTGTAAAAGCGGTGGGCAATAGGTGCTGTGGTGGGTGTTTTGCCGCAACACCCTTTTTTTTTATGCTGCCCCTGGTTTACAAGGGTGGCGTGAATAGGAGGCAGCGTGAAAATTAAGACCAGGGAAAACCTGGTCTTCACATGGCAAAATGAGGAGAAATGCTTTATTTCTCCTTGTGTTTGCTGTTTCTATGTGTGCTGCATTGTGCAGCACTCATAGAAACAGCAAGTTACAGTGCATGATTGTTTATGTGCAGGAAGGTGTCCCTTCCTGCACATAAACAATCATTAGCAAAATGACAACTTGCAACTTCTATGTGTGCTGCACAATGCAACACACATAGAAGTTGCAAATTGCTATTGGTGATTGTTTATGTGCAGAAGGGACAGCTTCCTGCAAATAAACAATTGTTCCCTCAACGCAGGCAGCAAGCGTGCCTTCATTGGCGTTAGGCAGCTAAACTTAGCGCCAGCACAGGGAGAAATGCAGGGGTGCGCCTCATTCTTGTGAATACTGCGCATTCCTGTGTTTCGAAAGCGAAGGAGCGCAGCTTTACCCTTCTTGGCTTAACGCTGCGCTCCGCCACTTTCATTGTAAATATACCCCAAAATGTTCGAATCTATGTGAGAGATACATTTTGTATGTGCTGCTTGCCTCAGTTTGTGCACCTGCCAACAGTAGTGGATTCTCCATCATTACAACCAAAACCAAAGGGAATTTGCTGAACAGAAGGATTTTAAGTATGTGTTAACCATACACTGGACTCAAATGGTGTTTTACCTGATGATGTGGTACCAAGGTTTCTGTTCCCCAGCAGTGTTGCCCTATTAATAGAAGAGGCATAACCTAAGATAAGCAGAATGTACTTATATGAGACCACCAATATGTGTGACGAAAAGTGCATTGTATGATCCATGTTGACTGCCAGCTCTTCAGGGAACCTCTCATCTTGAAAGTCCAAAATGGAAATCTTTCATGCTCAATGCTGCAGAAGGTATTACGGTCAGCACTGAAGCATTTCTTATGATGAACTTGTGGTCCCAGAGGAAGAAGTTGTTCATGATACAGGATGCATATTTGCTGAAGCATAAGAGTGATCTGGTGGGGCCCCCAGTTCTGTCTATTGACCATATCATGGTTATTCAATCAGCCACTTTGATGTATAAACTAATACATAATCTGAATATCACATATGGCGCGCCAGAGTGTCATGACTTTTAGGAGAATACAATATTCCATGGTATAGCATCTGGTGCCACTCCATGTTGTCTTTCAATACACAACACACCAAATTAATTTTTAGTCTGAAGATAGCTGCTTCCTATAGGTGGGTGGTACGATAGTGGGGTCGTCCTTTGTCCCCAGTCTTGCAAACCTTAATACTCACCTCTTTTAAATAAGATATTTGGCGCCTTTAACTCTTCAAGCGTCGGGTACCATTGTCTGCTTTTGGTGGGGTGGCCAGTATGAGCACACACATAATGGTACCTTTACCAATATATAATTCACAATAATTCATATCTATATCCTTCTTTAAATGTACTTCTTTGTTCTCCATGTCATATCATTATTCTCACGAAGACTCCACAAAGTAAACTACTGTGGTTGAAACATATACCAAAGCACAGCCTTTTTACAGATTTAACATGGGAAATGCGTAGTTAGAAAATATACTATTATTTTTTGGGTGTTAAATCCACAAACAGTGTCATTATTTGGTATGAAAAGATTTAAATTTGAAAAATGCATTGCAAATTGTGACTTTTACTAAAAATCGCAACTTAACGATATTTTAGATGTGCAAAATATGGCAACGTTTTTTAGCACTGGCACATTTTGTGCATTATTGAAATATGGCACGAAAAGGGACTGGAGAGGTGATTTGTGCAAGCATGTGTGTAGAGCAGATGACCCTTCCCAGGTGTAATATTTTTTTTTCCAGTTCTATTTTCACCATTAGTTCGCCTGAAAAACATGTTTAAAAAGATCCAAGACGAAATAGATATTTTCTGCGTCCATAGATTTCACAAGCAAAATCTATTTTTCAAAATTCATTAATGCAATAAATGTTCTATGTTTTGCGCAAAAATAGTTCAGGAAAAATAATCACGTGTAAATTATGATATTTTCTCGACTTTGCCGACATTGAGAAGAACTGCATGTCTTTTAGAGAATCAATTCTTTTCACTTTGAGACAGTTATGGTCCCCAGACTTTATATAATTGCTAACACAGCCTTTGATTTATAGTTTCTGTCTTGCCTCCTATCATTGCTTTAGTTAAGCCTCTTGCTCATTCGATCTAAATTGAGGCTGCATATAAAATGTAGAAGCTTATGAAACACATTCTATGGCACTGATATCAATACGATATTTAATTTCTCATTCTTCAGAGGCTTTCATAAATACATCAATTGATGTGATGATATAAATTACAACAATATTCGATCTTGCTAACTGGATATAGCAGTAATCATTATCGGCAAATATTTCAATCTTTTGCAATGAAATACAGAATGTTAATTTTATCCTTTGCCACATTGCAAATGTTTAACATATTACGTGAATCAACTTTGTTTAATATCACAAGCCATTAAGTGGACACAGTAACACAGTAAGTAATATTATTTTTGCACGAAATTTCTATTGTTATTTCATTTTGAATTAAGCGCAATATATTTAATATTTTTCAATTATTTGAAGTTTCAGTTAGATGCTCTATCCTCATCTTGATAGCGGTGATGGATGTTGTCAAATTTGTACACAAAAACTGTTGCATGATTTCATTTTTTTAACATTGTTTGCAATTTTCAATTTGATGATTTTATATCTTTCAACGCATTTAAGTTATTCCAATCATTTCTCACTAGTGCACATTTTAAGTAAGCACTGGCGTAGCCACACGGCCTAGATTACATCTGAAAGTGCTTGAGCGATTCAATCCATGGGGTCACTCATCCTTCAGTCACTTTCCTCTCTCAATAATTATCCTTCCATTCATTCACTCTTACATCGATTTATTCACCAGTTGACTTATTCAAGTATTCACCCACACCCTCATCCACTGGCACACAACGTAGTCAACTATTTTACTTTGTTATCAGCTAGATCTTCAAGCTTTCTTGCTGGCGTGTGTGGGGTGTGAGAGTGCTTATGGTGCTTATGGTGTTGTGAGTGATGGAAAAGTGCTACTGGTAGTGTGACTGCTAGTATGTTTGTAGTGTGTAAGATCTATCAGTAGAGTGAAACTGCAACTCTGTGAGGGATGTGAGTGCTCTTAGTAGTGTATGACTACTATTCTGTGAAGGGTGTTCACCAGCTTCTGGTAGTGTGAATACTATTCTGATGTATGTGAGTGCTATCTGTAGAAGAAGACTACATGTGAGAAGTGTACGAATGCTACCAGTAGTGTGCGATGGTTCTGCATGAAGGGTATGAGAGTGCTTCCATTATTATGTGACTGCCACCCTGTGAGGGGGCAAGTGCTGCTGATATTCAGAGTGCTTTTTGTTTCCACCATAAGCTCTTTAAAAGTTCCCCTCATGATTTTATTTATGGCCTAACTGAAGACACACATAGAGCCTGAGTCACAAAGGTAAACTTTCACTTTTGTGGATGATTACGATTGTTTGCTATTCACAAAAGTATTTTATGAGTAGAATCTATACTACTGCAGAGTCTCTGCACATAAAAATATAGGACAGTCCAATCTTTATAGGTGTGGACACTCCACTTTAGTAAAGTACCTTTGTGAATAGCAAACAATCATAAACTTACACAAAAGTGGAAGTTTACCTTTGTGAATCTGTCCATGTGTACTTATTTAATGAAGTAAGCAAATTAATCTCGAAACAATGCTGCAGCAATTATTCCTTTTGGAATGATTGCTCTAGCGGTGAGCCGTGATGGTCTGCTTTCCCTAATGAGTTTCTCAACTCAAAGATTGGAACAAGGAGCATTAATGACTGAGGCACTTCATTTATTTAATTTCAAGGAGCCCATTGGCAGGCCACCCTCAGTAAACAACCACATTGCCCTTCCACATCCAGTTGTGTTCACTGTTAAACCAGGGAAAAGATGCTCAGCCCCTTCACTTCATACTTCCTAGTGCTCACAGACAGTGAGCATCTGCTCCAGGACTTTGGTTTTAACATCACATGGACAGCTCCCCAGCACCTTCTAGGTTCTTATGTCCCTGCTTCATCTGACTCTCAGTGCATCAACCCTGTCACTCCAGCTCCACTGCATTCAGACACACAGGGCCTGATTATGATGTCGGTCAGAGTTGCTCCGACCGACATCTCTGCGGCTTTGGAACCGATTGACCTCGGGTCGGTGGTCTCAAACCACAAGTACGATGCAACAGCACATGGTGCGGTCGCAAACTCCCATTTCCCTATGGGAGCTTGTGCGGTGGCACAAGCTCTTTTTCAGAGGCAAGCATCACTGCAGCTATTTGGGTTTGTGGTTCAAGAACAGTTACCAATAAGCGACATATCAGCAACAGGCTTAGTTTCTTCTGGGCATTGCAAAACAACAATGCACCCTGATTACAGTTCTTTTGAGAATGTGGGAACTGGCTCAGGGATATCCCATAATTAGGGGTTACTGAGCTACAGCTTTGACAGTTGGACCCAATCTGAGCACCAAGTACACTCCATTAGCAATTGACCTTCATGGAACTGATGATTATTCATGAATGTGGAGTGGGTTAGTAAATCTGAACTCTACAAAATACAGAAGAACACCTACTACATTACTGTCCTGTTTTTACTTTTATTTTTAGAAGTAGTTTAATTCACAAACAACTACATACTAAACATAATATTGGAATTGTACACCATAAAAATCAGGCCTCTTTAACTCCTCCTGAGCAAACAATATGTATAAGATGTTTTCCCATATTTAATATAAAGTCCATTACTATAGTGTGTGTCATAGAGATCACAATTCCAACTGTCTTTGCTGCAGGATTATAAAATGAAAATGTCCTTACTATTGTATTTGACATGGGGTCTATGTTAACAAGTTCTGTATTAGTTACGAGCAATGGACTTACTTGATGTGCGGGCTGACACAACTGGTGTCCAATCAAATGCCCATACAAAACAAGATCAGCAAAGGGACAGAGACCAAAGTCCCTTTCTACATATTATCTTTTCATTTGTTTTGTGAATACCTGAGCTCTGTCAACAGCTAATGCAAAAATAACAATGGATGGACGGAATGCTGACAACTGTCAAACACTCACCCCTAGTACAGAGATCTGGGCCTAAATCCATTGTGTTTTAGCTTACCATGCCAATCTAGGTTGGAAGCAAACATATGCAAATCAGGCTTGACCCATGGGAACAGTCCAGCCCAAACTGCTATGCCAGGTCCTCCCTGGGCCGGAAACAAGCATCATCGGACTGGTTGTGGGGTATCACCCCTCATCACGCAGAATAGCTTGATTCCAGCGGCATGGCAAGCACGAGACCACGTCTCGTGCTTCCCACTTAGTGTAACAAATGCAAAAATAACAATTGATGGACGGAATGCTGAACAATGTCAAACACTCTCCCTCAGAACAGAGATCTAGGCCTAAAGCCATCGTTTTTTTTTATCACCATGCCATTCCAGTTTGGACCCAGCCATATGAAAATCAGTCTTGACCCTGCTCGCCATGGAAACAGTCCAGGCCGAACTTGCAGGCCACTTCCCTCCCCGGACTGGAAACAAGAATCATAGGACCTTTTTCAGGGTATCACCCCTCATTAGCCAGGATAGCTTGACTCCAGTGGCATGGCAGGCACAGGACCCATGTCTGGGCATACCCTTCCCACTTAGGGTGACAAATGCAAAAATAATAATTGGTGGATGGAATGCTGAACGATATCAAAAACTCATGCCCAGTACAGAGGTCAGGGCCTAGAGCCATGGTTTGATACTGACCATGCCATTCCAGTTTGGAGACAGCAATATACAAATCAGTCTTAACCCTATTCACAGTGGTCATTTAGCCAGCCTGTTGTTTATCAGGATTGCACCCCTAGCACAAGAAGGTCTGATTAATCTTCTGTAAAATTTCGGGTACACCTGAAGTGTAGACGAGCCCTAGCTCAGGGAAGGTTGGTGGTGTATGGCAAGTCTAGGTATAGTACACGGTATAGAACAATTAACATAGTAGTAATATAATGTGAATGTGGTAAGACACCTTAATCATATTTTGGAACATACATATTTACAATTAAAACAAGAGGTTCCAACAGTAGAAATTACACAACATACAGTGATAAAGCAATACAGCAACATAAATAATGGTCTCCTTAAAAAGGTTCATGATGTTCTTAAGTTCTTCAACCACAAAAAAACAGTTCTAACTTTTATGAAGCTCAGAACACACCACAAATGAAAATCAGATAAATAATGCAATGCAGTACAGAAACATGATAAACTGTAATTTTAAGAAATTGGGGTTTTAGTTCATTGGTGTTAGAACCCACCTCAAATAATAATCATGGTCCTTATTAGGATGAACAATATTCACCAAATAAACCTGTGCTTAACATTCTGGTAGCTTAGCACACATCAGTCAGGCTTAACCGAGAGACAATGTGTACAGCATTTATACAATACTAAAACAGTAAAAAAGTTGAATTGCAAAAACTATAAAAATCCCAAAATGGCTTGGGAAAATATAGTGTACATTTATAAACAAAATGACACCATAAAGATAAAAATCCAGTAAGGGTAACCCGAGTTATGAATTTTTAAAGGTTGAAGTAAAGATAGCAAACACAAGGAGGTGATAGACCGAGTGCTGAAACTTTCCAGAGACTCACACCCAGTCACAGATCTGGGTTTAATCCATCATCGTTCTTTTGCTCACTTCAACACCCCAGTACAGACGCAGCCATATGCATATCAGTCTTGACCCTGTTCCTCATGGGAACAGTCCAGCCCGAAATGCCAAGCCAGGTCTTCCCTGAACTGGAAGCAAGTATCCTGGGACCGGTTTCAGGGTTTCACCCCTCATCAGTCAGGCTAGCCTAAATACAGTGGCAAAGTGAGCAAGGGACCCACGACTGGGCATACCCTGCGAACTTAGGGCTAACAAATCAAATACAAGGAGATGATGAACGGAGCTCTGAAAGTTTTCAGACGCTCACCCCCAGTCACAGATCTGGGTTTAATCCATCATCGTTCTTTAGCTCACTTCGCCACCCCAGTTCAGACCCAGCCATATGCAAATCAGTCTTGACCCTGTTCCTCATGGGAACAGTCCAGCCTGAACTGTCAAGTCAAATAGCACCATGAAGCACAAAGTGCCAATAACAGTCAATGGTCATGGTAGGACAGGACCTAGATGCAATTTGACTCTAATTACTTAAGGAAGTGGTCAGGAATGGGTCACCCGGGTCACTCTTGACCTCCACTAGCCTTCCAAGAAATGAAGAGTCGATAACCTAGTGGAGAATGCAATCAAATTGATTTATTAACAAAATATACTGCAGTGGAGTCCAATCTGACCAGCCTCCTATGATGGCTGATGAGGGACTGGCTTTCACAAGCATAAATGTGACAATTATACATTTTAGCATGACCACAAGACACACCTACCCAGTAACTTTCCACGGAAGGCAGCAAGAAACAAAGGGGGGCACACAAAGATGAGCTAAGAGTCTGAGACTGAGCACACACTATCTCTCTGGCAAGGTCATTCTGTCTGTGCCTGCAGCTAAGCTAGTGGGAGCAGGCTTCCATCTCATGGGAAAGGTATGCAGAAGTAAAAAACAACGTATTCATTAGTACAGTGAGGCCCAACTTTCAGAGACACAGAAAATTCAGCATGGCTACTACTTGCAGAGCCAGGGAGCAATTAATTGTGATAATGGCCTAGAATTGGTGGCTAAATATGAAATGGCGCCGCAAAGGCTAACTTAAGCATCATTATGTATGGTAGCACAGATCAGACTTTTCATTTATTTCCGACAGTATGAGAGAGCACAGGTCAGATACACCAACCAGGTTTATCCTGGTCAAAGAATTTACCTTCAAACTTTAGTTCTTTAAGTCCCAACCTGCCACAGGAGTACACATCTAAAGCCCCCCATGACCTTAGGGGAGGCACTTGGAGACTCACATTGTGGGAGATAGAAGCCACAGCACGTTCCATTCCTGATGAAGCTTTAATAGAAGGTCAACCAACTGACCCTTGGAGTTACTTATGGGGGCCTGGTTTGAAGGCAACCAGGTCCAGTCTTCCTTCTTCAGACAGCAGGGTCTTCCTTCTTCTGAATCTTCTCAAGTCCAGGAGTGTTCTGATTTCAGGTTATAAAACCAAGTGCCAGCCTGTGGGTGAGGGACAATCCTTTACCTACCCCCTAATACGGTTCTAGTAATTTCTTGCTTCTTTCCTGAGTTTGACTCCAGCCTGACTAGTGAAACAAAAGGCATGAGCAGGCTGGGTAACAGATTCCTTTGTGTTTGCTGGGGCAAATTCCTTATAAGTAAATTACAGGGCAGGGTACAGCTTCTTCCTGGCCATCCTGTCAGGTAGACTCACTGCCCTCTACAACCAGACCCTTTGTCCATTCTCTGGCTCCAATGCTCATATCCCAGTGGGGGAGCCAGCAACAAACCAGGGGCAGCTGGCCACTCACAGAAAGCCCTTAGAAACTTTAGTCAGGGAAATGTCAACCTTCTAAAAGTGCAATTTCCAAAATAATAATTCAGAATCTTACTTTACTATTAAAAACGATTGTAAATGACAATTAAAATGAGTGGAAGAAGTATTTCTCTAGCTGCAATAAGGTAAACAAGTGTTAGTCTATGGGAGGCTAGCCTTGCAACAGTGAAACATGACGTTTTTTACTGCCAGGACAGAAAACACTTTAAAGATACATGTCCTACTTTTTAAATACCATGCCCCCTACCATATGAGCATTTACGGACTACCCTAGGAGTGACATATAAGTCTTATAAAGGAAGGTTTAGGTCTGGCAAAAGGTTTTTTTGCCAGGTAAAAATTATAGTTTAAATCCAAACTTCAGGCTAAAATGGCATGCCTGACACATGGTTAGGGAGTTACATTGGTGGATGGCACAATGAGTGCTGCAACCCACTAGTAGCATTCAATATGCAGGCCTTTAGTACAGGTAATTCACATTCCAGGGACTTATAAGTAAATTAAATGTGCCAATGAAGTATATGCCAATTTTTCCATGTTTAAAGACAAGAACACACACACTTTACCACAGAGGTAAAGTATGCAATCTCTATACAAAATGGTTTCTTTATAGAAAGACTGTAATGGTTATGGTTAAGGTTAGCAACCCATAAAAGTAATAGCAATTCAAGTTATAGTACACCTGAAACTGAACAGACTAAGGACATTGTGTCACAATTCATGCATGAGATCATAGGGCAGAACGACACAAGGGTTGTCCTTAGACTACAAGGCTCTCTGGATCCAGGTAGTTGGCTAGTCAGCCAGATGTGGACCCACTGCCCCTCTTAAAGACAACAATTATACAAAAAGCAAAAGATCTTGGTGCACTGTTGAATGTTTGCACCTAGTAGAATCACCATTCATGTCACATTCATATGTGGTGGTTGATTTCTCAGAGAGCTCACTCCATCTCTGGTATCACATTGTATGTGCTTTGGTGATGTACACAAACATAAGGGTCTTTAAGGTCACTTCTTCAGCCAGCAGCCTATCTCAGGTTTCCTGACAGGTGGTAGAGAGAATTTCTAGACTCTGGGGAATGTTTTTGGTCTCCTTGGGCTGGCTGGAGAGTTTAATGCAGGGCAAGGTCAGCAGCAACAAAGTATGCCAGCAAAGATTTGTTGCAGCGCAACCGTGGTAAACATGTTATTATACACTTACTCTCATTTTCTAGTTTATAGCACTCCAATTTAACACAGAGGCAATGATCCTTTGAGGAATCTTAATCCACTGATAGGAGGGGTGGAAATTAGGGTAACCAAACACCATCTTAGCTGTCCAAAGAGGACCATTAATTGACATCCAGCTCGCAAATTTGAAGTCAGATTTAGCTACACCACTCTCAAAAGTATGCTGTAGAAATAAAGGATACCAACTGAAAAGCCCAACCTCCTAAAGAAGTTAAGTAAAGTTAGGATAACACCTGATGTTCTGTCAGAGCTCGATGATTCTCCCTACAAGACATTAAGTCATTAGTAAACAGCACAGATTCAATTGAAGAACCATTTGGGTTAATCAGTAGACTCAGACAGATATCGATTCATTTTGTTATTGTATTAAAGATTCAAGGTTCATTGCCACAAGTAATTTCTTGAGAAGTTCAGTTAGGAATACCACAGCTTGTATAACAATGCCAAACATTGAAGCAGGATTTACCAGATGGTTATATCAGAATCAACTACCACCATCAAGTCAGAAGGATAGTTTGTTGTCTAACAGCTCAAGTCCTACAGAGATGGGAAAGAGGTTCAAAATTAAAGTCCATTAAGGGTGAGTCCATTGGCATAAATAAAGAAATGAAAGAATGAAAAATGGAAACGGTTTGGCAAAGAAGGTTCAGTCCATCAGCTACCGACTGTAGCATCAACCTGGCAGTCCAAAAGTAAAAGATAGTTCAGAAAATCAATTGGGATAACATTTGGGTCTCAGCAAGGAAAATAAGAATGACAGTGCATTGAGAAACAAAATTCGATGGCGTCTGCGTTGTCCCTACTTTGGGGTTTCTTCTTTTATAAAGTTTTCAAGATCGTCCGAGTGAGGTGGCATCCCACCACCATCGAAAGACCATTGTATGGTCTGAATCATGTGATGTCACCTGAGATACTTGAAACATTGAGAAGCTTTCCCATGGTAGACATGAGAAACAAGAGATTCGAAAGTCCACATAGGCTTAACATTGGTGGAAAAGAAATACAAAATGGCTACCTAAAGTAACAGCTGCAATACTGCTCCCACAGGAATATTTCACTGTGAACATTAAAACGTTCAGGAATGTCGCGATGACACATGTACTGGACAAATAAAGCAACATTTTACTTGTAGAAAGTGAACCATTGTATTACATCAGGGGAAAGGTCAGCATTAGAAAAAGCATTTTGAAAAGGCCTTTAAGTAAGAATCACACATTTAAATGAAAATACATTCCAAATCAATATCACACATAGTGAAATTGAATCAATTCGCAAAAAGATTATGAAGAATGTTCACCAGTCATTATTACATGGAAATAGCTAATGTTAAAAATACCCTTATACCACAAATGTTCACAATATTCATATAAGTGCAGATTTTTCTAAATTAAAAGTACAAAAATCATTTTGTACTTTTATAATCTTTATAATCTCTGGTATGATTATGCAAAGTTTCACGCTTGTACTTCATTTCTACATTTTTTTTGCACCAACTTTTCTAAATAATGTACGCTAACAAAAAGCATCAAAAACACTAGGCCACTTCACTTAACATCAAAATGTCATCACTATATGTTAATAAGCAACATATGCATAAGAAATGTATTAGTGCAACTTCATTTATATGTATTAGTATTGTCTTCTATGCATGTTTTCTTCATTTATGTTTTAAAGCACATATTTACAGTGCTTCTACTACACTTGTTTCATTTTCATGTGTCAATGTGCCAAACGAGTGCAACGTGTACTTTCAGCTTTCCTTCTCCTTAATTTGTGAAGGTGTCCTGTTTTATGACTTTGATAAATTGTGCTACATCACCTTCAACTGGGCTTTCAAGCTTGGTATTAGCCAAGAGGAAGTGGGGAGCTTGCTGACTCTACTTTGGATGCATTAATGCAACATTGTACGCAAAGCTCAAAGTTAAAAAAATTATCAGTGACCTGCAAGAAGCTTTAGTACATATTGAGGCAGAGGGGCAGATGCACACTACCATTCAGTAATCAGTGAATTCTTAAGGTTCAAAATTCCAGACAAGACTTACTCAAACTTGTTCTCCTCAGAACATAGGGGCACATACATCAATCTAATTAGCAGTCGCAAATGGGCCGATTCACAGAATCGGCCCCTTTGCGAACGATAATTACCCTTTTGGGATGCATCCAGCCCGAAGCCATTCGCAAAATAGGTAATCGCAAAATTTCTAATTAACAATTTTGCAAATGCAGTTTAGGGAATCGCAATTTCTGATTCCCTAAATGCAATGCAAGAAGCATTTTCAGAATACGACTTTGCATTAAGGAATCACAAATTACCACCAACTTCAAGTTGATGGTAATTTGCAGTTCCTTAGACAAATGCACAAAATTGCATTTTTCTAAGTGCCATGTGGCGCGCACACACATGCCATTGGGGCATGTGTGTGCGCCAAATGTGCACCAATGCCAATTTTGGGGGTGCATCAGGGTGGCCTTTTGGCCCCCTAGCACCCTTGAAATTGCATGCGAAATTTGCGATTACCTTTTTGGTAATCGCAATTTGCGATTGGTTCCCATTCATTCCTATGGTCCTCTAGGCCCATAGGAATGAATGAGAGGCCCATAGGAATGAATGAGAAGGCATTCCCTAGTAGTGAATCGCAATTTGCGATTCGCTAATAGGGAATGTATAGGAATCGCAATTTATTTAGCGATTCCTACATGCATAAGGAATTACGATTCCTAAATAGTGATGCCTTAATAATCGCTATTAAGGAATCGCAATTCCTTATGTTGATGCAAGTGCCCCATAGTCTCTGAATGTTCTCGACCAAGGGGGGCTCTTGTAGAGGTAGTCTTTGTGACGTGTGGGGTAGGGTAGTCCTCTCTGTGTAGCACTCATCTTCCATCTTGTGGATGCCATTCTTATATGGAAGTAAATATACGCAATCATGCTTGCGTGATCCTATCATTTACTACATCTCTTTACCCTAATATTGCAGCAGAAATGACCGTCCATAACGTTCTCAAACATTGTACTTACTAAATAAAATAAACACAAAGGGACTCTCTGCTTCTGGACTTCATTTTCACAGGGAAGCCAGTAGGCATCATCCCTGTGTGACATTGTACAACCCAAAAACAAGACTCAGATGCCACCAGCTAGGGTTTGTGCAAAGGGGGGAAAGGGGCAGCACTCCTTGAGACAACAAGATGGAGAGCAATGGTTATTCTCCCCATTCTTGGGACAACCCAGTGGTGTTCCTCAGAAGCACCAGACCTTCGGTTTCAACGGATTAAAGGCCCCACAAACTCAGCCAAAAAGCACAAATTCAGGGAAATATCAAGAGACAAGAAAACATGGGTGAGGAGCTAAACGCAATGGGTTACTGAACCTTTTACAGATGTAGGATTCTAATGTAAGAGTTGTAGGCCTCAGTTGCCAGTAGGGCTGACACAACCTCCTCTTTTTTCATGCCAATGAACCGAAAATCCAGGTATTAGGTAATAATAGAATAATAATAATAGAATTGTTTTTTTACACTGCTCGGAAATGCCAAAACTCATTTTAGTAAGCTCTCTTTTTTTTAAATGTATTTTTATTAAGTGTGTCGCTGAGTAGCCCAACCACTTCGGTACTTTAATTTGCTTTTCACATTTCCTGCCCTTTATCTAATTCGTGCCCTCTCTCTGCATCGCAATAGAAGGCACGTGACACTCCTACAGATGTTTACAAATCTCGCCTATAAATAAGTGTGGAGCAGCCCCGAGATGCAGCAATTTAAATCTGCTGACAGAGTTGCTAAGATACAAACCTTTTGATTCTCTGGGACTCTTTTTAACACAGCTCCGCGCTCTGACAGTTTAAGCTATTGAACAAGAGCGAGGAATCTTAAAAAGAGGCATTTCTGACATTAGCTGTGTTTTCGGGCCCCTTTACATATCGCTGAATATTTTTACAGTGTCACATTGACTCATATTACACTCCTGCATCATTTGATTCTACACGCATTTAGATTCAGACCATTCCATTTAATACAAACAGAACTACTTTCATATCTCGAAAAATATGCACATAATTGTGAAGAGCTTGAGGATCTGCTGTGGTTGTATCTGTGATAATCCTACCACTGCACCATATTACTTGGGATTTTATTGAGTTATTTTAGGGTTTGCTCCTATGGGGAAGGGGCCCAAGGGGGATCCAAATGTTTTACATCGACTTGGAACATAAATACAATTCAGGAAAAACAAGCTTTAACAATGTCAATAGGTCTCGCTTTTGAAAAACTTTAGCTGCCCTTTTGGCGTTTAACCAAATGCAGTTGTCAATGCTGAACAACATAGGTAAAAAGAAAAACTGTTGCTTTTTGTAAATGCTGAACAGCATTAGCAAAAAAAAAAAAACTAAATCTGTCCTCAGCATCATTACTCTTGCTCGTGCTTGAACACTACACATGATCGCATACGTCATGACACAGTTGGCATTTTGGTTTATGGCGCCAGCGTGATATGATGTATGTGTGTGTTTTAGAAATTGGGTTGTAGGTTTTCTGGGTTATGAGCTGCAGTCATGAAGCAACCACAATCCTAGTCATGGTAACCAGCAGGCAAACTCTAAATTAGCTCATGCTCACCCTCTGGTAGCTTGGCACAGAGCAGTCAGGCTTAACTTAGAGGCAAAGTGTAAAGCATTTGGGCAACACTTCTAACAGTAAAACAGTGCAAACATCACACTAAAACATTCCACACAAGGTTAGAAAAATAGAACTTAATCTAAGAAATAAAACAAGCCCAAAACAACAAAAATCCAATAAGCAGAACTTGAGATATGAATTTTTAAAGAATAAACTGGATATAGTGCTTAGAAGCAATAAGAGCTTATCTGGTCGTGCCAGACCGAGACAAAGTCAAAAGTTCAAGCCAACTGCAATGGAGAGCAGGCCAGATACATGGACCCAGTGAGGCCAGCTGAACCAAAGTACTATGATCCTGGCTGCGTCAACGCAGGGTCGCAGCCGAAGGGATACATCGTGTCAAAGTTTCAGACCGCAGCTGAAGCGATTCGCTGGTGTCAAAGGTACTGGCCACAGCCAAAGCAATGCGTTGGTGTAGATCCACACAGTGAAGGTGATGCCCTGGTCCTGAACTGTGCAGCAGTGATGATGCGTCGGCTCCAATGAGTGAAGTTCTGTGATGCAGACATTCAGAGTCGTTGTCGAGGATGATGTAAACAGAGATGTGGTGACCTTGTGCAGTGGTGATTCAGAAGGCGATGCGTCAGGGCCAATCCACGCAGTGAGGGCGATGTGTCGGTTCTGTTTCTGCAACAGGATCAATTAGTTGGTTTTAATCCACGAAAAGGCACTGATGTGCCAGTTCAATAGAGGAACCATGGGTTTTGCTGAAGTAAGCACCTTAGGCCTCTCTTCCAAGGGTCCAGGACTGGGTTGGGGCCACTTGGACTCACATTTGGCAGAATCTATGTGCATAAGCAAGTTGACAGTCTTTCATGTCCCTGAGACTTCAGATCAGGAGGCCAGCCAGCTAGCCCTTAGGTTCAAGTGATGCAGCAGGGAAGCACAGCAAGGCAGGTGTCCAGCAGAATAACAGTCCTGCAGAGTGGCAGTCCTTCAGCAGCACAGAAGCCCTTCTTCCTGGCAGAGTCTTCACAGGTCTAAAAGTATACTAAAGTGGTGGTGTCAGAGATCCAGTACTTATACCCAGTTGTGCCTTTGAAGTGGGGAAATAGCCCATCAAGTCACACCTAAGCTCCTATTGTGTGTGACTGTCTATGAGGAATACACAAAGCCCTGCAGTCACCCTCCTCAGATGTGTATCAGAGACAGGCAGCGGGCACCAAATGGTTAAAGTATGAAAATGCCAACTTTCCAAAAGTTAGGTAAGTGAAGGTGCCAACAAGGGATTTACTCAAACATTTGGGGATGTTTGAGGCAGGAAGACAGTTTTATTGCTGCTGTCTCAGGATACATTTGCCCATGTAAAGTCTGCTGATTTTTTGCCTAGACTTTGAAAAATATACTGATTGCTCTACATCAGACACCAGTGACCATCACTAAGTGGAGCAAGTGACCGAAATCACTTAATGAGTACCAAACCCTTAAGGATTTTATAATATGTTCCCTTCAAGCATTGTGTCTCTTCAGCCCCGGCTTATTATGGTTTTTAGAGGGGGTCCTTCATCTTTAATAAAAGACTTTGTCCTGAAGATTGTTTCACTGATGTATGACAACCTAGACAGAAACGTCGACGCATAACCCAACTTTCTTTGTTAAAATTGTTAACAACTGTAAAGAGTCTTGTGTTTCTGACAGTCTAGTTGTATGATTGAAAGTGGGCATTATGTAGATCGACATATGTTAGACAAGGCTTTATTTGCATTATAACAAAATTGTCAATGTACATTGAGATTTACATTTTGAGCCCCTGTGATTATTTGTTTAATATGTGTTCCTTTTGAAATATAATTTTGAAAACCTGTACACATGCATTTAGATTTACTTAATTTTCAATGACTGCATGTAAGTCAAATAATTATTCAATTCACTTGGGATGTCACTTTCGGACATCATACATGTATAACAACGTTTTTGAGAAGAGTGCTTCTATGTAAATCCTTTGCTGGCCCTTCACTTACCTAACTATAGTTACCCAAGCCCACAAGGGGGTCTATTGGGTTGTCCTATTGTGCTGAATAACTTTCTAAAAGGGGCATTTGCAGAACTGCAATTTAAAATCCGAACTTCACCTTAAATTATGATTCCAGAGACACCCAACTTGGAAAGTCTGGGGCATATTTACGAAAAAATGTCGGAGCACTGAGCTGTTCCAAATCTGGCATTGCCGTGCTCCGGCGTTTTCAAAACGCAGGGAGTCGCCATATGCACAAGAATATGGTGTACCCCTGTGTTTTCCCTAGCGTTGGCACTAAATTTAGCTGCGTAGCGCCAACGCAGGCACCCTTGCACCATAGTGCAAGGGTGCCTGCATTACAGGAAGTTATGGTTTATGTACATGAAGTTGTGCCTTCCTGCACATAAACAATCACTAATGGCAATGCAGCACACATAGAAGTAGCAAATTATCATTATTTAATGATTGTTCATGTGCAGGAAGGGACATCTTCCTGCACGTAAACAATCATTAATGGCATCTTACTCTTTCTATTGGGGCTGCAGAGTGCAGCACACATAAAAAAGCAAAAACAAGGAGAAATTACATTTTTTCTTCTTGTTTCGCAATTCTAGTGCCTGCTCTTGCATGGCATTAATTTTTGGTGCTGCCTCAGATTTACACCTCTTTGTAAATCTGGGATAGCATCAAAAGCAATGAGTATTGCATTGGAACGCCCACAGCAACACCCATTGCAGGCACCTTTCACGGTAAGTGATGCATGTAAAGGGGCCTTATTTACAAGGTGGTGTTAAGCCACAAAAGGTGGCTTACCACAGCTTTGTTAATATGGAGAAAGGCATATTGCCACCAGTACTTCCCTAAAAGTAACATTCTGGTTGTGACATCCCCTTGTAAATATGCCCCTCTATCTCTTCACAGTTGGGAGTTGCACTTAAAACATGTAATAAAATAATCCTAATCTTAGCCTAAGGGAGAGATATAAGCCTTGCAGTAGTGAAAAAAGGAATTTGACAGTTTTCCACCACCAAGTCATGTAAAACTTAAAAGTACATGTCCTACCTTTTAAATACATTGCACCCTGCCCTGTAAGTTGTTCTGGGGCTACTTTGGGGGTGATTTATATGTACAAAAAAGGGAAGGTTTGGGCCTGGCAAAAGGTTTATCTTGCCTGGTCAAAATGGAAGTGTAAACTGCACACAGGCTCTGCAATGGCAAGCCTGAGCCATGGTTAGAGGGCTACTTAAGTGGGTGACACAATAAGTGCTGCAGGTCCACTAGTAACATTTAATTTACAGGCCCTGGGCACATGTAGTCCACGTTACTAGGGACTTATAAGTAAATTAAATATGACCATTGGGGATGTGTCAATATTACCATGTATTTGGGAGAGAACAAAAGCATGTTAACACTGGTTAGCAGTAGTAGTAGTAAAGTGTTCAAAGTCCTAAAGCCAGTAACAATGAGGTCAGAAAGGGCTAACAGTGCGCATGAGGGATGGCATATGCATGTGCATGTAGTATCGCAGTGGTCATTTTTCAACTTAAGCCCTAGCATGACGCTGTATGAGCTGGTATGCCTCAACATGCATGCATGAACATATGTCTTGATGTGTCAGCCGTCTGGCTTTTTAAAATTTACCTTTCCAATGTGGTGGACACAAAGATGCTTGAAATAGAATTTAGAGAAGTCAGTGGCTCTGTATAAAATTGCAGTTGCTGAGACCTCCTAAAAAGTAAACGGAGGAGCAGTGGTCTGCGTTGAGCAAGTAACACTGCCAACAAGAGGCGGTGACTACTATTGGCAGGTGAGAAACAGAGGTCCTGGGACAGATGAATATAGGGGTGTATTGAAAAAGCCATGTGGGATGGGGAGGGGATAATGGAATCAGATTGTTCATTCGAAGAATAAAGAATTAAAAAGGATTGAAAATGGTCTTTTTTTTTTTGTTAAATATTTTTTATGAAGATTAAGGGTAACAAACAGTATAGTTGTCAAACAAAATATAATGATTAGACATATTACAGAGCTGACAAACTTATTTAGTCAAGGAATCCCTTAGGAATTAAGGAATTATGAAATACAAATCAACTAGCAGGAAATAGCAAAATGAACCAGGAATATTTATCTATATTTGATATATTTTTTACAAAATGAAAGAAAGAAAAGTGGGAAAAATGGAAAAAAGAAGAGGAAGGAGAGAAAGAAGATATAAAAAGACCTATAGAAGTTAGGAAAAAGATGAGTGTGAAGACAGAAATGTAGTAGAAGGTAACCAAGGTAGCTCAGATTAGATTTTTTGAGATATGTAAGATGAAGAGACATTATACATTCTATGTTTATCACAAATAGGATTCCACCAAGATAATATACATATTTTAGAATTATCTTTCCAACAAGTGAGTATAACCTTAAAGGCAAGTGCAATAAAAAGATCAAATAGTACAAGTTTTGAAAAATGATTATTAAAATCTGCAGACATAGTCTCAAGAAAACATTTTGAATGGTTAATGGAACATTACACACAAATATCATTGAACATTTTGACCAAATAGATTTCCAATACTCTAACACTAGGACAACAGTATTTTAAGTGGGTTAGGGTACCATCAAAAGAAAGACATGACCAGCATAGGGAAGAGGTAGAAGAGCCAATTTTATGGATAAAGGAAGGAGTAATAACAGCTCTATTATACGCAAAAAATAAAGATTGAGTGATATTGGCAGCTTTAGAAGTACTGAAGATTTTATCCCATAATTTATCCCATTGGTGAACAGATAGTAATATAGAAAGATCTGCCTCCCATAATTGTTCAATAGAAGATTTACTTCTCACATGGATAGGAAATATAGAATGGTATATATGGGAGACGCTTTAGAGATGGAATCATGAGTAATATTATATAATGGTGTCAAAGGTGTGAATGGAGTGGAGTCAGGAGAGAAATTATTGTTTAATAAAAAGGACTGGAGAACAGGTGATAATTGGTTGTATTGATGTAAACAGGAATAAGGTAGGTTATACCGTTCTTGTAGTTGAGCAAAAGATACAATGGAATTTTGTGAGACCAAATGCTATACTTAATAAATACTCTTTTCTTGCCAATGTTTGAAAAACAATGACGTGTGACGAAACTTAATACATTTTTTATACCAAATATAAAATGCATGAAAAGATTGATAGAAATCTGAACCCTGGATAAATATTGTATGTAACAAATATTGGTAATAATTTAAAATCAGGTTTTTGGATATGAATATAAAATTTCCTAGCTATCGTGAAGCAAAGTTTCAGTCTATTAAGGACGCGGAGGCGAGGATTATGCTTATCTCTCTCTTATTTTATTGCTCAGCAGCCTTAAACCAATAACAATAAAAGACTACAAACCCCATGAGTCTTTTCACAGTCAAATTACCATAGAGGTAGTCCCATATAAACAACATCAAGGAACAGCACTTCCTCTTTCTTTGGGCGAAACACCTGATCCCGCATTCTGTTAATAATCTTGTTTCTGATCGGATCCTGGAAAATAGAAAGAAGTAAAATCAGTAACTAGATACCTAACCATTAACCCTTAAATAGAAAGTCAATGAAGCAGGTTAATCAGCGATCAGCATAATAAGTTCAGCACACATAACAATCCAACATAGGCATCTCCCCATAACCCTCTGGAACTACTATACTTAGTAGGCCTGGGCGTAGTACTACGCTACGCTCGCGTAGTTTGCGCTACTATTTTTTGCTTGCTTGCGGTCCTCAACGTCAAGTTGGTGACCGCGAGCTAGCAAAATGAAATCCCGGCGAGACTTTATCCTCATTCACGACCAGCAACATCAGGTTGCCGATCGCGAGCGTGGAAAATAAGTTGTGATACCCCTGGTGGTCTGTATTCCTCCGTCATCATTTTGTATGTCCTAAGATATCTCACAACACACAACTTCGGACGACCCGGGAAGGCCAGTGTTAGAACGTGGTTCTGCCCATCTGAGCCGCCCAGATTTTTTGCTTTTTGAACACCTAATTTTTGAGCTTTTACTGTGGGAGAGCCTCATAAGCTGGACTCACCCACAGTGAACTCATGAAGAAATAGACTGCATGTGGATTGCACCGGAGTCCTCCTTGTGAGAGAAGGCCGCTGCTGATTGAGCAGGGTTTTCTAAAAGTGAAACCTGCTCAGATTGACACCCCCATAATACGTACTAACAGTGTGCAGTGAAACTAATATACAGATCACATGAACACAAGGGAAACCGCTTTCCGCATGCGTGTACTAATATGAACTAATGCATGAAAGAATTAAGTTGCATTTACATTGCGTTTTGAAAGTAATAAGAAATAATGCATGACTAGGCCGCATTTTTTCATATTTCCGCATCTTGCATCTTGCTTTAAAATAACAAATAATGCCGCTGTTGCCTTAAGCTCCTGCTAGGAAAACATGTAACAGGGGACAGTGCAAAGATGGGTGGGAAACCGTGAAAAGTGCATTATCATGCAATTAATTAATGTTTATATTTCATTCGCCATAGTGAGCCGAATGGGCCTGAAAGTACTCTTAAGTTGACTGAATAGATGAGGGGTTGGAGATGTGAGAAAGAGTGGCCCAACAAAAACAGACAGAAGCACTGAGTGCTGCAAAGGAGGGACAGAAGATCAAGGATACTCAGCACAGAGTGCATTGTTCCCCTGCCAAAAGAAGAGACTGACCATGGGATTCAAAACTTCTTCCGCGGATGAAACTGAGAACTATATGAGAAAAATTAGTGAAATAGATACATGTATTAAACGTATGAACGAGTCAAAACTTAGGTCATGAGAAGGGAAGTGGAACAATAGTCTATAGTAACTTAGAATTAAATCATGATGGTGTGACAGACCACCTCCCGAATCCACCAATGAGCTGTCGTATTCCTTGAATTGTTTCAACTAATGTAGGATGGACATGTAGGTTTTAGGATGTAACTGGGGTGCCTTAGGTGTGTGGTTTAGGTCGTCTTCGGGCTTAGCTTGGCTCCGATCGAGTGCAGAGGAGAGAGGGGTAATGCGTTGCAGTCCGTCAGTTTGCAGAGAGGCCTAGCTGTTCCTGTCCCTGTCCTGTTCATCAGTTCTGAAGTCTTTGGGGCATATGTATCACAAACGCTTTTTGCGATTCCCAAATTGTGATTTTTAGCAAATCGCAATTAGAGAATCGCAAAATGCAATGTATGTAGGATTTGCTAAAATTTTAGCGAATCATACATATTCCTTATTTGCGAATCGCAAATTGAGATTTGCAAATAAGGAATTCCTTTCCATTCATTCCTATGGGCTAGGAGGCCCATAGGAATGAATGGGAAGACATTCTCAATTTGCGAATCACAATTAGAGAATCGCAAATTGAGAATGCAATTTCAGGTGTGCCACGGTGTCAAAAGGACACCCTGTTGCACCCCTGAAATATGTATGTGTGCACATGTGGCGCACATACATGCCCTAAGGGCATGTATGTGCGCTACATGGTACTTTGAAAAATGCAAAAAAATACATTTTTCAAAGAAATCGCAAATTACCACCAACCTGAAGTTGGTGGTAATTTGCGATTCTTTAAGCCAAAATCGCACCACTTGGGTGCTTCCTACATTGCATTTAAGGAATCGCAATTTGGGATTCCTTAAATGCATTCACAAAATGAGAAATCGCAAATTTTGCGATTTCTTATTTTGCGAGGGCCTTTTGGGATGATGCGTCCCAAAAGGCTTTTTCCCGTTCACAAACGGGACGATACTGAGAATCGGCCCGTTTGCGAACGGGAATGCGCTTGATACATATGCCCCCATGTTCCCTGACTCTATTTCAGGGGACCCCCCCATCTCCTTGGCCAGGGGGGGTGGTATTTCACAGATCCATTGGGTTTGTATTATCCTTCTGACTCGTACTTTGCATAATTGTTTCCAAATGTATTTTTGTCTCTGAAACTGATGTCTCTTGATCTATCCACTGTCATATGTATATTGTTTTGCATTATTTTTGCTGAAACTTTTGTCTATCCACTCCTTCATTTGCATATCGTTTTGATGAGAATGAGACTGTTTACATTAGCTGATTGTTTTCTCTCCCTCTTGTGAATTTTGTTGTTTGTATTTGTAACCGTATGCAATGAGCATTAATATTTTACATCAGTTTGAGATAAACTTTATTAATCTTAGCGAGAATCTGTGATTATTTAGCTAACTAGATAGTTTGTTAGATAGTGCTATCATTACCATCCACTTCTCAACTAATTGGTCTGTCGACCGAGAGGAAAGAGAGTTGATAAAAGGTTTAGTTATGTATTTAGAGATGTTAAACATGAACCTGTGAAGGAAACACATTTTTACGGCATTAAAACTTGACCCACAGTGCATCAGGGATTTGGGTGAATGTGTATGAGCCATTTGTATGTTATTGAGTATTGATCCCTGATTAGGTGTCGCCCTGGATCAGTTTTCTGGTAGCTGAGGAGTGTTTGATTATTGATAAGTTTGGTAATAATTATTGATTTATGTTCTTAACATGAAAAGTTAGTGTCCTGTTCTATGTTGTCTAGAAGTACGGAGTTACCTGAGGAATCCCGGGAATAGAAATTAGCCTGAAGCAGGCAGAAGAAGAGTGTGGTTAAAGAAATCACACTGCAGAAGTAGTTTGTCTGTTGTTATAATACCGAAGCTACGGAGGGTTGTAGGTGTTATATTTAGACCTCTTTAAATAAAGTCCTCTTGCAAAACTTTGGCCTTATCCCTAGAGGAGTACTAAGTCCATCTGTAGCTTGTTTGAAAGGTAAAATAGCACTGGTCATTGTTTTACTTGAAGTGAGGGAATTTCTCTTTGGAAAGTGAAAACTATCTCTTTATTTAGTGGAACTGACAAGGTAGCATTGTGTTGTGTTGTTACTAACAGAAATTTGATTGAGAAAACCTTAGAAAATATTGCCGTATTATTTTGTAAAGCGAGGGTCAGTGGCAGGAGTAATACTGACGTCAGAAAAAGCAGCGCTGGCATGGGTCAGGCAGCAGGCGTGTACTGAGCCTTGATTGGTTGGTTGGTGTGAGCCACGCTGGTATTGGTCGAGATAGCAGATATGTAAAGAGCCGTGTTTGGACGGTTGGAGTGAGTTGCGCTGGTATTGGACGAGAACTAGCAAATAGAATAAGTCAAATTACGAAAAGGTTTCCTTGTTTGTTTGCTGAGATATATTATGTAAAGAGTCCGAAAAATTAAGTTGCTTAAGAAAATAAAGAATTTCTTTAAAGGATAAACCAATTGTGACTAGAGAGGGAATTACTATTCTACCTCAAAGAATGCCTGCTTCTTTTATGATGTTGGAGCGAGGATACCATACGTGTATGTGGTTAGAGAATTGGGTGGAATATACAAAGGATGATGGTGTTATAGCTTTCCCACAGTATGTTTCGTTTTAATGTAAGGATATTGTAGAATTTGAGAAATTGAATGAATTCACTATAGCCGAATCCCAGACATACACAGTATGAAGCCTTAGAGGAATGGGAAGTTGAGGCATTTGAAAGAGAGAAATATAGAGGTAACAGAAGATACAGAAATATGATGTTTGGATATCTTTTTGAGAGTAGGGAAGATAAGTTGAAATGATGGAGGAGAGCTATGATAACGGAAGGGTTGTACCCAGTTTCAGTTTCTGAAAATCCGACAGGAGGCAAACATAAAGAGAAAAAGAAAAATATAGAGACTTCAAGTTTAATAGATGATCCTAACGACTCAGATGATGAGTTGCTAGAAGACATTATGACCAAAATACCTCTGCCATATGAAGAAAATTAAGGGGCGGTGACTCCAAGTGCTCCACGAATGGGAACCCCATTAACTTCACAAGTCACAGAAATAGCTAGAGTAGTTAAAGAAGGCAAGAATAGAGCAGATTCAGGAAAGAAATCAGTTAAGTCAGAATGTGGAAGCATTGGCGGTATCGGTTACAATTGGTCCCTTAGTCCCATTGTATGGAGATAAACAGAATCTACCAAAAGTACATACATTGGCAGTGTCGAGAAGACGTGCCAGGAGTGGAATAGTGACAATAGAGAATGAGGATGGACAGGCTGACACGAATACTACATTGTTAGATCTTCCGGTTTGTGAGATGATAACAGAAACCCCTAAAAGAAGTACACAAATAGACCCAAGGAGAAAAGGGCCGAGTGTCACTCCAATGGCAGGTCCTTCACCGGAGGAATTAAATGAGTGGATAAAGGAAATGTTAAAGCAGAAACCCCAACCACAGAGTATAAATGTAAGCCACTTGAAAGTAGATTTGGAAGAGATGATTATTGGTACAATAAGTTCAGACAGATTAGGAACTAATCGAGATGAAGAACTGTTGTTTTTGTGTAAATGTATTATGTGAAGAGCGAGGAATATACATGAGAAAATATCAGAGGCTGCTAGTGAGTATGGAATAGACATAGAAAAGTCAAAGGTGTTGCAGAAGTCATACAGATTGGCCTTTGCTGATAAAGATTTAGAAAGTTTGAATGTGTCTGGAAAAAGGTTGCAGATAAAGGAGTTGATAAACATTTTGAAAAAGTGGGGAGATGTAGAATGATGGAAAGGTAGATGGACGAGAAAGAAGGAAGAAGCAGCTGGTAAAGGAACATGTATGTTTCCATTGAAAGAGACAGAACAAGTTGAAAGGGTGTGTCCTATGAGAGAAGTTCCAGGTGGTGGATACGTTCATGTTACCTGGACAAGACAGGATATATTATCTTTCACGAAAGATTTTCCCAGGCTAAGGGGGAAACCTGTTGAGTGGTGCAAACAGGTAGAGAGGTTTGTGAAAGTTTCAAAGGTTTTGTTAAAGGATCCAGATGGGTTGTTTGAGATTGTCGTTCAAGCAGATTTGTGGACAGAGTGTAAGATCACTGTCGATTGGCCAAAAGAAGAATATCCTAAAGATCCTAAAACAGGTGCACCATCAGAAGAGGTAATGAAAAAGTATAATCAGGTAATCACATTTTTGAAAGGAAAATTGTCCCCTAAAGAAACAGATTGGGTTAAAATTGACAGGAAAACGCAGGAACCAAAGGAGTCAGTGCATGCTTACTATGAAAGATTGTTGCGAGTATTTAAACAGTACCGCGGATTTGAGAATATTAGAGACAAGGATATGGGACATTTTGTGTATCGATTTGTATTCCGATTGAAACCGGAGATTAGAAATATGATTCAACAGCATTTGATTTGTTGGCAAAGCAAAACAATCGATGAAATTTTGAGGTATGCAAAGTATCGTAGTGATGATATTGAATCGAGATATAAAACATTGAAAGAGAAAATGATGTGGGTGCAAGTGAAGGTAGCAGAGCAGCAAGAAACAAACAATAACTGTGAGAGCAGCAGAAATTTCAAACCAACCCCTTTCGGGAGAAACTATCCAAGTAGTAGGAGTCTCAAATAAGCACATTAGAACACCAGTTACAAATCCAATAAAAGTTCATATTGGAAGCTTCAGAGACATGCATCGTTTTCTGGTATGTGACTCGTTCAGTAAATCTCCTGGATAGACATTTATTGTGCAAAATGAATTGTACCATCTATTGTACGCCAGATGGTATTGAATTGCAGACACCTGATGAGGAGGTCACATTTAAAATGATGCTAGTGAAGCAAGAGACAGAAGTGGATGAGTTGTTTTCACTTCTCACAGAAGAGAATCTGCCCGAAGGATTAAAAAGTGCAGTGAGGTCTGATATATAGGACTTTACGGAAAAGGAAATTGGCCTGATGACAAATGTGGATCCAATTCAGATTACAGTGTAAGAGGGTGCTGTATACCCAAACACACCTCAGTACAAATGAGTCCGGAAGTAATTGCAGGAGTCACACCTGTGATTGACCAAATGATTAAGCAGGGAATTTTGAAAGAAATACTGAGCAGTCCTTGTAATTTGCCTATTATAGGCATCAAGAAGCCCAGGGGAAAATATAGAATAGTACAGGATTAAGAAAAATAAATAAAATGTGGTACCCTGTTGTCCAGTAGTACCTAATCCAGTAGTGATCCTGTATCAGATTTCCTATGATGCTGAATGGTACACAGTGATTGATTTGTGCCAAGCTTTTTTCTCGATTCCTTTACACCCAGAAAGCCAATATCTTTTTGTTTTCTGGTTCGGAGACCGTGTTTTAGCATGGTGCCGAGTCCCTCAACGGTACACAGAGAGTCCTTCAGTCTTTAATCAGATTCTGAAAAAATGTTTGGAGACTTTAATCATGCCAGGAAATTAAGTTTTGGTTCAATACATTGAAGACCTGTTAGTGGCATCAAAGACACGGGAGGCATGTGTGACAGATACAATTGCCTTATTGAACCATTTGGCAGAAGGAGGACACAAAGTGTCACCAGCAAAATTACAGTCTTTAAACAGGACGTCCAGTATCTAGGACTCAAAATAGAAAAAGGAGTCGGAAAAGTGACACCAGAAAGAATTAATGTGATGAAACAAATGAGCCCTCCTAAAACACAGAAAGAAGTCTGAATGTTTTTGGGAATGGTTGGATACTGTGGGCAGTGGATCAGTTGTTTCTCACTGATTGAAAAGCCTCTACGGAGGTTGACACGAAAGGATGTGAAAGATCCGGTTGTGTTGGATGATGAAAGTATGGAAGCTTTTACTAAATTGAGAAGAAGTCTTTGTCGAGCACCTGCACTGGGAATGCCAGATTATGCAAAGGATTTCGCATTATACTGCTGTGAAAGAAATGGGTGTGCACTTTCAGTTTTAACTCAGAAACATGGAATGGCATGACATCCAGTAGAATATTTTTCTGCTACTTTGGATTCAGTGGCCGCAGCATTACCAGGATGTTTGAAAGCAGTAGCTGCTACTTGCGTGAGTCTGGAACAGAGTGAAGGGATTGGGATGGGATATCCAGTCAAGGTGTAAGTGCCACATTCAGTTGAGATCCTTTTGACCTGCACCAGGGCACAGTACATGACTTCTAGTCGGCTGACTAAGTATGAAAGAGTGATCTTGGGTGCTGAAAATGTGACCGTGGTGGGGTGCAAAACTGTGAATCCGGCAACCCTATTGCCAAATTTGTATTGTGAGGAAGTGAGAGGAAGCAGATCACCATTGTTTGGATGTGACAGTATTGTGTACAAAACCCAGGCCTGATATCGAGGATGTTTTATTGACAGAATCAGATTGTGACATGTTTGTTGATGGATCATGTTTAGGAAATGAGAAAGGTGAACTGTGTACTGCCTACGCTGTTTGCACCATTGTGGGAGTTCTGGAAGCATCCTCTCTAAAAGGGGTAAACTCCGCCCAAATTGCTGAATTGATAGCTCTGATTAGAGAATGCAAAATTGCCAAAGGCCTGAGGGTAACCATATTTACTGATAGTCAATATGGTTTCAGGGTTGTACACAAATTTGGT
This sequence comes from Triturus cristatus, assembly GCF_964204655.1. Taxonomy (NCBI): domain Eukaryota; kingdom Metazoa; phylum Chordata; class Amphibia; order Caudata; family Salamandridae; genus Triturus; species Triturus cristatus. The sequence goes on along the minus strand of NC_140591.1, from coordinate 609,199,866 downwards.
CAGCTATGGATGCAAAGGGGATTTCTGACTTCTTCAGGTTCCCCTATAAGAAACAGCAGAACTGTAAATGATTTATTGGATGCTTTACAATTGCCTAAAAGGATTGCAGTGGTCAAATGTTCCTCACATAAATCAATAGAGATGATTATGTGACGAAGGGCAACAGATACGCTGATCAAGTAGCGCGTTTCTGCGCATGAAATTTAGTAGCCCTAAACAGAGGGATGGAAAGAATAAATACCAATTGCCATCTTATGTTTTCTTTTTATCTTGAAACTTGGGATGAGATTAGGCAGTTACAGGACGAAGCAAGTGATGAGGAAAAGGAAATCTGGAGAAATTCAGGATGCAGAAAGAGAGCAGAGGACAAAGTGTGGGTCTATATAGACGAAAGACCAGTCATGCCAGATAGTTTACTATCCCACATTGCAAGGGTATACCATGGAATTGCACATGTTGGAAGAGACGCAATGATCAGGCTCTTCAAGCAGTCATTGTATGACCCAAAAATCAGGGTCATTGCAGAGAGTCTTTGCCAGAGGTGGGTCACCTGTCAGCAGCAAAATCCAGGCAGAAAGAAAGTTGTTAGACAGTTGATGCACGCTGCGCGGATGCAGATGCCTTGAGGGGTTTGGGAACAAAGCTCGCTCTTATTTTAAACTGCCGATTTGTACATTATTTCTGTTGCTGCTCTAACTCTAGCCTAGCGCTGTGTTATTTCATGCTGCCCCTTTTAGAAATATAATTTTAAAACTAACTTGTGATCCAATACTGCAGGGAATACTGTGGGGAACTTGAATCTTTACCAGGGGGGCTTTACTCACTTCCTGCTTGCCGATCAGCCACTGAGAGACGCCATTTTCTTGGGAGTGCGCTCTCTAGCTTTTCTGGCTGCCGACCTATAAAGATGCACACTACGCGGACGCAGATGCCTTGAGGGGTTTGGGAACAACGCTCGCTCTGATTTTAAACTACCGATTTGCACATTATTTCTGTCGCTGCTCTAACCCTAGCCTAGCGCTGTGTTATTTTATGCTGCCACTTTTAGAAATATAATTTTAAAACTAACGTGTGATCCAATACTGCGGGGAATACTGTGGGTAACTTGAATATTTACCAGGGGGGCTTTACTCACTTCCTGCTTGTCAGTCAGCCACTGAGAGCTGCCATTTTTTTGGGAGCTTTTCTGGCTGCTGACCTATAAAGATGCACGCGCCTAAGGCAAGCCCGTCTGCGTCCGTCAGCGTCCCGGAGGCGGCCAGGGCCAGTCACTCTGCCCTGCGGTTTACCGACACCCCGAAAAGGCTTTGCTACTATAGGAATACACTATGGGCACTTCGTTTGCCAGCATGTCACCCCTGATCTCAGTTTGACTTGCGGGCCGCCCAGGACAACATCTGTGGCAGATGTGGTTTTAGTTTACGGTCAGACCTTGTCTTATCTCCACTATCCTTAGCCTCTCTATCTAGGCCCTCTAGACCGCTATCTATTTCAGCGGCTCTGATTAATGTGCGCTCCTTAAGAAAGCACCATTTTGAGGTGTTTTCGCTCCTCTCGGACAGACTAGTGGACTTACTGTTCATTACAGAAACGTGGTTGGACAACACATCGGACCCGTTTGTTGCGCTTGCCACCCCTAAGGGCTTTAAAATCGCCATGGTGGATCATCTGGTAGGGAGAGGGGGTAGAGTAGCGATCATGTACAGGAACACATGGAACCTCATCAGGGGCGACGCTCACCGCTGGGGGGACTGCGAAGCTTTGGATTTTAGTATCCCATTTATTGTTGGGAGGCTCTCTGATCTATCGTCCCCCGGGCCCGGCTAGCTCCTTCCTGCAATCATGGGGTGATGCAGTGACCTCCAGGGCTCTTCGATTCCCACAATACTTGGCATTGGGGGATCTGAATATTCATCTTGACCAGGCAGAATAAAGTGACTCACTTGTTTTTGGTGACATCCTCCAGCTGTCCCAATTGTCTCAATGGGTCACCCGCCCTACTCATCAAGGAGGTCATATTCTTGACCCCATCTATTCCAATTTCGCTATCATGGCTGAAGATCCTCTTCCAGTCACTTGGTCAGACCATTGTCTCATCTATTTTTCCTGGGAGCTACCCTCGGCTCTCCCTTCGGGCCCCTGCTACTGGAAACCAGCTTTAAAAAAAATGGAACCGTCCAAACTGGCCACGTTTCTGGTGGCTTCTAGACCTGCACTTACCCCGGATCTTGATGGGAGTCTTGCAGGCTTCTCTATTTGGTTATCCAATTCTACGAACATACCTGCCACACCGTCCTCATCCAGCTTTTGCTGGGAATCGCCGTCTAAACCCTGGTTTACCCCGGACCTGTCCGTGCTTAAGCAAGAGTGTAAAAAACTGGAACGTGCTTGGCGCCTCAGTGAGTACTGTCCCCTGGCTAAGGCCACTCTCAGGGGCAGACAAAAAATCTATTATACTGCTATAACACAGGCTAAGAGGCAGTACTTTGCCACCCGCATTGAACAGGCACAAAATAACTCCAAGGAGATTTTCTCCATTGTTCAGAGTTTTATGTCCCCTGCAGCACAATCGTGCCCTCTCTCCACTGAGGGCTGGTGTAACACTTGATCCAATTTTTTATTGATAAAATACGCACAATTCAGGCTGCCTTCACCTCCTGTTCCGGATCTTTGCCTGTCGCTGCTCCTATTGACAACTTGCCTGTTGCTCCCAGGTACTCCCTGCTGGCCTTTTCATCCGTGGATCTGTCTAGCTCTCTTAAAATCCTGAAGGGCTTGAAATCGGGCTCGCTCACAGACCCCTGTATGGCGAGACTACTTGCCATAGTCACGGAGATCATCAACCCCGAAGTTAATTTGATCATAAACGCCTCCCTTCGTGAGGTGCGGGTACCGGATGCCTGGAAACAGGCTAAAATCCTTCCCCTCTTGAAGAATCCCACTCTTGATCCCCTGATCCCTAGGAATTATCGCCCTATCTCTATCCAGCCCAGCTTAGCAAAAGTCTGTGAGAAGGTGGTGACCAGACAACTTACAGAGTTTGTTGAAGGATCCGATGTTCTGCATCCAGCACAGTCTGAGTTTTGCTCCTCTTACAGCACCGAGTCAGAGCTGGTGGATATATCCGAAGCCATCCGTGAGTGCTTAGACGCCGGTGGGAGAGCAGCACTGTTAATGCTCAACCTATCGGCGGCATTTGACACGGTACCACACTCCCTGCTGCTCACCCGACTTACTGAGATAGGTGTCTCAGGTGCTTCCTGGGGCTGGCTGAGGTCCTTTCTTGAAGGGCGGGCCCAACAGGTCTGGCTGCCACAGGCCACCTCAACACCGCAGCCGGTCACCACTGGGGTCCCACAGGGGTCTTCCCTTAGCCCCCTTCTTTTTAACATTCACGTCACTCCTCTGGTCTATCTAGCCGAGGGGTTGGGGGCTAAGGTGATAGCCTACGCTGATGACACCCAGCTTCTCTTTACCTGGGGAAAGGATGAGGACTCTGTATCCTTTGTTCAGCATTGCTTGTCTTCGTTCTTAGAGTGGCTTGCGTCGGCCCAACTCAAATGTAGCGAAGACAAGTCAGAGATCCTTCTCTACGGCAAATTCCCCCCGGCTTCAGAGACTCGATCTGGCCTCATGGGTTCCCCCTACCAACCTCTAATGGCAAATCCGCGAAAAACCTAGGAGTGTGGTTCGAGGATAACCTCTCCTTTTCCGTCCAGGTGAAAAAGCTCTCAGGCAGCTGCTTCGGCCTTCTTAAAATCATGAAGGAGTTTTTTACCCCTCCTCCCTAGGCCGGCCAAAGAGATGGCCATCCGTGCCTTGATCCTCTCCCGATTAGACTATGCTAACGCATTGTACAAAGGCATCCCTGGATATTCTCTGAATAGACTCCAGGTCATTCAGAATGCGGCTGCCAGGCTTCTCTTGGGAATTGCTAAGAAGTGCAGCGTGAGGGAACATTTCCACGTTCTCCACTGGCTTCCCGTGGCGGACTGGGTTAAATTCAAATCCCTGGTTATTGAGCATCGTGTCCTCTATGGTGGGCCGGCCTCCTTCTATGACCCGCTGAGACAACTGCGCTCTTCAGCCCTCCTTCAAGCTAGGGTGCCCCGCTTCATCCGGCATAAGATGGGCGGTTGCTCCCTGGCTGTTAAGGCTGCCCAGGCTTGGAATGCCCTTCCGTTTTCACTGCGCAATACTCATGATCCGTTAGCCTTCAAGACATTTTGAAAAACCTATCTGTTTCCGTAATTGAGGGTGGTGTAGTTCAGGGACTCCTCTTGGATTCGCACCGGGACACTCCTTGGAGTAGCTGTTGCGCGTTATAAGAGCTCTTAACATAACATAACATAACATAACATTAGTTGGGGTAAAATTGGAAAGGCAGCAGGACCATTCACCCGACCACAGTTGGATATTATAGAGCTCCCCCAATGAGCTAAAATATGTGTTGGTTGTTGTCTGCTTGTTCTCTTGCTGGGTGGAAGCCTATCCAACGAGAAGGAATGACAGTTTAACTGTCGCAAAGTTGCTTCTAAGAGAACTGGTACCGAGATTTGGATTTCCAGTCATTTTAGAAACAGATAGAGGAGTCCATTTCAATAATGAGATAATTCAGAAGATTTGCACAGCACTGCAAATTGAACAGAAGCTCCATTGTGCCTACTGACCTGAAGCATCAGGAGTGGTCAAGCAGATCAATGGCACTATAAAATCTAGGTTAGGGAAAGTATGTGCAGCCACAACACTGAAATGACCTGATGCCTTACCCTTTGTATTGATGAGTCTTAGAAGCATTCTTGACAAAAAGACGGTATTGAGTCCTCACAAAGACCTAATGGGAAGAGCAATGAGACAAGCATTTCTACCAGTGAACAAACTGATGAATATATCTGATGATCTAGTGCTTGATTATTGCAGAGGATTGGCTGATCTGGTGCATTCTGTGTCTCACCAGGTTGGAGAAAATGCCACTACAACACAGCTGAATCAAGCTCATGATCTGAGTCCTGGTGAGTGGGTGCTCGTCAAGAAACACGTGAGGAAATCATGTTTCAAACCCAGGTGGAATGGACCCTACCAGGTGATACTGGTGACGACAACAGCAGTGAAGTGTGGTGGCTTGCCAAATTGGATTCATGCTGGCCATACCAGACGAGTCCCAAGTCCACTTGAAAGACCAGAAGGTCAGCAACTGGTAAACCGAAGACAAAGACCAGAGGCTGAAGTGTGTGAAGCTGAAGAATCTAGAGTGACAGATTTTGAAGAACAAACTGTTGATTAACAGCCAAGCACAAGTCAAGTAGAGTGGGCACCAGCTACTGGAGCTCATGAGTCTGCTGTTGAACCAGGCAAAAGTGAGTCTGCTGTTGAACCAGAAGAAAGTGAGCCTAGTGTTGAGCCAGAAGAAAGTGATATTACCGTTGAAACAGAAGAATGTCAAGAAGAAGAATAGATAAAAGAAAGGGCAAATAAAAGAACCTGTGAACCAGATGAAGAAGGTGAAAAGGTAGTTCAAACCAAAACACCAAGAAAAGGTGACAATTGGCCAAGTGGAGTGAAAAAACTGAAATATACTCTTGTGAAGAGAAGGTCTCAAGTCCAACAGAACAAGAAGAGTCAGGTGAAGAATTAGTATGAACAACAATGAGAGTAAGAATTCCAAGTAAGAAATACACAGCACCAGAATGGACCTATGTTATCTTGGAAGAAACTGAAAGCTCAGATCCAAGTGAAGTAAAGACAGTGCTGACACTGAGCAAGTTGATGAAAGCAAATTGAAACCACATTAAAAGAACCGTGAAAAATCAAGGTGCAACCTTGTCAGTCAAAAGAAAAATTGAATAAAATAAAGAAGGGGGTAAAGAAGAAAGCCTTGAAGTGTAGGATTACACAATTTTTTCTGAAATTTTTTAGCAAAACTAGAGTTTTATAGATTCAGGTTTTTGATAGAATACAAAATGGGCGAAGCAAAAGTGACCGAACATCCAAAATCTAGTCTAAAACGGAGATGTATTAAAGGTTGATTATGTAGCATCTTTTTACTAACATATATGTGGATATTATTAACTGTCATTGTACCTATTCTAATGGAAACTAATAACGGAAACAATACTAATGATACAATAAGTGAAAGAGTGAGGGAAGTTACTAAAGAAACCCCTCAATCAATCAATCAATCAATCAATCAATCAATCAATCAATCAATCAATCAGGGTTAAGCACGACTACTCACCCGTAATGGTCTCAAAGCGCTAGAGATGGGGGGGTGCAGGTTCTGGTCCATCAAGGAGGGGGTCTGACGAAGAGCCAGGTTTTGAGGTTTCTTGTGAAGATGGGGAGCAATGTTGTCTGTCTGAGGTGAAGCGGAAGGGCATTCCAGGCTCTGGCCGCGAGGAAGGAGAAGGAGCTGCCTCCCGATCTGGTCTTTCTGGTGTGGGGGACCATGGCATAGGAGAGCTGGGCTGATTGTTGGGTCCTTTGGGGTGTGTGGAATTTGAGTCGGCTGTACAGGTATGCTGGTTCGGTGTCATGGAGGGCCTTGTGTGCATGGGTGAATATCTTGAAGGTGATTCTAGCCTCGATGGGGAGCCAGTAGAGTCTGCGCAGGTGCTGGGAGAGGTGTCAGTGTTTTGGCAGGTTGAGGACCAGTCTTGCGGCGGCGTTCCGGATGTTTTGTAGCTTGTGGGTGAGGTTTATGATTGTTCCAGCGTAGAGTGCATTGCCGTAGTCAAGTCTGCTGGTGACCAGGGAGTGAGTGACGGTCTTTCTGTGTTTGAGGGGGATCCATTTGAAGGTCTTACGTAGGAGGCGGAGGGTGTGGAAGCAGGAAGACGAGACAGAGTTGATCTGGCGGTCCATTTTGAGCTCGGAGTCCAGGATGATTCCCAGGTTGCTTGCGTGGTCCATGGGGGTTGACGGGTTCCCAAGGGTGGGGGGCCAGCAGGTGTCGCTCCAGGCGTCGGGGTTTGGGCCCATGATGAGTACTTTTGTTTTGTTGGTGTTTAGTTGTAGGCAGCTGTTTTTCATCCACTTGGCGACGGCTTCCATGCCTTCTCAAAAGTTGTGTCTGGCGGTGTTGGGTTCGTTGGATAGGGAGAGGATGAGATGGGTGTCGCCTGCGTATGACACAATGTTGAGTCTGTAGGTTCTGACGATGGGGGCGAGTGGAGCCATGTAGATGCTGAAGAGTGTTGGGCTGAGGGAGAAGCCCTGGGGGACTCTGCAGGTGGTAGGTGCAGGGTCCGAGAGGAAAGGGGGGAGTCTGAACCGCTGCGTTCTGCCATAGAGGAAGGAGAGGATCCAGTCGAGGGCCTTGTCCTGTATTCCTGTGTCGTGGAGTCTGCGTATTAGGATGTGGTGAGAGACAGTGTTGAACGCCGCTGAGAGGTCGAGGAGGATGAGGGCTACTGTTTCTCCTTTGTCCAGTAGGGTGCGGATGTCGTCTGTTGCGGCGAGGAGGGCGGTTTCCGTGCTGTGGTTTTTTCTGAAGCCGGATTGGGAGGAGTCGAGGATGTTGTGCTCTTTGATGAAGGTGGCGAGTTGGCTGTTGATGGCTTTCTCAATGACTTTAGCTGGGAACGGGAACAGGGAGATGGGTCTGTAATTATTTAGGTCAGTGGGGTCTGCTGAGGGCTTCTTCAGGAGGGGGTTGATCTCGGCGTGTTTCCAGTCGTCGCGGAACGAGGCGGTCGTCAGGGAGAGGTTGATGGTGTGGCGGAGCATGGATGTGATGTTGTCGGCGGCTCTGTTGAAGATGTAGTGGGGCAGGGGTCCGTGGGGGCCCCTGAGTGGATTGACATAATTGTCTTCAGTGTGTCTTTGGTGGTGAGGGCTGTTCAGTTGTCAATCCCTGGTTTCCGGGAGTCGGGGGTGATTGGTGAGGGTTCAGTGTGTTGGTTGTCTTCGTCGAAGTTGTCGTAGATGCTCTTGATTTTGTGGTGGAAAAAGAAGTTTGTCGCCGAGGTCTTGTGAAGGAGGGATGTCAGTAGGCTCGCTGCTGGGTTGGGCGAACTCCTTGGTGATGTAGAAGAGTTCTTTGCTGCTGTCCGCGTGTGTGGAGATTCTGTCTTCAATCGCTGTCCGAGATCCATCTATGCAGGATTCGGGCGGCAGTGTTGGGGTCGTCGTCTTCGGCGATGGTTGGAGTGGAATTGCTGAGTGAGGAGGTGAGCTGGTCATCGGTGATTTTGGTCCAGTTTCTTCAAGGGAGCAGGTGCTGGTGTCTGTGGATGGTGGGTGTTCTGAAAGTGAAGTGGACACAACGATGGTCAGTCCACGGGAGTTCGGTGGTGTGGCTGAAGGTGATGGTGTTTTCTGTAGTGAAGAGGTGGTCAAGGGTGTGTCCTGCTGAGTGCATGGGCTCGGTCATGATCTGGCGGAGTCCGATGTTGTGGAGTTTGTCCAGGAGGGATTTGGTGTTGGGGTCCATTTGGTTGTCGAGGTAGACCCCTACATGCATGAAGCATTCTCCATCATGATAACTCAATTTGTGATTTATCGTTAAATGTTTTTACTAAATTGTTGTATGAATATGTTAATACGATGAACGTGGTAAAGCCGGAAGGAAGGGGAGTGCCACTGTTCTCCCCTGTGGCAGGAGGAAGATGGGGGAGTGCTGTCGCACTCCCCTGAAGTCCCGCTGGTACTGGAGCAGCCTCCGTGTCTGCCCGCATGTAGAATCGCCGGCTCCCGCGTCAGCACGTGAGGGTGGGGTCCCCGAGCTGCTACAACCTCACCTGCAATGGAAAGGGTACAGGTGAGACTGGGCCCCCAACGAAGGGTGGATGCAGCGCGAGGCTACCAATGAAGGCAGCGTGGCTCTCCTCAGAGCAGCAGGGGAGCCGCTGCTCAGGTATGCGTGCGATAGGGATGAGCGCCCCATAATGCCTTGCAGGGCCTGGGAAGGCCTGCATGAAAACCTGCCAGTTTTCAGTGCGGGCGGCCCCAGGAAGATGGGGTCACCACTAAGTGGTTGCAAAGGTGCTGGTGTAGCTACAAGAGCAACACTGACTCCCCTAGCATGAAAATGGAAAGTCCCCACCCTCAGTCTCCAGGGGACTCAAAGGAGACTACCCCTCAAGGGTTCATTTGTGTTTTTAAATTTACCTGATGCTGGAACTTTTGTTCTACAGCCAGGACCCGAAGTTTAGGGTTGCACTGAAGTGTGCAGGGTCAACCATGGATAGTCACTGAGGTGATATCCTCTAGAGGTGGGACGGTGTATTTGCACAGGTGGTGCATTTATGAATGGTGTTCCTTTTGGGGACTGGAAATCAAATGTGTAATGTGAAATGATAAGTGAATTGGGGTTATGTTGCTGGACATTCCTGCTAGGGTCTTTAAGTGTTGTAGGGCCCGGTAATGCAAAAGGGCCCAGAAATATCGAAGATGACAACAGGCCGACGATCCGGGCTAAATGACGTAATGAGAACCTCTCTCTCGCCAGGGTCTGGCGCAATTTCCTGCGGATCAGACGCATCTTCTGTTGAGGTAACCTGAGGCACTGCTGAACTGTGTCGACCTCAAGGCCCAAGAAAGACATCTGTTGGACTGGTACATAAACCGATTTCTGGTCATTCAAGACAAAACCCAGGCTCTTCAGGAGGTCCCTAGCCAGTCGGAGCTGAGAGGCCGGAGTGTGTTACACCTGGTGCATCAAAAGGATGTCTTCCAGGTACACGATGAGACGAACACCTCGAGCCCGGGGCAACTCCATGGCTGGTCCCAGCACCTTGGTAAAGCACCCAGGAGCTGATGATAGCCCGAACGGCAGACACGTAAACTCGTATATGATCCCGTCTCACTGGAATTGAAGAAATCAACTGTGGGGCGGAAAAATCTGTATGGTAAGGTAGGCGTCCTTTAAGTTGAGCCTCACTAATCAGTTATTGGGAAGCAACATGTCTCTGAGAAGGTGAATGCCTTTCATTTTGAAATGGCGATACACCACCCATTGATTGAAGTCTAAGAGATTGATCACCGGCCTGTCTTTATTCTCAACAAGGAAGATAGTGCTCAAAAAACCTTTGGGATGTAGAGACATCTGTACAATTGCCTTTTTGATAAGGAGTTCCTGAAACTCCCTGTCTACTACGTGGGTGCCCTCGTGGGAAACAAACTAATGGTCTGGGGCGAGAGAGTTGCTGGGGTACCGCATGGAACTCGATATGGAAGCCCCCTATCGTTTGCAACACCCAGGCATTCCCTGTGATTGCTGCCCAGTTGTGTCGAAACCACCGCAACCTTCCACCCACCTCTGGTAGGAATGAAGGTATATGCCTTACCGGTGGGTCCACCTGGTGCGTTGTTGGCTCCTTGGGGGGTGCCTCTCCTCCCACGTCCTTTTCCACGTCCTCTCGAGGGGTAAAACACTCTGAATTTCTTTTGGTCCTGCCACTGCATGGAGCGTTTGGTCTGGAACTTGTGGGGTTTGTTGTTGTAAGGTGGTCAGAGGAGTGCCCCCTACCTCTTCTGGCCCCTCCAAAGATTTCCTGGCTGAACACTTTCTTTATAGACTGTTGGGCCTCGTCATGTGAGGAAAAGGTATTGACAAAACAGGATAGCTCCTTAATAAATGTCTCTCTGAAGAGAACTCCGATGGCCATGGCCCCAGCCTCCATAGCGGCCAGCTCGCCAAGTCTGGGCTCAATTTTGATTATTAAAGGCCAAGTGAGGCCGGGCAGGGCCCGGTTATTTTAATTGTTATTCATTTTTTTTGTGTCCTCTGCTCTTTGTGTTTTCCGATATAACTGTTGGTATGGCTCAACATCCCGACAAAGTTGTCAATGGAAAGCCGGGGGTCACGTTAATTGGTTCTCTTGATAAATATTTTAAAAGGGTTTCGCCGGATGAGGTCAGGGAAAATATTTTAGTTAAACGCAGGACTGAGCGCCGCCGTTCAGTCGAAAATTTAAAACTTAGGGCTCCTGAAGCCCTTATTCCCCAGGTATCTCCCCGGGATGGTGGTAGTCCTAATGTTCATGATGACCTCCCTTTGCTGGAAAGTGTCCCCTTTTTGCTTCGGGATTGCACCCCTACTTATCCTGTCCCTAATGATCACGATAGTAGCGCTACCGCCCCCCACAGCTTTATTAGCATACCTGTTGCTTCAAACACATACACCCCCACTCGTGGTAAACAAGCTAAGAAGAATACCAAGTTTTCCAAAGTGGCTAAGATTCTCGGCCCACCACCGAGTAAAAGAAGATGCAAGAAAGGAGGGGTGCTGGCTAAACCAAAGATTAGCCACTCTGATTTTGGGAAGCATTTAAAGAAGGTTGTTAGCACTGCATTAGGGAAAGTAGCTGTTCCTGTACTTATGCCTAAATTGACACCTCCTTCTCCATCTGTCAGCCTAGACCCAGAGGAGAACTCTATTGTGACATTACCTACTCTTGTTGACCCGCTGTTGTCATCAGCCCCCTCTGTTGCTCAACATGACACTTTGGCCCATCTGTTTAAGTCTCTTATTTCACCCATCGTTGAGAGTTTAAACAGGTTGGAGAAAAGACTTGCGGACATAGAATCCGCTATAAGTAGGAAGGATGAGCCGACCTTAGCTCAGGTGAATGTGGCTGCCTCTATCGACTCACTACCTACTATCGTTGTACCCAAAGCCACTCCTCATTCCATTAAGGTTATACCCCAGCCCACTAACCAGATAGCTCTTAACCATCAAAACCAATTGCCCCCTATGACTGTGAATACCCTGATCGAGAAACCATCTAGCGACCCCTCGGGGGGAAGAGCATATGCATCTAAAGGGAACTTGTGGAAAGAGAGGGGAAATAGTAGTTACAATAGGGCTTTAACGACCATTGGGCCACAAGTAGATCTGCCCCCAGAAGCTGTGCCCTTGGTGGTTGTTTTGACGGGGGTGCCGCCTCTGGCTGATAACAAAAAAGAAGGGTTTACCCAACTGAAAAACAAAACTATGCACTGGCTTAGTATTTATAGACCAATTGAGGAGAATATTAATGGTGAGATAATGTATGTTAGGCGTCTCCCCTGGCTGGGCGGCAGAAGCAAAGATATCGAGGGAGATATAGTTATAGTAAATTTTAGAGGCCCATGTGCAGTTGACTATATATTGAACTGGCACATCGGAAGTGGTAACAATTACATCACCCCCCGTGCATTGACTTATTTTTATCCCAGATCCCTTGTGTTTCCCTTACCTCACATAAATAAACAGCCTTTAACTCATTTAAACCCCCCGATAGCACCCATTCCTAGGCAATTGGCACTCGGCCCCTATACAGCTCTTGATGTTGATTCCCCTAGGTGGAACTTCGTCCCCCCGAGACCTAACAGAGTTAATAATAGGAGAAGGGACCATTTGAGGCCTTTCACCCCCTTAGAGGTAGTGAACAGGTTTGAGGTGCTTAATGGCATGGAAGACTGTGATTGAAGGTTACAGGTAAGCCCGGGCACGGGGGGTCGAGCAGGCTCAGCTAGCCCTGTGGGTAGTGGTTGTGAGACCTACACAGAGGATACTGGTTTTGCCCCTGGGATCAAGGTTTCAATGCTACCCACTGGATTTGATATTAGTGAGATTGCAACCAATATTCAACCTTTGCCCCCGGGTGGTAGCGCTGAAGGCTGTCTACCACGGAAAGCATTATATCACTCAGATTCCATAAACGACCTCACCCCATGGGCGCCGGGTGGGAATGAGGGGGCTACTCCTGATCGGTTCGTAATAGACAATGAGGTTATCCACCTGGTATCTTGGAATGTGGCTGGATTGAAAAAAAAGATGGATCTCCCAGAATGGAACTCCTTCATCGAGAAGTTCGATGTATGTATGTTCCAAGAAACCTGGAGTTTGCTTCCAGTACACAAATCCGGTTACTCAACCTTTTTCCTACCTGCTCAAGGCTGTGGAAAGGGCAGACCAGCAGGGGGTCTACATGTCTGGTTAAAAATTGCTAGGAATTGGGTTGTTTCTATCCATGATTTAGGGAGTTGGGATATCCAACACATTTCATTCGCGGGACAAACAAAGGCCAGCAGGATAGATTTATTTAATATCTATTCAAGAGGGACCATGGGGGATACAACCTCAAGCACAGTATCAATTTTAGATCAGGCAATAACTAACTGTCCCCCTTAGTCCAAAATTATTGTGGGGGGGGACTTTAATTGTACATTTGAGCCCCTTAGTGGAGATGATCCCTTGGGTACTGAGGAGGAGGACTCTAGGTGGTCTATCCCGGCCCTGTCACTAGCCCCAATTAAAAAATGGTCTACTAAGGTAATTCAGATCAATGCTCTCACAGTGGAACACAATCTTAGAGCACTTAATGGTAGGACTCCCTCCGACTGTGATGGAGCGATGACTTTTAACAGGCTTAGCAGTCCGTCTAGAATTGATTACATTTTAATAGATTTCGCACTGTGGTGTGACCTAATAGATATGGAGGTGGTACCCTCGCAGGATAGTGATCATAAGCCCCTTTGTATCAAGTTAAGGTGGGGCAAACAAAATGTTGGTGAGAGGATAGTCCCCCTGAGGATAACCAAGGAGGTGCTTCCATATAAAGGTAATCGTAGGTTGAAATGGGATAAGGTTCAACCCCAGGTTGACAACTTGGCAAGGATTAGGGCCCATGTAGTAGACCTGACCATAGAGTTGAAGGATCTCGAATTGGGATTAAATAGCGCCCAGGGATCGTCCTTTGAACAGGCTTACAAAAATGCAGTAGAGGAAGTAGGGAAATTCTTTTTAATTCAAGACAAAAATGGTAGTTTGGTGAAAAAAACGCCCAAACCCAGCAACCCTTGATACTCTGACCAGTGCAAGGCAAAAAGAAAAGAGATAACAGCCACCTTGCGTAAAAAGAGCCAACTCCTAGTTAGAGCAGCCAGAAAGGATTATGCAAAGGCACTGAAGCAGGCCAAACGTGAGTGGGAGGAACAATACTGGCAGGACCTTAAATGTGCTTCTAAAAGGAAGAACTCATTGTTGTTTTGGGAATTGATTAACAAAGCTAGGCAGCGTAACTCACCACCTTTAGTTAATCATATAACAAGCCAGCAATGGTATCGCCATTTTTTTGCATTGTATGGTGGGATAGAAGCGGTCCATTCCCCTCCCCCCGACTCATCTATTAGGGCTTCTTCCTTATTGCCGTCTGTATATCCCTTCTTGACTTCTGAGGTGGTGCTGGCTATCAGACACTTGACACCGAAGAAAGCTGCTGGCCCTGATGGAATTCCAGGAGATCTCCTATTGGAAGAACCCGCATTATGGGCCAAACTCATTGCCCTAATAATGAATTTGATCTCTAGGGGATTCCCCGTCCCAGACTCATGGAAGGGAGCGGAGGTGATTACTGTGTTTAAGAAGGGTGCCAGAGATGACCCTGCCAACTACAGACCGATCAGTCTGATTGACGTGATCCAGAAGGTGGTTGGCAGGGTCATTATTATGAGGGTAGGTGTTTGGATGGAAGAGGAGCACGTTTTGTCTCACTTCCAAGCTGGGTTCCGACAAAAGGTGGGCACGATGGACCAGGTTCCGCTTCTCTGCGATCTATTGGAAGACAGTAACCATCAACAAAGGTAGCTTATACCTGGCTTTCATAGACCTCAGGATGGCGTTTGACCTGGTCCCTCGTGAAAGGTTGTGGGAAGTCCTAGAGAAGATGGGCATTCCAGGATCACTTTTGGGCTTTATTGTGAAACTCCACGAGGGGAATTATGCGAGGATCAGATGGGGCACCCAAGGCCAACTGACTGAGAGGATACCCGTGAGGAGGGGAGTACGCCAGGGATGTGTTATGGCACCAACGTTGTTTTCTCTCTTTGTGAATGGTGTGGTGGACCATCTGAGAGAGGACCCGGCTGATGCGCCATCCCTGGCAGGCGAAAAAACTCCCACACTCCTCTTCGCGGATGACACCATTCTGATCTCCAAGTCCCCCTCAGGCCTCCAAAAGCTCCTGAATCGCTTTAGTGCGTTTTGCACCGATAGAGGTCTTACCATCAATACCTCAAAAACAAAGCTTATGGCTTTATCATCTTCTACCAAATTTAGGAACAACCTTTTGCTTAATGGTGAGCCTTTGGAGCTGGTAGAATCCTTCGATTATCTGGGCATTAGGGTTAATAGTCGGATGAGTTGGAAAGACCACTTGGCCAAAATGTTGCTAAATTATAAAAGAGTTTCAGGTGCGGTCTTAAGAGAATACCGGGAGTCCACGAGCAAGCCCGTGGCACCGATTCTCGAAATTTATGAGGGCCAAGTATTACCATCCGCACTATACGGCTCTGAATTATGGGGATTCGAGAACACACAGGAGCTAGTCATGTCCGAAAACAAGTTCTTGAGGGACCTGGTTGCCCTTCCCGCTTCTACCCCGTTAATCCCTCTACGGTTAGACATGGGCAGGCGCCCTTTTAAAGATCTAGTGCACCTGCGCCCACTACTCTTTTGGGTTCGTCTGCGAAGGACCAGGGAGCTTCAAAAGTATGCAGCTGCTTTAGATTAACTCATTTCGCTTAACACAGGAAATAGGATTAAGTGGTTGAGCAATCTGAGGCAGCTGGTTGTTCTATTGGGTCTGAGCGAAGCATGGAAGAGCCAAACACCACCACCCAAGCTAGTGATTTAGCAGTTGTACTGGGATTGGGTTCAGAAGGAGACCTATTGTAGTTGTGTTGGGGGCTCCCTTACTGAGCGGTTCATGTCATTTAAATGGACAAAAAGATTTGAACCGTTCTTGGATTTTATAGAGAAACCCCTGGACAGAGCATTTTATTTAAAGGTTAGGTTCGGGACTCTCCCGGTGAACGATTTTACCTTGGGGTGGAAAAAACAGGGTGGCCAATTGAACTCTTGTCCAGGTTGCGCAGCCCCTACTGAGTCCGTGGCGCATTTCTTTTTTGCCTGCCCAGCTTATAGGGTAGCTAGGAGGATATGGCTAAAACCATTATGTAAGGGGCTGGGCCTTAGATGTCATAAAATGGCCCTGAGGATTCTCTGCACTGACACGACTTCCATTGCCATGGTGTGCGGAGTAGCTAAATATTTGGGCAGTGCATGGTTGTTACGCATGAGGCGTATTAAAGCCTTCCCCTACCCCATTTAACTATTAGAAGGTTTTGGAAGGAGGCCTCTTTGATATTTGACAGTGTTCCTTTCGCATTTCTTATTAAATCAGTAATTGTGAAATAGGAGTTGTTGTTTGTACTTTAGGATTGGTGGGTTCTTGTTTTTATATTTCATTGTATTGTAAATTGCACACTTTTATGATGAATTTTTTTTATCGAATAAAGTATGATTATTAAAGAGTGCATACACTCTGTTGATAGTGCACAGTTGGCATTGCCAAGGAAACATAGGGCTCTCTGTGCCCAGCCCGAGAGAATTGAGGGATCTATCATGTGGCCTGTCTCTTGGGCGTCCTCTGCCATGTCTAGAATCTTGGTAAGTGGCCCCAGTACGTCTAAGACCTTATCTAGACAGGATTGCCAGGATCGGTTCAGACCCTTTTTAGGGCTTTTGATGAACTTACCAATAAAGGTGGCCATTTTGACATCAATCTCTGGAGTAACCGCCACTCTACTCGGCAGGGGTGGCCGGGGACCGTCCCCTTTCAGCCACAACGGACCTCTTGATCCATAGGCCTCCGAATCCAGCTAGCCACATATGATGCCACCAAGGGTAGTATCCAGCCCACAGAGTGGGGATGGTATATGTCTTTCGGGTTAAACATACCCAAGATATCTACAGTGTCCTGTTTATGAGGTACCTCCAACCATGGTTTTTTCGCACCCCCTTCCGGGCGCCAGGGTCTGCTCAGACCCGGCTCCTCATCTGACTCCCCATTAGGGGTGTCTGTGTTACCCCCGGTATCTTCATGAACCCCAGTGTGGGGACAGGAATTGTCTTCGGGGGTCCCATCCAGCCCGGAATCCGCTTGCCTTTCCGGGCCATCCAGCTGTCTTTTAGGGAAGGCCTGGCGCAGCCTCTCAAAGGCATCAGACGAGGCGGTACCCCTGATAGCCTTGGGTGGGGCTTTGGCCTTGCCCTTACCTTTGGAGGGCTCATTTGTATAGGGTGGCTTGGGCCCTCTCCAGTCACCCTCAGTAGGGGAGAGCACTCTGCGCCAGACCATAAGTTCAATGATACAGCGGCTCAGGGGTTCAAGGACTGAGGAAACTGCCCTCTCTAGCAAAGCATCTATTGCATCCACCAACCCGAAGTGAATGGGGAGAAATGACTGATCCTCCTCCTCGGGTACCCAGGAATTAAATTCACCCACCATTACCAGGAGGATTTAGGAGAGCATAGAATGTGTTGACAGATGGAGAAATGCCCAACACAGGCCCAGGGGTGCAATTGGCTGTGCCAAGGCATGTTGCCCATCTGATAGGGTAGCTGTTGCTCCACGAAAGAATCGCACTGCTGGAGCCCTTAATGAGGATTGTAATTACTGTGCTGCTGCTCCACAGAAGAACCGCACTGCTGGAGCCCGGTATTGATGAATGTAACGCACTGTTCACTGGGTGCGAGGAAACTGACAGCCCACTCAACGGGAAGCTGTCATATGCGCCGACGGGAGCCGAGAAATTCCAACTATACACAGAGGAATGCCTCCTCCCTCCCTCTGCCTTCGCGTGCGCACCGCACCCTCTATCAGGGTCATCGGTGCACCGTCGTGAGAGGAGGTGGGAGCGGCACCGCCGCAAGTCTGGGCTCGATTTCCAGAGCGCCCGAGATGAACGCGTTCTTGAACCAGAGGCAAGGCCAGAGGACATAAAGGGCTCTCACACACACACCACGCAGTCCAGACCTGCCAGGAATCCCCCCAGGCAGCTGGTTCTACAGCAGCTGAGAGGGGCGCTCCACGAGAGAAAGGTTAGCACCGGCACTGTCAATGTTCACAATCGAGCCTCAGTGTCTTATCAGTAACTAATGTACCATCAATCACAATGAAGCCTCAATTACAATGTCTCCACAGACAGAACAAGATCAAGGAAAAGCACTTAACTGGCTGCTGACCAGTGAAGAAAGAGGAAGTGCTGTTCCTTTATGTTGTTTATATGGGACTGCCGCTATGGTTAGTTTCAACTGTGAAAAGACTTATGGGATTTGGAGTCTTTATTGTTATTGGTTTAAGGCTGCTGAGCAATGAAATAAGAGAAAGATAAGCATAATCTGAGCCTCCGGTCCTGACATAGAATTCACAATTAGACATAAAAACAACTTCATAGAATTAAAACTCATGTAGTAAAGGAGAGTCATGGTGGTCTTAGGTCAAAGCATGAAGCTGGTGAATTAAAAATGCAGTATGATATAACTTAAAGTTGGGAAAACATACACCGCCTTCAGTCTTCGGTCGAATTAATTTCGGATAAGGCAATACTGGCATGTTTGTTATTCCAAACGAATTTAGTACAAATAAAATTATTTTGAGAAAAATAATAATTAGGAATTTTGAAGGGTAGCATGGGGAGCATAAAAACAACGTGTTGTACGATCATCATTTAAATGGTATCCAATCTGCCACTAATGAAAAAACAAAGGGTGCCCACTCTCATTTCCAAAGAAACATGCAATCCTTACAAATAGTGACTAAACCCAAGAGATCCATTCGGTTTCTAGCATGGGAGAAACAATACGTGTTCTGAAATAACCCTCACCCACAAAAAGGACCTTTGGTGGCATGCTTCATTATGGGGTTCTTCCCGCCTCGCTACGACTTACAGATACGTGGGAGCACTTTCAAGTGAAGTGAAATAATGTGTTTGATGTGAGAGTGGAAGGATCAGCAGATAAGTGAGTTAAAAAATACCTGGCTGCGTGGAAAACTAAACTTTAATACTCCCTATAGCTGGTAGTAATAAAAAAGGAAAAGGAGGAAAAAGTGCTATAATGGGCAGTTTCCTCATGGGTCTACATGTTTCGAAGCTTACCGATAAGCTACTCTTCAGGATCTAGGATATTGATCCCTTATACCACTCTGACTGTTACCTAGTGTGGTCAGCCTAGTCAATGTCGAAGGCTAATATGCACCTTTATCAAAAATACAATCATCCAATACCTACTTGGTATTCACTTTAACAACGATACTTAGGTTGCCTAATTAGGGCCCCATGAGCTTCAACACAGGAGGGGAGGAGCGCTTGTAGTCAAACATTCGTCAAAACAACTCTCTCGCCCAAGACACTGCCTATCCGTGACTCCGATGGTTCATGTATTTTGGACAAAGATGCATATTATCCTTTGACATTGACTAGGCCAGGGGTCTCCAACCGGTCGATCGCGAGCTACCGGTAGCTCCCCAACAACCTACTAGTAGCTCGCGGCCCGGTGCCCACTTTTGTGCCCTATCACTGTCGTTATGTTTATTTTTAGGCCTTTTTTACCCTCATCTGTTCTTGCTAGTTTTCCTTCCGTGATCACACTGCTGCCATTGGCTATTACGTTAGCTGGGGCGGGGAGAAGCAGGTGATGTCGGCTTGGCTTGAGAAGTGTTAGATTGCCTACGCCAGGGATTTACAATGCATATGAAGTGAAGAAGGAGACGCAAGTGCGAGCCACAACAGCATATTACAATTTGTACACATGATGCGGCCGTAGGGCTGGCTGCATGATTCAATCAAGCGGAGACTCACGGAACCCTGTTGCGGCCTCCTTGATACCACGTGACCTGTCACAGCACGACCATCACCCAGCAGTGCCCACACATGAATCAGAGGGTGAAGAACCAGAACCTTTTGGGCCTGGCGGCGCAGGGTACGCTCTAATCTCCTGGGTTCTCCTGCTCAGCTACACAGAGACACGGGGACATTCTGTCGGCATAAAAGGTCAGATTTTATTAGCTGCAGCTAGTACAGTTGTCCTAGAAGTACATACGGTATGTTCTCAGGAGACTTCCACTTCACTCCGTGGCGCACAACCTTATATAGTACATACGTGAAATATACATTAACCAAAGACACACCTAAAACATATAAAAAGAGCCAATAAGAAAGGTTGGAAAACAGAACAGAACCAATAGGAAAGGTTTGAAAACAAAGTATCAAGTAACTCGAAGAGGCCTTTCTTCCAACTGTGTTTGTCACCCCTCCCCACAAACTAATTAATTATCAGGTTTGTGACCGACTCGCAGGTGACGAGATACGTGTGTGTGTTTTGGAGGACAGTTGTGAAACGAGAGAATACGAGCAGAAGACAGCAAAGGCCAGACAATAAGATAAAGTCAGAAGAGAATAGTGTGAACCAACAGATAGTTGAGACAGGGATTAGAAAAACCAGACGGGGATTAATGTACTCGGCCAGTCCTAACACCAGCTTTGTAAATAGAGGCAGAAGGCTTATTTCGACACGATGCTGCAGGAAAAGCAGAAAAGACTTTGCTCGCCGTGCTGCCTGAGTGAGGGCAACACAAAATGGCGTCGGAGCACAAAATGGCGGGTCGATTCGATCACGATCGAAAATCGAATTTTCTCAGACCCTCCTTTTGCCAGAACTCAGGCAAGATACATAGACTCACATTAATCTGAGTCAATGTCGATGGCCATGAGGTCATCGAGCTGTTGCTGTAGCATCATTCTAATATTCTCTGTTACTTGTGGTTTGGGTTTAGGGATGCACATAGTAGCACAAAGGTCGCAGACGGCGGGACCACAGTGCATACAAAGGCAACAAGAGAAAATGATGGTCAAAACTACTCCAAGAAATGTCAATACCTTCCAACCCCATTTGGACAGTAGTCCCCAAAACCACTCCAATAATGACCAATCTCCTTCATCCTGATGAATAGACTCAGAGATTATATGTAACTTAGAGATAGCTTGGTATACTGTCGGAGCGTCATCAGGTATGAAAATACAGCAACTTGACCGGATCAATTTGCACACTCCACCACGGTCTGCAAGAACAAAGTCTACGGCAACTCGGTTTTGTAAAGTCATAAGACGATCCGCCTGTAGTTCTGCCGTGATATTACTCAAGGCTCCTACAGTGATGTCTATAGTGGTTTCTACGACACGAACCAGCTGCCTTATATTTCTGCTGTTGGCCATTGGACCCCAAAAAGGGAGAAATCCTTTGAGGAAATCTCCTCCCTCTTGTCCTGCTGTGTCTTTAGAGTCAATAATCCCTCTGCCATATCTGTTTCGATGATGATTTGCAGAAGCGGTGTATGTAGGGGGAAGAAGGAAAGCTATATAACAGGTCCCAGAAAAACCAGTTGGCAACCACGTGTAAGCCCTATCGTGGCAGATAAAATATGTGCCTTGAGATGGTACTAGAGGCGGCGAGTTCTGAGAAGAGTAGACGTATGTGTGGGAACAGTTGTTTCTTTGTACGGTGTCAGTAGACTGACCATTTATTTGCAGACAGAAATTTCCCTGATGAGGAATAGTCCAAATCGGTGGAGATTTTACTTGTCTAACCTTATCACTAAGGCTAGTGACATAATGGGTGACGTTCCAGTTAGTGTACGCTTTTCTTTCGTCAACGGAAATCTTACTATTTTCCATGATTTTAGCCATAGTTACCATTCCCTTAATCAATGGCTGAAATCTGGACCACCAATATATGAACTAACGGATCGTCTGAATTTGCTTTGATAGGCATTGGAGAAGATAACAAAATAAGCCCAAGCAGAACCCTCATAAGAGAACGGAAGAACTAAGTACGGCATTCCTTTTTCTGTGGTATGTGGCGTAAGTCCACACACCCAACAATCAGTTGTATTTATCACTAATTGGTGTTGATGTAATAACTGGACAAATGAATTGTTGTAATATTCGGTTCTTCTAATGAGTTCATGTTGAGGAAGGGTATGAAATAGATGTGGAGAGACAGTAGAAGAAGACGAAAAGGTAGAAGGAGAGACAACTTTTTGCTGCAGAGCATAAATAATCCAACTTATACATGTCAAAAGGATAAACAATAATAAAATAATACACACAGTTATACTAAAATGACTATACATTAATCTACAGGATTCTTTCTTCATTATATCCTTTCTCTCTCTTTTCCCTAATGTAGTTTCCATCTTTCTAAATGGATGCTCACGGCAATCTTCCTCAATCACTTAATTATGATTATCTGCCGTCCTATGACACTGCAAGTCCTGCAGACCTATTGCCACTACTCAGGTCACAACCAAGACTCCTACCGTGACCCTGCAACCGGGATAGAAGACTACATAGGAGAGAGAAAATCTTAAGTGTTCTTTAGTCAAGGTCTTAGGTTATAGTGTTCTTTATCAGGTACAGTTTGGTCTCGGAACAATGTTCGCGGATTTGTCGTATTCAAGCGACGATGTGGTGTTATCACTTCCTGAAGAATGTCGTTGTCCTCTTTCTCAGACAATGTTCCATTCAGGCGTGCATCACTAAAAGGTACAAATCGTGGAACTTTCTCGCTCTCAGAGTCACTAATGCCCTTACGCACCCATTGATCAAAGGGTAAAGGCAAAGGCACTTTCTTACAATGCACGCCGTGAATCCAATTTTTCTTTCCTTCGACCTTTACTGCTGTTCTCGTCTTTAAGAGAACCAACCGAGGCTCCTTCCACCTGGGCTCCAAATTTTTTGTCCTTTGGAAATTCTTTATGCAGACCCAGTCACCTGGTCGAATGGAATGACCTGGGTCTGTGGAAGCCTCTGGCAAAGCACTCTGAACCTGTTGATGGAGAACACGCAATTTAGTTGTAAGTTCATGCAAGTAATCAATCAACATTGGATATGGCAAGTCTGAGTATTTCTTAGGGCAAGGGACTCCCCATATATTAGCTGGGCACCCAAAAACCACTTCGTAAGGGCTAAGTCCCAAACGAGAGTGTACAGCAGTTCTGGTGGATAGAAGAGCCAATGGTAAAGCATCGGGCCAATTAAGTCCTCTACTAGCCTGCACTTTCGCTAGTCTAAGTTTTAAAGTTCCATTGTAGCATTCCACTAAACCCGCTGACTGCGGATGGTTTGCCGCATGGAACTTTTGCTTGATACCAAGACCTGCACAAACTTTTTGCATGACTTGGCCCACAAATTCGCTCTTATTGTCACTCCAGACAATGCGCGGCAAACCAAACCTGGGGAAAAATTATTTTAGTAGAACTTTGGCTGTGGATAAGGCTGTATTGTCTTTTAGAGGGTATGCTTCTATCCACCTAGAAAAGGCGCATATTACCACCAGAACATATTTGAGGTTGTTGCATCGTTCCATATGAATGTAATCGATCTGCAACACCTCAAATGGATATGTCGGAGGAGCAAATTGACCACTTTCCACTTACACTTTCTACTGTATCCTCATACATTCCTCTCTCTCTAACCCAATTCGCAGGACCCGCAACATACATTCGACTTGTAGCATCTCTCGCTGTCTTTTTAGCTACTTCATCTGCAAATGCATTTCCTCGACCAACATCATCTGTAATCTTCTTGTGTGCACTACACTTCACAATTGCTATCTGGGCAGGTGAAGAAACTGACTCAAGAAGATCAGTCACCAACTGACCATGTTGTATTTTAGTGCCATGTGAAGTAAGGAATCCCCTCTCTTTCCAAAGACGCCCAAAATTGAATGCCACACCAAAGGCATATTGGCTATCGGTGTACACATTCACTCTTTTTCCTTCTGACAACACACATGCTCTTGTTAGGGCTATCAGTTCTGCTGCCTGGGCTGCATTGTGTCTGATCCGAGCTGTTTCCACAACTGTATGTAAAGTAGTAACAGCATAGGCTGAAACTGCATCTCCATTAGGAAGCTTAAAACAAGAACCATCTACCCATAGAATTCCATCCGGATTTTCTAGCGGTGTATTTTTCAAGTCAATTCTTCCTTTTGTCTCTTCCTCAGTACGGAGGAAACAATCATGTTGGTTTTGAACGTCTTTATCTACTGGAAGAGGCAACAAAGTAGCTGGATTTAAAGTGTTACATCGCTTGATGTGCACATGACTAGCCAAAAGTGTCAGTTCATATCCAGACAGACGAGCACTCGTAAGATGCTGTGTTTTCGTTCGGTTTAGTAAGGTATCCACTGCATGCGGCACCATAACAATAAGTGTGTTATCTAACACTACTCCAGCAGACTGTCGAATAGAAATTGCTGCTGCTGCTGTCGCTTTAAGACAACTAGGCAATGCTTTGGCTACTGAATCTAACGTAGCTGAAAAATATGCACATGGTCGCTGTTTGTCTCCAAAACGCTGTGTTAAAACTGACAACGCACAACCTTCTCTCTCATGGACATAGAGCATGAACGGCTTACTGTAATCAGGAGTACCAAATACAGGAGCAGAACATAGCGCAGCACGTAAGTCAGTGAAACTCTTCTGACATTCGTCAGTCCATGGAAGGGGCTGAGACGTATCTTTCAAAGTGAGTGCCAACAGAGGTTTAGCTAACAAAGAAAAGTTCGGAATCCACTGCCTACAATAAGAAGTAATACCCAGAAAGGCACGTACCTCCCTTTGTGTGGATGGCACAGACATTTGCGCAATCGCCTGAATTCGTTCTGGGGTTAATCGTCGTCCCTCCTTTGATAGGAGATGAACCAAATAGGTAACCTCTCGACGAACATATTGTAATTTGGAAGGTGAAACCTTATGATTCAGATTAAACAAATGACGTAACAATGCAACAGTCACATTTTTGCAAATATCTTCTGAATCAGCAGCGATTAACAAGTCGTCAATGTACTGTATAAGAGCAGCACCAGACGGCAAATGAAAAGTATCCAGATGACATTTTAAAGCTTGGCTGTAAATAGAGGGACTTTCACAATAGCCCTGAGGTGCGCGCTTGAACCGGAAGCTTCGGCCTCCAAAAGAGAAGCCAAACATATCCCTACTTTCTTCTGCAATGGGAATACTAAAGAAGGCATTCTTTAGATCGATAACAGAAAACCAAGTCGCTGTGGAAGGTATCATTGTCAACAGAGCAGTGATATCTGGGACAACAGGAAATTGTGGTACAACAATTTTGTTTACCTCCCGAAGATCAATTACGAAACGATATACAGGAGGCTGAGAAGGATCAGTGCGTTTAAGAACAGGAAGAATAGGACTATTGCATATGTTTCCTCTCGTTTCTTCAACCACACCCTTCTGAATCAAATCATGAATGATTTCCAAAAGCGCTTTTTCACCTTCAGTGGAAATTCTATACTGTGGAATACGTGACAATTCAACATTAGGCTTGAGAGTGACAACATAAGGTGGGATCTCAAGACAGCCCACATCGTTCGGACCCGTGGCCCAAAGCGTTGCCGGAAGAGAAAGCAATTCAGGTGGAAACTGATCTCTGGACAAATACATTGGAGAAGTCAGTTTCTGTCCTAAAGTAAGATGTACACCAGAAGGAGAACAATATATCGTAGCATGCATTCTTTTCAATAAGTCCAAACCCAACAGATTCTCACCGCAACCATTCGTCAAAAGAAGCAGAGCTTCCAAATCATAAGGGCCAATTGAAATAGGCATAGGGCAAGAAACCGGATTACGAACAGGGGCGCCAGAAAATCCTACAGATACATTCGTCAAGCCAGACAAAGGTGCCCCAGGGAGTTTAGAATGAATGATAGAACTTCTCATCGCACCAGTATCTAAAAGAAATGGTTCTGAAACACCCATTGTAGTGACATTGACATAAGGTCCATTCTGATCTACTGGAATCGACACAACTCCCTTACTTTGTCCATGGCTGTCCTAGTTAGCATGAAGACTTTCATTCCTGTCTTCAACATAACAATCCTCATTGTAATACTCTGTAGACCGAGCATTTTTCTGATCAAAGTAATTCACGGAATTAGGAGGAGGAAGGGAACGCTGTTATTGAGTCAACATACCCCGACCTCTACCTCTGTTTGCTGACTGGAGGCCAGCACGACCTCGTGGAGCAGATAGTGTCCCATTTCGCTGCAATAAAATCGGACAACTATTCTTGAAATGACCTTCCTGTCTACAATAGGCACATTGATTAGGACCTAACAAAGGTCGAGGAATATATGGCTCAGGCTTTTGATACACCCTCTGAAACTGCGGAGGCTGTTGGAACTGGGGCTGAGCATAACAAGGTTGATAAGCCTGTTGCAAGAGAACCTTCATTTTTAATTCTTTAGTCTTTTTCTCTTGCTTATCTCTTTTTTCTTTATCTCTATTTTCATAATATTGAGCAGTAGCCAATATCTGGGCTGAAGAAGAAACAGCCCATGAACTTTCGGAGTCTTTCAACTTATGCGACAGCTCGGGAAGCAAATTAAATACGCACTTATCCACAAATATTTGCTGTCCACCCTCCGTAGTCATGTCCTGACCACTGTGATCAATAAATGTCTCCTCGAAACGAGTGAAGAAATCGGAGACACTCTCATCTTTCTTTTGTTTACACGCGGCTAGTTTATCCCAGTTAACTCTCAAGGCAGGCATCATTGTTTTCATTAATGTAATAATCCTACCAGGGAGTTCTGAAATCAAAGCATCAGGCTTCGCACCACCCACTTGGTTTCTATCTGCGGCAGTTATAGCATCCCAGTCTCCACCTAATTCTTGGGCATGATTTTCTTCACGAATCCTAGCCCATAACGCTTGTGGAACTACATTCCCCATCAACATATAAATATCTGCAAAATTCGTGATGCAGGCTTCAACAGTTTGCGACAATTCTTTATAATAACCTGCAGGGTTCTTACGAGGATCCGGTAGAGACTGTTTAAGGGCTAAAACTTCAGATCTTTTCCAGGGGACATGTACCCATATTCGCTGGAAGTGAGCAGGAATAAGTGGAACGTTACCTGCTGCTAGAACCTCGTCTCTCCATACCGGAGGAACCTCTCTCATTGGATAATTTTTCAGTGTTAACCTAACTGAAGGATCGGAATCTAGAAAAGTCTGTGAGGTAAATAAGGTTCTAAAGGAAACAAGTGTCTTTACAGCGTCCTCAACCTTAGAGCCCACAATGAGACCCTTATCAAAATTAGCCTGAATGTCTAACAGACCCTGAGGAACCGAACCCAAGTCCATATCCTCCCATCCTTTAATAAGAGTATCACACATAGCATTGAAAACATATCTCTGCGTAGGCGCATTCCACTGTGAGAAGGTAGGCATAATAACGAGCACACTATACCGAGGACCCTTCTCAATCCATTTACGAGCAAGAGAGTCCAACATTTCTCGTTCTTCGAAAGCTGGGAACTGACTACGAGACTGTCTTCGAGAAAATGCCGGAGACATATTTAACGCCTCAAAGAAAGGTGATAAAAGACCAGAAACCGTATCTGTGAGTCGTTTATGCATAGACGGAGAATTGGACATAAGAATAGGGGACAAGGTATAAGGCGAACTAACGGAAGAGAAATCAGTAATTACCGGAGGAGCAGAGGGCAAAGAAGATGAAGGCAAAGGAGTCGAAGGCAAAGCCAGCAGAGGCGGCAATGCTTGAGGGGGCAAATGTGGAAGAGCCGGAACCGGCGGAGGCGCAACTGGCGGCTGAACAGGCTGTAGCAACTGGGGTGTATTAGCACCTTGTGCATAGGGCAGAGGCAATCTCAATAGGTGAGACATCAAGGATTCTTCCTCTAAATCCTTTCTTTTATCAGAGGGGGAAGCTGGCAACATCGGATAGCATTTATCTATCGCCATACGATGCTGTCTCTCAGAAATTTCCATCGCATTCTCGACTTCATCATCTTTAAATTGTTGAGCAGCCTGTGTAATGGTCATACCCTGAGCTTTCTTATCTCGTTTTTCTTGCTTAATTTTTCTCTGTCTGGCTTCCTTACGCCAAAGGCGGAAAGAGTCAAACATTGCCGGCCGGACTTTTCTTTTGAATAAAACTGCTTCCAAATTATCTAATATGTCAGGCTCAAAACTACCATTTTCTGGCCATTTTAAAACACCATCATTCTTCGTGTATCGGACGGTAATGGGGCCAACACCATGTTTAGAATAGAGCTCATAAGTGGGAGTTCCAACCGAAGGAATCGGACAAGAGTCCTCAAGCCGGGAATCCCTATTACAACCAAAACAACAAAGCTTTCCAAACTTAGTCAGACCAGGCATCTCGTGATTTCACCGGACTGTTCACAAACTTCAAGGGGGCAAACTCAGTTTACGCAGCACAAATGCACTTACCCCTTGGCTTTCGCTATTGCAATAGTCAAATCTAAGGACCAAAGGAACAAAGGAACAAAGAAACAAAGGACCAAAATTGTGGGCGCGACCCACCAAATACTTAACTAAGGATGTCTTCTTACGCCAACAGAGGCCCCGTCTATCGTCTCGCTTTACCATACATCATCGAAAGAGGGCCAAGGCAGGGCGGCAGTCAGGGCAGCAGTCGTCAGTAGCCGTCAGGAAGGAGTAACCACGCTGCAAAAGACCTTCGGACCACTTTCGACATACAGGGGTTGCTTAACGTGGCTCGCGATTCCTCCAGAATTTTCTTGCGGGGTTCCTCACGTCCCTCAGGCAGAACCACTACCTCTGAAGCCGCCCCACGTTGGGCGCCAGTTGAAGAACCTGAACCTTTTGGGCCTGGCGGCGCAGGGTACGCCTTAATCTCCTGGGTTCTCCTGCTCAGCTACACAGAGACACGGGGACACTCTGTCAGCGTAAAAGGTCAGATTTTATTAGCTGCAGCTAGTACAGTTGTCCTAGAAGTACACACAGTATGTTCTCAGGAGACTGCCACTTCACTCCGTGGCGCACAACCTTATATAGTACATACGTGAAATATACATTAACCAAAGACACACCTAAAACATATAAAAAGAGCCAATAAGAAAGGTTGGAAAACAGAACAGAACCAATAGGAAAGGTTTGAAAACAAAGTATCAAGTAACTCGAAGAGGCCTTTCTTCCAACTGTGTTTGTCACCCCTCCCCACGAACTAATTCATTAACAGGTTTGTGACCGACTCGCAGGTGACGAGATACGTGTGTGTGTTTTGGAGGACAGTTGTCAAATGAGAGAATACGAGCAGAAGACAGCGAAGGCCAGACGATAAGATAAAGTCAGAAGAGAATAATGTGAACCAACAGATAGTTGAGACAGAGATTAGAAAAACCAGACGGGGATTAGTGTACTCGGCCAGTCCTAACACCAGCTTTGTAAATAGAGGCAGAAGGCTTATTTCGACACGATGCTGCAGGAAAAGCAGAAAAGACTTTGCTCGCCGTGCTGCCTGAGTGAGGGCAACACAAAATGGCGGCGGAGCACAAAATGGCGGGTCGATTCGATCACAATCGAAAATCGAATTTTCTCAAGGGGCGGCGCCTTGCGGTTATTTCTGGCAAAGCGCGCCTACCCACCAGGACCACGCAGGGTGTTAGGACAATGGCGACGTCAGCTTAAATTTGATATTCCTGGTTCCAGCCGCTGCTAGGCTCAAGTGGCACCTTTTCACCATGTGGGACAGAGAAAGTTGTGCTCTTTGGTGCCAGACGGTCTAGGCGTCGGAAGATGTATGTACTAGTCCTGGGTGCCGCCTCAGCACTGGCAGTCAGGGATTGCCGCCCAGTGAAAACAGGAGGTGCACTGGCCTGAGCCCTCATGTGGGAGGTGGAGGGTGCATAGTAGGGCATACTGTCACCCCCAGATCGTACATAGACGGCCTTCTCCTGACAGGCCTATATGTTGGAGAGGTTGGGCACACACCTGTTGTCTAATCTCTGCTCCCAGCAGCACTGGGCTGTTTTTAAAAGACTGCCACTGCCGTTTAAAATACTCCTCTGCAGCCACTATGGACCAACATTGCAGGCAGCGTGCAGTGAGTGCACTGTCCTGAGCCCCAGATCCAGCCAAGAAAGAAGTCTACGCAACTTCTGCCTACCATGACGCCAGAAGCAAACCACCAGCATTGACTGAGGCGAATTAGGGACGAGTGATGCATGCAGCCAGCAGTGTCCTTAACATGATGCCACTCAACCTACAAGAGCATGCCCCCTTCCGAGAGAGCCTCTGCCCCTGTTGCACTTTGTGGTGAACTAAATCGGGGTGTCGGACAAGTATTAGGTAGTTTGAAATACCGCGGCCACGAGGTGTAGCCTACATGTGTAATCATTTTTGATTTACGCTTGACCTGAGGTCGCTGTGTAGTTAGTGCTGCACAGAGAGGCGTCTCTAGTTATAAAACATTGTACACTTAAGAACAGCTAGCACACAGATAAAACAAATGACCTGTCAAATGTGGTAATGACGATGTTTGTCCAATTTGAACCTTTATTTGAAACGTCTTGGACTGGCAAAATGGTTATTTTGTATGCATCTAAACCTTCATTTATCCAATATTTTTTTTAAAGAAAATAAACAGTGCTGCCTTCTACTATTGTTCACAATACAATGCATTTTGTGCAGTTAATTTAAGTCTATGACCAAAGTACTTTATTTTGACACTAAATAAAAAAAATACTTTCCTCTTTAAAGGGAGAGCATATAATTGAAGTTATTTAATCTGCAGGTTAGATAATATTTTTAAACATTTTCGAGGCCTGCTCTGTTTTAAGGTCAGACAGTGTGGTTTGTGACCTTCCATTTTTGGGGTTTTAGATAAGTTTCAGGGCTTTGCCTGAACTTTTCATGTCTCACTTGTGGGTAATTTGAGATATTTATTTGTTTCCATGGATATTATTGCTTAGTTTTAACCATAATGGTGTCACTCACATTGTCACTCATTGACAGTGAAAAGTCATACATACACTCAGACAGTAAAATCATAGGAATGTCATACATAAGCAACCAGAAAACTTGCCAGCTGTGAAGTTGTTCCTGGCCACAAACCTGAGCCAAGAACATTATTTTACATTTCTTTTTATTAAAATTTTGAGAAATGATCAAAGAAATGTATAATAACTTCTTAGCTTCAGTTTGTACCTTGGGACAACTTGCAAGAGGTACCTTATTTCAAAAATATCCATGTAAAATGAGGAAATTAAAATGAAGTGTTTATTTCATGGCACAATGAACATATGGCTCAATAACATCACTCAAATGTATCCCAGTTGAAAATAGTACCTAACCCCTGTAGTGGCTATTCTTTGCTGCAACCAAGCTTTGGTGCATGACCCCTTCCTTGCACAAGCACTAGTTTGAAAATATTGCAAAATAATGACACAAAAGTCATACAAAAATTGTATTTAAATTCTTTTTTTTACCAACTTTTATTTCTCCAACATGAAGAAGCATTTCATTGGAGCATCGAATTACACCACAGCATTAAGAAGCATTTTTTTCAATGCTGGTAGCTTTACACAGCTCTGCAGGTCCCTATAGTTTCTTATGATTGTAGTGTACTTGGTGACGTCAGAGGCCAGGACCACACAATCTGTTGAAGAGGGAAGCTGGGATAGGTTTTCTGGTTTCATGTTGAGCATTGCATATACTAAATGGGTAGCTCTGTCTCAGTAGAGGCCCCTTAGTCAAAAAAGCTGGGCGTGGGGGGACTCTGGGAACAATTCGCGAGTTGCTCGGCCCTTAGTTGCTCACAATGATTTTCACTCCTCAAAAGTAGCTCTCACTACAGAAAATGTTGGAGACCCCTGGACTAGGCTGACCACACTAGGTATCATTCAGAATGTAAAAGGGATCAACATTCAGGCCCTGAAGAGAAGCTTAGAGGTAAGCTTCGAAACATGTAGACCCATGAGGAAACTGCCCATTATAGCACTTTTTCCTCCTTTTCCCAACTTTTATTAATACCAGCTACAGGGAGTATTAAAGTTTAGTTTTCCACGCAGCCAGGATTTTTTTTAACTCACTTATCTTCTGACCCTTCCACTCTCACATCAAACACATTATTTCACTTCACTTGAAAGTGCTCCCACGTATCCATAGGTCGTAGCACCCCCGTCCCGCAGCGGGGCAGGAAGAACCCGATGATGAAGCATGCCACCAAGGGACCTTTTGGTGGGTGAGGGTTATTTTAGAATGCATATTGTTTCTCCCATGCTAGAAACCGAATGGTTCTCTAGGGTTTAGTCACTGTTTGTAAGAATAGCACGTTTCTTTGAAATTGAGAGTGGACTCCCTTTGTGTTTTCATTACTTGTAAAGGAGGCAGAGTCCACGACTTGATATACCTCTTCACTCCCTTCTTTGTAGGTATCCAATCTACCGCACCAGGATAAATGAAGAGGGGACCAGATATGAAATACATTTCGAATTTTCAGTTTTAGGGCATTCAAATTATGGACAAGTGTATTAGAAACAGCGGAAGAAAACCAGACACCTAAGTACTTAATCCTGTAATGATAGCATGAGGAATTAAATGGGGAAATCTCAGTTTAAGAAAAGTTTAACTAGTAGCCAGAAATAATAGCTTATAAACCAATCTCTTGCAAGAAGGGTTGCAGGAAAGTAAGGGGATTAGACGTATAAACCAGAATATCATTTACATTAGCAGAAAGTTTGATTTCGAGGGAGTTGTGTTTAAAACCAGATATAAGAAGATTACACCAAATGCACTCAAGAAAGGGTTCAAACAAACAAAGAAGAAAAAGCAAAGGTGAACAAGGACGACCCTGTCTAGTGCCTCTATGCAATTTAAAATAAGGAGACAAATGACCATTAAAAAAAACACAAGCACATGGTTCAGAATATAGTAATTCCAAACCAGTGGAGAGTATTAAACATAGATTGGCAATTTATATGATCAAAAGCTTTTTCAGCATCAAGGGATAGGCCATCAAGATGAGAGGGATATTTTTTTTCCAAAGGAAAGGACGTTAGAAAACATTCTAGCATTATCAGAAGCAAGTCTGCCCTTAATAAAACCAGCTTGGTCAGATTTAACAAGAAGGGGGAATACCATCTCCCAAACGAGATATCAGGATTTTAGCAAAAATGTACAATCATGGTTAATTAACGAAATTGGATGATAGTTTTTACAGAGGGTAGGCTCCTTATCTGGTTTAGGGATAATGACAATAAGGGCATCCAAAAAGGAGACACTAGCTTTAGAGCTAGATAAAAAGAATTAAAAAGTTAAAGTAATTTAGGAGCAAAAATAGAGTAAAAAGAAGAAATAAGCTCAACAGAAAAAAAGATCTGGACCAGGAGCTTTGGTCTTTTTCAAAGAGTTAATAGATCAATAACCTTCTGAAGAGTAACGTCCTTTTCAAGAGTATTAAGAGTATCAGGAATGGAGGTAGGATTAGGAAGGCCATGAAATAAAGTTTGAATATCACACTCAGAAGAACTTGTGTCCTCTTTACATAATAGTTCATAACAAGAGTAAAAGGTGTTAATAATATCAGGGTCCGAAGACAGTATAGTGTTGGTAAGTTCATTAGGTATAGGGCCATTATTTTTCCGTTCCGATTTGACTTTTAAAAAATGGCCAAAATGTTACCAGCTTTATTTTGACCTCCATGATATTTAGACTTAATTTTAAGGAGGACGTTGCAAGTGTCAACTGTACTAAACCTTTTAAGGGCAGACTAAGCTTTAATCAGTTCCTGTACGTTAGAGGAAGACATGGAAGTAAAATAAGCATGTTCAAGAACTTTAATATGTTAGAGAGCATAGAGGTATTTGGAATTCAACATATTTTTCTTTTTAGCAGAGTAGGCAATAATGAAGGCCCTGAAAGAAGCTTTAAAAGCATCTCAATTATTATGATCAGAAGTATCCTTAGATTGATTAAATTGAAAAAACTAATTAATAAAAAGTCACTTCCAAAATAAAAGTTAGGTCCGATGATAAGGAATTTTTAAATCTCCAGTGTCCCTGCTTAGAAGTAGTAAGAGACATGTCAAAAGAGGACAAAACAGTGGCATGATCAGAGATAAAAATAGAACCAATTTCTGATGATTGAATAGAAGGTTTTGAGACTAAAATATAATAAATTTGAGACATAGTATGATGTACATTAGAAAAAAATGTAAATTCATATCTATCTGGATAACAACATTTTCATACATCAAAGAATGGATGAGAGGTAATGGCAGATTGGAATGAGACTTAAATCTATACTTAGATTTCCTATCAGTAAACAGGTCTAACGAGTCATTAAAATCACCAGCAACAATAATATTAGGATTATAAATGAAGGATAGCTTTATTTTAACATTTTGCCAAAATTCTGGATCAGAGTTGACAGGGCCATAAATATTAAAGAAAGTAACTTGCTTTTTAAAAATAAAAGCATTAACCAAAACCCATAGTCATTTCGCCTCACATTCAGTTGACAAAATCTGAATATTTAATGATTTTTGGCATAGAATGGCTACCCACCTTTACGGTTAACAGCAGGAGAAAAGATAACCTGACCAACCCATTGACGTTTAAGTTCATGTGATTCAACATCATTACAATGAGTTTCCTGCAAAAAAGCAACATGTGCATTAAGTTTTGATAAATGAGAATGTACCTTGTGGCTTTTGACGGGATGAACCAGACCACAAACATTCCACGAGACAACATTAAACATGTTGAAGGGTGAGTGTAAGGATACAGGAACGGTTACAACAAGCTGCAAAACCAATAAGGGAAACAAAAAGACACCATTTATCAACAATAAAATAACATAAAGAAACTGTCATTGGAATAAAAAGAAGGACAAAATAAACATTCATACAATTATAAGGGAAATAAAAAGAGGAAGCGAGGAAAAAGATAAAAGAGGCTGAATAGAGAAGAGAAGAAAAACAAAGAAAGAGAATAAGAAAATGAAAAATGCAAGACAGTTCAACAATAAAGATCCAGATCTAAAGTGAAGAGAACGAAGGACGAGTGAAAGGCATAATAGGGCCAAGAGTACGAACAACAACAGAGAAGGAGGCAAGAAAATATATAAAGAATAGCCGCAGACTTAAAGAAATATAGACTTAAAAAATAAAATAAGAAAAACCATGCGCAAAGTTAAGTATATTTTGGAACATCAAGCATTTGTTTCCATAGTCTGACTTGTAATATTTAGTAAAAAAGTTTTTATTTTAGTCGAAGCATCGAACGACCATGAGACACCTTCATAGCAGATTTTACAGAGGCAAGGGTGTAGAATGCCATAACGAATGATCAGTTGTCTCATCCGGGGTTGAAGGGCTAGGAATTATTTTCATCGAGCATGGGATACATTGGAAATATCTTGAGAGGTGAATATGTTGTGGCCAGACCATACATAGAGACGCTTTTTCTTAGTAGCCTTCAAGACTCGCATTAAGTCTTGGAATTCCAGAAAGAGCATTATGATACCACGTGGTTTAGTAGAGTGGGGTTGAAAATGGCCCAAACGATGCGCTCGTTGAATATTAAGAGATGGTGCAGAAGGCCAAGAAGATCAGTTAAAAACTTCTTTAGGAAGGCCAAAAGGTTGCAACCCTCAAGGTTCTCAGGAAATCCATAAAGTTGAACATTATTCCTTCTGTTTCGATTTTCAAGGTCTTCAGTATGTGGTTTGAGTTTCTGAATTTCTTATTCCAGCATAAGAATTTTGGTAGACATTTCTTGAAGATCACCAACACGTTGTTCCAAATCAAGCATTTTACCCTCCATAACGATCCAATGATCCTCAATTTGTTGCAATTTCTCATTAGTTGCACACATGGTTTAAGGCCACGTACCTCATCCAAAATAGTGCCTAAAACAGGATTATTAGATGACAGAATTGGAGATGGAGGGTCATTTTTTGCTCTTTTTGGCTTTGTATCCAAAGAAGTCAGTTTAAAAGATGTATGTAAGTCACTGGCAATCTTGACATAATGAATTGAATGCTGCATACGTTTTTGAAAAGACAGAATCCTGCCCATGCACTAAAAAGATGATGTGTGTAATAAAATGACATATGTAGAAATATCAAAAAGAGTATATCATTATATCACATGTTAACTATAATTTAGTTGTTTGAAAGGAGCCGGTTGACGTCATTCACTTGGACAACAGCATTTGGGCAGAGTCCAGCTATGCATTAAGGAAATTAAATTGACGCAGGACTAGGAAAAAAAGTAATTTCAAGAAAACATATTGAGGAGAGGTGCCGGCTATCAAGCGAAACTGAGGAAGGTGGAGACCTGAAACACGAGTGACGCACTAGAAAATGGTGGCTGCTCACATGTGTGACAGGAAAATCACAGCCGCGGCACCAGGAGATGTAAAACATTCCTCTGACAGTTCTTTTTTGGCTCGCAGATGTGTAGCAAAGTAAAGGAGCCGAAGACTTCGTCAGGTGAAGCAAAGCACAGTGAAGAGAGGCTAAAAAAACGGAATATGGTCTGTGGTCGCAACGGAGCTCAGCAGTCCGCTGCCATCTTACTTCAGCACGGAAGCCCTGCCCCTGGAAATGGTCTTGTTAATAAAAAAAAGGTTGCAATACCAACCCAAAAATGCCTAAGGCATGGGCCTCGATCCTCTTGATGCAAGTTTGTGCTGACTCTTCCCTCAAGAAATCTTTTTTGTTAATGGAGGCTTATGGGAATTACAGTAGTAGACTTTGAGAGAGAGAGAGAGAGAGAGAGAGACAGAGAGAAAGAGACAGAGAGAGAGAGAAAATGTCCAAACCATGCCATGCAAGCAAAAGAATTTTAAGAAAAATGCTGCAAAAATAAATCATACAGAAAAATGGATAAGAGGAGTTAAAAGATATATTTATTAAAAAACTCCATCACAGTATGAAGAAGGCATTCAATGTTATCTTTTGGAAATGTAATACATAAAAGTAGAATATTTTTTGAAGAACTTTCAATGCTGTTCACTGATACCTTCTGGGCTTAATGGCTCATTGACTTATACAGTAATTTGTGTTTGACTCCATGTTCAAAGATATAAACCCTGGCAAGTCCTCTCATCCTTTCCTTCACCAAGGTCAAGAAATAAATAACATTCAGTTGGGTAGCAATTAACATCTGTTGTTCAATGCCAAGATACTCACAGGTGACTTTGTTCCTTACATATACTTATGTTGTGTTAGTTGATATTTGTGTCTGCCTCATGAGTGGCCATGGCTTAATAAACTCAAAACATTTTATACACGCTCTGGTGGCCTTGCTACATTAAAGAAAAATCTTCAAATCTTTACACCTGTCTTCTAAGAAACACATCAACCTTTTGACTTCTGCAACACATAACACATTCCTGCTTCAGGTCCACAAGAACATTTACATTTACATTTGGTCCACTAGTATTCACCTAGGGAGGCAACAGCTTCATCTGCTCTCTGGAACTTCTGCACCTTCTAGCCATATGAGGAAAGTGACACAGCAGCAAGCATGAAAATATGTCCAGTTGGTTCGCTGAATATCAACAGTTCCCTCTGGTACATTTCAGGCAGAGAAGGGCTGTGTCACAGAGACATGCAGGATTCTCTGGCAGGACGTCAAATCCTTTGTCTATGTGTGTCAGCAAGAGACTAGCATAAGCTATTCACTACTAATATGTTAAGAAAGTGGTTCAGGACAGTGGCTGAGAATCCCCAAGACAGTATACCACCCAGAAAGGGAGTCACAATTCTTCACTCTTACAGCATACAAGAAAGTCTTCACTACCATTTATTTCTGGCAAATTCTTCCCTTTAAGTCTATATCAGTCAGCTATCTCTGAATAGATCCAGTCAATCGCAATAAAATTCCAAGTCTTCCTTCCTCCAATTTATCAGCATCATGATGTTCACTTTCTTTGAATCATGCTTGGTTTCAACATAACTATCCCAGAATTCAATGCATGCAACAGCCAAGAGTCAGCTTTGTATAGCTTTATTTTCTCCTTTACCTTTGCCTCAGCTCCTCCCAATACACTACCCGCGGCTTTAAAGAAAATATCTTGCCTTTATCCAACACTTGGTACAGTCATCCTGTACTGCCTTACTCTCTCAAGGCTGGGAGTACTTCTACTCTGAAAATGAAAGGCAACAGTGTGGAAAAAAATCTCAACTGGCAATGCCCTTTGGTTGGATTGTATTATATTGAAGTATTTATATAGTGCATACTACCCCTATGTGGGGCACTGAAATGCTTGCCTACATGGTCGCCATTTGCTTTGCGTAGAGTGTATGGTTAAAAGGAGGGAATTTCTTTGTTTGTTTTTTGATCCTATGTGGTAAGTGTTTCCATGTCATGCGTGATGATCACGAGTTGCAGCAATTGTGTCATCAGACGCAGAGCTCAGCAGTGTGGTGGATTAAAATGTATGAGAGACATATGTATAGGTTATGGGTTTCAATTATCTTTCAGCTTTGAGCAACTCTCCATCAGTAAGCCTGGGTGGAGATCACGGAGGTCTACGGAACTCCACGAAGTGCAAAAAAACTCTGCCGCGCTACGCAGAGCTCTGCAATCAGCGGAGTGCATTAGATAAATGCTGTTTGTGGTGATTTTCGGTGCCAGGAGCTTGTCAGCACTGTGCAATCATCGCGAATGGCACCATGCAAAGCGCATTCAGGCGCTGATTCCTTTCTGCCCTTGCAGTAGATTTTTTACTCAAACAGCAGCTTTCTCAACGAGAACGGACTGTTTCTCAATGTGAACGGTCGCAAGCATAGGTGACCACTTGTAATGAGAAATCTTACCACCCGCGTTGAGAAATCTCACCGGGAGGCGGATTTTCCATGCTCGCGCTCACCATCTTGAAGTTGACAAACGCGAACAGGGAAAATTCTCGCAGGGAGGTGGATTTCCCTCATTCGCACTCACCAACTTGACTTTGGCAAACACGAGTGAGGAAAAAAATTCTGCTCTGCTACGTGGAGCGGAGTTTTTGGGAACTCCACAAGCTCACCGTAAAGCGGAGTGCGTAAAACTCCGCAAACTCCGCGCGCGGAGCAGAGTTCACCGCCCAGGCTTAGTCATATTATGTCTAAAATGTATCAAAAAACTCTAATGTACATACTTATAAATGACTTTCCATTAAAAAAACTATGGAATATTAAATACGCTAAGTTATTGATTGTAGAGGAATGGTAGCAAAAAAGGACTTCAATATCTTTGGTTGGCTTTTTGTCTTCTTTACCAATCACAATTATTTGCCTTAGAAGATTGCTTGGAGACTGTTTGTAAAATATTATAAGTCACACCTTTTGTCAATTTATGATGTTGGCAAAGAGAATAGAGCTTCCATCAATATTTATTTGTTGTTCTGCTATTTTTAAATTTTGGTCTGAGGTCTGTGGTGTTTTTACTAAAGTCCTGTCAACTTCCAATAACCAACCATATTAAATGATTATCTTATATTATGTGCTTTGTTGTGTTCATTGCTTATTTAGCATAAGAATTTTGTATTATCATCTGATTTCAAATAAATTGAATCTAATTGGAAGGATGCAAAATTGCTCTTTGTCGACATTTGACTGTCTGGATTATTTTAATTTGACAATCTTCTAGTATTTCTATAAATAAAATTCATAAAGCGTTACTCTCTTATCAATTGTTTTGGAAACCACTTGCTGATCAGATTAACAGTTGGCCATTAGTCTTAAAGAATAATATCTCATTGATTAGAATTTGAGCAATAATGTTGCACTTGTTTATTGCATTTTGCAGTGATAGGTCAATGTTATATTTATTTAATTATTTATTTGTCCGATTTCAATATTTGTGTAATTTAAAGTAATTTTATACATAAAGATCAGTACTTCCATTGGGAATACATTGTGTTTATCTACTGTAATTATAAACTATAAAATAGTTTCAACACAAAAAAAATGGCCCAAATGAGTATCAAAGCAATGTTGTGAACAATGTAGCAGTCACATTTTCACTAAACAACATAATGGGAAAAAAATGCACCACACAATAACATATTAGTATCAAGAAAAGGTTCATACCTGGGGACACAAGAATATAACTGTGCAAAGGGCAGATTGATTACCACAGAGAAAGTAGACTAGCCTTAAGGCTGTCACAGCTGCCCCTTGGGAAGTGAAGAAAGCTATACTCTCCACAAATCAAAACACCTATACAGAGGCATTGCATACCATTTATGTATATGGCACTTATGCTTAAAATAGCCTATTATTTCAATACAAAACATCATCTAAAAAATTATTTTTAAAGCTTGAAGTAATACACACTGTTATCAATGCTGATCTTTCTTTTACTAGTAACTTAAACTCAATTCTTCTCCAAGTGCTGTGTAAGTTCATGGTCAAATGTGTGTGCCATTAATACAATAATGTGCCCACACTTATTACTACAGCTAGAATGCATGCAATCTAACTGTTTGCATTTCAACTCATTTTCTCCAGTAGTGTAACCAAAGTTGGATGCATGCGATTAAGGGGGATATCCTCAAGAACGTGTGCTAAACATCGCAAAATTAGCGTAACACAACTTTGCATCTCGCAGTCTATTGCGGGCAAACAATGCCATGTTAACGTAGTATTCACAACCCGGCAGCACCATGCAATAGTCCCTCGATAACATGTCAAATAACCACGTTAAAATCAACGCAACGCCCCAAAAATGCAAAACACGAACGCCAAAAAAGTTGCGATGAGGCCAATAGCGCTGCAAAAATCAGCTGTAACCAGAGACAGGCCTGCAGTCCCCACGCATCATGTGGGAAAATGCACTATCAAAGCAGAACAAGATAAACACACCCAAAACAATATAAACTGCGTAGCAACAGGGATGCACCCGGACCGAGTGCCCAGGTCAATGCAAACCCCACAAGCCCCACAGACCACCAGCAAGGAACCAATGCCAAGGAGAAGAGGAAGAAGAAGACGCGGTTCAGTCCGCATGACAACCGGATCGTCGTCATGGAGGTGACAGAACACCAACAACAACTGTCGGTCACCTCCACCGTGTCATTGGCAACACAGACGGAAAAAGGGCATTCCGTTGTGAATGCAGTCGGATTGTCGAGGAGGCCAAGATGCGCTGCATGATGTGAAAAGCCAAACCAAGCAGAAACCCGCTGCCAACAGGAAGGCAGCAATGGCGAATGGAGGTGGCCACAGTCAACAGTGTGGAGACGGTGCAAGGAGTCGGGAGTATGGACACTGCTCGGCATGACCTGACACAACATCAACAGGGCTAGTAACCAACAGGGACTGGGGGAATGGGGGGTGACGGGCACAATGGCACACATGCACAACAATGAGTAGCACACCGCACACCCACAATGACCCTGGGTCACGTCCCAGATCCACGTGGCACGCTGCAGCACATATACAAACATCAAGTAGGCCTATGTCCACCATGTGCCCAAAGGGGTCCCACCCCACACATCACCAATTCCACAACACACACATGCACCTGTGCGAAACACAGCAAAGATGCGTATTTTTGAGCCATACTGACAATGCAAGTGATATTACATGATGAGCAGCATGGCTGGAGTATAATCACCATGACATTGTGCACGCAATGACACTGAGGTGGTTGAGTGTGGACCACATCCGTAAAGGAGCAAGTCACACCCTGACACTTCCACGTGCACAAACAACCACTGACGCCAACAATACATCTGCAGGCAAACAATGCACAAGAGTACAAAGACCGTCCAAGAGCACAAATGACCCAAGTCGCCAACATCACAGCACCTTAACAGCACAAAAGTCAAAGGCATCCGCCTCCAAGGGATAAGGGGCAGCAAAACCACTGCTGCAGTGGCGACTGGCAGCAAACACACATAGCAATGACAGCACATCCACATGGAAGACAATGTGGTACACAGTGCAACACTTACACTGCAGAATAGAGGACACAACTGGGTCCGCTTGTGCGTAGAAAATGGCCAATCACATCTGACATAGCAGGAAACTGTGAGATGAAAATGTACGTGTACAACCTCACCTACGTCATTTAGTCCAAATGTCCACTGTCCCGCATCAAATAGTCCGCTCCTCCCAAGCAGTCACAATGTACATTGTCATGCAGTCTCTATGTAAACTTGAGCAATGCGTCAACATACATGCCATCGCATTACAAGGCCAGGTGTCAGACTGCCAGAAGGGTGTGTCCGAACAAGTGCGGTTGGGGTACTACCTCATGGAAGCCGAACTAGATCACATACGTGGGTGTCTAAGTCCCATCAGGGACCACCTACACTCCCCAACGGAGACCCACACTTTGACAGAGACACATGCCTTTGCACATTTCCAGTACTGAACCACACCCAGAGCCACGGGATAATCATCCACACCCCCACGCTGGACTGTCGTACGCCGGCCCAGTTCACTCCTCTTACGTATTGAGTGTGGGACCACAAAGCTACATGTGCAAGGTCTCATACGCTGCCTGCGGTGACATGTCTGCATCCACTGTGTATGGCACAATGCAATGTTGTCGGGCCTGGGGCCCTAATGCATACATCATGAGCACACAGACACACTAAGATAGTTCATTGAACTGGCTACGGGCACGTGTGCTCGACACCTATATTCCCATGGTCACATGTACAGTGACGCATGTGCTGGATGTGTGTGGGGTGAGTGTAAGCCAGCCCTCATGGAGTAGTTGGTGCTGGCAACAACTTGTACAGAGATCACAATTAAAGCGGAAACAGAAAACACCAGCATAACATAAACAAATATGAAGCATCATGGTGGTAACCGGAGAAAGTACAGTGTTCACCCAACATGCAAGCAGAATGGTCCATGATTTGTGGTGCACTGAGTCAGTGGCACCTGAAGAGCTTATCAGGGTATCAAGCTGATGATGGCACCCACGACAGGTGTGAGCAACTCTGATAGTCTGGCAGTAAGACACTTCCGACTCTGGCATCTGTTGTTTGGAGTTGAGCCTGGCTGTGGTGGCTTGTGCATCCTGCGGTGATGCGACATCCGGGCAGGTCAGGACTCGATTCGATGTGTGAGCCCAGGTGGACTGCAGTTGAGGCCGGAGGCAGCGGACAGCGCAGGGCCACAGATACATGGCCTTGATGACCCCCAGTTCATCAACCCAGAGGCCATCCAATATGCTATCAGACAGAGCCCATGTCTTGAGCTGCACAGAGTCAGTGGCCCCGGATGCACTGTGGCCGGCACAGGCACACCTCCACGGGATGGTAACTTGCGGTGCAGTGAGATAGGGCCACGGGAGCTGAGCGGGTCCTCGTCGATGTCGAAGGTGAATGTAGCGAAGGGTTGCGGGGGACAGTGGAAGGTGTCCTCCAGGGCATGATGCTGAGGGCAGAAGCCGTCTGGAAGCGGCAAATGGAGGACTGGAATGCTACAGCCTCATTTTTGCCACAAAGTCAGTATCACCGACATGATGATGAAGACAACCCCCAGTCCATAGACTCAGTCGCCACCAAAGTAAAACCAGAAAGTGTCCATGGATGTCGGGGAACAGACTTAGTGGCACCGGAGCTGAAAGGGGATGCAGTCTGCGATGAGGCCAGTACAATGATATCAAAAGTGCCATAGATAAATCAAGACTGAGTTCCCAATGTGTGACCTACTCGACTGCAGTGTAGGCCAGAGGCAGTGGTCCGCATGGTCCCACAGACACGTGTCGTTGTGATGCTATGCACAGACTTGCTGGCACCAGATCGAAGGGAGTACAGTGAAATAAAAGCTGCCATAAATATATGGCCTCGTACATCATGAAATCAAGACTCAGTTCGAAGTGTGTGACCTACTCGGACTCAGTGTAGGTCGAAGGCAGTAGTCAGCAAGGGACCACAGACAGGTGTCGTTCGGATGCTTTGCACAG
Organism: Triturus cristatus; assembly: GCF_964204655.1. NCBI lineage: Eukaryota > Metazoa > Chordata > Amphibia > Caudata > Salamandridae > Triturus > Triturus cristatus. Next base: position 609,156,300 of record NC_140591.1, on the reverse strand, counting down.
ACTTGGTAGCACCACATCGAAGGGAGTATAGTGACATAAAATCAGCCATTAAGTGTGCACTCTGACATTTCATAATCAAGACTCAGTTCCACATGTGTGACCTACTTGACCGTAGTGTAGGCCGAAGGCAGCGGTAGAGTAGGTCAACGAGAAAGGAGTAAAGCAGGCCTGTGTCGTGGAGGCCGTGATCGTCTGAGGAGGCTGCAAACATCATGGGCCTCGGGCTCGGAACTTACGCCGGCACTTGGTGAGCCCTCTTTGGTACACGCCGGTGTCAGCAGGTGAGCAGTGAGGCCTGGCTGCGCAGTGGCGGGCATGACGGGTTCGGGGACCAGCGGCCCAGGTTGCAGCAGGGGCACAGGATCGCAGGCCACACCGCTCATGGTGCTGGCGTCGGCCTTGTGACGGGGTAGGAGGCGCCGCCCTGGCAGACGCGTTGGGCATTCCGGAAGAGAACCATGCCCAGAGCAACGTGCTTTTTATTCACACCCCTGGAGCCAACGGTCCCCTCCGTGCTAAGGCATTCTTTTGTACATCCCCAGTGCCAGTACAAACACTATGTGGCAAATTCCTATCACTCCCCTTTTTAACAATGAAAGTCGGATGATAGAATTAGAAAGGAAAGTAATGGAGGGATCAAATTTAGCCTCTTTGTTGTGACAGACATTCCACCGGGGTGCGGCCGAATCTGACATGTGCGCAGATCGGACGGCCCCCGGACGTCCTCCGCACACGCTCACCATGATGTCGGACAGCCGTGGGCCGTCCGACGCATGGAAATGGTTAAAGATTGGGCGTTGATCCTCATTCTTTTATCAAAGCATAACAGTTGCGGAAGAACATTTCACTGAGCAATATATTACTGGACAAACAGTAGCTACCATTATCAGATAAAAGGTGCAGAATTCCCTTTTCTCCCAGTGAGATGGATGTTCCTGATTAAAATATAATTATACATTGTCATCATGTTTGCATCTCACTGGTAAAATGGGGTATACATGCTACCTGTGCTGCATGACTAAAAGAATGTTCAAGGAAAGAAGTCCAAGGACTTTGGAAGAAATGATGAACCATAAATCGAGGTAGGTTTGTAAGAAAGAGTGTTTTTAATAAAGCTGTAAATGTCCCTTTAAAATTTACCAATACTAAATGAAGAAACTTCAATAAAGATTAAACTAAATAATGGCACCGTGTTCCCTGTTAAAATAAGAGCTTCTAGCATCCTAATACATGGATCTATTCTTGTGCCTTTGTGGTTCAATCTTTTATGTATGGCAGACCCCCAAAATAATTAGAGGAGGTCGAAAGTCATCTGCTAAATTGGTTAGTATTAGGTTCAAAAGTCTAACTAGCACTCATCACTTAGTATTAAAAACAATTACATCGATAGTCCTACAGAAATTACTAACAGCACTGAAGACATATAATATAATGGAGACAATATGTCAGTTAAGATAACTAAAACACAAGTCACTGCTTCTGATGAAACAAAAAAGTCAGGTTCAGTATATCAATTGAAGTGCGCAATTTAGTAGGTTAAGCAATATCCTTATTTGAATATAGTTACAAGTGTTTTATTTACATGGATTCAGCATCTAAGGAACACTAAGCATGTTACCGGAGCAGTACTTGGGGTCTGAAGTGGCTTATAAAGTTATATGTGGAAGAGCTAAAGATGAGGCACAATCTGATTTAGACCTATGGTCCCCTCAATTCTGCTGCATGGAGCACTATTGGTTTTGTTATTTAAACAAATATCCGGAAACAAAAACATTTCAGGGGTATATTCACAAGAACTTGTGATAACTACCGCAAGAGTAGCGTAAAACAACTTTCAATATCGCAGCCCATCGCGGGAAAATAGCCCCGTAACAACCTGGGATTCACAACAGGGCGGTAGCATGCGAGAGTCTGCCGAAACCGCGGACAATGCCTGTGATAAAACCACCTCGATGGAGATAAAAACACAAACCACAACACCAAAAAACCTGCGATGGGCCAAAGTGCGATGAGGAAATCAGCGATAAGCAGCGCCAGGCCAGCAACACACACCTGGCAGGTGGGAAAAATCTCCATAAAAGCAGAAAAAACACCCACACCCAAACCAACCTACACCCAAGCACCATGGAGGCAGCCGGAGCAGGCGCAGAGGACGAGCGCAACCCCACAAGCACCCTGGGCGGCCAGGTTGGGACCTCGGGGACAAGGAAGGGCAAGGACAAGAAGACAAGGAAGACGAAGTTCAGTCCGCAGGCGGACAGGATCATAGTAACGAAGGTGATGGAACACCATCAACAACTCTTCGTCACCTCCAATGTGTCACTGGGCACCAAAACTGCAATATGGCAGGACATCGTCAACAAGGTGAATGCCGTCGGAGAGCACAAGCGGACAATGGACGAGGTCAAGAGGTGATGGAATGACATCAAGTGGAAGACCAAGGAGAAACTCTCCGCCAACCAGAAGGCAGCAATGCAGACTGGAGGTGGGGGCCCAGCACCACAGCTGGAGCTGGATGACATGGAGGAGCTGGTGTCGACAGTCATCAGTGTGGAGACTGACCGGAGTCGACAGGACACAACACAACCGCAACAGGGTGAGTGACCACCAGGTTCTGGGGGGACGGGTGGAGATGGGCGCAATGGCACACATGCACAATCAAGCAGAGCACAGTGCACACCCACAATGACTCCGGGTCATCGCCCAGATCTACAGACTGTCACAATGTACAATGCCATGCTGTCTGAATGTCAACCTGTACCATGCGTCTACACACATGTGGACACATTGCAATACACCATCATCCCTTCACATCGCAGGAGCACTGTCAACACCTCCTGCAGAGCAGTCCCAGCCACTCTTCAGGGATGACGAGGAGGACAACGCCAGCATCGACACCAAACCATCCAAGACATCATTGACCTCATCCGCCACTCACCTCCAGGCTCAGGGCAGCCCAGCTACATCGATGAGACCCCACCCACCACCCAAACCACTAAGCAGGAGGCACCCACAGCCCCGGCACCCTCCTAAGACCTTCAGCAACAACACATAGCCTTCCAACGCCGTGTGCTGGAGTGCCAGATGGAGATGGCTGAGCAGGTGCGGGTGGGCTTCAGCATCAACTGGCTGCCAAACTGGACGCCATCCTTGGGTGTCTATGTCCGCCCCATGGTCTCCAACGAAGAAGACAACCATGGAAGACATGGTGCGGATGGAGGCGGAAAGGATGGCAGCCACCACTGCACATCATCGAAATGTATCTGGGATCTATAATGCCCTACAGACCTCCACCATGGCATTGCTGCCACAAGGTGTGGCGCTGATGAATGCTGCTGCCCTCACACCATCCAATTCCCTGCCCCCTGGTGTTTCAGTGCCACCTAGTGTGGCAGCCAAATCTACTCAGGCCCCTGATGTGTCAGTGGCATGCAGTGCGGCAGCCAGATCCACTCAGGCCCCTGATGTGTCAGTGCCTCAAAGTGCGCAGCCAGATCCACTCAGGCCCCTGATGTGTCAGTGGCACACAGTGCGGCAGCCGGTTCTGCAACACTCACAGGTGGGGCAGGGCACACAACAAGGGATGGGGACGTGGATGGGACTGAGGTCAGAAGAATCAGGCACTAGCATTCATTACCTCCACCTGGCCTGTTTCTGCTTGGTCCCGCACATGGACACCTTGGACAGCGACATGGACTGCCACTTCCGGATTGATGACCAATGACATAGGGACCAGGCTGCGGACTGTACCCATCTCCCTTCAGCAGGACTTGTCATCCCCGGATGGACTCTGGCTGGCACTCCACGGGCCCATATTGTGTAGTGTGCTGGGCATTGCCCTGAACCGCTCCAGCTGCATAACTGCACTGGATGTGAAATAAACATCCATTGACGCACTGCTGTGTCATCTCTTTCATCAGGCATGTATGCATGTGTGGATGAATGTAGGGGCAGTGATTTCCCTTGTGTCAAAGATGCTCATCCTGTGGGATGCCAGTCAGAGGGTGCTACATTGCATATTGTGTACTGGGTCCCGTGGACACCACAACAGGGACATACGCATCACTCACTTCCTTGTCTGGGCATGGACTGAACCACGCCCAGAGCCCACGTGTCATTGCAGCAAGCCCTGCGCTGGTCCGGGGTACAGCAGGCCAGACCACTCCGCTTACGCTCAGAAGGGGGCCCTCATTGCTCTCCGTCGCTGGCGAACTCACTGGTGGTGTGCAGGTCGCTGGTCTAGTTGTCAGCATGTCACAGCACCTCCCTGAGGGCAGATTTGCACGCACACCACACCCATCCGGAACAGGTGTCACAGGCCATGTGACTCTGCCAACATAAGGGGCTGACGACGCCACATTCTCCTTTGCCTGTGGTGACTGGAAGACGGATGCCACGGTTCCCAATCATGAAGGGCACAAGTGTTTTGTTGTGCACAGGGTTAGTGGGAACCCAGGCCTGCGTACGGCATGAGCTGACCACCACATGGTCTGACTGGGGTTGCACAGGGTTAGTGGCAACCCAGGCCTGCGTACGGCATGGGCCGGCCACCACATGGAGCTGACTGGGGTTGCACAGGGTTAGTCGCACCCGGCGCATTGCGGCAGGCACAGGCACCCCGCCACGGGATGGTGACTTTGGGTGCACTGAGTCAGTGGCACCTTAAGCTGCTGAGCGGGTGGGCACCCTATGATGATGCCCCATCCCGGCGGTCTGGGCAACTCAGGTTTTGTGTGCCCTGCTGGACCGCAGTGTAGGCCAGAGCCAGCGGGCAGCACGGGCCTACCGCCACGTGGCCTCATTTTTGGGTCACAGACTTAGTGGCACCCATTGGGCTGATTGGGTGTGCAAAAGACGCACAATTGATGTGCCTAATGATGAACAAATCAAAACTGAGCGGGTGTGCAGCCTGCGATATTGCCGGGTGCACTGGTATGTCCTCTGCCATGGAGTATTCAAGACCCAGCACCAAACGTGAGACCTGTTGGCCTGCGGAGCGTGGCTGCATGGTGTGGAGGGTGCCATGTTTGCGGGCCCCGGGCTTGTGGCTTGCAAGGGCACTTGGTGGGACATCCAGTCTACACGCCGATGGCGGAAGGTTAGCAGTGAGGCCTGGGTGTGCATGGGCGGGTAGACGATGTTATCTTGTGCAAGTTTGTGTACTGTGCCAGTCATGTATCAGGAACCTGTTTCAGATGACGGCTCTGAATCAGATGTGTGTCCTGGTGTACTGCTATACATACCTGCACGTGGTTGGAGACACACCGGTAGCAGCAGGTGAACAGTGCTGCCTGGGTGCACAGGGGCGGCTCTTTCTCTTTCTCTCTCTCTCCCTCTCTTCTTCTCTCTCTCTCTCCCTCTCTTCTTCTCTCTCTCTCTCTCCCTCCCTCTCTTCTCCTCTCTCTCTCTCTCCCTCTCTTCTTCACTCTCTCCCTCTCTTCTTCTCTCTCTCTCCCCTCCTTCTCTTCCTCTCTCTCTCTCCTTTGCTCTCTCTCTGTCCTTTGATGTGCGCAGGACACACTTTCTCATCATGTTTTTTGTCTTGCAGGCTGTGACCTCTCTTCTCTCTCTCTCTCTCTCTCTCTCTTCTTCCTCTCTCTCTCTCTCCCCCTCTCTTCTTCCTCTCTCTATCTCTCCCTCTCTTCTTCTCCCTCTCCTTCTCTCTCTCTCCTCTCTTCTTCTCTCTCTCCTTTTCTTCTTCTCTCTCTCCCTCTCTTCTTGTCTCTCTCCCTCTCTTCTTCTCTCTCTCTCCCTCTCTTCTTCCTCTCTCTCTCCCTCTCTTCTTCTCTCTCTCTCTCCCTCTCTTCTTCTCTCTCTCTCTTCTCCTCTTTCTCTCTCTCTCCCTCTCTTCTTCTCTCTCTCCCTCTCTTCTTCTTTCTCTCTCCCTCTCTTCTCTCTCTCTCTCTCTCTCTCTCTTCTTCCTCTCTCTCTCTCTCTCTCTCCCTCTCTTCTTCCTCTCTCTCTCTCTCTCTCTCTCTCTCTCTCTCCCTCTCTTCTTCTCTCTCTCTCTCTCTCCCTCTCTTCCTCTCTCTCTCTCCTTCGCTCTCTCTCTGTCCTTTGATGTGCGCAGGACACACCTTCTCATCATGTTTTTTGTCTTGCAGGCTGTGACCTACGGACTGTCCTGCGGGGAGCCGCCATGTGTCCTCATTTAATTTCGGTATTAATTTCAATAAAGTTGTATTTGTTGCTTCGAAAGTGAATGTGTGATGCTCATTTCTGTGACGACACATGCATTTCAACTGTTGTGATTGTGTGACATCATGCAGAATATTTTGTACATGTTTTTGTGTAGCTGATGTGGCATGTCTTTGTTGGGGGGGTTGCCAGGGAGGGGTGTTCCGGGGGGTGGTGTCGGTGGGTGTTGTGGCCCTCTTGGGTGTCCGGGCCACATGATGTGTGGCTCCATGGCATCTGTTGCCCTTCCGATGTGGCCCTGGGCTGGTCTCCGTTTTGTGGTGCCGGCAGCCATCCGACTTAACACCAGGTCAGAGCAGGTGTAGATTTCCTGGTGCTAACGCGCCTTATTGCCGGTTTTGTGTTCTTATCGCCGATCGGGTTGGTCGTTGAGAATGTTGAGGTGTGGTGTTGTCGCGGCTTTTGGCACGGGAATGCCTACTCTACAACTCATTAGCAATAGTTGCGGGGATCCTCTGAGGCGATGTTTTTTGCGGCTACTTTCGCGGGTAAACTGGTGCTGTGAGCTGTTAGCATCAGCTTGTGAATGGGGAGGTACATTTATCACAACTTTGGTTGCGATAAAGTGACGTTAATTCGGCGATATCTCCTTGTGAATATGGCCCTCAGTGTATTAATACACTGCTTAACCAATGCAATCGGCACCACATTCAAGAATATGCCTGGAATTGACCACCATTGTCTTCTTTTAATATCAACAACTTTGAGCCTACCTAATGAAATGTTTAAATGTTGAGTTGGGTACTTTGAAAGCTAGGATCAGTTATTACATTTTAAAGTGTGCAGCAGAGGTTGGTGTCGTGAATTAATTTAGGTGGCTCTTGCTACATTCCTGGCATGAATGGCTAAATACTCTCCAGCACAAGTTAACTTATTTCTAAAAGCATGAGATAGGAACATTTCCATTGAGGTATACATTCTGCAGTGTAAATTGAAACAGAACACCAAGTACCAGGTGAAAATCTATAACCAGGTTAGACAACAGTACACAGACTCACCTATCTTACAAGCTGCAAGTGCATGTTATGGTCTTCACCAATCTGAGAATTTGCAAGTGCATGGTATGGTATTACTAATGAAGGTCACATTTGTTGGTTAGGTGAAAGATCACAGAAAGCAATGAAGCACAAATTATGCATGTACCAGGAATTCTACCTTCAAAATAGATTATTGTGCTTAATGCTCAACATGGATTGTATACGATCTTTTTCTGCAGATGAAAGGTTGTGCTGCAAGGGAGAGAGTGCCTGCAAAAGAGAACGTGACATTTGGAACATGCTAAAGTAGAATATAAACAGGTCCCATATATATGCAGCCTTGCAATGCATTTGGCTGTAAATAATATTGATATTAATACAGAACAACTATTATGGCCACTGGTTAGGCTCAGTTATCTGGAAATCAGTGAGTTCCCTACTGGAAATAGTATAATTTGTGGCTAAGGAATGAATCCTCACCACCAAAATCTAGATGTGATGTATGAATTTTTAAAGTGAATGTGTAGATTCTAAAGGTCTGAAGCAACAATTAATGCTGCTTTAGTTTTTAAATATGCTTAGGGTCTACTCATGACTCAGGAGTTTGCAAATAATATTTGTATTTTAAGAATATATTTTGTAAAGGATATAATTAACCCAACAATAAAGAGTATTGCTACCACTATGGCTAGAGTATTAAAGGCTCAAGTTTAAAATGTGTATGAATTTTATGATATACATATTGTCCTCTTAGTATCTACTTTACTATTTCCTATAACAGAAACAAATAAAACATCTGAATAGAAAAAAAACATATATTCCATGAATAGATCAATTTTTGCTAGTGTGCATGGATGTTTGTTAACAACATATATACACGGATCACACTAAGCGTAGACAAAGTCACTTTATCAAATGTAATATTTACTATATAGAATTACTAAAATATTCCATCCAGTATATTGACTGCCTCAATATCCTCAAAGTAAGTAGATATGGAGTTAAGAATAGTAAATCTATGCTTAACTATGATTGCACAGCTGCAGGCCATATAGCAGATGTAATATTGTTTTAGGTCGACCTGTTGATCTTGTCGTTTTGACATACAAACCACTAAATGTTAAAACATTATGACAACTTGGAGTGTAGCAGGTAGAAAATTGATTCCTTAGATGTCCGTGTAAAAAAGAACACACTACACAGTAAATGACACAGAAATGATGCATCTGTCAATAGTGTGTTATACCTAATCAGGACACCAACGCAAGCAAATTAAAAAATTATTAGACAATATCACCTTTAAGAAATTCATAAATGCTGAATGTATATGCAGTGAACCAGTCTTCTGAATTGGAAAAAGTGATAAAGAGTAATAAGTATAAAGACAGAGTATAGAAAATAAAAACTAAACAACTTATCAAACAGCTCTTGGTAGAAGGGTCACAGAATGTCTTTATTACAGGATACAGTTCAACACGAATGGGCAAACACACCTCTGTAAGGGTTGTTACCAAATATAATGAGATAAGTCAAATGAATTGCAAAACCTACACACTGACACCTTCTGACTAGAAACTGGGATCTAAAAAGCACATTACTAGAAAGCCAGTGACTTCTGGAATAAGTGATACATTAAGATCACTTCTAAATCATGATGAAGGTATTTCTCACAAGGATTCAGTATTTCAAATAATATGGCTGCCATTTATAAGAAACTGTTTTTCAGTGTGATGCATGTGTTTACTGTAAATACAGTGTACACAATCCTGCACAAGATGTTAGCATAATAATAATAGACAAAGACTTGCTATAAGACTTTATGTACTGCAGTACATATTTTCGAGTATTTACAAAATATTTGAATTGATCTACAATGAGTTGGGCCAAGCATTCATCTTTTAAGCATTGGATGAAATGAACATTTACGGAATTTAAATAGCTCTAATCATAAGTAACCCATGTACCAACATTTTGAATACTTTTATAAAGGAAAATAGATTACACATATTAAATTACAGAGCATCTCCCATGTGAGGGTTAACAATAGAGGAGGTGACAGGGAGCTTTTCGGTAGAAGGATACTTATTTAATTAAACTGTTGAATAAGGTACACTAGGGGTGGCTAACAACTGAGAACATCAAACATAAACATAATTATCCAGAAAATGTACTCACACTCTCTATGAGGCTAGCTGACTTGGTATGGTTATTGCTTTCCATACCAGTCCGTGGTACCAGTATTTGGTAGAACGCCGCAGGGTGTGTGCATCCACTAGTGGGTTAAGCAATATCTATTTTTTGTTAGATTATCTTTAAGAAATACAAAATGTACTAATTATTTTCAATGACATTGAATATTCTATAGAAATGTACACTTTTGTAGAGCTGTACACCAAGAACACTCGGTTAAGATGAATGGGAAGGTTTCTTTTTGAAACAATAGTTTAGTCTGGACTCGAAAACACTGACTGACATATGATGAGCAGAGAAGGAAAGCATATCCATATTTATTTCTTTTTAGGAGTTTACCTTTTTTTATTACATATTTTTGTGTGGTTTCTACATATTTTACTCAACAAACCGTGTAATCTTAAAGATAACTTAATCCCAAACTCCCAGGTACTTAAATGAGCATTTAGGTATAACTGAGTAGCTAAAAGCTTTTTCACCAATATGGAGCAATCACTTCCGTGGTCACGTACCCGAGATCTCTTTTTGGCAGGCAAATCCATATATATAGAGAAGTACTTAAACTCCAATTAGCCTATGGTCTCTCTTTTAGCTGATATCATGCCAAAGCAACTATGGACAGAGTGAGTCAGGACTTTCAAAGAAGGCATCAGGAATAATGGATTCAGCATTCTTTAAGCTATATGCATCAAACACCTATGGGTATTCTGCCATGTTGTACCTTTATATAAGCAAATACCAAAAGCTAACTGAATGCAGACATTTATAAGACATTGAACATTTCTCAAATGGGTGAACTATGGTGGACATCACTTCTGAGTCTGAGACAGAGATGCTTTTTTGGGGTATTTCATTTTATACTATTTACATTTGAGATTAACTCAAAGAAATTATTTTTTGCAACTTCAATATTGCTGTTATTTTAAAAAGATAGAAATTAGATAAATTCAGTTGCCATCAAAAAAATTTGAGTAGATTCTTGTTGTAATTATAATATGTTTGTGATTTAGACGTGCAGTTCATCATAATTGATGTGCCTTGGCTAGTGCCAAGAAAATCCATGTAAAGTTGAAAAAACATTATTTTATTTATTGCAATTAATTTCCAGCACATTTTAGATGATAAAGTATGACATACTTGCTGAAATTACGTTCAGCCTTCAGAAAGTGACAGAGTTATGAAACAAGTTTGTAAGGCACCCATACAGCTGGATTGTTATCAGACATAAATAAATAAGAGACAAAGGTGAATATTTAGAGTTAGGCTGACAGGGTAATCCACTGCAAACACGGCGAAGTACCCTGTCAACCAAACTTTAGGTTCATCTACTCTATTTATAATTGGATGAACTGTCATCCTCCCATCAGTGGAGCCTCAATAGGCTCCACTAGTAGAAATCTTAAATCAATGGTGTCATGGTCGTCAGGATGACAGCCTGAGTACCTCAGACCATTGATGTCGGCCTGAGTACCTCAGACGATTCACCCTCTTTGGAGCAGGCATTGATGTAAAATTTGTTTCTGCTCAAAACCACCAGGAAATGTCTGGTGATCCCAAACAGAAAAAAAGAAAAATGGCCTTAGACCCTGGGAGAAAACTTCACTTTAGGAGTTTGCTTCAACAATAAATTAAGTTTGCTGACCTCATCAAATAAATATGACAGCCACTGAGCAACCAAAAATACTTTTAGAAGATTCATTGTGGTGACAGCTCCTCCGAGAGCAACGAGATCTCCCTCAGGCAGGGGGGCAAGAATACACATCTCCACAACTACCTAAACAGCAAACTCATAAAAGTATCAAGAGCCAGAACTCTGAGAAGCTCTAACTCACTTCTCATCCCTCCGAAATTGAAAAAGAAAACCACCCAGTCTTGATACTTTTTGGGTAGTGTACCCAGGTTGTGGAACGCACTCCCTATTGGACTCAGATGCAACCCCTCCTTCTCCTGCTTCAAAAAGGACTTGAAATTCCATCTCCTCGACAAATGCTTTACCAACAAAGCCAACTGCACCAGACTCTGAAAACCCAGTTGACTCTCCTTACTATCTAGACCATCAAGGATTGGTGGTCATTTGACTGTTTCACCTACCTAAGCTATCTCTTGGCTCACCCCTCTAATGTATTGTCTCAAAATGTTTATTGTTATGCATATCTGCTAATGTTTCCTTATACCATGTTTTTCACCACTCTATTATTTCATGTTGTAAAGCATTCTGATACCCATGGGTCTAGCTAGCGCTATATAAAACTTATAAAATCAAATAAAAAAAATAAAAAACTAAAAACCCATCTCTGTTCAATTCTCAATAACCTCTTAGTCATGTTAGGTGTGGTGGGAGACAAATTAGGTTTATCTAGGACTGTCCATCTCATGGCATCGGCTTGGTGGTTCTTCTCCAAGAAGTTTTTGTGAGTTTAGTTGTTTGCTTCTCAAACCTGATGGTACTTTTGTGTTCCGATATTCGGATTCTGACTTTGCGGGTGGTCATGCCAACGTATCTGAGTCTGCATGGACACGTGATATGGTATATCACTCTCTCACTGTTACAAATCGTGTGGTGCCACAGTTCCCATGGTTTATCAGTGCCAAAATCAATTGTCTTAGTTACGGAAATCTGTGCACATACCGCGCATGTTTGCGGGAGGAATGTCCCTGTACTGGTGGAAGTCCCGAGAGCGTATTCTGCGTGGTAGACTGAATTGTACAGAGTCTGGTGTGTACCAAGCTATCTTTGAGATTACAACTCCGTTTAAAGGCGAACAGCAGTTTTTCTAGAGATTGCTTTCCTTTATTCAGGATGTGCCAGTTCTTATTAATCAATTTTTTCACTTCATTAGATAGGATGCAAAAAGTGTTCACGCAGACAAGTCTTATTTGGGGATCTCTGTTAGAAAGAGTGTCAAGCAAGCCATCTCTGTTGTTGTGTAGTAGAGCTCGTTTAGCTGATTTCTTTATTAGGGATGCTGGGTAGTGTCTATCCAGGAAATTGCCTCGTAGCTTAGTAGAATGTTCTTTGTATTTTTCTATGCTTGAACAGTTCCGTCTTAATCTTAGGAACTGTCCGAATGGAACGTTGTCTCGCAGGGACTTGGGATGGTAGCTGTCATATTGCAAGAGAGCGTTCCGAGCCATCGGATTCTGATACAGCTCGGGTTTCAAGGCAACCAGTGCAAGGGACAATAAGGAGATGAAGAAATGGTAAGCGTTCTTTGCTGTATTCACAGGTGAACTGTAGATGGATATTTTGAGTGCTGAGCCAATGGTGGAATTGTACAATAGAGATAGCGTCACCATGCCACACCACCAAAATGTCATTGATATACCTCTTCAATAACAATAGATGGGAACGGTAGGGATTGTTGGCTGAGAGAACCTTCTCCGCCTCAAAAACATGCATATACAAATTCACCAGACTGGGGGTGAAGGAACTCCCCATCGAAGTACCTGATATTTGTAAATATAATCGCTCTTCAAACTGAAAAAATTCTCTTTTTTGGCCGGCGTGGCGCATTTCATGATGAAAGATGTTGGTGTGATGGTATCAGGTTTGTTAGAAATCAGAAGACTCTCTACGGTGGTTAGGGTTTGGTCCTGTGGGATGCACGTGTATAAGTGTTCGACATTGAAAGAAACCAAGAAGTTGGTCTCGCTGTCAAAGGCAGTATCCTTTAGTATGCACAGAGCATCTTTGGTGCCCTGTAGATATGTTGGCATTTGTTTTACCAAGGGTCTCAGAAAGAAATCAACAAATTGAGACAGTGGTACTAGAGCAGAACCAATCCCTGAAACGATTAGCCTGCCTGGTGGTGGTCTTTGAGTTTTGTGAATTTTGGGAAGTATATTGAAGTAAGGAATAATGGGTTCCTTTGTTTTCAAAACATCTGCCTCCTTGGGTGTTATCCACTCATTGTCTAATGCTTTTTCCACCATCGATGAAATGATATCCAGTATCCTGTTGGTTGGGTCGGTCTGCAGTGAAAGGTAGGATGTGGCCATCCCAAGTTGGTGTAGACATTCAGACCTGTAGTTTGTTATATCCATTATTACTGTGGCTCCTCCTTAGTCTGCCAACTTGACTATGATGGATTTGTCTTTGCTTAGAGCTTGTAGTGCCAGTTGTTCCCTCTTAGGAAGGTTATGATAGACGGGGGCAGTGGTCAGTTTTGAGTGAATGTCGTTGAGAACAGCTTTCTCAAACGTGGCCACTTCTACAGGTAATTGTCCAACGGGTGAATTGAATGTTGACTTGTTGCAGAGATTGGTATTGGTTATAGTTGTCTCTGTGATATTTAAGGTTTTCTCAGCGCAGAAGAAATGTAGCCTTATTTTGCGAAATAATTGGTGTATCTCCTGGTGTAGCTGCAACAGGTGCCTTGTTGAAGTAAGTACGAATCCAAGTCCTTGGTTAAGTACGCGTTCTTCATCATCTGTCAATTCATGGTCGCCCAGATTTACCATTGGGTTGGATCTCTGATCAACACTGGTTTTACTATGGTCTTTGTCATGCTCCGTGTGTTGCGTGGAAACATCGGGGGCTCCAGTGCACTTGTTGTCATCTTTTTCCTCTTGATCGTCTGCGGCCCTGTCCTAAAAAAGACTGGGTGCAGCCTGACAGTGGAGGTGGCTGAAATCCCATCATGGGTCCTTGTGGTCCTAGGCCCAGAGGTGTCTGCCACTGGGTGCAGGAATCAACAGGGGGGTACCATAGGTGGGCAACCTCAGACTCCAACTGGAGGCCAAACACACAAGGGGACCCTACTGGCGGCCCCCAAACACGCTTTCCGACATGGTTTCCATGTCAGACAGGCCGGCATGGAAACCATGCTGGAAACTGTGCATCATAATCCCAAGGGCGGAAAGGCCCGCCCTTTGGTATTATGAGCCGGTTCCAACTGGCTGACGGGCTCCTTTTGCACATCGGAAGCCAGCTGAAATTACCGGCCGGTTTAAATTCCAACCGGCTGATACATAATCAACCAGTCGGAAAGGAAACCGACGATGGGGATCAGAAAGCCTCCGACCTCCATCGTAGTGGCCCCTAAATGACATACTTACTATAAAAAGAGAATGGTCCCCCGACTGTTATTTAATTAGCACATTGTGGTAGTGTTTGTAAAGTTTGTGACAAGACGTAGATAGGGCGATTCACAAAGAAATGAGTGAATATGCACCCATAAATATACTCCTACGAATGTGTGAAGATTTAAAACTTTTTGGAACTCCCAGTAAATGCCTGAAAATCTGCATTAGAAAAAAGATTCCAGGGACCGTATTATGGAAAATTCCCAGGGGGTGCAACTGGCATGTGTGCCTGCTATGCGCACCCCAGGGCACTTTGGTATTACAGAAAAGGCTGCAGACACTTGTGCAGCCCTTTCTTTAATACAGATAGCGCTGACACACATATAGCGCCGACGCTATCAACAGAGGGTGTTCCCTCATTTGCATGGGTGTGGCTCCATGCAAATGAGGGATCCCTTTGCCTCTACCCTGGACTGTATTATAGACGTGGGCACAGAGGCAAAGATGCTGTTAGGTGGCGTACTGACAGTGCGCCACCTAAAAGGTGGTGTACTGTCAGTGCGTCCCCTGATGGCAGCCCTCTGGAGGGGGGAACAGGGGGTCCTATGAACCCCCCAGAATTCCTGTTGCTGACAGGTGCAGTCACTCACTGCACTCGCCTGCAAGGAGATCTCGCTCCGGGTTGCCGCCTGCACAGTGAAACGTCAGCTGCTTCACAACCACTTAGTTTTTCACTTGAATGCGCTGCGCCCAGGGCGGCACGACTTAGCGGCTGCCCTGGGGGCAGCACATTCAATGTAATAGGGCACACTTTCCATCTTTTCACCCAGCGCACCTGTTTTAAAGTGTACTGTGGCGCAAACAGGAAAAGTGCAATTTATGTGTAATAGGGCCCCAGGCGTACTACTGGTTATGCTATGTGACATAATCCCCAACCTTTCATTTCTCCAAAGCAACATTTTACATAGCCTGGACTTTTGCCCAGTTTGGTAATGCACATATTCTTAATTTTATTCTCCACAGGACAAATGTTTTCCATAGGGACAAACTTCTTGTACTTCTGTTACGTATCATATTGCACTAGCCAGGAAACAGTCTCCTACCCATTGTCACAATCCCAATATGGCCACCTCATTGTAATGCTGAGGCTTCTTGGATGCTCCTTCCTTTAATCTGGATTGATGAAATCAAAGTACAAAGGGCTCCTGAAATGTTTTGGGGCTGACAGAATTCCCCATTCTTTGAGGTTACCCCTTTTCTTGCCTCTTGCACTGATTGCACTGCTTACCAATTTGGCTCTACCCACTTGCACATTGATGGTTACTGTATTGTTTCCTCCCCAATGTCTCACTTTGACATTCTGGGTTTAAGTCAACCACTTCACTCCTTGCAGGTGGTGGCCCACTTTTGGCCTTTATTTGCTACTTCATTACCTTTTTCTCCTTAAATTCTTCTTGTCATCTCCTGTATTTATCCCTGATGCAACTTACATCCATGAGTGCGATATCAACGTGTTTTCTTAGGCTGTTGTTGGTTGATCCTCCCCATTGCCTCACTCCGCAGACTACTGTTCCACCTTGTTATCTCATACACAGGATGCATTGCAATGCTAGTATCTTGTAGACAGCAACCATCACCTGGTTTTGACTCAGAAGACATAAATCCCAACTAGAGTACATTGACTGCTGACCCTTGGTGGGGATTTCTGAAGAGCCTGCAACATAAGAGAGGAGGAAGAGTGTTTAAGTACAGTCTGAATACAATAGGATTAAGATTTTATGGATAATTTTGCAGATTCTTTCTTGTGCCAACAATGCCCGTAACCCTTATCTGAGAATTCCTTTAGCACATTTTAAGCATTTTTGAAAGTGAATATTCCTATGTTTGTGCTTCCTCATATGAACATTCAAGTCTAGATTTACCATCCACTTCATAATCGCACCAGAGCAATGATTCCATTTCTGTGATGTCTCCTTGGATTCCAACAATTGCTGAGTTACGAGTATGTCAAACCATCTGAAAGTCTATAGTGTCTTGAATAGTAAGCACATTGTTTTACCCGAAGCAGAACATCAGCCTGATCAAAACTATGTCCACATAGGTCTCCTTTATCTCCGCTTAGTCAGAAGGAGTCAAACTGTAGTGTTCTCTGTCAAACATGGAATATTGTCATATTGGAAGGCCTTGAGAACTGTCCCACTGACAAACCCTCTAGATTAATGTTAAAATATCAAGAGCACACCATAGTGCACAATGTGTAACGCCACAGGATCCTTCCTCTACAGTTGGTAATCAAGAAACTGGTCCAATAAACCCATATGTCTGTAATTTCCGAAGGTGTTAAACCCTTCCTTCAAGAATCACTTCTGAAGAACCTCTGAAAATCATTGTTTTTGACTTGCTGCCATTATTGTTAGTAGACTTTACCATAAAACTTTCAAAGAGTCTGTGAAAAGAGCTATGTAAACCTATAGTGGGTACTTCAAGTATGACAAACATTGGCACGGGCATAGTAGATAAATGTATGACTCTCTGCTTGCATTGAAAAATGTGGCTCATCTTCAGGAACTCTGGCAAATTCATGAAAACAAACAAGTAGGAGTGAGTGTGTAATCATGTAGTCATGATTCCCCCAGAGCAGGGTTGTGATAAAGGCACACAATTTATATTTTTCCCACTCAAAACGTTATCAAGTGTTGACTGTGTAACTCTACTAAAATTATGAGAAGGTACAACAGGGTGCCCTCATTACAAAAAGGCTGGAAGGGGGAGATCTATGATTAATTGTTTGCATAATAAATTGGGGCCTAGCAAATACATTTTCAATCATTTGGTAGAACTTTCTAAAACCAGTTTGTTCAATATTGAGAGCATCATCCTTTTCCCACTTCCTGGAAGGGTGGTTAAAGCACCTTCATGACAATCTCCACTAGCTTCCAATTCTAGAAGAACTATGACAGACTTTTTTGTTCCTTCTGCAGGAGTTAGACCAAACGTTTCCTTTTTTAGTAAGTGCGAATTATTCCAATGGCATAGTAAAGATGTTATCAAATTCTGGCTCACATCACATGCAAAACCTCGCTGTAGTTTAAATCAGAGCAAACTGCCTGACTTTTCACTTGTAGTACGTTTCCGGGAAAACGTTCAACCAAAAACCTCACTGCGTACCAACCAAATTAGATTTGAAACTTTATATGGCCAAACAATTAGCAATTTTGGCCAAACAAAAGGGAAGGCACTGTGGCTCTAAAGCATAAGAAATAATTAAACCACTGAATATGCTCCAATACATTTGACAGTGAATTATGGGAGAATCTGGTTCAGACATTTAAAGTGATATTCAAAGTATAACCAGCCTACCATTTCTTCCTTGTTTGCAGTTTTCCCTTCTTTAGATGAGAAGGGCCTCTGGAACTGGCACTGGCCTGATGCTGTCCGAGGTGCCTGATGCTCTGTTCGTGGGTTCCTAAAAGCAACTATTATTATATTGGTCAGTAATCCCCTGGTGGCTCTCACAAAGGAGGTAGCAATAGGCACACTAGGGGCCTGATTGAGAAAGGTATCTTATATTTGTGAGTAATGTACACTTTTGAGGAAGTGTACTTCTTTTGGCTATTCACAATCTCACAGTATAAGCTACTACTAAAAAGATTTAAAAAAACATAGTAAGTTCAACACCACACAAGGCCAACCACTGATACCCCCTTGAAAATAACGGAGATATGGACTTTAAATAAAACCCTATAGGAAATAATGTAAGATTCAGTTAAAATATTTTAACTAGTTAAAAATATAAATACACTTAACGTAATGTTAAAAATATAAAAATAGTGCATATTTATTTTTTTGATATTTTATCAAATAATTTTTATTGTAAACATTAATGTCACTTTTTTGTAATAAAATCAAAATAGTCAGACTTAATTATATAATCACTTTTAATAGTTATTATAGCATATTAAAATATTGTTGGTGATCATATTACTTAATTACAATTTCAGTAAAATAATTGTAATTTAATTTAATAAAAATAAATCAATTACAGAATTAATTCAAAATAAATAAAATAGTGATACCACATTTTTTCTTTTGTTCAAAATTATGTCACATTAATATTTAAATCAAAAATATTGTAAATATTTTTGAAGTTAAATAAACATTTGTACTTTTTCCTATACTTTACCAGAGGGAGAATTCGCCGTCAGGGAGCTTGGGGCAGCCAGTCAGCTGCAGTACCTGAATGATTTAATACTGCCTCTGCTGTCGGACAGCTAAAGGGAAATATTGGGTGATGCAATCTGCCAAGACGATATACGAAGTGCAAAAAAAATGTTTAAGGACAACAAGGGCCCTAGACCAGATGGGTTCACAAATCCCTGTAATCAACCATTTCAGACAAGCTAGAGAAGATATGACCATATAGAGCATTTGGAGCCTGTACCAAGGGATGTGGGAGAGGTGACAATATCTGTAATACACAAATAGGGGAAGAATCCACAACTATGCACTACATGTAGGCCAATAGCTCTAAAAAACATGAACATCAAACTTTATTTGAAGATTTTAGCAATTAAAATGGAGACGATCTTACCTAGTTTGATTCACTCTGACCAATCTGAATTTATAGCTTCCAGACAGATGCAGAACATTATCTGTACAATGGTTTACCTGGATGAAATGGTACAGAAGAAAAATATCTGGCCATTAAAGTTTTTCCAACGCCAAGATAGCCTTTGCCAGGGTGGATTGGTCTTACTTATGGATGATTATGGAGAAAATGGGGTTTGGAGCACAATTTCTAACAAGACAATTACTGGGCATCGCAATTGGGAATAGTAATTGAATGGTTGAAGGCTGAAACAGACAGAATTGTGGCATCTATGAATGATGCGATAGTGGGGCAACCCTTGTGGGATCTGATTTGACTACACAGGGTGATAGACCACCTAACGCTCATTTGTGCATTCGCGTGAGCACAACTCTTTCTGAATGGGTCACAGTAGGAGTGGACTCGAGTAACCCTGTATGTAGTTCGCGTAGTAGTGCTACGTGTAGCTACGCGAAGAGCACTTCGCACTACGCGAGATACGCGTAGCACTACCCAAACTGCGTAGTACGCTGTTCGCAATGATTGCTCAGTGCCGGATGCATATCCGCACTGTGCAATCATTGCAAACGGCATCTTGCACAGTGCAAGCGGTCGTTTTCTGCCGCTCAAGTAGATTTTTACTCGAGCAGCAGCTTTCTCAACGTGGACTGGTAGTTTTTCATAGCGAGCGGTCGCGAGCATTTGCGACCACTCACAATGAGAAACCTGACCTCCCCGCATTAAGAATCTCGCCAGGAGGTTTATTTTCCATGCTCGCGATCGGCAACTTGATGTTACTGATCCCGAACGAGGAAAAAGTCTCGTCGGGATGTCATTTTGCTTGCTCGTGGTTGCCAACTTGACGTTGAGGACCGCAAGCGACCAAAAAATGCCTACTATGCTACGCTACGCGATTTTGCACTGTGCTACGTGCAATTTGCGTAGCGCGAAGTAGCACAAACTACGCAAACTTCACGAGTGTAGCGTAGTTGTCCACCCAGGGTTAAACTCGAGCCAACCTAGTTACCCTCTGCATAAACCCCTATTCACTATAATGCCTAGTTTACTCCTGCCTCTGAGACAAGCCTGGTTGAAAGTTTAGAAGGAGCGGCATGTCAGGCAATCTCTGATACATATTCTGGAGGGATTTAACAATCCTTTAAACAGTGCAAGCTTGAATTTGGGCTGAGGGAAACAAAGAACCTGAGATTTATACACGTACAAAATTGAGTGATGCATTCTGAAGTAAAAGAGGCAGCAAATAGAGATAAGACTCCATTTGAGAGAACAGTAGGCAAACTCCTCTCCACAAAGGGGCAGTCATGAGTGTCTATAAATTACTAATGGGAGCGACTGAGAGAGTGCATTGGGTATATAAGGGGCAGTTTGGCAGATATTTGATCAATCAGAGTGGAATGAGGCAGTAGGACATCTTCCAGAAAGACATACATAAAAGCTCCATTAGCCTACAAATTAAAGAAATATATTACAAATTAAATATTTAACTGGCATTATACCTCGGTGATGATATTTAGGATCTACCCTACAGCCTCGAATTACTGTTAAAACAGAGGTGGAATGGTAGAAACTATGCTCTACAAGTGCTGGAAATGTCCAAGTATTGTAGGCTTGATATCGAGTTTGGTGGGCATCCTGTGGGCCGCCACGCCAGTGCCCCACAGGAAGACTGCCAAACCCGTAGTCAGACTGCTGGCCAGATTAAAAGTTAATCTGGGGCTGGCAGTCATTGCTACAGCGGTGTTCTGGTGGTATGTATCTAAGGCACATAGGTGTGCCTTAGACATGCACCACTGGGAGACTGCCGCAGCCCGTTCCTGTACATTATAGAATGCACAATGTTGTGAATTCTATAGGATGCAGGAACTGGGGTTGCAAATGCACAGGGGGCACAGCATGTGCCCCCCCCTGCATTCACCCCCTGGCCCAGGAGTGGCATGGGGCCCTAAAAGGGCCCCCATAGTTTCCTCACGACCACCCTTTTCATGGCGGACTCACCGCCATCAAAAGGAGGACAGTGAGGAAACTCGTAATATGCTTGGCTGTGCCACAGCGGCATCGGCAGCATAATACTCCCACATACCGCTGTTTCAACGCTACGTGATCATGGATCCCCAGCGGTTACAGCAGTCCTGTGGCAGTCCAACTGCCCAAGTCATATTACAGCAGGAGGACCGCCAGTCTGGTGGTCCACAGACTGCCACCAGGGGTTCTGTGGTCTTATGGACCGCAAAACTCATAATCAGACCCTGTGTCTTTTTTAGAAGAGTGTGACTGATACTTTGAGGAATATTTTAGGCTTCCCACTTCTTTTTGATCCAAGATGCTAGTGGTATACTGCAGTACAATGACTAGGGACCTCTAAAGTGGCTACTGCACTACTCTGGAAAAAGGTAAACCCTTGTATTCTAGATCAGTGGTATCAACAGCTGTATAGCATTCTTGCTATGGAGAAACTCATTAACAATTTTGAAAATACATACCTCCTGCTTAAAGTTCAGTGGGGCCCATTACTTAGGTGGCTCTTAGAGGGTACCCCTATAGATCAATTGTTACCACAGTGGAGGGCGCTTGGTCTATTATCTCGAATACCAGAGATGGGGAAGATAGGGTCACACAGTGTGGAGTGGGGGAAGTGGACACCTGGGCCGTCCTGGTGAAATAGAATTGTCTTGTCACATTGGGGGGGGGGGGGTTAAGTTGTACAGAGGAAGGTTTTATAGAAAATGTGAACTGTGGTGAACCTTCGGCATATACTACAGAAATGTGTTCTCTCATGATTGCTTTCTGTAATGTATTGTTTATACCCAGAGAAATGACCAATAAATTGTTCTTTTTGCGCTCTCAGTGAACCATGTTTCAGTCAGATAAACACAATCCACATCGTTCCCAAAATGAGATAAAAGAATTTGTACACTGTGCGAGCAGGAATTTTTGTATCTTAGTCTTCAAGTGTAATAATGAAATAACCCTGCCATTGGTCGAATGGACGTTTGTTAGTCGACAAGGAGCAATCATTTACGTCAAACACCACGAACAGTGAAATCCAATTGCTTCACAAGAATCGATAAAGAGAGTTGGTGCGAGTTAAAAGGTTTTATTAACAAATTATTAAAATCAATGTATTTACATATTACACTTGGTTATCATTGTTACAAATTCAAATATTCCATTAGTCAATATTTCAAAATAAGATAAAATACCACATTAGTAAGAATTACAAATGAAATAGACAAAATACAGTGAATGTGTTCCATAAAGGAACACCCTAATGTAAATTAATTGGGTTATTGGCATAACAACGTAATTTCTTCTTCAAGCAAGGTAAGGTGTCAGTTTCAGAAACCCAAAAGGAGAGTTCTGATCAGAGGTTAAAAATTCAAAGGCATGAAGCCTTAGCACATAATCAATGGAAAATTGTCAAACGCTTGAAAGTATTCTCAGCTATAAATCAGCCGGTTACCTATTCGCTGAGTGAGAAAGGGAAGGGCTCTGCTGGGTTCTCTCATCTCCTGCCCTGACCAAATTGGGATACACATGCTAATATAATTCAACCAAAATATCATTAACAACAGAAACTTGAATTTCCCCGTTCCCACTAACCAATCAGTATCCATCAAACTCTGTAACCAGGTAAAATCCCTAGTTTCCCATGTCTTCACAATCTAGTACAGAATCTAGTCCTTGAATTGTTACATTTGATCAAGTCTTGTGGTTCAGACAGTTCTTCCCACGAGTCGTGTTTCCTTCTATATCCTCTCCTCTTGGTGAGAACCTTACTATCAGTTGTCTAATACATAAGAAATGTCCATTTACTAGCTAACAAAAGGCTTCTGGAAAACTACACCATCTGTAGTGGAGGGAGAAAAACATATTAGGCAGAACAACAAATTAATGTGAAAACAAGCCTCTCAACCATAACTTTAAGTCAACATTTAATATGGTATTAGTAGTAAGGCTAACTTAAATCAAAACAATATGTTAATTTATTTGTGTGCTTTTAATGTCTAAAGGCCTGATTACGTGTTTGGCGGACAGGGTTACTCTTTAACAAACGTGATGGATATCCCGTCTGCCAAATTACAATTCCATTATATCCTATGGACCTTGTAATACGGTGGACGGGATACCCCTCATGTTTGTGATGGAGTATCGCATCCGCCAAACTCGTAATCAGGCCCTAAGTCTGAATACCTACTACATTTCACATTTATAATGCATATATCACAGCTTATAAATTTGCACTTTTTTTTTGTTAAATGCGTTAGGTAATTTGCTCTATCAATAGCGTATTCCACTCCTGACCTTCAGATGGATGATCAGCATGTAGCTGAGGATTTTTGACTCTTTTAACTCTTTTGGTTAGTCCACAGGGTTTATTAATTTGCCAAGAATTACATAGTGGTCATGGATTGACAGGAACAGCAGGACTATCCGAGTGTAGCTGTTTACTTGCATTTATTCGAGTTGGATGTGTGTTGCCAAGATTCAAACAATATAAAAAACCCTTTAGTACATGAAAGTTCACCAGCACGAGAGCCTACTCACTGAAAGCTTGCTCTGCAAAAACACCACATGTCTTAGTTTTTTGCCTAATTCCATATAAGGGCAACAAAGATGCTATGATGTATGATATGTGATGATAAATATAAAATAATAATCATAGGAGGAAGATGATTAAGGATCGTCTACAATTCTAACACAGTTCTGCTTTAAAGTACACTAGATATAGCTGTTCCTCTAGGGAAAAAAATACTTTTTCCTTAAAGCCAGTAAAAGAGATTTGATTTTCTCACTGATAGAAGCATGAGGAATATTTCTGTCAAGTTAAAATGATTTGACAAAGTGTATATAGAGGAGCATGTTTAATATTCAGCAAGTATCTTCTGGTAGTTTGGATGATTGTATCACAACCCCTAGTGCTGATAGCATTGTGCCACATTCCGATACTTCATTAATTATAACTTTTGCATGACTAATGCACATACTACAGGGATATATGTTTGGCACTATTGTCATATGTTTGAATCCTGGTTGACCACCCTAGTCTTTCATACCTATGAGGACAATAAAATGATTGTCATAGGTCGGGGAACAATAAACATTTAAAAATACAGGAGACCTTGCAAGTCCCACTTGAAAGGTTTGTCTCTAATTTCCTTATTACAGGCAACCTTTGACTTCTCTAGTCATCTGTAATAAATAAATGATGTTGTTGCTCAAATAAAATATGTTATTACATTTGAGATTTGACATCACAATGCCTGCTGCCAGAGCCTGGTGCCACGGGGAAAGGCAGGACTCAAAGTTCCTTGACCTGATAGAGAAAATCGGCTTTTGATCTCGTTCATATATATAGTCCCAGAACTCCTTGATGACATGCAAAATCCTTATAATGTACAGCAGGGGGTATCTTATCCCTTATATTATCTGTTAATATGGTCAAGAAAGTCACTTAGGGGTGAATGTGTGCTCTACAAATAGGCTTGTAATGTTATGCAACAAAATTAAGCAAAACTTAATACGCTTTAATAATAATAATAAATCTCAAATGCACACATTTAATGGTACACATCACATTCACAATTTATACTTGAAATATAGAAGCACAGTGGTTAAGTAACAAAAGCACTTTTAATTATGAGACTTTGTTAACACCTAAGCGATATGTTATGTTTATGAATGGTCATAAGCTTTCTGTCTGTCCCACAAGAATACTACAGGCCCTATTAACAGGCTGCACTTTGTAGTACGTTTATGTTAGACCTGTCATCCTTAGGGTGGTCTTCCCCCAAATGTTTTACTTTTTGCCTCAATGTTTTGCTGAATCTCTTTGTTACCCTTAGGACTCTGAGCACTTTACCACTGCTGACTAGTACTAACGTGCATGTGCTTCTTCCCTAAACATGTGTGTCATTGATGTATACCTGTTTGGCATATGTAATTCACCTGCAAGCCCCTTGTAAAGTGGTATACCATATACCCAGGGCCTGTAAGCTAAATTCTACTAGTGGGCTTGCGGGCACTGATTGTGACATTAACAGAAGTAGCCTTTTAAACCTATCACAGGGCTCACACTGCAGTGCATGTGTGTGCAGTTTACTGCCACTTCAACTTGCCATTTAAAATTCCTTAATAGACTTTTAAGCTGTAATTACTGATCAGAGAAGAGTAGTCAGTTCATGATTTATATCTTTGGAATGGTAATGATAAATCCTCCTTACTGGTGTAGTTGGATTTAACATGACTGTTTTGGAAATGCCACTTTTAGAAAGTGGGCACTTCTCTCCATTCACTGCTCTGTGTACATTGCAGTCTGTCTCCAATACATGTCTGGGGTGAGTGAAGCTACACATTGTGCATTCCCTCTAGACAGCCACAAACGCAGGAAGGCTAGGTGTGTCTCAATACCCATCTATAAACATCTATATTCTGATGGTCCTGCCTGGGCAGGATGGGATGGAGGGGTTAACACTTCACTGAATAGGTAGTGTCCTGTCCTTACACAAAGGGCTGATATATCCCCCAGAGATAGCCTGGCAGACATAGCTGAATTGAAAGGATATTTGTGCACTTCAAAGATCACTCTGTGAAGTCACCCGTCACGCCCACTTCAAAGGTACTTTTGGGAACAATAGGTACTGGGTCTCTGACCCCCTAAAATCAGATACTACCGGACTTGTAAATGAAACTCTGCCAAAGGAACTGCTGTGCTGCTTAATGAACTCAACTGGACTGCTGATCTAGAAGGCCTGCTTTTCTGTTTATTGCCCTGATGCCTGTTGCTCTCTGACTATGCAGAAAGAGAGCTGGGCTCTGCCTTTTCTCCAAGTGTGGTCTAAGTGCTTGTTGGCTTGCCTCCTGTGTTATGTGAGCCCCGTTCTCCGTTGACGTCGGCGAACAGGGTGGGGCTGACTACCAATAAAGAGGGCAGTCTGTGAATGGAGCGTGCTATGCTTTCCATTACAGATTTCTGCCGAGCTTTACCCACACTCCAGTCCTTAGTCACACTCACCCGATTCCTCATTGCTGTTACTCTGTCGGGTCTCGGGCATCAGTTGTTCTTGGCGTTCCCTCACCGGCCATTCCTTGCACTTTTAGCTTTTCCAGGACAGCGCTTTGTCTTCACCAAACCTGTATGGAAAAAACAAGGTGAAGAAATTATTTAAAGAATCCTCGCCTCCTATTTCTCAGTAGGATTGAGGAATGGAATTCCCGAATATATTTTACTTATCTGATGTCTTGCTTGCCACGCTGTGAGGTTTTGGAGCCCCTTCATTGGTTTCCCTGCATTCTTTATTATGCTGAAAAATACGAAAGTAGAAATAGGTTAATTTCCTGAACCCTAAGGATAGCCAAATCTATTTTTGACCCAGCACCTTTTTTAATAGCATTTCTCTGATTTTTATCCTGTCTAGGAAAATATGTTTTTTTGTTGGGTCTAGTTAATATTATGGTGTCTTTTGTTAATGTTAGTACTGTTCATGCTCTTCATGAACTGAATACCAGTTGCTGCATCCCTAACGTTAATGCTCACTACCTTAATGCTCACTACCTTTTCTGTTTGTAGACATAACAATTCTAAGTTAAATACTGCGGGCCCGATTCACAGAACAAACTTAAGACTAAATCCTAAACTTAGTACCATTCTGGTATTCACAGAATGCACCTAGTACTTCTGGTATTCACAAAATGAACTTACTACTTTTGCTATTCACAGAATGAACTTAGTACTTTTGCTATTCACAGAATGGATTTACGACTACTAAACTTACGTCCGCACTCGGGCCGGAAATTCCGGCCCGGAGGCGGAGCTTCCGGCCCGGAGGCAGGGCTTCCGGGCCGGAGGCGGAGCTTCCGGGCCGGAGGCGGAGCTTCTGGCCCGGAGGTGGGGATTCCGGCCGATTTAGCTATGGCCGAAATCTCCACCTCCGGGCCGGAAGCTCCGCCTCTGGCCCGGAAGCCCCGCCTCCGGGCCGGAATTTCCGGCCCGAGTGCGGACGTAAGTTTAGTAGTCGTAAATCCATTCTGTGAATAGCAAAAGTACTAAGTTCATTCTGTGAATAGCAAAAGTAGTAAGTTCATTCTGTGAATACCAGAAGTACTAGGTGCATTCTGTGAATACCAGAATGGTACTAAGTTTAGGATTTAGTCTTAAGTTTGTTCTGTGAATCGGGCCCATTACATCTATACCTTCAAAAGAATTGGAAGAGGGACGTTCATCAGGTATCTCACATCACACTATTTTTTAAATGTCTTTTCACTAAATGCATGAATATACTTACCCTAGGTTATTTTCATGTAGGATGTATCTGCAATCAACCCAGTAAGACTATTGTGCCATCATGTTTGACTCCTCACTTTCCTTGTTTTGTTTTCCCCTTTTCCTCACATTCATCTCTTTGGCTTTGACTATGTTGTGCTGATTTGGTGGGTGAGGGAATTTGGGATCCAGCATCTGTTCCTCCACCACGCTTCTGCGGAAACACCAGGTAAGCTCCACATCATGTCCTTGAGACTCAGGGATATCAAAGTCTCTAACCCTGCTCCTGTGTCTGGTTCAAGTGGACCCACATATTTGCAACATAGACATAGATGCATCTCCTGGCTGCATGTAGCAGAACCGGCACATTGACCCGGTTGTGGGAGTACATTAGGCGCTTCACTCTCAGAACCAAGGCAGCGTTTTGAGAGCCTGACGCATGGGAACCATGCTTCTCCGCTGCACAAGCTAGGAAAGATCAACGCATCCCTCGATTGCATGGAGAAGCCAGTACATCACTCTATGGAACCAACACATCTTGACCCAGTGTCTTGCCTTTAAAACCGATGCATATCCATCCCTGCATGGAGAAGAATCGAAACATCCTTGACTTGAGGGACTGAGATCGACGCATCTCTCAACACATCTCACAGGTGCAACAAGGAAAGGTACTTTATTCATTGGCGCCTGCATGGGTCCTATAGTCTGCCGGTCCTCCATCACTGTCGGCCCAAATATTGACTTTGCCCCAGTCCAGTGCAACCTCAAGTAACTGTTAAAGTGCTATTTGCTTCTAAGTGCTATTTTCACGTATTCTTTTAAAAATCATATCTCAACTTCTATACATTGGATTTTTGTCGTTTTGGTCTTGTTTTGTTTAGAATGTAATAATCAATTTTTATAAAAACGTGTGGAGCCTTTTGTGGTGTATTGATTGTGTTACTGTCTTTGTGTGTTGCACAAATACTTTACACATTGCCTCTTTAGATAAGCCTGAATGCTCTGTGCCAAGTTACCAGAGGGTGAGCACAGGCTATCTTTTAGTGTATACTTAGCTTACCCTGTTTAGCTTACCCCGACTAGAGTGGTGGTTTCTGCCGGCGTGGATGCACACCTCAGCCAACCAGGAATCCCAGTTCTAGCAGTTTAGCAGTAAAACACCAGTATAACTCATGTACTACTAAAAATTATTAACTAACCTTCATGTTCAGAGCTCCGCCTCTGCTGCTTCAATCTTTTCTGTTTGGAGATCTCATCCTGATTACGGAGGTCTCAGCACATAGATGCCAACGTGTTATTTTCAAATGTCTTCTGTTTACCTTCAGAACTTTTCACAATAAAGGTCCTGCCTCTCTCAGGAATAGAATTCAGGCCTACCTTGACTCTCGTTCTCCAGGATCCGCTAATCAGTTACTACTGTTGATCCCTTCAGTACAGCGTGCTCGCCTGGGAGGCCGTTCCTTTTCTTTTTTGGCCTCTAAGCTGTGGAATGGTTAAATGCCATACATATTGAAAATACTTAAATGTGTAAAAGGAAATTGGCATGAGTAAATCTGCATATGTAAATCTACCTTTAGGAATAGGGCCCCCTGTGCATAAACTGCATCTTTGCATCAGTCACAGGTTGTTTCTGCCTTTGATTAAATAGGCCTTTCTCTTGACTTTCGCTACTTCGACACACACTGATGTATAGAAAACTGTAATCTCTGTGTGCAAAAATACTGTTCCTGATTCACAAAGGCAGTGTCTGTCGATTTTTAGCGGTGGGATATCATCTGCAGTTGCACATTTTCCTCCTTTTGAGAGATGATTTGTCCACAGTGAAGTCAAGCAAGATACTCAGGGGAGAGTAGTGGGTGTTCATATGGATGTGTCTGAAGGTGGCAGATGTAAAGCAGGATTGTTCAGTGTAAGTCAAGGAGTGACAAATCCATCCCAGATTTCCCGGATGCTCACATAAGACATATTTCCACACAGAGAATATATATTTATCTCATTTACATATTTAGTGCTTATCCTAACATTTTAGTAGTATAGCAACAGGAGCCACCCAAAAATCCTATGAAACCTAGGCAGAATACATTCTGTATCAAGAACATGCACAATGCAGTCTGCATTTACCGCAGGAGAACTCCGTGCGCCAAGACGCCTCAGGGCAAAAGTTTATGCTTAAAAAATTCCTCATTCATTCAGAACTTGGACACTTAGGCCCTGATTCACAAAGGTAACTTACACATTTGAGTAAATTTATACTTTTGATTAAGGTTACTTATTTTCAGTATTCACAAACTTTTGTAGTAACTTACACTTTTGTAGTCCATCATTATACATGGCTAACCACTGGCATTGCAACACCTTCACACAGAATATAAGGGAGGTAGGTACTTATTACAAAAGTTTACAAAAGTATAAGTTACCACACAGTGTAGTTTGTTAATTATGAACAGTAGCAAGCTTACTCAAAAGTGTAAGTTACTACAAAAGTGCAGTTTGTGAATAGCAATTTGTAGTAAGTTGGGTAGTGATTTTGTAATACAACAAGCCATACTGCAACCTTATTACAAAGTGCAATTTGTGATTTAGGCTCATAGAGTACCTCCACCTATAGTCCTTATTCCAGTTACACATTCTCATGCTTCCACATCCTGATTGTGATAAATATTCTTCTCATCACCGTACTTAAGCTACATGAGCCGATTGGCCATGCCTGAGATAATGTGCACTTTTCAGTTTTTCTTTGTCCTGATGATGACCCTTCTCCTATCGAGAGGTCGAAATGCTCTTGACAACTTTGGCAACTCGAACCACAAAATTGATGTTGTGTTTCGATTTCATACAGGTTGTCGCCTACCCAATACACACAATTTGAAATTTCGGATTCCAGCTACTGATATACGCTTTTAGAATTTATTTCAGTTTTACTGGATTACATAACAAAATATCAACAACAAAAATATGGTGAACAAAAATATTGTGATCAAAACATTGAGTACAAAAATATGGACTTTATATACATACAATGTAAAGTTCAAAAATATTGACTAGCGAAATATTATGATCCAAAAGGTTGACATTAGAACAGTAAGTGTATGTATTTAATTAAAAATAAAATCATTATGATTTAAAATAAAATGCTAATGATTTGATTTAACAATTAAAAATATATCCATAGCAAAAATAACATATAGATATTCATTCATTAACTTACAAAGACATGTTAATACCAATTTTTACATAAATTTATCAGTGAATAAAGAATAGATTTTAATATTAAAACATAAATTTCAATTCAATTATTGTAACATTTATATATATTCTAATTAAACACTACACCGCCCATAAGCTATTTAACAACAATACCTGAAATCAAAATGTATTAAATAATTTAAAAATAATTTAAGTAAATACATAAATAGCAATTAATAAACAATTATTTAATATTAATATATATTTTAAATGCTACTCACTCAAAAATGGGGCAAACCTAAACTCTCAATTAAAATGCAATTAATAATTGCATTTATTACACCTGTAGGCGAACAAAGAGCCAATAAAATATAACAAATGAATCAGTTCAAATTAATTCATATACCACTTAAAAAGTGCACAGCCCACCGAATCCTCTACTAAACAAAAAATCTCCAAAAATTATCAATTATTTAAATATGATTTAAAAATATATTTCACAATAACATATATATAATGAAATAAAAACTTATAACAATACAATAAAACAAATTATAATAATCTATATTTTAAACTCCTAATTCTTGTAAAAAAGATATACTTACTTACTTTGAAATTTTTGCCCACAATGTTTTTGTGGCCACTGTATTATGATGCAAAAAGAACTATTGATGGACAGAATGCAGAACAATGTCATACATTCACCCCAGTACAGAGATCTGGGCCTAAATCCATCGTTTTTTTGCTCACCATGCCATTCCAGTTTGGACCTAGCCATATGCAAATCAGTCTTGACCCTGCACCCAATGGGAACAGTCCAGCCCGAACTGCCAGGCCAGGTCCTCCCTGGACTGGAAACAAGCATCCTAGGACCGGTTTCTGGGTTTCACCCCTCTTCAGCCAGGATAGCTTGATTCCAGTGGCATGGAGAGCACGGCACCCACGTCTGAGCATACCCGTCCCACTCGGGGTGACAAATGCAAAAAGAACTATTGATTAACAGAATGCAGAACAATGTCATACATTCACCCCAGTACAGAGATCTGGGCTTAAATCCATTATTTTTTTGCTCGCCATGCCATTCCAGTTTGGACCCAGCCATATGCAAATCAGTCTTGACCCTGCGCCCAATGGGAACAGTTCAGCCCGAACTGCCAGGCCAGGTCCTCACTGGACTGGAAACAAGCATCCTAGGACCTGTTTTGGGGTTTCACCCCTCTTCAGACAGGATGATGGATTTAACCCAGATCTCTTGACTGGGGGTGAATGTTTTGATTTGTTCTGCATTCCGTCTATCAATTGTGTGTCTTTTGCTGCACTGTATTATGATAACAATATTATGGTCACACAATATTTTTGAGTCGATATTTAGGTGGAATACTTTCTTATTATTCTTCACCATGTGATCACTCCTTGCACCATATGGATTATTGTTTATACTTTTTTATATTTAATAAATATATAGGATCTCAATGATCACCAATATATCTTTATTTATTTTTCTTTTATTATTTGACTTGCAGGTAATTTGTTGTAGTCTAACATCAAAATGTCATGCTGTTTAGCAGTTACCTCGTATTGTTGATGTTAATATCTTAAACATGAGGGATTAATCTCACTCTTCTGGAGCTACATTGGACATGAATGATGTACAGGATGTAAATGTGAATAAAGCTGTAACCATGTAGATACGCATGTACATTTGCTATGCCACAAATCTGAGCACAGTGACGCAGGAAGCTGTGGTAGTGAAAGTTTGGAAAAGGTATAGAAAGCACCTTCTTTGAAAGCAATGAAAGGGGTGAAAGGGAAGGTAAGCTTACACAAGGAAAATATTTTCTTTGTGAAGAAAAAGAAATCAAAACATGGAATTAAATTTATTTTAAAACTCTACATCTGCAAATTTTCTGCAGCGCATTGAAGAATATATGGTTATAGAACACAAATAATAGTCATACATTTTCATGGTGTATATTTGAGGCTTTTGCGAGCAGCGGTAATATTAAAAAGGTTTTGCTAGAAGTAAGCTTATAGGATTTCTGACTTTTTTGGGAATCAGACTGAAGGCCTTCATAAATATATATCATAATCACTGCATATATTTCTCTCTAGGAATTGTGTGCTCGATTCACAAAAAATGCTTTTAAATCTACATAAGTACACATAATACTATGCCCAGGTGTAAATTTACGCAATTTGGGCAATTCATATCCAGTCCCAGTAGTATTCCTAGAAAATATTCCCAGATGCATCTTCTCTGGTGAACTATTATAAATATCATTTGCTCTTTGGGGGGAGGGGGTGGCTAAGCCAGCCTAGATGGCGGATGCAACACCCCAGTGCTCTGGCAGCTCCTCCGACAATCGCACTTCATCCAGGCCAGTGATATGACGGGGAAGCCGCTGACCCCCTGCAGTCTACTCACTGCTCATCGGAGTGCTAGGGCAGATCGAGGTGGCATTTGGAGGCAGGAGGCCCGTGAGTCTTCTGATAGCTTATAACATGGTGGCAGCCAGCAGCCGTTAGAGCAGACTGCAATTAGGCGATGGGCGATGGCAGGGAGCCAGCGGTCAAGGTCTCAACTCCCTGCCTGGGCTTTGGAACCCGTCATTGCTGGAAAAGCATTGGGGGATCATGTGCTGAGTGGTCACCAGGGGACCCACGTTCTGTGGAGAGCTGACTCACCCGCCTCGGCACCATCATCGAGGTGTGCAGTAATGCGCTGACCATCAGTGGGCCAGTTCCGACGATGTGAAGCATTAGACCACTAACTGACAGCTCTCTGCAGATGGAGGTTGCTGATCTGTGGCTAAGCCGGGAACCCCACCGAGGCAGTAGGTGAGAGGTGGCACTGGTGAGTGGGGGCATCTGGCAGGTAGGTGCCATAATAGAGGCGTGTGATGGGGCAGTGGCCGGTGGATCTGATGGGGCCCTGGCCATGCACTGAAATACTCTCCCAGCACTCGCCTTCATTGTGGGCCCCACGTATCTTGGCCCTCTGCGAGTGATTCTGTGCTGCTACATGGGGGGTCCCCGGCCGGCAGCTGGAGCGGGCCCTTTGCTGCGGTAGCATGGAGAGGGGCCCAGTCTTATCGACTGGCCCAGCTTGACAATACCCAGGCACTAACACACATGCAAAAGGGCCCTCACTCTACTGCACAGCTCAAAGCGGTCGCCACCATAGTTGAGGCATGCCAGGTTGGTGCCATAATTGAGGCGCATGAAGGGGGCAGTGGCCGGTAGACCTAAGGGGTGGTGAGCAGCCATGCACTGAGATACTCTCCCAGCACTTACCTTCATTGCGGGCCCCACCTCCCTTGGCTCTCTGCGAGTGATGCTGGGCTACCACATGGGGGGTTCTCTGGGCCAGCAGCAGGGGTGGGCCCTTCACTGCAGCAGCATGGAGACGTGCCCAGTCTTATCGACTGGCCTTGCATTGAAAATACCCTGGCACTAACGCTACTGCAAAGGGGCCCTCATTCTACTGCCTTGCTCAAAGCAGCCAGCACGCTAGTCGAGGTGTGAGCAATGCAGGGTGAAGACTAGCGCTGACTGGAGGTGGTGCCCACCAGCCAGGGTTCTTCCCCCACCGGATTCGGTCCAAGTTGGTGCCATAAACAAGGCGCACAAAGTAGAATATTGCAATATAGGATTATAAGAATGAAATGGAGTAATACCACATTTAAGAAATGAGTATTAATCAAGGGCACTTAGTCATTGATAATTGTTTGTGTAAATAAATATTTCACACTGTTGGACTCCATAAAACAAACATATCAACAATTCAAATTGCTTACTTGGGGCACTCAGCCCAGACGTTTTAATGATATGTATGCTGAATAAATCGCAGTAATCACTTGGCTACAATAATGTGATATGGGAAAGATATGCTCATAATCTTACCTATCATGCAACAAAAGTGAAAAGTTGTTATGCAACCATATGTATATGTACATACAGACTACATTACCCAGAATGCCTCATGATGGGCAGGACGGGCAATATGTATCAATATTGGAACTGATGAGGGACTCACTGACTGTGAGCAAGACTCGGAGGAGCTGAAACGCGTAGGTGTTTGCTACGTGCAATAAATATAGATGGAATTCTTCCCAGAGACTGGAGTACAGCGTCTTTTGTTGTAAGAGTGGATGTGAAATTGACCAGGGGGCTTTGGTCTACCCCCATCGCTGGCACCAACAGAGGAGTGTGTCGCTGATATTAGACCGCCTTGGGTTTTGATATATATATATATATTCACTGAAAAAAACATAGGTTTTACAGACGTTATAGTTAGGAATTAGCATTTAAAAAACCTTAGAAATTCAGTGAAAAAAACCATAGGTTTCAGGGACGTTATAGTTAGTTGGACATTTGACTCATGTAAAACCAGAGAAATTCGCCCGTTATAGTTAGTTGAGCTAACTATAACTCGCGCGCCCGCAATGCACTGGTGATGACATCACATATTACATCACTCATGACATGGTCAGTGACATCACTGATGACATCTCAAATTACATCACTAATGATATCACCGATGACATCATCCAGTGAATGTGTGTTTCTGTAAAGTTTAAATATTTTTCATATATATCTATGCCAAGGTGTATTGAAGAAAGAGTGAATTTACAAGTCCCTGAATGGATTATTTAGTAGGTGCGTGCCTGACTGTATAACTGAGTGATTGAACATGTGTTACTGAATGTATGGGTTGGTAACTAAACTGTGTGAAAGTCTGTATTAGTGTCTCAGTTGGTGTATAAGCGGCTGCATGTGTTGGTGAGTAGCTACATGAGTGTATATATGGGTTATTGATTTGTTGTCTGAGTATCTGTATGAGTGCCCGAGTGTCTGTGTGGGTGGGTGGGGGGGTGTGTGACTCTGTGCATACATGTCTGAGTGGGTGATTCACTGGTTGTATGGATTCAAAAGAACATCTGGGAAGGGCTGTATGGGTGAGTTAGTGTGTGTATGGGTGTGTTGATGAGTAAATGAATGTCTCACTGGTATATGTGGGAGTAACTACATATGTTTTAAGGCAGTATATGTGAGTGTTGGAGTATATAAATGACTATATGTGAGAGTAAGTTATTTGAAGGAGTGGGTGTATAAAAGTGTCTGCTTGTATCAGTGATTCTATAAAACAGTAACTATGTGTTAGTATCTGCATAAATACGTGATGTGGTATGTGTATAAGTAACGCAGTTGGTGTGTATAACTGTATACATGAGTAAATGGGTATGGATTGATTATTTGCATGACTGACTAGGTGTGCGAGTAACTCTATGGATGAGTGGCGGACTGTGACTGTATTTATAGGTGTATGAGTGCATATTATAGTACTGTATTGATGAGTAACTGCATGTATAAGTGAGTAGATGTGAGTGTAGACCTAGGAAATAGTGGGTGGTATGTAGTATCTGGCATTGTTGTGTATATGGTTTCAAAAATAGTAGTCTGTATTTTAGAGTGAGTGTATCAAAGTTTATATTAGGCCATCAGTATGTGCATCAGATTATCAGGTGGATGATGTCATCAGTGATGTAATCAGTGATGTCATTTGAGATGTAATCAGTGATGTCATTAGTGATGTCACTGACCATGTCATGAGTGATGTAAAATGTGATGTCATCACCAGTGCATTGTGGGGGCGCGAGTTATAGTTAGCTCAAATAACTATAACGGGCACATTTCTCTGGTTTTATATGAGTCAAATGTCCAACTAACTATAACGTCCCTGAAACCTATGGTTTTTTCAGTGAATTTCTAAGGTTTCTTAAATGCTAATTCCTAACTATAACGTCTGTAAAATCTATGTTTTTGTCAGTGAATTTCAAAGGTTTTTTAAATGTTAATTTCTTATTTTAATATTTATAAAACCTATATTTTTTCTATTTTTTTGTAATATTTTGGAACTCTATTATCCTTTTTTGTTTTTAAGTTGAAAAATATGTAATGTTTTATATCTTCAAAAAAAAGTATGTATATCTTTTTTTTGTTGTTGAGAAAACTGAAGTCCCGTACCGGTAGTGTACCAAGCTCCATCATCACGCGAATCCTATCAGCCATATTGCTAAACTCGTAAAGGATGCGCATTTCGTATCCGACGGGTTCGTGGCACCGCGTCCCGCATAGCATCATATATGTATGTGGTCGCGCCAGCTGCTACTTTGGTATGCAATGGGTACGCAGTACCAAGCCACGTCTTATGTTGTACGTATGGGGTCACGCCCACTGCGCGTTGCGTATGCGACGAGTGCACGCTGCCAGGCCCTGTGTTACATCATAGATGTATGGTGTTGCGCTGGGAACGCAATTCCCTCACTTTTTTTTGTCTCAAAACAATATCTAAATAAGTTTAAAGTGTATATGAGAACAAGCGATAATCTAAAATATTTTAAACATTTACATATTTCTAACTGTAATAAACTTATATTATGGTAATATTTTCTCAAAATCACGTCGGGTGCGGCCTCCTTGTGCGCTCACTGCGCAATTGCCATGTGACCTTAAAGAAAAGTATTTGATTGGTTCATAACATTTCCCATTGTAACAGTTGGAGGACCCCACCCATTTTCGCCATTCTCTCTACAGCGTTTGATGAGAGACTCCTCTTCTGCTTACAGAGCTTTTTTGAAAACTTTTTGCTATGTACACATATCTGACAGTACACACAACATGCAACCATCATCTTCATCAATATTCATGCTCTGTAAAGCTGCCTTCTACCTGTGATAGTCATGCATCTAAAAGCTACATAAAGAACTTTTCCCCACTGCCAGAGGTAACATGGTTGCATACGCTGTCCACAGCACAATGTAATGTGGTACGGTCCAGGGGCAGTATCATGCATATATAATGAACACACGGACACAGATAGATAGTGGAAGTGGGTACGGGCACGTGCGCTCGACTCCTGTTTATTACCAGGGTCACATATCCAGTGACATCTGTGCTGGATACGTGTGGGGGGAGTGTAAATCAGCCCTCAGGAAATGGTTGCTGCTAGCATCAACTACAACAGTAATCATTGGATCACACACAGAGATTCAATAATAAAAGGGTCAATAGTTTATTCTGCAGTAAAGTAGGGACACTAGATGTGAAATAATACAGAAAAGATTCTATCGTAAAACAACCATAACTTGTGGTATACTAAGATACAGGCAGCAGATCTGAAATAATACACAAAAAGATTGTATCATAAAGGGTCTATCAGGTCTAGTGCACTTAGATAGCCACATCAAAAGCATTCAGCATGTGCACAGCCAGCGATGATGCGTGCTGCGGGCGGGCCGTACTAGGAGCAATGTCTGTTGCCTACAACACTACATCATCTGCAATAGCGACTCGATCTGAATTGTAAATACTGCTGTCTGCAGTGTAGGCCAGAGAGTGGTCAGTAAGGGCCCACAGCCACGTGGCGTTGACTTGAGCTGTCCTGTTTACCATACGCAAAGCAGCAAAAACCATGTGCGGACCCTGTGATGATACGTATGCGTGGTGCAGACAGAGCGCACTAGAGCAATGTCTTTTGCCTACAGGACTGCGTCATCTACAATAACGACTCAATCTGAATTGTGAACACTGCTGTCTGCAGTGTAAATTGAAAGCAGTAGTGAGCACAGTCTTCCATGAATACTTTCTCTCATGTCCTCTTCACAAAATACAACAACATAAATTACACAAAACTCTGCAAAACATAAATCAAAACAATTCGAATTGCGATCTCTGCTGTCCACTGTGTGCACTGCTGTTATTCAGTGTTCTTTACCACTACCAAGAAGAGTTTGGTCATTGTACTAGACCTATAAGTCATCTTAAAAAACTTCTTCAAGCAAGTATACTAAAAGGGTATTGCGTATATTTCAATAGACGTTGTAATTAGTTGCCTACTGGATTCTGTAGTTAAACAATCACCACTCGATCTGAATTGTAAGCCCTGCTGACCGCACTGTAGGTCAGAGGCAGTGGTCATTAATGCCTCACAGCCGCATGACGTTGGTTTCGGAAGCACGCAGTTGGTTGCACCGGATTGGAGTGGGTACACAGAAATCATCACAAACTTTAACTTCTGACATCCTCAATCACAGAATCAAGACCCCGTTTCACTGTTCCGACCTGCTGTACCATGGTGTACTCCACCGACTGCAGTCAACCAAGCCCAATAATCATGTGCAGCAGTTAGCTACGGAAGCACAGAGTCTGATGCACCTCAACGGAAGGAGTTCTGTCAAAACCAAGCAGCAAGTAATATCGGACATTGTTCATTTTGGGATCAAGACACCGTTCCACTGTTGGGACCTAGAGTTGGTTGCACCTGGTCGAAGGGACTACCTTCATCTCCAGTCTCAGATACAGTTCCAACATCGTCCATTGTAGGATCAAGACCCCGTTCCACTGTTCGGACCTGCTGTACCGCGGTGTACTTCACCGACTGTAGTCAGCCAACCCCAATAATCATGTGCAGCAGTTAGCTACGGAAGCACAGAGTCTGATGCACCTCAACAGAGGGATTCTGTGAAAACCAAGCAGCACGTAGTATTGTACATCGTACATTTTGGGATCAAGACACCGTTCCACTGTTGGGACCTAGAGTTGGTTACACCTGGTCGAAGGGAGTACGTTCATCTCCACTCTCAGATGCAGTTCTAACATCGTCCTTTCTGGGATCAAGACCCCGTTCCACTGTTCCGACCTGCTGTACCGTGGTGTACTCCACGGACTGGTGTCAACCAAGCACAATAATCATGTACAGCACTTATCTACGAAAGCACAGAGTCTGATGCACGTCAACGCAGGGACATCTGTGAAAATTCACAAGCAGCAGGTAATCTCGGACACCGTCCACTGAGGGATCAAGACACCGTTCCACTGTTGGGACCTAGAGCTGCTTGCACCTGGTCGAAGGGAGTACCTTCATCACCACTCTCAGATGTAGTTCTAACATTGTCCATTGTGGGATAAAGACACCATTCCACAGTTGGGACCTATAGTTGGTTACAGCTGGTCGAAAGGAGTACCTTCATCTGCACTCTCAGATGCAGTTCTAAAATCGTCCATTGTGAGATCAAGACACCATTCCACTGTTGGTACCTCTTTGACTACTGTGTTAGTAGTATACAGAGCACTTCACGGTGCTGGGCCTCAGGCTGGGCGCCGTCTGCCTGTGTCGTGGTAGCCAGCGTTGATCTCAGTAGCCTTCCCAGATTGCAGACCTCGGCCCAAAAGCTTCCGCCGGCACGTGGTGGGCCCTCTCTCACATAGGACGGTGTCGAAATGTGAACTGTGGGGCATATGTGCGTCGCAGCGGCCATGACGGTTTCTGGGTAGCAGCAGGCTGAGAGCATTATTCCCGCAGCCACCTTCACTCACAGCGTCAGCCTCATGGCGGTGTAAGCTGCGCAGACCTGACAGACATGTTCGCCATTCCAGAAGAGAACCACACCCAGAGAAACGTGCCTTTTATTCATACCCCTACGCTAGCCTTGTGTATGCCGAGCCAGCCCACTACGCTAAAGATTTGGGGGGGGAGAGGGCACGTACGCGCTATGTTTTTGTAATCTTCCCTACTGACTGTACTATCATGGCTGCGTCCACTGTCGACTTCACTCAATAGACCATCAGTGTATGTTGACATGTAAATGTCTGCGCTCTGCATACTCAAGTCTGTCCGGCACATCCCCTCAACACTTTACATTGTATACTTTTATAATCGAGAATCACTTGCCACCTTCGCACATACTTTGCTCCCGTCTCTCCCTGCATTCTGCATTGTGTGGCAGAGGTGCCATGCCATTTTTGGATTGTGTACATGGCTAGCCACGGTTCTCACAGTACGTAGTGTCATTCCGTCTGCTAGGTGTACATGTTGTTTGTCATGTTGTATGTGATTATATAAGGTAGCGCGTTTATTCACGAGCACTGGTTTCTCCCATTTACATATCACTGTCTTAAAGAGGATACCAAAGTTTTTCCCACAGGTGAAAAGTGGGACCACAATGGCAATCATTCATTACTATGCAAGAATGTCCAACTGCACGACGCTTCTAAGCTTACAGCCCCCAATCGTGTGTGCTTTCTTAAAAGCACGCCAACTCCCACAATCAGAGCAACATTCACACAGCTTTCTAACGGCAGTTATCTGCTTCTTAAAAACATCGACTGCTACGCAATGTGAGCTGGCATACCATATGTCCTTACTGTTTCAAACCAGATAACTTCCTCTGGCAATCTCTATTCCCACCCACACAAAGTAATTCCCAAAGTTAAACTTGGCCTTCAATACCTACTTTGAAAACAGATTTTATTAAACAGAGCAAACTGAAAGCGCTTTTTTTTCAAACAGAAGTGTCCCTCACTTCTCCAACAGTAATTTATCGACTGCAGATAGCACAAACTTCAAGTAATATACACTCCCTTTTAAATACAAACCTCCCATTACACTTTGTGAATTGTTATACAATTTTCAACACATCTGACATTTAAGGTCTGGCACACTTTTTTAACATTGTCTCCTCCGGCCTTCTCACAGGCTTTCAAACTGTTTTTAGTCTAATATCAGACTTCATTTATTCAATCATCTCTGGAATAACAGCAACAGTGCCCATAATTCTCGTTTGCGGCTATCCTACCACTATTTTAGCTTGTTAAAAATGGCTACGCTCCCTGTGGTAACAAGCATGTCCAACAGAATATGCCTCTACGCGAAGCTACATCAATATCGTGAAAAAATGGAACAACTTTTCAGCTGCCTGCCGCTATCTATTATCGGAGCTAGCTACAACATGACATTTATTTACACATATACAATCTGCATGCAACCATCTTTTTATTGCAAAACTTGCCCAATCGACTGGCGAATGGATCTATGCCTTGCCAACATCCCACCAAACGCTCCCGATATCCAGCAGGTAATGGAGTTTCTTGAAAACCATGAACTTGATTGTTCTGGCAGTGGAGCAATGGCGGATGCAACGCAAAAAGGTATCCTGGCGGGATGGGATTTCTGCGCAGCCGCAAAAGATCTCCCGCAACATGCAACCTTTGACAACGTTGCAGATTGCCTGCCAATTCAAATTGCCACTCCAACATTCGAGGAACATTACTGTCCCTTCTAGGATATGAATTTGATCGCTTTGCTTTTCTCACACGATGGCAACAATCGCCTCTTGGAACATTACCCATCTCAAGTCGCTGAAGAACTTCCGGACTGCAATCTCCAAGACTTGTAAGAAATTCACTTTATTCTTGAATTGATTTTTTCCAACTTTTTTGACTTTTTCCTATTAAATTTTTTAATACACTTCAATTGAACTATTTTCATATAATAACTTTATGAGTATGCTTAGCCATTTGAACTCTGTTTTCATTATTAGCCCTTACCTCTCCACACTAACCAGGGATGGGTGATGTATGGCCTATGCAAATACGCTATTTACTTGCTAAATTAGCCTAAACCCAACATCCATTTTGAAACCATATCTATTCTTTGTACACACGTCTCTCTGCCTGCCTCTTATCCACGAAGCCCTTTCACACAAATTAGCTCATCCTCAGCCTCTGCCCACGAACTGGTGATCAAGATCAAAAAACACAGCATTGTTTAGGAACTGGTTGGCACAGTGTGGTAATCGTATCCTACCTTTATTTTCATTCTACAATTTACAGTCATTCATGTCTAATAGGTATTATTTATG
The DNA here is from genome assembly GCF_964204655.1 of Triturus cristatus. Classification (NCBI taxonomy): domain Eukaryota; kingdom Metazoa; phylum Chordata; class Amphibia; order Caudata; family Salamandridae; genus Triturus; species Triturus cristatus. The sequence goes on along the minus strand of NC_140591.1, from coordinate 609,114,153 downwards.
TCACATGGAACTGTAACATGTAATGTGGAATTGACTGCTGCAGAAGCTTAGCTTTGAATACAGCAGAAGCGGTTGGAGTTTGCCTCAGCTGGATGCCTTAGCTCTTGCACCAGTGGTTCCATTTATGGCACTTACATAAAGACACTTTTTATATAACTTGCAGACTCCATCACTTCATCCCACACAGCCACTTTCTTAAACACACCTGATTTCACCATTTGTCTTCTGTGGCATTGCAACATTCTGCATTATATTCTTCATGATTATTTCTTTATTCCTGCCTGCTAAAACACTCCATTCGAGTCTTCAGACCGGTAGGGGAGAGTAGTTTGCTTCCCACTCCTGCTATAGTCTAAACCCATACTAACACCACTTGCACAGCTATGCTACAGCGGCCAGTATTCTACAGCGCGAGGAGCACATCAGTTTACAGCAATCAGCTCACGGTTTCATCCCTGAGTGTACCGGCACCTCACCTCAGCGCCATCTCACTCTGGGCAAAACAGCACTTTCACACCGGTAGGGGTGAATACATCGCTTCACTCTCCTACCCTCCTCTTTCCTACTCTTTTCACCCCTTTTTCCCCTTACTTGCTTCAAAGGAATCACAAAATGGCGGCCAACACTTCCTAGTTGCAACCGCTGGCAGCGCTCACAACCAATAAGCAGCAAGTTTGTGCTCGTAACGCCTCAGCCAATCAGATGGCAGAATTCCCAAATATCAATATCTGTAAATTTCGATATTTCTCAAAAACTACTGAACGGATTTACACCAAATAAAGAGAAGCGTGCTTTCTAGACCAAGACCCATCTCCCTGCCAAATTTGGGGTAATTCCATTCACCCGTTCGACCTGTAGCCTTGTCTACAGTTTCCTATGGAAATTAACATGGAGAAAACACGTTTTGGCACCTCCCTTTTTCTTGGCCCTCCCTTGACGAATCACCCCCAACCTTCCCACATAGGAGTCGATATGAACAAAGAATTAGTTTGGAAAATTTCATGAAGATTCATCAAACAACGCCAAAGTTATAGGCAAAACAAAAGAAATGCTCTTCTTATGGAAACTTAGTCCTAACTATAACTACCTACTGGCGACCGCCAGTAGGTAATGTATCTATATATACATATATGTGTGTGTAATACGCAGTAGCACTATATTTAGGTCCTGAAGTAGGCCATGACACCTCCATGGGTCAGGTATGCCGAAACATGTAGATCTATTTTCATCTGATACATGCAGTAAACATTTTTTAGAGAGCAGTTGCACCGTTTTAAATCCTGACACTAGGAGTGAGCTAATAAAGTTTATTTTTCTCTTAGTAGTTAGTTTTAACATCACATACTCCACATGTTTATTTATTATTTGCTTGCACTGCGCCCATTTCCCAACCAGTTTATTGTTTCACAGCTTGAGGATTTTAGTATATCCTCTCTAGAATAGGATTAAAAACATCCTTGAGCTCCTCCCTCACAGTGAGGGGGTTGTAGCCCTTGGCGGGGCTAGGTGTCTTCGCCAAGAGGAGAATCCCAGATGATGAAGCATGCCACCTCTGTGGTGATGGGATTTTGCCCTAATTAAAGGACTTCGCCATTAGTGACTGAGTATCTGTACTTTTGTCATGTGTCGTGCTCTTTAAGGCTTAAGCACGCTAGACCCATGGACTCGTTGTATAGTACAACGTGACCAAAGTCCATCGAGAGGGAGACAAATCCGGCAGGCTCCTGACCTAGATTTCCCGGCAGAAGTCTGAGACCCACCCCATCACCAAAGTGTTCAACCTAGCAGGTGATATAGTTCACACTTCTTTGACTATTACTCGTCAGTCTACACATCGGCAGATCTTGCCACTGCATCTCTGGTGAGTATAGCTTTCCCACGCATTCCAGCCTCCACCAGGCTCTCTCTAGAGGTGGAGATCGCACCTACAGATGTAAAGCAGGCCATCCATGACCTAGACCAGAGCAAAAACCCTGAATTGGATGTCCTGCCATTGGAGTACTATAGCACCTTTTCCTCACTCCTGGCACCGCACCTGGCAGCAATGTATAATGCTGCATTAAACACAGGTGAACTCCCGTACTCACTTCAAGAGTCTCTTTGGTTTAACTTCCCAAGCCGGTAGAGACCCCACACTTCTAGCCTCTTACAGGCCCATCACCATCCTATGAACCAATTGCAAAATCCTTGGCAAAATCCTGGCCAATCATGGCACCCAGATCCTCCCGGAACTGGTGCACATGGATAAAAATGGCTTCATCCCTGGATGCAGCACCTCGTAGAAAATTCTTCACCTCTTCCATGTACAGGACAAGGTACAAGGGCCGTTCCCACAGTCAGTCTGCCTTATCCTTGATCTGGAGAAGACGTTTGATACCCTAATGTGGCACTATCTGTTCGTAGTCGTCACCCGCATGGGGGTAGGACCCAGACTCCTACCCTACACCAGAGTGCTCTACTCCAGGTCAGCTTCCTGGGTCTGCCTGGGCCATCCTGGTTGGCCGAAGTATGAGACAGAGATGTCCGTTCTCCCACCTTCTGTTTGCGCTCGCCATGAAGCATCTCTCTGTGCGGCTGCAATGGGTGGCTTTTGAGCAGAGCATCTCGCTCACCGGCAGGACACCCACATTATCCCTATATGTGGATGACTTACTCCCAGACATTCGTGATATATCAGCCAACCTCACACCGATTCAGGAGACCCTGTATACAACAATACAGGTTTGCCCTAATAATCCCACTAGGACCTGGTCTCAAGGTATAAGAAACAGAAAAATGGTAACCTGTAGGAATAAATGGATACAAAACTACGCCAGTAAACATATTAATTGGTTACTGGTCCAGTATACAAGATTAGACAATGTCATTTATTTTACTTTTTAAAAAGCGAAAACCAAAAACTCCTAATATTAAATGAGAAAGGAAGTGTCTACATGTAACGACATAACAAATGTATACTGACATCACATCAAAAAACTTGTAATCTTATACATAAATCAAAACTTTTTCAGTTTCACAGACCAAAATACACATATATTCACTGTCCTTCAAATCAGTGAATATCGTCTACCTTTCCAAATGTTTCACACAGGGATATGGCTGCGTTTTTGATTTATCATACGCAGTCCATGTTAGAGGTAGTCCATTATGGTAACACACATCAGGGAACATTCGGCCCTCAGGAGTTCTGCTGTGTGTCCCACGTAGTATGGATACTTTTAATTTTTTTTATCAGACTCCTCCATTTATAGAAGTTGATGTGTTTCAGCCATTGTAATTTGGCCTCTTCAGGACATAGGAAGATGAGAACCGCTAAATCACGGAAATAATATGTGAGACACTCCAGGGTAGCTTGCACTCAGTGTGCCCAGCCAAAATCCATCGAGTGCCAAACGGTACCATTGTGGTTGTGAATAGCCGCTGAAGTTAGCCATCCATATGGAATGCACCTTGCATATCGTGAAGGGAGAGAACCTTCTCTTGAGGCATCTTTTCTTGGATGTGGTACTGTCCCTACTTTGAAACATGTTCAGATCGTGTCACGGGGTGTGTGAAGCCTCCTCCTCATGGTCAGCTGTATGTGAGATCAAGTCTGGTTGCTACATGAAAAGGCTCCTGCACATTCAGGACACCCTGCGGGAGTATGCCAATATTTAGATTTTTTGGGTTAGCTGGGCAAAATCAGCCGTATACCCACTCTGCCTTGGCCAGCAACCACAGGACATTTATCTCGGGGACACCTGCCTCAATTGGCATGCACAGGGGAGCACGCTACTTGGGGGTTTACCTTTATCACAGACCCCAGGACCTTTATGAGGAGAACCTCTGCAAAGCCCTGGCGGGAATCCGAATGGAGGTGCATTTCTGGAGGTCCCTTCCGCTGGTTCCCACAATCAAGGGCGCTATGGCAAAAATGGTCATCCTGCCTCGCCTGTTATACCATTTCACAAATCTCACAGTTATGCCACCACGCTTCTTCTTCAGAGAACTATACCCTATCCCATGCACACTGATATGGGGATCCAGGTGCAGAAATGTTGCTCTCGCTAAGCTTCATTAACCACAATCCCAGGGAGGCTTGGGAGCCCCATGCTTTGAGGCATACTTCCTTACAGCACAGCTACAATGGTTGTCCCGTTAAACAGCTGGGCCTTACTTGGACGAAACCAGGATTGAAGCGGGGCCCCTCCCAATCCCTGCAATCAGACACCTACTTCTACAGAAGGCTCGGCACAAGGTTTCCTAGTCCTTTCAAGTAATTGGTAGCAATCTGCCCCTAGTAGGCCTGCCTCACAACCCAGGTTTCTATACCACAGGGGAGCTGAGGGTCTGGACTGGCCACTCAGTGCTCACTGCGAGCGACATATTTGCCAAGGGACATCTTCTCCCTTTTGGCCAGCTAGCCGAGGAGAATGACCTTCCCCCTGGGCAGTCACTCTTACAACGGCAACTTAATCATACACGCTACACCCTCTGGGACCTCTCGGAGGGAGAACCTGTGGTGTGGCCAGTGCTCCGGACCGCCCTAGCTATGGAGGCCGGTCGGCATCTGATTACCTGGCTCTACAAAGCCACATGCAAACTGATGGCTGCTCCCCTCACAACATTGGGTCAAAAGTGGGAAGATAAATTCGGGAGGGTATTGCATGATAAGGAATGGGAGCGGGTGCCAAAGTTCCCCAAAAAGATCTCTTTCAATCGTGCTTCAACAATATACAGTTCCTAATCCTACACAGGCCTTCCGTGACTCCGGCTCAACTCCACCGCTACTTCCCTAAGACACGGTTCGAGTGTCTGCGATGTCGAGCTCCTGATGCGGACCTCATGCGAATGCTGTGATCCTACTCTGCTCTCCAGGAGTACTGGCACACAATTCACACCATTCTACGTGAGGTCACAGAGTTACCAGACTTCCACACATGTGAAGCATGCTCCCTGGGCATATTTAAGTGCAGGAAGAGCCTGAAAGTGGACCTGGCACTACTGCTAGCCAAGATCATGCTTATACTTCATTGACGCTTTGGTGTGGCTTCCCCGTTGGAGGAATGAAGGGGATGGTGTGTAAGTGGGATGCAGCAGAGGAGAACACCCTCTGCTATGAGGAGGTCTGTCGGCTACGCAGGCTAGTCATATTAACTCAGTCGGCCATCCTTGTGGTGTACTCCCGCAAGGAGGTGGAAAACTGCGACCTACCCTTATGAAGCAACCGGCCCCTCCCACACATGCAGCACACACCACCTTGAACAGGGTTCAACACGGTGGCAAGCACCCACACTATGCCTTTGCTCGCATTTACACACCTCCAGCCCGCCGGGAGAACTACTTGCTGGCCCTCACACAGTCACCCACTCTACCGTATACATTCTGTTACTGATGCTAACCAGCCCACCAGCCACCCTTGACCAAGACCTCATTGCTCATCCCAAGTTACACCACAATTACGCTTGCCACAGTATACAACTGTATTCAACACCCCAAGAAGGGTGATCTTAAAAACACTCTTGAATATCCCACATAGCTACTTGTCAAATGTGCATTTGATCAAATGCTTGGCTCTACCTGATATACACTGCAATAATATGCTGTAAGATGTCCTACATTACTGTTGTTTATGTTGAAAAACTCAATAAAAATATATTTACAAATAAAATATATGGCATTTGCTATTCACCCACTGCTGAGCTGTAAACACAGTACAGCTCCGAAGTGGGGGAAGTCAACCAGCTGTGCAAATGCTTATTATTTTCTTGTTATTTTTTTCTCTGTCGCGAAATATTTTTCTTCCCGGAGAATCCCCTTTCCTTACATGCCCAATAAGTTTGGGAGTATTCCATTCTCCTTCTCACCCTCGAAGGGAGTTATTCCAGCCCTTTGCTGGAGTAAACCACTGACCATTTCCAGGGGTATATAAATTCCAACAAACTGATGAGCTATTTGGAGCTTATAAACTCTCAAGCCAAATCACTCTTTGATTCATCAACTTTCTACCCATTGTGTAGGTTTTACTACTGCATTATTATATGCAACACAGTTGTGCCATAAAATTATCCATTAGTAAAATCATTTATGCCTGCAAGGCGTCCTTTTGAGGGTACCAGACAGGTGTAAATGGAATACTTTCTGCCTGCAATCATAGGTTTTCTGCCATAAGCGACGTTGTAAATCAGGGCTTGTGTGTCTACTCCTTTAGCCCCTCTCTCCTTAGAGTACCATCCTGCCCCTTCTCATGCAACTGTGTGTGTGCTCCCTTCAACACATGCGATCAGCGTTGTGTTATGATGAGACTTGATGGAAGGTTTGGTACACTAGCATCAGTGCATTACAACACTCGCATCATTCCATTCTGGTGTGGAGGGGTTCTAAGTACAATATGTGGGGTAAGTTGAAGGCAGGCATCAGTCCTATGAGTCTTTGGTGGTGATTACTGCTGAACTTCATTAAATCATAAGACCTTCCCTGAGGTTTTGGAGCTGCATTTTCAGCAGACACAGCACACTGCATCAAATAATACATACAAGACGTCACAAGGAACTGACAACCCTCTTCTTACCAAAGAGAAAACAAAATTACAAGACACCCTGGAAATTTGCAAACAGTAATAAAAGCATTCAGAGAAAGAGCACTATAGCAACTGTTAAGGAATAAAAATATAGGGCCCGATTCACAAAAGTAATCTGAGTCAAAATCCTAACTTTACGACTTTCGGAATTCACAAAAGACATTTAGTAGTAGTAAAGTTAGGAGGCCTAACTTTACTACTACCAAATGCCTTCTGTGAATATCAAACGTAGTAGGTTTAGGATTTTGTCTCAGATTAGTTCTGTGAATCTGGCCCGTTAAGTTTAAAGAATATGCAAAAAAAGCAACTAAAAGTTGATGTCATGTGGAAAATCTAGAGGATTAGGGCACTTAACAAAAAGCTTGCTATAATGATGTCAACTTTGTTTATTTATTTCCAGCCTGTCTTTTGCAAATCAGAGTCAAATGAGAAAACAAGTAGATTTGTTCAATTACTCTGCCAAATACTGTGATAATAGTTTTACAGAGAAAAAAATATATATATATAGTAAATCATTTCTAGGCCACATTGCTCTGCACATGTATCTTTGTTCAATCAACCTTTCTGCTGCTTAGGAAAAGCCTGTAAATTATTTTTACAAATGCTCCAATTTTCTTCAAAGTTCTTCACTTTTAATAAGATTTTCTCGCTGTTTTTATTCAGTTTGGTGTGGTATTCAGCACTGTAGAGACACAAAAGTTAGAGTTTCCACATGTCAGTTTGAACAATTTGCCTCTCCATGCCAACGTTTTGCTGCTGTTGGTTAACTTTCTATTACCAGTTGCACAATGACATGTTTGTCATTTTATTTTTATTCTGCACCACTCATTGGCATGAGCATTAGAAGATCAATGATATTTGTCCAGCTCGTTTAATACCAATATGCTATATGTTTTTACCAGCACGCATTTCAATACTTGCATTGATTTGCATTCGTTTATTGGCATATTTTTAGGTTTTACGTGTAATGATGCTTCTGCCACTCTGGGCGAATGTCCTGTGTTCTACTCATACTGCTCACTGAAATGGTTCATCCTCCATCGGATTTGCGTTTTTTGCCTCAAGATCCTTCAACCTTTGGCATTGGGTGTTGTGAATCACATCTTGAATCAGTCCAAAAGAGCCTTTTAATCTCATCTTCCATCTGTAGGCTGTTTTGTGTGTATTTCGACGTCCATTGGAATGCATCAGGGGCTATTTTAAATCTGAAAAGTACACACTGTCATCACAATTTTTTTTTATCTCATCCATGCATTGAATTCACAAAGCTGAATTACTTAGGTCTACTGTACAGCTTTATCTGTCTGTTGTTGAAGATCTATTGTCTCAAATACATTAAAATATCTACAAACAGTGAACTTTGGGTCTTGTTTGTATGGCCTTATTGTCTATCTAATTATGTTGCTTCTTATTTGTCAGATTTCATCCCTATTCTTTGTTTGTCCCACTTCCGGAGCATGTCTTCTTTACTGTGTTCTCATTGGATGACTTGTGTCCTTCCGGTGCTTGCACTCAGGGAACTATTTTTTGTTTTTTTCTTCTAACACTACATGCAAGTGCATGTGTTTTCTTGCTCTCTCTCTCATGTGCTGTTCGACTCAAATCCATCCCTGGTTTTCATGTTGCTAAACCCGTCACATTAGCTATTCAATTGCTTCCATGCCAGTATTTTTTCAAAATAATTTGTAATCCCCCTCTCCTCTGTGTCTCTCTTTCCCTGGCAACACTGCACCTTCTGCTTTGTGGTGTTGACTTCGAACCCTTCACCCCTATCCACTCCTCCTTTGCTCCCCAAACTGTTGCCATTACAGTCTTTTTACAGTTGCAACTTGACACTCCTTTCTTAAAAGGTGCATTTGCACATAATATCTTCATTTTTCCATTTAACTACTCCAAGATAGGTGTTTCTAAACAATTTTAATATGATTTAAACACATCTGCTCTAAATAAATAAGACTAAAATTAACCAGGACTCAATTAAAGATTGACTGTTATCTCTTGTCTTCTTTTTAAATGTATTATGTTAAAAAATGAAGGCCCAGGACTAGATTGACACCTCTTGGCAGGGCAGGACTCACACTTGGCAGGGTCCAGCAGCTGAAGTAGAGTTGAAGGAAGTCTTGATGTACTGAGACTTCAGAACAGGAGGCAAGCCAGGAAGCCTTTGGAGTCACTTGATTCTGCGGATGTAGAGATTCAGATCTGGTACATCTCAATAACAGGCAGGTTGCAGCACAGCAAGGCAGGTACAGTTGAGCAGGAGTCCAGCAAACAAGCAGAGTCCAGCAGAGTGTTATTCCTTCCAGCTGCACAGCAGTGCTTCTTCTTGACAGAGAGTCCTAAGGCCCAAAGGGTACTAGGTTGGTGGTGTCAGGGGGTCCAGTACTTATACCCAGGTGTGTCTTTAAAGTGGTTGGACTTCAAAGAGAGGCCTTTGAAGTCCACAAACAAGACCAAACGACAAAAATCCACATTACAGTAATAAAAATATGACTTTCAGATGGTAGAAATAGTTCAGTTCAAACAAATTGCAGATGAGACAACTTTCACACAAAGTTCCTGGGATGTGTCACGCAAACAAACAAAACGGGCTGCAGGGAAGGTGATGCGTTGGTTCCTTACTGGCGAGGAGGTGATGCGTCTGTTTCTTACTGCGTGGGGAAGTGATGCGTCAGTTTCTTACTGCGTCCCCCAACAATGCGACAAACTTGGCGCCTCAATGTGATGCGTGGATTCTTCCAGCTCCCAATGAAAAACAGTCTCTAGAGGTCCAAAACAAGAGCAGGCACCTCTTTGCAGGTCAGAACTCCCAGCAAGGAAGTTCAGTGGAGCTGGTGATGAAGTCTTTGTGTCCCTGAGACTTCAGAACAGTAGGCAAGCTCAGTTTCAAGCCCTTGGAGATCTTTCTCAAGCAGGGGACACCTCAAACAGCAAAGTCCTTTTCTCCTGTCCTTGGCAGCAAGTAGCCACTGAAGGCCAAACCCAGACAGCAAATAGCACAGGGGTAGTATTCCTCCTCAGCTTCTCCGGCTCTTCTCCTTGGCAAAGGTTCCTCTTGATTTCCCAGAAGTGACCTAAAAGTCTGGGGTCTAGGCCCCTCTTTTTATACCCAAAAATCCTTTGTTCTCTAAAGGCAGAGAGTATCTGTACCCAGCTAAAACCAGCTCTGTGGGGCACTTGGCAAGTGCACAATAACTTCCATTGTCAGTGTGAGCCCTGGCTCCAGACACACCACAGGGGGGTGGAGCCAACATTGTGGAAGGCAGGCACAGCCATATTCAGGTGCAGGTGCTACTCCTCCCACCACTCCAAATGCAGACCAGGCCTATTCAGCCCAGCCCTGACTCATCAGGCTTTCTGGAGCCACTGCTCCTCCCCAGCCCCTGACACTCCAAAGCCAGACATGCAATGCACAAACCTAGCAGAGGCATACTGGATGGCTAAGCAAGAAAATACCTACTTTCCAAAAGTGATATTTTCAACTACAGAATGTAAAAATCACCCTCACTAAAAGATGCATTTTAACATTCTGAGTTCAGGCATATCAAACTTTATTTTTCTACCTTGTTCCCAGAGGCAGATATGTTTATAAGATGTTATAAACAAACTCCCCATTCGATCCTGTGAGAGCAGGTAGCCTAGCAACAGTGAAAAACGAAATTGGCAGTATTTCACTATCAGGACATGCCACACACATCAGAGAATGTCCTACCTGCCTCGCTTTCATTGTATTGTGCCCTCGTTCTGCTGACTCGCTTGTTTAATCTATTGTGCCCTCGTATTGTTTATTCTGTGGTGCCCTCGTATTACTGCCTCGTTCATCTATTGTGCTGTTTGTGACTCTGCTGTGCCCCCGTTCCCCTTCCTTGCTGCCTTGCCTTTTTTCGTTTCTTTTCCACAGGACGGGACGACCCAGCCGCAGCTGAGCCGCCCCCTGCCCTCCTTTCCCGACGCTGCCTCCCTGCGGCCCCACCCCCCTCCTGCCCATTTGCCGCCCTGCTCCCGCCACCCAGCTGCTCCTCCCTCCCGGCTCCTTCTTTTTACGCCCTCGCCCACGCGCAGCGGTCACGCACAGCGGGCGCACCGATTGTGCGCCGAAGGCGCGCCAAAGGCAAGCCTGTCTGCGCCCGTCCGCGCCTGGACCGCGCCCAACGCCAGGACCCCTGGCCGCCGATGCAAGACTACACGACAGACCTACGATGCCGCCGCCCTCAACGCACTCAATACCGGCCGGAACCCCGCCTGCTGCCGGGCCGCCCCGAAACGCATTCATGGACCCTTCACCTGCAGAACCTGCAAGTTCACCTGCCTCCGAACCTGCACCGCACCCGCCAAGCCAAGCTCCAGCAGCAACCTCAAGTGCATCCTGCTCAACACCAGCTCCGTCCACAGACACGCCGTGGAACTCTGGAACCTGCTCGACACAACATCACCAGACGTCGCCTTCCTCACGGAAACCTGGATGAACGCCTCCTCTGCCCCCGACATCGCCATCGGCATCCCAGACGGGTACAAGATCATCAGGAGGGACCGCGTCAACCAGACCGGAGGAGGCATCGCCATCGTCCACAAGAACACCATCCGCATCACGACCGACTCCAACAACACCTTCGCCGCCGCAGAGCACCTCCACTTCCAGATTCACACCGACCCAAAGACTACCCTCAGAGGCACCCTCATCTACAGACCCCCGGGACCATGCACACAATTCAGCGAAGACATCACGGACTTCATCAGCCCACACGCCCTCCCCTCCGCCGACTTCATCCTCCTAGGGGACCTTCGCTTCCACCTGGAGAACAACAAGGACCACAACACCGCCGCCCTGCTGGACAACCTCGCCAACCTCGGACTCAAGCAACTGGTCAACACCCCCACCCACTACGCCGGCCACACGCTTAATCCCGTCTTCTCATCCAGCAAGCACATCACCTTCAGCCACTCCACCGGACTGCACTGGACCGACCACAGCTGCGTCCACTTCAGCTTCAGAAGAACCACAACCCACCACCACCCGCAACAGGTTCCTCACAGAAGCTGGAGCAAGATCACCGCCGACCAGCTCACCACCTCCCTCAGCCAGAACCCACCCGCCAGCACAACGGACCCCAGCAAAGCAGCCCTCAACTTCACCCAGTGGCTAACCGCCTGCGCCGATGACCTCGCACCACTGAACAACCCTCCCAGCAGACCCAGAAGCAAGAAGGCCTCCTGGTTCACCGACAAACTCAAGAACTCCAAGAAGACCTGCCGCACCCTTGAGAAAGCTTGGCTCCTCGACCAGACCACCGACAACATGACCGCCCTGAAACACGCCACTCGCAAGCACCACCAGCTCATCCGCACCACCAAGAAGAAATCACTGAAGGAACGACTGGACAACAACGCCCACGACAGCAAGGAACTCTTCACCATCGTCAAGGAGTTCTCCAACCCCAGCACCGGCAACAACGACATCACTCCCTCACAAGATCTCTGCGACTCTCTCGCCTCGTTCTTCCACCGCAAGATTGCCGACATCCACAACAGTTTCGGCCCACCATCCACGCACCCAACCGTCGAACCAACGCCCCCCACCGCCACCCTCCGCACCTGGACCACGGTGACCACCGAAGACACAGCCCGTACAATGAACACCATCCACTCCGGATCTCCGACTGACCCCTGCCCCCACCACATCTTCAACAAGGCCGACTCCACCATCGCACCCCAACTCCGAGTCGTCATCAACACCTCCTTCGACACCGCCACCTTCCCAGAGAGCTGGAAGCACGCCGAGCTCAGCGCCCTACTGAAGAAACCTACAGCGGACCCCACTGACCTCAAAAACTTCCGCCCCATCTCGCTCCTTCCTTTTCCTGCCAAAGTCATCGAGAAGATCTTCAACAGACAGCTTACCGCCTTCCTCGAGACGAACGGATCCCTCGACCCCTCACAGTCTGGTTTCAGAGCCAACCACAGCACCGAGACCGCCCTCATCGCAGCCACCGACGACATCCGAGCCCTGCTCGACAACGGGGAAACAGCGGCACTCATCCTCCTGGACCTCTCCGCAGCTTTCGACACTGTCTGCCACCGCACCCTAATCCAGCGCCTCAGCAACATCGGCATCCAAGAGAAGGCACTGGAGTGGATTGTCTCGTTCCTCGCCGGAAGAATACAGAGAGTCCGCCTCCCCCCGTTTCGATCCGAGGCCACCGAAGTCATCTGCGGCGTTCCGCAAGGCTCATCACTCAGCCCCACCCTCTTCAACGTCTACATGAGACCTCTTGCCGCCATCGCACGCCAACACAACCTCAACATCATCTCCTACGCCGACGACACCCAGCTGATCCTCTCCCTCACCAGAGACTCCGACACCGCCAGAACCAGCCTACACGAAGGGATGAAAGATGTCGCCGAGTGGATGAAGGACAGCCGCCTGAAACTGAACTCAGACAAGACGGAAGTCCTCATCCTGGGACCATCGCCCTCCGCCTGGGACAACTCCTGGTGCCCCCCAGCCGTGGGCACCGCTCCCAAGCCAACAGACCACGCACGCAACCTGGGCTTCATCCTGGACTCCTCCCGCTCGATGACCAGACAAGTCAACGCCGTCTCCTCATCATGCTTTCACACCCTATGAATGCTTCGCAAGATCTTCCGATGGATCCCAACCGAAACCAGGAAGACGGTCACCCAGGCCCTCGTCACCAGCCGATTGGACTACGGTAACACCCTCTACGGAGGAACCAGAGCCAAGCTACAGAAAAGACTCCAACGCATCCAGAACGCCTCCGCCCGACTCATCCTGGACATCCCCCGACGCAGCCACATCTCCGGCCACCTGAGGGACCTGCACTGGCTCCCCGTCAACAAGAGGATCACGTTCAGGCTCCTCACCCACGCACACAAGTCTCTCCACGACCTGGGCCCCAAGTACCTCAACGACCGCCTGACCTTCTACACGCCCACCCGCCAGCTACGGTCCACTGGCCTCGCCCTCGCCGCCGTACCACGCATCCGAAGAGCAGCCGCCGGAGGCAGATCCTTCTCCTACCTAGCGGCCAAGACATGGAACTCCCTCCCCATCCACCTTCGGCTGACCCAGGACCATCTCGCCTTCAGGAGACAACTCAAGACCTGGCTGTTCGAACAGTAGCAGACCCCCTCCCCCAAGCGCCTTGAGACCCTTCCGGGTGAGTAGTGCGCTATACAAGTGCTATGATTGATTGATTGATTGACATACAAGGCACCCTTCCCACAGGGGTACCTTGGGCCTACCTTAGGGGTGACTAACATGTAAGAAAAGGGAAGGTTAGGGACTGGCGAATGTGTGCACTTGCCAAGTTGACATGGCAGTCCCAGACTTCACAAAGGCTCTGCAATGGCAGGCCAGAGTTACAATTTGCAGGCTGCTTCTGTGGGTGGCACAATCAGTGCTGCAGCCCACTAGCAGCATTTGATTGACAGGCCCTGGGCACACACAGTGCACTGTACTAGGGTCTGACTAGTAAATCAAATATGCCAATCATGAAATCACCAATCCATAAACACAATTTACACAGAGAGCATATGCACTTTAGCACTGATCAGCAGTGGTAAAGTGCCCAGTGTCATAAAACCAACATAAACAGGTCAGAAACTACACAGGAGGAAGGCAAAACGTTCTGGGATGAACCTGCAAAAATGGCCAAGTCCAACAAGATGGAATAACAGAATCCCAATGTTGATCCATGGGAAAGATAGGCCTTGCAGTAGTGAGAAACAAATTCAGGAGTTTTTCCCTACCTGGACAGTTAAAACTTAAAAGTACATGTTCAACTTTTTTAATGCACTGCACCCTGCCCCTGGGGCTGTCTAGAGTCTACCTCAGGGGTGATTTATTTGTATTAAAAAGGAACGTTTAGGCCTGGCAAGAGGGTTAATTTAAAACTGCACACACAGGCTCTGCAATGGCAGGCATGAGACATGTTTAAATGACTACTGAAGTAAATGGCGCATCAATGCTGCAGGCCCACTAGTAGCATTTAATTTACAGGCCCTGGGCACATGTGGGGCACTTTACTAGAGACTTATAACTAAATTAGATATACCAATTGTTGACAAGCCAATGCTGCCATGTTTTAAATAGAGAGCACATGCACTTTAGCACTGGTTAGCAGTGGTGAAGTGCCTAGGGTAGCAAAGCCAACAAAAACAAATTGAGCAAAAAGGGAAGAAGGAAGGCAAAAAGTTTGGAGGCGACTCTGCAGAAAGGGCCAGGTCCAATACGAGCATACCAACAATCACTCTCTAATTGCTGCACTGGGTGAAGGGAAGAATTCAAGGATGTATATTGTCACCTACTCTTAGTTGCCCATAAGTTGTTCCAATACATACCACAAATATCCTCTTCATACAGCCATGTCTTTACAAATCATTCGAGATAATGACCTGCTTTCAGGGAAAATGAAATTTAAAAAAAGCAAAATGGCAGCCCTGTCAAGTCGTGTGTGAGCATGCTTGGTGATGTTTCAGCAGGTATACATCATCATGCTGGACCACCATAGCATCCTGACTCACGCACACATGCATGATGCCACCTGCTTGCGTACACAAAAAACAGCAAAACAAACTGTCCAAGCTGAGGATCACTGAAAACAATCCCTTTTATATCTCCTATCATGAGAGATAAAACGTGAAAGGAGGGCTTTATGAATTGCCTTTTATTCAGAAGAACATTCATTGTTTATTTCTCATTTGTGCGCTCAACAATTATTCATTGCGCATTTACATTTTACAAAATACATCATAATATATACACAAATACATTAAACAACAGAAAACAATAATCTTGATCCCCTATATGGAGGTTTCAAACTACATTCATTCATCAAACATTCTTGGCCAATTCATTCATACACACAATCAACAAACACTGGACAAAGCGGTCCTAATGACACCTCTCCTTTTTAGTGAAATGACTTCCAAACTCTATATATGTCATAACATTTTCTCTTTTGTTACACAATGAAAGTCCATAAGAACGTTTTTACTTAGAGCCTATCAAATGGGTGCACAAAAGGACCGGTCTGGTCGGCGCGTTTCGAACCTCTATCTTTTTGAGGTTCTCTTCAGGACCAACCCATTTCTGTAACAAAAAAACAAACCCTCTTTAGATGATTGGAACCTACTCAGGACCTCTAGAAAGCCACCAACGACTGAGCATACCCACCTTAGAGAAGTACGTCAATGTGGAACCTTAACTATCCGTAAATCATCCAGCTTAACCTGGGGCTGTAAAACAAATAATTCCCAATCACATCATCCTCCTTTCTGCCAAAAACATTTAAATGACATACATAAAAACTACATAAAGTGTCCATTTGGCTCACCCTTCGAAGTGAATCTGTTGCCTTAATGGGACAGCCTGAGTCCTATAAAAGATTGTAGAATTGCGTCAGCCGGAGTATAAATGGGTCCCCAAAATCTAACTCTTTTAATGAAATGTAATATTGGCTTATCCATTTAAGAGACGGCTGTCTCCTAAGCCGGCTCCCTCGGTGGACAAACCTCTTTTCTTCCTAAGGACGAAAGGAACACTTTTAGGTTTCCTCTTATGGCCGGACCGGACTAAGGGTAAATGAAGCCATTGCAAACCGGAAACGGCCGCTTACCTATGTGAGTTTACTAGATGTGTAATCATGCCTCGTTGGAGTCCCGTGCCGGCATCTGAAACAAGAGGCGCAGAATGTCGCCATTAGTTATACTCGGCTTGCAATACCCACGGAGTTTGCGGAGATCTTGCAAGAGTGTATTGACCGCTTACCGAGAGTTCTCCACTTATACAGCGTTCCGCGGCTCCGTTAGTCTGTCAGTGATGCTTCAACAATGCACTGGTTCGTATTCCGGCTGATTTCTCCCGGGTCATGAAATCCTATTGACTCATGGGAATTGTAGTTTAGTGTGCCGATGGTTCAGAGCGAGATGGGATATGGAGTTCCGTGATGAAAAGCTGATTAGCTAACTTTCCTTGTCAGTTTCTCTATGATAGGCCACCATCATTGGTTCGGCAAAAGGCACGCATGGTGGAGAAAAGCCTTTTAAACTTCTGTGGTCTAGTCGGACGGGTGTTAACGTGACATAAGAGGAGGGCCTCAAATAGGGGCAACATCATGCTATAATTTACACGGTCTATATCAATGGTCTAAAGATCTCTGCTATCTCATTAAGACCATTGGTTGTCGTATTGAATTTCATAATGAGTAATGCTTCACGCTGACTCAAGTGAACCTCCAAATCCCCCCCACGGGGGTCTCTCTCAATTTTAGACAGCACTGTCCACTTGAAATCTCCCTCGCTGTGTGTTTTTGTCACCCAATGGCTGACTAGTGGAGCATTTTCCACTCGTCGTCGAATCCTCGACTTGTGCTGGGTGATGCGCTGCCGCACTTCCTGGGTAGTCTTTCCGATGTAAAGCTTTGGACATGGGCAGGTTACTGCATAGACAACATTCCTATTTTTACAGTTTGTGAACGCATTATGCTTCCAATGGGTGTTGTTAAACATAAAGACATCTCCTTCAATAGTTTGCTCACAACATGTACATGTCCCGCATTTGTGATGCCCTACAATTGCTGGTAGGTCTAGCATACTTCTCAGAGTCGGGATCTGCTGTTTCGGTAAAGCCGCTCTAACGATATAGTTGGCTACACTCTTCTCTTTTTTATTCGCAAAAAGAGGAGGAATGGAAAATTCCTCATGGAGATCTTTGATCAAATGCCAATTGGTGAGGATCAGTTTTCGAAGTTGGTGTGTGTTAGGGCAAAACGTGGTAACACAAACTGGTCTATTGGCCATTTTCTTTGTTTTTTGCTGCAACAATGTTTCCCTTGGTGTCCACCATGCTCTCTTGAGGGAATGTTTAAGTAACTTTTTTGGATATCCCCTCTCCATTAAGCGATCTTTCAGTTTGTTCGTGTGTGCAAAGTATTCCTCTTTGTTTGAACAGTTCCTGCGAATTCGCAGGAACTGGCCATACGGCAGATTCTGTCTCAGACTTCGAGGATGGTTGCTGGTATAATGGAGCGCCTTGTTCCTATCAGTTGGTTTCCTGAAAAGTGTGGTCTCTAAATGCCCATCCGATGCCTCCACTTTCACATCCAAAATTGTGTTTGATTCATTTGATGCCGAACAACTAAACTTAATATCATTAGACCGTCCATTAAGCCATCCTACAAACTCATCCAGTAGTTGTTGTGTGCCCGACCAAATTAGAAAGATGTCATCAATGTATCGCATGTAGCTAGAAATGTTTGCCGAGTACGGGTTGTTATTATATATGAAATTATTTTCATATAGGCCCATGAATAACACCGCTAATTCTGGGGCGAAGGGACACCCCATCGCCACTCCTTTAGTTTGGAAGAAGAACTGTGAGTCAAATGTGAAATAGTTCTTAGATAATGAAAATTTGGCAAGCGCCAGGATAAATTCCATGGGGACTTGGGCCGGTTGTTCTCTTTTACCCAAGAACCACGCTAAGGTCTCTAATGCTTGTTCCTGGGGTATTTGAGTATAAAGCGATACCACGTCCAGTGTGACCATCAGTTTTCTTGTGTTGTCAAACCGGACGGGTGCTATTCTGTTTAAGAAGGCAGTGGTGTCTTTGAGGTGGGCCGGAATTTCTCCAATGAAAGGTTTCAGGAAGAAGTCAATATATTGAGCCACTGGCTCAATAAGTGAATCACAACCCGACACTATTGGTCGGCCAGGGGGGTCCAGTTCGCTTTTATGTAATTTAGGCAGGACGTAGAAAACCGGTGTTCTAGGGTTCTTATTCTGTAGAAAAACTCGTTCTTTTGGTCCAACGAAACCTTGTGTGAACCCTTCTTCGATGATTTGGAATAGTTGGTTTTGTAATTCCTTTGTCGGATCCTTGGAAATTTTTCTATAACAATCTACGTCCTCCAACTGGCGTAACACCTCTTTCTTGTATTTGTTCACGTCCCAAATCACAACTGCACCCCCTTTGTCCGCCTGTTTGACTACCACCGATCTGTCATTTTTAAGGTCCATTAAAGCGTCTTTCTCTTGTTTGGCTAAGTTGTACTTAACGTAGCCTCTTTTACCTTCCATTGCCTGTATCCCAGATAGAATGGTTCTTTCAAAGGTACTTATTTCCTTAAGGATTTTGGGGCCCGTTGGACAGAAAGAGGATTTCCTCCTCAGTCCTGTTATCTCTGTTGTGGCAATTCCAGTGGAGTCTGCAAAGAACGTTTTAAGACGAATTTTGCGGCAGAACTCCATTGTTTCCAACTTCATTTTCACAAAGTCTGTTGGTCTAGATGGAACAAAACTTAGTCCTTTCTCTAGTATTGACATTTCGGCTTCTGTTAGAATTTTTTCAGACAGGTTGAATACCGGCGAGGGAACTAGCTCCTGTAGTACTGTCGGCGCGTCCTCATTTCCCATGGTTGGGAGTATCGTAACCGTCCTCTGTTTCGCCGTTGGCCTCGGGCTAAAAAATGTACCCCTTGGTTTGATATTTGCTGATCCTGATTTTGTTGATTTAACCTTGGATTTTGGTTTGCCCTGGTGTTGGCGTCCGTTTCCTCACCCGAGGACGATGATGTTTCCGAAAAGGTGATGAATTTATTTCGCGACCGGCCTCGGTAATTCTGAAGATAATTTCTCAAGTCGTTTTTGGTATAGAAATCTTTGTTTAAATAAGGATAAGTAGATTCCAATGAAAAATTCTTTTTGTCCACCTCAAACTTATTGCTTTTTTGAATGACTGTATAGTCTTTAAACTCCGATATCTCCTTTTCAACCTTTTCCAATAAAGC
Source organism: Triturus cristatus (assembly GCF_964204655.1). NCBI lineage: Eukaryota > Metazoa > Chordata > Amphibia > Caudata > Salamandridae > Triturus > Triturus cristatus. Next base: position 609,094,785 of record NC_140591.1, on the reverse strand, counting down.
TTTTGCGTCAGTTAGAAGTGGATTATTTTTGATTTCTGCCTCCAAGTCCGCAATCTCTTGTAATTGTATAAGTGACAGCCTATGTGCTGTCTCAATAGTTAGCACCATTAAATCCCTGCTGCACTTCGTCTCAATGCAGCTGTATCCCTTCTTATATACCGGGTCATCAATGAACACGGCCGGGATGTTACGTATCTGTAGTCCCGATGGAATTGTCCCTTCCCTTAAATGTTGTAGCAAGAAGTGCCCATGAAGGTCCGTCCTGATTTGTTTTTTACGTAGTCTAGTCAGCTTGTCCAATTCATTCTGAGTTTTCGCAGTGACACTTAAGGTGGCTGATGCAAAGACTGGTGGTTCTCGCATTAAATTCTGAATATGTTCCTCACTATATGCGAAGGCATCTTTTTCTGCCATCTCACACTTACACTGGGGATAACAATGACTAAAACATACAATGACGTGTTAGACAAATAACAACAGGACAAACAATTTCACGCAATAGTCCAACACATGCACAACCCATGTATTTAACAACGGAAGTTGCTCAAAACTCTTGGTCCCTTTTCAACCACTCGAACAACCTCGCGGGCCTCTGCCCGCTCCCAAAGCTATAAAACAAAGCTGGGTCCTGGCTCAAAAAAAATCAGCTGGACTGAGCCCAATTAACAGAAAACAGCAAAACAAACTGTCCAAGCTGAGGATCACTGAAAACAATCCCTTTTATATCTCCTATCATGAGAGATAAAACGTGAAAGGAGGGCTTTATGAATTGCCTTTTATTCAGAAGAACATTTATTGTTTATTTCTCATTTGTGCGCTCAACAATTATTCATTGCGCATTTACATTTTACAAAATACATCATACTATATACACAAATACATTAAACAACAGAAAACAATAATCTTGATCCCCTATATGGAGGTTTCAAACTACATTCATTCATCAAACATTCTTTGCCAATTCATTCATACACACAATCAACAAACACTGGACAAAGCGGTCCTAATGACACCTCTCCTTTTTAGTGAAATGACTTCCAACTCTATATATGTCATAACATTTTCTCTTTTGTTACACAATGAAAGTCCATAAGAACGTTTTTACTTAGAGCCTATCAAATGGGTGCAAAAAAGGACCGGTCTGGTCGACGCGTTTCGAACCTCTATCTTTTTGAGGTTCTCTTCAGGACCAACCCATTTCTGTAACAAAAAAACAAACCCTCTTTAGATGATTGGAACCTACTCAGGACCTCTAGAAAGCCACCAACGACTGAGCATACCCACCTTAGAGAAGTACGTCAATGTGGAACCTTAACTATCCGTAAATCATCCAGCTTAACCTGGGGCTGTAAAACAAATAATTCCCAATCACATCATCCTCCTTTCTGCCAAAAACATTTAAATGACATACATAAAAACTACATAAAGTGTCCATTTGGCTCACCCTTCGAAGTGAATCTGTTGCCTTAATGGGACAGCCTGAGTCCTATAAAAGATTGTAGAATTGCGTCAGCCGGAGTATAAATGGGTCCCCAAAATCTAACTCTTTTAATGAATATAATGTAATATTGGCTTACCCATTTAAGAGACGGCTGTCTCCTAAGCCGGCTCCCTCGGTGGACAAACCTCTTTTCTTCCTAAGGACGAAAGGAACACTTTTAGGTTTCCTCTTATGGCCGGACGGGACTAAGGGTAAATGAAGCCATTGCAAACCGGAAACGGCCGCTTACCTATGTGAGTTTACTAGATGTGTAATCATGCCTCGTTGGAGTCCCGTGCCGGCATTCTTCTCCCGGAAGAAATCAGCCGGAATACGAACCAATGCATTGTTGAAGCATCACTGACAGACCAACGGAGCCGCGGAACGCTGTATAAGTGGAGAACTCTCGGTAAGCGGTCAATACACTCTTGCAACATCTCCGCAAACTCCGTGGGTATTGCAAGCCGAGTATAACTAATGGCGACATTCTGCGCCTCTTGTTTCAGATGCCGGCACGGGACTCCAACGAGGCATGATTACACATCTAGTAAAAGTGTTCCTTTCGTCCTTAGGAAGAAAAGAGGTTTGTCCACCGAGGGAGCCAGCTTAGGAGACAGCCGTCTCTTAAATGGGTAAGCCAATATTACATTATATTCATTAAAAGAGTTAGATTTTGGGGACCCATTTATACTCCGGCTGACGCAATTCTACAATCTTTTATAGGACTCAGGCTGTCCCATTAAGGCAACAGATTCACTTCGAAGGGTGAGCCAAATGGACACATTATGTAGTTTTTATGTATGTCATTTAAATGTTTTTGGCAGAAAGGAGGATGATGTGATTGGGAATTATTTGTTTTACAGCCCCAGGTTAAGCTGGATGATTTACGGATAGTTAAGGTTCCACATTGACGTACTTCTCTAAGGTGGGTATGCTCAGTCGTTGGTGGCTTTCTAGAGGTCCTGAGTAGGTTCCAATCATCTAAAGAGGGTTTGTTTTTTTGTTACAGAAATGGGTTGGTCCTGAAGAGAACCTCAAAAAGATAGAGGTTCGAAACGCGTCGACCAGACCGGTCCTTTTTTGCACCCATTTGATAGGCTCTAAGTAAAAACGTTCTTATGGACTTTCATTGTGTAACAAAAGAGAAAATGTTATGACATATATAGAGTTTGGAAGTCATTTCACTAAAAAGGAGAGGTGTCATTAGGACCGCTTTGTCCAGTGTTTGTTGATTGTGTGTATGAATGAATTGGCCAAGAATGTTTGATGAATGAATGTAGTTTGAAACCTCCATATAGGGGATCAAGATTATTGTTTTCTGTTGTTTAATGTATTTGTGTATATATTATGATGTATTTTGTAAAATGTAAATGCGCAATGAATAATTGTTGAGCGCACAAATGAGAAATAAACAATAAATGTTCTTCTGAATAAAAGGCAATTCATAAAGCCCTCCTTTCACGTTTTATCTCTCATGATAGGAGATATAAAAGGGATTGTTTTCAGTGATCCTCAGCTTGGACAGTTTGTTTTGCTGTTTTCTGTTAATTGGGCTCAGTCCAGCTGATTTTTTTTGAGCCAGGACCTAGTTTTGTTTTATAGCTTTGGGAGCGGGCAGAGGCCCGCGAGGTTGTTCGAGTGGTTGAAAAGGGACCACGAGTTTTGAGCGACTTCCGTTGTTAAATACATGGGTTGTGCATGTGTTGGACTATTGCGTGAAATTGTTTGTCCTGTTGTTATTTGTCTAACACGTCATTGTATGTTTTAGTCATTGTTATCCCCAGTGTAAGTGTGCGATGGCAGAAAAAGATGCCTTCGCATATAGTGAGGAACATATTCAGAATTTAATGCGAGAACCACCAGTCTTTGCATCAGCCACCTTAAGTGTCACTGCGAAAACTCAGAATGAATCGGACAAGCTGACTAGACTACGTAAAAAACAAATCAGGACGGACCTTCATGGGCACTTCTTGCTACAACATTTAAGGGAAGGGACAATTCCATCGGGACTACAGATACGTAACATCCCGGCCGTGTTCATTTATGACCCGGTATATAAGAAGGGATACAGCTGCATTGAGACGAAGTGCAGCAGGGATTTAATGGTGCTAACTATTGAGACAGCACATAGGCTGTCACTTATACAATTACAAGAGATTGCGGACTTGGAGGCAGAAATCAAAAATAATCCACTTCTAACTGACGCAAAAGCTTTATTGGAAAAGGTTGAAAAGGAGATATCGGAGTTTAAAGACTATACAGTCATTCAAAAAAGCAATAAGTTTGAGGTGGACAAAAATAATTTTTCATTGGAATCTACTTATCCTTATATAAACAAAGATTTCTATACCAAAAACGACTTGAGAAATTATCTTCAGAATTACCGAGGCCGGTCGCGAAATAAATTCATCACCTTTTCGGAAACATCATCGTCCTCGGGTGAGGAAACGGACGCCAACACCAGGGCAAACCAAAATCCAAGGTTAAATCAACAAAATCAGGATCAGCAAATATCAAACCAAGGGGTACATTTTTTAGCCCGAGGCCAACGGCGAAACAGAGGACGGTTACGATACTCCCAACCATGGGAAATGAGGACGCGCCGACAGTACTACAGGAGCTAGTTCCCTCGCCGGTATTCAACCTGTCTGAAAAAATTCTAACAGAAGCCGAAATGTCAATACTAGAGAAAGGACTAAGTTTTGTTCCATCTAGACCAACAGACTTTGTGAAAATGAAGTTGGAAACAATGGAGTTCTGCCGCAAAATTCGTCTTAAAACGTTCTTTGCGGACTCCACTGGAATTGCCACAACAGAGATAACAGGACTGAGGAGGAAATCCTCTTTCTGTCCAACGGGCCCCAAAATCCCTAAGGAAATAAGTACCTTTGAAAGAACCATTCTATCTGGGATACAGGCAATGGAAGGTAAAAGAGGCTACGTTAAGTACAACTTAGCCAAACAAGAGAAAGACGCTTTAATGGACCTTAAAAATGACAGATCGGTGGTAGTCAAACAGGCGGACAAAGGGGGTGCAGTTGTGATTTGGGACGTGAACAAATACAAGAAAGAGGTGTTACGCCAGTTGGAGGACGTAGATTGTTATAGAAAAATTTCCAAGGATCCGACAAAGGAATTACAAAACCAACTATTCCAAATCATCGAAGAAGGGTTCACACAAGGTGTCGTTGGACCAAAAGAACGAGTTTTTCTACAGAATAAGAACCCTAGAACACCGGTTTTCTACGTCCTGCCTAAATTACATAAAAGCGAACTGGACCCCCCTGGCCGACCAATAGTGTCGGGTTGTGAGTCACTTATTGAGCCAGTGGCTCAATATATTGACTTCTTCCTGAAACCTTTCATTGGAGAAATTCCGGCCCACCTCAAAGACACCACTGCCTTCTTAAACAGAATAGCACCCGTCCGGTTTGACAACACAAGACAACTGATGGTCACACTGGACGTGGTATCGCTTTATACTCAAATACCCCAGGAACAAGCATTAGAGACCTTAGCGTGGTTCTTGGGTAAAAGAGAACAACCGGCCCAAGTCCCCATGGAATTTATCCTGGCGCTTGCCAAATTTTCATTATCTAAGAACTATTTCACATTTGACTCACAGTTCTTCTTCCAAACTAAAGGAGTGGCGATGGGGTGTCCCTTCGCCCCAGAATTAGCGGTATTATTCATGGGCCTATATGAAAATAATTTCATATATAATAACAACCCGTACTCTGCAAACATTTCTAGCTACATGCGATACATTGATGACATCTTTCTAATTTGGTCGGGCACACAACAACTACTGGATGAGTTTGTAGGATGGCTTAATGGACGGTCTAATGATATTAAGTTTAGTTGTTCGGCATCAAATGAATCAATCACATTTTTGGATGTGAAAGTGGAGGCATCGGATGGGCATTTAGAGACCACACTTTTCAGGAAACCAACTGATAGGAACATGGCGCTCCATTATACCAGCAACCATCCTCGAAGTCTGAGACAGAATCTGCCGTATGGCCAGTTCCTGCGAATTCGCAGGAACTGTTCAAACAAAGAGGAATACTTTGCACACGCGAACAAACTGAAAGATCGCTTAAGGGAGAGGGGATATCCAAAAAAGTTACTTAAACATTCCCTCAAGAGAGCATGGTGGACACCAAGGGAAACATTGTTGGAGCAAAAAACAAAGAAAATGGCCAATAGACCAGTTTGTGTTACCACGTTTTGCCCTAACACACACCAACTTCGAAAACTGATCCTCACCAATTGGCATTTGATCAAAGATCTCCATGAGGAATTTTCCATTCCTCCTCTTTTTGCGTATAAAAAAGAGAAGAGTGTAGCCAACTATATCGTTAGAGCGGCTTTACCGAAACAGCAGATCCCGACTCTGAGAAGTATGCTAGACCTACCACCAATTGTAGGGCATCACAAATGCGGGACATGTACATGTTGTGAGCAAACTATTGAAGGAGATGTCTTTATGTTTAACAACACCCATTGGAAGCATAATGCGTTCACAAACTGTAAAACTAGGAATGTTGTCTATGCAGTAACCTGCCCATGTCCAAAGCTTTACATCGGAAAGACTACCCAGGAAGTGCGGCAGCGCATCACCCAGCACAAGTCGAGGATTCGACGACGAGTGGAAAATGCTCCACTAGTCAGCCATTGGGTGACAAAAACACACAGCGAGGGAGATTTCAAGTGGACAGTGCTGTCTAAAATTGAGAGAGACCCCCGTGGGGGGGATTTGGAGGTTCACTTGAGTCAGCGTGAAGCATTACTCATTATGAAATTCAATAGAACAACCAATGGTCTTAATGAGATAGCAGAGATCTTTAGACCATTGATATAGACCGTGTAAATTATAGCATGATGTTGCCCCTATTTGAGGCCCTCCTCTTATGTCACGTTAACACCCGTCCGACTAGACCACAGAAGTTTAAAAGGCTTTTCTCCACCATGCGTGCCTTTTGCCGAACCAATGATGGTGGCCTATCATAGAGAAACTGACAAGGAAAGTTAGCTAATCAGCTTTTCATCACGGAACTCCATATCCCATCTCGCTCTGAACCATCGGCACACTAAACTACAATTCCCATGAGTCAATAGGATTTCATGACCCGGGAGAAATCAGCCGGAATACGAACCAGTGCATTGTTGAAGCATCACTGACAGACTAACGGAGCCGCGGAACGCTGTATAAGTGGAGAACTCTCGGTAAGCGGTCAATACACTCTTGCAACATCTCCACAAACTCCGTGGGTATTGCAAGCCGAGTATAACTAATGGCGACATTCTGCGCCTCTTGTTTCAGATGCCAGCACGGGACTCCAACGAGGCATGATTACACATCTAGTAAACTCACATAGGTAAGCGGCCGTTTCCGGTTTGCAATGGCTTCATTTACCCTTAGTCCGGTCCGGCCATAAGAGGAAACCTAAAAGTGTTCCTTTCGTCCTTAGGAAGAAAAGAGGTTTGTCCACCGAGGGAGCCGGCTTAGGAGACAGCCGTCTCTTAAATGGGTAAGCCAATATTACATTATATTCATTAAAAGAGTTAGATTTTGGGGACCCATTTATACTCCGGCTGACGCAATTCTACCATCTTTTATAGGATGCAGGCTGTCCCATTAAGGCAACAGATTCACTTCGAAGGGTGAGCCAAATGGACACTTTATGTAGTTTTTATGTATGTCATTTAAATGTTTTTGGCAGAAAGGAGGATGATGTGATTGGGAATTATTTGTTTTACAGCCCCAGGTTAAGCTGGATGATTTACGGATAGTTAAGGTTCCACATTGACGTACTTCTCTAAAGTGGGTATGCTCAGTCGTTGGTGGCTTTCTAGAGGTCCTGAGTAGGTTCCAATCATCTAAAGAGGGTTTGTTTTTTTGTTACAGAAATGGGTTGGTCCTGAAGAGAACCTCAAAAAGATAGAGGTTCGAAACGCGTCGACCAGACCGGTCCTTTTTTGCACCCATTTGATAGGCTCTAAGTAAAAACGTTCTTATGGACTTTCATTGTGTAACAAAAGAGAAAATGTTATGACATATATAGAGTTTGGAAGTCATTTCACTAAAAAGGAGAGGTGTCATTAGGACCGCTTTGTCCAGTGTTTGTTGATTGTGTGTATGAATGAATTGGCCAAGAATGTTTGATGAATGAATGTAGTTTGAAACCTCCATATAGGGGATCAAGATTATTGTTTTCTGTTGTTTAATGTATTTGTGTATATATTATGATGTATTTTGTAAAATGTAAATGCGCAATGAATAATTGTTGAGCGCACAAATGAGAAATAAACAATAAATGTTCTTCTGAATAAAAGGCAATTCATAAAGCCCTCCTTTCACGTTTTAACTCTCATGATAGGAGATATAAAAGGGATTGTTTTCAGTGATCCTCAGCTTGGACAGTTTGTTTTGCTGTTTTCTGTTAATTGGGCTCAGTCCAGCTGATTTTTTTTGAGCCAGGACCCAGTTTTGTTTTATAACCTGCTTGCGTACACATCATCACACTTTTTTTCTTTTCACGCTGATGCTGCTCCACATTGGCAAATAAGCATTACCTTTTTTTAATTGCTGGTGCGGGACAGCATGGCAAAAAATATTAGGAAATCCAGTAGATTTGTAATGATTATAAAAGATGAGCTGGATTAACTTTGTTAAGGCTTGAAGTAATGTACAATGCAGCAAACATGCTTTATTTGCTTGTTGCAGTGGGCTTGAGTGTGAGAGTCAAACCTATTGACTTCTCAATGCCCTTTTCTATTACACCCTCCTGTAAACCAGGAATTTAGAAGGTCATGGAACGGTCAAACGTGTTGAAAAGTGAAGGCTTATGTTATAGACCATAGGCGTCTAGGGCGTCTTAAAATGTGAAGAGATTAAACATGAACTCACAAAATGCAAAGGGGCAGATTTATGTTAGACTTGCACCACTCTTACGCCGCCGTTGCGTCACTTTTGTGATGCAGCGGCGGTGTAAACCCTGCGCCACGTTGCGCCCTATTTACATCGTGACGCATCTATGGAGATGCGTCACGGTGTAAAGCCCTGCGCCACATTAAACCTGCGTCAGGTTTGATGTATGCAGGGTGGGCGTTCCAGCGGAAAAAGCCTCAGAAAAGTGACGCAGTGAAATCTACAAGATTTCACTCAGTCACTTTTCCGACGCTGCTGCGTCAAAACCTTGCGCCTGCTTGAAGCAGGCGTAAGGCATGACGCAGTATGTTAGGTATGGGCAGCCCCTAAACATTGCTGGAGTTGCGTCGTGCTTGCGACACGACTCCAGCAATGCGCTGCCCTTACGCCATCAGATGCGTCACGCATCTGTTTATCCTTGCGCCACGATGCGCTGCATTGTAAATTCGGCGCATCTGTGGTGGCGCAACGGTAAACTTGCGTGACGCATCTTTCCTGGCGCATCCCTGCTGATTTGCAGGGATGCGCCAGGAAACATAAATCTGCCCCTAAGTTTTTATCAAACCACTTTAAAAAGCTATGCAAGGAGGCAATACATTGCTTTGCATTCCCTGTTTTCCTGCCATTATCACGGAACTGTTTAAAGTCCCGAGCTAAATGTTAATGCATGCACCCCTTTGAGGACACGCGTTTTTGTGTTTCGCTTAACTTAACATTTAGTGGTCTCAAATTAGTAGAAAAGATAAAATAAATCGAGAATTTCATCCTCTCGAGTTCAGAGGGGAGTTACTAACTTTAGACCCGCGCCCCCTCAGCTCTGCATTTGAAATGTCGGCCGGGTTGCCAAGGACTTGTTCTTTTGTGTGGCGAAGACAAGTTTCAGCTGCGCGAGGAAAGCAGCATGCTAGAAAGAAACTCTTAGAGGACAGAGGAAGAGCTTTGTTCCCAGCAGAAGGTCATCCTTCTGAACAGCACATCCACTTACCAGTTTCTACGTATTTGCATCACAATGAAAGGTGCCATTCTCTTACGGGAAAAAACAGCCGCTGTTAGAATCCATACAAAGAAAACATAAACGTGTTGGGTGTTCAAAAGATTTTAGCCTACACTTTCCACGCAGAGTGTGGAAACCGGTTCCAGTACGGCTCTGAATGTGCATTGGAATGGCTGGCGACGTTGAAGGTAATTTTCTTTTGAGCGTTGTGTCCCTGAGAAGGACAATTGTCTCGCGCTTGTTTCCCTCAAAGTTACTTAAGATTTTAGGCCCTATTCACAAAGGTTATTTCAGTTGTAAGTCTACATCCAGAATAATATTTATTTACTCCTGTCCTGAATCGACGAAGAGTTTTGTGGTGGATGTTAAGGCATCAACCATCTCGAGCTTCTACAGCACGAGTGATGAGAAATGTGCAGAAGTAAATCCCACTCAAGGGTGGAAAGTGAGATTTCAAAGGCTTGGTTTGCCGTGCCATGGTTTGCCTTCATTTGGGATCTCCCACAAAGATGGTTGGAGATTTACTGGAGTGACCCCCTTCCAAGATGGAAAGGGATGCGATCATCCATAAACTTGCTGGTGATGTTGGGGTGGGGCTGTCCTGATAAGAGGAAAAAAGTTTTCCCCTTCAACAAAAAAAATGTCCATTCCAACAGGAGAAGCAACGTTCTCCACAATGGAGAGAGAATACGGCCTTTTTTGGAAATGTCACTTGGCATACCTAGAAGGACACCTGAAAATCTGCAGCTGGACCTTTGAGCCCTCATAAATCACAAAGACGTATTTGGGTACGTAAGTAACGTAGGGGCATATTAGCAAGCCTCAGTGATAATCATCGTTGAACGCGCTTAGCGCGTTTTGTACTAACGCCAGCTGTCGCAGGAAATTATCGCCAGGCTAGCGCTGTTTCAACAACGCTTAGCGCTTTGGCGATAATATTTCCAGCGACAGCCGGCGATATGGGGCGACATCGCTGGAAAACCAGCAATAATCCAGCAGAATTGGAGATGAGCTTGCTGATAGGGCCCTGTGGCCTCAACCCTAGAATCCACCTCCAATAGTACACATAGTGTAGTCAAGAAAATACCAGACGTTAGGATCTAGCGTTAAGGGGCATTAGCGCAACTATTATCGGCGCTTTGCAGCTCTGGGGCATCCTTGTAAATATCGCGATGCTGTGTCAGCGATGTTTTACATGGATTCTATGTGAGGAATGCTTACTTTGCATCTGATTAGCGATGCAAGGCGAGGTGTTCGGAAAACGGCAGCTAACATGCGCTAATGCATGTTAGCGCCGCCTTGATGATTGTGCGATATTAGAATCGACGCTTTTTCGGCGCTATGTGCAGAGAAAGCGGCGATATGTGTCTTGATGATATGCCCTGTAGTGCTCTTGTACTGCTTTTTCATGTGTTTTTACATGCCTTTGTGAATTAACCCTCAAATTGTTTAAATAGGTATACAATGGGAATGTGAAGGGAATATTGGTATACACCCAATACACACAGAAAGAGGTGTGTCCTGTCTAAACTTTTACTATTAGGGAGTTCGACGTTTTGGTGCCAAACCACAAAGTCATGTAAGAGTATTCCTGTAGTTTTAATTCCAGTATTCATTAATGCTTCTGTATATTGGTTCCTTTCTATTTAGAAAAAAAAGTGTTCACACTCAGGGGCAGATGCAAATCTCGGCCCATACTTTTACGAGATTTTCTAGAATAGGACCGGAAGTGGTCTAATTATGTAACGTTCTGCGGTTCCTTTATAAATCCATCGGGCAAGTTGCAAAAGACGTTCTTAAAGTCTGAGCCCGTAAATGGTGCCCCAAACACACACCCAGGCTCAAAATTCAAAATTAATTTAGGGGCATATTAACAAGCCAGGCGATAAAATTATGGGCTTGATAATATGCTCTATGGAATTCCAATTGAAGCCCATGTTAGAAGTCCTTCACATTTAACATGGGCTTCAATTGGAATTCCATAGAGCATATTATCAAGCTCATTATCGCTGTTTTAGTGGCAGTTTTCTGCCGCTAAAGCGGTGATAATTTTATCGCCTGGCTTGATAATATGCCCCAATTAAGGGGTATAGCAACAAGCAGGCGATAAAAAATTATCGCCCTGCTTTTGTGGCCGTTTTCGGACGAAAAGCGGCGATAATTTTATCTCCTAATCAGCAAGGTCACGCTAACAGGTGAAACCTTGTTTTAGTGTCAGGATTCCTAACGCCCAGCTTTACATCTCTAATGAGATGCAAAGTGGGCGTTCCTGACCTGGCATGACAGGAGAAATGTCGCTAAGCGACATTTCTCCTATCAGCAAGCCTAACGCTATGAAGCATAGCGTCAGGAAAAGTAGCGATAACCCCTGTTATCGCTACTTTCCTTACACCTGCTTCAGGACTGACTTAGCCATGATATCCTATGGAAGGTGGATATCATAGCTAAGTTTGTGAGTCCCTATCAACTAGCTAACGTGAGATTATCGCTGAGTTTCCAGCGATAATCTCACGTTAGCCAGTTAGCGCTAGGATTTTTATCGCTGATGAGATAAGCGTTGCTAATAGCACGCTATCTCAGCGATAAAAATCGGCGCTAGCCGGCGATAATTATCCGAGCACTAAGTGCGCTCAGCGATAATTATCACCGGTTGTTGTTGATATGCCCCTTAGTTTCCCCGCTACCAGATATTCATCTGACATTTTGTACCCAGACTTTTCTTGTGTCACCACAAATGAATTTTGTTTAGCAAGGTTCGGGGAATGCTTTCAGCTCACGTGTCTCCAAAACCCAATAATACCCCTTTTGCGAGCGCACAACGCAGTATACTCACTAATGTGAAATTATCGCTTGCCTTTATTACTCTAATGCAAGTCTGCAATGGTTTCCAAATGACTTCTCGAAATCGGCGGAGTCGGCGTCCTGATGAGGCTGCCTGGCATTCTGTACTGGAAAAGCATTCATTAGTCACAAATGACAGAAATTGTACCGCGCAGTAGAATGATATGTTCAGTGTTTATCCGAATCTGCGTTTCCTTGGCATCCTTACATGTGGCAGGCAGCGGAGGAGGGAGGTAGTGAAATATTTGTCTGAGGTCTAGACACAGCTTCCTCATTAAAAAGAGATGTATAGAACAATCTCATCCTATTTTTAACTTCGACGGATGGGCGCTTTAAGCCAGAGCAAAATCATTTGAGAACAAAAAAGAACCCGAGAAAGGCCACTTCATAGATAAAAGTGAGTAACATGAGGCCAATAGTAGTACCTCACATTTCATCGGTGGTTCGGTAGAATGTGCTGCTTCATTGGTCGTGTACACAATATGATGGTGTGAGTCAGGGCTTTAAGTGGGATGAAAAAACTGGGGGGCTCTCAAAGGGGCGTGGCCAATGCAATTAAGGGTGTGGCCTAAAACACAGAAGCTAACAATTTGTGCTTAGCATAGTGTGCTGCCCGACAGGCATTTTGCTGTTTCTGTCATTGCATCCAGATATATGATACAACAAGTAACATTACACCTACAAGAAATCAGGGCTATTGGCTTTGTCAATGGTTGTTAGTTGCATATGATAAATAAGCAGCAACTATGGTTGGAATATAATATTGAAAAAGCTTCCATTTAAAGCCCTGGTGACAACACGACAATGTTGCTGCTCCTGAGTTTCAAAAAGAGAAGGGAAATCCAGAGAGAGAATGACTCTCTTTAAAGGATTCCCCTTCCCCTACAACGCTCGACTGGCTTGACGTCATGCCGCAACTTATCCACTAGCGAGAAGTGAGCAGTGTGAACACGCTCACATCGATGCGCCTGCTGTCACTGCAAGCCGGACACAGGGCACAAAACAGAACCCGATAGAGACCCATTTCGAGGCCTCCTTCAAACAACTGCCGGTGCTCAGCACTGGTGAGACCCGTCCCGCTTAAAGCCCTGGTGTGAGTGATGGTGTGTAAGTTATTCCTACTGCCTGTCCTTTCTCAATCCTCTCAGTAGCTTGCAGATGCCTGTCAAGGGGTGAATTTCAGAAGCAATAGCAGTGGCGGCTGGTAGGAAAGGGAGGTGGAGGAGGGGGGTAGGTGGATAGGTTGGTGGGGAAGAAAATACAAAATAAAGAGAACTCTTACCTGCTGGTCGCGTTGACAGCCTCTGCCTCTCTGTTGCAGGAAGTACCTGGGCCAATCACAACACTGCAATGCAGCGTTGTGATTGGTCTAAGCACCGTGGTTCAGCGCTCAGACGGTGGCAGGGAGCCTGTGCATGTTCCCCACCCAGGCTGTAATGCAGCCTGGGTGGAAAACATGCAAAGTACACATGCCTGTTTGCCGGGCCAAGCCGGCCAGCTAAACAGTCATGCACACATAGAGTGTGCTTAACACTCCGACCCCTCGCCTCTGCTCTGGCCAGCCCCGCCCCTCCCTGCACCTAGCAGATGAAAAATAAATTGATAATAATGTTCCATTATTATCATTTTATTTTTCCTCTTCACTGCTCTTAAAGCGGTGGGGTGACTCTTCTCTGCCTTAGCAGAGGAGATGCCCCTGAGCAATAGTGTGAATTGCACAAGTTACATGGCAGGTAAAAGCAGGAGGACGTTTTAGTTTTGGGCAGGTTCCTTTTTCCCAGGACCCTAACACTGAGTTTGAGGCAGGACAGTAAGGCATTGGGGAGAGGAGCTTTCTAGTCAAGCTCTTTCTTCTTACTATCAAACCTTCAACCAGAAAAATAGAACAGGGCACATAGGAGGCACGGTCTGCACAGGGGTAGAAAAAGAATAAGAACTACTTGTGCAGCCCACTGTCTGCATGCTGACATCTGCCCCAAGAGGAAGCAGTGCTGCAGCAACAAATGATGGACGGATGCTGAGCGAATCAGACATACACCCTCAGTCAAGAGATCGTGGGTCCTTTACTCGCTGTGCCACTGACTTCAAGTTAGCCTGGCTGATGAGGGGTGATACCCCAAAAATGGTCCCAGGATGCTTGTTTTCAGTTCAGGAAGAACCCGGCTTAGCAGTTCAGGCTAGGCTGTTCCCATGAGGAGCAGGGTCAAGCAGGGGTAGCTGGTGACATTTGAAGGTAGTGAGGCGTGGATGTCTAAGTTGAGTGCCCGGTGATGGGAGGGGGCGGACTGCAAGGAGGGTGCGGGGAAACTGCAAGCCCCGCACAGCCGAGGTGTGTGACCGAGAAAGGCAGAAAGCGGCATTACAGTAAATAGCCATCCGAGGCAGCAGAGCTGGCTACACAAGTAACCCGAACCCGGGGAACACACAGAAATAAGCAGCGCTGACAAGAATGGCAATGAATACAGCTACACCTAAATCCTACGGGAGCCATCTCAATGGTGCCAGACGTGTGCCACCCACAGACCGACCACCCACAGCCGGGAGCTTCATCAACAGTTCATTCATTCATGACAAAACCGAGTAGGACTCGAGGATGAATGAACAGAACTACCGCGTGTACCTGAGTCGGTGCACTGAACAGCACCGAGGCGTCCTCGCTTTATGTGCGGAAGGCGACTGGGGTAAGGGTCACACCGGTCTCATGTTACCCATTATGCACTTTAACCGTGGCCCCTAGGTCATCCCCCTCCCCCGACACAGAAGAAGCGCACATCCGGGTGAAGTCATGAATTAGAGAGTTACACAAGTCCAAAGGGAGCGAACAAATTAAGATTCCGAGTTAGAAGAAATTATGAGAAGTGAAACACAGCCAGGCCCGGGGTATGGTAGCTGGACACAAAGTGGATGGGCTCCACCTGAGCATGTCGGAGACACCAAAATGGAATTTATTGCACTTGCCTGTTATCGCACGGTCGCACCCCAGCCTGTGAGTAGTCTGCAGTGCTGTTCTGTGACTGCAACCGGTGCCGGTGTCTGTCCCGAGCAATGCACAGACAGCAGCACATGGAGTGCAGGCAGCGCACCTGCTGCGTGTCGATCAGTTCTGGTGGTGCCGGAGTCAGAACTGCGCTGCGGCCGGAGGGCTCTTCCGCAGCCCACTCCCTCAGCTCCCATTGTCCAATCAGGAGGCCTGGGACTAGCGAGAAGGCAAGGGGAGTGCTCCGGTTGTTGCCACCCACTGCTCTGTCTTGAGGGGGGCTGGCCCTGCCCTTTGCCATTCATTTCAGTGGCACGCTGCTGAAGTGGCCTGGGCTGCAGCTTAGGCACCCCATTTTAAACAAGCCATTTTCCGCTTTCTTTGGCCATTCCCTTCAGGATGACATCACTCTTTCCGCATGTGCTTCGAGGGCGAGCAATAGTCCTCGCCCCTGCCAGCACATGCACAGGAGGTCTCTGACCTGTGACCTCGTACCCCTTCTAGAAAACATTAAACAAAAAATTTCACACGGGGTAGTGACGTGAGCACTTCCACTTCATTTGAGGCTGCTGCATTGCGTGTGGTGTCTCTCTTGTCTCCTCCCCAATCATCGTCCCGAGGGTAATGGGGCAAGGCCCCTTTCGCCCCTATGCACCAGTCACTACTGGGGTCAAGACTGATTTGCACATGGCTGGGTCCAAACTGGGGTGGTTTAGTGAGCAAAAAAATGATGGGTTTAACCCAGATCTCGTGATGGGGGAATGTTTGATTCATTCAGCATTCCGTCCATCGTTTGTTGCAGCAGCAGCAAGAGGACGCTGTTAGACCTGGCACCATTGGCGTGGGTCTCCCTTCCATTTTTGCTGTTGCCTCATGTTTTTTTGCTGGTGTTAGATGCTTTGGGCACTGTGCCACTACTGTCCAGTGCCACAGTGCAAGTGCTCCCTACTGTAAATGAATGTATTGATTAGTGATTCCATGATTGACTGATTTGGTTTACTTGTCAGACCCTAGTATAGTGCACTGAGTGTGCCCAGAGCTTGTAAATCCAAATGCTGCTGGTGGGCTTGCAGCACTGGTTGTGCCACCCACAGAAGCAGCCTTGTAAAATGTGTCTAAGGTCTGCCATTGCAGAGCCTGTGTGCAGTCTGGTACTGTCATGCTGACTGGGCAAGTACACCCACTTGCCAGTCCCTAAACCTTCCCTTTTCTTCATATCATACACCCCTATGGTAAGCCCAAGGGCAGGGTGCATTGTAAGTATAAGGTAGGACATGCCCTGATGTGTGGGGCATGTCCTAATAGTGAATTACAGCAATTTTCGTTTTTCACTGTTGCAAGGCTACCTGTTCGCCAGGGAGACTGACTGACTGACAGAGAGACTGACTGACTCAGAGAGAGAGAGAGAGACGGACTGAGAGAGACCGAGAGAGACTGACAGAGAGACTGACTGACTGAGAGAGAGAGACTGACAGAGAGAGAGAGACTGACAGAGAGAGAGATACTGACTGACAGAAAGAGAGACTGACTGACTGAGAGAGAGAGAGACTGTGATGGAATCGGGGGCAAAGTGTGTATGAAGCTATGCAATGCCTCTTAAGATTTCTGTTGTCTACTAATAACAATGTATTATCAAAATGTGCTCTTTGTAGTTACATCTGCATTTGAAATACAGCATTGTCGCATTGTTTAATGTTTTTAAACGGGACTACATTTTTTTACTCTAGCCCCGCCCCCCACTGACCCTGCCCCCACTGACCCCACACCTATCGTGCGGCCCTCGGCCACAAGCCACACTGTAATTTTGGCCATGACAGAAAGTTTGTGGGTGCCCATGAGATAGCACATCAAAAGAAAGAGTTAGCTATCCCCATACATGCCCCAGTCTCCTCATTTTTAATGAAGCAAAGCGTTTCGTTTATTCAAGGTACATGGGCATAATGAAGCAAAGCGTTTCGTTTATTCCAGGTACATGGGCATATAATGATGAGCCTAGATTATGATCACAGTGTTTGAGCATGTGAGATTGCACTTTGGCAAATTATGGCTGGCCATGTACATATGAGGCTGTGTGTGACAATATACTGATTTACCCAACCATATGATGGTTGTAGTTTGGCATATGAAGCTGCACCTGACATAGGGTAGTTGTAGTTTGGCATATGACACTATAACTAGCACACAGCACTTTTACTATGATAAGCAGCTGCAAATGCCTTTGGCATGGGAGGCTGCACCTGTGTTATAGCCCACTACATTGAAGGATCACTATATATATGGCATTTCATGTAACCACTTAAGAGAAGTCTAGAGAAATGACGTTTCCATGTGATACCGTATTGAAGAAAGACCTCATATTTACCTATGCTTGCTAGTTTTGATGGTGGGAGCAATGTTCATTGTGCAGTATTTTGATTGTGGTGGTATTAGTAATAGTGATATTGGTGGTGCTATGGATACTGGTGATGATAGTTGTGGCGTATTTGTATGGGTAACAGTATTCTTTGTAGTGGTGTTGATATTAGTGTTAGTAGGGGTGATGGTGGTATTGGTGTTAGTATTGGTAGTGTTTGTGCTCTAAGTGGGGTATATTAGTACTGGTTTTATTGGTGGCAGTATTGTTGGTGTTTGTATATTTGTAGGTATTGGTGGTGCCTGAAGGTGATAGTATTGGTGGTGTTGGTGGTACTGGTGTAGGTGAAATTATGTTCTCGCTGGTGGTACTGGTGGCCATTTTGGTGATGGCTTTTATGCTGGCATTAGTAGTGGCGCATCGTTATTTGTGTAGATGGTATTAATGATGAAATTAGTGGTGGTAGTTGTATTGGTGTTGTGGTGGTATTGATGTGGATTGTATTCATTTTATTGGTGGTGGTATTGATTCTATTATTGGTGGTGATATTAGTCGCGGCAGTGTTGATGTTTGTGGTATTGGTGGTACTGATAGTTTTGATATGGGGTTTGTATAGATTGTATTGAGGTGATATTGGTGGTGGTGGTATTAGTGATGTGAAGTATTGGTGGTGTGGTCTTGGTGATTGCAGCATTAGTGGTGGTGGTATTGTATGTGGTCTGTAGTGATGATCTTGGTGATGGTGTGTGTTGAACTTGGCTCTCTCTGCAGGCTGTCTTAATCCTCTTGCTTTCTGAACCCATTTTCGTTGGCTTTTAGGACTCTGTGCACTTTACCACTGCTAACCAGTGCTAATCTGCTTTTGCGTCCTTCTTTAAACATGGTAACATTGGCTTATGCTCAATTGTTCATTTTAATTTACTTCTAAGCCCTTAGTAAAGTTGTACTTATTGCACCCAGGGCCTGTAAATTATTTGCTACTAGCAGGCTGGCAGCACTTATGGAAACTCACAAACTCATGTTTCCCTGCTGTGAGGTCTGCCTCTCCCATATTAATAAGTAGTAACTTTTGATTGTGAACAGATAGGAAAGCCATGTTTGTTTTCTGAGGAATTGTAATGTATTGCCTTCTTTAATGTAAAGTTGGATTTTAAGTCACAATTCTGAATTCTGAAATTCCCATTGATAGACCGTTGCCATTTTCTTGACCTAACAATTTGGTGCCCGTAGCTTTTTCCTGGGTCACATGACTAGGTGTAGCTGGCAGTTGCCCATTGTGTATTCCTCCCAGACAGTATCACAATAGAGGGTCTGGGTGTTGGTAGGAAGGGGCATCTCTGGCAGAATGGGGCAGAGCTGTCACCTACCACACTTGCACTTTAAAGGCAATGGCTCATCTGACACACAAATGGCTTCACACTGCCTATTGTGCTCCCTGACAAACTGTGATCAGAGCAGGGGGGCAGGAAATTCCAGACACCTCTGTAGAGGGAAGCTCAAGAAGCTTCTCCCACTTCAAAGTGGGCACCATGTATAAAAATGGGACCCTCAGACATACTCATTAATACACTTCTGGAAGTGTGGAAGACTCAGAAGGAGGACTGCTGTGCTGCTCTGCTGCAAGAAGGTCTGCCCTGATGCCCTTCTACTCTGATGCCCTGCTGACTGAATGAGAAGGACCAAACCTGCACATTGATCCCAGAACCACCAGAGTGACTCCAAATGTTAGTTTGCTGGCATCTTGTTCAGAGCCTCGGAGACAGAAAATGCTCCAACCATCTTGAACCCTGCACCTGGACTCCGTTTGCTGTGAGCGCCACCCCCCCCCCCCAAGTGGTGCCCCTGCAGTCCAGAATGGTTTGAAGTGGGACTAAAAGTGCTCTGCAAGCCCAGCTGTGGTCTCATCAAAACTGATGCAGCACTCCACAAACTTGATGCAGCTCTTCACAGCTTCTCATCAGAACCGAAGAAGCGCAACACAGCCTCAATGCAAGCCTACATCACAGCCCTCACATCTCCTCAGAACCACTGCTGCACGACACAGCCTCACTGCAAATCTGCAAGGCACCCCTGCATCTCACTCAACCACCACTGTGAGATGCATCCTCAATGGAAGCCCGCATTGTAGCCCTAGCAGATCTGCAGAACTACAGCTGAATGATACAGACTCTGCACAAGTCTGCATGCAGCCCTTGCAGCTCGCCCGAACCACCACTGTATGATGCATCTAGATGCAAGCCTGCATCACAGCCCTGGCAGCTCATCTGACCCCCACTGTGTAACACATCTGCAGCGCAGACCTCATATTGCTTCCCTGGACTGCTGATTCAAGGAGCAATGCTCCACAGCCGGGATTTAGGGCTTTAGAGATTTAGGGAGTTAGAGCTTGTAAGAAGCTCTGATTTATTTGTGCAAAATTGCTGCTAGTGAAGGGAAACGTGAAAAAATATAGAATTGTTTGGGGGAATGTCGTACTGTTGCTGCTAATTTTGTTTTTAGGAGGACTTTTAAATCAAGTTGTTTTAGGAAATCTTTTTAAAAAAATACCTTTTTAATCATACGGGGCGATTTCCCTGCTGCTAATCCTAGTTTGTACTGTATTTGGGGTGTGTTAACTCGTTTGGACATTACTTCTATAAGGTAGGCAAGCCATCCCTGTTGGCCATTTTGGATTTTCCACACGCTGACGGAGGTCAGCGCTCCACTCGTTGTACACCGCCTGCATTTAAAAGTCATGGCCCGGACGTGCAGCGGACACGCGCAGCGGGCGCGCCAATGTCGCGACAAAGGCAAGACCGTCTGCGACCGTCCGAGACCGACCGGGACCAGGGGCCACGAATTATGCCCAAAATGTTACTCCCCACACGCATTTAATACAATACTCTCCCAAACAACTGCTAAGCTTACACGGTAAGACCGGCACTGATTGTAACTTACTCTGTCCCTTAGAGGTTAACACCTCCTGCATATGCTGCAATTACCGTTTTAGTACTAGTTTCTCAAATATTTGTAACAGTCCCATTATAGATGGCTCCAGTTACCAGCAAAATATGGATATCCCTGAAGTAAAAATGAAACATATAATTTTTGGAATATTATTTGTCGCTCCCTCCCTAAACACAAGGAGGATATTTTTAATTTGTTGAGCAGCGAAGACCCTGATGCAATTTTTTTAACAGAAACATGGCTAAATACAAGCTCAGGACTGGATGTGGCTATTGCCCTACCTAATAATTATGCCATAGTTAGAAAAGATAGAATTTCTAGGAAAGGAGGAGGAATTGTAATAATTTTAAAAAGAGATAATTCATGTAAATTTGAGGACTTTCCTCTTGTTGATTGTGAAGCTGCACTTTTAAAACGTACTCTTACTGCTCAGTTCACCCTATCTGGGGTACTGATTTACCGACCCCCAGGACCGCAAAGGTCTATCTTTCTCCGTATGGGGTGCCGCAAGGTTCAATTCTAAGTCCTCTTCTCTTCAACATCTATGTACAACCTTTGGCAGTGATTGCAGAAGAAGCGGGGCTTTTGCTCTTTTCTTATGCCGATGATACTCAGATTATTTTTTCCTTATCGGCGGAAAAGATATCTGGTTCTTCTACCCTGCAATTGGGCTTGTGCAATATTGCATCTTGGATGCAATCTAATTTGCTCAAGCTCAATGGGGAAAAAACGGAAGTCCTTATTCTTGGAAAAAATACAGATCTTTGGGGCCCACAACATTGGCCTGATGAAATGGGGCCTCTACCCTTGCCCTCTACTCAGGTCCTTAATCTGGGTTTAATCATTGACAATAAACTGTCAATGAAACAACATGCAGTAATAACTACAGCCACCTGTTTTACCATCCTCAAATGGTTAAAGAAAATCTTTTGGATGCTCCCTGCTGCTACCCAAAAGACTGTAGTCCAGGCACTTGTAACATCTCAACTGGATTATGGAAACATCCTCTTTGTGGGTGCTAACAGGGATGTGTTTTGTAAGCTTCAGGTAGTGCAGAATTCTGCAGCGAGATTACTCTGCAGAATTCCAAGAATGTCTTCTGCCTCTAATGCCTTGAGAGATCTGCACTGGCTCAGGTTGGAAAATCGAACAAAATTCAAAGCCCTAAGCTATATGTTTAAAATCAAGAAAGGCACTGCACCTAAATACCTGCAAAACTTGGTACGCCCCTATCAACCCTCTCGTTTGTTACGTTCTTCTACTCAAGAAAAATTTGAGATTCCTAGGCTCAAACTTATAAGAATGGGTGGTCGTTCTTTCTCCTACCTCGGTGCACTTTTGTGGAACTCTCTTCCTTCTTTGATGCGCAAAGAAACACTGTAGTCTAATTTTCGTAGACAACTAAAAACTTGGCTGTTCAATCAATGATTCTCAATCAGTGATTTTTACCTTTTCAGAGTCTCCTTCGAGGTTTGTGCTGGGAAACCCTTTTTGGGTAGCTGTGCGCATTATAAAAATAAATTAACATAACATAACATTTAAGGTGAATTTCTCAGCTCAACTAACTTGGCCCCTGTATCTGGCTCGCAGTCTATCATGGTCAACCTGAACTTGTGACTTCGTTCCAGTCCAGCGCAACTAGATAACCACTGTTGGATATCTCTGGTTCAACTAACTGGATTTTTGTCACTTTGGTGTCAAATAATTTATAAAAGTTGACTCTATTTTCCTAAACCGGTGTTGGCATTTTCTTGTGTTGACTTTTCAATTTAATGCTGTTTGTGTGCTGCATAAATACTTCGCCCATTGCCTCTACGTTAATCCTGACTGCCTTTGTGCCAAGGTACTAGAGGCTTAAACACAGGTTAATTTAGTGACTTTAGTAGTTCACCCCGAGGGGGATTATGGCTCTTACTTGAAGAAGGCCCACACCTCCTTCAAGCCACAACTCAATTTCACACAGTGTGATATTGGGGGTGGATCGTATTGGTGGTATGGTACATGAAAAGCAATTAGGAGTCCATGTCAGTGTGAGGCTCATACTGATGTCTTAACAAAAATATTAATAAATGCCCATTGAAATATATAAAAGATTGTTTTCTGTATACATTGCATGTATGAAATAAAGAAAGGAGGGTGACAAAATGTGTGATGTTTGAGTGTATGTAATAGATGTGAAACAGTCCCTCCTATATTGCAATGCACGCATTCCACAGGAAGTGGAATGATGCACCAAATACCATGACAGAGAAGTAGTCCTCTGAGGTGATTCATGATGTTCTTGACAATGACACACACCAATGGGTTAAAGGCTGATTCAATTAAGATGATGGATGAAGGGTGCTAATCTAAAGCCAATCTATGTAAATTGTAAGCAATGGGTCATGCAGACAGGAACACTGTCCACCCAGACTGAAAAAGGTTATTGAAATTATGTTATTAAATTCTAACTCTTTTACTTAAATTAATGGAGGGTTTGAGTTGATATTAATAATTTTATCTAATGAAAATATAAAAAAAGAAATCAATGTATATTGATTAGCAGTTCAGGTTCTGCTTGCTATCAGTATGCTTAACATTAACAATTAATTAAATTTATTAAAATATAATTTCAAGCTATGGTTAGTATTAGGATTAAGCTAAGGATAGTTATTACATTTTGTTTCAATAATAATTCAAATGAATTAAGATTTTGGGTTAGGGTTAGTATTAGGGTTAGGTGAAGGATAATTATTGAATTGAATTTAAATTAAACTCATTAAGGGTTAGAGTTATTATTGAGGTTAGGTGAAAGGAAGTTATTTACTCAATCCTAATTTGTAGTAAATTAATGCATAGAAAAGGTTAGGGTTAACATAAGGCTTATAATAATGTAAGTACTTTACATTTAATGTAACTTCATATGTTTTAAGGATAGTAATTCTTTAACAGTTATAATTATGATTTCAAATAATCTATTTAAATATGGAAAATTACATTAAGTATTCAAACTTTTTATTTTTAAACAGTGTCATCAGGAAGCAGTGGTTTGCTATAAAACCATTTAAAACATCATAGTTGGGTAATTGATGTTAAAGTACTGGCATCTATGCAGTTGTACCTTAGGTAGACCTTGAGGAAGTAATATGCACCATGCTACAATGCAAAATATTATCTGGCATTAAATGCAGTTTGTCATTGGATTGAGTTATTTATCATATAATTAAGTATATAGTGGCAGCACTCGGTACTTGAGGCTATACCTAGGCATATGAGACAGTACCTAGTACACATTGGTGGTATTTGTCCTATAAGGCTAGCCCTGGAATATTGTGTCTTGTACACAAAGTGATGTACCTCTGTGTGCTAGGATACCTCACTAGTACCTTTCAGCCTAAACAATCTACCATGAGCATGTGTAAATTCATGCAGAAACCTTCTAGCCTCTAAACCTTACTGTTACAAGAGATGCAGTGCCAACACTCTTAGGGCCCGACTCCGAGTTTGGCGGGGCGGGAGCGGGACCGCCACATGGCCACCCCGCTTCAACATCACCAAACGTGTGCACACCTCCTGCCAGATTACGACTTTTGCAGTCACTGGCAGGTGGATCTTTGGCAGTCTCACTGAGGTACCTATACAATAGTCACCGCAATGGAAACGTCAAAGAGAGTACCTGCATGGCATGGACTGGTGCAGTCCATGCTGTTTCAGGTATTGGGGTGCATGCACACAGGGCGGCACAACATGTACCACTCTGCAGCATGCACCCCATGGCTCTAAAACAACAGGGGGTCCTGTAGGGCCTCTTTTGTTTCCCCTCTGCCACAGTTTACATGGCGTAGGAACCGTCATGAAAACCATGGTGGAGAGGAAACTTGTAATACCTTTGGCAGGACCGCGGCAGTCCTGCCAAGCATAATGCGGCCTCAAAACTGCCACACCACCGCCAGGAGCGTCCAATCCCTGGCGGTTGCAGCTGTGCAATGGAGGTCAGACCGCCCAAGTTGTAATAGGGCAGTTGGACCACCGGTGCGGCGGTGCCCACACCACCACAGGGGCTACTGCGGTCCATGGGACCGCCGTAGTCATACTAAGGCCCCTAACGTGTGACATACTACTCTATGGAATAACCTTCCTACACACTTTAGATTTGTAAAACACTATCTGAAATTCATAAGAGGGCACGGTGTCTGTTCAGATGCCTACAACATCACTCCACTAAACGTTTCCAGACCAGTCAACATCTTTCTTGATTCATCAAATGCTAAACCATCGCACCAAAAAGGGCAGGTAGGAGTTTTGCCATTACACTCGATCTTATCAGCTTTCTGTTCCATCCACGAATACCACACATGTTTCTGCAATCTCTTTGTCCTATAACTCAAAGTGCTCTGAGGTGACTACCAGCTGCTTGGCGCATTACAAATTGAATAAATAAATGCATAAGTGAATAAAAGCATAAATATTAGTGTTGTATCTTGCTATGTGTAGATGGAAAGAGCTACTAAGTCTGTACCCTACTGGTCCACAGGAACACCTGATGGCTGTAACAAGTCTTTTCATGGCTATATTAGGGATATGATAGCTATATTCTTCTCTGTACCCAGCATATGACTACAGTTTCTGAACATGGGATGTAGTTTGGCCTATTACACAGTAGCAAGCATATGAAACTTCGAGACATTTGAAGATGTAACTGTATATATGAGGATGCACACGGGCATATGATACCTGTAAATGTACATAGAATGCTTTAGCATGCATAATAAGGCAGCACCCAGGGATATGAGGTTGCACATGACATAATAGCTGTACCTGTTAATGATTAATGTGCCTGGCGTAGGATAACTGCATCTTTCAATCTGAAAATGTACATGGTGTATGATGGCTGTAA
Source organism: Triturus cristatus (assembly GCF_964204655.1). NCBI lineage: Eukaryota > Metazoa > Chordata > Amphibia > Caudata > Salamandridae > Triturus > Triturus cristatus. The sequence goes on along the minus strand of NC_140591.1, from coordinate 609,069,384 downwards.
ACTAAATATAAGACGGTCTACGATTAACCTCTTTCAATGTAAAAAATTCATTACAACTCAAAATAGACAAAAATGTAAAATAGGTTAGTGGAGCATGCTAAATAACCCCCTAATTGTTCCTTTTTTTTAAATTACACTTACTCACGTAAAATAAAGAGCAACAATTTTCAAAAAATAGCATAAACCCGGAAAGTATTTAAGATAGTGACCAAAATCCACCTTCTTTTAAAAAAAAATATCTTTATTGTTTTGTAAGCTGTACAGTTTGACTTCCAGCAATTGAAACATACAGTTGCAACATGTATCAACAGTCTTTATCTCTTTTCTTACATATATGATGTACTACACATATGTTTCCGCAGCAGGTAGGAAGGCATGTCAGCTCGTATATGGGACAATTGTCTGGTCACATCACATACATAATATTACATTGTTCGCTGTGTAGACGCGTTACATAGTAAACATTATGTCTAATCCTGCTCAGCGTAGGTGCATCTGACATATTGTACATTCGATAAAGGAAAGGGGGAAATAAAACATGGGGGAGGTGGGAACAGAACTTGGAAAAGAGCTGGAGCAGCTCCATGCAGCTGCTAGTATGTGTGCACGTGTGTACCGTTTAATGTGCCCCTGTTTATTGCCATGATGGTTGGTGGCTGGAGCACGTACGTTCCAGGGTGTCAATTCACAGTTTGAGAAAAACCATCTTCTTTTAATGTTTGCTTAAAGTTGTTATTAGAGTGTTGGTATATGAAATAGCTTCAGGATGCGTTCTGATAGTGAAGTGGGTGGGATCGGAGGGGTGGGACGTGCCTATACTTTTTGGGTTTATGAAATACCGTTCCCCTACTTTTTGCAAAAAGTCGACCGACATGGGATGGTTAATTCCGACAGTTTAAATACTTCAGCTGAAGTGTCCTTCAGTGAGTCTACTGTGCTGTGAAACTGAAGGCGGGTAGACAGCTAAACAAGCCATTCTTCCAGGATGCCTGCTTGCCTGAAAGAAATGCAAAAACGCTCGATGAGTTAATCTGAAAACGCAAAGGATGGTTTGGAGTCCGTACTGGCTTTCATGGATCTAATCACTCAGGGGCATATTATCAAGACAGGCGATAAAATTATCGCCGCTTTAGCGGCAGAAAACCGCTGCTAAAACGGCGATAATGGGCTTGATATATGCTCTATGGAATTCCAATTGAAGCCCATGTTAGACGTCCTTCACATCTAACATGGGCTTCAATTGGAATTCCATAGAGCCTATTATCAAGCCCATTATCGCCGTTTTAGCGGCAGTTTTCTGCCGCTAAAGCGGCGATAATTTTATCGCCTGTCTTGATAAAATGCCCCCTAATGCTTTGTGATGACAAAGATGTATTCTTTTTGAGTGGTAGCGCAAAGAGTTAACAACTTAGCTGAAAAGTGCATGCTTTAAATTGTAATTGTATTTATATAGCGCTTACTACCCCAGGAGGTGTTGAAGAGACAGTAATGTAAAGAAATTGCATTACGTACACTCCTAGTATTACTAAAATCTGTATTTTGCTACCATTTTTATCTTAAACCAAATGTTTGTGCATTTTGTAGAAGTCTATCTCATACTGTGTGTAGTGCTTGTTTAAAATAATGACATATATTCACAGAGCTTTCTGTCACAGGCTGTTACCTCATCGTGCTAAAAATACACAAGTCTGTATTCTCCACTGCAGCAACTAAAATGTAATTCTGTGGCTCACTGGTTACACACAGACAGTGCATTAACTAATAGAGGTTTCATATTGTACTATAGTGCATTTCCCAATGAGTAATAGCTTTTTGTATTATTTTTTTATTTAAGCTGCACTTTATTTTATATGTAGCTGCCCGACGGTGAAAAAGGCGAAAAATCAAAAAACCTTACAGAATATTGAATTTTTTTTATGCACACCTTTGACCCCCCCCACGCTCACTGACCCCCCCCCCCCCCACTGCATGCAGCATCACAGTTCCCATACTTTTTTCTACATAGCCAAGAATCAGCCATGTTTTTAGCTGTTTGCAGAACATATGGCAATTGCCCTGATGGTGCAGAGGCTAGGTTTGAGTATTGCAAAGTTTTGTCACATAGACTCCACATTACCAGCCACCTCCTTGCCTTTTTCTGAACAGCTGGATCCTTGCAAATGCTCATGTCAGACCATAAGAGAATACCCATTCTGGAATATATTGCTGATATAATTTTTCCAAAATGTTTGTGCCAAGCCATACTTATGAACGTTTTGAAGAAACATTGGTTCACTAGGATGTAAATATTTAGGACACAGTGAAAGAGTCTTCTATGATATGAAAACAGCAAAACGAAACAACTTATTTTTACCAAGACACATAATCAACAGCCCGAACAGATTAAACAACTCTTGCAAATTAGTTATTTATTGCATCTGATGCTTTGCTATAAGTGACAAAAAAGGTGCAGTGCCATGTGCTAGACGAATCAAAACAAAGTTCATCACTCTTGAAAAGACATATGACTCCTGACTATACAACTATTTCACTGGAGTCTATATAAGTCTGGTTTCGACGACGTTTCGAACTTTATAATTGTGAGGTCATCATCAGGATGGGAGCAAGAGCACCCAGTATCTGGTAAAAAGGAATTATTCAAGAGAGCCAATCCAACACTGAATGGGGAACATATTCAGGGATGACGGTACACCCTATGGGGGAATTATGGTTTCTGCCAGATAAATCACAGCCATTTATAGAAATATTATCTTAGGGCAGAAGGCGGTATAAGAACTACAATCAAATACTGAAGAGTTTTCTTTAAAAGTAATTTAGAATCTGGACTAATACAAAGCCTTTTCGAGAGGAAGGATTGATACTGTTTCCTGGTATATGACTAAAAAAGAGAAAAGTACATATCTTCAGCTAGAGAAAAAGATTGTGAACAAAAAAAATATTCAAAAACAGACTCGAAGAGAATGAGAGACTCGTATTAGTACATACATTACAGGGGTTTCAAAGATATTTCAAAATCAGTTTGAAAGAAAAAGTATGTAAAGAACTAGGAGGCCAGTAGAGATTGACACTTTGACTACGTCACTAAGCGTGGCAGGTTTTTGGCACGAAAACATGATTTAATCTTATGTCTGATGATTACACCAGATTGGACCTATGGTTTACTCAGGCTTAACAGTTCAGGTTTAAATAGCCAAACAACAAAATCAGATGGGCAGAAGGCAGGAAAGGGCATTGTGGAGGTGCCTAGATTAGTGTTCATTAATTAGAGCTGTTCTAAGCACATCTGATGTGATATAAGGAGAAAAAAAAATACATAGGTGTTAGAAGGGCGCCCTCCGGGAGCCTGATGGTGTCGGACTGACCACCCCGAGGGCCACCGTTCCGTAGGCGAGTAGCCGAGCGCCGCTGAGAAGCCTCCTGGGCGAAGTCCTTCTCCTATGATCGTATCAGCCAAGCAGCCCCACCACCACAAAGGGACACAGCCAGGGTATTTATTCTTATAAGATTTTATCGGTTATCAGGGCAGGTTTCTGTGGCAATATTTACAGGTGGATCGAGGGATCCAAGAGAGTCTCAAAGTCTGGTTGGGATGGGGTAGCGGGACAGTCTCAGTCTTAGCCTGGTACTGGACACCCTGCGCCTAGCTCTCAATCCTCGAGCCGGGGGGTTCCGGGAGCCGGGACGTCGTCCGCACGGTTCGGGCGATTGCTGCGGTGAGGTCGAGCCGCAACGAGGTCAGCAGGGCTCCCTGGGTTGCTGCTGCGAGGTCGAGCCGCGATGAGGTCAGCAGGGCTCCGATGGTTTACTTCTGCGAGGTCGAGCCGCGACGAGGTCAGCAGGGCTCCGATGTTCCGTGAGTGTCTTCTTCTCAGCAAAGGGGGGAGCCGCGACGCAGTCAGCAGGGCTCAGAGGTCTAAGTTCCAAGTAATGAGTCTTTCTCCGTAGGGTCAGCCGCGATCCGATCAGCAGGGCTCTTGACTCCAGGATACAACTGCTGTCCTGGTTTGAGGCGGCCCCAGATATAGGTCTGGACCCCTTTGATGTCCGGACCCTTGCGCCTGGGGGGCGGAGGGGCCGGGATGGGAGAGGCCAGACACCCAGCGGGAGAGGCGCCAGCGCCCAGGAAGGCCGGAGGGCGATCGAAACCAGGCGTTGGGGACCGGTTGGGGGTCCCATCGAAACTCCCCTCCTCCGGGATCGGTGGAGTGGCCACTTGGTGCCCCCTGGCTGAATCTTGGTGCCTCGATGTCGGGGCTTCGCTGGGGCCGAGGCCGGGGCGAGCCGTGTCGCGTAGGCTGGTGCGGGTAGCAAGGTACAATCCGGAGGGACCCCGAAGGGTGGGGGCTGCCCCGTCGGGTCGGGTAGGAGGGTTCGAGACCACGCCACGAGGCCGGGTCCAACAATAGGCTTCTCATGACTGTGATGAAACCTATCCAAGAGTTTGAGTATTTCAAGCCTAAAATACATTGGGACCTATTCCCAAGCTGCACTTTGTAGTACATTTAGTAGTACTAAAATAATACAACTCACATTCTACTCGTACTACAGAATACTATTCACAAACCCACATGCAACCCCACTTGCAGAGGTCTCCGCCTCTCCTGTCTTTTCTGTGTGCCAATCACTCTCCCACCTTGGAGATCTCCGCAAACATAGGCATACATAATTGTAGTAAATGTGTGAGGAGTGGAAGAGAGTGGCCGAACAACTGTGAATATTTAGGACTAAACGGCAAAGGTTTCTAGAGCGGTAAATGAAGAGGGGCTAAAGGAGAGTCAGGCAGTGATTTAGTCCACAGCATGCACTCACCCACAAAAGAATATTCACAAACTATACTTCTGTAGTTACTTCAGCCAAAAAGGACTTTGGCACAGACCACGAGTAAATCTAGCAACACACTGGTACTGCAACACCATCCCATAGAAATTAATAGAGGTAGGGATTTGAAGAAGACTTCGCAGCAAATAATGTTAAAATAAATTACTTTATTTCTAATGTTTAGGAAAATATATACAAATTTAATTTAATGGTAAAAAATACATGTAAGTAAAAATAAGTAGTATTTGATTTTAAATTATTGTAATAATCTTCATTATTTTAAAAATACATTTGAATTATTAAAAAGAAAGATTAAATAGAGTTAAATTAATTCCATACACAACTTTTAATAACTTTAATACATAATAAATCATTTTTTTTTACCATTAGGTCGGTTTTTCATAAATCTTGAAACATATTTTGAATACAAATTCATATATTTAAATTGTTTAAATACTTAATTCAAAATTAAGATAATAGTGTTGTGGCCTTTTTTCTATTTTGCTCTACATTTGAAACAAATATAATACATTTGTTTACATTCATTTTTAAATATAAAACTATGTTTACTATTTTTCTTAAAGTTTAATAATCTTTTGAACCTTTTCCTATACTTTACCATAAAGGGTTCTCAGCTCTGATAGTGGATATCTCTGCTTATGTGAGAAAGGTTACGAGTAGCACCTTAACACTCATAAATTCTGCATCATTCCCTGGTTTTGTTGGGTGGAGACATGTAAGTCTACACTTTGCACTACATTTATACTTGTAAATGGTGAATAGCCCAAAGTATTACATTTACTTCAAAGTGTAAGAGTAAACTTACACATGCAGCTTTACTCATGTGTAAGCTTACCTTTCTGAATATTCCTCATAGTTTTTCACCATATAAGGCACTTTAACCTTATTGTTAGTCAGTTTTGCAAAACTCTGTTTCGCAAACAGGATCAATCTGGTTCTCCCAGCTCTGTCAGGTTTTGAGGTCAACATTGTCAAATGTCACAGAATATCCTGCATGCTGATTTACATCATTGCTATCTGTTACCTCTTTTAGTTCCTCAATCAGTGGCAGTTAGACTAACTCAGTCACATGTACTGGACAGAAGCCACCCTGTAAATAATCAAAAATATGTTTTTTCTAACTACCTAGTTGAGATGTTGCTGCTAATTCCAGAAGCTTGGCCTGATAGGGTAATTCAAGATAGGCTGAAAGTTGCTTAAGCGAGACTACTTCAGCACAGTGGGCAATGTGGCCATGTTGATTTTTGGAGGACCAAAGACCGAGCACAAGGTTTCTTTAAAGAATTCCGACAGGTCACTGTCTCCAGAATTTGCTTGAGAATTTTCCCATGGCTCATATTGTTTTGGGCACCAATGCCATGTCCAGACTTAAGCAGAACAATGATATCCTAAATAGCGAAGTTCAAGTTCAAAAACTTTATCAGGACACAGGAAGCATCCATAAAAGCAGCGTGGACCATAAATATTAAAAACATAATAAAAGCAAACAATGAAAAAAAAAATTGCAGCAATAAAAACAAATACAATGAGATAATATTAGCAGCAGGGTTAAGGAGACATAGTTCTACGAGCTCGTACAGAAGATCCTAGAAAGGTCCTAATGTGCAGACTTGCTTCGTCGTCAGGCAGTTGCAGCAGAAATCTAAAAAAAAAAAAAGAATTGTTATAACATTAGACAATGTAGGCCAGCTTTTAGATTTCTGCTTCAAGTAAGAAACAAAAAGAAAAAAAGATATCCTCAATAGTTTAAAATAAATAGGAAACCTTGCACACTTTTACCTACTGATACAGACTTAGTTCAATCTACTAATTGGGTTCCAAGCAGTCTTGTTTAATTTGTTCCTGCATATGTAATTCAGTTCACCAGTGACTATGTTTTTTCATCTTATCATGCATTTCCAGAAAGGAGGGAACTAATGCATCTGTACCTCTTACCTCACTAATAATTCCTAAACTACATATGTAGAGATGTTTTGAATTAAGCTGATTTTGTTGGTATGAAGTTATCTCTTCTCAAGAGCTTAGCACATAATTTATTTGCTACACATAGAGTATAAACTACTCCGCTATCGCACGGGTCCCACCAGTGTTTGGTATTACAGTGAAGCCACTTTTAAGCCAACAAATCTGTTTTGCAACAGTTACCCTTTCACGGATTATAAATCAATTTCATGTTTAGTGTGATAAAAAAGCCACCAAAGGTGGGAGTCGGAGGAACATGATTTTTGTAGGAACTGACATCACAGCTAAACTTGTAAAAACCTGTGAAAGATCTTAATCCAATACTTAGGGTCTGATTTAGATCTTGATGGGACTGGTCCCACTGTTGCTTTTTTGGTGGTCTTACCCCCCACCGGCTTGGCAGTCTGCCCGCCCTATTTAGATGTTGGCGATTCCATATATGAAAGACCGCCGCAGTCCTGTGGACTCTGCCAGGATTCCTGGACCGCATTGATTTGTGGTAGAGGCTGAAACAGCTGGCTGTGGGAATCCAGGCAAGATTCCCGCTGAGCTGATTATGATGTTCCTGCCCGCCGGCCCAACTGTGGTGGAAAGACCTCCTAATTGGAGGTGGCATTTACTTCTTCTACGCCTTCATCCAGGTCCCCCCTTTGCTGCAACAACACCACCACGATGCCAAACTAGTCAGTTGTCGCTTGTATCGAAGTTAAACCACTCGTACATTATTCCTATGTATCATTTGGGGGTCATTCAATGGTGTGTAAATGTTGTTCGAGCAGCATGTAAAAAGTGACATGAAGGGATATTACACATTGCCTACATATACATGGCATTCTAACATGACACATGCTTTTTTAGACCCATGAATAAGTTGCACTTATCTGTCTTCACTGAACCAGGACCTCACTCTGCCGAGAAACTCCCATTCGCAGACCACCAGCCCAGCAGGAACATCTAAATCAGCTCAGCGCAATCGCACCGGCGTGACGGCGACTGAGTACTGTCAGTCAGAAGCAAAGACCGCCGCCGTGACGGCCTTCATCCCATTGTCGCAACATCTAAATATGTTGGGTGGACCGCTGTCAACTCGACTGAGTACTTGGGACCGCTGCGGGACAGCAGTAAGACCACCAAGATCTAAATCAGGCCCTTAGAGTTGCTGCCATTAACAATTTACCTATAGGGCAACACATTGCTAATGGAGATGTATCTTGAAATATTTCTTAAAAGGACAGAATGGCTCCACAAACACTAATTTAGAGAGGCATTCTTCATCTGGAGGCTGATCTTCATCCTGGACGAATGTCCAGTGTGGGTCTTATGTAGATTTTTGCGACTTGCCTAGATCTAGATATTCCTAATATCCCCATACTATTATTAAAGGTCATGGTTCAAAATGTGTGGTGTGGCTTGTTCATGTTTTTTATTTAGACATGGGCAAATTATAAACTACAAAGATAAGTTTTGTGAAATTCACAAATTTCATCTTATGTGAAATATGCTACATTTCTTCAAATTTCAATTTTGCAGTACTGCATATATTTCACTTGTAGAAGGCTCAGTCACACAGAAAATGACTTACTTGTATACCGCTTCTGATCAAACCAGCTTCCTGCAGTATCTGATGGGATTTGACATATGAGGTAAGTCATGGTGTGAAAAAAGCAATAGAAACAATGGACGGTAAGGGAATATAATTCTAATTACTAACTGGTGGAGTCACATCTCACCAGCAAACCATAAAAGTTGCAGTAGTGTAGAAGGTCGACAAGTGCTTTTTAACTTAATTAATTAATTAATTTAAAAGTTAGGATATATTTATATAAATAGTATTTGTGTATAAAACAAATAACAAAATCTTTGAAATATTATTCCTTTCTTTAGTTGAGTAGACATAAGATTAGCTGTAACAGGCATTACTGACTTGCATCTAGATTATATCAATTCTGTCTACCTTGGTTTTAGATGAGCTTGTTAACTGGATTAAACTTTTCAATACAAACTGTGACGCTGGACTAAACTGGACTACCTATTGTTCCTAGCTATGTTCATGAAAGTCGAGAAAGGCTGGCTTTTCTACATTGTGTTTTTAATCTTGAGATATTATATTACACTCAACTTTATTGCCAAAAAGCCACTTGATGTGCTTAATTAAATGATAATCAGCAAACCATATTCACCTAACTGCAATCAGTCTTTAGCTTAGGATGCAACTCATAGATAGCTACTTTAAAAACACTTGATGACACCCCCTGTATTTTCGACAATGGGGATTTCTACCTTCTCATCTTCCTTGACATATCAAATTCCTTTGCCACAGTGAAGCACACCACTCTCCTGAAAATCTTCAAACATAGCGTCTGTCTGAATGGCGCAGTCTTAAATTAGTTCTTCTCATACTTTCAGTTCAACTCGGCAGTATGATAGCAAAAGGAATCACAAAGTCCCCTTCTTTTCCCTACACTCTTAAACTTCTACATGAAACCTACTGACTCCAGTCATAGTCACTCTGGCATCTCATATCACTTCTCTGCTGAAAGGATTCAGCTTTATCTGAACATCTCTTCCACTAAAGATGAGGAATCATAGCTTACATTCTTGAAGATGTTCAAGGCTAGATATTACATCACCACTTTAAGGTAAATCTGCTTGAAACAGAATTCCTCTTGATCTCTCCACCAACATGCTGTGTACCAAACCAAACATGACTCAACTAATTTTTAATATTAAACTGCAACTCCTCCAGTGTGAATTGTGATAACATTCTGGGGCTTATTCTTGATACAGACCCTTCACCACTATTGACATATGGTCACAGTTCCAAAGAAATTCTCCACGGAATAAAACGTTTCATCCTTAATCTTAATTTACAACAGATAGCCTAGGGCCCCATCCTGTCATGATTGGTCTACAGCAGCTCTTTTCTTATAGGAACTGCTAAACGTCTACCAGCGCCCCTCAAAACAGCTTCCCATGCTACTGTAGGGATAGCTACTTTTGTGAGGAAGGGGAACTGTATCTCACCAAATAGAATTTCTCTGAGGTGCGTAGCATCAAGCATAAGGGTGCGTTTTTGGGAAATGCTAACTATGTTGCCTAGAAACTGTTCATCTCACACGCTCAACACTAGCTTGTAAAGATGGACACCCTTCTTGAATAACATCTTTAAGGAGGAAAACATTATGAAGCACTCCTTCTCAGGAAGTGCCACTAAAGAACAAAAGTCCATCCCATCAATCATTAGGGCAACCCATTTTTTTGAAACTTTTGAAAAAGATATGTAAAAAATGTTGTCAGGGCTACTTCATATATGAAAAGTCTTAGTGTAATCGGGTAGTGTGAGGACTCTTTTGAGAAGTTGGCCTGATATATGCTGTCCACTAGTTATAGTGGGCACCTTGTATCAGTCCAAACAACCCCTTATGGTGATAGGTTGAAGACAACCTTTATTGAAAGCTATCCTAGTGGTAGCTATGGAGAGCAGCCTTCAGGCTTAGTCTTGAAGGAATGTAAAGCAGCTTGTTTTACCAGTCTATAATCTCTTGAATGACCAAATGAAAGGATAACCACACCAGGTATATATTTAAAATATATGTATTTAAGATAAAACACACCCCTCTAGTCTCTTTATGAGGCTGGAGTTCAAAGTACTTAAGTTACAAGTCAGTATTCAACAGTAAAAGCACAAATACACGTTTGGGCCCTAGGGGCGTACCAAACCATATACCAATAAAGTGGTATAAGAACCACGACTGAGCTAGACACAAGGCCTAGAGCCTGTAGAATTGCTTGGACCACAAGGAACCACTCAAGGTAGTGACACAGGGGACCCACAGGGGACCCGTGCAGTGTGAGAACACAGCCGCGAATCGCAGTTAACTTCTATGGGGAATGTCACGGTTGGAAATTAAGAGTTTAAGGACACTTAGAGGATGACTACGAGCGAACCCTTTTGGACTTAGAGGTGTCTAGGGCCAACACCCATGGGAGCACTGGAGTGCTCGAGTTACCTCACCCAGGGAAGCCGGGTGCATAGGTGTCTTTTGGTGTCGGGTCGTGTCGCTGTTTTCAATGGAAGCTGGCAAAGTGCTGCTTCCGTGAAGAGGAGAAGTGTCCAAAGGGATCCAAGCCTGGATCAAGGATGGAAGGAACCTGAAAGCAGAGGGGACAGATTCTGGGTCACTTACCAGTGACCAGGGGCACGCTAGTCCAATGCCCACAGGTGTCGGGTGCTTCAGGTGAGTTGATGGGTGTCTTGATTCTTCAGCCACGAGGTCCAGGAGGTGTTGACGACAACTAGGAGCTGGATTCAAGCTGTATTACAAAGTTTGTCGAGTGCTGCGGTGTCGGCGACCAGATTGGACCCAACAAGCCTTGGCAACGGCAATTCACGTGGAAATAGAAGAAGGACGTTGGTGCAGACCAGCAAGGTCTGGGGGACTCACCCAGTGAGGGTAAGTTGGGGCATGTCAAGAGCAACCAGAAAAGCCCAATCAGAAGAGGAGTCACCTTTGTGGGGACCCACTAGCCAATGGGCTAGCGATCGCGAAGGAGCCTTGAGCAGTCGCACTTGAAACTAGCCCACGGGTCACTCGTGGAGTGGAGGCCAGAGATCTTTGGTGCAGGAGGTGCTCAAGGCTGGGACTACTCGGAACCCAAAGCAAAACTTTGAGGAAGACCAGGAAGATGATGGATCAGCAAAAGATCACGGTGTCCAGGGGTAACAGTTCCACGTCACCTAAGATAGCCACGGGCCTCAGCGTTGCTGTGGACTCAGGGTTGCCTCGGGGAAGTCTGGAAATCCACCTCTGGTGATGCAAAGATGTCAGAGTCCGGCAGGAGCTTCAGAGTTGCAGACCGGACAGTTGCTTCTTTGGTGCCTGCCAAGCAGGGGAGTCACTCCTTGACCCCAAGGAAGATTTCTTCAGTCTTCTAGCGGAAATAGAAAGTCGAAGGTCCAGGTTATATGTTGCAGAGTTTCGTCCAGAGTAATCTAAAGTCTCAGGGACTGTGTTCCCATACTTATACTAATTTTGGGGGTAGAACATACTCAAGAGACCCACCTATGGGAGGGTTTGGAAAGAGGGGTGGTTACACCCATTTCCTTTGTCCAGTTTCACACCAGAGCAGGGGCAGGTAGCCCCTGCAACCGGTTTGAACTGGACTTTGCACAGGGACAACAAGTGTTCCCCCAGTGCAGGATTTCAAAGCACCAGAGAGTGCTCCCGCCCAGCCCCAATACACATCTGCCTGTCTGGGGAGGTGGTTACACCTCCCTGGAACAGGAAACCTATTGTCCAGGCCTCCCCTGCCGGAGTTTCGGTCAGCAGCAGGAGGCTAGCCCGTGTCTGTGGCAGTGGCATCAACACTCCGTCCATCATTTCCTTTGGTTTTTGATCCATTTTGTGATGCCAGGGCTTTAGAAAGTCTTTACCGGTTAGACCAGTGTGAACATGTCTCTCCCTCTAGAAAGGTGGAATGCTACCCCCGCCGCCAGAACTGGCAGTGGGGGGTAGTATTCCAAAGTGTTTGACACCAAACACGACATGTTTCTGTGCAGCCAGTCCAAAGTTAGCATTTACCTCGAGGTTATAATGCACTTAAGAGTATATGGTCAGGCAGCACCAAAAACAGCATCAAAGGAGGTACTCTGAATGCTGCAGAGGGGCTCTGCTCATGCAGGGGCACCCTCTCACATAAAAACCAAGCACTCTGCCTTCAGGATTGTTAAGGCCTGCCATAGGAGTGACTTATAGGTTTTATATGTGTGTGCAGTGGTAGTGATATAGGTAGCCTATACCACAGTAAGCGATGCATGCAGCACCTTACCCAGGCTGCAGTAGCAGACCTGTGGTGTCATTTTGGAGTGCTTCCCAGGGGTGGCATAATACATGCTTCAGCCCCTGGTAGGCCTCTGAGGTACCTATGCCCTAGGTACATAGTATACCATATACTAGGGACTTATAAGGCACTCCAGAATCCAATTAGGAATGTACCTAATGTACATGGAAACCATTTTAGAGAGCAAGCAGCTAGGCTGGGGTCCTGATTAGCAGGGCCACAGCCAGACTAAGGTATAAAAAAAGTGACACACCAGCAAAATGTGGGGGTACCCATGTGAAGCAGATCCTACTCTCCTACACTCTTCTTCAGCACAATTGGCACTGTTTGGACTTCTGAAAATAATGTTTACTTGTAATATTCTTTGTACAGAGCGACAGATAGATCTATTGTCATAATGATGAAATATAACTCGATACCACTCACACAATGCAAGTGTTTTTAATGTATTTTACATTATGACATTTCTTACAGAACTGTTCTATTGTGAGAGATCTGGCACATCAAACTGCTGATAAGTAAGTAAATAAAGGCACAAGCCTACATGTCAGATCAGTGAAATACTTTTGGTTTACTAGAAAACCTAATTTTCCATGATATTAATTTTAATTAAATGTAGTTCAATGAACCTAAAATTGAACACACTGGGCTGGAATTGTATTCAGGCATCCAAAAGTCTATTTTGTTACAAAAAAAATAAAATGAATCAGGACATTAGGGCTTGTAACCCCTTCAAGATTCTGAATATGATAATAAAATAAAATAAAATTAGTGACAGCAACAAAGCTTACACACACACATTGGGCATAGGCTTGGTCTGGTATTTGCATCCAATGATTGGATCAAGGCGCTATCCTCGTTTTGAGTGTCTAAGACTATTCATTCTCAAATTTAATTGACATGTAATTAAGTGTTCGAGGTTGGATTAGAAACACAACAATGTGCTCACTTCCCACAGTGACTGAAAAAAACGTAATATTGATGCTTTTCCCCTTTTTTCGACCAACTCAGCTCCCACCATTAAAACTTCCATCGCAGTAGATCCTATGCTTATCAGTTGGAAAATACATTTACATTGCAAACATTAACATCGCATTAGATGTGCATGTGTGTTTATGTGTATATAGCTATATCTATATATCTATATCTAAATATATATAGTATGTGAATATAATATATGTATGTAATATATATATATATAGTATGTGAATATAATATATGTATATGTATTATATATACGTGCGCTGATGAATTGCGCTTATACTCACATCAGCCTATTCAGTTAATGAGTTTTCTCTTTCCTTGGAATTTGTATTATACACAAAAATTGTAAATATCTTGTTTACAGAATTGTTTTAATTCCGATGATAAGGACAGATTGAGTGTATTAACATGAAATGCTTGTAGGACCGTTTTTTCTGAGTTCCCTAGCAGTCCTGGTAAACTTGGAACTACGAGTCTGTTGTTACTTTTTATGGTTTAGTAGTTCTATACGCACTACGCATGCACCGAGCACTTTAAATGGTGGAAAACTTTATGTGAAATGTTGGTGAACAAGCTTGCGGGACAAGCGAAACGCATCCAACGTTTTTAGCTGACTTAATAAAGAGAAAATTTTGAGCACAAGACACCGCGTCGGCTTTCCTACTTTTGGAGGAAGTTTTGCTGAATATTATCGGACCGTGCTTGGGAGGTCCGTTCGTCGACGCGCCCTCTGGTTTGGAGGCGGTAGGCATACCTGAGCAAACGGAGGAGCAGTTTGTTAGCCACCGCCCCCCCGTCTGAGGATCCGGGATTGCGTGCTCGCTTCCCGAGGACAAACGAGCAACATGCAGTTTTCTCCGAGGCAGTAGCAATATTTTCCGAGTCGGAGGACCCGAGGAACCTGACTACTTCGTGGTGGTAAACGGATGCTGAATTCAGACGGGAAGGGGGAAAGCCATTGAGTAAAGGAGTATTCTCGTTCATTGGGAACAGAGGACTTTGGCGGCTCTTTGTGTTAGGATTTATCCTTGTTAAAGTATTTCATTTATAATGTCAGCTACAGAATTGAAGGAGAGGGAGGAAGCGGCTCTTTCTATATTTGATGATAATGCACCCTCCGCTCGGAAAGGGTCTGCACCGGTGAACACTACGAAAGTCACGGATGTAGTAGCAAGATTGAAAAGACTGGAAAAACTAAAACGTTCGGAACTTTCCAAATGGTGGGAATCTAAGTCACTTCAGCGTTGTCTAGAAGTTAAAAGGATCCCCAGGGGTCTTAGGATTTTGGTGGCACCAACGTACGAAGACCCCAATCCTAATATGCTGAGAGAATGGGCGGAAAGTAATCAAGATGCCTCAAGCAGAATGTTGCATATTCTTGTCAAGTATGCTGATATAGATCGTGCCAAAATACTAGAAGAAATTGAGCAAATTCTGCTAATCCTTGACAAAGAACCTGACCAGGATGCGATTTCGAAGTTCAAAGCGGACATGAAAGAGCGTCTGTCCAAGCTGGAAGTCACGATCAAAGATAGAAAAGCACAAAAGTTCCGGCGCGACAAGATTGATTACGAACGTGGACAAATCTATACGTTTGCCAAAAAGTCCGATAACATGCGCAAACAAAGGCTCAATGTTGCTAGTGGTAGATCACATGACCAGCAATCTGATCTTAGCAGTCTACAAAGCTCTGAACTGGATACTGATCTGGAGGAAGGTTCGAGCACCGGATTATTGGTCCAATCAGTCATTGACGAATTCGATTTTTTACGCGAGGAGAGACGATTCAACCTGTGACCCCGCCCCCCAACAAACGCCAGGCCTCCAAGAGGAAGAGGCAGAGGCAGCGGCGGCGCAAAGGGGCAAAGCAATGCAACCAACAACGGCAAAAAGCCAACGAAATTCAACAAGTAGAACAGAATAATGCTGCTACTGTCATTAACCTTACAGATATGATGCTATCGGACAAAGAGCAGGATATTCTCAGATTGGGCTTATTTTATTGTCCTAAAGCCAACATTGACTATGTACAAACCAGAGTTGACATTTTCAAATTTACCAGATCACTTAAGTTGAAAAAATGGCGGATTTAAACGACGACCTGAGCCGAGATGTTCAAGCTAGCCAGGAAGCGCCCAATATTCTACAACAAGCACTGCATTTAGATGGGAATGAGAGTTTGAACATAGAACAGAGGGCACCGACTAAGTTTAAGTTGAATTCTAAATTCACGCCATTGACTAGCAAAGACTCTGTGGATGTGTTCAATGAACTTGTGGTTAATGATGTGAAAAAGCTATGCAGCACATTAAAAGCTAAGAATCAAACATACACCCAGCGTGATAAAGATTATTATGCGCTAGTCAAAAAATTGTCGAATAACGATGCATGTATTGTTCGTGACGCTGACAAAGGGGGAAACGTGGTGTTGTGGGGCAGGGAGCAATACCTTAAAGAGGCATACAAACAGCTAAATAATAAATCTAATTATGTAAGAGTCAGTAAGGAAGCAATGACTGCAAGTCATGAGAAGTACAACAATTCGTTATTAGACTGGTATAGGCATGGTCTGATCAGTAATGATGAAATGTTGTTTTTGAAGATCAATATTCCAGTGACACCTGTTTTTTATTTAAAACCGAAAGTACATAAGAGCCTTGAGAATCCCCCGGGCCGGCCTAATATTTCGGCCATCTCCAGTGCACTGGAGAACACTTCGAAATATGTTGATTCTTTTTTAAATCCCTTGGTTAGAAAACTCCCATCTTTTATACAAGATACGGGTGATTTTTTACGGAAGATCTATGATATACCTTGGGAGTTGGATTACGTATTGATGACCATTGATGCAACAACTCTGTATACGAGTATTAGACATGTCGATGGTCTTAATGCTGTCAAACATTATCTGGGTGTTAGGCCGTTACAGCTATGGCACCACACCCAGATGTTATTAACAATGACCAAAACTTGTCTTGACAACAATTATTTTTTATTCAATGGAGAATTGTTTCACCAAGTGTGCGGGACTGCGATGGGCACCTGCTTCGCCCCCAGCTATGCGAATTTGCATATGGGCTGGTGGGAGGAGCAGGTGGTCCAAGCTCGGTTCCCTAAGGAGTGGCAGGACAATGTAGTGTTTTGGAGCCGGTATATTGATGACCTCTTTGTTGTATGGAAGGGCACTCAAGAAAGTGCACGTGATTTTGTTAATGGATTGCAGGACAATGATCTTAACTTGAAATTGACCTATGAACTCAGTACAGTCAGTGTCAATTTTTTGGACGTGACTGTTTACACTGTAGGTGATAAATTGGAAACGAAACTCTACCGCAAGGCCACAGATGGGAATACTCTATTACATGCGACCAGCTTCCATCCTAACAACTTAGTGAGGAGTATTCCTAATGGTGAATGCCTTAGAGCTATGAGAAATTGTAGCAATAATGAAGATCTTAGCGCAGAACTAGCATGTCTGAAGGCTCGATTTGCAGCCAGAGGCTATCCCAGAGAATGGGTGGATACAGCGATTTGGAAGGCCCGTAAAAAATCGAGAGAAGAAATTCTATTTAGTCGTCAGAATAGACTTGAGATGCCAGAAAGTGACAGTGAAAGCAGTTGTAGACTGATCACTAGTTTCAATACACAAGATGGCAGTCTACGAAAAATCTTGAAAAAACATTGGCATATCATTGTGAACGATCCCATTCTTAAAAAATCTGTGGGTCGTAGGCCATTGATAACCTTTAGAAAGGCCAAGTCACTTAAGCAATCTCTGGTCAGTAATATGCTTCCGATGACGAAAGGAAAAATCACTCAAAGTTGGCTTAGCAGAAAAGAGGGTTTTATTAAGTGTGCTAAGTGCAAGGCATGTGTCCATGGTAAAAATACCTCTAGCTTTGTGGGAGGCCTTTCACCAGATGTGATCAAAATTAAGGGTTATTACTCCTGCAAATCGGATTTTGCTGTGTACGTACTCCGGTGCCCGTGTGGCTTACGGTATGTTGGGAGTACAATACTCCCCGTACACAAGCGTGTCCTACAGCATTTGAGGGCCATCAAAAATGGGGATAAAACCTACCCCGTGGCAAGACACTTTGATCAATTCCATGACAGAAATACCAAAGGACTTGAGTACTATGTAATCGATGCAGTCCCAGTCAGTGAGAGAGGTGGGGATCGAGTCAAAAAATTGAGGAGACTAGAATCCAATTACATTATTGGGCTCAATACTAAAATCCCGGAAGGTCTTAATATGGAAGAAGACTTTCATACACACCTTTAGAGTTATAGCGGTTTTACTCCCTCTCCTTGTATCAATAATTTTCAGAATGTTTTAGTAATTGTAATTTCTTTAAAGTTTTGTGGTATTATTATCATTTGCACACACTATAGTTAAACAGACTTGGTTAAAGAAGTAGACTGCAATAAATGAATTTGGGGCTCAAAACTTTGCTATTTGCCCACTTGGGCTTAATTGCGTATGAATATGGGTTGAGAGTATTACTTTTGTAACTATTACAGAAATTCTGTGCACGGAGTATTGGCCCACTAGGGCATAACCTGCGCTGATGAATAGCGCTTATACTCACATCAGCCTATTCAGTTAATGAGTTTTCTCTTTCCTTGGAATTTGTATTATACACAAAAATTGTAAATATCTTGTTTACAGAATTGTTTTAATTCCAATGATAAGGACAGATTGAGTGTATTAACATGAAATGCTTGTAGGACCATTTTTTCTGAGTTCCCTAGCAGTCCTGGTAAACTTGGAACTACGAGTCTGTTGTTACTTTTTATGGTTTAGTAGTTCTATACGCACTACGCATGCACCGAGCACTTTAAATGGTGGAAAACTTTATGTGAAATGTTGGTGAACAAGCTTGCGGGACAAGCGAAACGCATCCAACGTTTTTAGCTGACTTAATAAAGTGAAAATTTTGAGCACAAGACACGGCGTCGGCTTTCCTACTTTTGGAGGAAGTTTTGCTGAATGTATTATTATATATATATATATATATATATATATATATATATATATATATATATATATATATATATATATATATTCACTGAAAATACCATAGGTTTCAGGGGCGTTATAGTTAGCTGGGCATTTCCCTCGTACAAAACCCTAGAAATTCCCCCGTTATAGTTAGTTCAGCTAACTATAACTCGCGCCCCCGCAATGCACTGCTGATGACGTCACATATTACATCACTCATGACATGGTCAGTGACATCACTGATGACATCACTGATGACATCTGAAATGACATCACTGATGACGTCATCCATGTGATAAATTAGTGCATCTTCTCACACCCTTTGATATACTCAATCAAAATTCAGACGTCCATTCTCAAAACCATAGATACTCCAATACCAATAACTACATACCCACTCATTGACTCTTTCTAAGGTTTTTTAAATGCCAATTCCTAACTATAACGCCCCTGAAACCTAATGTTTTTTCAGTGAATTTCAAAGGTTTTTTAAATGCTAATTCCTAACTATGTCAGGCCTGAAACCTATGGTTTTTTCAGTGAATTTCAAAGGTTTTGTAAATGACAATTTTGAATGTATTAATTGTTATACTGATTTCTTTTATACTGATTTACTATATTTTTTAAACTATTTATTTTTAGATATATATTTTTTAATTACATTATAATTACATTATAAATTACAATACAAAATATACTTTCTCAGAATGAATAACTTTAGTTTAAATACTTGACAAATAGGCAACAGACTTTTAAGTACAGTAGTTACAGTTGTTGCAATGGGCAACACAATTTCAAACACAAAGCAACATTGAGCTCAATGTGAATTTCTAGTGAAATGCAATTAGTTACTTTATGGATTACTTTTCTAACCACAGGACTGGATCCTAGATTCAGTCCTTGGACATCTCCTGTAAACAGTTGAGTAAAAGCGCTTTGGTTACAGTAGTTATTTTTAAGGAATATTATTGTATTTTAAATGTTGACACTTAGAAATTTTTTCATATAGAATCACCAATGTGATCCTATGGCAGAAAATTCACTTAGCAGGTAAGTAGTGTTATCATTACTTTTTCTTACTCAGTGGTGGATCCTGGATCCAGCACTGGCCAACCTCCTGTAAACAGTTGAAAGAATGTGTTTAAGTCATGCAGAAGATTTTTTAGGAATATTTTTAGTTTGTGAAAATAGACACTTAGAAACTTTTCTGGTGAAAACCACACAATGGATTCCTATGGAAGGAAATACAAGTTACTGGTAAGTACACTTAGAATTACTCTTCCGGGTCAGTGCTGGGCTAAAAGATGCAGCCCTGGGTTCTCTCCTGATAACAGGTGAGGAAATCGGAATTCGTAGTTCGGCTGATTTTAGAGGAATATTTGTACGTTTCAAAAATGGACACTGAAAATTTTCTGTTGAAAACCACACAATGGATTCCTATGGAAGGAAATACAAGTTACTAGTAAGTACGCTTAGAATTACTTTTCAGGGTCTGTGCTGGGCTAAAAGATGCCGGTTTCAATTGGATTTATTTCGATATGATGAATATCTTAAAAAGCAGTACATAGACTAATAAGCAATAAAACAATAAAAGGAGCCAATGCATAGGAAAATAAACATACATTTCATACTACAAGTGGCACCAATAAATTAGATAAGAGCAGTTAAAAATACAGATTAAACAAGATACAAAAGCCTAGTTGATCTAATACGCCAAGCCCATCCTAGGAACTTTGCTAAGCCACAAGCAAAGAGGGGCCGTGGGTCGTTTTTCAATATACGTAAGGCCTCCTTGTAATGTCTTATTCCAAGTTCTCTACAGAGTGGCTTTAACCATCTACTGCGGGGGTCTGCATAAGCCGGGCATTCGAACAACAAATGGGGAACTGACTCTGTCCTATTTTCACAGAATGGGCAAGAAGAAATTGTTTGGGCCGGAACCTTCCACCTAGAGGTCAGTTCCCCAACGGGAAGTAGACCTACCCTGAATTGGAAATAAGGAGCCCTGTCCCTGCGGTTTGTAATGACATCCAAGTATGGTTCTCAAAAAGACAGGTCCTTTACCAAAAGGAAATCCAAGGTGGTCCTGCACAAATTGGCATTACTACTTCTACCATCGGCTACCCATCTCCAATATATCTTCTTCAGGACAGACTTTGGGGGGGGCAGTTCTATTGTTCCAAGCGTCGCCAAGGCCAAGATTGACGAGAAGACGCTTGACTTCCCTCAACCAACAGATCTTGGGCCAGCCTGGCAACCCCATCACATCAGTTAAGCCATCCGCGTAGCTAGACATTTCTGGAACTCTCCAGATTTGCGCCCATAAGAGGAGAGGACGGAGTCTAGCCTGGTCACTAAGTGACCGAGTACCCATATCTAAAAGCAGTGGAAGGGTTGGGGTACTATAGGGGAGCCCCTTTAGATCTTTATGGAATTTACTTTCTGAACGGGATAACTGATCCACATTATGTACCCCCCAGAGTTCGGCCCCATAAAGTGCTGCACTAACACCCCTTGCCCTATAGATATCTAGAATAGGCGCAATGGGTTTGAGGGTTGAGGCACGTTGTTCCTTAAGAAGGGCACCCACCACCCTCTTGTGGGTCAGCAGCATCTTTTGGTGGTGACATTTCCAACTCATAGAGTCGCAGAGACGAATGCCAAGGTAATCGAACTCCGTAACCCTCTCGAGGGAAACAGAATCTAAGGTCGGTGGTTTAGCTATCTTTTTCGGAGGGTTTAGGACCAGGTACTTGGTTTTCCCTGTATTAATAATTAACCCCCTTGCATCACAAAAGGATTTAAAGCTAGTTAGCAGACTCTGCATGCCTACCGGGGTTTTAGAGATCAGGAGGGTATCATCTGCAAATAGGAGGGTAGGTATTCTTCTGCCAGCCAGGGATGGTGCGTCTGCAGGATGTTGCAGCAGGTGCTCCACCACTCCATTGACATACAATGAAAACAGAGTGGGAGCTAAAACACATCCCTGGCGTACCCCTCTATTTACAGGTATTCGTGCTGTTTTTTGCCCCTGATTACCCCACCTGATCTGTGCAAAATTATCAGCATGCAGTTTTATCAGCATGCTTAGTAAATATGGAGGGATACCCTGTTCATCGAGCACACTCCAGAGTTGGCTGCGTGGGACCAGGTCAAAGGCAGTCCGCAGGTCTATGAAAGCGAGATACAGACTGCCTTTGCCCAGTACAACCACTTTCCAATACAGCATCATAAGCCGGAAGGATTGCTCTATCGTCCCCATACCCGATCTAAAACCGGCCTGGAAGTCAGAAAGAATACCCTTATCCTCAACCCACTGCAATACCCTGCCCAAGACCACTTTTCCCGCCACCTTCTGCGAAGAGTCTAAAAGGCTTATGGGGCGGTAATTGGCTGGGTCGTTCCGGCTCCCTTTTTTAAAAATTGGGACGACCTCAGCACCCTTCCATGAGACCGGGACAGTTGCCCCATCAAAACTAGCATTCAGTAGGGCAGCAATAAGTTTTCCCCACTCCTCCGGATTAATGCGTAGCAAGTCCCCTGGTATGCCATCCGGGCCTGCTGCTTTGTTGGGTACAAGACATTTAATCGCCCCCACCACTTCCTTGGCTGTGAACAGGAGCTCATCATTAAGCTCGCAGGACACTAAGGGATGCTGTTCTGGCAAACTTACCCCCTTACCCGGGACCATTGTATAGAGCTGGGAGAAATGGTCTAACCACGCGCCCTCCGGTATGTTACATGTTATCATTGTATCCACAGGTTTATCCCTAGCTCTTAATAGGTCCCAGAAACCCTTTGAGTCATTCCTTAGGCTTGCTACCTTCAGGTCGTACCAAAACTGGTTCTCCCATTCTACCTTTGCCTTAAATATAACCCTCCTGTAATTGCCCCTTGCAACACTTATCAGGGCTCCATTCTTGGATTTCACTGCCTTTATTAATTCCCTTTTGGCATCGCGACAAGCAGGTGAAAACCACCCAGCATTGCCCTTCGTGCCACCTCTTTTGTTATCCCTTTTTCCCGCATTATGGACTAAGAACAGTTCACCTAGTGCATTCGTAGTTTGGGCAAACAGTGTGGGTACCTCCTGCGCACTGATAGAGGGGGAATCTAAACGAGGTACGATATTAGCCATTATAGATTTTACCTCCATGATCTTTCCCTCATTACCAACAATATTCTTCCATTTCAGGCGCCTACCACAATTAGAGGGACACACTTCATGTGTTGTTCTCCACACGTGGGGGATTGGGGGTAGGGAACATCCCATCCACAGAGGGGACAAAGACAGAGACAGAGGGTTGTGGTCACTGTCAATGGACGGCAGGACCACCATATCCACCAGGTGAGCCCACAAACGATAGTTCAGCAGAATATAGTCAATCCGTGAGGAATGCCCTACTCTGTTGAACGTATGGGCCCCCATTTGATCTGAATTAGATCTGCCATTTGTTGCTCTAAGGCCATGCTCCAGGCAGAGGGCATTAAGGTCGATGGCACTTTGGGTCCATCTTCTAATTGGCGTGATTTGCAACGGTGGGATACCTCTCCTTACATCATCATCTCTGGTGCCTAGAACATCGTCCACGGCAAGGGGTTCAAATGTACAGTTGAAGTCCCCCGCTAGCATGACGAGGGAATCAGCGCTACAATTTCTGAGTTCCTCGTCAATGCCAGTTAAGGGCAGAGTGGACGAGCCGCCCCGTGTTCCTCTGACATAAATATTAAGGATTTCAAGCACTCTCCCTCCACATGGCCCTCTCACTGTTAGCCTCTGAAGGTCAGGTGACTTAGTAGCTATGCGTTTAATGGAGTACCACAAGGAGATGCTTACCCAGATTAATAACCCTCCCGAGGGGCGCCCCTTCCCTCCACTCGGTCGTATGGCAGGGACAAAATAGGTGGTATAACCCATCTTATGTAGAGGTTCCAAGCACCAGGTTTCCTGGAACAGGCAAATCCCAAACGATTCTATAAATACATTCCAATCTGGTATGCTTACGTTCCGTGCAAGGCCCGCTATATTCCAGCTAGCTACCTTCAGGGACACACTGCCAGCCCCTCCCCACCCCATTGCTGATTCACTTACAGGGGGGGCATTAGCGGTGACAGTAGCCACCTCAATGATAGGCAACGTCACAGCATCCGTAATTAAAATGTCCCCCTCGATCGACTCCCTACTGAGCAGAGACGGCGCAAGTGCTTCGGGGCAAGCCACCGGTGAGTGCCCCCTAGAGATAGTTGGTGGAAAAAGGGTGCTAGTGGGTGACCTCACCAACTCCTCTCCAAATATTAGACTATTAATTGATGTCTCCCCAGATGCCTCGTGATGCATCTCCCGTGTTGGGCAGATTGCATGTCAATAGCCTTGCCAAAAGCGACCATGCGGCTGGCAAGGGGTATTACTGAATAGGGTAAATTGGGAGAGACTTCCACGAGTCTGTCTGCCGTCCCAGTCCTCCCACATAGGGGTTCCGGCTGGCCTCACTGGCAAATTTGGGGGATTAAAGTAACTAAGGTCGCGGATGCCAATTGGTCCCCCGCTACCTGTTAGGTTATGCTCCCTCACAGGTCCACTGCATACATAGCTAGCAACCCTTGGATTCTCAAAGTTTACTATGATGCAATCCCCACTTATATTTTTTTTCGTAGTGCCAATCCAGCCAACTCTCCTTACGTGAATGATCCGTCCCTCCCAAAGTTTGGGCAAGGGTCTAATTTCTTTAAGCCAAAATAGGGTCTTGTTGTACAGTTCAGCAAATGTCTCATGCTTGCCCGGGCTAAGCACAGGCACCCCAGTCAGCACAGCTGGCAGTCAGGGGGGAGATTAACATTGTGGGCCCTCCCGCCCTTAAGACCCTCACCTGTCTGCTGTACGTGGGCCTTTGCAGGTTTAGCTAGTTTAGGTGTTAAAGTCTCAGATGTACTAGGGGCTACTGGAATGGCGGCTGGGGTGATAGAATTTGCTTTACCAGGGATTCCAGAAGCTGTGGTGCATGCCGTCTTTTTATCTGAGAAGTTATTAGCGGCCTTAGAGGGCTTTAATTTCTCTACAGGCTTAATTACTGACGGCCCAGGTTTCCTCGCTATCCCTGCAGCCATAACGGTAGGGTGCGAATTACGATCAGTCACCTCGGGTACAACTGGTATAATGCCTGCTGTGGTAGCTGTGCCTTGTTGAACTATAGGGGTCTCCCTACTATCAGTTCCCCCCCCTGGCCCATCCTCCCTAATTCTTAGCTGCAATTTAATAAATGATTTTAGGGAGAAAAAATTGTCTAGGGTTGCCTGCTCCATTTTATCCACCCGCTCTGATAGCCCCCTGATTTTATCTAACACCGGGAGGAGTAAAGATGTCATCATTTTCTCCATGTTTACAATTAGGAGAGAATCTGGGGGTAGAGGCGCTGCAAGGCCACCAGTCTGTTCTTTATAGACACTAGCCACTGGCCCTCCAGTTGTCCCCTCCCCCTTCTCTCCCTGTAGCGGGCTAGGATCCCGCCCCACTGCCTTGTGTAAACCACCCATCCTGACGCCAACCCACCTGGGTCTCTTGTGGTCTTTAACCAGTCTGCCTTTCCGTGGGGTGGACAATCTTTTCCTTTTAGTGGGGACTGGATGTATTTCCGCCTGCACCACAAGGGCCGATGGGGGGGGCGACATCGGGTGAATAGAAGGATTAGCCAGAGGCAACATGGAAATGGCTGCCTCACTAGCCATTAAATCTGAGGCCACAATATTTTCAGCATGGAGTGCCGTGGCCGTCAAAATTTTCAGCCCGTCTATACTGGCTCTTAGGGCGGCCACACGTGGATGGTCCAGGGGAGAAGGGGCAGGGACAGGTGGGTCCAGTGTTCGCTCTGGGGAGGGCACCAAGGCTATCGAGCCCAACGATGACCGTCTATAACCAGAGGGACCTCGAGATAGCCGCCGCTCAGCCATGGCGATTTCTTTGTCAATAACATTGGCCACACGGGTAATAAACTGGTCCATGGTGCCAACCATACCCCCCCATCCCCCTCCCCACCCCCCACGCCCCTTCTCAGGCTTTTGCCTGAGCGGGTTGACATCGCTAAGACAGAACCAGCCTAGATGTAGAAACAAAACCCCTAGCAATGACCTAAGACAGCTAAGGACAACTAATATTATGAGCTACCTGATGACAACAGTCACGATTTCAGGGGAGTGGCCCAGTCCTGCCACGTGCAGCCCCGGACGGCCGTGGCACTTTGCCCAGGCTCCCGCACAGCGGGGATCGAGATCACTAAAATATTGCGTATTACAGGCTGTGGGCGTGGCCCGAGGCAGCGCGGACCGGGGGTACTGTCCAAGGCAGGGACTCCTGGGAGAGCGAGTCTCTGCTATTGCGCCGTTCCCTCTGGCCGCCTCCGACACCACAGGGTGGCCCCACAAAGCTCAAAGTACCAGGGCTGTGAGCAACTCCTGCTCCCAACAGCCTTCCAAAAGCAGGGACGGGCGACGCAGCACCCGGAGAGCGGGTGCTGCCTCAACGTACCAAATGATTGCAGATGCAAGAGGGGGGGCCCAGCCCAGCCTCCCCCGGCCTCAGACGGCCGCAGACGGCCGTGCCATTGTCCCGGGCTTCGCCCGGGATCGTCCCCGCGCGCGTTCCGCGATGCGCGTAGCTGTTAGTCAATTTATTCCACCTGTCATGGGCGGGACAAGGAGGCCGCTACGGGCCCTGATGACTTCTGGGCGGTGTAGTCTGCCTGCCTCTTGGCCTCGGTCCCCCCCCTGCTGCGAGCGTTTCCCGCGAAGCGGGAAACGCGAGTTTTGGCAGTGGCAGTGGTGACAGCAGTAACGAAAGTTCACAGGGCGCAGGGTGCCAATAAAAGAACAAAGCAGGAGCGTGGTTCTCCCAAACAGTCGGCAAACAGTCCTTACAGGAATGAAGATCAAGGGCTAAAAGATGCAGCACTGGGTCCTCTTCTGATTACAGGTGAGTAAATCGGAATTCGTAGTTCGGCTGATTTTAGAGGAATATTTCTACGTTTCAAAAATGGACACAGAAAATTTTCTGGTGAAAACCACACAATGGATTCCTCTGGAAGGAAATACAAGTTACTGGTAAGTACGCTTAGAATTACTTTTCAGGGTCTGTGCTGGGCTAAAAGATTCAGCCCTGGGTTCTCTCCTGATAACAGATGAGTAAATCAGAATTCGTAGTTCGGCTGATTTTTGAGGAATATTTGTATGTTTCAAAAATGGACACTTTGAAAATTTTCTGGTGAAAACCACACAATGGATTCCTATAGAAGGAAATACAAGTTACTGGTAAGTACGCTTAGAATTACTTTTCAGGGTCAGTGCTGGGCTAAAAGATGCAGCACTGGGTTCTCTCCTGATTGCAGGTGAGTAAATCGGAATTCGTAGTTCGGCTGATTTTAGAGTAATATTTGTACGTTTCAAAAATGGACACTGAAAATTTTCTGCTGAAAACCACACAATGGATTCCTATGGAAGGAAATACAAGTTACTGGTAAGTACACTTAGAATTACTTTTCAGGGTCAGTGCTGGGCGAAAAGATGCAGCCCTGGGTTCTCTCCTGATAACAGGTGAGTAATTCGGAATTCGTAGTTCGGCTGATTTTAGAGGAATATTTGTACAATGGTAAAGGAAGGGGGCGGGGCCTGAGGTGACGTGTGCAAACACGCCCTGTGGCGCGTTTTAAATTGGGGAATTAATTCCTTACCAATCCTGAGGTCCCCTGGGGGCCAACTAGCCCACCAGGTACCTCCAGTATGCGCCAGAGAGCTGCGTTGCAGAGCGGTCTTCAGAGGCCACGCCCCTTTTTACAACACTCTGCAACGCAGCTCCGTGGCGCTTCCTGGAGGTACCTGGTGGGCTAGTTGGCCCCTAGGGGACCTCTGGATTGAAGAGGAATTAATTCCCTAAATTAAAATGCGCCACAGGGCGTGTTTGCACACATATCACATCAGGCCCCGCCCCCTACCTTCACCACTGTGCAAACGCGCCCTGTGGCATGTTTTAAGTTGGGGGATTAAGTCCCCTTGAATCCTGAGGTCCCCTGGCGTCCAACTTACCCACCAGGTACCTCCAGTATGCTCCAGGGAGCTGCATTGCAGAGAGGTGTTCAGAGGCCACGCCCCTTTTTACAACACTCTGCAACGCATCTCCGTGGCACTTACTGGAGGTACCTGGTGGGCTAGATGACCCCTAGGGGACTTCTCGCTTGAAGAGGAATGAATTGCCCAACTTAAAATGCGCCACAGGGCGTGTTTGCACAGTATCACCTCAGGCCCCGCCCCCAACCTTCACCTCTGTGCAAACTCGCCCCGTGGGGCGTTTTAAGCTGGGGGATTAAGTCCCCTTGAATCCTGAGGTCCCCTGGCGGCCAACTAGGCCACCAGGTACCTCCAGTAAGCGCCACGGAGCTGCGTTGCAGAGAGGTGTAAAAAGGGGTGTGGCCTCATTTCACCTCTCTGCAACGCAGCCCCCTGGCGCATACTGGAGGTTCCTGGTGGGCTAGTTGGCCCCCAGGGACCCCCAGAATTCAAGGGGAATTAGTCCCCCCTCAGCAAACGTGCCAGGGGGCGCGTTTGCCGAGTGGTGTAAGGAAGGGGCGTGGCCTCCGTCACGATCCCGATCTTTTCTGCCGGCATTGCTTTTCGTCATGGGGAGCAGCTAACATGCTGCTCCCCATGTGGAAAAGCAATCAGCTTTTCTTCATTGAAGCGAGAGCAGGTTTCCCTGCTCTCGCTTCAATGAAGCAAAGCAGTTTGCAATGACAGGGTGGGAGCCGCGAGGCTCCCGCCCTGTCATTGCAAAGAGCAGTGTCCCGGGGGTGGGCACCCCGGGACACTGCAGGAGCCGGCCCTGGGGGGTGGCGGTCCCCAGGGCCATCATTGGCGCGGCCCCCCTCCCACACGGACAAGTTGCCCCAGGGGGTGGCGGTCCCCGGGGCTGGAGGGGCCTGAGAGCCCCCCATCGCAAATACTTTCAAGCCCCGGGGGGTATCGATCCCCAGGGCTGGGGGGGCTGCAAGCACCCCCACCCATTTTCTATAAGCCCTGGGGGGTGGTGGTCCCCGGGGCTGGGGGGGCCATGAGCCCCCCCATATAGTATCTCAAAACCCCGGGGGTGGTGGTCCTGGGGCAGTGTGGGGGGGGATTGGGACCCCCCACACTTTTTTATGTCTGCCACCGGTATTTGGCCCCCCCGGGGGCCAATTACCAAAGAAGCGCGGGAGCCCCGTGCTTCTTTTTTTAAAATTTTCGGCCGAAATTCGCGCTGGGTGCGCGAATCTCGCCGATTTTTTTTAAAAAAAAATACTTTTTGGGGCCCTGGGGGTCCTTGTGGGACCCCCTGAGCAGGCCTAGGGGGTCAGGGTGTTTCTACCCTGCCCCCTTGTCGCGTTTTGCGCCTTTGTTTTTGTGCTTTAGATGGCTGCCAACACTTCCTGATTCAGAGTGTTGGCAGTCAATTAGCATTCAGCTCGTGCTCGGGAGGGTTCGGGGAGGGTGCGGGGAGGATCCGCGGATCCTCCCCGACCATAGATATCACTAACTTTTAACTCTAATTTTCTCAGGAACTACTGAACGGATTTACACCATTTAAGCAAAAGGCACGAGTCTGAACTGAGGACTACCTCCTTGCCAAATTTGGTGTAATTCCGTTCAGCAGTTCGGGCTGTAGCTGCGACAACAGGTCCTATGGGAAATTGCGTGGGGAAAATGCGTTTTTGGGACCCCCCTTTTTTCTCTGCCCCCGCTTGACGAATCACCACGAAACTTTCAGGGTAGGAGCGGAGCGGAGCTGGCCAAAAGTTTGGAAAATTTCGCGAAGATTCATCAACCGGCGCCAAAGATATTCCCAATAGAATGTTGCGGATTTCCTATGGAAAATAGGTCCTAACTATAACTATCTACTGGCGACTGCCAGTAGATATTATATATATATATATATATATATATATATATATATATATATATATATATATATATCTATATCTATATCTATATTCACTTAAAAAACCATAGGTTTCACACAAGTTATAGTTAGCTGTACATTTCACTCGTAAAAAACCAATGAAATTCCACGTTATAGTTAGATCAGGTAACTATAACTCGCGCGCCCGCAATCCACTGCTCATGACGTCACATATTACATCACTCATGACATGGTCAGTGGCATCACTCATGAGATCACTGATGACATCATCCTTTAGTTAGAGTGGCGGTCGCGCAAGTTATAGTTACCTGATCTAACTATAACGTGGAATTTCATTGGTTTTTTACGAGTGAAAGGTTTTTTAAATGCAATTCCTAACTATACCGTGTGTGAAACCTATGGTTTTTTCAGTGAATTTGTACGTTTTTTTAAATGCTAAGTTATGTATTTATTTTTAATTTTGCGCGGACGGTGCGCTTCGCGCACCGTGCGCGCGCTGTGGGCACTCGCTGCGCTTCGCGCACCGAGCGCCCACGTTGCGCATTTCGTACCGTGCACGCCTCGCCATTTTTTACAAAATATCAATTGTTTTTTTCTCCCTTGGGGGTCCTTAGATTTATATATTAAATGTGATTGTTAATTCTTTTTTTTTTTTTTTTTTTACCGTACGCGTACGGTAAGCTTACCGTACGCGCACTCCGCGATTTTTTTTTAAAATTATTAAATTTATTTTTCATACTTTTTGGTCCTTCGTGAACCCCCTGACGAACGCTAGGGGGTCTGCAACTCTCTTCGTTGCCCCCTTTTCATGTTATCAACCTTTGTTTTTCAGTGCGAGAGACAGATAATGGCGGCCGATACTTTCTGATTTTGACCGATTCGAATGTTTACAGTCATGTAACCACCAATCAGAATTGAGCTCGCGCACGGCACCGTACGCGTACGGTAAGCTTACCGTAAGCGCACGGAGCGCGCTTACAGATATATATATTGATTTAAATGCTATTTTCTCAGGACCTACTGAACAGATTTACACCAGACCTGCAAAAGGCACATCCCTGACCTGAGGACTACCTCTCTGCCCAATTTCAAGTAATTCTGTTCAGCCGTTCGGGCTGTAGCTCGGACTAAAGGTCCTAAGGGAAAAACGCGTTTTGGGACCCCCCTTTTTTCTCAGCCCCCGCTTGACGAATCCCCCCGAGACTTTCAGGGTAGGAGCGGAGCGTAGCACCCCATTAGTTTTGAAAAATTCGCGAGGATTCGTCAACCGGCGCCAAAGTTATTCCAAATAGAATGTTGCGGATTTCCTATGGAAACACGGTCCTAACTATAACTATCTACTGGCGACCGCCAGTAGATAATATATATATATATATATATATATAGTTATCCCACGCAATGAATTCAATGAAGAAAAGATTCTCAAGGCGCATTGGTAAGGGGGTAACAGTTCTTTATTTGGCAGCACACAGACGTGTTTCGACCACAGCCGTAGTCTTGATCACATGACTCCCAGCCGGGATCATGGAGTTTCAAAGGGGCACATTTTAACATCAGACTCGACGTGTGAGGATAGTTATAGAAAACAGTATACAACATCTTCCCTCTACAACTCACAAATCATTAATTCAATACAGAGTATACTTAATAATTGCTACATTATTGCGGTTGCTCACAAGAAAACATTCTTAGCATCTAATACAATTCTGTTTGTCTTTGCAGCCGACCTAATAAAGTAAAATACCTCACATAGGCAACTTTATTGGTTACGGGACTCAAGGACAAAGTGACAACACAGTTGTTACACTGAGTTTTACGTGAGCTGAGTGGCAATGACATGCCTTCCAAAACCTATTGTGTAATTTAATTTGATGGAGTGAATAATTTAACACAAGAGCAAATTCTCAACAAATTAGGGTATGGTACCCATAAGTACATGACAAACTTTATAAGATTTATAGAAACTCATGGATGCGAACTAGGTGAAAACATTCCTTACAGAGACATCAAGGTATAGTACCCGTATACAATCAATAGGCCTTAATTAATAAAGTCAAAATGCCCACAGTGGATTGGATTACTAGGGGCGATAAGTGTTCGCTGGAACAACACTGCGCCTCGGTGCTCATAGTTTTAATTCAGGTGAATTAGTGGGATCCCGGATCCATGTCAGTGAATTCCTAAAAAATAATAATAAGAGAATGTAAATTGTTGCGACCACTTAAATATACGTCATACACCAATTTAAAAAGATTTTCAAAACAAGACTTAGCCTATAAAGGAAATGCCCTGGAAACATAGGTAGAAGGCTTGAAATTAAAGTGATAACAATAGGAGGGGATAAGAGAGGGAAGGGGTAAATGGAGGGAATGGCATACAAAACAATAATCATAGTATGTCAACACAGGGTGCAAGTTACAGATGAGAATGTATTTCCTCGTCATAGTTCAGGCCATCAGGAAATTTAGTTCCAGACTGAAAAATAAATCGGGATTCCAATTTGCGTAAGGACTCAATCCCGTTATCCCCTCTCTGGTGTACCAAGACTGTATCAAGACCGAAGAACTTGGCCTTGGCCCAGTCTCCTGCATGTTTCTCAGCAAAATGTTCAGCAGTATTGTCGCTGAAGTCTTTGTTTGTAATCACTCTCCAATGCTCCAGTATACGTTTTTTTACCGGGAATGTGGTAGAGCCTACATACCATAAGTTGCAGGGACAGGTTATCACATATACTATGTAATCCGTACTAAAAAGATGATCCAACGTATACCCACTCTCTCACGTGTAACTTCAGTCACATTTTCACTGTTCCTACAGGCTTTGCACTTCCCACATTTGCGGAATTCTTTTGCCTGTTTCAGCCAACTGGTATCTTTTCCAGCTAGATGACTTTTGACTAAAAGATCACTTAGGGATGCATTTCTTTGATACCCACTTTCTTTCTTAAAAAGGGGTCTTGTCTCAGTTTCCCGAATCTGTTCTTTAATATTTTGCGCAACTACCCCTTCTGATTGCTGAATCTTGTAATGAACCGTTTAGGTTCCTGTTTCTCATCTTTGGGGACTTTGGGGCTACGTGGTTGAAACAATACCTCCTCTCTACTCTGATTTCCACTCGGGTTTCAGCTTGTTTTAATGCTCTATGGGGTTAGCCTCTGGCTTTGAAGCGTTCAACCATCCCGTATTTGGTGCGTTGATAGCTCTCTACCTTGCTGCAATTACGTTTTGCCCTCAAGAACTCGCTATAAGGTATCCCCCAATGGAAACATTGGGGATGGCAACTCGAAGCATGTATAATCGAGTTGCCTGCTGTTTCCTTCCTATAAAGTTCAGTTTGAATCATCCCATCTTCCAATATTTTTCAAATCCAGAAATTCAACACATTTCTTACTATGATGCATGGTAAATTTAAGATTTAAGGCATTTTCATTCACAGATTTGACAAATAATTTCAACTAATTTTCTTCACCCTATTAGATGTTTCTATGAGGCACATTACAAGGCATCAATTACATTGATATTACAATGTATCAATTACATTGCTAACATTTACATCGCAAATACGCAAACATTAACATCACATTAGATGTGTGTGTGTGTATGTGCATATAGCTATATCTATATAGCTATACCTATATCTATATCTATAGTATGTGAATATAATATATATGTATGTGTATGTAATATACACATGTATGTGTGTGTGTGTATATATATATATATATTCACTGAAAAAACCATAGGTTTCACACATGTTATAGTTAGCGGAAATTTTACTGATAAAAAACCAGTGAAATTCCCCCGTTATAGTTAGCGCAGGCAACTATAACTCACGCGACCGCAATCCTCTGCTGATGCTAATACTGTATTTAGACACTTATTTGCCCATGTCTTCTTCCATACATTTTTAGCTATACATATATTACAAATATTTTTTTTTCATAAAGACACATATGTCATCAGCAGAAGATTGCAGTCGCGTGAGTTATAGTTGCCTGCGCTAACTATAACGGGGGAATTTCACTGGTTTTTTATCAGTAAAATTTCCGCTAACTATAACATGTGTGAAACCTATGGTTTTTTCAGTGAATTTGCAAGGTTTTTTAAATGCTAATTCCTAACTATAACGTGTGTGAAACCTATGGTTTTTTCAGTGAATTAGTACGGTTTTTTAAATGCTAAGTTTTTTTCCCTTATAATAAGCCCTGTAAAGCACAGGGGGTGGGGTAAGTGTGGATAGTGTTTTTTGCCCTTAACAAAAGCCCTGTACATTTGGTGGCTTTCGGCCACCAAAAGCACAGGGGGTGGGGTAAGTGTGGATAGTGTTTTTTTTATTTTTATTTTTTTACCGTACGCTTACCGTAAGCGTACGGTAAGCGTACCCCGCGAAATTGCCGAAAAAAAAATAAAACCGTTTTTGCACTTGGGGGATGTTTGGGGACTCCCTCAACATGACTATGTGGGAGGGAGTTGTCAAAACAGCCCCTTTACATGTTTTTTGGCTTGATATTTTAAAAATCACTCTCAGTGCGAGAGACAAAATGGCGGCCGCCGCTTCCTGGTTTCGGCCGATTCGAATGTTTACTAAGATCTAAGAGCCAATCAGAATCGCGCTCGCGCACGCCACCGTACGCTTACCGTAAGCGTACGGTAAGCGTACCGTAAGCTGGCTCAGATATATATATTGATTTAAAGGCTATTTTCTCAGAATCTACTGAACAGATTTACACCAAACCTACAAAAGGCACTTCCTTGACCTAGGGACTACCTCTCTGCCAAATTTTGAGTAATTCTGTTCAGCCGTTCGGGCTGTAGCTCGTTCTAAAGGTCCTATGGAAAAATGCATGGGAAAAACGCGTTTTGGGACCCCCCTTTTATCTCAGCCCCCGCTTGACGGATCCCCCCGAGACTTTCAGGGTAGGAGCGGAGCGTAGCGCCCCACCTATTTTGAGAAATTTGCGAGGATTCGTCGACCGGCGCCAAAGTTATTCAAAATAGAATGTTGAGGTTTTCCTATGGAAACGTGGTCCTAACTATAACTACCTACTGGCTATCGCCAGTAGGTAATATATATATATATATATATATATATATATATATATATATATATATATATATTCATCGCTGCCAATGTTGACAACATTCTATGTAGGCATTCTGTTGCTGTGTTCACACTAAGGGCCCGATTATGATCTTGTCCGGAAAGCATTCCGACCGACTCAGTTCTGGAATGATTTCCGAATGACTAGGATCCGGGGAGTCTGAACGAGCAATTTTGATGTATCCGGATGCTTTCGGATATGATTCAGTTGGACTCCCATTGACTTCAATGGGAACCTGTGTTCCAAACAAGAACACAGGCTCCCATTGATAAAAGGGGTGGCTGGAAAACCTTGCACCCTGTGGCGGGCACCCCATGGTGCCAGCTACACTGTGCATATATGGGCAGGGGGACCCATGGGTACCCCCACAGATCTGATTCGGAGGTCCCCGGATGAAGGGGGGCCTGCTACAGATCTCCAAAGTCAAATTCCAACAGCCGATTTGTTTCAGAACAACCGATTCGGAAAGGCTGTCCGAATCTGACATCCTAATTGCTCAGCTGGAAACGCGCTCCGTAGACCACTACGATTCGGCTCTGAATGACTCGGTTAGTTCCAATGCCTTTCGGAACCGAGTCGGACAGTTTGAACGCTTCCCACCCATCATAATAGATCGTTGGGAAACGTGCCCGGGTTGGTCCGAAAGGCGGGTTCCGAATCGGTTTCGGACGAATCGAATGCCTTTTGGAGCCTTTCCAGACAACATCGTAATCGGCCCCTAAGTAAGCATTATACAGATATTTTATGAAACAGCACTACTATCCACTGTATTGTATTATAAATACAGTGATAATCTTTAATACATTATTATCAAAGAGCATAACATTTTTTATCCTGATCCAAAACTGAGCAATATTCTTTTTGAAAATATTTTATTTTAGAATTCTATTTCATAATTAAATTGTAATAAATGCATTATATATTAATTTATTACACACCCTTTTACCCCTCTATCACTATTATTAATCATTCAAAAAACAAATGATTTAAAAAATATATATAGCTAACATTATTTAAGTTATTGTAAGCTGTTAAAAAGAATTCTATTTATAAAATAAAATATAACTAATGTATTTCATTTAAAATACTACTATCCACGCTTTGCCCCATATCAATTTAATTACCTCTTATTTAAGTTCATGAAATTCAAAAAAATATGCATTTAATTACCAGTTCTACTGTAAATGTAAGTCTATGTAAATGAAAAGCATTGTAAAAAATGCAATGTATATATATGTACGTAAATGAAGCATTGTGAAGGACATACCAACATATTCATGTTAATAGCATTTATATGTAAAACATATAGAAAAATCTTAAACCCCAGTAGCAGCCAGCACAGGAAAGAGCATTGAGTCGGCGGGGGCGGGCTGGGGTTGGGGTCAGGGAAGTCAACAGATTACAGGATAAGCAACATTATATATAAAAAAAACACTTACCTTGCACTCGCCGCAGTAAGTTCTTTAATATTTTTTGCATTTAATGTTACTTATCTGTCTACTTCCCGGACCCCCACCCTGTCCCGCCCCCACCTCGGCCGACCACTCTTACCTGTGCCGGCCACTACTGTTAAACCCATAAACAAGAAGAAAAAATAATAATTAGCATTGCAAGTCATGAGCAACAAAGTTTAGGCAGTTTAGTGTCAAGTAACTCAAGGTGAAACAGTGAATATATCATTAAAAAACGGTGAAAAGGTTAAATATACACAAGGGACCAAGAGTTCTATGGATACATGGATTTAAAATTAATTCAAAATGAACAGTTGGCAGGGTATGCCCAGACATGGGTCCCTTGCTCACTTTGTCACTGGATTCAAGCTAGTCTGGCTGATGAGGGCTGTTAGCCCGAAACCGGTCCCAGGATGCTTGTTTCCGGTCCAGGGAAGACATGGCTTGGCAGATCGGGCTGGACTGTTCCCATGAGGCACAGGGTCAAGACTGATTTGCATATAGCTATGTCTGAACTGGGGTGGCAAAGTGAGCTAAAGAACAATGATGGATTCAACCCAGATCTGTGACTGTGGGCGAGTGTCTGAAAAGTTTCAGCGCTCCGTCCATCATCTCCTTATGTTTGCTTTGTTCGCCCTAAGTTGGCAGGGTATGCTCGGACGTGGGTCCCTTGCTCACTTTGCCACTGGATTCAGGCTACCCTGGCTGATGAGGGCTGTTAGCCTGAAACCGGTCCCAGGGACTTACCTGGCAGGGGAGACACCACGATCACCAGCCTGCAGTACCTCTAGTCGCCACTGGAGGTCACTGTTCTGCAAAAGAGCTACTTGGTGCTTTTATGCACACAAATGGACTTTTAAGTGCTACTGCTGGAGGTTTGCCTGCTGAGGACACCTGCCTTCTGGACCTGCCTTCCTGCCTGCTGAGGACCACTGCCTGCTGGGGACTCCTGCCTGCTGAAGTCACCCACTGCCTGCTGAGGTCTGCCTTCTGGGGCTGCCTGACCTGCTGGAGCTGCCTGACTTGCTGGGGCTGCTTTGACTGCTGGAGCTGGCTGCCTGCTGTGGGCTGCCTTCCTGCCTGCTGTGGACTGCCTGAAGGTGCTGCATGCCAGCTGGGGATCCCTTGCCAGCCTGAAGGAGACCCCTGCCAGCCCTCGCTGGGACAAACACCCTGCTGGAGCTGAGGGTCTGCCTGCGTCCTCCAGCCACGTGAAGGGGACCCTGTCTACTGGCCTGAAGATTACCTGCCTGCTACCAGCTCCCTGAGGAATCCTTCATCTTCTTCTTCTTCTGGGCACAGCACAGCAGAGCAGCAGGATGAGCAGACCTCTGAATCCATGGTTCCACAACACCGTAAAGCTGCAGAGGAAGGTGGAGTCAGACGGCTCCACACCGCACCTGAGCAGGAAGATATTCACTGAGCTGCTGGTAACCAAGATGTGGTTCACAGCAGCAGAAATCTGGTGCATCATGTTGGATACACCCAAAGGCACCTACCAGCTTACGTTTATGTCTGAACAAATCTGCTGGAGGTATTGGCAGATGTGCTGGTCACGACGGGAGGAGAAACCTTTCTCTGACTTCTGCTGCAGGTTAAGAGAATGACCGTGCATGTCTACAACCCACACGTCAATATCCAAGACCTGACAACCCTCCTACGCCACCACTGCACAATGACAAAACAACCCTCCCGCAACCTGGACAGTGACGGCATCTGGGATGGTAAATGAACTGTGATGGTGAAACTGAAAGAGAACCCCTCGGCCCCAGATTGAATCCACCACCCCCTTCCAGCTTCTCCCTAGGACGTGACTCAGGATAGCTGTACTACCCTGAGCAGCCCAAAACTATGCAACAGGTGCAGCAAACTAGGTCACACCAGCAAGGACTGCACGGCGCAAGTATGCAGGAACTGCAAACAAGAAGGCCACACGGCAAAGACCTGCAAAGAGAAAACCCCATGCAACCTCTGTGGGGGTGTAGGCCACCTCTTTAAGGACTGCCCAAAAAGAGCCAAACCCTATGCCCAAGCTGTCAAACCTCCGTGGAGAGACCAACCGGAGGAGGCGGATGAGACCGCCATCGAGGATCAAGAGCAAGACCTGCCCGTCACCCTGGAGGAGGTAGACCTCAAGCCCAGCCAAGAGTGTGGAGCAGCCATCGTGCAACAGCTAGCAACAGCTGCCGAGCAGGAAGGCCCAGCACCGGAGACCCAACAGGAGGCTGAACCAGCCCTGTAAGTAGCCTTGTCAACTGTATTGGTAACCAATTGCTTCGACTTGATAATTAGTCTATAAGTATTAAGTTTACTCTTAAAAACTAATTAATGATGGCTATTTTATTATTTTCCGTAAATGTCAGAAGTATTAGAGACAGGCTCATATGTGCTAGTGCTTTGAGTTTTCTTGCCAGCCAGGAGTGTGATGTGTACATGATTCAGGAATGCTCCATCCCCTTTGCAACATCATGCACACACCTAGAACAGCAGTGGACCCTAGGGCCGTCCTTTTGGTCTGGGGGAACAGCAGTAGGTCTGTAGGAGTGGCTACCTTAGTCAGAGGAAGGCGTTTCACAATTAACAAGCTACCGAACTGGAGGGCGGCAGGGCTCTTGTTGTCGGCGGTTCGTGGGCAGGAGAGCCAGTTAAACTTATCAATGTGTACGCCCCTTCTGACGTAGGCGAGCGACGGGAGCTGTGTCACTGCCTCAGGCCACAGCTGGTCACCTCAAGAACAATTTTGATGGGTGGGGACTTCAACTGTATTCTAGAAGCAGGTGGTAGATGCGGGGCCAAGGCTGGGGAAGGATGGATGGATGATGCTGCAAAACAACTGGTGGAGATGGGGGGTGAGGCCTCCCTGACAGATGTGATTGGGTCCATGGGGGAGAACACCAGGAACTTCACCTGGAGTCGCCCTGATGGTTCCTTGTGCTCCAGGATAGACTTCATCTTTACCTCTCCATCAGTGAAGCCAGACAACATTCCATGGTGACAGTGCATTTCTCTGACCACAGAGCTATCCACTTCCAAGGGGAACTGACGGGCAAGTTCCTGACAGGTCCAGGCACTTGGAAACTGAATAGCTCTCTGCTGGGGAAGGAGGGGGTGAAGGAAGAGCTGAGGGAGACATACACTCAGTGGCAGGCCATGAAAGACACATTCGAGTCCTCAGGGGAATGGTGGGAATGGGTCAAAGGCAGGGTGCAGGATATTTTCAAGAATGTGGGCAGACAGGTTGCAAGGGAGAGAAAGAGGGAGTTCAGTAGACTACAGCAAGAGCTGCAAGAACTGCACGACCTCCAACTCCGGGGATGGGATGTCATGAGCCCTCTGGAAGAAGTCAAGAAAGTGCTGAGCGAACACTTTCATGACAAATCCAGGAGGATCATTTTCCATTCCAAGGTGCAGAACTTGGAGAAGGGGGAGAAATGCAACTCCTTCTTCTTTAAGAAAATCCACTCTGCGCACACCCCTCTGGTTCAACTACGCAATAAGGAGGGAACCCGCTGTGACACAGGGGAGAATATTACGAAGGTTGTGACAGACTTCTATGGGGACCTCTACTCAGAGAAGAGGTCAGAGGGAGATCAAGCAGAAAAGTTTCATTATGGTATCCCAAGAACTGTTTCCCCAACAGTGAGAGAAGCCCTTAATACCCCCTCACTTTGGAGCAGCTGCACCTTGCAGTTAAATCCTTCAAGTCAGGAAGGACACCAGGTAGTGACAGTCTCCCAGTCGAATTCTACACCTCACTGTGGGACCTAGTGGGACCAGATCTCCTGCAGGTGTATGAGGAGATGGAGAGGGAGGGAATCATGCCCCACACTCTGAGGGAAGGAATGATTGCTCTCTTGTATAAACATAAGGGGGAGAGATATGACCTAAAGAACTGGCGCCCCATCTCTCTCCTGAATGTAGACTACAAGATCCTGGCAAAGACACTAGTAAATAGACTGAAGGGCGCATTGGAGAGTTAATTCACCCAGACCAAACCTGCGGGGTCCCAGGGCGCAGGGGCGCGGATAGCCTGGCACTGATGAGGGACACGATCTAGTACATCACGGACCTCAAGGTCCGGGCTGCCCAGGTCTGTCTAGATTAGGAGAAGGCATTCAATTGCGTCTCCCATGAGTTCATGGAGAGGGTACTGCACGGGTTTGGGCTGGGGGAGCCTTTCTGCGGTTACGTTAAAGTAATGTATAAAGACATCTTCAGTTCAGTCATTGTAAATGGTTGTAAAACAGACCCTTTTCCTATCAGGTCTGGGGTAAGACAGGGCTGCCCGCTCTCGCCACCTCTGTTTGCTTGGGTTATAGAGCTACTCGCTGAGTACATCAGGAAGAACCCAAACATCAGGGGGATCCCGACACCTGGCGATGCAAAGAAAGAGGTCAAGTGTTCACTGTACATGGACTACGTCATCCTCTTCTGTGCGGATGGGAAATCGGTCCAATCCCTGCTGGAGGCGTGCACGGACTTTGGCAAGGCATCAGGGGTGAAAATCAACGTGGACAAGTCATAGGCGAAACTCTTCGGGCAATGGGACCTCTGCAATGAGCCTCTCTCCTTCCCCATTGATGCAGGACTGATGAAGATCCTCGGTGTCTGGTTTGGAGGACCTGGGGAAGCAGCGAAGAGCTGGAATGAACGCCTGGCCAAGGTGAGGCAAAAATTGGGCCTCTGGAGCCTGAAAAACCTGAGCATTAAAGGGAAGGCTCTGGTGCTCAAGAACAACGCACTGCTTGTGCTGCAGTATGTGACACCGGCCTGGCCGCTCCTGGCCAACGTAGCACGGGCCATCAACAGCATGGTGTTCCACTTTGTCTGGCACTCAAAGATTGACAGGGTGAAAATATCAACAACTAAACACAATGCTAGCGGTAGCCCTCTAGAGCAGCACCGGATTTAAGATCACTCAATATAACTTTTGGTGATATGGTCCAATCACCCCAAGTGTGCAAATTTGGTAAACACCCGCCAGCACAATGTCGTTCCAGTGACTGGAAAATACATGTAAAAAACAAAACCAAATGCACCACTCAAGCAATGTAAATGAAATCAAGTCCGAATTCTTGGGTTGTTTTACGTTTCCTCAATGGATTCTTCTTTTATTTTACAGTAACTTATACAATTAAAAGCAACAATTTTCCAAAACAGCCAGAACAGCCGACGCGTTTCGTCCACCAAAGGACTTCTTCAGGGCAAAAAATAGCTGTAGAGTGAAAAATGTCTTTACGTCCTATTCATCGTTTTACGGTTCCCTCACAATTACAGGTATCCAGAGTGTCAAGTTTAGAGATACGTGCTTTTCGTGTCTGATAAGTAACTACAGAATTGAAATAGCCAAATATTATATTGAAGAACCCACATCCGGTTGTTGCCAAAGTCAAGACGATCTATTTCAAAGATTGTTTCAAAAGGTAAGGCAGCTGTAATGTGGTAAAGATACCAGAATCCGTATCGCCGTAGTACGGCTGCCTGATAGGACGGGTGGATTTTTGACCCCTTCTCGGAGATACGGATTCTGGTATCTTTACCACATTACAGCTGCCTTACCTTTTGAAACAATCTTTGAAATAGATCGTCTTGACTTTGGCAACAACCGGATGTGGGTTCTTCAATTTAATATTTGGCTATTTCAATTCTGTAGTTACTTATCAGACACGAAAAGCACGTATCTCTAAACTTGACACTCTGGATACCTGTAATTGTGAGGGAACCGTAAAACGATGAATAGGACGTAAAGACAATTTTCACTCTACAGCTATTTTTGCCCTGAAGAAGTCCTTTGGTGGACGAAACGCGTCGGCTGTTCTGGCTGTTTTGGAAAATTGTTGCTTTTAATTGTATAAGTTACTGTAAAATAAAAGAAGAATCCTTTGAGGAAACGTAAAACAACCCAAGAATTCGGACTTGATTTCATTTACATTGCTTGAGTGGTGCATTTGGTTTTGTTTTTTACAGGGTGAAAATATCAGTCATGCACAAGGAGCACCGCAAAGTGGGGAAGGCAGTCCCCGACATCTCAACGATCCTCAGGGCCTTCTTTGTGTGTTGCTGTGTCCGAATAACCCTGTCAAATGTGGACAAGGACCACTCCGCCTACAAGGTCTTCCGCTTTTTCCTCCTCCTCCCGGTGTGGAGACTGCTGGGATGGGATAAGTGGGAGAACGCTGTGACTTTCAACTGGGACCTCCCATGGTACTACAGGGAGGTGAAAAAGTGTGTGGGGGATTTCGGCTGAACTGTGTTACTCCTAGCCTCTGGAAACCCAAGACAATCCACAAACTGATCAGGACCAGGGACACCACTGAACCAGTGAGCAACCTGCCACCAGCGACGGCAACGCATGTGTGGGGAAATGTATCCTTCCCAACTCTGACCAACAGACACAAGGACATTGCATGGATGACCGTGAAGGGGGGCCTGCCAGTGAGGTCTTTCATGCACTGCAGAGGCCTGTGCCCGCACAGGAACTGCCCAAGGGAATACCCTGCAGAGAAATCTGCCCACCATCTTTTCTGGGCCTGCCCCTTTGCCCAGAGACTACGGGCTGCTTTACGACAAGAACTGGTAGCCCTCATCCCCTACAAGAACATTACGGACCAGTCCATGCTGTATGGGCTGTTTCCAGGGACACACACAGAGGAAGCTATCCAGCGGTTCTGGAGACTCCTCTGCTGTATCAAGGACATTATCC
Organism: Triturus cristatus; assembly: GCF_964204655.1. Classification (NCBI taxonomy): domain Eukaryota; kingdom Metazoa; phylum Chordata; class Amphibia; order Caudata; family Salamandridae; genus Triturus; species Triturus cristatus. The sequence continues at coordinate 609,026,562 of NC_140591.1, read as the reverse complement.
TCTATGCCAGGACCCACCTGGTGACCAATGGAGAGGTGGTAAACAGAGAAGGGTGCTGCAGGATGGTGCTCAGCCTGCTTAGAGACTATGCAGTCATGGACAAGAAGGAAAGTGAGGAAGAGGAAGAACTGTAACAAAACCCTCCTTCCACACTGTACTCTTTAAAGTGGCGGCCCATTAAAACTGTAAATGAAATCTGCAAACATTTCTGAATCCCAAACTGATGGAACGTAAATGTTAAAATACATTGATTGAAAAGTTATAGTGGACTACCCTCCCTAAGGGGTAAGGTACCACTTCCCTATAAACTATGTATCGCAACTTTTAAGCACTTAATAAAACTTTTTGCCCCCCAGAAAAAATTTAAATGGTCCCAGGATGCTTGTTTCCGGTCCAGGGAAGACATGGCTTGGTAGTTCGGGCTGGACTGTTCCCATGAGGCACAGGATCAAGACTGATTTTACATATAGCTGTGTCTGAACTGGGGTGGCAAAGTGAGCTAAAGAACGATGATAGGGTGTCTGAAAAGTTTCAGAGCTCTGTCCATCATCTCCTTGTGTTTGCTTTAAAATTAATTCTCCAAATTTTTAAGAATCTGTAAGTTTTTTTATATATTAATAAATATTTTGTCCTCAAATATCGGCAATGGGACAAGATCATAAATAGGACACTGTTTAAGCAAGTCTTCCAAAACATTCTGTCACCATCTGAGTCAATGAAGACAGCCCATCATAGATGGAAAATATGATGTACGGATCTTAAATCAGTACACAAGTAAGATATTTTGACAGGAGTTTCATATTTCATTATATCTTTGCTGGGAGCATGAAGTGCTGGTGATGTCTGCAAACAAGTCATTTCACGCTTTCCAAGATTTTTTATTAAAAAATGAATTGATCCTCAAAAGAAATGGAGAAAAGTTTATAAGATTTATCCAGCAGAGTTTAAGAAAGGTGTGGATTTCTTTGGGAGTCAGTGGGCAAAGGACTCCGAGATTCGAGAGGTAAGCTTTGTCTTGGCCATGGTAATAAACAATTCCCTCTGGGTGAATTCTCTGCTGGAGGACCAGTTGACGTCTTTATTTGTTGCCTTTTAAGTATTTTTTCCGGTAGCCTGTTGAATATCCAAATCATGTTTTCAGTGTACTGAGCTGTGAGCCTCTAGCTTTTGCTGGATGAATAGTAATATTGTGCTATTTCAGAGGCTGGCACTGGAGTGTTCTTCATACCCCTGGTTTAATTGCCTGCATCATCTCACTGCCTAGTGGTTACGCCTTCGAAGAGAAAAGGGTGAAGTGGCTAAGATCAAGCCAGTCTTTTTTTACATGAGGAGATCCACAAAGGAGCCATTGGTATGTGAGGGTGATACACATAACTGCATGTGGTTATTATTACGTTGGATTGAGGACAAATGTGACATTGTGGATTCTTTTAGGTCTCCTGTTGAGAAGATTGAAGTCACCTAAGAAAATACTATAGCCAGAGTTGATTATATGTTTTTGTGAGGAGTTCAATAATTTGCTCCATAAATGTTTTTTTGTCATATTGTAGGTGGTAGGTTGAACTTGATAATAGCCATGTCAAATATTTTTATTTCAACTACCAGACATTGGATAGTTGGGAATAAGCCATCTCTTGGACTTTTGCAATCTCATTTTGTAAATTACAGCCATCCCACTTCCTGATCTCTGCATTCTGTCCAGGTGGATAATACAATATTGCGGTGTGCTGAGTAGTTCCAACACTGATTGAACGCATTCTTTTATCTGTGTTTTCGTTAGGAAGAGGAGGTCAAAATTGTTTGATAAAGTTAAAACTGTAATTAAATATGTAATTTCCATGGGGTGGCGTGGCTTGGTGCCCGCGGAACAAGGCGATGTCCGAGTGAGGCTCCGGGACCCACCTTGGCGAAACCGCGTTTTAAGACGCTCTTCATGAAGCTCTTCGATGATGTGGCTATTTGAAGGTATGCGGTCAACGATGCGCGTCTTTTCATCTTCGTGCGCACGTTGAAAAAGCATTTCCTCGCCTCACATGTTCCCTCACGAAGCAACGCTCCTAGCGGCCGCCATTTTCTTTTTTGCCGCGTACAGAGCTCCTGAGCAATAAAACCCATTATTATGTGCCGGCTGCTCTGTTTTACCATTTAACAAAGATTCTTGGTTATTCTCACAACTTTTGCTACTTTTGCCTTAGCTGCATGCTGTTTTATTTGTATGAAATCCTCTTAACTACGAAAAGGATTCACTGGCAGCCATTTTCTGATACTGAATTCTGAGGAGTACTACAAACAACATTGCAGCTCTTATTGTCATTTGGACTTACCTGATTCATTAACTCATTTTGCCACCACCTTCCTCAAGATATTCAATGCTATTTACTTTTCTTTTGTATAACATCGACCCCTGATTGAATGCCCACAGGGAGACACAGACGTATTGGTTTTTCTCATGTTTTTCAACCACATGAACCTCCCTCAGCTGTGGAAAGGAGCTATTGGTAGCCACTCTGTAGTACATTTTAACGTGGAGTATTACAAATACTATTGCACTTTTTGCTGTCTTGTACTTGGGAACCATTTGGCGTAATCACTTATCACTATCCTCATGTTTTTGAGCGCCATTGACTTTTATGTGCCTTTAACTCCTGCATAATTTGTTCACAGGAAGATATAGACGTATTGGTCATTTTTGCGACTTTACTTCCTGATCACACCTCAAATGTAGTCTCCCTGGTCTTTTATCATATGTTTTTCAATTTTTGGTATCTTTGATGGGCAGAACCAAGACTTCCTCAAAACTGCAGCAAACTTTTGTTAAAAATTCAAGAATCTTTGCAGAATTTTCCAAATTCGAGGATTCTTTACCGTCTTTGCAGCAATCTTCTGAGCCTAAAATGGATCCTCCTGTAGCTCAAGGGAAATCTATCACAAAACGACTGAAAAAGGATTCCCCTTCTCCACCCAAATCTGTCTCACCGGTCTCCATGGAGCTCCTGTTGGAAGAAATCAGAGCTCTTCGACCCTTTATGGAAGAGACTAATGTTAAACTCCAAGTCCTCACGGATAATTGGTCCCAGTTAGATATCAGAGTTTCGACAGTCGAGCAATGTATCTCCTCACTCAAGGTTTTGTGTGCGAGCGTCTCGCAACTTCATACCCAAGTTTCAGTGCTCCAGCGCCAGGTCGAGGACCTTGAAAACCGTAATCGACGAAACAATCTTCGCATTTACGGCCTGGCAGAGGGACTTGAAGGATCAGACGCTGTCTCCTTTTTCAGATCCTTTCTTCCTAAGCTGCTTCACTTGCCAGAGAGAGTACTATTCTCAATATTCAATGAGCACATAGATTAGGCCGAGCTGCTTCCAACTCTTCAGTATCGCAACGACCGAGAGGTGTAATCTTGTACTTTTTGGAATACACAGATTTGCTCAAAGTTCTATCAGCGGCTAAATTCATTCAGAAAATCACATGGTCTGGTTCTACTTTATTTTTTGCTCAGGATTACGCTAAGGCTACTGCCAATAGACGTAAAGCATTCCTTAATATGAGATCTGAGCTTCGCTCACTGGGAGCTCGCTATGGACTTTTTCATCCTTGTCTCTTCAAGGTCACCTACAACTACTACTTACGATGACCTGATGAGACTGCAGAGCTTCATTAACTCTTGTAAGCCGATCAACATGGATTCCTTTGCTTCCTCCTCGTCATCCAGCATTTAATGTTTTATTAATACTTAACATTTTATTCTCATCTCAGAGGTTCTGCATACGTTCTATATTCTCTTAATGCAGCTTATTTCCCTTGCAATGGTTGTTTATTGATTTAATTCAGTTATTGTTCTGTTTCGGCTTAAGATGTGTTTTTTGTCTTGCTATTTCTCTGTTTAACTGTTGCTTCTTGCTTCTACAGATCCCCTCAGTTTCTCCCTGGTTTCCTGTGTGTCCATGCTCGGATGTTCCGTCTGTCCATTAGGCCTCACCTTCCCCTCCATTCACATCCTCCCTTCATGGGTATGTTTTTTGTTTTGTCTTTTGTTTTCGATATCCTACTTCTCATGTTTGTTCAGTCTCTTCTATATTCTGTATGCATTTGTCTTTTTGATGTTCTTAATACTTTTTCTTGTTTTTCTTACTTCTACTTCTTTCTTAAACTCGTTCTTGCATGTCTGATTTTCATCATTTTTCTTCACTCTTTTTCGTTTGAAGTTACAATATTCACCTTTTCGATTGTAACTATGTTATATTCATCTCTTAATCTACTACTTTTTTCTTCGTTCTTGTTACATAGTTTTCATGTCCTTTTCTTTTTTGAGACTATATTGACCATCATTTTGCTTATTTTTCATATTTTAAATTTTTCTTTTTCTGAATTGGGTTCTTCTTTTATATCTTTTGCTCGATCAGTTTTCATCAATCTATGTCATTAAATGTGATAACCTGGAACGTTAGGGGTTTGAACTCTCCCATTAAAAGACAACAGATTTTGACTCACTTAGCCAAATTGAATGCTGACATTGCCTAGTTTCTACAAGAAACTCATCTCTCAGAGGTCGAATCCTTAAAGTTAAAGAGAGGCTGGGTGGGAGAGGTTTTCTTTTCCCCAGGCGATGGTAAACGCAACGGAGTAATGATACTCTGTCGCAAATCTCTCTCTTTCTCACTCTTATCCCAAGAGTCGGACACTTATGGTGGATGGTTGAATGTTAAACTATCTCTAAAGGGTGTTCCAGTCTCTCTTCTAAATGTCTATGCCCCTACTTGTGGAGAACCTTCCTTCTGGCCCACACTCGCCAAACAAATCTCTAATTGCATTAGTGACAACTTCATTTTAGCTGGCAATTGCAATCAGGTTTTTGAGCCATTCATTGATAGGAATTCTGAGGATTCCCTTTTCACCAAATAAACCCCACAGATCCTATGTTCATACCATAACTCTACATAAGGTCCTTGATGCTTGGCGACTTTGCAACCCAACCACCAGGGAATTTACTTTTTACTCCCCATTCCAACACTCCCAATCCAGAATCGATTACATTTTTGTCTCCCATAATATCTCACAAACCCTCACTCATGCAGAAATAGGTCCTATTCTGCTATCAGATCACTTCCCAGTTTTAGTTGGTCTTGACATTTTACCTAGAATCACAGGTCCCAGGAGATGGCGATTTAACAACTCTCTTCTTTTAGACCCAAAATTCACTGGTTCCTTTACCACCTTCTTTGAGGAATTTTACACGATAAATCAAACTGATTCCATGCCCTTTTCTACCCTTTGGGATGCTTTTAAAGCCTCGGCTAGAGATGTTATACTCTCCTATGTAGCAAGGATGCGTAAAGTCGCCCGTAAACAGACTATGGACCTCCTTCAAGACATTAAGAGACTGGAGCACTCTTATTATACCTCACACACAGAAGACTGTTTAGCTGCCCTTATCAAAGCCAAATTGCAATTTAATAAAAAATCCACGGAGGACGCCTCTCTATATTTGTTAAAATCCAGTACTAAATTTTATGGTGGAAAGAACAAAGCTGGGAAAATTTTGGCTAATTACTTGAAAGTCAAGCATAATAAATTGAACATTGAATCTATTTATGATGCAAAATCAGATCTAAAGTTTAAAGACGATGACATTTTACATGAATTCTCTTTTTAAAAAACATTATATGCTTCTGAAACACAACCTACTGACCATGCCTTATCACATTTTTTCTCTACCATTCAAAAGCCTCAGGATGCTCTTCCTGATTTAGCTTCCTTAGAATCAGATTTGACGCAGCAAGAGTTGTCGAGCGCCCTTCAATCCCTTAAACGTGACAAAGCTCCTGGACCCGATGGTTTTACTGTCGAATTTTACTCACATTTTTCTAAACTCTTGTTGCCTAAATTGCATTCTTTGATACATTTTTTCAGTACGTCAGGACACTCATCTGGCTCTTTCTCAGATGCTCATATTTGTCTCATTCCTAAAGAAGGTAAAGACTCCAACCATTGTAAGAATTATAGGCCTATATCTTTGGTAAACATTGATTATAAGATATTTTCTAAGGCTTTAGCCCTACGATTGGACTCATATCTACCAGATTTGTTAGGGATAGAGCAATCTGGATTTGTTAAGGGCCGCTACATAACTGATAATACGCGACTCTTGTTCAACGTCCTGTCGAAATCCTCACGTGTTAAAGACTCTCTAGCTGCAATAACGTTCGACGCTGAAAAGGCGTTTGACAGGGTTGAATGGACATACTTGTTCTACACTCTTAAATGGTTTGGCTTTGGTTCTAAATTTATCTCCTTGATTTCTCTTCTCTACTCTAACCCTAGAGCGGCTGTTTGTGCTAATGGATTGATATCCCCATGTTTTGATTTAGGGAGAGGGGTGCGTCAAGGTTGCCCCCTTTCACGTTTCCTCTTTAATTTGGCTTTGGAACCATTCCTATCAAAATTACATCAAAATCCAAATTTACATGGCTTTAAAACACTTCACTCTCATATTAAACTTGCAGCTTATGCAGATGATATTCTGCTCTTCATGTCTCAACCAATGGTCTCCATTCCGCTTTCCTAGCGGAAGTACAAGCCTATTCCAGCATTTCGGGTTACAAATTGAACAATGACAAATGTGAGATTTTGCCTTTAACAAAATATACCTTTAAGCCTGATTTTGCGACCTCTAATTTTACTTGGAGTTCCAACCACATTAAGTATTTAGGTTTATTTGTCACATCTTCACTATCAGACACAGTGTCATTGTGCATGAACAAATGTATGCAAAATATTTCAGATCTAACTGCCAGATGGCACCCCCTTTATTTATCATGGTGGCGCCGACTAGATACTATTAAAATGATGCTATCACCCATAATTATATATACTATCTCTAATATCCCAGTTCTCATTCCATCAAAAAATTTTAGGAAGATAAACTCCATTCTCTCTTCCTTCCTTTGGAATAAGAAGAAACCTCAAATGTCCATACTTAGATTAACTCGCCCCAAAACTGAGGGAGGAGTCAATTTTCCTGATTTTCCGACCTACCATTAGGCATTCCTTCGACACCAAGCTTCTTTGTGGCTGAGCGACCCTAAAGAGAGTTGCCCTTTATGGACCAAAATTGAACGTCTTTTTTTATCCCCCTTCTCCTTTGATGAATATCTTTCATTCTCACGTAAACCGCAAACCTTATCTACTCCCATTAATAAATTGACCTCTAAGCTACTACTGCCTCTATTCCCTTTCCCCCATAATACCGTTGACTCTTTTCTTAGTTCTACAATATGGCACAACAAAAGTTTACTTATTTGGAATAAACCATTCTATTGGAAGTCCTGGTAACGGAAAGGTCTCATCTGGATACATCAGCTATTCTCATACTCAGATTTTCTGCCTTTTTCCTCACTTAGTCACTCATTTAACTTACCTGCTTCATTTATACACAAATACCTTATGCTTAAAAGAGCTGTGTTGGATGTATACACCCATTTGACAGCGACAACTAGTGTCTCAATTACCCCAGACTCCTCCTCACAATTACGAACCTTGTTAATGACCACTCCCAAAGCTTCCACATTATATCATTTTTTACATGACATGGGCAAAGTTCGACAGAAATCTAAAGTTGAAGAGGCCTGGGAACGAGACTTAACAATCTCTTGGTCTGTGTCTTTATGGGATAAATTATGGACCAAGATTCGTAAGTCCTCCAGAGCTGCAAGCACAACGCAAACATTGTTTTTGTTTATAATAGACTTTTGATGTCACCTACTGCTTTGAGTAAGACTTACACCACTGTGCCCGATATTTGTAGGACTTGTTCTTCTCCAATGGCTGATTTATTCCATATGTTATTTTCTTGTCCTATTGTACTTACTTTTTGGAAACAAGTTTGGTCTCAAATTAATTTGATTTTTGGTACTGTGTTTCCTTTTTCTTATACTCATGTTTTTCTAGGTAGTTTGTCATCTTGCTGGGAGAATATTATGCTTAACGTTAAAATAGTTGATTTATTACTGGCAGTTGCATTTCAGCAAATCACAGCAAATTGAAAAGACTTTTCTAAAATTTCTTATAGGGCATGGTGGTATGCTGTTTGCCATAATCACAGGTTGGACACCTCTTTTGTATATCCTATACACTTGGTGACGAAAAGATTAGATTTATGGTCACCTATTACAATTTATTTAGATGCATGTGCTAAGCGTTTTTTTCAATTGCATACAATCCAACAAGAAGTTTTAAAACCCCCTTGAACACCCCTACTTGTTCCTAAATTATTCGATATTTAAACATTTATGTCATTGCTTTTAACATTCGCTTTCTTTTATTTTAATTTTCAACCCAATTCATTAATTATAATGTAACTTTTCTTTTGTGTGACATGCATTTCATATGGTGTAATATGTTGTCATATCTTGGATTTCTTATTAATAAAATCTTTTTGAACTGAAAAAAATATGTAATTTCCATGCTTTGGTTTACTGATAATCTGCAGCTATGTAGCAGGTATATGAAGGATGATTCTTTCATTCTGTTGTTCGGGATTGCTAGACTTTTTACTTGTTTGAGGTTGTAATGGTGATTTTTTACTATTAGTTGCTGTTTTTCTTTTCTTATGTTCTCAATGGTAGGGAAGGTGTAGATCCATTGTGCTCTGGTTGCCATTGTGAATGAATCATACTCTTGAATAGGTCCTCAATTTTTTTTTAATCAGACATGGGTTTGCTGGTTCTTCCAGAGGGTAGGTTTCTGTTACCGACAGATCTGGATTCCACCATTAATGTAGTGGAGGAGCCAGTGTGCAGAAATGTGCAAGGGAGAGTTGAATTCAGATTTACAAAAACTATGGACACCATAGCATTGCAGAGAATTCTACATCACTGCCATCCATGAATACTAAATAGTAAAAAAATGTATGCAGCAATATATTTACTGAGTTACACTGATGATGTCATTGACAGTGCTTGTTGAAAAACGTTTATTTTACCACATCACTAAGTGTTACGTCACAGCATTAAGGCAAGAGTGAGAGATCTTGCATGGCATTTGGAATCAAGGTATAACTTGCACTACAAATTCTAACAGATGACAATCGACTAATGGTACGCGCATTAAATATGAATGTTTTGCAGATAGTACATGTTATGACTATTAATATCATGCAATATTACCCTTGCCTATTGTTTGCACTTGGTTTCATTTGCTGTTTCATGCAAAGCCAGCTCATGCTCATGTAGATCTAGCTCATGTAGATCTAGCTTTGCATGACATCCTACGGGTGTTTAGCTTTTCAAAACCCTGTTACACCTCATTGGCATTCATTGTCAGGGGTTGGGCTCTGGGACACAAATCTATATGGTATTGTGAGCGCATCAATTTTCTGGTGCAATATATATATTGCACGGGAAAGTTGATAACACTGCTATTTGCACTGCTTTGCATCTTGTGAGCTCCAACACAAACACTAACGGCCTTATTATGATCTTGGCGGATGGGATACTCCATCACACATGTGACAGATAGCCATCCCGTCTGCCATATTACAAGTTCCATAGGATATAATGGAATCGTAATTTAGCGTTTGTGATGGGGTAACCCTGTCCGCCAAGATCATAATCAGGCCTTTCTCGGGTCTCCAGGAATGGCCATGGTTGTGCTTGTGCATGTTAGGTTGTTGGCAAATCACCTCACTTTCTTGTTGAGCATGTCAGTCTTGGACATGTTGAAGTTGCAGTCAAAGTGAGGGGCCTCAGTTGGAAAACTGTTTCCATGTTCAAGAGTAACTACCCTCTACTGCAGGTAATGTGCAGAGTGCTGCAATGCCTGAGGCAGATAAGCCTCCACAATATTGTGTGAGAGGTTGATTTTACCAATGTTTAAAACTGCTAGATTACAGGGTAAATCAGGTGAGCTTTCAAAGTTTATATCACAAGGGGAGGATTTACATCTCTTAGAAAGGGATGGGCTGGAGTGCATGCAGAGATCTGGCAGAACCAGTAGAAGTAGGAGTGTTAGAAGCATTAGTCGAAGCATTAGAAGCTGTGGCTGAAAGTGGAGGGGATTGCGGAGAAAAGCGAGGAAACTGATCAGAGGGAGAGTCGGCCCAAAAAGTAGAAATGAATGTCTTAAGTTGGGAGCAGAGAGAGGAAGCCTGCAAAGGTAAACAGAGCGAACATAAGACAGGTTGGGTAGGGGTAGGAGGGTTGTTTTGAATAGGATCTGTGAGGCTCGCCACATTGGATTGGAAAGGAAGGATATTGCTAATGGAGATGGAGAGGCTAGGAGTAGGAGAGAAGATGGGGCATCCTGGCATCATGATCTCAAAGAGAGCAGGATCTTTTCCTTAAAATCGCTAAACATAGAACATAAATATGGAGCAAAACATAATTGTAAAAACTTGGCAAGCTATTTTTTTTAATTTTCCTTATGTTGACTTTTGAAAGAAAGATTACAAAGGGAGAGACTGTGGTATAAAGTAATACAATGTTCTCATTTCAGGGTATTTTACATTTTATTCAGAGGGGTTCTCACACAGATGCATACTGTCCGCCCTTATGATCTCAGGGTAATTTGAATCTCTGTTGTGCATGCGCATCTAAGCCAGTAATAAGGCTTTATGGTAGTAGGAGCACTTAAGTATATACTATTATTCATGCATAGGAGGTATTATGACAGCAATTAAGTGGAAAAGAAAATACTACGCTATACATGTTGTATTGTGGGTGAACTGTGTTCAACCTTTGCTCTTCATTAAGAGCAGGTTCGTAATCAATTATGCTGCTTGCAGCCCTGTGCTGCGGGGATGGCGTCGGCAACAGTGAAGACCAGGCTCTTTTGTTTGTTGACTGGTACTCCAAATATGTTCTGTGTCCGTCATAAATGCAGAATAACATTGTGTTTTTAAGTTCGTCCTTTCTGTCTTATTTTCATTTTCTTTTTTTATATTTACTATTTTTTGTAAAACATTTTGATATTCGTCCTGCTTTTCTGCTTTATTTTTTCTTTTTATATATTTTAATTGTATTGATTTATTTTCATTTTCTCTTTCTCCTTCTGACAATTCGTAGTTAAAGTTAGGTCATTATATTTTTTTGACCATACGCTTATAGGATTACATTCCACGTTACGTGCTTAAGCGCCTTGTTGGGGCTAGTAAGCAATATATGAATTGGCCAGTACACAATGCAATTTTATTTTACCTGTGCTGTAGCACTACATTTTAGTTCCTGGAATGTTAAGGTTCACGTAGTTTTATAAAGCTGCGGTTTGTTGTGATTTCAAACTATCATTGCTGTTCTCTTCTCGTCATTGTTTTCTTTTATTTTCTGCTTCGTTTAGTAGCCCAGTTTCAAATACATAGTGAAAATATGATATTTTCTCACTGTGGGGGTGAAAACTGAAAGGGGATAAAAAGAAAACCTCAGAATATGTTCATTTCTAAGTGTTAAATCGTATAGGTCCCATATGCTTATTATATGAAAGAACTTGTATGGTCAAAAATATAAAATGGCATAATATTTGAGGCACAAAACCTGAGATTAGAATCTTTGTAGCCGAATGCTCAATGTCAAAGAAAGTTCAGTGCCCGAGGCTAAACCTGGGGGCTAAATGGTCATTGGTCCTTGTTAAGACAGTGACAGTCCTAAAGATATTGACAACCATGTTGATTGTAAACTCTCATAAAAAATAACTTTATTATCAATTTCCGAAATATTAAATGGCTAAAAAAAAGAAAAGAAATGAATAATTTTTGGGGGAAGTTTTTTTAATGTCATTGCAGTGGGTAGCATCGATTATACTCACAAAACAATTAAAAGAAGCACTGTCAAAACCAATATATCTGGTTTTGGCAAAGTGGCGTAATGGTTGCAATGTTATAGTCTTTATATTAAGCAGATGACACAAAAAATAAACAGACACAGAGAAAACATACTATTGCAAAACGTGATGGCAGTGTGCTTGCAATACAACTCTGACATTTAAAGGTAAATGGTATAATTTTGATAGAACATTACAGGTGCTTTGTAGCACGTAGGTGTACTTAGAACAGGTGTAGAAATCCTTTGTAGTTTTAATGCACATCTCAGGAAGATCGGTGGGAAGAAAAAGTATTAATGCTTTAAATCACTGTACTGGAAGACATAGCAAAGTAAAGCATTAGCTGGCCAGGTCTAGCAATGAAGTACACTTCTTTCTAGGAGAAGGTGCACATGTGATCAAGAAAAATGCTGTCACTCACAATGAAATAGACGGGGATGCTGAAGTGTGCTACCCCACTGCCCTATGCTGTGGAGTGTGGAAGCAAACTGGAAATGACTGTTGAACAGTCTAAAGGATGAAGATGGCTGACCCAAAATCCCTTAAAATATATATTTATTCATGTATGAGTTTTTGTATTTCATGAGGCAGGTCAACAATTGAAGCTGTATCTTGGCCAGTCTTAAACCATCAGGTACTGAAGCAGTGATATATGTTATGACGTCCATTCACTTTTGCCCTTAGTCCCTAGGCCCACATTGTTAGCCCATGCACGACTGGGAATAGAATTTTTTTTTTTTAAACTCATAACAGAAAGAGATAATACTCGTATTGGGAGCAGAGAGTGCACTTCTAGAAATGTACCTTTGAGCTGTATTCATTGAGGTGAAGCTGTATACCTGTTTTGTGAAGAGCACATAATCTCCATTTACAATGTAGGTGGCTCTGGCCTTTAGAAGCTGCAGGAGGGGATGTCCCATTATTTGAATGAAGACTAATTGTGACAAGCTCCCCACACTCTAGTTATAGAATCCGGAGCTCAGTCTGAGGACTTTAAAGGATATATTTTGTGTGAGGTAAAACGGCCTCATACAATGTGTGGGATGTGGAAGGCAACTAGATGCAGAATTTCAATAGTTACACAAAGCTGAATCATTGACAGTCTTCAATAGGTCGGAAAAACGGTAAAGAAGCAAAATTATTTTTCTAAGTGTCTTTAGGTTCGCCATTGTACATAAAATGGTACACAGATCGCTTCCTGTGAATAGGAAACTTCCCAAAAATGAATGTAGTGGAAGAGGTGTGCCTGACTCTGGACCGCAGGGTTCACGGTTCGATCCCTGGCTCCAGCGGCACGTTAGCCCAGCACCATGTGAATCTGGGCAATAGCTTGCTGAATCTTCCTGATGGCCCCCAGCACCAGGACACCTCTCTGGAGGTAGCTGTGCGCTTTACAAATGCTGGCATTTACATTTCTTATGCATCTTTGTGTTTCCCATAGGCTTCAGATGGAAGTCAGCAGTGGATTACATTCAAGAGACTTAAGAGTTGTTGAAGTGAATTGCTGGTCTTTTTGTGGAATATTGATTCTATAAATCAGTTTGTTCATTTTTGTTTTTCCACAATTTCAGGTCTGGCAAAAGCATTTTACACTTCCATGACAATTATATCACAGGACATGATTTGCATTGTATAGCATCCACCTTCATTTCCATCCCATAGTAGTACATTCTCAATCTGGGCACCCTTTAATATGGAACTGGAAAGGCTCTACATTGCAGCCAACTCAATGAACTAGCAATATTGTCACTGGTGACCAGAATTTCTTTTTTTTTTTGCAGTTTCCAGAAATAATAAAGTTTGTTGAGATCTCACAATCCACCCCTCAGGAAATTATACCTGGATATAGCTGCTTTACACAAAGCACAAAAAGCAAAGAATGATACTGAACGTGTAACGAACACCCCAAACTTGACCAAAGAATTGTATCATATATATACAGTGAGCTGCAACAACCAACCAGCTGTAGCCAAAGTCTCCTCCTATCCCACTTCTGCAGTATGCAAAAACGTACCTCTTTTCTGAGGCCAAGAAATGCAAAATGCATGTACGTATTGGTCACAGGCCTGAATGGATCAAGCAGCCTTTTCTTAAAGGTTGGGCATCCTCTTTGATCAAGTCACCACTTTAACGTAGTTGGTGGTCTTTGCTAGCTCTTCAGAAAAGTAGAAATTGTGTTTGAGGTGCGTGTTAATCTGAATTTTGGGTTCCAAAGATGGTAGATGAGCATCTAATGCTTCAAGTAATTTGTTGAAAAAAGAACTGAAGCAATTCTTATGTGTGCATCTTATAATTACCTGTTCTCTCAGCCACTGCAAGTGTAATGTTAAGCAGGGCTTCCTGGAGGGAGAAGCCCTATCCTGGTGGAAAAAGCAAAGAATGCAAAATAAGGTGTGACCTTACAGTTTTAGAACCATCATTACCTGGCTACAGGAGGCTAGAAGATTCACAAGGCTACAGCCTAATGTATAAACAAAAATGCTTATTTCATGGTATAGTAATTTAATACATTTCAATATAAAACACTTGTGTCATAAGACTTAAAAGCCTTGTCTAGGCACGTGTTGCGTCTGAGACAGTGTGGTACTGTATGAGAGCAAGGACATGAGGCGAAGTTTATTGTTTATTGTTATCAGTTAATAAAAACCATCACAATATTTTACAATCGATACAAGATAAAACATGTTTGAAATAAAATACATCGCCTTTGTAATTGATCCCCATATTAGTTTGCAATTCATACTGAATAACGGAACATGTTTAAAATAAAATACTTTGATTTTAAAATTAATCCGTTTTCTAAAATGTGCAAGTTGATATTACAAGAATACAAGATAATAAAACGTACTGCATCTCAGCATGTTATTATTATATTTCCTTCAGTTGTAGCCAATCACATTCAGCTAGATTGTTGTAAAGTGGCAAATGCTTCAGTATAAAATTAAATACTAGTTTTAATTTATACAAGGTATCAGATCCCATATTTATATGGATGTCGTATTGTTGTCTTTTTAGTCACAATCAACTATTTGCTTAGACAGAGTTTCTCATACTGGGGTTAAACCCTTGAAATTCTGTTTGATTGTTTTGTTTTGTCATGAGACTTCAAAAGTTTGCAATTTAACTGAGGGTCCATGGAGTCCAGGCTCCTCGTGATAGCCGTTCTGGAGGTACAAATCCCCCTCTCATTAAATAAGCGTTTTAGGAATATGAGGCATGCATTATTTAGTATGGTACATATGCAAACCAAATGTAAAAAAATCCTCTTTAGGGGCGCCACATAACCTGCACATTTTTGGGCCTTTTTATCTCCATGGGGGTTTATCTGCTAAGGATGGCGGTTCTCCTCAGCGTATAGCCAATAACTTTTTCTTGAGATACGCCGGATACGTTAGAAAAAGGTATGCTGCCGGTTTCAAAATGACGTATGTTTGAATTGTCATCCAGGCATGTGATCACCGCAAAAATATGTTTTTATCCTCGACTGGCAAATGAGATTTCCTGCTTTGTTGATCGCGTGACAGAAAGTGGAAATGAGTCAAATTTAGATCCCATAAATCAGCTCTATTAGGTTATTTCTAATGAAGATAGCAAGTATTTGTTGCAACTCGAGCTTTTATCATTAATCAGTGACTGCCATAAAGTGCTGATTAGAGGGCAAGACAGGTTGTTTCGTATTTTGTGCCAGGATTTGATAGGATGGTATCTTCATGCTATATTTGGCTGGATCAATCCAAATTCCAAGTGGATTTGGGCAGGTGAAGCATTACAAGAAAGACCAAAAACACGTTTATCCGTTTTGATTTGTAATCTGTCCAGCATTTTAGAATCTTTTTCGTGCATCACCATACTTGCGTACGTTAACGTGGGAAGCAATTTTGCTTTGATGACAGCGAGCAATGGTTGAGAGGAGCAAGGACATGAGGCATTATCTTCTTGAGTTTTGTGTTATATTGGTAAGTAATCTGAAGTTCCTGTAGTTGTTGTCAGCGTAAGAGAGAGAGAGAGAGTGTGTGTGTGTGTGTGGGTGTGGGTGTGTGCGCGCGCTCACATTAACTCCAATTTAGCCTGGTATGAATTGTTCTTATATGTAGGTTCATGTTAGGACAGAGGTGTTAGTAACATGGCAATGTTTTGCCAACTATATGAATTTGGCACCAACTTGGGTACATTAAAGAAAGTGCCAACAGGTCTTCTTTGTGTGTTCTTTTGGTGTAGGGAATAGACTGCCTGCCATCGTTGCAGGCAAAACTTGTAGCTGGAGGTAGTGAGTACTTTCAATGGCTTTGGATATTGAAAGTGTGTTCCCACAGGTAAAGAATTGACTAAAATAAAAGTCCCACCCAGCCATTGTCTGTGAGAAGGTGATTTGAGTTCTGGTGCCACTCTAAAGATTGAGAATTCTTGCAGTAGTTGAAGCAGTATCCCAAACACAGACATTGTGAGTGGATCGTGTGAGGTGGCCATCGACCTCAGGAAGCCATACTAAGAAACAGCAATAGAGCTGAGGGAGCAGCTGTTGCAAGTCGGATTCGTGGATTACAAATGATGTTGTGTGCTTTGGCTGGTGCCAGAGCTGGGGGAAGATTTGTTGGCATTACTAATCATTTCCCAAAAGAATTACAAGCGTTGGCTAAACTTATACTGTGATGGAAAACCACCCCCATCTCCTAGATGTCTTGCTTCTGCTTGTTTGTAAGTTTAACTGGTCAAGTCTCTCTGTCTTCTGTTAGGAGATGTCCATAGACTGTCACATCAACTATGGAGGGTAGAGCCAGGTGTCGCTAAAGGAATGATCGGACACAGAGTAACAGTCGAAATGTGTGTCATACAAATCTTCAAATGTGATGTGAAGTTCCCTGGACAGGCACTACAAATCCTTCTTGAAATCGTTCTATAAAATCAACACCAAGCACTTCAAAAAGCTAAGTCTTGAAGGTAAGACTGTTTTAAAGACTCAATAGAAATAGAACCAGCGGCGGGTAAAAAGCACCTGCCATCCACGAAACCTCAAAAATGAAACCCCACAGTACCAGAAAAGCCCTTTTTTGGATTCTGTATTTTATTCTCTCAATATACCTTACTTTGTGGGATTTCCATATACAGCCCACGAGCAAGACATGCATTTTATTGCCCATGTTATCTCATTGTATGAAGATCATTTCTTTCTTCTATGCATCTGATGCTTAACGATCGGTTACCTTGGGGTTGAGACTGAAGGTACCTCCAAGCACTACATTAACGCAACATTCTTACTATGTCTGCAAAGAACAGGCGGTAAGAAAGAGGTATGTTTTCCGCCACGTCTATGCGGTGATGGCAAAGCGGAGAATTTTTGGTTGTAATTCACTCACGACCCAACTGAACATGTTCAAGAATCATTTAGTATTTCTCCATCTTGGCACAAGGTATCAAAAACCATTGATAACATTATAAAAGTGTTTAAAAAGTAGATTTACACCTCACCAGGCCTTCCGGTCCTTCCGCATGTCCTTGTGTTACATACCTTACTACCCCCCACACACACACACATACAGACACATGCTGACTACAACACACACATGTATTGCTTATTGATTAAACGTACATCATTTGCTTGGGCGGGTTTAACAGACGGACAGACAGACAGACAGACAGACGGATGGATAGATAGATAGATAGATAGATAGATAGATAGATAGATAGATAGATAGATAGATAGATAGATAGATAGATAGATAGATAGATAGATAGATAGATAGATAGATGGATAGATGGATAGATAGATAGATAGATAGATAGATAGATAGATAGATAGATAGATAGATAGATAGATAGATAGATAGATAGATAGATAGATAGATAGATAGATAGATAGATAGATAGATAGATAGATAGATACGTTTGCATAATTACAAATGCTCTTCACTTTCCCCTCCTACTTATTTAAGGTATTTGTGGTGTATCTTTTTAGTGCGCAGCATTGTTCGTCTCAAGCAATGAACACATTACATTTTCCTGAACTTGGACAGGGAAGGAAGGCGCCATTTGACCAGATGCTAACATTTATTTGCACACAATTGAAGAACAGATATCTAAAATACACTTTTGCCCCCATAAACAAAATAGTATATGGAACTACAAATATAAAAATACTATCGCAGGCAATTTTATCCATTCCGACCCCAAGTCGGTTCGAATTTTCTATTTCCTGACTCTTAAGTCAATTTGCAGGGGTGTTGGGTAAAAGCACTTTGCTGGGAGAAAGCAGCAATCTCGATGCATCAAAGTTAGGCGGCAGCGGGGTTATCGCTCCGTGAAAATCACATAAACATTCTACATATGAAATATTATTCACCAGGGCAAAATCCTCCAAGGGCTTGTGCGGACGACAATGGTGCCAGGGAAGCTTTTTTCTGAAGGAAGAGAAATGTATTCCAGGCGTCAGATTGCTTCTGTAACGATGTGCCTGGCCGTGCAATGAGAAAAAGGTACGAACATAATTGAGAAGAGAATTAGCAAACCTTAAATATCTGCGGCTGCAATATCATTACCCATAAGCTTGGCCTTTTTTCCACCCCTTGCTCCCCAAAGACCGACTCCCCATATCGGCGGCGGAAGGAGACTGCGCGTTCTCGAACTGCGCAACCGAGAAGGTCTCACATGAGCAGCGCCGGGCGGCGTGCTTGACTGATTTCATGAAAAACTAATCATGTATTCATCATTGAGATCAAACACTTCCTAAGTAATTATTATCAAAACCAATCCGATAAGGCCGGCAGAAGAGCAATGGCTGATCTAATACGAAGGAGGGGGCGCAAATTCTTCCCCAAACCACCTCTCCCACCCCCGCCGGTGGTTTTGCGAGGCTTGGTACTGCTGGAACGCTGAACTGTAATAGTATTCGAAAATCGGCCCAGAGATTGATTCCTCGATGTCGTCGACGCTTCCATTTAATTACAACAAGTTTCCGCTTCCTGCATGAGCATTAGTGCACATTGTAAAACATATTTCACCCACTGCACAGGAGGGTCACTGAGCAGATTACAGTAAAAAACAAACGTATACAATTCTTTGGCTGCAACAAAGACAAACGAACAAAAGCCATGTGATTTAAGAGTTTATCTGTTTGTATCTCTTCCTTGAGTGACTTTACAACTTGTACATTTGCAATTTTTCCCTCCTTTCGCTCCACTTGTATATTTGCAATTTTTTCCTGTTTTATATCTCTTATGCAACTCATATAATCCAAAGTCCTTATGTAACGCAACTGCTTCTTTTGTAAAGCGCTCTGACACCTTCGGGTAATGTTCCCGCTATATAAAATCGCATTAAATACATAAAAATAAATAAAGAACAATAAAGAAAGAAAAAACACACACACAGCGGTGCTGAGTGGTAATATGAGTTCGTCACTAGGGGAAAAGTGTTGTAACAAGAGTGCCATGAGCTCTAATGAATGCAAGGACATGTGTCCCTCTCATCATAGCTGATGAGATTGCTTATATCTGACATTTTCATAGTTTCACTATACTCATTTATGAGTGACATTCAAGAACCAAATGTGCAGGGCGCAAGCCCTAAAAAAAAGAAGTGGGGGGACTAACCAGGTTAGGGAGTATGCAAGTGAAATCATGCCGCGTGCCATCAGAGCGCATGATGTCACGACGTGTGACATTGCACATGACATCACAGGAAGTGACATCACAAGAAGTGACATCAGATAGTAAGATCTCACACATATGTTTATCAGGTATATCATGAGTACATTTAAGCGCATTATGAGATTTAACAAATGAGATTTGGAGTCGGGGTTGGGCCAAAAAAGTGGCACAATCCAGATGCAAAATCTGGGCCTCAACTAATACATTTTTTTAAAACCCTTCCACAAAGAAATTGGTAACAAGGAGAAGCATGGCTGTAGATCTGTTATTCTTAATTGGTTGCAAAATCTACATTTTAAAATATTTGATTGATTTAAGGCATCTGAGGTAAAGGTGCCCAGCAAATCTCAGGGAATAGTAATAATGGTGAGATAACTCTGGAGTTTAATGCATTTGTTGGGGAGATCTGTGTTTTGTGAAGTCCCAGATTTGAATCAAAGAAGTATAAGGTTAATGTGTCTCCTGCAAAGCACATTACGTAACATGCAGATGACAGATTTTTATTTTATGTAGATAGTAAAGTGAGTTACTGCTTTTAACACAGAGATCCTTTTTGTTACCTGCAGTTGATAAATTGTAATCCCTGTAATATAGCACAGTGAGCTATGAAGGACATGGGACTCCTACACCTTGTAACACTATTTCATGTAACATTGATTTACATATGTACATGATTTATTGTCAATGTTTAATGTGTGTGTTAGATAAAGCACTCTGACACACTGCATTGGGTTGTGTGGCACTATAAAAGAAATACAATAGTGCTATTGAAATGGTTATTTGTAAAAATACTGAGGCAGACAAACACACCAGACATTCTTACAGTGCATGCATCTCTTATAGACAGGGACTAAACAAAGGCAAAAGCATGCCTCTCTTAAGTATCTGTGAAGAGATAAGAAGCTGTGTGCCTTTGTTTCCCCTCCATGGCATTTACACTTAAATGTGAGGTTCCAGTCCGCCTCCAGTCAGGATATTCAAACAAAAGGAGGCCTGATGGCCCCTTAACTTCGGCCCAGCTGGAGGTAAAAAAAAGCTCCCTGCTGCCTGCACGTAGCTGCTGGGAATGAAAAGCAGACAACGTACAGGCGCTGCTGAACGTGCCCCGGTGTCTGAAAATTACACCGGGACAAGTTCAGCATATTTCTGTGGGGCCCAAATTCTTGGCAGGGACGACGACGTCCACCCTGTGAAAAAGAGTGGGTGGATGCCGTGTACCTGCGTGTACCCCCGACTTGTGCTCTGCAAATGTGTGACACTTAGAGTGACACTTTCTTGGGAGCAAAATGAAGCAATGAAGTCCATGGAAAAAGATAAATATCAGAAGTTACACCCATAAGAGCAACAACAAACTCTAAGAAGATCTTGAAACTGCTGCACAGCACCTGAAATGGAAGGGCCCTAGCCTCTCTCACCTGTGTTTCACTTGTTTTATAGCACTACTCATACCAGTGTAGAGTGTCAGAGCACTTTGCATCTCACGCACACATTTTACAGATACGAGTCAAATGTGTGTCTAGAAGTCCATCGGAAATGTTACATAAGGCAGTGAGGAATCACATGTCATCCTTAGTAGTAGGCAGTATATATTTTAAGAGTGTTTGTTCTAGAAAAGCACAAACTCAGGATTAAAAACGTACTCCAGTGAATGGCTTTACTAAAAAGGGGGGGCGTGGCCTAACGTCTGCCAAGATGGCAGCTTAGAGCGAAAGCTCTGCTGGGGCTGCAACGAAAGCCCAAGATATCCATCCACCATCCGGTTGTAGTAGAGTTATAAGTATTTGCACAGCTGCGGGACACCGAGAGCTGTCGTATGGTGTCTCTGGCGGGGTGCTGTGACGTGTGCCTGCCCAATTTGACGACACCGGGCCTGCGAGGCCTCCTAATGCAGAAGGCTACGGGGCTGCTGGGCGGTGCTCGCGCCACGGACTTCTGTGTATCCTGGGCCGTCGAGACTGTGGTGCGTTCGAGTGAGGCCCAGAATGCCCTGACCGGACTCCGGAGAGCCGATAGTGTGCTACCGTACCCGCCCGGGGAGCATTGGGAAGCCGGGCGGGGTTGGGCGACATCGGGCCCTGAGAGAGGTTGGTGGCAGTGCGATTGGCGGGGCGGTGAGCCCGTACAGAGGAGCGGACCGATTCAGCGGGTCTGGCAATGTGCCCATCCATGGCTTGAGATCCCCCAAGTAAGACCAGCCCCAACGCTTCATTTATATAGCGCGACTCCTCCCGCTTCACCTCTGATGCCATTGATTTATGGCCTCAGTCCCCGAGTGGCAGTCAGTGTGATCTGCGGGGCGGTGGTGTCGTGTAAAGGCTTGTGCAGCAGTGTGTGATTTGCTGACCCCCCACCACGCATTACCCTTGGGAAATCTTTGGAGATAATTGCATCAGACAGGCCCTAACTGCGTACCTGGCCCACGTGTCGCTCCAGAGCCCATGCCCCGGCAACCCCCTACAGAGGCCTGAGACCCCCGTGGCGGACTGTTCGTTCTGTGTTGCCACGATTGGGAACGTTGGAATAGAAAGCACTGTCCACATTTACAGCACTATATTTCCCCTGGGGCTGTAAATTTGGGCCTGGCAACTTGAGTGGTACTGAGGGACACGTTATATCGAGGTTACAGAAGCTGCGCAACCCACCCTGTGGGAGGAGGGACTTCCCCTATACATTGCTCCGACATTGGGAGTGTGCCTAAATTACAATTCGTGTGGCAGATACCTATGGACTGGGTACATTTGGAGGGTGCCTGAGGATCTGCAGTGGCCCCCCGCCTAGTGTATGTACATCGACGGCGGCACGTCTTCACGATCAGAGCTACTCAGAAGAGCGGAGGGAGACGGGTCTGCGCTGGGCATTTACCGTACACTGCTCCTACTGTGTTTTTGACCTTTGCATAATGAAGCCTAAAGGGGCCCACTGGTGCAATCGAATAAGTTGGATAAATACACGGTCCCAAAACAGCCGCCTACAGAGGAGGGAGCTATGGGTGATCGGGAGGTAGCCTCGGAACCGTCTCTAAGCTCAATAATGGCGGCCATTCAGGTTTTGGGAATGACGCTGGAAACAACGATCGATAAAGTCTCAATTGGAATAAATTTAATCCGAGCTGACATGAACAAGACGTCGGAGCGAGTTACAGTGGCGGAGATGAATATAACAGAGCTCCAATCTACCACATGCAAATTGGAGGAGAGGGTCCAACAACTAGTCTATCAACATCACCAAGTGGCCCTAAAGCTGGAGGAACAGGAAGGAAGGGCCCGCCAGAACAACCTCCGGGTGTTAGGGGTTCCAGAGTGGGCAGAGGGCCTCAGTGTGGACCTTTTCCTTAAGAACTCAATACCGAATCATCTCAAGCCTACTCGGCTATCCACCTTTTTTACAGTTGAGAGGGCTCATAGGGCCTCGGTCCCTCCACCGAAACCTGGGGCTCCCCCCAGAACAATCACTGCCAGAATCCTTAATTATAGAAACTGGGATGCCATTTTGCAAGCTTCTAGACTACATGGTGACCTCCCGTATGAGAACAAGACCGTGAGATTCTTCCTGGACTTTACTTTAAAGGTACAACAGGAACGTCGCACCTTTGACGGAGTGAAGCATGCCCTAAGGGAATGGGGCATTAAATATATTATGTTCTTTCCAGCGAAACTCTAAATAATTGCCAATGGAAGGTCCTGGTTCTTTACAACTCCTTTGGAGGTGCAAGCTTGGCTGGATGAGGGGCGCTCACAAAAAGACAACCAACGTATGGTAGATGACTGGAGAGACACTCTTGAGCGTTCATCAGGATCCTCAAATGAAAGGGAGGAAATGGACATGCGAGATAAGCGTTCTCGGCGGTCACAATCGATGAGCCCAGCGGTCTCAGAGACTCACAGAAAATGATCTCAGCATCACATATGGCTGGTCCTTGGAACTCATAGCTGTAGAAAGTAATGTATATTGCCAGATTAGTAAGTAGGTTATTGCACTCCTCATGCTTGTTGACACTGCAGACTTGCTATTACACTGCAACAAAACTTTCCTGGACTTGAGCTGGGTTTGGGCCTCCCGGAGCCTTAGGGAGGCAATGCTTGGCAGCCCCTTCATTAGTTGATTGTTTTCTGGGCAACAGGCGCTCTGCTAGTTGGGGGTGTGGGTAGTTTTAAACCTACACAGCAGGGTAGCAGGTAGGGGGGATGTAGTTCAGGGGGCCCTTTTCTACACTGTTGTGTTCTACTTGCTTCAGCACATCAATGTTATTCGCACTGACCTGGGTCCTAGGTCACAGGGTACTATACAGTTGCATGGGGGTGGGAGGGTGGCTGAATGCAGGGAGGGTAGAGGGGGAGGTGATTCGACAAATGTTCCTCCCAGATGACCTCGCATCATACTAAAAACCTGAAGGTGATATCATGGAATGTGAATGGTCTGGGTGAAAAAATTAAACGGACTATAGTGCTCCAGTACCTATGTAGACATTCTCCAGATATAGTGCGCCTACAGGAGACGCACCTGAAGGGGAATAATTATCTAGCTCACAACAGGTTTGGATACACGCTTGCGATTAATGCAGAGTTCACAATGGGTTCTAGGGGGACTGTGATTTTGCTCAAAAACACGGTACCTTTGGTGATCGCTCGTTCCTGGAGTGATCAAATGGGGTGATATGTGGCCTTGTCAGGGACATGGGAGGGTCTTACCCTCAGTATCTGCTCAGTGTATATCCCCCCTAGACTACATGGGATAACATTCCAGATCTTAGCAAACTCCTACTAGATATGCCGGTGGGTACGCTCATCCTGGGTGGGGACATGAATGAGACGATCGTGCTGGACCTAGGCAGCGATGCACGCTCCCACAGGGCCAGGGGGCCGCAGTCACTAAAGGTTTTTGCGACTGCAATGGGGTTGGTGGACCTATGGAGACTGCACAATCCCGCTGCCAGGCAATACATCCACATCTCTGCGGCGCATGGCTGTGGGTCACCTTTAGATTATATGTTTACACATGCCACCTCAACTGGACTCTTTCAGGCCTGTTGTCACAGGGCCCATGGGATTTCTGACCATTCCCCAGTGGAACTACTCATGCGGGGCCCGGTGAGGGACTGGACTCTACCGCCGCGCTTAGACCCCATTCCTATTCAAAGATCAGGAGTTTAAGGAACAGTTCAAGGAATGTACTGAGCAATATTTCACAGAAAACACGGGATCTGTGCTCTCACACTGCATACTGTGGGAGGCATATTAAACAGTGGCCAGTTATCATGTACAAGCGATAGCCGGTACTAGGCGAAAAGAAAAAAAGGCGAACTGAGACAGTTTGGAACAAGAGATAGCAATATTCGAATCCGTACCGGGACTGACCCAGGGGGGCGAGGCCTGACCCCTGCATGCACTTAGACTCAAACAGAAAGAACTTAGAGATTTAGAGTAGAACAGAGCCCGTATCTATGCCATAGTCACGCAACGATGTATTTATGACCTAGGCGACAAGGCAAATAAACTTATTGCGTGGTTGGAAAGGAGAGATAGAGGCCTTAACTGGGTTTCTGAGATTCGGACCTTGGAGGGTATGGCACAGGGGGCGGGCGCAGTTATAGCTGAGGTGTTTGCTAAATACTACAAAAGGATCTACTAGTCCAAGACGGATAGGGGTGAAGAGGACTGCGCGGTGTTCTTGAAAGATATAGTATTACCAATGCTTTCTGACGGGGACTGGGTGGCGGCTGACTCAGACTTCACCGTAGAAGAAATTGAGGGTGCCATGCGAGACCTTCAGTCCGGGAAAGCAGCGGGTCCCAACGGTTTCCCTGCGGGAATGTATAAATGTGTGGCAGGTCAACTGGCACCTCACATGCTCAGTATGTTCCGAGAGGCGGGGGCAGAGGACCAGTTGCCTCTGGATTTGAGGACGGCTACCATAGTTGTCATTCCTAAGAAAGGCAAACCACAGGATCTCTGTAGTTCATATCGACCAATCTCGCTCCTGAACTTTGAGGCCAAGGTACTCGCTAAAGCGATTGCGAACAGACTCACCCCAATGATACAGTCTCTGATCCACCCGGACCAGTCCGGATTTATGCCTCACAGAAGTACCAGACTAAATCTCCGTTTACTCTATAGGGTCATACACATGGTACGGCAATGACTAGATGATATGGCAGCGCTCCTGTCACTTGATGCCCATATGGCATTCAACAGCATCGAATGGCCATACTTGTTTGCTGTTCTTGCTAAGTGTGGATTTTGCCCAGGTTTCTGATGCTGGATTGAGCTCCTGTATGCTGCCCCATTGGCTCATGTCCAGGTTAATGAGACAGTATCCAGAATTTTTCAGCTCCATAGGCATACGCGGCAGGGCTGCTCGCTCTCGCTGGTGCTCTTCATGCTGGCTCTTGAACCATTAGCCTCATGGGTAGGAGGGGCTCCCCTAGTGAGAGGCATCGACTTGGGGGGATGGGAAGAGCGCATCTTCCTCTACGCGGACAATGTCCTGCTGTATGCCCATAGACCCAGACAGACCTTCCATAGACGTATCCATACAGTCGTTTGGGCAGTATTCAGGATATTGCATAAATTGGGATAAGTCCTTGGAGTTTGCTCTGGTGGGGAGCCTCCGGCTCTGACGTCGGCGTAAATGAGCTGGTCCACAAAGACTTATTTAAATATCTGGGCATCTGGATTATTAAAACGAAAGAGGAGTTTATGCAGTTAAAAGTACACTCACAGTTAGAAAGGTTGAATGAGGACGTTCTCCACTGGCGGCGGTTGCCGGTCTCCCTTATGGGAAGAGCTGTTTTATTCAAAATGATGACTCTACCGCGTCTATTGTACGCCATACAAAACACTCCATTCCAGATTCCGGAGGTTTTCTTCCGTGCGGTTGAGTCTGAACAGCTGACATTGATATGGGGAGGAGGCTGCCCCAGGATCGCTCTGAAGAAATTGCAGAAAGGGTTCTACGAAGGAGAGCTGGCGGTACCGGACATAAGAAAGTACTACTGGGCAGCGCAGCTGGTTAACGTTAATGGGTGGGTCTTCTCGCCAACCGAGGAACCGGCCTACCGGGTTGATGGCCATGCTATGGGCAGGGGTAGCTTTCTGTCGATTCTGTATGGGGGGAGAGGGGTAGTTCGTCCCTCCTGACCCACACACAGACCGTGGTCACCGCAAAGCGGAAGGTGACTAAAATGATTGGTAAGGAGGCCAGGTTAACTGAGCAAACCCGCCTTTGGGAGGGAGATTTTCTGAACGAGGTCAGGCGCCTGAACGGATTCCAAGGACGGAGCAGCATTGGCATTGATCTCCTGGGAGATATTTGGAAAAAGGGGAAAATGATTTTGTTTGATAGCCTACAAGTAGAATTCCAAATGGGTACGACTGAGCATTTTAGATACTTACAGTTGAGGCATGCACTTCATTGTCACCTGAAAGAAGGAGTCTTGCTGCCGGAATACACACCACTTGAAAACAGACTCCTCCTTGACCCAATGATTGACAAGGCAATATCCCTCACCTACAAAAAACTTATAAATAATACCCCTGACTGTCTGGGACCCTTGCGGGTGCCTGGGAATCGGATGTGGGTCTCCTGGAGGATGGCGATTGGGGGGAGGGCTCTACATAGATCTCACGCCTCGTGGTCAGTACAAAACTGCAGGGGCCACTGTATGTCAGCACAGTGTGTTCGGGGTTGTGGGGAGACAGGAACGTTCTTCCATATATTGTGAGACTGTCCTAAGATTCAGATATTTTGAAGGAAGGTGGCTCGCGTGATGGCAGCGGTAGTGGGTGAGCAGGTCCCAGTAGAGGTGAGATGGCATAACTTTCAGGTGACAGGAGACATAGTTTAGCCCAAATGGGCCACAACATGGCTAGCCCTGGCGACAGTGGTGGCAAAGCGAAACATCGCCTGAGCATGGGGTGCCAGCGTGGCCCCAACACTGCAGTCCTGGGAAGATGATTTAGACTGGTGCCAACAGGCTGAATAGACAGTATACCAGAGCAGGGGATGCCCACATAAATTGGAAAATATATGGGGGGCCTGGATGCACTACAAAACCAGTCCCCAATGTAATATGAAACTTTCGATATTTTAAGGAACATGTCATATGGCTGTATTCTCTGTCTACCTAGTTGGGGGGTGGGACACTGGGAGGTTTGAATTGTTCTACTTGCTTGCATCTGTGTACGCCACTCTTCATACTATGTATACTGTAATGACTTCTGAAGCAGGTGTTTGATCGGTTAATAAAAAAGAATTTCTTTAAAAAAAAAAAAATTCTACCCAAGCTAACCCCTTTTAGCAACATTAGGATAATGACTGACTGGGGGAAGGAGGTGGGTGGGAATAACATTATAACCTATTCTATCCAGTTTGAATGCAGCTCCTTGATGACAGTTCATATGCAACTGTGCTATATTAGGATTGTAACTTATGAACTGCAAGTAACAAAAGGTTCTCTGTGACAAAAGCAGTAACCCACTGAGCTAGCTGCATAAAATGTGTACTGAGACAAACTTTGAGAAACTCAACACGAGCACACGCCTTATGGCTAACACTCCCCTCCTTCCTCTAAAACCCTTATCCTGAATATATGTATTTGGCTCAGAAGGAATTCTTGATATTTGCTACAGAAATGCTTTCAGCCTGAACTGTGGTTGCTTCACTAACCTGAACTCAATCTGTTATTAAGAAGTCCACCTTCTAGTGCTAGTCTAGGCAGGCTATGCAGCACATGGTCCTAGTGAAATAGTCTGGACTATGGGTTCAAGTCTGGTCTCTCAGCATAGCACTGTAGGGCACGGAGGTCAAGAAGAGCAGCCCTATCACCTGCCAGGCCTAGTAACAGCAGCAGCAGCATGGGCTGGGGATGGCAACAAAGCAGTTCGAAGCACAGCAGCAGACTAGACTGAGATGGAATTAAGGGGATCAGCCCAGAAGCTGACAGAGACTGACTGTGGATCAAAAGGTATAAATTCTGCTGTTAAAAGTGTGTGACAGCAGCAAAACATGCTGAATACCTAACAGTGTTTAATAACTTAAGGAACCCAAAACTCAAGACATGATATAAGAAATTTTAACTCTACCCACAGTGGAGGCTTGTGATCTTTACGAGTGCTTGTGGGTAATACCTGCCCCGAATTGGAGTGAACGAAGATGCCCAATTTTCATGATGAAGGTGTGAGAGAAATAATTTCTATAAATTGGGTCTTTCCATAATATATGCGTATTTCCATAATTTCTAAAAAGGGATTGCTGGAGCAGAGTTTTCTTTTAGAAAATTCATGGGCTTTTGAAGCTCTGGCATGTCTATGCGTTTTATTAATTTATTAATAATTAACAATTAATTATTTGTCTTTGTGTAAGTGTGATTCTATTAATCAACCCGTTTGTTCTAACACAAGAGAAAGTTACACGAGGGTTAGCTTATTTGTGCTGTTTCTGTTTTCTAAAAAAAAAAATAACGTGCAAGTTTTCATGTTTAAACGTTGCTGTGTGCTATTTATTTTCGGGCACAAAACGCTGTCTGAATTAATGCTTTTTATGTCGCAAAGCTAGATAAATGCATACACATAAGGGTATTAGTGGGGTTAACACTGTTTAATCATTATGCTGTAGTAACGTTTATTTTGTCTCTTTAATTAAAGATGGTCTATTGTGGCCTATGAAGGCCTTAGCCGAGCTGACAGTATTTCGAAGCCTGGCTGTGGCATATTCTGTGATGTGGCAAGAGAGACCCCTGCTGGAAAAAGGTCGAAGACAACTGACCGTGGTCCTTATTGTATTTTTCCATGAGGACATCAGCAGTTTGGAGGATCTCCAAAAGAAATGGAACGTCCTTGGCAAACAAAGGAGCTTCAGAAACAGACAATGAACTGTGGCTCGGCTGCCGAGGGAAGTTAAGCGAGTTGGATACTTTGATAGTTTCTTGGTTCCTGTTCCGTAGTTCACGTCTTGTGACTTTTCCTGAGCGAAGATTTTCAGATGTAGCAATGTTACATCTCTTCCTTCTCGTTCTGCTCAGTGATACAGTTTATCCTGCCAACTTTATGTGTGTTTCCATTGTAATTTTCATTATAAAAATTGATAGCCTAGGGAGGGCTTTGCCACTTGCCATTTTACCTTTGCCGCGTGAACTTGCGTTGCTGAGGATCGATGCTGAGGACTTTGTCTTGAGAGACTTTACCGAGAGAGACTGGTCCTGACCCGTTCTGACACTTAGTTAGAATAGGTAACTATGAGAAATGATTTATTCTGATTTACTTTGACTAATTTTAGATAAAGCAATATAACTTTTAAACATGGTGTTGAATATTCTTTCTTGTCAATTATTGTGTACATTTTTGATCATTGTTGTATAGATTGTATAGAGTATGTTTAAGAACAACCACTATAATCAGGTCCTATCGCTTAGATATAGATGCAGGGTGGTTTAGGAGTTTTCTTCCCACAGGTTTATTGCTGGTAGAGTATTTGAGCGTATGTTAGTGAAATGGGCCCTAGCGTATGATGAATGTATGTGCGTGTAACTGTGAGATTACTCTATCCGTGGTAGTGGGCATATTTTTGATACCCTGATCTCTATCAATTTC
Organism: Triturus cristatus; assembly: GCF_964204655.1. Lineage (NCBI taxonomy): Eukaryota > Metazoa > Chordata > Amphibia > Caudata > Salamandridae > Triturus > Triturus cristatus. The sequence goes on along the minus strand of NC_140591.1, from coordinate 608,996,522 downwards.
TCTGGTAGCAGAGGATGGTTATAGATGGTTGTCTTGATCTGATAAGATTGCTTGTACATTGGCTTATTGATTATTGATTTTATTTTGTCGATATTGGTATATGTACTAATACTATATGTTGGAGTCGTCATGTTGAGTTATATGTAGTGCTTCTGGAATTTGGAAGCTGTTGTAGCAGTTCCGTAGTAGGGCAGAGGGAAGTATATGCTGCTCTCGGGAAAGACGGGATTGTAAGGAATTACGTGTGACAATTGAAGTTGCGCGTCCACATTGTCTGGGTTCGGAATCAGTGACATCATCGTATGTTACTATTAGATATATTTCTGGTATGTAAGGAGTGTGTATCGTAGTGAAGGTTATCTTTGAAACTCTGGTCTTAAGTCCCAGGGATCCGTAAGGATTGCCGTTAAAGCTTATCGCGGGAGGAGTAATAGGTATTCTCTGAGCTTGTTTGAGCAACTGGGCGAAGTTGCTTAGTTAATGTGTGTTATAATTCTGTAGTGGAGCAGATTGTGCGCTGTTCTTGAAAACAGGATTCTGTGTGCATGTACTATATTTTCTTGCATGAATGTGCGTGAATGCATATACATTTATTGACTGTAAGACTCTTTGGAAAAGTCCTAGAGGAAACAGTTATGCGATGTATGAAAGTTGTTGATTCTTGAAAAATAGACTCTCTTTTACTATTCTGTGGTTAGCGAAGCAGACAATGGAGATGTTTTCATGTTGTAACTAATAGATTTTGTAGAAATTTTGACACACGAAGTCTACTGAGAGTTTTGTAAAGGAGGGGTAGACGAGTGACAGAGACAGGAGACAGAGACTGCAGCGACTGTTGACGTCAGAAGGTCCGCGCTCTGATTGGATAGTGGATCAGAATAGGGTTCGCGCTAGGATTGGTGCGTTAGTGTGAGTCGCGCAGGGATTGGGAGAGCTGTTTAGTGACGTAGACGCTCCAGGATTGGTGCGTTAGTGTGAGTCGCGCTGCTATTGGTTGAGAAACTCGTATTGTATATTTATAATACGGAAAGAGTAGAGAGTTTTAGTAAGTGCTAAAATGTATTACCAAGAAGAGAAAAAGAAAAAGACCTTCTTTGGAAAAGTTAAAAAGTGGTTTAGCAAGGATAAAGAGGTTAAAACAAGAGAGGGTGAGTTGCTACCTCCAGCGAAAACACCTGCATCCTTCATGGCTGCGAAATATGGATTACATACCTGTATATGGTTGCAGAATTGGGTTAGGTATACTAAAGAAGATGGTGTTCTAGCATTTCCAGAACATGGTTCATTTAATTTGGCCGTGTTGAGAAATTTACGGGAAAAGATGTTATGCTTGGACCCGAAGCCGAGACCTACACAGTTCGAGGCTTTAGTGGAATGGGAAGAGGAAGTGCATGACCGAGAAAAGCAAAGATCTGGAGGGTATTACAGGTACATGTTTGGGAGGAGACATGATCGTGAGACACATCATGATCGAATGAAAAGATGGCGAGATGCTAGTATGACAGAGGGATTATATCCAATGAGAACAGTTGAAGCTTCTGCTCCTTCGACAGAAAGGGTTTCTGAGTCAGATATGAGAAGATATGGAGAGTATGAGGATGAGGTCTTAAATGACATGATTTACAAGAGACCACCTCCATATAGACCAGAACCAGATGAGAGTACACCAGTTGTTTCTCCGATAAGAGATACAGTTGAGAGAGAAAAAATGACACCTGAATCAAGAGGTAGTAGTTCTTTCAGGGAGAGAGAGAATCGAGGTAGTGAGGAAAATGCCAGAAAATTAGCAAAAACAACAACAGAATTGACTGAGAAAATTAGGGAGTTAACGAAAAATCTGGAAGCTGTTACGGTGCCTGTAACAATAGGTCCAGTTATGCCTGTGTTTGACAAACAGAGAGCAGGTGAGAATGGACTGGTGATTCCATATGTTGGGAATAACCTGACAAATTCAGTTGGTCCTTCAGGAGATTCAGATAAAAGAGCAGAAAGAAGTGACCTGAGACAAACAAGACATGACACATGTAGTGAACTATTGGATGTTAGTGAACCTGGTTGTTCAGGGATGCCAATTTTAGAACCGCAGAAAAAAGTGGTTCCAGTGAGAAAAACTGCTGAAATAACAGTTGATGATTTGAATGATTGGATGAAGGTTCTTCAGAAAAAGGATAAGGATTCACAAGTTATTGATGTGGTTAAGTTACGTATAGAATTAGAAGAGCTTGTGACAGGAACAGTTCCAACAGAAATCCTGAAGAGTCATCATGATGGTGAATTAATGTTTATGTGTAAAAGCATAACATGGAGAGCAAGAAATACTCATGATAGACTAAGAGCGATAGCAAATGAGCAAGGAGTTGACATTGATAAAGTAAAGGTTTTGCAGAAAACTTATAGGATGGATTTCACAGAGAAAGACATTGAAAATTTGAATACTTCTGGTAGAACAGGACAGATTAAAGAAATGGTAGCATTATTGCGAAGATGGGGTGATGTAGAAAAGTGGAAGGATAGGTGGTATAAGAAAAGAGAGGAATCTGAGGATAGAACAACTTACTCAGCATTTCCTGTGAGAGAAAAAGAGAAACCAGTGGAGCAGTATCCCATGAGAGAAATACCTGGAGGAGGATATGTACATGTTCCATGGACCAGACAGGATATTTTATCATTTACGAATGATTTCCCTCGATTGAGAGAAAAGCCCGTCGAGTGGTATAGGCAGGTAGATAGGTTTGTGAAATTGTCAAAAGTGCTGTGGGTTGACCTGAATAGTCTGTTTGATATAATTGTTCCAGCAGACTTGTGGACTGAGTGTAAAATAGTTGTGAGTTGGCCTACTGAGGAATATCCAAGAGATCCAAGAACAGGGGCACCAGATCCAGAAGTGATGAGGAAGTATGATCAGGTGATGGTATACCTGAAGAGTAAAGTTCCTCCAAAAGAGACTGGGTTAAAATAGATCGAACACAACAGGAAGCAAAAGAATCAGTTCATGCTTTTTACGAAAGGCTGATACTGGCTTTTAAACAATTCAGTGGAGATGAACACCTAGGTGACAAGGATTTGAGTCATTTTGTATATAGATTTGTATATGGTTTAAGACCTGAAATTGGTGAGAGAATTTGTGAGCACACAGTGGATTGGCAGAGTAAAAAAGTAGATGAGATTCTGAGACATGCAAAATACTTCAGTGATGAAATTGAAGCAAAACAAAGAAAGCTGAAAGAGAAAGCAATGTGGGCACAAGTGAAAGTTGCGGAGAGACAGGAAGCACAGTTAGTGGAACAGGCGAATAATCCAGGAAATAATGCAGGAAATAGACCCAGATATGCAGGAAAGGGGAAAGGAAGTCTTGAGGAAGCGAAAAAAAAGTTCCCTTGTCACAATTGTGGCCAGCTGGGACATTGGAGATCTGAATGTCCTAATCCACCATTAGTGAATAATGAGGGTAAATCCTTAAATCAACAGGTGCAGAATGATGGAAATAATCAGCAGCAACAGCAACAGAAAGTTGTGAGACAGCAGAGTCAGGAGCCAAAACCGCCCTTGCCGCAGAATAGAGGGGTACAAAAGTACAATCAGGACTCGGGATTCTTCAATGATGAGCAGGTAAACAAACCAAGACGTTCTAACAAAGTACAGCAGTACTTGTTAAAGAGTGAAGGGAGTGAGTCTGAGGGTGATTATTGACGGTGCCGAAGAGAGGAGGAAGAGTGCATACTTGGTGCAACTCTAGAAATAGACCAGGCAGGACCATTTGTGGATGGGAAAATAAATGAGGAGAGTGTTACTTTTTTGGTAGACACAGGTGCGACAAGATCAACTGTCAGGTCAACAGATGTTAAAAATCTTCCTCTCTCGGATGAAGTAATCCAAGTAGTTGGTGTAGCTAATACACAAATCAGAACACGTCTTACTGAACCAGTAAGAGTACAGATAGGGAAATTTTCAGACATGCACAGATTTATTGTCTGTGACACGAGTCCAGTGAACCTGTTAGGTAGGGACTTATTGTGTAAAATGAATTGCACAATCTTTTGTACACCAGATGGAATAGCTTTTGAGACACCAGATGATGATGTTTTCTACCGAATGACTCTAGAAAATAGAGAAAGTGAGTTAATTGGTGCATTTGCTGTGTTTAATCCGGAGGATTTGCCTCAAGAGCTGAGAGACACAGTGAAAAGAGCAGTTTGGGATTTTACAGGAGAGGATGTGGGATTGATGAATAATGTAGATCCAGTGAAAATTGCAGTGAAAGAGGGAATTACATATCCTAACATTCCTCAGTACAAAATGACACCAGAAATAATTGAAGGGATAATTCCTATAATTGAGAAAATGATTCAGCAAGGAGTTCTGAGAGAACTACTGAGTAGTCCGTGTAATTCACCAATAATGGGACTAAAAAAGCCCAATGGCAAATTTAGGATCGTGCAAGATCTGAGAAAAGTTAATCAAATTGTGGTGGCATGTTGTCCTATTGTGCCAAACCCATCAGTGATTCTGTATCAAATTCCACATGATGCTGAGTGGTATACAGTGATTGATTTATGTCATGCGTTCTTTTCAATTCCATTGCATCATGACAGCCAGCCGATTTTTGCATTTAGGTTTGGCCAGCGTATCTTAGCATGGTGTCGAATCCCACAGGGGTATACAGAGAGTCCTTCGATATTCAATCAGTTATTGAAGAAATCGTTGGAAAGCTTGATTATGCCCGAAAACTCAGTGTTAGTGCAGTACATTGATGACCTACTTGTGGCATCAAAGACACGTGAAGCTTGTGAAGTGGATACCATAGCTTTATTGAATCATCTGGCAGATGGAGGGTTAAAGGTATCTCCAGCCAAATTGCAATTTTGCAAGAAAGAGGTTCATTATCTTGGACACAATATTGAAAAAGGTCTGAGAAAAGTGACTACTGACAGGATCAAAATAATCAGAGAAATGAAAGCTCCAAAAACCCAGAGAGAAGTGAGAATGTTCCTGGGTATGGTGGGATATTGTCGTCAGTGGATAATTAATTTTTCCCTGATAGCAAAGCCATTGATTAAATTGACAAAAAGTGAAATGACAGATCCATTGAATCTGGATGAAGAACAATTGGCAGCATTTGAAGAGCTCAAAAGTAAAATGTGTGAGGCTCCAGCTTTGGGTATGCCTGACTATGAGAAAGAGTTTGAATTGTACTGCAGTGAGAGAAATGGATGTGCACTTTCAGTGTTAATCCAGAAACATGGACAATTGAGAAGGCCTATTGCATACTTCTCATCGACACTTGACCCTGTAGCTGTGGGTTTACCAGGTTGTCTAAAATCTGTGGCTGCAACATGCAGAAGCTTGGAACAGAGTGAGGGGATCATAATGGGATATCCTGTAAGGGTATTCGTACCTCACAATGTGGCAATTCTTTTGACGAGAAGCAGAACTCCGCATATGTCACATAGTCGGCTGACTAAGTACGAAAAAGTGATTCTGGGAGCTTCAAATGTGACTCTTGAGAGATGTGTGAATGTGAATCCAGCAACACTCTTGCCGGATATTGAAAATGTAGGTATAAAGATGGAAGATGATCATGATTGTTTGGATGTGCTTGAGTACTGTACAAAACCGAGACCAGACATAAGGGATCTTCCCTTACCTGAGAATGACCATGTGTTGTTTGTGGATGGATCATGCCTGAGAAATGATAATGGAGTGCTATGTGCAGCATATGCAGTGTGCAAAGTTTCAGAGGTTATGGAAGCATCACCATTGAAAGGAGTGAAATCTGCGCAAGTTGCTGAACTAGTGGCATTGACAAAAGCTTGTGAGATTGGGAAATACTTGAGAACAACCGTGTTGACAGATAGTCAGTATGGATTTGGAGTGGTGCATGACTTTGGCCAACTGTGGCTACAAAGAGGTTTCTTGACATCGGGTGGAACTCCGATAAAGAATGCTGAGTTGATTGGAAAATTGCTTGAGGCGATACCGCTGCCTAAGGAGTTAGCAGTTGTGAAATGTGCTGCACATGGTTCAGGGGATGATTTTATCACTGTTGGTAACAGATACGCCAACGATGTGGCACAGTATTGTGCTAAAACAAATCAATCGATTAACAGGGATAGAATGGAGGAAATGTCTTTTCTTTCTGTGATGTTTACTAATGTCCTAGAAACGTGGGATGAAGTAAAGCAGTTACAAGATGAGGCAGGAGAAGAAGAGAAACAAGATTGGGTTAAGGCAGGATGTGCTCCAAGAGAAACAGACCATGTTTGGGTCTACAGAGATGGCAGACCAGTAATGCCAAACTCAATTTTGTCGTCAATGGCAAGGATGTATCATGGCCAGGGACATCTGGGGAGGGACGCGATGGTAAGGTCCTTTAAACAAACCTGGTACAATGCAAAGTTTAGGACAATTGCGGAGAGCATCTGTCAAAGGTGTTTGATTTGTCAGCAATTTAACACAGGGAAAAAGACAGTGGTGAGTCTAGGGACAATTGGCAGAGAAGGAGGTCCTTTTACAAGAATGCAGATTGATTTCATTGAAATGCCCCAAGTGAACAGACTGAGGTATGTTTTGGTGGTAGTCTGTTTGTTTTCAAGGTGGGTGGAAGCTTACCCGACTAGAAGAAATGATGGATTAACAGTGGCAAAATTACTGTTGAGGGAGTTGATTCCTAGGTACGGGTTTCCAGTTACAGTTGAGTCTGACAGAGGTAGACACTTTCAGAATGAACTCATTGGTTTGATTTGTGAAGCATTGAAAATACAGCAGAAGCTACATTGTGCATACCGACCAGAGGCTTCTGGTGTGGTTGAGCAGATCAATGGCACAATCAAGAATAGAATTGGAAAGATGTGTTTAGCCACTGGCATGAAATGGCCAGATGTTTTGCCTCTAGTCCTGATGACCATGAGATCTACTCCAGATAGAACTACAGGTTTGAGCCCGCATGAAATAATCATGGGACGTGCTATGCGCCATGCATTCGTGCCTGTGAATAAGTTGGTGTCAATAACTGATGACATGATTTTGGATTACTGTAAAGGCCTGGCTGACGCAGTTCATTCTGTGTTTCACCAGGTTGGAGAAGAAGCTACCACACTTGAGAAGAAGCAAGCCCATGATCTGAGTCCAGGAGACTGGGTGAGGATTAAGGTGCACAGAAGAAGAAATTGCTTGATTCCAAGGTGGGGAAGGCCAAGACAAGTTATTCTGACTACAACGACTGCAGTAAAGTGTGCTGGAGTGAGGCACTGGGTACATGCAAGTCATACTCTGAGAGTTCCGAGCCCGAGAGAAGGAACTGGTGAAGAGTATTTTGAAGAGTCAGATTCCAGTGATGGTGAAGATCCTGAAGATACGGAATCAGTGAGAAAAGAAGCAGAGAGAGCTTCAAGAGAATCACTGCGAGTATCAGAGAGAAGATCAGATTCTGATAAAGAGCCTGAAGTTTCAAGTAGCAGTGGGGAAAAAAGAAAAGAAAAGAGAAATCACACAGAGATTACTCCTGAATCAGAAGAGGAGGAGATTGAAGAACCACTTGAGATTATTCTTGAAGAAACAGGGTCAGAAGAAGATAGAGAGGGACAGATTGCGGAAGACCCCCGAGGAGGTGTAGGGAACATTGATGAGGAGCTAGGTGAAGGGACAAGTAGACAGCAAGAAGATTGCGTGTCGGAGACCCGAGGAGGGACAGAAGTAGGGAAGTCTGAAACAGTGGTGAAAAAATCTGTGGAGAAAAGAAAAGCTACTGGGAAACGGAAACAAGAGGCGCTTGAAACAGATGATGAGGATGAACAAACAGAGGGTCGAGTTCTGAGAAAGAGAACTTCGATTGGAGAGAAGAGTGTTAAAGAATTGAGGCCGAAAAAGGTTGTGAAAGGAGATCGTTGGCCTAACAACCAAGTTAAAAGGGTGAGATACAGAGTAATAAGAGCAAATTCATCGAAAGCTGAACAAGTAAATGAAATATCAAGTCAAACTTCAAAGGCTGAAGGAGAAGAATCAAGGAGATCAAAAGAGCCAGTAGAAATAAAAAGAGTTAAAAGACCCAACCAAAAGTACAGATCACCGGAATGGTCTTATGTGACACTGTCTGAAGAAGGAAAAGAAGAAACAGTGACTCGAGATAATCCGGAAGTGGTCTTGAGAAAAGTGGTTGAGGAAGATACTGGTGAAATTCTGAAAGTACTCTTGACTGACATTGGAGAAGAGTCGAGTACTGAGGATTCCGACGTTGGAGATCTGATACAATTTGATGTTGAAGAAATTGAAGTGAAGAATGACAAATATCCAAACTGAGTGAAAGAAGGATTCACTTGGATCAAGTGAACGAGGAGACCATTTGGATAAATTGAAAGTTGAAGAATTGTTGAAAAATTGAAGAAGTTCAAACAGTAGTGGAGTAGTAGAGGCTAAACTAATATGGCTAACATAGAGGATGATAGAAATAGATGTGCCTTCTTTAAGAGGTGGTGCAGAATGTGCTGCTGTTGTACTGGATTAATAATGCTTCTATGGGGTGTTTTAGTTTTATTAGTAACTTTTAAGGTTGAATTTGGGATGGACACATAGAGAACTAATATAGAGAAGAATTTACAGAAAGTAGTTCCAATTAGAGGTAGTAGTTATATACACAAAGATAGGTCAATTAATAATTTTTCTAGTAATGTTTTTTCTAAACTGTTATATGAATATGTGAAGACAATGGAAGTAAGGGATTGCTATGTCTGCATGCAGTTACCTGCATCCGTATCAGAGGGTGTTACTTATCACCATTTACCAGCTACATATGGTATTTCTTGTAGTATTTTAAGTAGTGTTTTTTATTTGTTAGGGAAAATAGATTATAAGATGTCTAACAGAGATAGTATTTTTGGGCACTTGCCAATGAATAAAGAGCTGAATCCAGCTAAAGAAGCTAACACTTTTGGTGAGATTTTTATTGAAGAAAAAGGACTAACATTAGATTACATTTTTAAGAATAATTTAACTTGCAGTTTGAAAGAAGAGGAGAGAGCTTTCCTGGATATGGTAGAAGAAAGGAGAGTGAGCATGCATGAGAAAGGGAGAAAATATGAAGAGAGTGAAACAATTTGGGACATTGAGATGGGAAAAGAGTTAAGAAATGGGGCTAGTCCAACTTTGGCTTTAGATGCACCGCAGAAGGGTAAACTATGCATTACCAGAAGGAAATCCCAATATGATACATATTTTGTGGGAACTAGTGAGTGCCATGATACATACTTCATTGCGACAGGTTGGGGTTTCAGAGGTGGAGAAGATACAATTTTTCCAGGAGTGTATTATGTTTGTGGGAACAAGGCTTATTACAAGTTGCCTGACCATTGGTATGGCACATGTTATGTGGGCCTGGTTTTTCCTAAGATTTTTCATACAGATAAAATAAAAGATGTAGAAGATATTAACCTATTAACACGTTTTAAGAGAGAAACTTGGTCTGAAATTGTGGGTGACATTTTTGGGGTTTTGATTCCAGCAGTGGGAATTTCTTTAAATGCTTATGGAATTCGGAAACTGTCCACAGTGGTTGATCGCTTATCGACAAATACCGCAGGAGGGTTTCTTTTGGTGAATACGGAATTGAGTGCCGTACGTGCCATGTCAATGCAAAATCGACTTGCCCTTGATATTCTTTTGGCCAAGGAGGGTGGAGTCTGTGGAATTTTGAAAGTTCAACATTGTTGTACTTACATTCCTGACGAAAGTAAAGACCTGAAGGTCTATGTCAGAAATATTACTGATTTGCATGAAGAATTAGTACCACTTGAAGCTGGGAGTTTGTGGACTAAAATAGCTAATAAAATGATAGCTGTTAAGGATTTTATTGCAAAAATAGGTAGTACTATTATAGGTAGAATATTGTTTCCCTTGTCTTGTATAATTGTGGCTTTGTTAATCATAAGATTGGTGTGTGTGTGTTGTAAAAACAGGGGAGGGAAGAAGAAATTGAATAAGGAAAAGAAAAATAAGAAGTTGAAAAGAGAACCTCAAGAAATTGAACTAGAAGAATTGAGGGAGAGTGATTATTTAGAGACAAAGAGAGATGATGAAAGAGTGACTAGTGTTTAATGTTGTGTAAAGGGAAAAGACATTTCTGATTTTCCTAAAATGGGACTAAATTTTCACTAATTATTTTTTTTGGGGGTTTATTTGGTGATAAAATCACCAAAGGGGGGATTGCTGGAGCAGAGTTTTCTTTTAGAAAATTCATGGGCTTTTGAAGCTCTGGCATGTCTATGCGTTTTATTAATTTATTAATAATTAACAATTAAGTATTTGTCTTTGTGTAAGTGTGATTCTATTAATCAACCCGTTTGTTCTAACACAAGAGAAAGTTACACGAGGGTTAGCTTATTTGTGCTGTTTCTGTTTTCTAAAAAAAAAAATAACGTGCAAGTTTTCATGTTTAAACGTTGCTGTGTGCTATTTATTTTCGGGCACAAAACGCTGTCTGAATTAATGCTTTTTATGTCGCAAAGCTAGATAAATGCATACACATAAGGGTATTAGTGGGGTTAACACTGTTTAATCATTATGCTGTAGTAACGTTTATTTTGTCTCTTTAATTAAAGATGGTCTATTGTGGCCTATGAAGGCCTTAGCCGAGCTGACAGTATTTCGAAGCCTGGCTGTGGCATATTCTGTGATGTGGCAAGAGAGACCCCTGCTGGAAAAAGGTCGAAGACAACTGACCGTGGTCCTTATTGTATTTTTCCATGAGGACATCAGCAGTTTGGAGGATCTCCAAAAGAAATGGAACGTCCTTGGCAAACAAAGGAGCTTCAGAAACAGACAATGAACTGTGGCTCGGCTGCCGAGGGAAGTTAAGCGAGTTGGATACTTTGATAGTTTCTTGGTTCCTGTTCCGTAGTTCACGTCTTGTGACTTTTCCTGAGCGAAGATTTTCAGATGTAGCAATGTTACATCTCTTCCTTCTCGTTCTGCTCAGTGATACAGTTTATCCTGCCAACTTTATGTGTGTTTCCATTGTAATTTTCATTATAAAAATTGTTAGCCTAGGGAGGGCTTTGCCACTTGCCATTTTACCTTTGCCGCGTGAACTTGCGTTGCTGAGGATCGATGCTGAGGACTTTGGTGGCGATCACGATCCGGCAAAAACCGGGTACGAACCGTCGGACGGAGCATAATCTCCGCCCGACGCGTACCCGGTCGTCAAATTTTACAAACAAGGAATTACGATTCGCACGGGTACACCATTACCGTACGAATCGTAAAAAAGCCCAACCGAACAAAAAACACCTACCAATGCGATCCGGGAAAGCGCCGACCTGACGTCGGGACGCACGCAGCCAGCCATTCACGACCCAGGAATCACGATTCGCACCGACGTCACCCCGCACGGTGAATATTTTGCGGCAGCCAAAAACTGCCGGGAAATCAGGACGACGCGAACAAGGACCACCAGTACGCGACGGACAGACGACGCCGCGAACAAGGAGGACCAGTACGCGACGGACAGACATGGACCCGAACCTACGAGTCATCCCTGCCCTCATAGCAGTACACCTCCTCTACAGGTTACGACGCAGACGCCGCAGAAGGTCAGAATAACTAAGGGAGGGGGGAAAGTGGGGTGGGGTGGGGGTGGCACGACCAGGGCAGGCCACAAAACAACCACATGAGTCACACACCACACATGGCCTGGACATACCTGACTCCCATGCCCTGGTCACCACGAGGGGGTGGGGGCGTGTCCTGATAAGCCAGCGACCGCCACAACGGAAGTCCGTCACCACGCGAACCGGCAACACAACCAGACAGGTACGTCCCGTACCCACGCCTGAAGAGCGTGGGTACGAGTCGGACCACGCCCACACACGTCACCCCAACAATGGCGGGACGGATCGCACCCACGTGGCAAAGGCCTGGGTACGGGCCGCACAAACATCACATAGCGTGGGGACGGATATGTATGGACCCTACCCCCACCACGTATGCAAGGAGCGTACCCCCCACCCCAACAGTGTAAGTACGACCCGTACCCCCACCCGCGTATGCATGCAGCGTACCCCCCATGCCAACAGTGTAAGTACGACCCGTACCCCCACCCGCGTATGCATGGAGCGTACCCCCCATGCCAACAGTGTAAGTACGACCCGTACCCCCACCCGCGTATGCATGGAGCATACCCCCCATGCCAACAGTGTAAGTACGACTCGAACCCCCACCCGCGGACGTACGGAGCGTACCCCCCATGCCAACAGTGTAAGTACGACCCGTACCCCCACCCGCGTATGCATGGAGCGTACCCCCCATGCCAACAGTGTAAGTACGACCCGTACCCCCACCCGCGTATGCAAGGAGCGTACCCCCCCTGCCAACAGTGTAAGAACGACCCGTACCCCCACCCGCGGACGTACGGAGCGTACCCCCCATGCCAACAGTGCAAGTACGACCCGTACCCCCACCCGCAAATGCAAGGAGCGGACCCCCCTGCCCAACAGTGCAAGTACGACCCGTACCCCCACCCGCGGACGTACGGAGCGTACCCCCCATGCCAACAGTGTAAGTACGACCCGTACCCCCACCCGCGTATGCATGGAGCGTACCCCCCATGCCAACAGTGTAAGTACGACCCGTACCCCCACCCACGAATGCAAGGAGCGTACCCCCCATGCCAACAGTGTAAGTACGACCCGTACCCCCACCCGCGTATGCATGGAGCGTACCCCCCATGCCAACAGTGTAAGTACGACTCGAACCCCCACCCACGAATGCAAGGAGCGTACCCCCCACCCCAACAGTGTAAGTACGACCCGTACCCCCACCCGCGTATGCATGGAGCGTACCCCCCATGCCAACAGTGTAAGTACGACTCGAACCCCCACCCACGAATGCAAGGAGCGTACCCCCCACCCCAACAGTGTAAGTACGACCCGTACCCCCACCCGCGTATGCAAGGAGCGTACCCCCATGCCAACAGTGTAAGAACGACCCGTACCCCCACCCACGAATGCAAGGAGCGTACCCCCCATGCCAACAGTGTAAGTACGACTCGAACCCCCACCCACGAATGCAAGGAGCGTACCCCCCACCCCAACAGTGTAAGTACGACCCGTACCCCCACCCGCGTATGCAAGGAGCGTACCCCCCACCCCAACAGTGTAAGAACGACCCGTACCCCCACCCACGAATGCAAGGAGCGTACCCCCCTGCCCAACAGTGTAAGAACGACCCGTACCCCCACCCGCGGACGTACGGAGCGTACCCCCAGCCCAACAGTGTAAGTACGACCCGTACCCCCACCCGCGGACGTACGGAGCGTACCCCCCATGCCAACAGTGTAAGAACGACCCGTACCCCCACCCGTGGACGTACGGAGCGTACCCCCAGCCCAACAGTGTAAGTACGACCCGTACCCCCACCCGCGAATGCATGGAGCGTACCCCCCTGCCCAACAGTGTAAGTACGACCCGTACCCACACCCGCGGACGTACGGAGCGTACCCCCACCACACCAGTGTCAGTAGACTCGTACCCTCACCTCGAATGCATTGTGCGTACCCCCACCGTGTATGTGCCAAGCGCACATATCCAGAAATCGGAGGTGTGTGTGCAGAGTCCACCCAGCAGTGCCCTGAGACAGGAGGGGTGGGTGCAGAGTCCTCCCAGCAGTGCCCAGACACAGGAGGGGTGGGTGTGGAGTCCTCCCAGCAGTGCCCTGACACAGGAGGGGTGGGTGCAGAGTCCTCCCAGCAGTGCCCTGAGACAGGAGGGGTGGGTGCCTATCACTCCCAGCAGTGCCCAGACACAGGAGGGGTGGGTGCAGAGTCCTCCCAGCAGTGCCCTGAGACAGGAGGGGTGGGGGCCTATCACTCCCAGCAGTGCCCTGAGACTGGAGGGGTGTGACACATGTGTGTGAGGCCAGAATTATCCACATGCATACTGGCTACAAGGGAACATGTCCCCATGAACTCATGTCAACAGACTCCACACACAAGTACAGTGATCACCAAGGATGCCACGATTGTCGCAGGTGGAGACATGGCCCTGCATGCATGGCCAAAGTAGAAGGGCTCCGTCACACACACAGCTCATGTAGACACAGCTCTGCGCTAAACATTGGGAACACCCTGCAGGGAAGAAAGCTGGGTACACAGAGGAAGGAATACACCCTTGGACAAGTGCACCATGCAGTAACTGCCTACATGAACAAAGAAAGTTAGCCAACACCTTGTGATGGCACACAGATCACAGGGTCCCACCAATGAGCAGTACACTACTACATATCCCACACACCCAAACCCTTACACACCACCCAAAACCATGTAGCAGCCCCACCAACACCAATACCAGCATAGCAGTAGTGTGATAATGAAAACAAAATTAAGCTTTATTCAGCAGGAGCACAATGTCCGTGGATCGCAGGCAGTTCAATCTTCACAAAGCCCATAGGGCAGTCAATGATTCTCAGCTGGATGGGGGACACAGTGGGATGCGTGTCCCCTACCTTGCCTGCACAGTCAAATGGCATCGTCTTCCACACTGGTGAGGGCATCAGGGGGGGGGAGCAACAGGCACCGCAGGGACATCAGGGCAAAGGGGCGGCGTTGTGGGTGCAGGGATGGAGGAGTCCACCACAGGGGGTGGGTCAGTGCCAAAGGCGGAGGCCAGGATGGCACTACACACCTTTGCAAGGTCCTCCAGGGAGTCCCCTGCACCCGAAGGGACCTCAGGCCCCAAGGAGGGGGGGGGGTCAGAGGGATGGGTCGCAGCGCCACCGGGGGAGGGTGGAGACAGGGGGGGAGACTCAACCACCCTGACCGGGGACCTCCTTGACCGCTTGCGTGGTGGTGTAACTGTGGGGCTCAGGGACAGAGCGGCCATGAAGGAGTCCTTGGGGGAGATGTGGCCAGGAGAGCTGAGGGGAGGGGATTTGGAGGGAGTGGACTGGGTGGAATGCGGACTCCCACTATGGCTGCGTGTCACACGTTTGCCCCCCGACCCAGTGGGTGTGCCTACCTCACCCTGTGTGTGCGTGTCAGGAGGAGTGCGGTGGACCTTCCCTGCTGGTGTGGTGCCCGTGTCTGTTGATGTGGGTGCATGCCGACGTCTGGGTGTACGTGTGACAGGCATGGGAGTGGGAAGTGTGGATGGGGCAGGGGTAGGTGGGGGGAGGTCGCGCTGCAGGAGACCCACTGCTGCAGTCAGTGTGGAGTCGATGGACCTCAGCAAGTTGCGTTGGTCAGCCTGCGATGAATGAATGCCCTCCAAGAAAGCCTCGATGTTGGTGAGGGTTTTGCCGTGGGCATGGAGGACATTAAGGATCGCAGCCTGACCAACCTGCAGTTGCCGCTGGATGTCCACAGACTCAGCATTGGCGGCAGCAGTGGAGACAGGGGCAGGGGGTGCGGTGCCTGGCAGGAAGGAGACATGCTGTGACCGGGCACGCTGGGAAGGGACACGAGCAAGTGGGAGGCGGCTGGTGGAAACTGAGGGGGCGGTGCGAGGTGTTGTTCCGCTGTCAGCTGCTGGTGCAGCCTCCGCCCACTCGGAGACATCGTCCCCGGACCTGTCAGCTTCGTAGTCTGATGTGCCAGTCGACAGGTCCTCGGCCACACTCTCCTCCGCCTCTGTCCCACTCGATGTGCCAGACCCGATGTCACGGCTGGCACTGGTGCTCGGTCCCTCCGCCTGGTCTGTGTCCATGTCTCCCTCCGTGTCCCCCGACGATGCTGTGGGCAGGGTGGAGAGACAGAAATTATTCAGACACCTGTACACATCTGTCACATGAGTCCAATCTACATAGGTAACATTGCATGGCCTGAAAAGGAAGATCCCTAACATCTACTGAACAGGGTACCGATGTAGGGCATGAAACACACAGTTGGTTGATCCACCATGCCACTGAAATACCATGGAGAGCATGAGACAATAGCTAAACACAGGAAAAGGAGTCTGACATAGCACCCAGGCCCTGGGGACAATCCAGCACTGCATCTGCACCACACAGCGTTGGCAAAAATACCGATGACCAGGGACCATATCCATGAACTTGAGACACATGCTGCATAGGTAATGCTGAAAACATGCACAACATGACTCGGTCACTGCACATTGCGTGTGTGTCCAGACACATCACACACTGCCCAGACCCAGCAAGTGGAAATCAGGATTTGACACATAGGCATTGCCCGCCCCAACAAGACCCTACACGAGGCAAATTGTTGAGACACAGGTGGCACCAACATCTCATAGTCTGGGTGATACACACAGGGGCAGGCAAAAAGCAAGATTGGACGCCAAACAGCCAAGGTGCGCCTGTACAAATAATGAGGTACCAGTGCCCATCCTCAGATGAGTATAACAAGACACACAGGCACTGGCAACTGTGAGTATGAAGAAGGACAATCAGGTCAGGCTGCACAGTGGACACCTGTACAAATTAGCACGTCTATATACATGGTGACAGGGGACAATGGCACAGAGCACAACTTACGCTGTAGACACTGACAGTGGCCACGTTTATGATGACACATACACCACTGAGGCAAAGGTGCCCCAGGGGACAGTAGTGGGCACGCAACTACATGCTACTGAATGGTAATGACTGCAACACACGTCACCATCCCTGCACTATGTGTATCGCACACTCATGCACATCATGTCACAGGCCACTACATAGGACATGCGCGCTGTAAGGCATGACACATGAGAGACCAACTCCCATGTCTGGAGTCAGCATCAGTGCCAACTGACATGGAACCCACATGCAGTGAACTTGACAGTGCACAGGCAAGGTCCCACAACCTGTTACACACCACCCCCACACATGATGCTACAGACATTGTTCCCGTGGACAAAGCGCCAGCCTACATTACCCTGTGAAGGAGTGACTACACACAGACCAGGGAACACATTGCAAGGAGGGGAAGGGTGGCAGGGGCACAGCGCTATACTGGGGCAAACAGGATCTGCACAGCACCTTTAAACCCTGCCAGTGGATTCATGCTACTGTGCCCTTACAAATGCCGGTGACACACAACAAACACACATGTACCTACCCCCTTCCGGCTGCTGTATCGCCTGTAAGCGCCTCTCAAGGTCTGGAAAGACCACCGGCAGCACACGCCTGTGGAGGTGGCTCAGACGGCGGCGGCCGCGGTTCTTGTGGCTCTCAGGTGAGTCCCCCAGCAGGAGCCGTGCAATCCTCCGCGTCCAGCACCGGATATCCTGCCAGCGTTTCCTCACCTGGGCCAGGCGCCGCCTCCGACCATCCACACCCCTCACGGCACTGACGGCGGTCAGCCAGATCTGCTCCTTGGCAGTGGCGCCTACCTGTGAGGAGGAACAAGTGACACCACATCAATACACCAGCCACATGTCACAGAGAGACATATGGGTACAAATTAGCTGGTAACAACAAGGCATGTCATGCAGCCAACGCATTGCACCTTTGTCATAGGGACATCATCCCCTGGTGAG
The DNA here is from genome assembly GCF_964204655.1 of Triturus cristatus. Taxonomy (NCBI): domain Eukaryota; kingdom Metazoa; phylum Chordata; class Amphibia; order Caudata; family Salamandridae; genus Triturus; species Triturus cristatus. The sequence goes on along the minus strand of NC_140591.1, from coordinate 608,979,060 downwards.
GGAAAAAGCACTACGTGCCACAGTGGGTACACAGGTGGAATGATGGCAATGTCACAATCAATGATCAAGGCTCACACTGTGCATCACACCCACCCCTCCTGTCTCAGGGCACTGCTGGGAGGACTCCACACCCACCCCTCCTGTCTCAGGGCACTGCTGGGAGGACTCCACACCCACCCCTCCTGTCTCAGGGCACTGCTGGGAGGACTCTGCACCCACCCCTCCTGTGTCAGGGCACTGCTGGGAGGACTCTGCACCCACCCCTCCTGTCTCAGGGCACTGCAGGGAGGACTCCGCACCCACCCCTCCTGTCTCAGGGCACTGCTGGGAGGACTCCGCACCCACCCCTCCTGTCTCAGAGCACTGCTGGGAGGACTCCGCACCCACCCCTCCTGTCTCAGGGCACTGCTGGGAGGACTCCGCACCCACCCCTCCTGTCTCAGGGCACTGCTGGGAGGACTCTGCACCCACCCCTCCTGTCTCAGGGCACTGCTGGGAGACATCAGGCACCCCCCCCCTGGGACCCCCCCGACAGTACATGGCATGTGTGTTACACCTGGACGCAATGGCAGAAGTCACAGTCACCACATAGGGACAGTCTGTGGCAGTGGCCTATGCACTCACCTGATAACCTGGTCGCCCATACAGCATGGAGTACTGTGGGAGGATCACATCCAGCAGAGCCATGTTCTCCCACAGGGTGAATGGCTGTGTCCTCTCCACAGCCCTTGACATGGTTCCAGGGAATCAGTAGCAGCAGCTGGGTCGACGAATGCAAAGATGTGCAGGCAAGTGCTCCCTCATGGGACCTGGCTGCCTTATATGTGCCCTTCTGCCCAGTCTCATGCACAGGAGTACAGAGAGATTGGTCACTCACATTTGCATCCTATGTTTCCACCAATCCCTTCAAACCTAGCAGTCTGTGGGTTCTCGATCGGTTTCATTCTCCTGCATGATGTCAGCCCCACAAACACATTGCAACAAAGTAGACAAATCCCAACTGACTTCTGCTGTGCACCTTCCAGAACAATTTCGAATTTTGAACTTGGTCTCCATGACAACCAGCATGCATGTAGGCCTTAATACTTGTCCCCTATGTAATTTGGAGCATCACACACAGGTACGGTGCGTGTGGGGGCCCTAGGGCACCCCAAATGCATGGCAACGGCCCGTACATGCATGCCTACGCTCTCCATCACTTTTGGTCTGCACGCGTATGCGTACCCGTAGTGGTACGGACCGTACACTCGCATCTACGCTCTCTATCACTATGGGTCTGCACGCGTATGCGTACCCGTAGTGGTACGGACCGTACACTCGCATCTACGCTCTCTATCACTATGGGTCTGCACGCGTATGCGTACCCGTAGTGGTACGGACCGAACACTCGCATCTACGCTCTCTATCACTATGGGTCTGCACGCGTATGCGTACTCGTAGTGGTACGGACCGTACACTCGCATCTACGCTCGCCATCACGATGGGTACACATACGGCAGCACTCCCACAGTGATTTGGGAACATGCACAGGCCCTCTCAGCAGCAGTACGGCGGATTTTACACATCACTGTGGTGATAGGCGACACACATGTAGGAATAGGGCGGACATACTTGTCCATGGATGGACATACTTGTCCAGGAATGGACATCAAGGCATCGTCTGTGCATTACCACATGTGTGGGGCACAGGGGTCACAGGCTGTGATGTGGAACATGCCTCCTGAGTGGAGAAGGCACCAGATGTATGATGAGATGTGTACATGTGTACTGTGTGAGGGTGCAATGTGTGCCAGGCATGCCCTTGACTCCTTTGACATGTGTGCATGTGGGACTGCGCACTTGGGGTGAGCGTCACTGGCATGGCACGGACACCAACACACGGAAGTGTCCCATTATGCCCGGTACAGGGGTCATGACACATGACTCATCACTACCCACAGTGCACAATGTGACTATGCCATATATGTGTCCGGGATTTACATCGGGTTGATGTTGTAGCACCCTCAAAAGCTGCAGCCGTTGCAGCAACCAACATGTGGCTGTGTGTAGATTGTCATTGCACACTGTTCCCAACACCATGCCACATGTGTTATCGGATGTGAGGTGCACATGTATGCAAGGGACACGGAGTAGCGTGACAAGGCCATGTCAGCAAACTCACAAGGAATGTGTGGGGAGTCATGACATGTGCACCTTCATGGCAAGGTGTGTGGGCTGGACTAGTGTAATGTCATGTGACCTGTGGCTCAAGTGTTCCGCTGCCAGTCTCTGCAATCGGCATCACACTTCTGCTAATGTGTGGGTGTATGTCACTCCTGTCTTGCGTCGGGCAGTGCACTTGCACTGGGACACAGCTATTTTCATGGCGTGGCATGGGGAGGTTCTCAATCACCGTGTGTAGCTGGGTCTTGGAAGGAGTGTCACCTTGCATCCATACGTGTCCTGGGCATGGAGCACATGCCTGACTCCCTATGTGGCATGTGTGTATTGCCAGATTTACATGTGCTCAGTAGACATGAGTTGTTCTCGTAGTGCACTCACTCTTCCTTGTCACTTCCAAATTACTGCAGAGCGCCTCCTGTTGCCCGAAGAATTCCAGACTTGGCCACCATGCAGGAGAATGACACGATCCGGCTCTACCGCTTCACCCAACCGTTGATTCTGGAGCTGACGGCGAGACTGGCACCACACCTGCAACCGCAGCACAGGTATCCTACGGCACTGACACCCCAGCTGAAGGTAATGGCTGCCCTACATTTCCTTGCCACGGGTACCTTCCAATATACCATAGCTCATGTTGGTGGCATGTCCCAGAGCATGTTCAGCGGTGTGCTGCATGATTTCTTGGAGGCCATGTTGATTCACCTGGATGACTTCATCAAGTTCCCAACCCCTGAACAGATGACTGAGGTCAAGCGTGGTTTCTATGCCCTGGGAGGGATGCCCCATGTCATTGGGTCCATAGATGGGACACATGTAGGTTTGGTACCACCACACGCACGGGAGGTGGCGTACCGCAATCGGAAGCACTACCACTCCATCAATGCCCTTGTGGTGTGTCTGTCCAACATGGTGATTTCACATGTCTGTGCTCGTTTTCCAGGATCAGCACACGATGCCTACATCATGAGGCGTAGCGGGATGCCTGATATGATGATGCAGCTGCGCAACGAACGGGCATGTGTTGTTGGTGGGTACAGTCTGTCTGTCCTGTATTCTGTTTGGCCGAGCAGCACTACCGCTTCGCCAGTTCTAACGATATCCATGTGCTTTCCATTTAGGGGACGCTGGCTATCCCAACATGCCTTGGCTGCTGACACCTCTCCGCAACCCCATCACGCCGGCCCAGCTCCGCTACAACACCGCCCATGGCCGGACAAGGCGAGTGATAGAGAGGACGTTTGGCATGCTGAAGAGCCGATTCAGGTGCCTCCACAAGACCGGCGGCGCACTCCCATATGCCCCGGCGAAGGTCTGCAAGATCTTCATGGTCTGCTGCATGCTGCACAACATGGCAGTTGAAAGAGCTGTGCCACTCATCCTGAATCAACATGACGAGGACCATCCACCCGTGGAGGACGAAGGGCTTGGCAATGGGGCTAGTGATGTGGAGGATGTGGAGCCGCAAGAGGACATCCGGACTCGGCTCATACGCGACTTCTTTGCTTAGTGGTGAGTACCAGTGTCTGAGTGTGCACGCCTTGGTCCCCGTGTGGCATGTGTTGTGATGCGTGTCTCCACCTGCATGTATGGCACGTGAGTCAGAGGTGTGTGTGGGTGTGTCACTGGAGTGATGGTGGCAGTGATGGTAGTATTTCCACACTCATAATTGTGACCTAGCATGTTGTCATCCATACATGTGTCGAGTCAATGCACATGCAAGTGGCTGTGCTTTTTGTGGCTGACTTCTTGTGTGTCTCTCTTCCCCAGGTACCTGCGCATGCCGTCTTCTGGTTGCATTGTTGTGGCACTGCTATTCCTCATGGACATGGCATCGTGGGCTGACTCAGCGTTATAGGCACGGACACGTTTGGAAGTCTCCATGGGGTAAGGGATGCATCTGGGGTGTATTGGGTGTGGCAGTTGTTCACGATGTGTGCACACTGCCCCGGTCGGGGTTTGGTTCCTCTGCAGACATGTGGCATCCCCATGGGACACGACATGCAGCTGGGTACACCTGAATAGATGGGCTGCCTGGTTGTCAGTCATCAGTGATGGGATAGTGAATTGTGATGAAGGCATCAATGTGTGTGACACTGCCCTCGGACACATACGGTTAACATTGTCTTGACATGGCGTGGGACTTCCACATCAGCGGATGTATGGTGTATGGCAGTCTCTCCGTGAGCAGCTGTGGGTATTTAGCTGTTATCCGACACTTGTGTGCCAGTTCCATGGCTATCACGCATTTGTGCTGCAGAAGGGGGGTGCCAGTGTTGGAGCCACATGTTACTCCACATGATGTGTTCATGTGTACTTCAAGTTGCCTCTGCAATCCCAAACACATGACTATTAAAGGTGTCCCTATGCCTCCAAGGTGCCTCTTCTCAGTCAATGCTGGTGTGTTGGCACGGTGCATCCTGCATGTCTGGCATGGTATTCCCTGATTGTGGCTATGTGTCAATGTGTCGAGTGGCAAGATGCAAGCTGTGTGTGTGTGCTGAGACTGTGTAATGTGCATGATGTCCATGACTGTGTGGGTATTGTGACATGTGCCATCCCCATGCATCCAACGTTGTCCATGACCCCATTCTCTGCATCCACCGGACTCAAGCTTGCAGGACATGGTTCTGCCACCTGTCTACACGTACCTGGGTGGCCCCCAGGACACGGGCCAGGATCCCTGACCTCTGCGCATGACTGTTGCTGTACTCAATGTGTCTGTCAGCACGGTTGTTCGGCCACCCCCTCAGCTGGTTCTGACCATCACGGGTGTGTATGGTGCTCCATGTCTGTCTTGCCTAGAAAACTGTGACCCATGTGTCCTGTGCCAGACTCAGGCCCCAGGGTGTGGATGGTTGAAGTGAACAGATGACTCAGGCATGTCTAGACTGTACAAGACACATGTTAGGTAATAATGCTACCAGCAGGCATCTACTCTTAATAGTGTGATTTATTATTGTGGGGGGGGGGGCAAAGTGAGGGCCTTTCCGGGATTAGGGAATCCAAAGTTCAGTAGGGGAGTTGGTGTCCTTGCCATTGGAAATCCTCAGAGTCCATGCCACAGTCTTTGTCAACATTGGTCAGCCAGTGACCAGCAGGGCCATGTGGCAGAGAATGTCTCTTGATGCTGTGATGCTGTTGCTCCAGTGGGCCAGGTGCCAGGCCAGGTGTCCTGGGAGATGGTGATGTAGCAGCCACCCTCATGGTCCTTTCCGTGGACGACCCGGCTTCCTGCGGGGAACCTCAGCAGCAGGCCGTGACGACGTCTGGGATGCTCCGTCGGATGTTTCCTCCTCCTCCTCATGATCCCTCCCTGTGGGTGGTGATGTTCTCCGCCTTCTGGCACAGGGAGGGTCGGCCATGGTGTCGGCCATCCGACGGAGTTCAGCGTGAATCCCCTGGGACGCCGTCACTTGCTGAGCCTGTCTGTCCTCCATCCTCCGTTGGTGTAGCTGTAGACAGGCTATTAGCTCCGCATGTTGCTGGGCCTGCTGGACCTTGATCCCCTCGAGGACGGACACAACCTGGGCCATGCCCGTGGTGTCCTGCCGGTATGAGTCCAGGATGTTACGGACATGGGAAAATACCGGATCCCCAGCCAACTGGTCAGGCTCGCGCCTCCGCCGTCCTCCACTCCCGCCACCCCTGCCCACTTGCGTCTGGCCTGCACTTGTGGGCACATGGGGTCTCCGGGACCCCTGAGGGGTGGCATTGGCGTTGTCGCCTGCCTCCTCCTGGGTGCCCGGGACACCGTGTCCCTCCTGGCGAGCCTGGCTGCATTGTGGTGTTGGGGCAGGGATCCTGGGTGTCTCCTGGGATGTGGCAGGAGTGGGGGTGGTGGTTGGCACGGTTGTACCTGACGCAGGTGCTGCAGGTGGTTGGACACCAGAGGGGCCAGGTCGGTCGGGGTCGTCCGCAGAGTGGTGAGAGTGGTCGCTGCCGGTGGGATCGGTCTCCTGCAGATCCGGGTCCTGTGAGTGTTCCCCCCCAGTGTTGGGGGGTGCAGCACGACGTTGACCTGTGTGTGAGAGAGACAATGTTAATTTGGATCCATGCAACATCCATGTTTCATCCGTTACAAAGTTGGCACATTTCCTCTTGGAATTAGGATCTGTCTTGCATTCCACTCACAGTGCACTTGTGCATGTGTGTGTCCCTTGGGCACCAATTTGGCCCCTTTCACTATGTGTGGCACAGTCTTACTTGCTGCGTCAAGTGTGACTGCAGTCAGCAGTGGAGTGTGCATATGTGCCGAGCTATGCATTTGCGCCTTCCTTGTAGCACTGTACATGTGCACATGGAGTGGATCCACACACTTATATGATGCAGGTGGCTGTCCTTGTGCTCGTGTACAGGTTGTAACATGGCCCTGCGTTTTGCCATGATGAAGAGGGGGGTTCTGGCACTGGCCACCCTTGTCTACATGCACGCAGTCCACCTACTGACGAGCAGACATTCACACACACCAAAGGACTGATTTGCTCTCCCTGTGTCTCCCTCCCTCTCTGTCCCCCTCTCCCTCCCTCTGTGTGTCAGCCTCCTCCCTGTGTCCATCTTCCTGTGTCTCCCTCTCTCTCAGTCCCCCTCTCCCTCCCTCTCTGTACCCCTCTCCCACCCTCTGTGTCCCCCTCTCCCTCCCTCCGTGTGTCAGCCTCCTCCCTCTGTCCGTCTCCCTCCCTCTCAGTCCCCCTCTCCCTCCCTCCCTGTCCCCCTCTCCCACCCTCTGTGTCCCCCTCTCCCTCCCTCCGTGTGTCAGCCTCCTCCCTCTGTCCGTCTCCCTCCCTCTCAGTCCCCCTCTCCCTCCCTCCCTGTCCCCCTCTCCCACCCTCTGTGTCCCCCTCTCCCTCCCTCCGTGTGTCAGCCTCCTCCCTCTGTCCGTCTCCCTCCCTCTCAGTCCCCCTCTCCCTCCCTCCCTGTCCCCCTCTCCCACCCTCTGTGTCCCCCTCTCCCTCCCTCCGTGTGTCAGCCTCCTCCCTCTGACCGTCTCCCTCCCTCTCAGTCCCCCTCTCCCTCCCTCTCTGTCCCCCTCTCCCTCCCTCTGTGTCCCCCTCTCCCTCCCTCCGTGTGTCACCCTCTGTCACCTTGGCCCAGCTTCCTGGACACACACTGTTAGCAGATCTTTGAGTGGCCCTTGGCCTGTTGATGTGAGTTTGTTTCTGATCTCCAGGCACCCATTTTGTCTGTTGTGTGTCTGTGCGCTGCTGCTGTGGTGGTGTGTGCTGCCACTCTTTCACACTGTTGGCTGTTCATTAGCTGCTGTCATGTGCAAAACAGTGCCTTCACCCCCATGTGTTGATGCAAGGCGTCCGCCATTTGCTGGCAAGTCATTCCTGTGTTGGGACACAGTGTTTGTCTGGCTGTGACCTAGGCCATATGGGCAGAGGGCATTGTTGTCTGCTTTGGAGTCGCACTATGTGATTCTTGGTGCCCAGCCTCCCGCCATCCGGGTTACCGTGTCATGTGTTGTTGTCTTCTGTGGCCTGTGACTTGACATTGTCCAGCTGGGTGCATGGGGCATGGTGGCAGCAGTGGCATGTGCCTGCTCATGGAGTGTGGTTGAGTAATGCGATGGCTTGTGGTGGTTGCGTGCCTGTTATTAATTTTGGTTGTGGTTGCAGTTCCCCCCATGTGAGGTGCGTTGTTTGTGTACTCACCCGGGTCTCGGAGTCCTTCTACTCCTTCAACTGCCTCCACCGGCAGTATGGCCATCACCCTCTCCTCCCAGGGATGGTACTGTACGGCTCTGCGGGAGGGCCCTCCTCCGGTGGCGTTGGCCTAGTCGTGTTCCTCCTGCCTCTTGGCTCTGACCCTCCTCCGCAGATCGTACCACCTGTTCTGGCAATCCTGCTTGGTCCTCCTGGTGTCCGCAACAGCATTCACAGCATCGACGATGGTCTGCCACATGGCTGTTTTGGCTGCCTGGCTGGTGCTTCTGACCAATGTTCCAAAGATCTGTGGCTCGACTCTGAGGATTTGATCAACAAGGACCTCCAACTCTCGGTGACTGAACTTTGGATTCTTGGTAGTGGGCATGGTGAGGGGTGTGGGTGGGGATGGTGTGGGTGTGGGGGGGGGTGTGGATGTTGGGGGGGGGGTGTGGATGGTTGTGTGTGTGTGTGAATGTGATGAGAGGGAGTTTGTGAGGGTGGTCGTGTGAAGGTGTGCAAGTGTAAGGTGTGGTGTAGCTTGTAGTCTGGTTCTGTGGTGTCTGGCAGCAGTGAGTCTGTTGCAAAGGCTCATGGTTTGTGTGTGTGGGCCCTTTTTATTGGTCCATGGGTGGGTGTGGCAGTTTTTGAATTTTGGGTGGGTGTGTTATAAGGAGTGGTGGTGTATTGGGCCTCTGTTTGTTTTTGGCAGTTGCAGGTCAGTGATTGTGTTATTTTAGTGGTTGTTGGCCATGTTTAGTGGCTGTGTGCCTTTCGAATGGTGTATTCTTGTGTTGTTTTATTTTGTCCTGGTTGTGTACGTGCGTTTTGAGCGTGTGTACGGTGTGTACATGGGCCATTTGGTTGTACGATTTCGTCCTTGTGTGTGGCTTTGTAAGACTCGTACATGCGGTTGTGATGTTGGGGCATGGGGTGCGCTCCGTACTTAGGAGGTTGTGTTGGGGGTGCGCCAGGAACGTACTGGGGTGGGGGTACGACTGGAACGTACTGGGGTGGGGGTATGACTGGAACGTACTGGGGTGTAGGTACAGGGGGGTACGACACGTCCAGGGGTGGGGGTATGACTGGAACGTACTGGGGTGTAGGTACACGGGGGGTACGACACGTCCAGGGGTGGGGGGTGTACATTGACGGTGGTACGACACGTACTGGGGTGGGGGGGTGTACATTGACGGTGGTACGACACGTACTGGGGTGGGGGTACGACTGGAACGTACTGGGGTGTACATGGACGGTGGTACGACACGTCCAGGGGTGGGGGGTGTACATTGACGGTGGTACGACACGTACTGGGGTGGGGGGGTGTACATTGACGGTGGTACGACACGTCCTGGGGTGGGGGTACGACTGGAACGTACTGGGGTGTAGGTACAGGGGGGGTACGACACGTCCAGGGGTGGGGGGTGTACATTGACGGTGGTAAGACACGTACTGGGGTGGGGGGGTGTACATTGACGGTGGTACGACACGTACTGGGGTGGGGGTACGACTGGAACGTACTGGGGTGTACATGGACGGTGGTACGACACGTCCAGGGGTGGGGGGTGTACATTGACGGTGGTACGACACGTACTGGGGTGGGGGTACGACTGGAACGTACTGGGGTGTAGGTACACGGGGGGTACGACACGTCCAGGGGTGGGGGGTGTACATTGACGGTGGTACGACACGTACTGGGGTGGGGGGGTGTACATTGACGGTGGTACGACACGTACAGGGGTGGGGGTACGACTGGAACGTACTGGGGTGTAGGTACAGGGGGGTACGACACGTCCAGGGGTGGGGGGTGTACATTGACGGTGGTAAGACACGTACTGGGGTGGGGGGGTGTACATTGACGGTGGTACGACACGTACTGGGGTGGGGGTACGACTGGAACGTACTGGGGTGTACATAGACGATGGTACGACACGTACTGGGGTGGGGGGGTGTACATTGACGGTGGTACGACACGTACTGGGGTGGGGGTACGACTGGGACGTACTGGGGTGTAGGTAGACGGGGCTATGACACGTACTGGGGTGGGGGTTCGACTGGAACGTCATGGGGTGTACCTAGACGGGTGGGGGTATACATATACGGGGGGTACGTGTCGGACGTACGGGGGCTGGGGGGAGTGTTGGGCGCGTATGCGGGCACATGTCCCCATGGTTGCTGTAGGAGTTCGGTGCGGACGGTGTTTTTTCCATACGGTTGTAACCTCGGACGCACGGGATGGATCGTGATTCCTCGGTCGGACTTGGATTTTCACGTTTGTACGGTAAATCGTCCGAGGACGTGTCGGACACATTTTCCGACCCGAGGACGTGTGGGGAATGATTCCCAGTGCGGTTCGTATGGACTTTTTACCATGCGAATCGTGATTGCCAGTTCGTACGGCACTTGTACGATTCGTACGGTAAAAAGACCCGATACGAGTCGCACGGGGGAATTTTTTGCCGGATCGTGATCGGCACCTTTGTCTTGAGAGACTTTACCGAGAGAGACTGGTCCTGACCCGTTCTGACACTTAGTTAGAATAGGTAACTATGAGAAATGATTTATTCTGATTTACTTTGACTAATTTTAGATAAAGCAATATAACTTTTAAACATGGTGTTGAATATTCTTTCTTGTCAATTATTGTGTACATTTTTGATCATTGTTGTATAGATTGTATAGAGTATGTTTAAGAACAACCACTATAATCAGGTCCTATCGCTTAGATATAGATGCAGGGTGGTTTAGGAGTTTTCTTCCCACAGGTTTATTGCTGGTAGAGTATTTGAGCGTATGTTAGTGAAATGGGCCCTAGCGTATGATGAATGTATGTGCGTGTAACTGTGAGATTACTCTATCCGTGGTAGTGGGCATATTTTTGATACCCTGATCTCTATCAGGATCAAAGAGTATATTTTCATACATTTTCTAAAAGCCATCTTGAAAATCAACTGCCTGGAGCCGTGCTTGTGCCTGTGTTTAGCGTCGTGCTCGATGCATCCCAGCGCTCTAACGTATATGTGGGTGGGCGCACTCTTGCACTAGCGACCCTGCTGAGCAGCATTCTTGACTCTTGCAGCTTTGGAACATACCGTCTCATTGGTCTCTCATCTCATCACATTGAACCATCCCAGGAGGTCCCAGGTGGTCATTCTGCCTGCCCATTCTCCATGCTCCCCTCTACAAACGTGAAGAGCAGATTTGTGCTCTTAACAAGGGGGTGCAGAAGCCGTCTATTTCTATGGCCCCTTTCAGCATCCTTCTGGCTACGATCAATCAGCGCGAGGACCATAAATGTCCCCCGGCCATTTAGGGAGCTGAGACCAAATTGATTGTTACGAAGATTTGACAAAGCACTCTTTGCCGGTAACTGATCAGCTTGGATCAACACTGGGCAGTCTGTTGAACTGAACTAGACCTGACATACGATCTCTGAGGTAGAGGAAGAAGTTGAAGCAGGTCTGAATACACCACAACAAGGAAGGCAGAGTGTGTCAGGGTTCTACCCAGTGCCAGTGATATCAGGAGGTACTATAAATGCATTGGGAAACCACTTCAGACCTCAGGAGCCACAGCAGGGGAGCCTGTGCGTCATCACTACTGCCGAGGAGGCAGCCGACTACAGCCCCCAGCGCGCCTTGTTGTCAGGAATGCCACAGGTGCACCCAATTTGTGCCAGGAGGCACTTGAAAAATGGACAGGGCTTCCCACAGTGCGGGAGACCACTTCAGACCGCAGGGGCCACAGCAGGGGAGCCCGTGTGACATCACTGCTGCCGGGGTGGCAGCTGACTACAGCCCCCATCGTGCCTTGCGGCAGGGATGCTGCAGATGCACCCAGTTCACGCCAGGAGGTGGTTGAAAAATGGCCAGGGCTTCCCCACTTCAAACCGTAGGAGCCACAGCAGGGGAGCCCATGCGAGATCACTGCTGCCGGGGCGGCAGCCGACTACAGCCCCCAGCGCACCTTGTGGTAGGGACGCCGCAGGTGTGCCCAGTTCACGCCAGGAGGCGCTTGAAAAATAGCCAGGGCTTCCCGCAGCGCGGGAGACCACTTCAGACCACAGGAACCACAGCAAGGGAGCCCGTGCGACAGCACTGCTGCCGGGGAGGCAGCCAACTGCATCACCCAGCACGCCTTGCGGCAGGGACGCCGCAGGTGCGCCCAGAGGCCGTCTATTTCTATGGCCCCTTTCAACATCCTTCTGGCTACAATCACTCAGCGCAAGAACCATAAATTTACCCCGGCCATTTAGGGAGCTGAGACCAAATTGATTGTTACGAAGATTTGACAAAGCACTCTTTGCCGGTAACTGATCAGCTTGGATCAACACTGGGCAGTCTGTTGAACTGAACTAGACCTGACATACAATCTCTGAGGTAGAGAAAGAGGTTTAAGCAGGTCTGAATACACCACCACAATGAAGGCAGAGTGTGTCAGGGTTCTACCCAGTGCCAGTGATATCAGGAGGTACTATAAATGCATGGGGAGACCACTTCAGACCACAGGAGCCACAGCAGGGGAGCCCGTGCGTCATCACTGCTGCTGGGGAGGCAGCCGACTACAGCCGCCAGCTCGCCCTGCGGCAGGGACCCCGCAGGTGCACAGGGTTCGCGCCAGGAGTCGCTTGAAAAATGGCCAGAGCTTCCTGCTGCACAGGAGACCACTTCAGATCACAGGAGCCATAGCAAGGGAGCCCGTGCAACATCACTGCTGCCGGGGAGGCAGCCGACAACAGCTCCCATTGTGCCTTGCGGCAGGGATGCTGAAGGTGCACCCAGTTCACGCCAGGAGGCGCTTGAAAAACGGCCAGGGCTTCCCCACTTCAGACCGCAGGAGCCACAGCAGGGGAGCCCATGCAACATCACTGCTGCCGGGGCTGCAGCAGACTACAGCCCCCAGCGCGCCTTGCGGTAGGGACGCCGCAGGTGTACCCAGTTCACACCAAGAGGTGCTTGAAAAACAGCCAGGGCTTACTGCAGCGCGGGAGATCACTTCAGACCGCAGCAACCACAGCAGGGGAGCCCGTGTGACAGCACTGCTGCCAGGGAGGCAGCCGACTACAGCCCCCAGCACGCCTTGCGGCAGGGACGCTGCAGGTGCGCTCAGTTCACGCCAGAGGGCGCTTGAAAAATGGCTAGGGCTTCCCGCAACGCGGGATGCGCTCGGGCGTGCCGGGGTTGCGCCCGGGCCAAGGGCGGGCCTTTCTGCGCATGTCCGCGGCCGGCCGAGGCAGGGCAGGGCCAGCCCCTTTGACTTTTGTTGTGCGACTTGGAACACTTGATCACTTGCATCAAAGTGTCTTCGGTGGAATGCAAGTAAGGCAGCTACAGTTACCGAACCTCACTTGACCACGACCAAGAACTGGTGAGATTCCACAATTGACTATTGATTACCTATTTAGTGACTGCCGGTCTAACTGTATCTGTTTGAGTTACTTTAACTGTTTGGCAGGAAGGGAGGCCTCTTTTATTTGTAAGACATCCGTAAGATACCTGATTTTGAGATTTCCATTTTCAACAGGCTTCACTCCTTTTCTGCTGGTTCAGCCTTACTGCACTCAATATAATTATTTGAAATATATGAATTGTTCGTATCCCAAGGTTTTCTGTAGAAGCTGCTGGGTATATCGTATGCTTAATTGTTCTTTTTACCCTGTCTTTTAACTTTTCCTTGCGAGGTCATTTTACTTGTATTCCTGTGTTTTTACTTAACATTTCTGCTTGAATACACTGCATTTGGCACTTTATATTTTTGTACTTTGCACTCTGTACTTTGCACTTACAGTCTCTATTGTCTCTATTGACGCTAGTGTATTTTCCCAGCTAGTAGCAGTGTGCTTTCTAGCACATTTTTTTTCTTTTTTTTTAATCCTCCCTTAAGTATTTTAACTTGTGAGTCCCCTAAAGATTTTTTTGTTTTTTTAGCTCCATATATTTGCACTTGGCTAATTCCTAGCCCCTAAGTTATTACACTTGGCACTTTGGATCTTTGGATCTAGTATTCCGTATTGTGCATTGCACTTTTCTACTCCACGGGGGACCTGTAATGGCGAGGCGTAAATTACAAAAAATAGCTACTGAACCCCCATGTCCCACCATTGACTCCTACCTAGTGCGCGCCGTTAGCGCAATCAACGTCGAGATTGATAGAGCTGAATGTCGCCTATCATTAGGTCTTGGTACGGTGACAGAAGGGATTGTTGGTGAGGACACTGGAGAAGCCCAGAAAAAGAACACACACCTTAGGGAACTTTCCCGAAACGAGCTACCAGGCAGCACTAAGCCAGTAGAAACCATAGGGGACCCTGGTTTTGTTCCATCTATGCAGACTGACACACTACGATTAAACTCGCCTAACGGTTCAACCTCCCCAAAAAGAAAAAGTGGCTGCAAGAGAGCCAGGTAAAGATAGGGAACAACAAAAGCAAGAAAGGACCACCACAGAAGGTGTCAGTCCAGTCCAGTGAAGAGATCTTAGTCCAAGGGCCCCAACAAACTCTCTAGTCACTGAAATTGCAGCCCTTATAGTAAAAATACTAGAAGAACTGCTCAAACCACTCTATAATAAACTAGACAATTTGAACGAAGAATTAGATAAGATCCCCGGTGTGTTAAAGAACACCAGTGGCAGCGCTGGGGAAAAGATGAATATAGCGAAGGGAGGCCCACAGTCTACTCAGGAGAAAGCTGCCTTTTACAATGCACCCAGTAAAACAACTAGTAGAAATGCAAGCCGGGGGCCCGGTGATAAGGGGACCATAGGGAGCAAAAAAGGGCAAAATGAGAATATAACTTACCACAACCGAGCCAACAGAACCCGAATAATTGCCCAAACCAACCCAGAGGGGACAGACATGACCAGAGACAGCTAACCCCAAATTTTACCAACTTAGGTGTAAGTGGGGCCACGGTGAGTAGATCCGCTGTTTCTATAAATTTACCACCAGAATGTTGCCCTATGTGGCAGTCCTGGTCAATGTACCCAAGCTACAGCTGGGCCAAATGGAATCGGATGATACCCTAAAAAATAATGTGGTCCATTGGCTAGACAAGAATTGCGGATTCCCTGTGGGATGCGCTAACCAGATCCTTTTAACAAGAAGAGTAAGCTGGATTGGTCCCACCGCTAAGAGTGTCACAGGAGATTGCATTAGTATCAATTTTAGATGTCCCAGCTGGGCAAGGAATACCATAGAAAGAGCAGTGGCTCCATTACACCATGAACAGAAAGTGTCACTACAACCCCTTGGCTTTTTTTATAGACACCTCAGTCCTGTACCCAATAGGGGAACTATTGGGTCCGTCCTAGCGAGAAACCCATAGTGCCACTCCACCCGCAATATGCACTCTCAGTGCCTAACAGAATTCATGCCCTGAGTACTCTTCAAGATAATGATTGACTAAATGCTGCCTGTTTACCCAATATGGAGCCTGACCGCAATGGAGAAGAGATACTGGGAGCGGGCTCACCAAAAGATGACAATCTAATAACGACCATCCCAAATACCCCATTGAACGTCTTGGGTCTTCATGAAGAGTTACCACACACAAGTAGGGCAGAGGAAGGAGTATGTGAACGTCCTGATGATAAAACAGAGGAAACGGCTATACGATTGCCATGTGGAATATAGCTGGTTTGGCAAGTAAGAAGGATTCATAGGATGGCTAGACTTTATTAATAATCAGGACATAATCTGTATGCATGAAACCTGGAGCACAAAACAGGTCCATATAGCAGGGCTCACATCATATGGCTTATTGGCATTACCCTCGCCAGCAGGTAGAGCCAAGGGAGGGCTCTTAATCCTCACTTCGAAAAAACTTCCAGCAATTGGTAAAAGGTCAATCACAATAGGTGAACATTCACAGATTTTATGGTTATAATGTTAAGATGGCAGTAATGTGCTTCTAGTCAAACTTTATAATATTGTTTTTGATTCAACTAGCTGTAATTAAGTATTTGAATTGGAAAAAGGGCTTGACAACTTGATTAGATCATTGAGAACCAATTTTGCAATTATCTGGGTTGGGGATTTCAATTCGCAAATATGCCTACTGTCTGTGACTAAAGCTTGTGGATACAAGAACGACGAAGGGGATGACTGCATACACGTCCCTCACAATAATTATGGAGGTGTATTAAATACTATGATGGCAAAGTATGACCTTGATTTGCTGCAATGTGCATGTGATACTAACAACGGTTTGATTCAAACTTACATCGGATGATCATGTGCTGATTTCTATGACTATTGTACCATTGTGTTCTACCCCAAGGATCGAACAGCTGTTACTGAGTGATCACAACTGTATGGTAATGCAAATATTGGTATGGGGCAATAAAAGTGTATTCCAACAAGTCGTTATCGACAATATCGCCCCGATGAGATCAAATGGAACACAAATAAAATGAAAGGGGGTAGACCCGATCAAAGTATTCAACGATATCGTTGTAAAATGCGGTGCAGAGATCTCCCACTACCTTAATGAAGAGTCTAGTCATATTATGATGATAACTAGCTTTCGTAAAATTAGCAGCATTATTGACGGGATTCTGACTGCCCCCATTAGGGCTACATGTACACAAAACAGGGGATGGTTTAATCATACATGCACCCTTGCTTCCAGACTATTGAAACAGGCCCATAACAATAGCCCAAGGAATCTGGAACAGTTAAAAAATTCAAGATTCAGTTAAAAATCCCCCCTTAAAATGAGGAAAAGAGAGCTACAAGAGCAAGCGTGGGAGAAATTCTCAATGGCAGTGGACATGTCTAATAATAAGCTCTTTTGGGACACTTTGAATTCGCCTTTCCTAAAAAATGACTCACTCCCAGAATTACTATGTCATATTAGTTGCGATGAATGGGTGTTGCACTTTTCTGGTATTTTTTAATCACCTGACCACAAAGCTCCCAGATCCTTTAGCTGAACACACTCAAAGGGGTCAGCTATACCTCTTAACATTACACTTGATGAGGTTATGGCAGCACTAAACGGAAGTAGTGGAGGGAAAGCCTCGGGTCCCGACAGAGTTCCAATAGACGTTTACAAAACATTACCTGATCTGTGGAGTCCCGTCCTTACCAAAGTTTTTAATGCAGCCGTGCTAGAGGGCGCACCATCCACCTGGTGCCAATCGGTAATTATTCCGATTTATAAAAAAGGGAATAAATCGTAAGCTAAAAATTATCGCCTGATTTCACTCTTAGATTCATCGGTCAAAGTGATGAGTCAGGTGTTATTAGCAAGATTGGAGGAGTGGGCTACCGACAATGAGATTTTATCACCAGCACAATACGGTTTAAGAAGAGGGCTAGGTATGATTGAGCAATGTACTAATTTGGAGCTTTTAATAGGCAAATACTCATGCGCCAAACAGGGGATTCTTTATTTATGTTATGCAGATCTCAGCCGTGCCTTTGATCTTGTTGACCATACTATCCTCTGGCCAGTTCTGCTTAAATTAGGGCCCCCGAACCTATCATTTTTTTCCTTGCGAGGCTGTATGAGAAATTACCAGCAAGAGTGCGGTATGGCACCAAGGCAAGTGCACCCCCAATTGTGAGGTTAAATCGGCATCCGCCAAGGCTGTGTCTTAGCATTGCTGCTCTTTACATTATTTATAAATGAGGTTGACAAAGCCCTCAAGTTGGTGCAGGCTGATGCACCCCAAATCGCAAACCGATCTATACCGGTTCTGCTTTAAACTTATAGATAGGTTTAGTGTCTTTATCACTAGTCGGAAGTTACTAATCAATAAAGCAAAAACTTTTACCATGGTATGTGGACGGAAACCCAAGAAATCTAAAACATTTTTTATTGATAGCACTAGAGTGGAAACTGTTAATAACTTTTGCTACCTAGCAATAACTTTCTCAGATAAGGGTAAATGGTCGCATGAATTATCCAACATCCGCTCAAAGATGATGAAGAGCGCCTATGGGGTCTTCCGTTTCGCATCTAAATTGGGCGATCGCTGTATAAAGGATATGATAGACATATATAAAGCTAGATGTGCCCCTATTGCTTTAAATGGCGCAGGGGTGTGGGGTCACAAAACTAGTCAGTCTCTACAGCAAGAACATAATTCTTTCTTAAAACATCTTTTATGTCTACCCCCATCTGCATCCACAGAGATAGTACACAGGGAAGTGGGAATAAAATACCTATCAGACCTGATTGCTTTGCGGCCTCTAATGCTCTGGAGATCTATTTGTGTAAAGGACGAGACAAAATTAACCCAAGCAATTATTCTGGACGGTTTAAAATTGGACTATAGTCATCATATCCCATGGATAAAATAGAACATATATCTCCATGATGAATTGTTTAAGATTAATACCAATGACAATGTTGAGTATATAGTATGTCTGCCACAGCAGGGACAAAAAAATATATTTCTGACTCACAAAAATGAGATCCGCATGAGACTGGTTGGTGAGCAAACCACATGTTTATTTTATAAAACAATTGCAGATGGGGATGACTTTCAAGACTATTTGTCCATTGTTAACAAACCCACACATCATTTTGTCTTATCAAGACTGAGACTAGGAATAGCACATCACTTAGTTGCTTTTCCTGAAATTAAAATGCGGCCCACAACACTATGCCCTTGTAATGAGCATTCTATGCACTTTCTACTCTTTTGTGATTTTTATTCGTATTTTAGACGTTTTTACCATAAGCCATTGTTAAAAAACACAAAGTAAGAACAACTAGCGCTGCTATGAATTCATTAATTGCACTGAAAGATCCTGGGATATGTTTTTATGTTGCGTCCTTTATCTTAAAGTAATTTTATGTGAGAAAAAGCATTATCATCCCTAACTATTTTTAATGTAATTAATCAACCATATTGTTCCTGTATAACTAATTGTGTTTTACTATTTGGATCTATTTGTTTTTATCTGTGATTTTCTAGTTGTTAAACATACCGAATAAAGCTTGCTGAACTGAACTGCATGGCTTTCACATTTTAGTGCGGTGGTGGGGAACACCACACTAAAATCTGTTAGTCTAACCCCTGATGTGGGGTACTTGGTAAGGCTGCCTTGAGACAAGCCAGTTAGAAAAAGACAACCATATATGGGGTTCAGTAAGCCCTTAACACTATGGAGATCTGGTGTCACTGCCTTTTAAACAAACCAAACAGTAAGCCTTGGAAAATGTGTCTTTGGAAGAATCTGCTATAAAATAACCTTAATCTGAGGAGAGCATCTTTAGAATTGGAACTTTAAAAAAATATCCGCAAACAACAATTAGACGAAATGCTGTAAACATCGTCATCCATATCATGAACAGGTGCGCTGGCTCAGAGCTGAGTGCCCCCTTTTTATCGAGTTTGTATTGACAAAGTGCTTTCGTTTTACTCGGAATTTCTCCAAGTTCATATTTTCAGACAGCACAGCTTAAAAAGGATAGATCAAAGGTTTTCTCTTTGTTTTGCCAAGATTCTCTGCCTGGAAATAATGCATTAAGACTGAGTTGTGTTGCAAATGGAAAACAAAATACTCTGAGAACCCATACATTTAGGGTCAAGGTATGGCAGCAGAAAGAGGATAGCATAAGGAGGAGTAGGGTCTGACCGTCAAGGTATACATTTTTTTTAAAAACTCTGCATCATAGAAATTGGAAACAAGGATAAACGTGGGAGTAAATCTGTTCTGGTGTACTTAATTGGTCACAAAGAGGCTGCGTTTTAAAATATCTTATGGGGTTAAGGAAACTGCTGCTGAGATTTTTGTGTGCCCAGCAATCTTCAGGATATAATAATAATAATGGCAAGATAACTCTGTAGGTTATTACACTTGCTGGGTGGATCTGTGCTATGTCTAGTCACAGTTTTGACTCATTAAGTAGCATGGAGGATTAATGTGCCTGCTGCACAGCGCATTATGTAACATGCAGATCACTGATTTGGAACTTATGTAGCTAGGAAAGTGGGTTACGCCTTTTGATATAGACAGCCTTTTGTTATTTGCAGTTCATAAGTTACACTACTTCTAATAAAGCACAGTAAGTTATGGACCAGCATCAAGGAGCTGAATGCAAACTGCAAGACACAGGATTAGCAGCTATTGGTTTTATTTTTTATTAACCAGTTGTTATTATAAGGTTTCTAAAGAGGGTTCTATTCGGTAGTAATGAAAGATTACTATTACAGACAACCATAACCACTGCGTTACATTTTAATTCCTGACTTGCGGGCCAATTACGATGTCGTTAGGAAAGCCTTCCCACCGAATCAGGTTGGGAATGCTTTCCTAACAAATCGTATTCTGGGAGTCCTACCGACTGATTATGATGTGTCTGGATGCTTACGGACTCGGTTCGGTCGGACTGCCATTGACTTCAATGGGAGCCTGTGTCCCTAACGAGAACACAGGCTCCGATTGAAAAAAGGGGTGGTTGGGGAAATCCTTGCACCCTGTAGTGGGCACCCCATGGTGCCTGCCACATTGTGTATGGTTGGGAAGAGGGGTTCCTTGGGCATCCCCACGGGCCATATTCGGAAGCCTCCAGGTGAAGGGGTGCCCACAACGGGCCCCCAAAGACCGATTCCCAAAGCTGTTTCGTCTCAGGCAAACCGATACAAAACGACTGTCCGAATCGGTCATCGTACTCGCTCGTTCGGAAACCGTCTTCATTGGGCTGTACGAGTCAGATCCGAATGACGTGGGATGCCTGAATCCCATTCGAAACTGATTCGGACAGCCCGGACAGCTTCCTTGCATCGTACTCAGTCGTCCAGAAGGGTGGCCGATTCGGTCGGATACAAGGGTTCCGAATCGGATTTGACAATATCGAATCCCATCCAGAGCCCTTCCTAATGGCATTGTAATCAGCCCCTTGGTGTTTCTCCCATGCATATTGTTTTAACGTATAATAATGCCTATCAGTAAGAATGATATGTGACTCCTAAACCTTCGTAAACCACTTTAGCTTATGTAAAATTACCCACAATATGGATTTCACACTTGAATGGTTTTCTCTGTATTTGTGTGTGATATGTAAAGTGCTCTGACACCCTTGACTGGGAGGAATAATGCTATAAAAGAAATATATAAAATATAAATTAATGCTATTTAATTTGTTATTTGTATGCTTACTTCCACAGACAGATGCATCTGACATTATTACAGTGCATGCATTCCTCTTACATACAGGGACAGGGCTTGAACAAAGTCAAACATTTCCTCCAAATCATAGTTTCTCTTAAGGACTTGTGAACTGATAACAAGCTGTGTGCTTTTGTTTCCTTCAATTGCATTTCCATCTAAGTGTTGTGGTCCCAGTCAGGATGATGCTGAAGAAAAGAAGGGTTAATGGTCGTCTGAATTAGGCTTCTGTTTTCAGCCTAGCTGAAAGTGAAAATAATAAATCCCCTCATGCCTGCAAGTTGCTGCTCAGACAGAAAGCACACAACGTGCAGGCATTGCTGAATGTGTTCTAGTCTTGGCAGATTAAACCAGGGCATATTCAGCATATTTCGCTGGGTCTAGCCTGGATTAAAAAATCCGGCTCAACAATAGCTGTGGGATCTGGGATCCAGCTGGATTCCTTTCTTTTCCTTCATTGATTCAGAAAAATTGTGAGCTAAATGTATGCACTACAGATAACACAAATGCATAAAACCAGTTGATTGGCTCTGCACTGATCTAGTGCAACTTTCTTGAAATGGCTGTTGTACAATTTTGCACTGAAATTTGCCAACAATGCCCAATATAAAATAAACATTTTCACTGTGCAATTGATGGAAAAAAAAATGAAAAATGCACTGAGAGAATGGTACAAAATTAACTCTTGCCAAATCAGTTAGTGCAAATATTGATTTCAAATTTTTACTGCGCAAGGGCTATGTTAGATAATCTTCTGTTAGTAAGGTGACATAGATGTGCCATAGTTAAAGCTTCTCTGAAGATCAGTAGCTGGCGTATAAGGGACTTATAAAACGTCCCAAAATAAGCATGATATTATAATACTGCACTCTGAATTACTGATACAGCAGGGAAGGATATATGCAGATTCTCCTAGCCAGTAGTGGAGGAGAGTCCTGATTTTATTAAAGACGAAGGAGGAGAATGTTATGCAGTCTCTTTTCGTACTGTTGAATATTTACAGCTCTTAAATGCTCTACAATACCCACAGCCCTTCACATCCAGGCCGGAAGTGGCATAGACGCAATAAATCAGTCCACCATATAATACAGCTAAATACAAATTACTTCCTCTTTTTTTGATGTGTCCATGAAGACTACAGCTGTGTGTAAATTGAAATAACAAAAATAAAAGAATAAAATATAACCAGAAGCAACATTAGATTCTCTGGTCTCATTTGCATTTCTTCATGCAATAACTGTCCAATCCCAAGAAAGCAGTCTCCTTCTGGTCTTTCGAATTCCGACATCTCAGGTTGTTGTTTGGTTAGCAGCCACTGTTGCTAGAATTGATAGCAAACAAATATTAGCCTCAAATCCCAGGGAAGGTTATCTACAGAGGTGGGATAATACTCAACTCCTTTGTCTTTAATAAAATCAAGAGTCTCCTTCACTACTGGATAGAAGAATATGTAATTTTATTACAAGACAGGAGGCTCATAATATGCATTTTCAAAGCATATCCACAAAAGTCATTACTGCATGATTCACATCCTTCCAATAGAATGTTTTAAAAGTACATACCCTAGACCAGCCTGCTCAATTAAGGGTGTCCTCTAACATAGCCCTAACCCAAAATGATTTAGAAGCCATAGTACCCTAGCTGAGTGTGCCCCACAGTATCCACTATCCACTCTAGCCAGAGCCCTCACCCCATTTCACCCATCTACTCAACTTAGTTGATGCTATTGGGGAAAATGGTTTACGTAGAACAATCATCAATTGTGGTGTCTTTGTTGTTAAATTTTTAGTTGCTTATATATACTGATGGAGGCACCTCACTACACATAACTTCGGGTGTGTACGAAAACTAGGGAATTCCGCAAAAGTAGATGCATTCTTAGTAAGTCTTGTAATACGGAAATGGAAATCAACAGGGGACAATTGCACAGCAGAAATATCCAGTGCCCTTACATCTAACTCTGCTTTAAAGGACACTAGACACAATAGTGTTACCAATTTAGCACATAACAGTTTGAGACATGAACTATCATTATCATCCCATGAATCAAATAAACACAAGCCCAGGTTGATATCCAGCGTACAGAACGTCTAGGTTTAGGGAGATTCATATACTTTACCCCTTTCAATAATCCATCCACCAAATAATGTTTCCCAATTGGTTTCCCATCATCCTTCTGATGCCCTGCTGACACTGCTGACCTTTAACTGTTTACTGTTCTGTGTGATTTCTTACCAGTTTCCAGAGAGGCCAATAAATTTAGCACACCTGTGACCTCTGATGAAATGAGATCAAGAACTCTTTCCAAACACAAGCTACTCCATTCCTCCCAAGTTGAGCTGTACGTCTTGCCTGTACACCTGGCCCTGGAAGTCCTAATGTGCCCAGAAGCTGTCTCCAAATGTCCTTGCACATCCATCCACATCCTGAAAGGTTCCATCCCACCATGATTAGCTTGCCCTGTATTACCAGATTCTGCCTGCAGCCATAATGACTCCTCACGATCTGTGGCAAGACTGTCAAGAGGATAGAACAATTCACCATCAGTTGCAACAGAGCAGGGTACCAGACTTGAATCCTCCAAAGTGGTGTCCCCACTCCCACCCCTACTGACTGCATATTTGAGCTCGGGATCTGAAGATCATAACAAAAAAATGGAAAAGCATACTGCTTTTCTCCAGATCAATCTCAAAGGAAATAGTCTATTCCTAATGCCTCTAGAGCTTGCCTACTGCTGAAGAACTTCTGCAGCTAAGCTGTTAAGCCTGGAATCAAAAATGTCCAAACTGAACGGACTCTAAACCTAGGTCAAGGTGCTGAGCAATAGCAAATCCAGACCCTACTTACTGCTGTCACAGATGTCTCTTAAATACCAATTGGCCACTGCATTGGATGGACCTGGACCGCTACCAAAGAGATTTCATGCTGGAGACAAAACTTCCAGTTAGCTCCGGCTAGTTCCACTAGAGGTTTTGACATATCATAGAGGTTGTTGATATATCTGACTGCAGTCAAATTATCCATATGAAGAAGAACTGCACAATTCACTTTGTCTTCACTTCTACTAAGCTTTAGAATGCTAAGGAAACTTCAAGGTTCTCTAAACAATTTATCTGCAGTGAGGACTCCCTCTTGGACCATCTTCCTCCAGTCGGGAAGGTGCCACACATTGCTGCCCATCCACATAGACTTGCAACTGATTCTAATACAACATATGGTAAAGCAGGAAAAATGGCCCACCAGTTCCATGCCTTCAGATGATGAAGCCAGCAATGTATTTCTGCATTTGCTTCTTATTCTAAAGGAATCATCTGAGAATAACTTACACCAATTTGTAGATGTCTTATTTTTAATATCTGAAGCACTCTGTAATAAAAGAAATCCAGGAATATTGCTTGAATGGTTGAAGTAAGTAGACCCAGCAACCTCAGCAAGTGTCTGAGAGAGATCTGAGTCAGAGTTAATGTCTCCCTCAACTCCTTTCTGAACATTATTTAGCTTTGCTTCTGGAAGCGTCAAAAACATTTGCCTGAGTCCACCAAGAGATCTAAACAATCCATTCTCCTTCCGGGAATCAAATCTGATTTCTCTAAGCTTATTATAAACCCCAGTCCTTGAATCAAATCTACCACTTTCTGAACTTCTTCTAACAATAACTCATTTTCTTGTCCCAGAAAAATTATATTGTCCAGGTAACCTATCATCCTTAACTGCTGTGATCTGATGACTGCCAACACTGACTTTAATAGCTTTCTGAAAAACCAAAGGGATGGAAGAAAGACCAAAATGAAGGGATCTGAACCTGTACACGTGTCCTTCCCAAAAAAATTGAAGATATTTCCTGTGGCTGTGAAGTCTGCGTACTGTTAAATAAACGTCTTTTAAATCCAAACCTACTACCCAGTCCCCTTGCACAGCCTTAAGTATTTCCCATTTCACTCTTTTCTTCATATTGTCAGCAAATTCAGCTCCTGTCTAAAATAGTTAATATATATATATATATATTTATTTATTTATTTTTCTCGGCCCCCGCTTGACGAATCACCCCGAGACTTTCAGGATAGGAGCGGACCGGAGCGGGCCACGAGTTTTGAAAATTCCAAGAGGATTCATCAACCGGCGCCAAAGTTATTCCAAATAGAGTGTTGCGGATTTCCTATGGATAATAAGTCCTAACTATAACTACCTACTGACGACCGCCAGTAGGTAATATATATATATAGTCACACACTTACAAAATTGACACACACAATAAGGATATCACATGGGATCAGGTGTGAAAGTGTCCCATGGTCACAGAGTCCACCTGCCACCTGGGCATCATTATTGGCCTAACATTCCCGTACTCACACAGACGAAGCACCACATGGTCTACAACAATACAAGCTTCCCTTGTTCACACAGAATATATATATCACAACTCCAAGCAAAAAAGCGAAATCTTTGGAAATATGCACAGAAAATGGGTACTGCATGGGCATCGGGTGAAAACACACACAGGCACACACACACAAAGAACGGGTACCACATGGGTCTCAGGAGTGCAAGTTTCATTCTTACATATAGAACATGTACCACTTGGATAGTAGCAATGCAAGCTTCCATTGTACACAAAGCCACCACATGAACATCAAAAATACAAGCTTCCCTTGAACTAGCAAAGAATGATTACCAAAGAACATTACAAGTTCAAGCTTCCCTTACACACCTATACCAGGTAACAGGTGAGCTGTAGCAGTGCAAGTTCTACTGAAGATACTCAACTAGTATAACAGAGGCAACAACTGTGCTAGCTTCTCAAAGACACAGACATGGACAACAGCTTTCATATTACAATTTGCAAAGCAAATTTAACCCCTTCGGTTTCGGACGGCCGGGAGTCGCCCGACACACCAGTGCTCATGTGCGTCAGATGGCTCCAGGTCATCCGCGCACAAAGCACTGGAAATCTCTCTGGTGTGGGCACCAGAAGGATTTTTTTTCTCACCAGCAGCCTCAGGAGCTGGGGAAGAGCTTCCCTAGCTACTGAGACTGTATCTTTAGTTTCTGTGCAATGAAGATCAGCGTGCACATCACGCTGACCTAATTGCACAGAAACTGAAATGAGCCAAGAGACTCATTTCAGTTTCACTTTCTACGTGCTCAGTGGACTATCTCAGCCCTCCGAGCACGTAGAAAGACAAGAGAGGTATCATTGGAAAGGGGAGTGTTAGACCTGGCACCATTGGCGTGGGTCTCCCTTCCATTTTTTTGCTGTTGCCTCCTGTGTTTTTGCTATGTTTTTGCTGGTCTAGATGCTTTGGGCGCTTTGCCACTGCTGTTCAATGCCAAAGTGCAAGTGCAAGTGCTCCCTATTGTAAATTGTTGTAATGGATTAGTGACTCCATGATTGGCTTATTTGATTTACTTGTCAGACACAAGTACAGTGCACCATGTGTGCCCAGGGCCTGTAAATCAAATGCTGCAGGTGGGCTTGCAGCACTGGTTGTGCCACCCACAGAAGCAGCTTGTGAAATGTGGCTCAGGCCTGCCATTGCACAGACTGTGTGCAGCCTGGGGCTGCCATGTCGACTTGGTAACCCACTTGCCAGTCCCAAAACCTTCCCTTTTCCACATGTTAGTCACCCCTAAGATAGGCCCAAGGTACCCCCATGGGCAGGGTGCGTTGTATGTAAAAGGTAGGACATGCCCTGATGTGTGTGGCATGTCCTGATAGTGAATTACAGCCAATGTCACTATTGCAAGGCTACCTGTTCCCATATGTCAGAATGGGCAGTTTGATTATAACATCTTATAATCCTAACTGATCCAGGGAACTAGGTAGAAATTCGAGTTTAGTATGCCTGAACTCAGAATGTTAAAATACATCTTTTAATGAGGGTGAATTTTACATTCTGTGTTTGAAAATACCACTTTTAGAAAGTAGGTATTTTCTTGCCTAACCATCCAGCATGCCTCTGCTAGGTTTGTGTATTCCATGTCTGGTTTGTGAGTGACAGGGGGCTGTAGAGGGCCTTGGCTCCAGCAGTCTGATGGGTCTGGGCTGGGCTGAATAGGACCTGCCTTGAAAAGAGAGTGGGGGCAGAGAATTCCTTTCACTGACCTGAGCCCTCATAGAATAGAGAGTAGGGGGAGGAGATTTCCTTTCAGCTACCTGGGCCAGGTCTGCTTTCAACAATGCTGTCTCTACCTCCTGCCAGGAAGCTGCACAGAACTGGTTTTGGCTGGGCACAGGCACCCTCTGCCTTCCGAGGACAAAGGATTTACTGGTATAAATATTGGGGCCCAGAACTTTATATCACTTCTGGGAATCAAGACAAACCTTTGCCAAAGAGAAGAACCAAGGAAGCTGAAGGAGGAGACTGCCCCCATGCTGTTTTGCTATTTCTGGGGTTGACCTGCAGTGGTTACTTTATTTGCCAAGGAAAGGGAAAAGGGACTTTTGTGAACTTTTCCTAATCTGGAAGAAGAATCTCCAAGGGCTTGAAGTGTACTTGCCTCCTGCCTGAAGTCTCAGGGATACAAGACTTCACCACCAGCTCCCCTAAATTCCCTTGCTGGGAATTCTACCTGCAGAGAGGTGCCTACTGTTGTTTGGGCCCTCCAAGAAGACTGTGTGTCTCTGGGAGCTGGAAGCGCGACGCAACGAGAAGTGTGTCACCGCTGCCGCAGTTGTCTTCGCACCACTGAAGAAGCGTGCCACCGCCGCTGCAGCTGGTTGTCATAGCATCGCCGAGAGGAGTGTGTAGCATCCCCGGAGAAGTGTGTCACTGCCATAGAGGTTGTCATCACATCACCGGAGAAGCGTATCGCAGGGCCTGTTGCGGCTCAGAAGTTACCGAGTTCGCCGCACGGCCATTGGGCAAGCACGCATCGCATCCACATTGTCACATCGCATCAAAGACGCCATTTTGTCGCACCACACCGGATCGTTGCATCGCATCAGGGTGCTATCTTGTCGCATCGCACTGGATCACAGTAAGAAACCGACGCATCAACTCCCCACACAGTAAGGAAGTGAGCATCAACTCCCCTGCACAGCAGTAAGGAATCGACGCATCCACTCCCCTGAGTGTAAGGAACGGCGCATCAACTTCCTTGCGACCCTTTTGTTTGTTTTGCGTGACGCATCCAAGGTACTTTGAGAGTAAAGTGTCGCATTTACCATCTACATTGAACTAAGCTATTTCTACCATTTTAAAGACTTATTTGTGATTAGAGTATTGTGGATTTTTGTCGTTTGGTCATGAGTAAAGTTTAGTAAATATTACCTATTTTTCTAAACTGGTGTGGTGTCCATTTGTGGTGTTTTCACTGTATTACTGTATGTGTTCACAAATGCTTTAACACTCCCTCTGAGATAAGCCTGTTTGCTCGTGCCAAGCTACCAAGGGGGTAAACAGGAGTTATCTAGGAGTGCATCCCCTTATCCTGACAAGAAGCAAGGGTCCCTATTTGGACAACGGTACCTACCTCTGCCAACTAGAGACCCCCATTTCTAACATTGGTGGTCAGCGGTGAGGATTTGGACTTGCATTTGTGACCCATATACAGTGATTGGTGTACACTACTAGTGAGTGCAGACCATAACGCGACCACATACATTCTTGGTAGAATTTTCCTTGGAACTTCTTTTTGCTTTTTGAGAACTGCCAACTGTTTTTCACCATGAGCAAAGCAGCATCCATTGCATCTGTTGACATTGATTTTGAAGAAGATAGGATTGACACCTACACTGTGTCTTACCTCAAAGGTGCTTGCAGGAAATTTAAAGTCTCCATGAAAGGCCTCACCAAGAAAGAGGAATACAAAAGGCACTGAAGGCCTGGGTAGAATCCAGGAATGCCAATGAGCATCCTGAAGAGACTAGGGAGGAGGTAGGGAATTTGGATCGGCAGCTAGAGGGGCCAGTAGGCCTGAATGGGAGGAAAGTGTCTTCCAGAGTAGGTAGCAGTGTTTCTTCAAAGGATCTGTCCCCAAGAGATTTGGAGGACAGGGAGAGAGATAGAGTGCATAAGATGGAGCTGACCATGTTCCAATTAGGTGGTGAGATGGAGTTGGAGAATAAGAAGTTGGCCTTGGAAGAAAAACGAATGCATTTGGATCATGAGAGGATGTTGAGGAAATTGGAAGTGAAAGCTAAAAGTTTAGAAATGTCTCCCTCTGGTGGCAGCGCATCATCCGTGCCTGTAGAAAAAAGAGTGTTTATTCCCAAGGATGTCATTAAGGAGTTTCATAGGAATGAATATATTGGGCAATGGTTTCAGGCCTATGAGGTAGCTATGACCTCCCACCGGGTCCCTGAGAAGGATTGGGGATTGGGGTTGTGGGGGCAGTTCCTCAGTGATGGGCGGGATACCTTATTGGAATTGCCTTCTGAGGATCAGGAGCCTTGATGACCAGGTATGGGTTGACCCCTGAGCTTTATAGACAAAGGTTTAGGAATTGTAAGAAACTGGAGTCTAGCACTTGACTAGAATATGTGACTTTTTTTTGCAGAGCATTGCATGGTTGGGTGAAGGGTAGCAAAGTGAATGATTATCAGGGGCTCTATGATTTGTTGGCATGGGAGCACTTGTCTAGTAATTGTTTTCCAGAGCAACGCCAGCACCTTATTGATAGCAAGCTGACTAACCCTAGGAAGCTTGCTGAGGTGGCGGACCGCTGGGTGAGTTCCGGATCCACAAGGGTCATGTGGGAGACTTCGCCAAAGGTGGGCAGGGTCCCCAGCAGAAGAGTGGGGGGACAAGGGTAGAGGGAGTTCCAGAAAGGGCCCCAAAGTAATCCCCAAGGGAACCAAGGGAAGGGTTCCCAACCTCCCCCTGAAAAGAAGCCAGGGGCCCAGACAGGTAAACCTGTTTATAAGGGACCCTTGAAATGTTTTAAGTGTGGTGAGGTGGGCCACCGTTTCTATGATCCCCAGTGCCCCCAGAGAGAAAAAACAGCACCCACTGGCGCACTGGCTGTGTGCATAGATAGTGTTTGGCTGTAGGGCCGGACTGACCGTAGCGGGCATTTCCCCAGTGGGCCGGAGTTGTGTGGGCTGGTTTTCTAGCTGTGGGGGGAAGTTTTGTCACTGGAGGCCGGTTTTACAGCAGTGCTGCAATATCGGGCCCCAGGAACAAAAGCGGGAGCAGTGCTTTTTGCTACCATGTCCCCCTTCTAGGGCCGGTCGAGCAGCAATATGCCAGGGCTGGTTGCTGTTCCCAGTCCGGCCCTGCTTGGCTTGTGGTGTGCGGGGATGGAGCTTAGCTTGGGGAGTGCATGGGTGGCGCTTGGCTGGCAGTGTGCATGGATATTGCTTGGCTGACTGTGTGCATTTATAGCATTTGGCTGGCAGTGTATGTGGATGGTGCTTGGCTGGTGGTGTGTGTGGATGGCGCTCGGCTGGCTGTGTGCGTGGATTTACATTTCACCCCAACAGCCTTGTGAGCTGGGGAAGGGCTTCCCTAGCTCCAGAGGCTTTCTCTTTGGTTTCTGTGCAATGACGATCAGCTCTCGCATCGCACTGACGTCATTGCACAGAAACCGAAACTGAAATGAGCCGATAGGCCAGCCGCGGGCCGTGCAGGTAAGAGCAGTGGGGTGATGGGACCCGGTGGGGGGTAATTTCAACATACGACCACGAAGGAAAATTAATTATTTATTTAATTTTCCCTCGCAGTCGTATGTTGAAATCCCCTCCAACCCGGCCTCACCGCTCTTACCTGCATGGGCCGTGGCTGAGATAGGCTCATTTCAGTTTCACTTTTATCTTGCTCAGGGGGCTATCTCAGCATTTAGAAAGACAGCAGAGGTAATTTTTTTCCAATGGTACCCCTCCTTAGTGGATGCCTGCTTGGCGATCGCCCCAGCAGGACGATCCTCAAGTAGGGATCCACCCACTGGACACCAGGGAGGGGGAAACTGCCCCTTGGGCAAGGACCTTTGCTCCCCCCAAAATCATTTGTGTAAAATCAGTCTTTCTGCTCCCCCTGGGGGGCAGATGGGGGAAGTAGCCCCAAATCTGCCCCCCGGGGGGCAGAAAGCACATTAAATGCCAGGGTTTATTTTTTATATTGAATTTAGGAGTGGGGGCTGCCCAAGATTAGTATGCCAATTCCCCCACCCCCTCAATATTACACAGTCTTTCTGCCCTCCCTGGAAGGCAGATGGGGTCAATAGCCCCCAATCCGCCCCCAGCGGACAGAAAGCCGCTAGATGCCAGGGATTATTTTTAATATTGAATTTAGAAGTGAGGGCTTTTCTCAGATTTGTGTGTGAGAAAGTTGTGGGATCACTGGACTGACATGAATTTCCTACCACCTAGCATTCCCCCAGGTCTACAGATAAAAATGGTACCTCACTAGTGTGGGTGGGCCAAGTAGCCACGACAAGCAAGGGCCCAAAACGTATTGTGGAGACATCAAAAATACCTGTCACAAAACGACCTGGTTTTGCAAGGGGGGCACCTGGGTTTTTGCCCCCGAACTGGTGGCCATCTGGGGAAACCTACCAAACTCGCACACTTTCTCAAAACTATACACCCTGGGGAGTTCAGAGAGGTATGGCTTACTTCTTACAGGTTACAGTAAGAAAGAACAAAAATCCCTAAATTTCTCCAGAGTTCAACCAGCTTCTTGCTTCCATCAACATGTGGGGAGCTCTACAGAATATCCATTTCATTATCAGGTTCGAAACGCCTGTCACATGGTTTTATAAGGCCCTCAAGAATGGGGTCCCCCATATGATGTCAAATACTGGTAATTGGTCATTCGGTTTGTACATCAACTTTTCAAACATGGCCAGCGTGATCATTGCCTCGGACCATTCAGATATCTTTGGGGGGAGTATAGAT
This sequence comes from Triturus cristatus, assembly GCF_964204655.1. Taxonomy (NCBI): domain Eukaryota; kingdom Metazoa; phylum Chordata; class Amphibia; order Caudata; family Salamandridae; genus Triturus; species Triturus cristatus. Next base: position 608,947,289 of record NC_140591.1, on the reverse strand, counting down.
TTACATTTACTCAGTATGCACTGCTTAGCCATTGCCAAGGAAGAGTCAATCCATCTTTTCTTGTGATTAGTGAGTCCTACAACGTCTCTCATATCATAGAAAATTGGCAATTTCTAAGGTGGGCAAATATGCCTTTCGTTACCACGTCTAAGTGTACTCTATTTTGCCTCCAAAAATGCAGAGATTTGAGGGCAGGACAATAGCACATGATAGAGATCGCCCTTTGGTTGCCTGCAGCACCAGCATTGTAAGGTATTGTAATGTAATGTCATGTAATGTAAATGTAATGTATATAATACTTGTAGAGCGCAACTAATGCCCGAAAGCGTCTTGGCGCTATAGAAAACTGAGAACCGGTGTAGCAGAAGTTGAGAATTCTGCTGTGGGCGAGAAGTAAGAAAAGCTACAATTATCCGGCTCCCACATATAGCCAGGTTTTTAGGCCCTTTCTGAAACTGATCAATGAGGGTGCTGTTTTTAGGGTAAGAGGCAGTTGGTTCCAAAGCATTGCTGTAGTCCTAAAGAAACCTCTGCCTCCCCATGTGGCCTTCTTAGCTGGAGGGACCATCATGTTTTTCACCAGGCCTGAACGTAGAGTTCTTGCTGGCGTATACCATCTCAATTTGTTCTTGAACTGGTCTGGTCTGAGTCCATGCAAGGATTTAAACGCCAAGCAGAGGGCATTGAATTTGCTTCTTTGTCTGACTGGCAGCGAATGCAGTTTTCTGATGGCTTCCCTTGCTGATTCATTTTTTGGGATCTTAAAAATGAGGCGGGCTGCCGCATTCTGTAAAATCTGAAGTCTGTTAACGAGACCCGTTGCAAGTGAAAGATAAAGACTATTACAATAGTCAATTTGTGTAAGTACCATAGCTAGGGTCACTTCTTTTAAGAGTTCAGTCGGGATATATTTTTTGATCTTTTTAATCAACCTTATAGAGCAGAAGGATGCCGCTGTAATTTTGTTGACTTGTTCTTTAAATATAAGTTCCCTATCCATTAGAATACCTAGGTTCTTCACCTTGGTTGAGGGTATGGGTAGGGTATCTAACTCCAGCGGCCACCAGTCTGGTGTCCAGAGGGAGGGTTTGTTGCCAATTATGATGACCTTGGTCCTTGAGGCCTTCAACTTCAAGCAATTTCTATCCCTCCAGTAACTCACCTCTCGCATGTAAGTGCTGAAAGCGCATCCAGGACTGTTTTCCCTATTTGTCAGTGACACCAAAATATGGGTGTCATCTGCAGAAGAGGCGAGGGAAAAACCAGCATTTTTTATAATCGATGCTAGTGGCGTAACATAAAGATTAAAAAGTGTAGGACTGAGTGCCGATCCTTTTGGCACTCCACATGGTAAGGAGAACTGCTTGGAGACAAATTTCCCCACTGCCACATTTTGCTGTTGATTCAATAGTAATGATTTTAGTAGATTAATTGCTGTACCTTTTATCCCTAAGTCTTGGAGCCGGTCCACCAGAATCTCATGGCTGACCGTTGTGGTAAATAAAATTCCTTTACCTGGACTTAATTTGATACAGAAACATAATAAAATAGCTCAGTAAAATGAGAGGCAGAATCCGTGGTATTAGAGGTTCGGAATGGGCTTTATTCCAATGAACGATTATAATCGGTTGCTCCAAGTTCCATCACCACGGAGGTTCAGGAAGTGAAGTACATACATTATTGACATGAAATGACTTTTATAGATCATACATTACAATGAAGCGAATGCAGTAGGCGTAACAATTGATAAGGAAAATGACGATTTATCTGCGTAACCAAAAATGGGTGTAATAAGGAGTAAAAAGGAACGTAATTGGTTATGATGTCACATATAGGTGGATCTATAAGATAATACTTGGCATAGATGCGCGCGCAGCAACATGACGTGTAATTGACGTGTAACTAGGGGGTGAAGGGGACTTGACATTTAGCTCTACATGTGGGGACAAGAAGTCTGGGGGGTCAAGTCAACCTAATCCCAAATCATATCTAACATCCTATGTTTAAAGAACTATGTTATCCATAAAAGAAGGACTCTCGAACAGAATCTATTCTATACTGACTGTGCGTGCGTGTACAAGCGTCTAAGTGTCTACACTAAATGCGGGGGGATAGGAATATTCCATGGTAACAGGGCTATGAATTACTTGCATGAGGACAGAGAAGCCGGGCCTTTTGCTTGGTAACTGGAAGAATGTTTACTTAAACTACTAGGCAGGAATGCATCGGCTGAGGGGGAAGCAGATAATTCGAAGGTGAAATACAGTTCTTGGCAGAGAATAGGCTGATGTCAGGCTTCGTGAGCCGCGCAGAGAATGAGACAAAGTTCATGGTCACAGATGCAGGCTCAGACTGGAGCTTTCAGAGGCAGAAGGCAAGAAGAGTTTGATGACAGAATCAGGGCCTACTTGCCTGGACTGTAAAATGGAGTAACTGAGCCATATAAAGCCGGTGGCCTTTCATATTTAGGAATGGAATATCCGGCCTATTCATGGCGGATCTGACAGAGGACATGTTGACGGTGGACGCACATGTATTTGCGTCTTCATAACTGGAACTGGAGGGAACATACATGTACTTGTGACATGCACATAGAACCGTTGGGGTCCAAGATAGGGGACATAACTGACCAGAAAAATCCATATTTCCACATTCCCTCCTTGTCCCCTACTTGCCCGTTAAGAGATATCAATCTTCATTAATCCATTGATCTGTTCATATAGCATCATTTGTTCTTCTTTCTTCTTCCGTAACGAATGAAATCTTGGTGGTGGAATACACGATGTGGCACACAGACCACAGATCGCTGGTCCACATTGTAGACATAGACAGCAACTGAATAGTATGAGAAGGCCAATACCTAGGAAGGATAGAACTCTCCATCCCCAGGCTGATATCACACTCCAAAACCAACTGGACCAAGTCCAAGTGCCTGGGTTCTGGTGTATCTGGTTTACAATCTTATGAAGGCGAGTTATGGCTCTATATACTGATGGCGAATTTTCTGGTATGAATACGCAGCAGCTTGATCCGATGACCCTACAAGCTCCGCCCCTATCAGCCAGGATGACGTCAAGGACAAGACGATTTTGAAGCACAACAATCCGCATAGCAGACTGCTCTTCTGTTAAATTGCCTAGGGCGGAAATAGTTTCATTCACTACTGCTTCAAGGGTTCTAGTTAATCTACGTATCAGTTTACTATTAGTAACAGTACCTATATAGAGAAAGATGCCTTTATTGAAATCTGTGTATTTTTCCCATGCTGTTTCAGTGTAATCGACAATTGGGAGATCTCTCCGCTCTCTGTTGTGTACTAAATGAATATTTCTGTAATAATCAGGAGGAGCTAGGAAAACAGGTGGCAAAAGGAATGCAATGTAGCAGGTACCATCCCAATCTAGAGGTAGACGCATATATGCAGTCTGACCACATATAAAGTAGGAGTGGCGATAAGCTCTAAATGAAGATTTGCCTTGATCACTGAATTCTACTATAGTAGTGCATTTACTATGGCCCATATGTATGGAACCAACCTTTCTTACACACAATTCACCCTTCGCTGGGAATACTGACATGGTGGGTAAGACTAGTTCAACTTCGGATATGACATTTAGAATCATGAGATTAGGTGTAAAATTACCTAATCCATATACTTCATTTTCTAGATCAGTTCCTGTTCTTTTGGGGCGACCCTCCTTGTCAGGGTAGCAGACCTTGAGTAAAACTAGGTTCAGGTTTCCCCATACCCACTGATCTTGGTAAACTGCTGTGTCTGAGTCTATGGAATTGATTAAACTAAACCATGCTCCACAGGAGCCATTATGTGTAAATGGGTGTGGAAAGAATGGCAGGACTCCTTCATAATTCTGATAGGGAGGGAGCCGACCACACACCCAACAATTAGTTGCATTACTAGTCAGATGGGAATGATGTAACATACTAATGAAAGTGTTATTGCGCAGCGCAAGTCTATAAGACAATTCATGCGGCGGTAGGTCACTAAAAGAATGTTCTGCGGTAACATTGTAAACGTTTCTGGCAATAGGGTAATATATGTGCAACAATATACTTGCAGTAATTATTAAAAGACTTAAGGAAAACAAGATTATTAATGTCACTATGCAATGGCTACGCAGTGATTTACAATACGCCTGTCGTTTCATCATTTTTCGCGACTGTCCATGATTCAGGTCTAGAGGATACATGTCAGAGACAAATTCAACCGCTTCACCTTGGAGAGGACTTAAACAATCAAATTGTCTGACGTTCTAGGCCTCAATTTTACTTTATAGAGTTCGGTTTTAGTCTTTTCAACCAAAGGAAGTTTTGAATCAGTCTGTGAGGGAGTGCAGGGCACAATGTCTATATCCGAGGATAGTCCATGAAATTTCTTGATATGACTTGAATGAATCCAGCCCTTGCGGCCCTCGATCTTCACGGCTGTCCTTGTAGTGAGCAGAACCAACTTGGGTGTCTTCCACCTGGGCTCCAGCTGAGTCTTTCGGTCGAAATTTCTCACAAATACGAGATCACCCGGAACTACGTCATGGGGTTTCACCTCAGTGCTGTCGGGAAAGGCTGCAGCTACCTGTGAACGACAAGATTGTAGTGCAGACATCAAGGAAGCCAAGTAATCTGTCAGCATATTTCAGTCAACATCAGTTATTTTGCGTGGTACAGGCGTCCCCCACATATTTGGTGGTCTGCCGAAGATCACCTCATACGGGGATAGCCCTGTTTGAGAGTGTGCTACCATTCTCATGTAAAAGAGTGCAACTGGTAACGCTACTATCCAGTCGACACCTTTTTCTCGGCATATTTTGGACAATCTGATTTTCAGTATCTGATTATGTCTTTCTACAAGACCTGCTGCTTCGGGGTGTCGGACACAGTGGAATTTCCACTGATATCCTAACAGAAGTGAAACATGTTTCATTAATTCGGATGAGAACGGCTGGCCGTTATCTGAGTAGACAACACGTGGTAAACCGTATCGTGGGAAGAATTCTCGAACCAACTGTTTGGCAGTAGTCGGGGCAGTGTAATCTGAAACCGGGTATGCCTCCGTCCAACGGGACAGAGCGCAGACAACTACGAGAACATATTTGAATCCTCGACATCGTTCCATCTGGATATAATCCATCTGGAGGGCTTCAAAAGGGTGATCAGGAGGATGAAATCCACCCTGTTCTACGGGAACGCTTTTTCCTGGGTTAAACTGACAACAGATCATACAGGTACGGACCTTTTGTTTGGCTGCTGCTCGTAAATGTTTATTGAACCAAATGTGTTGAATGCTGTCTAGCATAGCTTTTTCTCCTAGATGCGCTGGACTATGTATACTGTTAATTATAACTTGGACCATTGAATCAGGAAGGAACCATACAGACTTTTCCTTCATCATCCATCCTTGATCCGTTTGGATCCCTCCTAATTCAGTCCATTTCTTTATTTCGTCTAGTGTAGCATGTGTCTGTATGTCAATTATGTCAAGAGTAGGATCTTTAACTGTCATACAATGTGTCGGCATCGGGACTATTGTCTTTGTCATGTCGGATGTTTGTGTTTGAGCAGTCTGTTTAGCTGTTCTGTCAGCTAAATCATTGCCTTGAGAAATGATATCAGTAACTTTCGTATGAGCTTTACATTTCATAATTGATATTGCAGTCGGTAGATGTATTGCATCTAATAAGGCATGAATGAGGGGTCCGTGCTGAATGTGGGCACCGTGGGAAGTTAAATAACCTCTCTCTCGCCACAGCACACCGAAGTCATGTACAACTCCGAATGCATAACGTGAATCAGTGTATATGTTGACTTTTTTATTTGTGGCTTGAATACAGGCTTGTGTCAGAGCGATGAGCTCTGCGGCTTGAGCTGACAAAGTATTTATACGATTAGTTTCAATGACTTCAGTATCTGTTGTGACTGCGTAAGCAGCCACTAACTCTCCTGTACTTGTTCTCATACATGAACCATCTACATACAATGTCAGGTCTGGGTCTGACAATGGGACATCGGTTAAGTCTTGTCTGGGTTTTGTCGTTATAGTAATAACTTCAATACAGTCATGGGCTAGTGGGTCTGTTCCGGTTACTGGCAAAAGTGTGGCAGGATTCAATGTGTTACAGCGTCTGATTTCTATATGTGGCTGAAACAATGTAAGTTCGTACCCTGTAAGTCGCGCTATAGTCAAGTGTTGTGTTTGCGTTCTGTTTACAAGAACCTCTACTGCGTGTGGCACTTGAACTGTCAATGGATGTCCTAACACTATGGCATCGCTTTGTCTGATTGCTAAAGCTGTCGCTGCTACTGATTTCAGGCATGCAGGCAAAGCCTGAGCTACGGGATCTAATGTACTAGAAAAATAAGCACATGGTTTGTGTGCTCCTGCTTGTTCCTGTGTGAGTACTGACAAGGCAGTACCTTCGCGTTCTGTAACAAAGAGTGTAAACTGTTTTCTGTAACATGGTGTTGCTAAAACAGGTGCTTGACATAAAGCTTTCTTTAGGCTTTCAAAAGCTTGTGTATGTTCCTGGGTCCAAGGGAGAACAGTCGATGTGGCTGCCTCCTGTGTTGTCAACTGAATGAGTGGTTTTGCTAGAAATGCGTATTGAGGGATCCACTGCCTGCAATATGATGTGAGGCCTATGAAAGCCCGCACCTCCTTTTGCGTCTTGGGTATTGGCATGTTAGCTATTAACTGAATGCGGTCGGGTGTAAGCTGCCTTCCCTCCTTGGACAGCGAGTGTCCAAGATAAATAACTCGCTGGACACAGAATTGCAGCTTAGAAGGGGATACCTTGTGCCCCTTTTCGGCTAGAAATTGCAAAACTGTCAGTGATGCTTTTTCACATTCCGGTTCGCTTCTCGCGGTGATCAGCAGATCATCGACATATTGAAGCAGAGCAGTGTTAACTGGCATGTGGATACTGTCAAGTTCTCGTTTCAGTGCTTGGCTATAGATGCTGGGGCTTTCTGTAAATCCTTGAGGTGCGCGTGAGAATTTAAAGCTACGCCCATTTAAACTAAATCCGAACAAATATTGGCTTTCCGGATCTATTGGGACGCTGAAAAAGGCATTCTTGAGATCGATTACAGTAAAGAATGTTGCTTCGGAATCAATAGCTGTCAGTAATGACGAGATATCTGGGACCACAGGGAATTGTGGCACAATGCACTTGTTTAATTCGCGCAGATCAATAACCAATCGATAGACTGGCGGGGCCTTTGGATCTGTTCGTTTAAGAATCGGAATTATCGGTGAATTACATACATTGGAGTCTGTTTCCACAACTACTCCTTGGGCAATGAGCTCGTCAATGATTTGTAGTAAAGCCACTACAGCATCTGGTGGTAACTTGTATTGTCGCATTCGTGGTAGCACCACTCCTGCCTTTAATGTGACTCGATATGGTGTAATATTCATACATCCAACATCAGTAGGGCCTTGTGCCCATAGATGTGTAGGTACAGTCTGCAGTCGGGGATCCATGTCTCTGGACACATAGTGACCTTTAAAATCACGTAAAAACAACCTCACTCCTTCCGGAGAACAACATATTATGGCTCCTAGAGCTTTCAATGTTTTTATTCCTAGCAAGTTTTCTGGACATGATTTAGTAAGCAATAAATCTGTAGTTCGGGTCAGAGGTCCTATCGTAAGTGGAAGAGGCTGTGATACTTCATTAACAATAGGTTTTCCTGAAAAACCAAGGGAAATATTCTGTGAGCCTGAGAGGGGTGCCCCTGGAACTTCACTACGTTTTATAGTTGTTCGACTTGCCCCTGTATCGAGTAAAAATTTTCTATCTTGGCCTAATAATTCACTATGTACATAAGGTCCTTCTTGATCTACAGGGATCTCGATAAGGGGTAAGTCAACTTCCCTCTCTAGGCTAGTTCATGCGTAACGCTGATACTCAGGATATTCATACTGTGCGGTCTGATACATTTGTCGTGTTGTTGTCTGTGTGGCAGCAACAGGCAACGGTGGTGCAGCTGGCACAAACTGTATTGGCTGTTGTGCGGCTGGCATGGCCTGGGCATGCTGCAGAGCTCCTTGTTCATACTGATCTTGTCTGAGTGGTCGTGATCTCTCTTGTGTTTTACCTATGGCGATATTATGTTTTAAAACTGGACAATCGTGTACGTAATGACCTGGCTTTTTACAATAATTGCATGTCCCTTTTACAGGTCCTGCTGAATCACCGGAATGTGTCATACCCTTCTTATGTCCTTCAGCTGGAACTGTCTGAGAAACTAGCATTTTCATTTTCGTGTCTTTCATGCGTCTGTGTTCATGTTCTTGTTCCTCTCCAATTCTATTGTGATGGTATTGTAACATTTGTAACATTTGTGATGGAGTGTTATCTTGCCAGGTACTCTCGAATTTTAATACTCTATTCTTTACTTGGGGTAGAGCATTTTCTACTAATTTTGTTACAAACAGATGTGGGTATGATTCGCTACTTGCTTTTATGCCACTATTTATACCAAAACATTTTTCAAATCGGGCATAGTAATCACTAGTGTCTTCATCTTGCTTCTGCTTACAGGCTGAAATTGTACCCCAATCTTCCTTTTTCGTAGTTAATAAACGTGGCAGTACCTGTACTAATAAACCTGGTAGTGCTTTAGTTTTATCCCCAAGTCCTGCTCCTGCAGTTCGGGCCTTTTCTTCCGCTTCTAACACTGACCATTCTATCTTTTGGTCTCCTACCTCCCACTCTTTTTCCTTGAGTTTCTCATAAATACCAGCAGGCATCAATACCTTTAGTATTGTCATAATGTCGGGATAGGTATACTCTCCCATGAGTAACATGTCTTTAATTTCTCGGTGAAAACCCGCTGGATCTTTGTCATGACTGGGTACCACTTTCTTCATTTGTAACAATTTCATTTTTGATATAGGCGTATATACAAATACGCGTTTAAACTCGTTGTCCTCGCCTTTTATTGGGTGCACTTCTCGTAAAGGATTCTGTCTATCCATGTGATACGTGGTCCTTTCCTTAATGGGCAATGAGACATGCTCTGCGCATACAAAAAGAATATACTGCTTTCTTGATTCTAGAATTTCTTTAATTAATTTAGTACCTGAACCTTTCCATCTATTCATAAGCAATTCAGTCAATATGTCAGGTAAGGGACCAGGGTCCGAATGCTGACTCCGATATAGTATAATGAGTTGTTGAATCATATAAATCCCAACTAACCTCTGTTCATCTGGGGTGAGATTCAAAAACGTGCGTGCTACTGTATCATCACTATATTTTCCGGGACTGTCCACCCAATGGACAGCTGCCCTAGCTAAATCTTGTTCATCCATAGAATCGAGGAAATGATAACCCCTACGTTCTCGGAGTAGTTTGTCGGCGGTTTGGAACGAATGCTCGTTAGACCTTATATTAATTATAGGTATTTGGAAATTCCTGTTATTATCTGGACATATCGGACGTATCGAGTCAGTAAGACATCTATTACTATTACAATATCTTCCTCTACCTACATAGGCTATAGTGTCTGACTGTCCTGTGGGCAGTCCTGATCCTTCCTCCTCGTTTTGTTCGAACTCATCTACCGCTAATCTTTCTTCGTGTAGGCGTTCTATTTCTTTACGGATCTTTCGGCACATGGCTATTATACAATTTTGTTTATCATGTCTACCTTCCGATATATTCTGGCTCCATCTGGTAAGAATTTGCATTGCTTCCGGGTCTACCCCCGGTCGGTCTTCATTTCTGATCACACAATTTATAAGGAAACGCAACAGTTCCCCCTGTATTTCCACTTTCTGGTATTCCATAGCTCTGTTAATACATTCTGGATCTCGCCCTGTTTGGACAAAATGGTATATTTTATCTAGATGTGCAGTCATTCCTGGTAACTTCCCTAAGTACACTGCGGCTCGTCTGATACGTAATGATGCTAGGGTCATTTCGTCCTCTTTTCCGGGCACAGGGTCATATCTACAATCTATAAGAAGTTCCTTAAGCGTACGGGCATTTATGAGTTTGGGTGTACGTGAATGTGCTGACTCTTGAAAAGTAAGTTTATTCATTCTGGGTGGCGTAGAAAAAATGTTACTAGCACCTCCCGTAGCCCCATCTGGGGTGTCGGGTGTGAAAGGATTCGTTGAACGTGACACAGCAACTATAGGTGTGGACACAGCTATAGAAGCAGCTGTAGGAACGGATGTAGAAACAGATGTGTTTGCCGGAACTTGTGACACGATTTGTTGCTGTAGGGATACGGGTACTGGATCTTGGCGTTGGATCTCCCTGGTATGCGGTCTATGTGGGGCGGAATTAGCATACTCGGGAGCTGCGTCATCTAAATATGAGGAAAGAAAAACATCTTCTGCGGTTCTAGGATGCCCCTTAGGATGTACCTTTATCGGGAACAATGGGGTTGGCAAGTCTTTCGGTATCTCTGGAGTAGCCTTAGGTAATCCTTCGGCCAGAAGGGGATACATACCATTCATAAGGGCATTTCTTTGCCTATCTACTTGTTCTGATTTCACTCGGATACCTTCCTCAATTAATGGATTCTCTCGAACTTTATTTGAACTCTCTTTATTCTTTTCTTCCTGTCTACGTGCTTTTTCTGTGCGTCTATGAGATTCTTTACGCCATAACTCAACGGCGTCTTTCTGTGACTGTCTGACCTTCCTTTTCCATAACTCTTCCTCGACTTTCATGATGCACTCCGCATCCCAGGTTCCCGCTGCGGGCCACCTCTGACTTTCTGGTAATCCCTTGGTGTAGTCTACCCATAACAGGACCTACCCCGTACACAAATTTATAAAAATTCTTATGTAGTGTACAGGTACTCAATGTCTGTAGTGCCTGCCTTACTCTCATTCACTGGTCTATTTACCGTATGTGTGTACAAAAGTTGTTGCCCACTGGTCCCAAGTACTATCACTTGGTAGTGGCAACAACCCCGTGAAATTTAGTGTTGAAGTGTTTCCCTGTCCAGTGGTGCTGTAAAAACCTGCTGGTGCTCAGATCAAGTTCAAAGAAGGTGAAAGAGATAAAAAGGGTAAAAAGGGTGTGATAGGACGACAGCGCCTCACGGAAGCAGCACCAACGAGGTATGTGTAGACAGGTACTCGCCTACTACCTCCTGTTGTCATCATCGGTCGCTGCCGCCCAAACAGAAACAGTAAAGGTGGAAAAGAAATTTATAATGTGCGTCACTAAAACCCTCGTGATAGTCCTAATGACTAATGTCTACAGGGCAACCTATGTGTTGAAATGGTGTAAACTAATCTACAAAAACAGGAAATGTCGACCCAAATTTGGTGAGTTGAGCCTGATCAGGACTCAAGTCACTCAGAAATAAAATATCGAGAGTGAGGCCAGCACCGATTCTCAGACTGACGAGAAACGAAGTCCCGCAGTTCTGATTGAAACAGCCAAAGGGTTGGTGCAAAATACCCCAGTCACTTACATAATGGAGGTGCAGGTATGCTGCCACACAGCATTTTGAGGGTGCTGACTGAAAGTGATCGCTGGCACACACTAGCGTTGCAGAGAGACCAGTCGACCCCAACCCTGATGAAGTTGCCGGTAAAGTAAATATGGCAACGAAACATGTCGGTTTTTAATGAGCAGCGACACAACTGAGAATAAAGCACCGTATAGCCAGTGTAGTGCTGCTCGGTTTTATTTCTGAGTGACTTGAGTCCTGATCAGGCTCAACTCACCAAATTTGGGTCGACATTTCCTGTTTTTGTAGATTAGTTTACACCATTTCAACACATAGGTTGCCCTGTAGACATTAGTCATTAGGACTATCACGAGGGTTTTAGTGACGCACATTATAAATTTCTTTTCCACCTTTACTGTTTCTGTTTGGGCGGCAGCGACCGATGATGACAACAGGAGGTAGTAGGCGAGTACCTGTCTACACATACCTCGTTGGTGCTGCTTCCGTGAGGCGCTGTCGTCCTATCACACCCTTTTTACCCTTTTTATCTCTTTCACCTTCTTTGAACTTGATCTGAGCACCAGCAGGTTTTTACAGCACCACTGGACAGGGAAACACTTCAACACTAAATTTCACGGGGTTGTTGCCACTACCAAGTGATAGTACTTGGGACCAGTGGGCAACAACTTTTGTACACACATACGGTAAATAGACCAGTGAATGAGAGTAAGGCAGGCACTACAGACATTGAGTACCTGTACACTACATAAGAATTTTTATAAATTTGTGTACGGGGTAGGTCCTGTTGTATTTCATGATTTTGAGAGGGGGGCTACCTACCCTTTAACCCCCTAGGCTCCCTTGTTTTGAGAGGTAGTCTACCCATAAATCAAGAAATAATATAGCGTCTAAGCCATGTTTATGATACATGAAGTACCCTGGAGTGTCCCTAGGAGGGATAGGAACGGCTTCTTCGAGAACCCCTTTTCTAGTAGTGATCTGTCTTAATTTCGAAAAGAGCGGCATATTGGCAACTGATCCGATACTTAATCTTGAACACACTTAATACAAAAGCACAATAATGAACAACCATTCATACCACAATATGCAGGACGTTTTTAAACACATTAAACATTAAACATTAAACCTTTAACTGAAACAACAATGATGATCGTCTGCATAACTAATCACCAAGCATAATTCTTGACACTAACTAGATACTTCGGAATACTTGATATACTGCTAAACAGTACATATACACTGCTAAAACAGTGCAGACCGGATTTGTGTACCCAAACCCGTCTTGACCGGCACAAGCTATGTGCACGTCAGAAATGCCTCCCCAGTAATGGTACTCACCGGGTAGCTTCGGAAACGGAAGGCCTCGGAAACCGGACTTGGACCGGACTGGACTCGACTCGACTCGTCGGAAACTGGACTCGACTTCGAACTGGTGGGCCTCTGTATACCTCGGATCTTGCTCTCTCAGCTAGGCTCTGGTCGGGATACTTCGCACTTCTCACCGCCTCGTCTGGGTGTTGATCGCAGCCTCAGTCGCCCCCGCTTGACCGGAGGGAGATACAGGAAATCCTGCTGGTACGCGTTATTGTCCGTCCAGCTGTGGCAGGAGACTGGGCCTGCAACTCACCGCCGGCGCGTGAGATGAGAAAGTGTCCCTGTTCGGGCGCCATTCATGTGGTAAATAAAATTCCTTTACCTGGACTTAATTTGATACAGAAACATAATAAAATAGCTCAGTAAAATGAGAGGCAGAATCCGTGGTATTAGAGGTTCGGAATGGGCTTTATTCCAATGAACGATTATAATCGGTTGCTCCAAGTTCCATCACCACGGAGGTTCAGGAAGTGAAGTACATACATTATTGACATGAAATGACTTTTATAGATCATACATTACAATGAAGCGAATGCAGTAGGCGTAACAATTGATAAGGAAAATGACGATTTATCTGCGTAACCAAAAATGGGTGTAATAAGGAGTAAAAAGGAACGTAATTGGTTATGATGTCACATATAGGTGGATCTATAAGATAATACTTGCCATAGATGCGCGCGCAGCAACATGACGTGTAATTGACGTGTAACTAGGGGGTGAAGGGGACTTGACATTTAGCTCTACATGTGGGGACAAGAAGTCTGGGGGGTCAAGTCAACCTAATCCCAAATCATATCTAACATCCTATGTTTAAAGAACTATGTTATCCATAAAAGAAGGACTCTCGAACAGAATCTATTCTATACTGACTGTGCGTGCGTGTACAAGCGTCTAAGTGTCTACACTAAATGCGGGGGGATAGGAATATTCCATGGTAACAGGGCTATGAATTACTTGCATGAGGACAGAGAAGCCGGGCCTTTTGCTTGGTAACTGGAAGAATGTTTACTTAAACTACTAGGCAGGAATGCATCGGCTGAGGGGGAAGCAGATAATTCGAAGGTGAAATACAGTTCTTGGCAGAGAATAGGCTGATGTCAGGCTTCGTGAGCCGCGCAGAGAATGAGACAAAGTTCATGGTCACAGATGCAGGCTCAGACTGGAGCTTTCAGAGGCAGAAGGCAAGAAGAGTTTGATGACAGAATCAGGGCCTACTTGCCTGGACTGTAAAATGGAGTAACTGAGCCATATAAAGCCGGTGGCCTTTCATATTTAGGAATGGAATATCCGGCCTATTCATGGCGGATCTGACAGAGGACATGTTGACGGTGGACGCACATGTATTTGCGTCTTCATAACTGGAACTGGAGGGAACATACATGTACTTGTGACATGCACATAGAACCGTTGGGGTCCAAGATAGGGGACATAACTGACCAGAAAAATCCATATTTCCACACCGTATCAAATGCTGCCGAAAGGTCAAGCATAACCAACACCGCTGCCCCTCCTCCGTCGAGGATTTCACGTATTTCTTCCGTGGCTATGATTAAAGCGGGTTCAGTGCTATAATTGTTCCTGAAACCATGTTGCGATTCATCAAAGTGAGTTTACTTCTATATATTCTGAAATTTGCTTATTCATAATTTTCTCCGCCAGTTTTGCCGTGAAAGGGAGTCTTGAGATTGGCCTATAGTTACACGTCTCAGCGCTGTCCAAATGATCTTTTTTCAGAAGTGGGAGAATTGAGGTACATTTCCATTGGACAGAGAAAGTCCCACTTGTGAACACATTGTTTAGACTTAGACCCAGGTTGGCAAGATTTGCCTTCAGTGATTTGAAGGGAGACCAGTGTCAGTAATGCAGTACCTTAAAGAAACTGAACTTCAGATGAGGTTCACAGAGACTCCCATCAAGTACCAGTAGCATCAGTCCATTCTTCCTCTGTGAAAATCCTTTGACATATCACAGACCAGATATTCCTAAGGTATTTCCTCATTGGTTTGAAATTAAGCTCCTTAGTGATCACTGTGTAAATGCTAAAGATTAACTTTTTGTAAGTGCATCACTCCCCCACATAGTCATGCATGACAGAGGGGGCCAGTGTAAATGGAGGTCTACACAGTTTCTTCCATTGGCAACTTTTTAATTGTATATACTGCCATGCTTGGGCATCTCAGAGACTTAAGAAGGAAGCTTTTAATTGCGCCGTGCTTCATTAAGTGCTGAACAGTGAGGATATCTTTAGAAACCTGGGCCAGATTATTAACTATATGAAGCAGTACAACATAGCAAGACAACTTGCTGCACTGCATCGAATGGACAGAGCAGGAATAAGCCCTATTTACTAACACATGGCACATTCCTGATCTCTGTGCTGGCACACTGTGTGCTGCCTAGCACCAATGCAGCCACCTTTGCACCATGGTACAAGGGTGCTTGCATTGCAGTCATGATTGTTTTTGTGCAAGAAGGAAAACCTTCCTGCAAATAACAATCCGTAGAGGCATTTTCCTCTTTCTAAGTGTGCTTCAAATGCAGCACACTCAGAAAGAGGAAAAAAACACAAGAAATTAAGATAATTCTCCTAGTTGCACCTGTATTGGGAAGGCGTATAATTGTGACATATTCCCAGGTTTACTTGTCTTGATGAATCTGGGAATGCACCAGAATACATGGGTGGAGATATGGGAACATCCACTCTACATCCATATAATGCCTTTCCGGTGTGAGGAATGCAAGGCAGTGACTTGCGCTGCTTTGCGTTACTGTAGATTTACCAAGCCACGCAGGACCATGCAACGTGACTTTGCGTTGCTCGGTAAATCTGACTTAAGCATTGCATTGCCCTTGTCTATTCTTGCATGACACAAGGACAATGAAATCATTTGGGAAATCTTATTTCCCAGTAGAAGGGAAACTTACCTATTAATAAATCTACATTGTTCCATATTGCGCTACAAGATGAAAAAAATAATTTTGTTTGAGGGCTTTATGATGTGATTTCCAAATCTGTATGGAGTTTTGGAACTTCGGATTGGCTTGATCTCTAGAACCATAAGGGCATATTTATGAAAACTTCACATAATGCAGTGCAAGCATGTAAAGTTGCTGTGCTGTGTTGCGTGACCAGGATAGATCAGAACTTGTCCATATCCACTTAAAAGTGGCATAGTTTGGCTCTTTCCCTGAGTAGGTTCACTTGTGGCTGCCATGCATCATAAAGACAGCTTGCAACAGGGTATCTGCATTGTAGTCAACATAGAATGGAGCATATGTGCAAAAAAAAAACAAGGAGAAAGTAAATCGTTAGTTACGCCTCATTTCACCTACCGGGCAGAGGTACAAGATTTTGGCAAAAATCCATGTCTACAATTTTTTGTAGATGAGAATTTGCATCAAAACCCATGGGTGGTTGCATAGGAACACCCATGCAACACTCATGGAATGCCTTGATGCAAAGCAATACAAGACAGTGCATTGTGCTGTGCTGCACTAGTTTGGGTTACAATCCAATGCAAATCTCAACTTGATCTGGTTTGTAAATTTCAGCAGAAGACCTTGTGTCTGGTTGCATTAAAAAAGGCAATGCTAACCCGATGCAAACTCTTTGTAAATCGGGGCCCAAGTCTTTTCAATATATGGCAAGTGGCCCTGTTGCATTATTTTGGTGGAGCTTTCCAAGATAACCCAACTGGGAGTTTCCAACTCACCTTGAAAGTTATAGGCTAACTGTGAAATTTGATAGGTAGTGTAATACTGTTCAACCTTAGAGAGTCATAACCCTTCAGAAGTGTTGTCTGCATAGAGGTTAGGTCTAGGTTTCTTACCGTCCCACATGTACATCTTGATTAGAACAACAATGGATTGTAACAGTTTGCGTGGAATATAGACGGGTTGCATGCAAAATACATAATGAAATCTAGGGGCTACAGTAATTTTAGGGTCTGTACCCTGCCCCAAAGTGAAAGTTAAAGGTGCTTTTATTTAATTAACTCTCACTCCATCTGATCCTCTAGCATTGAGAGATTGTCTTGTGCCTCAAACCGTAAATTGTTGCTGAACAATATGCCCAAATACTTAAACTTATATGGGATCCATTTGAAGGGGGAATACTTTTAGCGAGCCTTTCATAGTGACACCATGTCATGGACATAGCTTCAGTTTTCAATATTCAATTCAATTCAAAAGACCTTTATTCGAATTTCATAAAATTCATAAAAGTACAACAAAGAAAAACAGCATATTTGTACAATAATACGATCCATAAAAACACCACAATCACAGTAATTCATTTGCAAATATACAACTAACATAAATAATTTTCAGGGATTTTCCATCGTTTTACGTGCGTGTACAATTAATCTCAGAAAAGTGCTGGTGCGAAAAATTAATTCATCTGTATCCAGGGAAAATAATAGTGAACATGATTCCCCCAATGTAAGAGGTCTTAATTTCCTAAAATAGGGAGTTAAAAACCAGTTAATATATTTTAGATAAAATTTGCAGAAGAATAAGAAGTGGATGTCATTCTGTTTGCTAATTCCATCACATGGGCAAGGATTGTATTCTGCTGTGTGATAATACCCCAAAGGGAAGGCCAACAAAGTTTTTACAGAACCTGCCCTTAAACGAAAGAGCAGCGATCGTTCCCAATTGGACATGGGGAGAGTTAAGTAAGATGGTAGTGGGTGTCTACACAAGTCGTACCCCATGTATGTAGCAACAGAAGATTTAGATAGCTCCTTCCCCAGTCTTTCTGAGTTAAAAAGTGCATAAAGTGCTTGTTTGACTATGACCTTATCATTCATCTCAATTCCTGTGGGTTCTAAGAAAAGATTGCCTTTATCCACTGCACATAATGTTTTAGAAACCTCAGCTAACCAGGGTATGGACATATGGTGGTCACAGTTTAGGCAATCCAATATAATACTTTTGGTTAAGGTCGCAAAGTTATTTGTCCAAATCCTAATCCAAAATAGGGCTGGTCTGGCTCTAATAAAATCGCATACATAGGGGAGATTTAGTTCTTTGTGACAAATGAATTCAGAGGCTGAAAAGGGAGCACCCAATATTTTCCTACAGAAACGATTTTCCTCCCGTTGGATCCCTGAATTTCTCCCTGAGCCCCAGACCTCAGCCCCATATGTTGCCACAGGAATGCACTGTAATTTAAAAAAATTTAAAATGGCCCTAGTGGCACCTATTTTCTTCGGGCGTTGGAGGCTCAATATAGAATTGGTGGCTTTCGAGAACTTGCCCATGGCGTGGGCAGAATGCCCACTCCATGAGCCGTTCGCAGCGAAAACCAATCCTAGGTATGGGAAGGAGGTTACGGATTCTAATTTATCCAAACCTACATTTATCGTATTGAGCTTCCTTTTCCCGGGTCCGCTAGACATGATAAAAGATTTTTTAAAATTCACACGCAGATCGAGTGCCTCCATATGTTGGACGAATGCTCTAATAAGCAAACGAAGAGCATTAGGGGTGCGGCCCATAATGACCGCATCATCTGCGTATAATAAAACCGGTAGTTGATTCCCCTGGATGATTGGTACATCTCTCGTCACTTGTCTCAAGGCTTTGGCAAGACCATTAATATAAATAATAAATAGCAGGGGTGCCAAAACGCACCCCTGCCTTACCCCCCTACCTATTTTTATGGGTCCGGACACATCGCCACCAGACCCGATCCTAACTTGTGCTTTAAGGTCCGTGTGGAGGTAGGCCAGAAAATTAACAAGACTTGCGTCCAGACCATAGTTAGAGAGCATAAGCCATAATTTGGATCTGTTAACTAGGTCGAATGCAGATGAAAGGTCCATAAATGCAAGGTAAATTGGACTAGAGCGGGCAACATTGTACTTATCGATAATCAATTTCAAATTTAGGCACTGCTCCACCGTGCCTACGCCACTCCTGAATCCCAACTGGCACGGATCCAATAGGTCAGTGTCTTCAGTCCACTCTATCATCCTATTGTAGATCACTCGTCCAAGGATTTTTAGGGTATTGTCCAATAGCGAGATTGGACGATAGTTGGCTGGATCTGACCTATCTCCCTTCTTAAAAATAGGAACTATGGTGCTGGTCGCCCAAGTGTCAGGCATTGGCACCATAGGTAGACTGTTGAAAACATTGAGGAGAATTGGTGCCCATAAATCCGTGTTATACTTAATAATATCTATAGGAAGCCCATCGGGGCCAGGAGCCTTGTTACCAAGGCTTTCTTTAATGGCTGTGACTATCTCGGGGAGGTCAATCTTGAGATTGCATGTCACCCTCAAAAAAGGAATAGTTACTTCCTTAGAGGGGGTGGCATATATTTTGGCAAAATGGGCCTCCCAACTACTACTAGTAATGTTGCAGCTAATTGGGGACAGTTGTTTCCCCATATCTCGCGTCTTCCTAACGGCTGACCAGAAGGGGCCGCTGCTCTTCAAATTTGCACTCGCGACCAATGCTTCCCACTGTTCTGCCAGCAGCGCAGCCTTCCTTTCAGTAATTTTTAGCTTGTAGTTTTTCCTGGCCATCTGTACCTCCAATATGCACCTTGGATTAGAAGACAATGCTTTACGTAAATCCCTGTTTGCCTTAGAACAAGTCGAGTCAAACCATCTCGGTTCTTTCGCTATTTTTGGTAGTGGGACTAACAACAATTTTTTGATCACTAAACACAATTTGCCAAAGTCAGAGATTATTCTATTATTATCTCCATTTAAAAATAGACAAGAATTCATTAATTCAACATGATCATTCTGCACATTTTCTAAAATAGCTCCGCTATCAATCCCCCTCCATTTCAGCCGCAGACCGTCACCTGATGGCGAAATGTCTCTTGCACCGATGGATTTCAAATATACAGGGCGGGAGCCTAAGTGCAAAGAAACTGTGAGGGGGTTATGATCACCAAAAGATGTTTTTATCACCTTGGATTCCAATACACGGTCCAACAGATCGGGGGACATAAAGATAAAATCAATAGTAGAGCAACAATCGCGCCCCCTAAACGTGGGGACATAGTCCATGTCAGATGTTAGAGATACTTCCATGGCATTCTCAAGGGTGTGTTCATTCAATAATTTTGCTATCTCAAGCCCCCTTTTTTCAGCTTGGTCCGTGATATTGTTGGTGTCCTCGGTCCAAGACTTCTTTGATAATTTAGCATTAAAATCTCCGCCAATTAAGATCCCTGTCCCCCCCTCTGATTCCAAGTTTGTTTCTAATTTCCTTAGAGTCTTAGAGAGGGCTATATAGTTTGTGTTGGGTGTGGAGTAAAAATCATTATTATAAAAATTGATTATAAAAATCCTGGGTTTAAGTTTAAGCTTCAGCTCAAGGACCTGAATGTTCGGATTTCCTTCTGATAAGTCCTTAATGGTGCCTCCCACCAATGTACTAACACCCATAAATAATCCTCCTACTGCACGGCCAAAAATGGGCTTCTTTGAGGTTATACTAAAACAATGGTAACCCTCAATGAATAGGTTGCTGACAGCCCATGTCTCCTGGAACATAACAATATCTTTGTTATCCAATAGCTTGATCCATTGAGGGTCGAGCAATCTTGATTCCAACCCAGCAACGTTCCAACTAAGGATGGACAATTTGGGGCGTTTTAGGGCACAAGAGGTATTATAGCCACTAGACTGCTTAGGTTGAATTGATGGAATAGTTATGATCTCAAGTGTAACTGGGGACATAGTCAAAACAGTGCGTGGTACCATTGTCACAGTCTCATTGCATTGTACATCTGAGGGATTTTCCTTAACAATAGTTTGTGTATCCTCGCTCCCCCTATTTCTTTTCCCCAGTCAATCTTGACATTCCAAATTGGAGAGAGCATGTTCAAAACGATTATGCGTTGGTATATTGTATATATACCTTGGCTCGTTCTGGGGCATGTTAAAGTTTTGTTTAGGCCTTACATAAGGTCTCTCCCTTGGATTGGGATAGGAGGGGGTGGGGAGAGGTAAATATGGGAATTGATATGGTGGGGGTATAATCCGATGGCCTAATGGACGACCGTTCCTAAAATTAGTATTAAACTCTTGGTAAGGGTGTTCATAGCCATTAACAATGTTACGATTCATGCCCGGTTGATCAGTTAAAAAGTTAATCCCAGGATTAGAATGAAGGTCAATTAAGTGTCTATAAAAGTACCCGAGGGGAAGCAGAGTAGTGTTAAATTCCCAGGGTGAGGGCAGTGGGGCTTTTGAGAGTGTAGATTGCACCCATTGTGGAGATCTAAAATTTATAATGATGCAATCTCCTTCAAAATTTTTCCTCAATGGGCCCACCCACCCTACTCTCTGTGTATGAATGATTTCTCCTACTCCTTCCATTGGGAAATTACAGTTTGCAGAAAGCCAGTGGAGAGTTCTATTTCTTAGGCTTGTGTAATTTTCCTCTTTGGTTTCCTCCAATTTTGGGACATTGGCTAAAATCAAAACATATGGTCCGCAATCTGGGGGCAAACTAATGCGGGCCGGAATCTTTCTCTTATTAATCACTTCAATTATATCGGGCTTATCTGCTAGGTGATCTTGGTTAGCATCCTGCACTTGCCTCGTTACTGGCCTGTTATTTGTGTCAGTAGGTTTCTCCCAAACTAACTGTTGTAGCTGTTTTGGTGTCTAGTGCCTGTCTGGCTAAGGATTCTGTATTTGGTTGGCCTTTATTTCTACTCAATTTAGATGTAGAGGGAGAGGCATTGTTCTCCACTACGCTTTTCTTATTGGCCATAGTGTGTTGCGGTTTTTGTATAATAGTGTTAGATGCAACATGGTGTGATGAGATTATAGAGTTACACCCTGTGCCTAATTTCAACACATGGTCATCTAATGCCTTCAACCTCTTGTCAATATTGAGGATTTGTTGACTAAAAGGTCCCAATAGAGTAGTTATTAAAGTCTCCAGTCTCCCCCAAAAATCTTCATTACCCGGCATTGCATTATTTAATGAGCTTTGTTCGTTATTTTTGCCCGAGTGCACCTCACTTTGGGTATGGTTTGGTGCTACAGGAGAAAAAGGCCTACTCAATTGAGGGCGTCCACCATTCTCTCTACGTTTATCTGCTAGTGACTCTAAGTGTTTCTGTTTCCGCTTTGCTTTTTGTTTCCTTGCTTTTTGACCCCTAGTTCGTGCTGGTGTACTATCACTTTTTTCTTTATCTGTGGTTGATACGTCCGTGTCTAAGCATAGTTCTATCCCTTCCTGCTCATTAATTAGGGAAGTATCAGTGATTCTATTAACACTTAATCGTGACATGGACGGTGTTTGTGATAGTCTATTATCCATTATGCGATGATTAGGGGATACACTGTCCAGGATTATACAGTTCGCATTTGAGTTGGTGCCTGGTAGCCCCGCATAGGAAGTTATGTCCGATGTGGCCACCAGGGAATCCAATGTATTGTCCTGCAGCAAAGGTAATTGCGTGCTTGGTGGGAGCGAGAGGCGTCTTTCGGTGCTTTGAATGGCAGAAGCCACAACGCCGATCGTCCTCTGCAGCATTTTATCAATTGCGGTCAAACTAGGCAACTGGGTGGGAGCAATAACAGTTGATGGAGATGATAGTTGCTTGCGACTAGGTTTAAGCACAGGTGGGGCTTTTTTCCCCATTTTCCGATAAATATTTTGAGTGTACTAAGCAACAATAGATAGTTAAATTCCAGGCACAGCGTATACTTTACTCACAACTTAGCGATGACTTCCAATTGGACACCAACTTGAAGTAGGCCAAGAGGAGTTGCCCGGCCCGACCTCCAGCGACCCCGGACGGCCACAGACGGCCCGCCCTCTGCCCGGGCTCTGCCCGGCGACGCCCGCGCGCGTCCCGCGTCGCGGAGGGAGCCGCAGATTTTAAAGCGCCTCCGGGCGCGCAATCACCTGGGTTGGGGCGTGGCAGTGTGGGCTCACGGGAGCTGTAGTCTCCCCCCACCGCGGCCCTCGATGTCGTCAGGGCAGCGGAGGAGACAAACAGCGTGGGTGCCCCGCCGAGGATCTGCCGCTCTGCTACTCTGGTAGGTGTTTGGTGCGTAGCCTGGGTCGCGTCTGTTGCAGTTTAGAATTCCCCCGCTCCACCGAGGGAGCCGCAGATTTTAAAGCGCCTCCGGGCGCGCAATCACCTGGGTTGGGGCGTGGCAGTGTGGGCTCACGGGAGCTGTAGTCTCCCCCCACCGCGGCCCTCGATGTCGTCAGGGCAGCGGAGGAGACAAACAGCGTGGGTGCCCCGCCGAGGATCCGCCGCTCTGCTACTCTGGTAGGTGTTTGGTGCGTAGCCTGGGTCGCGTCTGTTGCAGTTTAGAATTCAATAAGTTCAATAAGTTAATTTGGAAGCTGAAAAATGTTGAGAACTTTGTAATGGTAAACATGAGCACAGAAAGAGATGTGGTCATGTGACCCTAATGTTAATAGTATATGTCAGCATAAAGCATTTGTTTCAACTCTCCACCTGTTCTTGGTATCTGCTTAGTACAAAGGTGTCTTTGGAAGGCAATTGCAATGGGTTACAAGGCAAGTAGAAACAGCAAGGAAGATAAGAGGCACTCCCTGCCTGGCACCACCATTGGTTTTTTTTAACTGAAAGGAGTCTGTTGTAGTGACCTCTGCTGTTAGCGCAATATATAGCATTTTGACCATCTGAATAAAAATGGTGCCAAAGACGTGATTTACAACCCTAAACTCTTTCTCTCTGTCTTATGAGCGTGCCACCTTTTCATCATCATACTTCCTAGCCTTCCAAAGTAGATGAAGCATGTGAAGGAGGATCCACGAGAACTTGCCTGTAACAAAGCATACTTGCTGTATATGTATCTCGACAATGGGATCACTTTTCTTAGCCTGTTGGGCAAGACTTTTTCCAATATTTTAATGCTGCAGCTAAGAATAATAATGGGCCTGTAATTTGTACATTGCAACAGTCCTCTGTCTGACTTCGAAATAAGTGGTATATAAGCTCGGTAAAATTCTGGTTTCAGTTGGCTTCATTCCATAAACTGCATAGAAACTCAAGTCAGCAAGGGTATAGTTGTTTTGGATGTGGTTTTATAAAACTCTACTGAGAATCCATCTGTATCTGGTGCATCATCTGATGGCTTGTACTTGGTTGCCTCTGTCATTTCTTCACCAGTAATTTCTTGGCAAAGTTCCGCCTTGTGATCCAATGTTAGTTCCAGGATTAGCAGATGATCGATGAAGATAACTTCATTTTGGCTATTGTCTGATTGTTTCGTTGTATATAGCTGCACACAGTAGGAAGCAAATTAATTCCACAGAACTCAGCATGCGTTGTTACAAATCTTGGGGGATGACTTAGCGGAACCGCCGGAGTTGACTTCCTTGTCTTACGTTATTAAAACTGATGACCCGACGCGTATGGTATCTAAAATATACAAATTAACTATGTCCTATAGAGAGAACTACTACATTAAAGCCAGCTTAGCTTGGCAGAGTGACTTAGACAGAGACATTGATGATGCAATATGGACGTATTGCTGCACCAGCACGAAACGTATCTCCCTCAATGGTAGACACCGTCTGATCCACTTTAAATATCTTAATAGGGTCTACTACACCCCAGAAAGATTGTGCAGGTATGGCCTCAGAGATGAATCGAGGTGTGAGCGATGCAGCGAGCAGTTGGCTGACTTTCTACACCTGGCATGGACCTGCCTGGGGATTGCTAGATTTTGGGAGCGAGTATTTAAGGAGCTTGCAGAGGTGATTGGACTGGAGCTCACACCGGAGCTGACACTGGCTCTGCTGGGCTATTCTAAATTAATACCTAAAGGGGTGCACAGTTTAGTCGACATGGGTCTGCTATTAGCTAAACCTAGAGTGGTGTTGTGTTGTTCGAGAGGACCAACTCCTATGATTACACAGTGGGTGAACAAAATGCTATTTTGCGGCACTCAAACAGAGAACTATAGCAACCTTCTCCCTCCCCGAAATAGGCCTAGGAATATTTGGGTGCTGTATAGAACATATAGGGCGACTAAGGAAGGGAACAGTGCATCCACTGAAGGGGTACAACAAGACCCGAGGGCGACCAGCCTTGAATTTTAGTGATAAAGGTGCACATCTGGTGGTGGCAGAGGGAATAGAATGTTACATATGGTGGCACTGTGGAGTGAGTCCTCAAGTTATCTTCATGGCACTTTCGTGGCTGATTCTGCAACGAAGGGGCGAACATGGTCGGGTTGGTTGTGCGGGTCAACAGCAAGATGTAATGAGATTTTACATGCCTGCTGCATTAGTTGGAAACTATTTTGTATGACTATTGAATACTTCTGGTAACAGCAATTACAGTATGGATGGAAATGAGTCCTATGTTTATTGTGCATAAATTAATAAAGGTTTTCTAAACTTAAAAAAAAAAAAAACAGTAGTAAGCAAATTCCTTGATAAAGTCAGGAGGGTTGGTTATTACGGCCCCAATAGTGTAAAAAAACCACTGGGATAGCCAGTCAGTCAGTCAAAACCACGATTAATTAAAATCATAAAAGTACAACACAATAATTCATACACATAATTAAATACATTATAAAATAGAGTGTAATAAGCAGTCCCTAAAAAGATCCTCCGGAATAATAAATAAAACATTGAGATCATGGACCAGGCTGGGCATCAAGTTTTTTCCTTGTCCGCACCGCAGCAATCAAAAAACTAGCAGTATTAAAAATAATCCATGGGCAAAACGTGACATCTCTTTCATTCAGCTGCATCACAAGTAACCTTGCAGCCTTGTCATCATTCTCATAGTGGGTTGTGAGAAGTTAGCCTGGTATATGCTGTCCAAATCGGCACCTTGAAGCAGTCCAAATGACTCTTATGATGTATAAGGGCAAAGATAACCTTTAGAAAGCTATCCTAGTGGTAGCTGTGGAGAGCAGCCTTCAGGCTTAATCTTGAAGGAATGTAAAGCAGTTTGTTTTACCAGAATATCACCTCTAATATTAATTAAATGAAAGGAGAACCACACAGTAGTTATAAAAATATGTATTTATTTATATAACACTCTCTAGTATCCTACAAGGATACAACACAAAGCACACAATACTTTAGCAAAGAAACAGTTGGGGGAGACCAAACTATATATTAAAATAGTGGTATAAGAACCACGACTTGAGTCAAGACAGTGTCTAGAGTACGTTGAATCGCTGGGACCCCAAGGAACAGCCCAAGGTGAGTAAACAGGGAGCCCACGGAGGACGGGTGCAGTGTGGTAACACGACTGTAGGCTCCGTACAATTCTATGGTGAAGTCACAGTTACAGTTTTAATGTTTAAGGACCCTTCTCGGTGGGCTTTGAAGAAACCCTTTGGAACTTAGAAGGTTGGAGTGCCACCCCAACAGTGGACACTGGAGTACCCAAGTTACCGGGCATAGGTCTGAAGTGGTGTCGGAAACCACGGTCGTTTTCAATGGAGGACTTCAAAGAAGAGCTGCTTCTGGGAACAAAGAAAGTGTCTATTGGAATCCAAGAGTGGATTTGTGATGGAAGGAATCTGAAAGCAGAGGGGACAGAGGCTGGGTCACTTTAGGGTGACCAGGGGCTCAGTAAACGTATGCCCACTGATGCCGGGTGCTTCAGGTGCAAAGATGGGATGCTTGACTATGCAGCCACGAGGACCAGGAGATGTCGAGGACGACCAGGAGCCGGATACGAGCTGTCCCACGAAGGATGTCGAATTCTGAGGGGTCGGTGTCTGGCTGGAGTACCAACAAGCCTTGGCAACAGCAACCCACGCAACCCACACAGGAAGGTCAAGCAGGTTATGGTGTGGACCAGCAAACCAGGGAACCACCAAGCAATGGGGAGTCAGGGCACATCTGGAGCAACCAGGGAAGTCCAACAGAATTCAAAATGACCCTCAGGAGGACCCACAGGCCGAATGATCAGGAGGCGCGAGGGGACCTCTAGCAAGATCACAAAGTACCAGCCCACGGAGCACTCGGTGTGAGGAAGCCGGAGTTCTTTGGTGGAAATACTGCTCAGGGTCAGGACTACACAGAGTCCAATGCACAATCTTGGGCATTACCAACAAGCATATGCACTTGCAAAAGTACATGGTGCACAGGGGTTCGGGTTATGCGGTCCCTACGAGGGATACTAACCTCAAACTCAGTGAGAGGGCATCTAAACCTCAAGGAACATAGGAACCCACCCCTGTGTTGCTGGAGCCTTCGGAGTCGCCAGGAGCTCAGGATCAGCAGACCGGCCAGTTGCATTACGGTGCCTGCAAATGCAGGGGAGTGACTCCTTCACCCCAAGGGAGATTCTTTAGATGTCCTTGATGCTCCACAGGTCCTGCACGAAGCCTGTATGGTGCACGGGCACAGACGATGCTTTGGACGGAAAGAGAGACAAAGTCGGGCCCAGTCAATGTCCAGCAAAGTCCAGAGTGTCCAGACAGTCGAAGTTCGGTGGTTTCTTGTTCAGAATCTTGTCCACGTCACATCTAAGGTCCTACAGACAGGTAAGCCCTTTTGTACCCACAGGAGAGGGTTGGACAGATTCAGGGGACCCTCCTAGGGGAGGGTCAGGACAGAGGGGAGGTTACTCTCATATCCTTTGTCCAGTTTTCTACCAGAGAAGGAGCCAACGGCTCCCAGAACTGGTTTGAACTGGACTATGAACAGGGACACCAAGTGCGCCACAGATGCAGACTTTCAGGCACTTTGGAAGGGCACCCACCCAGCCCCAATATACTAAATCCTGTCTGGGAGGTGGTCACAGCTCCCTGTGACAGCATGCCTATTGTCCTGCCGTCCCCAGTTCGAGCTTGGCTCAGCAGCAGGAGGGCAGAAATGTGTCTCTGGTCAGCAGCAATCATTTTGTGTTGCCTGGGTCGAGATGGCTGGTACCGGAAAGACCAGTGATCCCACGAAGCCCGCTTCAGAAGGGTGGAATCATACCTCCCACACTGGTTACCGATGTGGCATAGCATTTAGCTCGAGGTTATAATGCACCTCACCTATATGTCTGGCTGTGTCACAGACAACCCGGGAGAATGGTCTCTGAAGGTTGCAGAGGGGCTCTGCTCATGCAGGGGCACCCACTTACGTAAAACCAAGCACCGTGCCTT
The DNA here is from genome assembly GCF_964204655.1 of Triturus cristatus. NCBI lineage: Eukaryota > Metazoa > Chordata > Amphibia > Caudata > Salamandridae > Triturus > Triturus cristatus. The sequence goes on along the minus strand of NC_140591.1, from coordinate 608,919,360 downwards.
CAGGATTGTCAAAGCCTGCTATAGGGGTGACTTATACGTTTTAAGTGTAGTGACCTATAGATATAGTGAACCCATATCTAACATAAGTGGTGCAAGCACCAGCTTACACAGGCTGCAATGGCAGACCTAAAGTTTCATTTTGGATGGCCTCTCGTGGATGGCATAATACATGCATCAGCCCATGGGAGGCCTCTTCGATACCTATGCCCTGGGTACATGTGTACCATATACTAGGGACTTATAAGGGTACCCAAGTATCCAATCTAGAGTGTACCTAAGTACACTCCAGTACCTGTCATTACATTTTAGGGAGAAAGCAGATAGACTGGGTTCCTGATTAGCAGACTAGTCAAAAACAGTGTAACTTCCAGCAAAAAGTGTGGGTAACCATAAGAAGCAGATCCTACTTTCCTACATGGGTACTACGACTTCTAAACAAGATGTTTTCTGCCATTAAAGTGTATATATTGTTCAATTCATATCTTTACTTTTTCAACATTCTCAGGTGGTCGTCATTGGTATGATTCAGAATCTCTGTTAGGGATCTTTGTTTTTCCAATTACTCTCTGTTAGCTCTGTGTATGTCCCATCTAGTTTTTTATCTTTCATTATCAGCCCACTGATGTATATCTTTACTGCTGCCCACAAAGTTTCTGATGAAACCAGTAGGTTTCCTATGAGATTCAAGTATTCCTATATTTGGGTGTCGGGTATCTTTTTCTCAGTTGGTTGTCTATAAAATAGAATTTAGTCTCCATTTGTTTACCTTTATGACAGTAATCTGAAAATATAGATACAGACAGTTACTGCATTCAGAAACTTTAAGAACAATTTAGTGATTGTCGAGAAATCACCCAATGCTAATTTCAATTTCTTAATAATTATATTCCCTTGCTGCAGGGTGCTGCAGGTGCCAATGATTCAATAGGCCATGGTCTGTCAACAGGTTTCTTAGTATGTTTCTGTCACAGTTATTGCTGAAGTCCAGCCTGCCCGATCTGCCTATTGTCGGGTCAATCGGAATGTTTCAATCTCCTCTGATACATAATTGGGCATGGTCGAACTCAGTGCATAGTCTACTAAGCCAGGAGAGAAGTTGCTCTTCTAATTATTTGTTGCGAATACAGAGCCTATAATAAAATGTGTTTCTGGATAGAAACTTCTACAATCCCATATCTGCCCTTAAATAACACAGCTATGCATTAATGAATGAAGAATTGAACTGCAATTACAGGACATAGGTGTCAATAAATAGGCAGGAAACCATTAGAAGTATGTAATACATTTATCTCCAGGAGAGAATTGTTCATTTATTCTGCCTCTTCCCCACCCCTCAGAGCTTGCATGGGGTCACAAGCATATTCATGGCCCAGCTACATCTATGGTACACAATGTTTTTTTAAAATTATGTTTATTAACATTTCCAATATAACACAAAGTAGTTTTGGCACTGATCATCATGAGAAACACATAGATAACACGTATATGGTCCGTTGACATACAGTATATCCTGTAGATGACATTCTTGTCATTTTTAGTCTCTTGTTGAACCCCTATTCCTGCACCTGCACTTGAATTACATACTATCGTACATCCCTTTTTAATGGTCAATTCAATCGCTTACTTCTGAGCCTGGATCTTCCCTCGGGAGCCCACATATATTCCCACAGTAGGTATTCCACCCTCCCCATATCAGAGACCATTTCTTGGGGCACCCTCTGTGAATATATACAGTCTTTTCCGCTATCATTACATTATCCATTGCCTCACTCCACTGAGGAAGGGTGGGAGTCTGACGGGACCCCCACTGCTGCGCTATATTTCTCTTCGCCAACATCATGCCCAGTGTTACCCATGTTTGCGTCATGCGAATTAGATCCGTCGGTCCCCATACGTTAAGGAGACATCTTTTTGGGTCCGGGAGAATCGTAATTTTTGTAACCTGTGAGAGGGTCCGCATAACTGCCTTCCAATAACGGACGATTGCTGGAAAGAGAGTCCCCTCTTCCCCACATTGCCTAAGACAAAGTGGTGAATCTGTCTGGTGCAGTTTATATAGTAATGTTCAGGTGTAATATGTACGGTGTAGGATTTTTAGTTGTATCAACTTTAGTTTTGAGGGTATCGCTATTGTCTTAGGGGAAGAGAGTGCGCCCTGCCAGTCTGTGTCGTCTAGTTCTCCTATCTCCGCTTCCCATTTGGCTTTAAGGGCCGTTAGGGGGTCCGGCTGGTTGTTTATTATTTTCCGGTATGTTAGTGATATAGCTTTTTTATTGAAATGCTCTGTAAGAAGTCTATCTTCTAGCGGCGACGACTCCGCTAGCTTTGTGTCTGGGGGGATTGCTGCCAGGAGAGCGTGTCTGATCTGTAGGTGCCAGTATTTTTCAGTATTTGCCAAGCCATATGCAGCCTGTAGGTGAGCAAATGTGACTACTTCTTTTTTCTTGCACAGATCCCCGACTCGCGAGATTCCTATCAGGTCCCATTGGCGAACACCCTTAGTATTACGCAACATGCCTAGTCGTTTTGTGTCCCATAAAGGCATCGCTTGCGTTATCTTTCCCTCACATCCTAACGCACGTTGAGCCTCAAACCAGATTTTTATCGTATGGGCCATTGGGCCCGTAAGGTTATGCCTTCTGACCTTGTTATACAGTGCACCCATTATTCCTGCAGTGTCTAGCAGATGTCTATCCATACGATATACCGGGTCGTCGCCGGGGGCATGCAGCCATTGGTTCACCACTGTGAGCTGTGAGGCCCAGCAGTATACCTTGATATTAGGGAGTGCAGTACCCCCATCATACCAGCTCCTTGTTAATTTGTGGATTGCTATCCATGGTGTTTTCCCATCCCACAATAAACTTGTCACTTCTGCGTGTATTGCTTTGATGTATGCTGGAGATACTGGGAAGGGCGTGTTCTGCAGGGCATATAGGAACCTGGGGAGCGCCATCATTTTGTAAAGGGCTGCTCTACCCAGAAGCGTTAGTGGCAGGGAGCGCCAGTGTTTTACGTCTCTGCGGAAGCGTATTAGGGGCTGTGTGAGATTTTCCGCGATGAATTCCAATCTATCAGGTGTAACGTATATTCCTAAGTATTTAAATACATTTTCCACTGTCTGTATTACACATCCATTTGGAAGCCATGGTGTGGATCCCTGCAATACATAAAGGTGTGACTTTGCCCAATTAATGGTGTATCCGGAGACCCGCCCATACGACCCACAGATATCTAAGAGACTATTGATGGAGCGTGCCGGGGATGCCAGGTATAATAATATGTCGTCCGCATACAGAGAAATGCGGTCTTCCCAGCCCAATGCCCATTTTAGGCCGCGGATCACCTGATCCTGACGTATCCATGCCGCCAACGGTTCCAAAACCAGCGCAAACAAAAGAGGGGAGAGGGGGCAGCCCTGTCGTGTGCCCCTCCCCAGCGGAAAGCCAGATGATATGTGGCCATTCACCACCACCTGGGCCAGCGGTCGCGTGTATAATAGTTTGATCCAGGCACGGATCTTTGGCCCGAATCCCAGGTGCTGTAAGACTGTGAACAGGAATGGTAATTCAACCAGGTCAAATGCCATCCTGGCATCAAGAGACAGAATGACGGCGTCTTCATCAATGGTGGACCTACGCGCGATGACACCGTGGAGACGTCGCAAATTAAGCATGGTATTACGGTTGAGCATAAATCCCGACTGATCTGTGTGTACCACTGTTGCTAAGTGTGCCTGAAGCCTTGTCGCCAGCACTTTAGCCAAAATCTTGGCCTCAGCGTTGATCAGGGATATTGGTCTGTATGACATGCATTCGTTAGGCGGTTTGTTTGGTTTATGGATAGCCACTATGGTGGCCAGTCTCTGATCCTTTGGGAGGATCCCCTTGTCTAGGCTATCGTTGTACATATGCAGTAGACGAGGAACAAGCTGTGTTGCCGCTTTTTTATATAGTTCCACCGGGATTCCGTTAGGTCCCAGCGCCTTTCCGGTGTGGAGCGCCGCTATCGCGAATGTTAACTCTTCCTGCTCTAAATCTTTCTCAAGGGCCTCCACCACCGATGGGGACAGTATGGGCATTTTTATGTCTCTGAGAAATTCTAGATTGTCTTCTATTGTAGCCGAGGCCTCCTGTGTATATATCTTTTTGTAGTGTTTCGCCAGTCCCTCCGCAATTCGCTGAGGTTCTGTGGTGAGACTCTCGTCTTCCAGCTGGATCTGTGCTACCCATCTGGTAGCCCGCTCCTTCTGTTTCAGCCAGGCCAGTAGCCTACCCGCCTTGTCACCTAGTTCATAAATAGTGTGTTGTGTCTTGAGGTGTCTGTTTTTCGCCATCTCCCACATATATGACTTATACTCTTGTCTCGCCATATGAACCTTATGTTCCGCAGCTCTACCTGTATGCAGTACGTGGTCGGCCTCTGCTATGGATACTTGCCTCTCCAAACCCTCCATCTCCTTCCTCTGGGATTGCTTGTAGTTCGCCACCGCTGATATGGCCTGTCCCCTAAGAACCGCTTTATAAGCTTCCCACAATGTCGTGGGGGATGTTACTGAGTGCTCATTTTCTGCGAAAAAATTATTTGTCGTCGCCCTGAGGGTTTTACTGATTTTCGGATTATTTAAATACCCTGGATGAAGTGGGAACAGCCTATGTTTCTGCGCTGTGGATGCAGCGTAGGCGACAAGTACTGGCGAATGGTCCGATATGCCCCAGGGCAGGTGTGTGACCTCTGCTACTCCCGTGATCCCTGTCCCGGATATAAAGATGTAATCTAGTCTGGAGAGACTATTGTGTGCCCCAGAATGGAAAGTGTATTGTCGCCCTGTGGGATGTAGAGTTCTCCATAAATCTATTAGGCCCAGTTCTTCAATGAAGTTGTGTAGTTTAGGATTAGTAGAGCTGGGTTCTCTGGGGAGAATTCTATCTACAGAGGCATCCATCGTTGCGTTGAAATCCCCTCCCATTATTAATTGACCGTGTGGAAGTGCCAAAAGGAAATCCCCAAGGTCTTGAAAGGCTGTCTGGTGGAGCGCCGGGGGGGGGGACATATACTGATGCTAGGTTGTAAACTTTCCTCTCCCACTGGCAGGTCACTGCGGCAAATCGACCCTGTTCGTCTTTTCGGGAGTCTATAACCATCAATGGGAAATGTTTATTAATTAGTATACCCACTCCCCGTGACCCAGACGTAAATTCAGAGTGAACCACCATTTTGAAGCCCCACCTATCGAGGGCTCTACAGGTTGTACCTGTCAAGTGGGATTCTTGGAGGAGCGCCACCGCAGGTCTCTTGCGTTTCAAATATTGCAGCAACAGCCCATGCTTTATTTTGTCTCCTAGGCCATTCACATTCCAGGACAATACTTTTAAGTGGAGGGCAGGTGCCTGAGGGGTCTGCGTCCCGAGCCCCACGTTACCAGTGGGGACATTTACCTGTGGCTTATCTGTCATCTATGTCAGTACGATGTTGCGCAATGTGTGCAATTCCCATCATATCAGTGCTGCAAATGACATCAATCAATATATTATGTTTGGTAATCAAACCTAAAACGAAACTGCTAATGAACTCAATGAACCTATCCCCTCCCTCCAACCCCCTCCCTGCCTCCCTGCATCGCGGACTTAAAACTACCCGCCACCCCAACTCAGCAGAGTGCTTAATCCCCATAACTGTGTACTTGCGTAAGGGGGAGTCGACACTCCGTGTCCTCAGTCCATTCCCTGGTTATCTCAATGTTCGGTGTGAAAAGTCTCTAATGCCAAGCATTTTCGCCCAGTATCCACATATTATGGTAAATGTTCCCGCTGTGTTGTCGACTGGAATCCAGCATAGCGCCAGGACCCGATGCCCACGAATCAGGCCCAGACCCTCCGTCTCTGTCTGTTGTGAGTCCTCCACCGCTCCTAGTCCATCTTCTCCCGGCAATACTGTTGTTTGGGATCGGAATTTAGGCCTGCCTCCCGGTCGCTTGGTGTCCCCCGCTGGTCGCCAACCTTCCATCCATTCAGAAGCTTCTGCCGGCGTGTTGAAGAACCATGTCTTTCCTTCCGCCTCTACTCTCAACTTTGCCGGGTATAACATTGCGTATTCAAGTTCACGGCTGCGGAGCTCCCTTTTTATATCCATGAAATCTCATCGCTGTTTGGTTACTGCGGCCGTATAGTCCGGGTATAGCGCCACCGTGACATTGTCCACTCGGATTGGAGGAGCTACTCTTGCCGCCTGCAGGATTATGTCCCTGTCGCGGTAGTTGAATATACGTCCCAGGATCGGTCGTGGTGGCGCTCCCGGTCGGGGCCGCCCCCCAGAGACCCGGTGCGCTCTTTCCACCGAGAAGAAGCTTGATAGCCCACATGGCTGCAGCTGATCTGTAATCAGTTTCTCAACGAAGAGGTCTAGTGCCGGTCCCCTAACACTCTCTGGCACCCCAACCAGTCGTATGTTGTTTCTTCTGGATCTCCCTTCCTGATCATCAAGCTTCGCCATGAGTTGCTTTTGCGTGACTTCTTGTGCATGTACTTTGGTCTTCAACATTACCGTGTCCTCAGCAAGAGTTTCCGTGGTCGTTTCGACCTCCTTTAGTCTTGCGCTCATTTTGGAGAGGTCCGCACGTACTAGCGTGATGTCGAATGAGATTGTCCCGATGGATGTTTGCATCTGGGTCAGCGCTGCCATCACATCCTGAAGAGTCACTTCCTTTGGTTTTGCGGGCGCTGGATCCGGGCCATCAGCCCCCGGTGGACCCTGCGAATCCGGCTGTCCTCTTTGATATGCATATTTATCCAACTTGGTGTGGGGTGCCGTCCGTTGGCCCTTTCCTCCCATGTCAATCAGGGCAGGCCGCACTGTAGAGAAGCTGAATCGGGGGGGCACACCGGGAGAGGCAATGCCTCCGTCCGGCCTGTCGGTTTTACCGGCCCCTGCGGCAAACCCCCCACCACAGCCTGAAGTATTTATTTACGAGGACTGTCTTGTCTCTCGGAGCCCCAATCTGGGGCGCTCATCAGCAATCAAGTCCACGTGCCACCTATTCGGGGGTCTACCCGCTCTTCAGGTGCGGGAGTGTCGCTAACACCCCATCAGCAGCGTCTGTTGGGGTGACGGTGTTCCTCCTCCCAGCCCCGCCGCTCCGATATGCTAGCTGCTTCTGTTTCCGATCAATTCCAGCCCCCAGAGCACGAGACTGGGCCCAAGGCGTCCCCACAGCCACTCCGGCCTCACCTTCCCGCGTGGACCGAGCCTTCACCTCAGCAGTCCGCAGTCCAACGTAATGCGGGGCCCGGCTCCTGCCCCCGCGTCGTCGAGGACTCTCTTTATTGCAACGCTGCACCTCCGACTCCGACCCCGCTCCCTCCCAGGGCCCTTCTGCCGACAGTCTGCCTGTGAGTCTGGGGCGGGCGGTGCAATCCCACCCCGAACGGGTGTCTCGGCGCCCGCTCTCTACCTTCTTCGATCCGGGTACCTGCTGCAGGCGGCCGTCGTCCGCGCCCGGGCACCCGAGGGAAGCGCGCTCTCTTTATCTCCAGCGTTCCGCGTACTCGAGGCCCCAGCTTCACCTGTCACCGTAGGCCTCCAACGTCGCGTCTCGCTCCTTCCTTCACCAAATGCTGTTGCCAAGGTCACGCTCGCTGCGGGTTGATGCTCCGGTCTTCTTGGGCTTTTCCGAGTGTTTGCACCCCCGTTTCTGTCAGGATTCTTTACAGGATCGACGTGGGAAGGAGCTGTGTTCACGGAGCTGTCCTAGGCTGCTGCCATCTTCGTTGGCTGCTGGCCACGTCCTTTTATGGTACACAATGTTGATAGGACAATGTGAGCTTTGCATATCACCAGAACAAGCACAAAGAATGCATTTGAAGGTCTGCGGTGAGGCACATTATTGGGATATGAACTTTATTGAAAATACATAGGTGAGATGTGAACATTAATGGACAAAACAGTTGAGAGACTTAGATTCAGATATTGGGGATCAAATCTTAAGAAGCCCAGTGGCGTTATCTGCAACCAATGAGCAACTGTGCCGCAGGGTGCTATTTACGAATATATATTCTTCCTAACAGTGCTCCAAACGTCAAGGTGGTAACATCTTCTGGTACAAAGAGAAATATCTCTATTGCTGAGCAGACAGCATCAGTCAATTATTAAGATGGCAGGCCAATCACAGTCTTTACTTGGTCAAAGAACACATTGTTGCTCAGGTAAGTTTCAGTTCTAAGTAGTAAGAAATATAGGAACATCCAGATTGGGGAGACTTTTTTTTTAGTAGAGAAAAACACATCTTCTAATTGAAGGAGTCTCCGTTTAGCTTGTAGAAAACCATGATTTTGGGAAGTAAACTGTTTCAACATTGCTTCATGGGCTGTTGTCAATGTTCCGACTCTAAAGCCAAGATTTGCTAAAGAGACATGCAACACAATGTAGCAAGTTAACTTGCAGCACTGTGCTGCGTGATAGGGAGAGAGCTGGAATGTGCCATATCTACTATCTCTCCCTGTGCAGGCACACTGAGTGCTTCCTAGCTCATAAGGCAAACAGCTTTGCAACATGGTGCAAGGATGCCTACGTTACTGCACAAAAAAAATCCTCAGAGGCATTTTACTCTTTATATGTGTGCTGTAGAAGCCACGTAGAGCCACGCAAGATGGCTTTGCAAATCCGACTTAAGGGCTTGCAATGCCTTGTGTGACCTTGCAATGCAAGCCCTTACTAAATCTGGGCCTACCTGTTTTTCAGAATGAAGCTATAAGGTCTTTAAGAGTCATCTGGAAATGCACTAAGATCAGTTAAGCCGGACGGCTTTCTTGATTCTTTGAGTGAGACTGGCTCAGTAGAGCTTGTGGCGTTCATTATAGAAAGCAAATAAGGCCTCATTGAATGGACACTAGATGCAAAAAAATGAATATTTCAAGGGCTTAGTGATATTAAGGGTAGACAGCTGATGGCTTGAGTGTAGCATGGACACACTTACTAGTGCAATCTTGATTACACACACAATCCTCTCTTAAATGAGTGCCTGTGATTCGCTGTCAATAGTCAATGTCAATGGAGTGGTGTTAGGAGTTGATCAACACAGTTTGGCCTTTTTATTGGTGTGAGGGCACGCTGAAGAGGAATCGAGTGCCTGAGGCTCAGGAATGTCAGAGACTATTGAATTGCTAGACTTTTCACCCCCCTTAAATAAAATAATAAGCCTCAAAGGAGACTCCTTTCGAACACTATTATGCTTATTTGGATGTAGCAGCCCTGCTTATGAATCTGCCATGCAATTGGACATGAAGGAAAATGTTGTGATGGATTTCAAGCTCTTGTCGTCTGTTTAAGGGAAGGAAGGAGACGCTGCAAATTTTATGGACACTGGGCAGCCGAGCAAATCTTCGCCCTCATTATAAGCCTCATAGTAGGGTTTGAGTGACAATTATCATTTTGATTGGTTCAACCGCATGACTTCCCCGACTCAAAACGACCCTCTCGAGTGAGCAAAAAGCCTCATTACTAAATGGCACATCCATCCTCCTCGGCTCTCTTTGGATCTGCGGCAATCGGTCACTGAGCCACTTTAGGAAACTGTCAGCCTAACTTTGATCACTTCGTGACATACATTTACGCGACTTCGCTAAGTCCAAATGGGGCCGTGTATTTTCACTGCAGCAACTCAGAAAACCTACCAGGCCTTGAGCTTGAAATTAACACAGGAAGCTGAGACTCTCTTCGAGTTTTTCACTATATTTCATTCCACTAGGCCCACCAAATTGTAGCATTTTGAAACCACTGCTGTCTGCGTGGGCCATTGAAATAGAGCTTTGGATATGAAACGTGGTAATGAGACAAAATATTACTTCTTTATTCTGAATCAGAGAGACCCGGGCTCCTGAGAGACCCAATTTGCAAACAGCAACTCCTTTATTCAAAATGAATGGGTGTGGGACTGAGGAAGAGAGGTAGGTTGTGTAATGTGCTGGCATGCATCCAAGGATATGTTGTCCTCCGAGCTCACCAATGAGGTATACACCTGATTCACTTCTGTCTAAAAACATAAATATGCAGATTCCAATGTTGCAATATAAAAAATGTACTCTGAATCTAAAGGAGGAGTGGTTATGTGGAAGTGTGAGGGGTTCTAACTTCCCCCTGCTCCCAAATCTCGTCTTGGAGGAGATGGAACAAAGCTGTTTCCAACTAACTGAACACCATCTTCATGGAGCTTTAGGCAGGTGATTTAGGGCATCCATGAATGCATCATGCAGGAGAAAGTGAGGCATCGCTCCACAACATTTAAGTTTATCTGTGGGACCATGGCACCCTTTCTGGTATTACTTGCACAAGAATTTGGCAAACTGGCTCCTAAGTGGAACGTGCACATTGGAGAATCTACCCAGAAAAGATAGAGGGTGAAAGTGTTACATCTAATAGGGTGGGCAAGACTTTAGAAGGGAGAAGGAGTAAATGGAGGGTGGGAGTAAATTGATGCCAGAAGAGAAGTGTAGGGAACATAACATTTGGAAGAAAGTTGCCAGAAAGTGGTATATATACACTGAGTGGTCAACAGAGGGGGCAATCACATTATGAAGGCTATATGAACAAACATTCAGGACTTCACAGAACATTTGCCCACAAGCATGTTAACTAAATTGTCTAGTACATACCATTTAAAGGGCCAAGAGTAGGAGGGTTGGGAAGGAAAGATTTCAAGAGAGCGTAGTTGTGATTTGTCTAATCTGCTCATGCTCGCAGGGCTTTATTTGCAATAATAAGTAACAGTAAGTGTAGAGCCCCAAGGGTTTCCCTTGGAGCCAGGTTTGCCGAATACCAGGATTGCCTAGTCTTCATTCCACATCATGCCTCTTTCTTCCACCACTCTACACTTCCTGTCTTTTTATATAACTCTCGCAATTGATTCTTTTTCATCACTTTCTCCCTTTATTACTGCTTCCTATGTTTATCTTCCTCATTCTTTCTACATTTTCTGACTCTCTCTCAGTTCATCTGTGTTAAAGTGTGATGATGAAAAATAAGTCTCAATCACCAGAAACTGAGTGCCGGTGACCACCACCTGCAACCACCAGCACAAATTAAGCAATACATATTAGAATTCAAAAGTGTGAGTTGTGAGTATAACGAAATGTGGCTGTAATCAACCACTGAGCATTGACTGAATAATCACTTTATAGGATGTGTTTAACTGTAGGTATGTTGTTGCTGTAACAGATATTCGGTGTTAATGTGTTCTTGCTCTCTGAGTTGAATAACTATATGGAACACTAGAAAGGTAAGAAACATATACAATTTGAAAGAAAGGAAAAAATACTATCTGGAGACGACATATGAACTTCAGAGAAATGAGAACCACAGCAAAATACTATCTTAAAAAGACCCACACATTTACTCTTCACATTGGTGAAAGAAACTGTCCTAATTTCTTACTAGGAAATCTTCATTACTCTGAGCCCTACTCGTCCGAGTCATTACTGTATGCGGTATACTGAAAAAACCTGCGATAAACACACACTGTAGCCACTCAACGGAAAACATAAGATTTTAATGCATGAAAATTCTCTTTTAAATTTTAACAGAATTCGAAACACCGGAACCAAAATTTACATCATCAGACAATTCCCTTTGAAACTGGTAATGATTAATGAATGTGTAATGAGAAGCCAGAGTTCCAGCTCTACACATCTCATTCAGGTAAACACTTTGAATTTTTACTCAGTGGGTTGCCATACCTCTTGCGGAATGTCCCTGAATTCTCTAAGTAGAAGATCATCTTGCATTGAAGAGGCTAACAAATTGGCAGATGTTATCCATCTACTAATGGTCATAGTTGATGCTCTCTTACCTCAACCAGGTAACCCACAAGTGATAAACAGGTAGACTGATACCCTAAAAGATTTGTATCCATCAGGGTTCGGTAATAACACTCTTTTTACTTGCATCCATCATGTGAGGGATCTTTCCTACTTTGAAGCTGGCAAAGGAAAGAAAATAGGTGAGGTTACCTCTTGAGACCTATGGAAAGTAGTAAAGATTTTAAGCATGAAAGCTGGATCAGATTGTACCACAACATCATCATCAGAAATCATTAAACAAGGAGGACGACACAACAAAGAGGTAATTTCACAATTTCTGTGGCAAGATGTTATATGCCACCTCGAAAGTTATATAAGTCAAGTCCACTGAAGAGAATGTCTTACAAAGGTGAGCCTACAGAACTCTTTGTAACAAAAATAGGTCTGGTTGGAAAGAAAGAATTTTCAGAGGCTTGGAAAAAGAAAAAACCTTCAAACTACCTCCCTACTAGCTCTTCTCCAAATGGCAAAAAGAGACATCTAATTGAGAAATAGACTGAGCTGCAGAAAATCTTTACAAAGATGACCAATGCTTATCTTATTCTTCCACAGTAGAGATCATCTTAGAATTTGGAATGTCTTGAGTTAATTGGGGCGGAAGTTCTTTGTACTGCAGAGCTTTCCTTTTACTCTCCACATCAACAAAGGAAATTGGCTCAGAAAAAGAGCATCTAGATAAGAAGAAAAGCAAACAGAGAAATGACATATAGAAGATGCACTGCCAGGCATTTCAGTCGAGGGACCCACATTCTCCACAACCAAAAGGGAACCAGCAGTATAATCTCTGCTTCCTCTATCTGAACCATGCAAAGCACCCTATAAATTAAGGGTTAATTTCTGCAATCAATCAATTCGGAGAGCATCCATTGCTGAAGCCTCTGTCTAGGATTGCAGGAGCACAACCTTGGAAATTGAGCATTGCTCAAGAAGGCAATTCAGAAAATCAGAAGCCAAATCTTCTGCACACTCGCTGAAGACATTACTGAAGACAGAGTCAGATTTTGAGAGGATGAAAACACCCTGATCAACTGTTCTGCTTGGAATTTGTTGGACAATGATGGGTCCATCCATTAATATTTACTGTCACTTTTACCACTACATTGCAAAGTTGAAGATATGCTTAAATGTTAAATAGAATAAGACACTGCAGACAGTTGCCCCTAGTGTCCCCTTCCATCAATTGTCATGATTAATGGAGTATTTGAATGAGTTGGAGGACCTTTGGAAAGAGATGCTGGATCCAACCACCACTGTTTTTCATCATCGTAGGATCTGTATTCTGCATTTTTTGGAAAGCTGCCTCTCAGTATTTCTTTATATGCCACAAAAGAGCATCAAGATGAAATTGAGGCACTGGGACAGTAAAGATACACAATACCATGTGATCCTTAATATCTAACTAGTTTCTTGCTGGGACATCCTGGAGTTCCGACAAAGATGACAGCAAGTTCTGCAAATTTGTTGCTCTTTGAAATGGAAGAAACACCATAGCTATGTCCATTTTAACCTGAAGTTGAAGACAGCTAACACTTTGGAAGACAATGAGTAAACACATGACAGGATAGACAGCTCTTTACCAGAAATGTCACTAGTGGAATGACCATTTTGGTGAACACTCTTGGTACAGAGCAAACACCAAAAGGAAGGACTTTGAATTGGAAATGTTGGTCATAAATGGTCTTGAATGATGAACCCGAGAATCCCTGATGGGATTAAGCAATGCAGATATAAAAATGCATAGGCCCATCAAGCCTGTTATTGCAAGACAGCAGCCTGTAGTGAGCATAGGAATGATCATCTGTAATATTTCCATATTGAATGGAATGTTATTGACCCATTTATTGTTTTCTTCAGATAAATAATGATTCTGAGTACTCTGGCAGCTAGAAAGATTTTCAAATAAACTGCTTTGCATTTCTCCATAGTAAGAACTGGAATCTTGAATCCTTTACCACCCCAACAGCCAGTCCCTTTTGCTTTGCTTCTATCTTGATGGATTTTTTTAAAACAAGGAGTAGGAATGGTCTCCAAGTCCGAAGGAAGGGAGGTGAACTTTATATAGTAACCTGTCTAAACTATCTTCAGGACCTGGGTATCGGGAGGGCACCACTCCCATTGCTACTGGAACTGCTGTTCTTGTCCGCCAACTGGAAACTCCCTGGACAATTCTGCTTTTGATTCTGAGAATATGTTTTTTTTGCGTTTAGCAAACTGATCCAAGATTGCGATTCCTGGAAGTTTGTCATAAATATGAGCTATTCTACAAATGGTTTGAAATCTTTTAATTTTATTGCCTAAAGGAGGAGGATGCTCCTTTTCTTTAACGAAAGAATGCATTTGTTCCCTCAGTGGCATTCATAAAACAATTGACCTCTGGACTGCATCAGTGTTTGATTCTTTCAGTAGCAAATTAAGTCGAGCAGCAATGGACTCTTTACCACCCAGTGCTGAAGCTCTCACACCATCAACAACAGAGATATTTGAAAAAAAATCAAATTGGCGTTCCTTCCCTTCTAAAAGTGCCAAACATTCCATGTGGTAACGGGACATCATATTGAATCATCAATATCGAATTACAGAAATATCTAGTTTTTAATATTGTGACATATTAATATTGTGATGCAGAAATATCGTGAACATAAATATTGAATTTTAGATAAGAAATCCGTTTACAAGAATATTGGTGTTTTTAATATTGTTTGCAAGAATATCTGAGAATAATATTGTTGTAAACAATATTATTTTCTAATTACTTGAATGTGTTTTAGTTCATATTTATTTCTATATGCTATATATTGTTTGTATATTTTTTGATAATATTTTTAAATATAATTTTTATTTTCTTTAAATATAGTGTTGTAGCGGTTTGTGAGGATTGTAGGGATACAGGGTGGGTAGTAAATGAAGTATAATTAATTAATAATGAATTAATATTCATTATTTAATTGTTAACTAATTTTGTAAATTGTGTAATTATTGAAATTGTTTAAGTGATATTTTTGGTGTGGGATGTTTTGTTTGTAGGGGTATAGGGGGGAAGTTAATTAAGTAATAATTTACTAATTATTAATTAATTATTAATTTGTTAATTGATAATTAAATATGTAAATTGTGCAATTATTATATAATTTTAGTGAAATCTTTTGTGTGGATTGATGGGTTTGTAGGGGTATAGAGTGTGAAGATAATTAAGTATTAATTAATTCATCTTTATTTTAATATATATTATTTCATTGATATTTAATTAGGTAAATGGTGAAATTTGTTAATGTTATTTTTAGGTGTGGGTTGTTGGGTTTGTAGGGGTACAGGATAGGAATTTAATTAGGTAATAATCAATTATCAAATAATTATTGCTTTTTAATTACATATTTAATTAATTAATAATTATGTAAATTGTATAAAATTATATTTTGTGTTGTGTTTGTAGGAGAATAGGGTGGGAAGTTATTCAATTAAAATTAACAACTAAATAATCATTCATTAATAATTATTTTATATATTACTTAATATGTTAATTGTGTTATCGTTTTTGTTTTACTTATATTTTAATTGTGTGTAGCTATGTTTGTGGGAGTATAATGTGTGTTTTAATTGAATAATAAATTGATAACACATTTATACATTTGAAATTAATGATTGACATTTGTAAAACATATTTAAAATATTTAATATGTTTTACATTTATATATATATATGTATATTTTTATGTTAATAGTTTTATATTTTTGGTCAATTAATAGAGTTATTAAAATATGTTATGTGTTTAAAGTGAACTACTTTTTCTACTGTTGCACAGACTGCAGTGGGAATATTTAATTATACCCCGCCGGTGTCCAACTCTTTCCCTACTGTTGCACACACTGGAGTGGGAATACTAAATTGTACCCATCCAGAGTCCAACGTTTTCTCTGCTGCCGCAGAGACTTTTAAACATTTTATTTTTATTGAGCAGAGTATCGAGAACATTTAAATAACACATGAGCAAACATTAGCACAAATCAACCATTTAAAAATCAGCTCCTTCATATTTCCAAATATTGACCAATAGCAAACTAGAAGCAGAAAAAACATTTTAAACAAAGCTAACATAACTATCTGTAGCTAAGTACAAAAATTCTAAAATACCATAATGCAAAAATGCTAAAGTGCAAGTGCAAAAGTGCAAAACTACTAGGTTAAAGTGCTAAAGTGCTAGAAACAGAAATTGCTAATTCCTCTAAACATAAAAAAAAAATTATTGAATAACACCTAGGGGTCTATTAGGATGGCGGTCGGAAAACCACCCCGATCGCCATGGAAGCGGAAAACAACCGCCCGCCGGCACCGTGGAAAAACTGGCGGGGAAATTAGGATCAACCGCCAAAAAACACAGACCGTGGCGGGGCAGGGCCAAGAAAAACCACCTGTAGCGGGTGGAGATGGACAAAATCCGTCCGCGGCAGGCGGATTCGCGGCGGAAAAACACCAACCAGCCGCAAGTATAGCGGAGACACCGCACAGGAAATAAGGATATCCCCGATGGTACCGCGGTACGTTCCGCTGTTTCTGACCACTGCGGTCGCAAATAGGGATGAATGGGAGAGCCGGCGGAAGAGCTGCAGCATAGCCACTGCTGCGGACAATCCGTGAAAAATATGGCGGACGAATGAAAAATGCCACACTAAGGCCAAAAAGTGCACACAGTAAACTAGCCATGCCCCACAAAAACAGAAAACACACCCCAATGACACAACCACATGGCAAAAAGAAAAATACAATACCCAGAACAACACATACAACACACCTGACAGCAATGCCCCATTTGGACACACCGACATAGCTGAGTATAAAACCAGCCCCTTCCCTGACCACAATCCTTTGCAATACTCCAGGAGTGAAGGGACATACACCCCAGCTTAAAGGAGAGGCAAAGAACACAACATCACTAGCCACACCACGCACAGCACCACCACCACTTCCACACCTGCACTAATAACCCCCTGCACATCACACACCATTCACATCACAACCACACCCACCACTCACACTCCTGCACTCACAACCACTTTGCACACCACACACCATGGCAAAACATAAAATGCTCAAATTCACAGAGAATGAGTTGACAGTCATGGTAGATGAGATAGTCTGAGTGGAACCACAACTGTTTGGTAGCCTGGTCCAACAGACACCATTAGCCACAAGAACACAAATGTGGGCAAGGATAGACGAGAAGGTCAATTCAGTAGGGAGCACCCCATGATCAAAAAAGGAAATCATGAAGGGGTGGCATGACCTGAAGAGGGTTGTCAAAGAGAAGAGGAGCAAGAACCGTGAGCTGGCTGAGAGGACTGGTGGTGGCCCTCCCATTCCACCAAAACCATTCACTCCTTGGGAGGAGAAGGTGCTTGCCATACTGCATCCAGAGAGTCTCACAGGAGTACCTGGGGGAGTGGAGGCTGGTAAGTACAAACAAATGAATACCACCACACTGCTATGTACTGTCTTGCACAACTACAAAGCTACACCACATAGGGCAAATTCCATTCATCTGCACCACACACTCACAAAAACATGTCTCACAGATTCAAAATCTACTCACTCCCATACACCCCAAACGTAGCTGGCAATATTACCATGGGGGCATGTGTACAGGCAGACAGCACTACAACTTCCACCAGGCCCCCTTGTCCCACTGCATCAGCAGGATGGAGCACTCCCCCACCCAGAAGCAGTTGCAAGCCATTGCAGTACACCTAACAAACTTACAGGTAGGTAGCCATCTTCCGTGGGAGGGTGTTTGTGGGTGGGAGTCCAGCACTACAACTCCCACCATGCCCCCTGTCCCACACCTGAGCAGGATGGATCACTCCCCCACCCAGAAGCAGTTGCAAGCCAGTGCAGTACACCTAACAAACGTACAGGTAGGTAGCCATATTCCCTGGGAGGGTGTTTGTGGGTGGGAGGCCTGTACCACTACTCCCACCATGCCCCCTGTCCCACACCTGAGCAGGATGGAGCACTCCCCCACCCAGAAGCAGTTGCAAGCTATTGCAGTACACCTAACAAACTTACAGGTAGGTAGCCATCTTCCCTGGGAGGGTGTTTGTGGTTGGGAGGCCTGTACCACTACTCCCACCATGCCCACTGTCCCACACCTGAGCAGGATGGAGCACTCCCCAACCCAGAAGCAGTTGTAAGCCATTGCAGTACACCTAACAAACTTACAGGTAGGTAGCCATCTTCCCTGGGAGGATGTTTGTGGGTGGGAGGCCTGTACTACTACTCCCACCATGCCCCCTGTCCCACACCTGAGCAGGATGGAGCACTCTCCCACCCAGAAGCAGTTGCAAGCCATTGCAGTACACCTTACAAACTTACAGGTAGGTAGCCATATTCCCTGGGAGGATGTTTGTGGGTGGGAGGCCTGTACCACTACTCCCACCATGCCCCCTGTCCCACACTTGAACAGGATGGAGCGCTCCTCCACCCAGAAGCAGTTGCAAGCCATTGCAGTACACCTAACAAACTTAGAGTTAGGTAGCCATCTTCCCTGGGACGGTGTTTGTGGGTGGGAGGCCTGTACCACTACTCCCACCATGCCCCCTGTCCCACACCTGAGCAGGATGGAGCACTCCCCCACCCAGAAGCAGTTGCGAGCCATTGCAGTACACCTAACAAACTTACAGGTAGATACCCATCTTCCCTGGGAGGGTGTTTGTGGGTGGGAGGCCAGCATTACAACTCCCACCATGCCCCCTGTCCCACACCTGAGCAAGATGGAGCACTCACCCACCCAGAAGCAGTTGCAAGCCATTGCAGTACACCTAACAAACGTACATGTAGGTAGCCATCTTCCCTTGGAGGGTGTTTGTGGGTGGGAGGCCAGCATTACAACTCCCACCATGCCCCCTGTCCCACACCTGAGCAGGATGCAGCACTCCCCCACCCAGAAGCAGTTGCAAGCTATTGCAGTACACCTAACAAACTTACAGGTAGGTAGCCATCTTCCCTGGGAGGGTGTTTGGGGTTGGGAGGCCTGTACCACTACTCCCACCATGTTCCCTGTCCCACACCTGAGCAGGATGGAGCACTCCCCCACCCAGAAGCAGTTCCAAGACATTGCAGTACACCTAAAAAACTTAAAGGTAGGTAGCCATCTTCCCTGGGAGGGTGCTTGTGGTTGGGAGGCCTGTACCACTACTCACACCTCAAATAAACTAACAGGTAGGTAGACATATTATTCTGTCTTGTGACACCACTGAGCAGGATGTAAGCCTCCACCACGCACACACAGATGTGTCACATAACAAAGCCAAATGTGAGCACATAACAGGTAGGTAGCCAGTACGTGCACCCACATTCGTCACAAAATAAATGGTGCCATATGACAACACCAGCCCTCTTATTGCACAAATATGCACACCGACCCTATTGCCACGTACAGTGTGCACACAGGTAAGCAAAGGAAAATGTCACAGCAACCAAAGTGTGACACACCAATGCACATGTAGAAGAAAGTATGTGCACAATCATGCACAGCACCTATTGACATGTGCAGTGCCATGGGGCCAGAGCAACAAGGACCATTTGAAAAATAAGAAAGCATGTTTGTTGGTACAAATCAAGATATGCACATGACAGGACAAAGGTATGCAGGAGATGACAATGGCCAGTCCATGGCCAGATGTAACGTCTGCCAGGTCAGACAAATCAACAGAGTCCTCAATGAAATAATATGTTGTGCTAGTCCCTAGATGTCAACAGGTCCATGTAATCACAAATTATGCACGTTGCGCATGGTATGTATTGACACCTCACACCATGGACAAGTAATGCATATATCACAGCATCATGTCATGAGGCACAGTAGTGCACATAGAAAACAATGGGATGATCAGTCAACAGTGCAGTGTACAAACAGTGAATGACACACAGCTAACACAAAGCTTGCGGGGTGCACTACAATGACCATTTCCCATCTGACCCACAGGTCACCAAGGACTGACTGCAGAGGACAACACCAGCAACCTGCAGAGCCAGTCTCCCCCCCGGCACATGGACTCTCGGATGTTGACTCCAAGGATTCTCTGGACGATGAGCTCGAAGTCGGCCCATCTGGTGTGCCAGGGCACAACAGATCCCAGGACCCCATCGTCCCCCCACCACATCTGCTGCAATACAAATGTCTCTGCCGACCTCTGCTGTCATGGCCTGTGCGTCCTCCACCACCACCATCATTACCACCACCAACATCACCACCACCAGTGCTACCTGCAACACTTCCCCTGTCCCAGAGGATGACCACCCCACCCCACTGACTGAGGAGGGCAGGGAGAGGATGCGGGTACCTACAGTGGTGAGGCAACAGGTCCGTGGCAGCAGGGAAGGTGGGAGGGGCAGGGTCACCCACAGACAACAAGAGGCTGGGACCCAATCCCTGGACTACATAACCAGAGTCCTTGGGGCATATGAACGGGCCCAGGGACGAACGGGGCGGTCGGATGAACTGTTCCGCAAGCTCACCCTGCTGATGAGGTCCATCGACACCCGCATGGGACAAATTGTGGACCTCTAGGGCCAGCAAGTGGCAGTACTGAGGGACAGGCCTGTGCCACAACCAACACCTTCACCTCCCTCTGGTGGGCCACAGGATTACAGTTCACCATCCTCCCCTGCAGCCACAGAGAGGGGTGAGTCCTCAGACCCCACTGGCCCTGCAGCAGGGGCCCCCCTGCCAGCGACGAAGGGGCCATCCTAAGAAAACCCTGGGAGTATCTGGAGGCAAAGCACCTGCCAAACGCCAGTCATGGAGCCAGCCATGATGGCAACCCTCTTCACCACTGCATTGACTTTTTGGACTGTCCTTCCCCACACTGCCTTGTGAATGGCATCTGTCTGTTGGACTTGGTTACCACATCAATGTGGTGACTACTCGATTATCTCATTTACCATTACTGTCAACTCACTGCTCCACCAATCACCTCAATATAAATGTTCACCCCCTCACATGGCACTATTGTAAATAAAAAATCCTTACACTCATGTTGTTGTGTCTGCTCCGTCTTTATTCCAGGATGTACAGTCTTCAACATGATCACAATGTAACAGGAGTATGGACTGTATGTATGCAAGGAGAAGTTGAAGGCACCTAGGAAAACACAACAGAACAACATTCATTGGTCTGGGTGTGGCATCACAGACATCACACAACACCTACCATCAAGATAATCCAACATGCACACATCACAATGGGCAACAAGATTCAACACACACATCCTGTAGATGTTCCTAAATGACCTGTCCCATAAACATTGCCAGCCACCACTGACTCTACAACCAGCTGCTGTCACAAATCTCACATACCCCTTCACAACAACAGCAACATCATCAGACAATGGGTATGTTGTACATTGTCACCCACCTTCAAGTGAAGTAGTGGGTGATGAGCTGTTGACGCAGGTCAACACCTTCCTCCTCTCCACTGTCTTCATCACTGGACACGGGTTGGTTTGCAGGCGGGGGCCTTGGGTCCTCATCATCTTCCAGGAGCAGGGGAATCTCCTTGCTAATGGCTAGGTTGTGGAGCATGCAGCATGCCACTACAATATGACACACCTTCCCAGGCGAGTACACCAGTTCACCTCCGGTCTTGTCCAGGCAGTGGAAATATGACTTAAGCAGACCAAAAGTACGCTCCACCACACGACGTGTCCTCCCATGTGCATCATTGTAGCTGACATCAGCCGGGGTCCTGGGATTCTGCAGTGGGCTCAGCAACCAGGGACGGTTGGGATATGCAGAGTCACCTAGGTATGACAAACACAAATAAACATTGCAATGTCGCTGAGGCAGAAGCCAGCAGGTCACACACCCAGCACGCCATACGACTAGGCATACTCACCCACAATCCATGCACCCTCGGGAATCAGATTAGCCATCAGCTGGGGTAAAATGCTGTTACGCAGGATGTATGAGTCATGGGATGAGCCTGAGAATTTGGCATACACGTGTGAGATGATCATATCTTCCAGGCACACCACTTGCACATTTATGGAGTGGTAATGTTTACGATTCCTGTAGATGTGCTCATGTGCCTGTGGTGGCACAAGCCCGACATGGGTGCAATCAATGGCACCAACAACATGAGGGATGTGTCGGAGGGGATAGAAATTTCCCTACACAGCTGCCAATTCAGGCCCCTAGGGAAAATGGATATATCTGTCCTTGTAGATCATCATGGCGGACAGAACATCACGCAGCACTATGCTGAACATAGGTTGTGACATCCCACCTGCACTGGCCACTGTGTGCTGGAATGATCCAGTGGCAAAAAAATGCAGTGCCGCCATTACCTTATACGTTGGGGTGAAAGCTGTTGGATATGTTCTGCGAGGCTGCTGGTGGGGCTTCAACATATCACAAAGTGTTTTTAGGGTGGCTCTATCCAGACGGCATTTCCGGATGATCGCCTCATCCTCCATGTCCTCCAGCACTGTCAAGTGATGAAGCAGATTTGGTCTCCTCCTAGTTGAGATGAAAGTGGACACATGGCAATGCAATACATCATGAGATGGGCACATCATCTCACGTTCTGGATGACACAACGCCAACAATGACTGTCGTCAAAATTGAGTTACAGACCAGCTTACATGTAGGGACACCTTCAGCTACACAAATGGCACACCTGTCAACTTACACAAAACAAGTACCTCAAACACCACCTCGGTCAATGTGAATGCACATAGGGATATGGCCACATTTACCATGGGCACGCCTGGGAGTATAGCATCCAGCATATGTGTAACAAATCAACCCCATTGTCTTATACCTAGCTGCTGTACCTGACACACCTTCATGCATCATTTGAACCTGGCACACATCCACAACACAATTACCACAGTCGGAGCAGAAATGACGATTGTGTGCATGATTAGACATAAGAGGACATGCGGACGAACATTGATATGATTGTCACTGCACCTCAACACATTGACCTGTGTACACATTGTAGAGTCCATAACAACACTGTCCTGTGTACACGACCATCAATATCATAAGTGACATGTGAGGGAGTACATGCCAATCTATGAAATCACATACACAAACATGACATATGTAGTCACCAGTGGAGTAAATGGAACATTGGCATTGTGTGCACAATGATGTGCCATTGACCATGTGGGCACTGTGCACTGTTGATGTTTGCCAGATGGCCATTGTGATTGTATGGCACCCAAATCCCGGTAGCTACCGTCTGTCCCCAGCGGTGTGTCCCCAGCACTCCCCATATACACAAGTGCGGTAGTGATAGCCATGGAGACATGCCCAAATGGCGGTTGGCATGCTCCGCCACCCAAATCGCGGAGCATCATGTGAATGTATGGCACCCAAATCACTGTAGCTACCACCTGTCCCCAGCGGTGTGTCACCAGCACTCCCCACATACACAAGTGCGTTAGTGATAGCCATGGAGACATGCCCAAATGGCGGTTGGCATGCCCGCCACTCAAATTGCGGTAGCTACCGCCTGTCACCAGCGGTGTGTCACCAGCACTCCCCATATACACAAGTGCGTTAGTGATAGCCATCGAGACATGCCCAAATGGCGGTTGGCATGTCCCGCCACTCAAATCGCGGTAGCTACCGCCTGTCCCCAGCGGTGTGTCACCAGCACTCCCCATATACAAAAGTGCAGTAGTGATAGCCATGGAGACATGCACAAATGGCGGTTGGCATGCCCCGCCACCCAAATCACAGTAGCTACCGCCTGTCCCCAGCGGTGTGTCACCAGCACTCCCCATATACACAAGTGCGGATGTGATAGCTATGGAGACATGCCCAAATGGCGGTTGGCATGCCGCGCCACCCAAATCACGGTAGCTACCGCCTGTCCCCAGTGGTGTGTCCCCAGGACTCCCCATATACACAAGTGCGATAGTGATAGCCATGAAGACATGCCCAAATGGCGGTTGGCATGCTCTGCCGCCCAAATCGCAGAGCCTCATGTGAATGTATGGCACCCAAATCGCGGTAGCTACCGCCTGGCCCCAGCGGTGTGTCACTGCCATGGAGCATGCCCTTACAGCCAATGGGAACCTTAATTGCGGTGGCATGATGCAATTTTGAAAATCGCGGTAGGCGCGCTCTGCTGCCGCGGAGCCAGTCATTGGATGCATTTGAAAGATGCACCATCGCGGTAGCTACCGCCGGGCCCCTGCGCTGTGTTACCGACATGGAGCATGCCCTTACAGCCAATGGGAACCTTGATTGTGGTGGCATGATGCAATTTTGAAAATCGCGGTAGGCGTGCTCCGCCACCGCGGAGGCGGTCATTGGATGCATTTGAAAAAGGCAGACCTGGACCACCAATTGCTGCAGCTTGGCACTTTTGAAACGACCCCAGGGGGCTATATATGTGTGGGAGGGAGCCTCACATTTCCACTGCTCCCAGAGCCTGCTGCCAGAGACCCCTCGCCTGCTGCTACCTCCAGGGACTGCTGCCAGAGACCACCCACCTGCTGCTGCCTCCAGGGACTGCTGCCAGAGACCCCTCACCTGCTGCTGCCTCCAGGGACTGCTGCCAGAGACCACCCACCTGCTGTTGCCTCCAGGGACTGCTGCCAGAGACCCCTCACTACCCAATTCAGCCGCTGTTGTCTCATGTCCACAGTGATGGCAAGGAGAGAGAAGATCTGTGCCAGTCCCTTCACAAGCGAGGAGCTGGAGGTCCTGGTGGACGAGGTGCTCACACAGTACCCAAGGCTACATGGTGCCCCAAATGTCGTGGTAAGTCCTCAACAGTGGGGTGGGAGGGCAGGGGGGCACACATGTAGTTGGACTGATGCAGTATGTGCCTGAAAGTGTGTGGTTGTGTCATGCATTGCCTAACACGCTGTCTCCAGGGGGAAGGTGTGTGTACCCAATGCCACAGCTTTCTCTGCCTGCACATGTATGTTTGAGTGACCTGCGTTGTGTTGTCAGCCATAGAGTGATGCAGAAAGTTGTTCATGCAGGAATCAATGACAGTGATTGCTTGGCTGCATGGCTATGTGTGCCCCTGTTGTCCATCTCAGTGTGAGCCCAGCTGGCCTGCACAGTCCCCACCCAAAAAGACAAGGAGACATCACTTCACTTACAGAGTATTACATCAATGTTTTCTCATTGCACTCCAGCTTTGAGCCATCTCAGCACTGTAGATTGCATTCGACCGGCCTTGTGATGAGGATGTTGGATTTGTGAGATCATTGTCCCTCAATGTGACATCCATGACACAGTTATCAATTCACAGGGCAGGACCATTGAGGGCTGCGCAGTCTTGGACACAGTGAGTCTACCCCCAATCACAGGATGATATGTGATGTATGTGTTGCTCAATCTAAACATGGACTGGAGATGTGGGCTGGCTACACAGGGGTGTCAGTGCTGGCATCCTGCATGTGTGTGAGATGTGCAGGGACTGTGTTCCCCTTCACACCTGAATGCATTTACATCAGCTTTTCCCATGCAGATGTACCATGTGAGATGTATTCTTGTCTCTGTTAGACATATCTTTGGATTTGTGATGAGTTTGTATCTTGCTGCTGTACTGAGAGATGTAGGTACATAACACTGCGTCACTGATCATTTCCCTCTCTTGTCTCCCATGCCTGCAGCTCAAGGTACACCAGCGTAAGGCCATGTGGAGGGCCATTGCGACCAAGGTGCGGGCTCTGGGTGTCTCAATCCAACGGTGCACCCACTGCCACAAGAGGTGGGACGACATCAGCCGGCTGGCAAAGAACGTGGCGGAGATGACCTTGGGGCTGCTTCCTCGCACTGGGCGTTTCGCACCGCGCAGCATGACACCACTAATGGGCCGCATCTTGGCGGTGACACAGCCTGAGCTGGATGCACGTTTGAAGGAGCATCAGCAGCAAGCCAGGGGTGAGCATTCTGTGAAGGGTGACTTTGGCTGGGAGTGGCTGCATGTGTACAGAGCCTGTGCCGGCGCTGGCCTATGTGATGTTGGTAGTGTGATGCAGTGGCATGTAAGTGGCTGCTGGGCTGGGTGCAGGTGTTACGCATTTGCCCTAACTATACTTACAAAGGTAATTTGAGTACTGTACATTCCCATTGCATTCAGAGTCGTGGTCTTCAGGTATCCTCTGCATTGGGGTAGTCTGGGGAATCCCATGGGAGGGAACGGCATTGTGCCCGATCTGAGTGTGCCTTCATCAATGCGTCCATTGCATACATTCAGATTTGGGAGGCCTACACATCTGACAACAATGTGCACAAGTCTTTGGGCCCCAAAGTACAACATGGTAGGTGGCATGGGCCCATGGCCATTGTGGAATGTCATGTTGTAGTCTGTGTCTGTGTTGTCCACTCCTGTTCCATCCAGATCTGTCAGTGGCAACAAGTAGTGTGCCCCATCATGACCCTAGGTGTGCTCAGAGCTATTTGTGTGTCTGGTTGAAACGAGCCACTACCAGGGTGTTGTGCTGTGTGTTCATCACATGGCTCACTTATGCCTGAATTTCCAGTTTCCACGCACTGTTTGGGTCAATATAGTGAGTTAGCACAATGTGATTGCACGGGGTGGTGTGCAACATGTAGATTTAGTCATCTATTGTTATGCATTGCTTGCATATGTTTGTTCTGTTGCTGCCACTGAACTGACCCTACATGTCTCTCTCATGCAGCATCTCCTGTGGTCATGGAGGGACAGGAGACGGAGACCAGTGGGGGTCAAACAAGCACAACAACTGCAAAGGAGTCCAGTGACACAGATGTCACCAGCGCCTCAGAGGGGGACAGGAGTCTGCTGGTGGAATCCCAGCCTGAGACGCAAAGTACCACATCATCTGATGCCAGCGGGGATGCATCCATGTTGGCGGGCACAGGGAATGGGGACTCTGCATCATCTTTCACCACACAGCGGCCAGTGCCCACCCTCCCAGCCACTTCCTCTGGTGCTGGCTGTGTTCACCTCAGTAGGAGGGGAAGAGTGTCCTTCACCCTGGGCACCGCTGCCCCTGCCCCTCTGTTGCCATCAGTGCTGAGTCTGTGGACCTTTTGTGCCAGCTGTGTGTAGGCCAGACAGCTCTCCTCAATGCCTTCATTGACCACGACAAAAAATTGGCACAGGTGGTTGCTTCATGGAGGGCATACATTCAGACGTGGGTGGGCTGCACCGGACTGTCCAGGCTTTGTCCGCCAGAGTGACATCAGCCCTTCAACAGGTATAAACTCACAGTCCAGCTCCGGTCCCTTTGTCCACCCCCCTGGCATTGGCCATGTCTGACGATAGTGACCACGGTCCACATACCTCAAAGTCACAAAACAGCACACGAAGCACACAGCAGCAACAACCCAAGCGGTCACGGGCACAGATACCATCCCCAGAGGAAACCAAAGCCACCCCAAAGCGCAAGCACAAAAGCCTGTCAGGCGACACCAGGGGCAAAAATGCTGAGAAGCAGACCTCAGGCTCACATGCCACAGAGGCAACCCCATCCAAGGACTCTCCTGTCCCTAAAGCATCTTGCAAAGAGAAGCATACAGTTTGTGTGCACACCGAGAAGGTGGTGCATGCCAAGGGTACACCTAGGAAGGGCTCCAAGGCAGATTCACCCACCACCTCGACTCCCATTCCAAGCCCAGTGAAGCATGGGATGGAGGGCACTAAAGGGGTAATACCTAGTAAACAGGGGATGGAGGGGCAAAGGCGAAGCCAGGCAAAGCGTTCTGCTGGATCCAGCACATCCCCAGAGGGAGTGCCAGTGTCTGCACCTGATGCAGCTTTGGTGGTGAGTGTGCTTGTTGTGTCCACAACACTTCTAATTGATACTAATGCTGGGAAGCTAGTTAGGATCCCCAAGAAGTGGAAAGGCATCCCTCCGCAATCTCCAAGCCACACTGTGTCTCACGTCTGCATGACTCCGCCTCCACGTGCCACTACACCACCTGGTTCAAGCAGCCCTCCGGCTTGCCAAGCCACTGATAGCTCTACCTCAGCTGGGCCGCTCTCTCCCCGGTCAAGTGCCCTGACAGTCCCAGAGACACAGCCAGCTCCCAGTCCGCCTGACAGCGAATTCTGAGTGGCATTCACCCTCGCACACCTGTTTCTCACACAGGTGGGCCTGTACTGCACATTGTTACCCCCTGACTGTGTTGCTGACCATGGAAAGGTACAGTCGCACACATTCCCTGTGCAGCCTCTCATGGACATACTCTGCACTTTGTTTTTGCCACTGGCCTTGTTGCTCTTTGCTGTGTTCAAGTATTCCCTGCGCAGCTTTCCATGGACATACTCTGCACCCTGAACTGGCCACTGGCCTTGCTGTTTTGCCCTTGCCTGTGCAGCTTCTTATGGACATACTCTGCACTTTGCCCTGGCCACTGGCCTTGCTGTTTTGCCCTTGCCTGTGCAACTTCTCATGGACATGCTCTGCACCCTGAACTGGCCACTGGCCTTGCTGTTTTGCCCTTGCAGCTTCTCATGGACATACTCTGCCCTTTGCCCTGGCCACTAGCCTTGCTGTTTTGCCCTTGCCTGTGCAGCTTCTCATGGACATACTCTGCACCCTGAACTGGCCACTGGCCTTGCTGTTTTGCCCTTGCCTTTGCAGCTTCTTATGGACATACTCTGCACTTTGCCCTGGCCACTGGCCTTGCTGTTTTTCCCTTGCCTGTGCAACTTCTCATGGACATGCTCTGCACCCTGAACTGGCCACTGGCCTTGCTGTTTTGCCCTTGCCTGTGCAGCTTCTCATGGACATACTCTGCCCTTTGCCCTGGCCACTGGCCTTGCTGTTTTGCCCTTGCCTGTGCAGATTCTCATGGACATACTCTGCACCCTGAACTGGCCACTGGCCTTGCTGTTTTGCCCTTGCCTGTGCAGCTTCTCATGGACATACTCTGCACTTTGTCCTGGCCACTGGCCTTGTTGTTTTGCCCTTGCCTGTGCAGCTTCTCATGGACATACTCTGCACTTCGTTTTTGCCACTGGCCTTGTTGCTCTTTGCTGTGTTCAAGTATTCCCTGTGCAGCTTTCCATAGACATACTCTGCACCCTGAACTGGCTACTGGCCTTGCTGTTTTGCCCTTGCCTGCGCAGCTTCTCATGGACATACTATGCACCCTGAACTGGCCACTGGCCTTGCTGTGTTACCCTTGCCTGTGCAGCTTCTCATGGACATACTCTGCACTTTGCCCTGGCCACTGGCCTTGCTGTTGTACCCTTGCCTGTGCAGCTTCTCATGGGCATACTCTGCACTTTGTCCTGGCCACTGGCTTTGCTGTTTTGCCCTTGCCTGTGCGGCTTCTCATGGACATACTCTGCACGTTGCCCTGCCAACTGGCCTTGTCATTCACAGCTGTGTGCCCCTTGCCTGTGCAGCTTCTCATGGACATACTCTGCACTTTGCCCTGCCAACTGGCCTTGTCATTCACTGCTGTGTGCCCCTTGCCTGTGCAGCTTCTCATGGACATACTCTGCATTTTGTGCCTTGCTCTTCTCTACTCATGGTGCCAATCTGTGCAATATGTGAATAAAGACAGTTGTTCCTGTTGTTTTGTCAGTGTCCTTACTGAATAAAGTTATTTTGCTGTGTGTATATGGTTTACTGTGCCACATGGTCTGTGTGCCACTTCAACATAGCCAATGTCTTGGCTCACTTACTCTATTTTTTACAGAGGTGGTAGGGACTTCAGTTCTTCCTGACCCGGATACTTGTGGGGGCAATGATGCCAATTTTAAATGGAAAGCAGTTGTCAGTTTCTTAATTTGTTCATGTTGGCTATATTGTACACTTGTCAGGTTGGGGGCACTGCCAGCTCAGAGTAGGATTCTATCCACAGTATTGCAGGCAGGCTGGCCAGGGTCATCATGTATTTGTATTCTTCCTTTATGTGTGCCCAGTGGTGTATGTGTGTGTGGTCATCTTGTGATGGCCAGTCATCCTAGTCCCATGGCTTACTTTCAATGTGTGCTCTTGGGTGGTCAAGAAATGTGCAGTGTGAAGGGGTGACTTTGTCAGGAGTGTTGAAGTGTGCATGCCCCTGCATTGTCAACTACACACATGTGTCACCCAGGAGTTGTTTGCCTGTTGTTTTGATTGTTTAGCCCTGTGGATGTGGTTGTATGCATATGTGTGAGTTGTATGTTGTGCAGTGTGTTGGTGTGTCCTTGCAGTTCTGGCTGACTCCTACTTGTTGTTTTTCTCACTTGTGAGTATGCAGAGTGTGTGACTAGCAAGTCAGTGTTGTGTTTTGTTGATCATCCATGTGTCTTGTTACTGTTTGTGGAGAGAGTGCAGACCTACTGCGCCACACTGCCATTGTGGTTGTGTTTTCTCATGCATTGCTGTCACATGTTGCCTTTTTGCCTCCAGTATGGCATGTTGTGTGTGGTGTCATGCCATCCCCTATCTTTGCTTCAGATGCCTACCCATTTTGAGTCTGCACTACCTCTATTTGTGTATGGTACACTCCTGCCATGTCCCCTACTGACATGCAGTAGATGTCACTTTGATGTCAGCTGTGCCCTTGGTTTACATGTGTGTGTGCCTCCCCATCACTTCATTTGTGACACTGTGCTTTGTGGTGCAGTTCTTTGGCCAGCAGCAATGTGTCACTCAGGGCATTTCCCCAATGGGTTATATGTCATGTTCTAGTGCTGTTTGGCAGTCATTCTTGCTCATATGCAGTTCAAGTGTGTGTGCTGCCCAGTCCTCTGGTCAACTTGTTTCCACCTTTCTGTCCCAGACTTGTGCATCTGTTGGTGTTGTGTTGGATGTATGTGTGTTGGGTGTGGTACTGCTTCACTTCCTGGGCGTGCTGTTGTCTTTGCGCTGTGCTGATTGGTGTTGTGTGGGTTAATGTTATGTCACTCATGACTGTGTAGGGCTGGTAAGCTTGGTGTGCACACACTGTTTGTTGTGTGTGTATGTTGCCTTGCCATTGCCTGGTGTGCATCCCCTGGTGTCCTGCTGTGTTTGCTATGTGATTTTCTTGCCTGTGCATGTGTTGTTTGTTTGATGTGGCTGTGTTGTTCTGTGGTGGTGCACATCTTGTCTGTGTTGTGGTATGTTGTCTGTGCATTGTTCCTGAGTGATGAGGTTGTGCACTCCTGTTGTGTCTGTGCTCCCATTGCCTTTCCACAGTTTAGCTGCACAGGGCATGCCTGTTCTTGTGTGGTTCTGTGTGTGTTTCTGTTGGGTTATGTGTTTGTCTGTTGTTTTTGTGCAGACATTTGTTCTGGCATCCCTGTGTGAGTGTGATGTTTGTGGCTACCCCCAGGGTGTGTGATTGTATGTCTATGTATTGTCTATCAAGTATTGCCAGCCTTCAGTGTATTTGACACTGGTGTTGTGTGCTGCTGGTGTGAGGGGGTATGTGTGTAGATTCCTACTAGTGTTTGGCAGTCACGGAGTGTGTCAATGAGCCGTGTGTGTTGTGCTGCTGGCTTACTCCTGTGAAGTAGTTGTATACATGTGTGACTGTTCACAGTTTGACTTCAGTGCATTCCTTTCATCCTTGTGCCTATACATGGCTTGCCTTGCTGTCTCCCTGTGTTGTTGCACTGAGCTGTCTGTGGTTTGACTTCACTAACTGTACCAGCCATGTGTGCTTTGATGGACTGAGTGTTGTTCTATGTTCCTTGTCTTGCATGTGATGTGCACATGCTTGTTGGCTGTCTCCATGGCCTTCCATTTGTGTGCACCCCACTTTGGCTTTCCTATTTGTTGTGCTCCATTGCTGTCGGCATGTGGTGTGTGTATGTGTCTGTGTGTCAGTATGGGGTATGTGTGTGTGACTTGGCAGGCTGTGTGTCCAGTAGGATGTTTGTTCCTTGTATATGTGTGTGTGTTCATTTGGGGCTTGTACTAATTTTTATTGCCATGAGTTTGGTGGTGTTGTGGTGTGTGTGTTCCCCTGGCCCTGTGCTGCTGTGCTGTGTGTTCCTCTGCAGCCACTCCTGCTGTGGCTGTCTCCCTAGTTGTTTGTTGTGGGGTGCAGGGTGAGGAGTCACCTGGCTTGTTGTGGTGCATGGGGGTGCACAGGAGGGGCACATGGCATGTGCCTTCAGGGGTTGTGCTAGTGTGTGGAGGGTGGAGGTGTGGCTCTGTGCCCTGCCCATGCCTGGCGCTGGCCCTGCATTCTGCATTGTGTGCATGTATTCCCTTGTCTTCACCGCTGCGGTGACGTGACCGGGACATTGCTGCATGATCGTGGAAAATGTGTGTCCAGAATGTGGAGGGGTGACTTGGTGGCAGGTGGGTTATGTGTGGGTGCACTTGTGGATGTGTTCCTGTCCCCACCAGGGTGTCTGATGTGGATTTGGACCCTGTATCAGCTCATGAGTTTTGTGTTTTGTTTGTGTTATTGCGTACCTGCGTCGGCGTCCACGGCGGTCCATGAGTTGCTGGTGATGTATCAGGTACAGCACCGGAAAAATGTGTAGGGCTGGATCCATTGCAGTCGGGACTGGGAGGAGTGGACCGGGACTCTGGTTTCGCTCTCCGCTGTCGAGTTTCTGCCGTCTCTGGTTGGGCGGTTTCTCCACTGCGGTGAGACTGCTTGTTTGGGGCATCCTAATTTGTGGAGCGGGGCGGACGTCATTCCACACGGCGGTGAGTCTCCATTGTCTCACACCGCCGTGGTGGCGGGCGCACATTGATGGCGGTTTGCATCGCACCGCGGCGGATGGGAAATGGGCTATGTTTGGCCAGACTAATTTGGCGGGCGTGGGGTCCGCTGCTCGCGGGCGGTAAAATGCATTTTTCCGCACCGCCAGCACCGCGGTGGTGCCACTGCCCGCCATCCTAATAGGCCCCCTAGTCTCTAAATTCAGGGTGGTGCTACCCCTCTATTGGGTTTTCCAAATTACTTAAAAACTTCCAATTCTTATTACATTTCTTGGAAGCTCCCACCCGGCTCGCGTAGGCTTCTCCAAAAGCCTGCGTTCGTTTCATTTTATTGAGCCATTTATTGTAGGTGCGAACTTCCCTGGACCTCCAATTCTGAAGAATTAAGGAGCGGGCTATCAAAGAAGCAATAAATAGAATGGTTTCTTCAGCTTTCGTTAAATCTGTTCTATCTTTACAAATTCCAAACAGGGCCGTCTCGACCTCTGGGAATATCCTCTTTTTATATGCCCTATTTAGAGCCAAGAAGATCGCCTCCCCAAATGACCCCAATCTTGTAGCCAGCCCCCTTCTCCTTCCGCCTGGCTTTGAAAGCAACTATTTTCGACTTCTGGGTACCTTTTATTAAGTGCTTCTGGAGTGAAGTATGCCAGCCACCGGGATAGAAAGGCCATTCTTTTAAAATTGGCTGCTCTCAGGGCATTACTCCCTCGCCAACATATAGCTTCCCATTCATTATTAGAGAAGGTGCATTGTGTTTCACGAGCCAGCCTTTCCAAACGGTTCTCTATCAATGGGAGTGAGCCCTGATTCCGTAGCAAACAATACCAATTCCCTACTCCACTTAATTTTGCCCCGAAGAGGGCTATCATGAATTTATTTGGCGTATCGAAAACAAAATTCAGTTTTTTAAAGAAATGAACGATTTGTACATATAAAAAAAACTGGCTTCCTCTGATTTCCACTCCTCAGCAGCACCACCTGCCACGTAATTACCCTATTCGGGATAAAAAAATATCTTAGCTCTCTTAGCCCGCAACCCTCCCAGTTTTTCAAGTGGCCTGATTGAATTTGAAGGTCAAGATTTCTACATTCTCTCACTTTTAAGTAGTGCAGCCGAGGAACCAATCCCCTTAAAAAAGGATTGGAGTCTGGTGGAGTAGTCCTTCAGTGTCTTATATCGTGGTTTTTTTCAGAAGTTTGGAGGTTTTTAAGAATATCTAAATCTGAGAACCAGTTTCCTGCACCATTCTATCCACACAAAAAATTATCTTTAGACCCATTGGAGACCAATAAACCAGCTAATAAAACTATAAAAGCAGCATCATAGTAGGTCCGAATATGCGATAGAGCCAGACCTCCCTGCTCAATAGTTAATTGCAATGATGAGAGCTTGATCCTTGGTGCCTTTTCCCCCCAGACAAACTGTCTAACCAGAGTTTCCATCTCTTTAAAAAAAAACATAATAATTTTAATGGGTATGTTGATAAAAAGGAAAATGAGTAACGGAAGTATGGACATGTTAATAGGAGATACACGTCACACCAAGGTCAAATGGTGTAAAAGCCACTGCTCTAACAATCTCTTAATTTTACCTTGCATGCTTACATAGTTCAGATTATAAATCTGTTGATATTGATTTGTCACATAAATCCACAAATATCTACTAGGGTCCGGATTTACGGCTTGCACCTTAAGGTTGGCTGGGAGAAAGTTTATATCTGTATTCAAAATGAGAACTTCAGTTTAGTTTTAATTTCTTTTATAGCCCCCTATTAATTCAAATTTACTAAATTCCCTCCTCACCACTTCCAAATTGTGATTGTTAGGCTTCAGATATAAAATAATATCATCTGCAAAAAGCTTCAATTTGGCCATCCCCAAAATTGGGGGCTTAATTGCTGCATTATCTTGCATTCTAATGGCTAAAGGTTCTATAAAAAAAGGTAAAAAGCAATGGGGAGAGCAGACATCCTTGTCTCGTCCCCCGATTAATTTTTACTGTACCAGCCCGTTTTGTATTAATTACCACCTGAGCTTGAGTCCCCTGATAAATGTTTTGCAACATTAAAATGACCTGGGGAGGGATACCGAATCTACCGAAGGCAAAAAACAAAGTGTTCCAGTTCACCAAGCCGAATGCTTTCTCCGCTTCGACCATCATAATATAAGCCGGGGTAGAATTTGTTTCAAATAGTCCAAAGCCTGTCTTAAAAATTCCGTATTAGCTGCAATAGATCTTTCTGCTATGAAGCTGGCCTGGTCTTTGTGAACTGTTTCCTGCACTAGAGGTAAAAAACGTTGTGCCCACACCTTCATTTAAATCTTATAATCTGAGTTGAGGAGGCTAATGGGCTTATAAGAATTAACATCCTTTGGGTTCTTATCCTTTTTTACAAAGCTGACAACAATCGCCTCCTTGAAAAACGAGGGGACCTGTCCACCGTTTTTAACATAATTGAAAAGTTTTTTCAAGGGTGAAATCAATTCTTCCGAAAAAGCCTTAAAAAATTGTATAGGGAACCTGTCCTCCCCACATGCTTTGGCCCCAGATGTAGATTTAATGGCCGCCAAAATCACTGAACTTTCTAAATCTGATTTTAGCTGGTCTACCTGAGAATCAGATAGTCTAGGAATGTTAACATTATCAAAGTACTCCTGTATAGTCTCTTCCCCCACCAGATATTCCGTGGTGTGGAGTTGCTGGAAATGTTCTAACAAGATCTGTGAAATCTCATCGCTATTGGTTACTTCTGTTCTGGTCTTGCGGTTGAATACCTTCGAAACTGAAGGCGCTTCTTGTTTAGTTTTTGTAGAGCTGGCTAGCAGTTTACCAACCATCTGGCTATCTTCGTAACCCTTTTGTTGGTAGGATCGGGAGTTGCTAATCTCTTCTAAAACAAAGAAGTCTCTCAGGGCCTTTCTAGCACTATCCAATTGGTGTGGATGTGACAGAATCCTCTGAGGCTGAGCCCTTTCCACCGCTCCCTGCAATTCAGCAATTGGGGCCCGTCAAGCTCTTGACTGGGCGGGCGAGAAGGAAATTGTCTGCCCTCGAGCCGCGGACTTAAACTCCCCTCAAACCGCAAAGGGTCCAGCTGTCTCCTCATTGATCCTGAAGTATTCAGAGATCCATGCTCTAAAACTCTCAACCCATTTTTGATCTTGGAGAAGGAGGTGATCCATCTGCCACCTGGACCGCTCCCTTCTCACTTCGCCAATCTTAAGCTCGATCCCAATATAAGAGTGGTCCGAGAAGGGGTTGATCCCAATATCTGCCTTTAGGACTAAAAGGGATCTCGATGTTAAAAAAAGCCAATTTGGGATGCTGTCTCATATCGATGCAAGTGGCAAGTATAAATACTCTTATTAATATTGGCTTTCCGCCAGGGATCTACTAGTTGATACTCATGCCTGATAACTTAGAACATTCTTTTAGTATTTGGTTTCAATTGTTTTTTGTTTTTATTTAAGGTATCCTTCTTTAGATCGTATATATAATTAAAGTATCCCCTGATAATAATCTGGCCAGCCCCCCCCCCTCAAGAGTTCATTGATTTTGACCAGCCCTGAGGCATCATCCATAACCGGGTCATAGTAGTTTACGAAATTTAAAAGCCTCCCCTTCAGCTTTGCCACTACACATAGCCATCTCCCCTGTGGATCCCTACGAATTTCTTCAAATTCCCATGGCAAATTCTTAGAGAAATAAATAGCAACCCCTCTCATAGCTAGGACTGCTGACGCGAAGAAAGTGTCTGAAAATACCCTCGGTAAGCACAGCTTAGGTGAATTCGATTTTAAATGTGTCTCTTGATAAAACAAGACATGTGGATTGAAAGAGGCGAGCCACCTAATATGCCCACTATATTTTTGTTTGTTGAGCATGTCATTGACTGACAAAATCCTACATTTACTAGCGATTACTATTTCCTAGATAAGTTTGTTGTTGCTCAAATATAGGTACCTGTGCTTGCCATTCTTTGCTCCTTTTGCTGCTGCTCTTTTTACTGCTACTCGTCCCGCCCACCAGCCCACCCTCCCTCCCTGAAAAAAGAGACACCCTCCCACAGAAATTTGGAAAAATCCCACTAGCCACGATAGCCACATCTCTGCCCTCCCTGCTGCCTTCATGGGTGTCATGGAACCACACCCTAGGTGACCCTGCTGCCTCCAGCAAAAAGAGAAACTTAGACTTTCTTTAGTATTGAATCATTTTCAACTTACCGAAGAGATTTCTTTCAGTAAACACTAAGCGTCTTCCACATTTGTAAATAGGTGAAACTTCCCCCTAACCAGAACCAGAAGCTTAGATTGTTGTGCTATTGAGGCTTGGGCACCCTGAGCTTTAAACAGATATAGCATCTTTACAAATTCCTTTCGTCTACGCGCTGCCAAACTGTCATGTCTGAAAATATGTGACAATTAGAGGTTTCATTTATAAAAAACTGTCTTTGTTGAATCGCCTTAGTCAGAATGCGCTCTTTGACACGCAAGTCTGCACAATTCAGCAAAATTGTTCGTGGTATCTTTGAGTTCGGGAAAGGATGAGCGGGAACTTGGTGTGCCCTTGTAATGGTTAAGTCTCCATCAAATTCGGGAAGAACCTTTTGTTTAATAAATGTGTTGACCCATTGAAGAGTTTGAGCCCCCTCAATTCCTTCGGGGACCCCCACTATTCGAAGGTTCGACCTCCGAGAGTAATTCTCGAGCTCCTCTAAATTGTTCTCCAGGGAATTTTTGTCTTTTACTGCTTCATTCACCTTCCCAAGCATCTCGTTCATCTGATTTTCCAGCAGCGTGATCCTTGTTTCAGCTTCCTGCAGTTTGATTGGGAAACATGTCATTGCCTCTTCAATTTTGCCTAACCGCTGATGTAGGGAGGCAATCTCAAGCTTTTGTGATTTTTTCATTTTCCTAATCTCCTCCAGAATAAGGTTAAACATGTCTCTTATGTCCATCAGTTGCATAAAGGGCCCTTCTACCGCATTACTGCAATTGATTTGTGGTGTCATCCTGTCCTGGTTCAGATTTTCAATGTATGGATTTTCACTTTCCTGGATGGTTGCACCCGGCAGTATCCCCCGTGCCAGAACCTGAGACCGAGGCTGAGACTGGATCTGGACCGGATCCTGTAGTAATGGAAGATTTTGTGCCTCTCTTAATGGTGTCCTATTAATTTCGAGTGGAGACATCACTAACTGGATCGGGCTATGAGCCTTCTCTTCTGCCAAAACTGATAATTCTGTTGAACCCTCCTGGTCCTGATCTTGGACTGCCGGATTCTTTTTTGGGGAAGGAGATGGGACCTGCCCAGGCATCTGGACCCGTTGTGGTGTTATTGAGCCTTGTGCGGAATCCTTTGACAGATCCCCTGGCACCTCTGGTGTTTTGTAGTCAATTTGGAAGGAGCTGGTAGGGACGCCTTTTTCAAAAAAAGAGCGAATTCTTTGGCACTTTTTAGCTCTTTTTTATGCCCATCAATTATTGGAGTGTCCTGTCGTTCCTTAACCGACGATGATGGAACCTTCCTCAAATTAGGTGCAACTATTGTCTCTTCTTCTACCAGTTCCTTGGAGAGAGAGGGGGCAGCTCTTCTTCTGAACTTTCAAAGCTGACATCTG
Organism: Triturus cristatus; assembly: GCF_964204655.1. NCBI lineage: Eukaryota > Metazoa > Chordata > Amphibia > Caudata > Salamandridae > Triturus > Triturus cristatus. Next base: position 608,881,269 of record NC_140591.1, on the reverse strand, counting down.
AGCCATGAGGATTGGTGCTATGCTCCCTTCTAGCTACCAGTGCGGTTGCCTTTGCCTGGCCTAAACGAGTTTTGGCTTTCAGCCCGACCGCTGAGTCAACTTGGGCTACTGCGCTAGAGTGTTTGAAATGCTTTCCCATTTTTTGTTTAAACCACCCTGATTTTCTCCTCAAGTCTGTCCCGGTGTCCCCCTAGCTATACTAGTTGCGCAACTGCACCAACTGCTCCCAGGTTTCCGCAAAACCCCATATGATCAGGCAGCTCTTGTATATTTGTGCACACTGGACAAAGTTTCCTCTCACCTCCTTCCACCTTTTTATAGTTCTTTATAGTTCTTTATAGTTCTGTAACTCTGAGCTGCAGTGCCTCTTCAGCAACCTCCATCTGCTGCCTCCATAGAATCTCCACTGTTATTCTCCTGTTAATCTCCACAGTTTTTTACCCTGGCGTTTGGAGTTATCCCTGGTACTCAGGAGCCCTGCCGCCTTCCACCGCAGAAACCATCACTGGCTCCTATTTCCAGCCCCAGCATTTCATAAGCCCGGCTGCCACCTGCCGGAAGGTCCGATGCACAGGAAAAGACCACCAGAAACACCTATGGCAGCATCAGAAGCTGTGTAAAATCCATACAACTCCATACAATTCCGCCGCTATCTTCCTGCGGGTAAAACTGACAAAAGGGACAGCCATCTGGTCTTTTCCATGCGTTCTCCAAACAAAAAAGCAGCTTTTCCTCCCGCAGCTTTCCTCCAGCGTTCACACGAGGAAAGCCGAGCTCGGATTCTCCATGACTGGGGGCAGGGCAGTGTCACCTGAGGCTACTCGGAGGCGTGGTTCGCCGTAGCCATGTTAGTGGTACTCTACTGTCGCAGAGACTTGATGGGAATAGTACATTTTACCTCTCCAGCATCCAACGCTTTCCCTACTGTTACATAGACTGAAGGGAGAGTAGTTAATGTTACCCCTCTGGAGTCCAATGCTTTCCCAACTGTTGCACAGACTGCAATGGGCATAGTAGATTTTACCCCTCTGGCGTCCACGGCTTTCTCTACTGTTGCACAGACTGGAGTGAGAATAGTAGATTTTACCAATCCGGAGTCCAACGCTTTCTATACTGTTGCACAGACTGGAGTGGAAATAGTATGTCTAGTTTTTTACAGAGTTTATTATATTTTTATTATTGTTTAAAGATATGTAATATTATTATTTATCTTTTAAATTCTAATATATATATATTTATAAATATATATATATATATGTATATTTCTTTATTTTTTATTAATATTTTTAGTAAGTGCATTTGTTAATGTTTTTTTGTTTTCATTTTTACATTTTATATGTTTTATGTGTTTATATATATGTATATATATATATATTTTTTTTTTGGTGTAGATATGCTTTTTATATTAGTAATTTTAAATAGGCACACAAATGTATATCATGTCAAATATATATGTATTTACTATTCATAGTTTGTTATAGATTTGTATATAAAACATACACATATAAGAGTGCATGTTGAAATAAGTATATATTTAGTTTTAATATTAAATGTTACTTACATTTATGTAATATTCACTATATTTTAGTTGTGTATTAAAATGTTTGTTTATCTATTTAACTGTGTATTTATTGAAAAACTATATTTTTGTCTTATTTTTAATTAAATTAGTGTGAACGATATTTTTTACTCAATATTTTTGTACTTACCTTTTAAGTATATAAAATAAATATTTGTGTGTCACGGTATTTGTGAGCTTGATATTATGTTTCTGATCCTTCCATGCTTCACTCAACTTTCTTGAAGAGTTTCTTAAAATCTGGGATCAGCAGCTGGTAGGTATATGCACTATATCTACCAACCCTCAAAGTCCAGATGAGATACAGAATAGACTGTTTTAACTGCTGAATCAATCGCCTCATCCTCTGGGGTTTGAGAATTTGTTTATTACCTTGTCACCACATAATCTATCATAGATGGGTCTGGAAGCTTCATTTCTTCCAATGGGTAGTCATGGTATGTTCATCTTATTATCCTTTCAGGATTCTCTCATTCCTTCATGCTGAAATACATGACCTAAGGATGACCTAAGGAGGAATAGGAACTCCAAACAGAGGTGGTTCCTAGAATTGTTTGTGGGAACAATTCTCTACCAGTATATATTTCCCATTGTGGTCAGTAGTTCATAGTCAGAAATATTGAAATACTGGAAAAAGGTTGTCCTGATTTTTTCCCAACTATCTTTATTGACGTTTTAGTTCTTTATTTACAGAGTTAACAACAGATTTCACAGAAGGACGCATGAGACTTATATTGATCCACATAAGTCAATGCTGGCTAGTTTCATGTTGTCAAAATGGTGTAGAAATGAATAACCATGAGAGCAAGAACAGTGACTGTGACTTATGTAGCAAACAAAGAAAGCAGTGAAGCCTTGTGGAGATCGTGTGTCACGGAATAAAAGGAGTATTCACTATTAGCCAGATGCAGTGAGATCTGTTGTGACAGTGAGATCTGTTGTGACAAATATGTCGCTGCGCACATTGTAGAAGAAGAGGGGTGTCCATGCGGTCCAGTACAGTGTCCAGAACACAGTTAAAATCTATCCCTATAATCCAGAGTATGTGGGATCATCTACTCAAGAGTAATGATATGTGTGTCAAAAACTGTGGGTGCATTATATTCGGTAAATATAAAAGCCCCAGCAATACAATTTTGCCATCCAGCATGCCTTCGACAACTACATAATGACCCTTTAGGTCCGTCTCGATACCAGTACCTTAAAAAAGTAGTGTCAGCCGAATACAAATGAGTAGGCTGTACTGAAGCATCTTCCCCTCCAGAGTTTTTAGAGTCTGAGATCTTCCCTCTTGGCTATGTGATTTTCTTGCAAGAAGGCTCATTGTTCCCCCCGTCGCTTGATCCATGGGCAGAGGAATGTAGGGGCAAGCGGCAGAGTTCTGATAATAGAGGAAGTAGAATTATGGGTAGTCCAGAGGCATGCCACAATGTGGATTTGGTTAGAGGGTTGAATGTAGAAATAGAACAAACTTCCCAACTCCCACTCAGAGGGTGGCAGGTCCACATCTGGATGTCAAGCAGTTAACACAATGCATCATTAATATGGGCCCATAGCGCAGCACACCAATAGCCGCTGAGTTCCCAGTGTGGGAAAAAAGTGGGGTATAGCAAAAGGTGGCCAATCTTGCATTAGCGGTATGTGATCTGAAAGGTGGTCCATTCCATAGATATCAGTAGTGCAAGGTGCATTTAAGCATCCAGACTCATCTAGGGAGGCCTCGGCAACAAGAGTATACAGAGTTACAGAGTGGTGGGTTGGTCCTGTCTGGATTATCTCCTCATACATTTGACTGGCATCAGCCAGCACAGCGCAGACTCCTACCACCAGAGCACATGCCCACAACAGGCAGGTCGATAAAGGTGACATTAGGCCGGTTCCCATCCCGCACCTCTTGGTAGCCACTGTTCTTAGTCGGTTGAAGTTGTACGGGACCCTTTTGTTGTTAAACTATATCAACTGCTAATGTTGGGGTGCAATACAGAGGTGTCACTGGACCACAAATTGTTCGACTCTTGTTTGAAATTAGATGCTTCTGATTCATCAGTTGCATGAATCTCCCCCCACACACTCCAAGCTACCAGTCAGCGCAGCCAGGGCTGCACTGGTCTGGCCCTCTGGTAGTGGATTTCCTCCTCCCCTGTAAACAGTGTCTCTTGCTTGTGGCTCGGGGGGAGGGGTTTGTGGAGCCCTTACAGGGTGTAGGGGGTGTTCCAATTCTGCATGTTTGTAACCTCTCTGCTATGACAATCCCAGGCATAGCGGATTCTATGAAAGAGTAGGTCTTTTGGTTCACAATGACTTTAAGCTTTGCATGGAACAACAGAGAGTTGGTGAGACAGGTTTACCAAAGTTATTTCTTCATCCCACTCAAGGAAACCCGCTTATGCTGAACTGCCAGTTTGTAGTCCGTGAAGAGGAGTACCCGTGTGTTCTCAAAGGTGATGTGGCCCAAACTCCTAACAGCTTGAAAAATGAAGTCCTTCTCCCGGAAGTACAGTAATTTGGTCACAACCAGCGCTGGGCGGGGGTGCCATGCAGGCCCTTGGTGGGCCCAATCCACTGTGAAGAAGAAGGGCAGTCCAGTAAGCATTACAGAGGTGGACAGCCAGAGAAGGCAGTGGGGTCCAAGCACCCCGCACCCCCCGGGAAACCAATTATGCATAGGTTACTGCAACATGATCTGCCTTCAGCCTCTTCCACTACATTTCCCAGAAAGCGCACTTTGTTAAAGAGCTCCGAGACCTGGCTTGTGAGGTCTTTCCAACTGTAGGTTAGATGGTTTGTAAGCCTGTTTCAGTAACTCTATCTGAAAGTTTATGCTGGACTTCTCGCCACAGGTCCACGATGGCTGTGAGGATTTTGTTCAGTTTCACCTTCATGGAGTCTGGCAGGACTGGGGACATTATTGGAGGCACCATGAGGGTGGGGGCCATCACCCAACCCTCAGTGTGAGATGTAGTGGGCAGCAACGCTAGGGGAGGAGCCCTGTCAGTCCAGTTGCATCCCATTCACAAGGTATGTTGAGGCTTGCTGTCACAGTCTTTTACAATGGTCCCAGTAGGGAGAGTGGGGTGAGGGGCTGCCAGAGATCTGAATCACCCCTGCCATTCCCCAAACTGGCAAGTATTGCTGACTGGTCCTTGGAGGCACGTACAGTCCTGCAAACTGGACAGATCTGTCACATGAATGGCGCAGGCCAGTAAGCAATGCCTCAAGGTGTTATGTATTGGAAGATGGCAGTTTCTGAAGACTTGCCTTACCCCGTAGGGAAAAACGAGACTTATCTGGGAAGCCGTAGGGAAAAACGAGACTTATCGGGGAAGGCACGAGCTGCATTGTTTTCAGTCTGAGAGGGAGGCTCTGCTTCACGCCGGGACTGGTGAAAGCCTCAGGGTACATGAGTGACCCCTGGATCATGGGGGGGGGGGACTATTGACTAGTTGCACGTTTATCAGGTCACAGTGGATGTGCTTGTCCACTCTGCTATCTCCAGAGCCCCTGAGCAAGCATGTTTTCTGTTAATGGGGTGGGGCAGGGGGGAAAGGAGAGAGTGATTGTGCACCTGACGTGGCTCCAGTCTCCTCATCTGGGGAGTTGGGGAGGAGGAGAACCCCAAACACTTACCCCTCCAAGTTATGGGTGATGTGGGATGAGTTCCCCATGTCTGCTTAATCAGGTCATTCTAGGGGAGCCGCGGCCACTCCCATCATGTCCTTGTAGTCCCTGGTGCAACACAGAGCTGCACTCCCCCGCAGCAGCTGGGAGGCCCAAGATGTCTCCACCAACTTGTTAGTACATCAGGGGCAGTGGGGTAGGCTTTTTCAGGCCCCTCATGGTTCTCGCTCACATGTTACGTATCGCAGGGCATGCAACTTTGGACCCAGGTGGTCACAGCCCTGTTTTCTGCTCCTGCAGCACCTGGATTCAATCCCACTGGCTATCCACAGGGCCAGCCGGCTGCTCCAACATTCCCCTCAGGTGTGGCAGGGTACACTGCTTTGGCACAGCAAAGATGTAGGCAGATTTCGGGTCCTCCCCTGCTGCAGGAGCGGCCATAACAGGCATCTACCATCTTGTTGCATCAAGCTGCACTCCCCATCATGTTATCCTGATACTGAAATGTCTTCAATAGGAGCAGTAAACTCCTCAAAACATTCAAGCTGATCTTTTTTGTTGCAAAGAAGTCAAAGTCTCCTTTACAAGCTTGCTGGTTGTCTCCTCCTCTTTCCTTTCATGTTTTGATCTCTTCATTGCTGAGGGTGTTGAATCAGAAAGGGAAATATGCCTTCTTTATCTTCCATGTCATGAAATAGTGCTACCTCAAATGTTTAATCGCAATAATAGAGAAGTCACAAATAGCAATAGAGAATCCACACTGACACGATTCACAGCATGATTCTTATAGCCCTGGAACTCACCAGTTCAAACACTTTGCTTTAATATAGTGACACATAGTCTGGTTAAAGTACAATTAAACTGCCTGAACTTGAGCCAACTGTTAGTGATGTCATACTTATCTAAACACATCATCACTACAATTCTTGCCAACTGTGCCTGGTTGTTAGTTTGAAGGCATGGTAGTAGAAGTGAAGAGAAGCCATGCATTTGACACATTTAACCACAGTGTTGACTTAGGGAGAGAATGAGAATCCAGGGTGTAAAATAACTCCTACGTTCATTAGATGCACCACATAGAATGGTGGCTTTGTTATGCTGGTAATTGTATTGCCATCTGTGCCACCGTGGGACTCAGGTTTGACTCCATTCAAACAAAGGGATCTTTCTTTAACCCAATGCCAATCATGTTCCAAGCATGTGGTGATGGTTTTTCAATTTGCTAACCTGCTTTCCACATAGAAATGGATTTGGTGCTGTTATCATATGCTCGAGTACACCTGATACTGCTCAATGAGTTGAATCAGTAAGTACAAATACATGTTGAAAAGGAGGCTTAATAAGCGTGACTCCTGTAGCATTCTGCAAGACATTTTGTGTGAGAATAATTTGCTTGACTCTATGTGAACCTGTTGGAGCCAGTTAGAGAGGATGGAACAGATGCATTCCAGGGCAGATTCAGCTAGCTCAGCAAATTACAAAGTCTACTTAGCAGTATGGAGTAATCTATGGGGCTACGAGCAGTTGAGAGATCAAGAAGAAGGAAGGCTCATTTATTGTTCTGATCCAAGGTTAGCAATAGTTATTTTTTAATTTTAGGCAGCAAAACTCAATGAGTTTTACAGGCTGAGCCCAAAATAGTGGGCACGTTTTACCGGATAGCAAGTTGTTCTAGACTTTCCTTGGAGCTATTGACCAGATACATGACAGTTCTATTAGCATATATGTTCATTGTGAATTTTCAACTGGAGATAGAGTGTTTGAGTTAGAGTCCTCACTTGATGTTTGAAGAATTTGTATTCTGAGTTTTTCGAGATATAAGCTGCTATGCCTCTGCATTGCCCACTAGAAATATGAAGTCTGTCTTAGTTGTGCCAATAGTTTAGTATCTTTAAGTTTAAGGATATTGTGACTGATGGAGATACTATACAGGACATCCATAGACCTAATCTCTAAAGTATTCCAGCAATGTCCCACTTTGTGGTGTTGCGGGCCTGCACAGTAGCAAAGCTCCACTATTCTTGAGGGGGGCTAGGCCTATAGTGAGGAGTAGGTGTGAGTGAGTCAAAGATAATGTGATTCAGAGTTACCAGCAAGGTGGGATATTTTGTGACTGGGATGTGGATGATCATGGGATTAAAAGTCATAGAGCACTGTCTGTAAACTCAAGAACTCGTGCAGTTATTATGCAGTAAGCCTGAATGTGCATAATAGTGAAAGTTTGCTACTTAATTTATAATTTAGCATATATACCTATGTCTAATTAGTGTGCCTAAACGTATTTTGGCATATTGAGGATAATTATCAAACTTGGGAGATCAGAGGGCAACAAGGGGCAGCTGCAGGTAAGCATTAAGATGATCTACCTTAAACCCGAGTGAAATGAATTGGCCTGCAAATTTACTGGAATTTTTTATTACAATAATATTTTTGTTCATCATCGCACTGTTTAATAGAAACATTAAAGATGTTGGATATTTAATGTTATTGTTTATTGAAGGTTGATTGAAACAATCCTTTTTTTTGGCCAGCTTCACAATTTTTTAGGATGATTAAAAGCAACATGAAATGATATAATATTTTTTGATAAATAATTTTATTGATTTTTGATGTTAAAACAGATACCAGTGAACCAACACAGTACATTATAGAGGACAATTCCCAAGCAGTTGGATGCACGATCACATAACATGAAACCCCACTATACTTAGCTTGGTATAAACATTTAGGAGACATTCCTATGCTAGTCCACAATACGAAATGATATAATTTAGAAAATGTAAATCTTCCTACTTGGTTCAAGATCGCAGAGTTGAACCCTAAGCACGGTGGAAACGTTACTGCATATAAGCTGATAATAAATGTAGGTAATTTATTTTGCTGTTGTTTACTATGTTTTCAAACCAATGTAATCTAAATGCAATTGCAAATTTAACATGCATAAAACGATTAGAAACAATACAACATTAAGAAATCATTGTTTTCCGCTTTCTACTTTTGTAGTAGAAATGTGAACATGGTGTCCACTAGAAGAGACGCTTCGAAGCACCAATCTCACAAACATATCTGCAATATCTCAAAATATCTTCAAACCAAGATTGCCATGAAGCCTTTCTTTCCAAGGATCAAACAATAAGCATTGTATTTCTCAAACTGTATAATAAACGGGCTAATATTACATAATGTAACGCTACAGAAGTATGAAAACATTGCATTGTGGCAAATAGGGAATTGCTCATTCGATTTCCTTCTTTGAAGGCATTTTACTCCAGAAGTCCTGCGACAAGGAGTGACACATATTGCAATATTGCAATATCCCATGTCTAAAGGGGCTCTTGAAGTGATAATTATTTACAGGAGGACAATGAATGAGTGTTACATTGGATCCTATCTGATTTTACATAATTGGTTCACATTGGTAGGATAAAATCTACTAGCATTCAAAAGTGTTTTTATTTTTTAATACATTTTTATAAATTTTTAAATAGCAAAAAAAGCAACAAATACCAGAAGCAAATTGAAGCGTAAGTTAATTATCCTGCACATGAGGTTAGAGCAAAATTAGCAGCATATCTAAACCTATAACATTAATCGTAGAGAAACAAATCAATCACAAATTCAATACATCGTCATGAAAAGGTGGAGGAGGACACTGTAGAGGAGGAATGAAAAAGGAAACTAGGCGCACAAAGCCTGTGAAGCAGCTGCATCCTCCAACCAACTCCCCCACAGGGTCCTAGATCTGTCCCAGATTTCTCCTCCAAGGATCATTCTCGATCAGCACCATCTACAACCTACTTATGCCCGCCACCAAATCCACTGATCGGGAGGATAACTAGAAAGCCAAAAATGAGTCAAAACCAGTCTTGCCAGCGAGATGAAAGAAAATATATAAACCAGACAGGTAGGGAGGAACAGCTGATGAAAAAAGTGCTTTTTAATTTGATTATAATAATGTTTCAATTTTATTTGAATGCTCGATTAACTAGTTTTAAGAAAAATATCACCCCATTAAATTCATCATTTTGTCTAGCTCTTAGAAATCTATATCCTAGGTCGTCATTTTATCCTCGGCATTTTTTAAAAAAAAAGTGTAAGCATGTGCTTGGGGTAAAAACATGGCACATTTGTAAAAAAAAAAAAAAACATCAATTTAACATTTCATAATATGTGGCTGGTTTTGGATTGCTTAACTATAGCTGGCAAAGGGTCTTGGGACTGAAAAGGTTAACCTACTACTCAGAAGAACTGAAGCTGACCACTGGCTTTTACTTTAAGTCGAAATTAATTATCTTTTTGTTGATATATTATTTAATATATCATAATCAGGATCACTGTTCGTCTCCTGCCTGTTTGCAATGTTAACCACAGAGTATTGCAAGGGTGAAACATCTGTAAGAAAAGTCACCGATCTCGCATAAAAAAGACACCCGTCTCACACTGCTCCCTCCAGGCGCTTAATTGTATGGAAGCCATTAATGTCACCACGCCTTAGCACCTCACACAGGTTATAGCAACCGAAGGAACCTCCATGCAGGAAGGAAATGACAAGGAAAACTGCACACTACATAACGTAGATAGGGAGACACTTAATTTTAGAAAAACTGATTTTGAAAGGTTAAGCAGTGCTCGGGGGCTGAAATGAAAGTGTCTCTGTGCTACTAAATATTCCTTTGTGAAAATTTAATGACTGTGGTAGTTACTGCGTGTTTCCAAGCCAAGCACACTCAGCCTCATACCAGAGCTCCCTCTGTGCATTTGAATGCAGTAGGTGTGTTATAGTGTCCAGATGTGCTGCATTGATAGACATTGGACAACACACTGTTCATGAACTCAGGAGCAGGGAGGCACAGCCCGGTGACCTAGCAGCCCAAAATGTTACAAGAAGGGAATGAAGTTGGAAACTCAAGCTCTTGGGTTTCCACGGGCAAAGCGGAAATAATCGAAGGTATCTTGGCATCAAGGAGATTGTGGTTTATGCAAAAAAAAAAAAGACAACAAAAAAGACAGTTATCAAAGAACTTCAATAGGATAATCGACCAGAGACTGAGAATTTTCAATCGTTTTGCCATCACATATGTCCAAACACCCAGCACAGGAGCAGACATAAATCAAGAGTGGAGACAATGGTGCACAATTTAAAGGGGACGGCATAAAAATAAACACACACATGGCAAAAAAATTACTGCATTTTAACACGAACAAAGTACTTATTTCATCATAAAACCAAGAACAGATTAGGCACAAGTACAGGAAGGATATCACCTAATCCCAATCAGATTGCGGATAAAATGGCTCATTTTCTATATATGTTTATTAATTGTGCTCTAGCAATGGTTGATCTCTGAGCCCAGAGAAGAAGCTCTTAGGCGAAACCCATTCAAAATGAACCTTCCCTTGATCCCACTTCCTTTCGCTCAGCGGTTTACTCTCTTCAATCCTGCTTCTGCTGCGTTATGGAAAAAAGACAGCATTGATCATGATCATTAATGAGCTGAGATCTACTTTTATACCTTAGGGTGGTGCACAAATTGTACTGAGGAATGAATCTGTTAGCAGCAGTGATTAATTTGTGAAAAAAGAAGTGCCGGGGCTCTTGTCAGAAGGCAGTTTGTGCCAGCCCATTGCTCCTACTAGTGCTGTCTATAACAGAACTAACTACTAACCATGTAACCCTACAAGTGGGGAAAGGTTGTTGCGTAAGAGCCAGAGCTTCCGACTTTGGTGTTGGGGAACCAGGTTCGAGTCTTGGTTTAAGATCAACATCCTGTGATTCTGGACAAATCCATTTAAATCCCCATGCCAACAAAAAATGAATGTGTCCTTAACTGGTGCTCATGAAAAGCTCTCCAATACCTTTGGGTCAAGTGCGCACTATAAGTGCCGGTGTTGACGATTAAGTGTCGGTTCCAGGCATTGGAAACCACATGCTCAAATTAAGTACTGGTTAGCAGACTATGATTATGTGGGTTGTGCTTCTGTCTTAATTTAGCAGTCAATAGTGGTCAAAGTGTGTAACAAGGGTTTTGCACAGCTGGCCTGTTTTCTGAACGTTCATCAGAGCAGGGTATTTTGACAGGGGTTCAGCACTCTTGAGCACCTATCCCATGTGAAGCAAACCAGACCAAGTCCCTTGCTCTCCTTTACTAGCATGGTGACTTGCGAGGCCCTCCAGAGAATGCTCTCACATGGAGGAGTATGGTAGGCTGGTAGTGATGGATAAGTAATGACTGTTTAGACTACCTTGTCAATTTTCCATCCCCTCAATCTGTACACAATTGAACCATTGACAGCATTAGACAAGATATGTCCATACTTTTAAAAGTAGAGTACCTGATTGTTTGGAAGTAGTTGCAAGGAGTGCATGCCATTTGGCCAGCTTACCATGTTAAACCATAGTCTACACGAATATGCATGAATCCTCCAGGTGATCCTCATTTGCAATCTCCTATTCTATCATGTAACCATTCTTCTCAGCCATAAACAATTTTAGATTCATTTGACAAGTAAATCAATCAAGCAAGAACATTGAGCAATCTTGAGAGGTTATCACACTCAAATCTGCAGATATATATGAGTAAAGTGCAGTGCTGGTTGCTTATAGATGCACCAGCACTTGGTCTCTGCCCTATAATACTTCACTGGCACACTAAGAAATAGTGGACTAAGTATAGCATATACATCTGTGAGCACAATCTCAGCAGGCTCAAAGAGCAAGTTAGAAGGGAAGCTGGGATGTTCATTCTTGGAAGAAAGATGTAGTTAGATTTCCACTAGAAGGGCATATTATCCTGTGTGTCTGTTGGCATTTGTTTTTCTTTCAGTTACATTTGTCATGCTAGTCTAAGTTTAAGAACCACCCAACCTGTTCCAGCCGTAGGCCACAGACTAGGAGCGTGCATGTGAGGTGAGTTGTGCACAATCTTCACTCATTTGAAGCCTAATATTTAAATCAGCTGTTGTACAGAAACATTAAATATATTTGCACTGAAATCAACAATGCTAAGAAATCTCTACATGATTTTTACTTCAGTAGGGAATTAATTTCAGGTGGCAGTGACCTGTGGCAGACCCCACCAATGTCCCCTCTAATTGCTTTCCTCTAAGAGTCTTTTCCAAGACTATATACACCACGTATGAGAGCTGAGCACATGAGTAAATAAATCTATAGCAAGTGGCACTTAAAACAATTTTATTACAATGAGAAGGAAAACAAGTGTATTTCATGCATATAGCGCTATTTAACAGGGTCTTGAGGCAGTTTTGCAATGTGGATACAGACCATCAAGACGTGAATTGTTTACTCTAGTTGCACCTATACCCCAAGTATAGAAAAGGACAGGACTCAGAAGTTTGCCCACTGTGAGACCGGCCTCACGGCGTTGCCCTCTCCATCACCCAGCCAACCTGCAACCACCCTCAAGACACGACATCTCTGACTCCGGCCGCCCCAGCCACCCCCGATCCGCGGGCCGGCCCGAGGCCTGACAGACTCAACACCCTACCACGCATGTCCAACTGAGGGAGCGGGAACCCTCGAGCCAGACCCAGAGGCGCCAGCCCAGTCACACCTCGGGTCGCCTTCCCCGGGAGGACTTGATCGGCCACCAGGCCCCTGGGAAACAGGCGCCTCCCCTGCCGAGCGTCTAGGGTCCCTCCCAGACCCACCTGAAAAGACCAAAGAAGTGAGCGGCAGGAAATCCCGCCGAACCCCCTCCGTCACCCCAGTCCCCCTGCTGCGAGCACTCCGGACTTCAAAGAACCAGCGGAGTATAACAAGGGGTGCCGGAGAAGCAAGTGCAGAGAAGACCTGGAACCATCCGAGCCTGCAGACGCTGTCGCGGCTCCTGAATGCTGAAGTTACCTGGGCCTGCTGAGTGACTCGCGGCCTCTTGCTATTGAACCATCTGAGCCCAGCGGACGAGGTCGCGGCTCCCGAACATTGAACCACCTAGGCCTGCTGAGTGACTCGCGGCCCCCAGCTATTGAACCATCTGAGCCTGCTGACGGAATCGCGGCTACCGAACTCCGACCACCTGTGCCTGCTGAGAGACTCGCGGCGCTCCCCCTTGAGGACGACTCAGTAAGAGATCGCCCAGAGACACGACACCCTCCAGCTCGAGGATTGTGAGCTTTCCGCAGGGTATTTCGCAGAGACACTATCTTGAAAGACTGTCCCGCTACCCCCATTCCCCCCGACCGATTGGTGGTACGTTGTGCCACTGCTGTACTGCTTGCATCTTGGATCATAAAGATCCCTTGAAATCATCGATAAAAGAACCTATCGTCTTACAAAGAATACGTGTGGTGTCACTCTGTTCGTAGTGTATCTCAGGGTGTGCGCGCCTGGTTCGGCCTACTTGGGAGAGGTGGGTCAAAGGGGTGGGCAGGACGTGTATCGAACCCCCCTCCGGCGAACGCCTTTCCAACATTTGGTGGCAGACGACGGGATCCGAGCCGACACCGAAAGAGAGCGTGCAGTGAACGACTGACGCACTACCAAACAGAGATGGAAGGAGAAACCTCCCTGGGTGCCGCAGGTACCGAAATAAGCTCACCGTTCTGAGAGGATCAATTGGACTATTACACGCATAGAGAATTAAAACAGTTTTGCAAAGACCTTGGCATCGCTACCACCGGACTAAGCACAAAGGAAGACTTCCAGAAAGTACTGAAAACCTGGGTCAAGACGGGGGCGTCCCCGACCCAAACGGAAGGAGACTCGACCCATGAACCACCAAGCATCCCGGCGAGAAACAACGGGCCAGAGGGGAACCTGTCCCCCGAGGAACTAGCGGACCGAGAGAGAAGCCGCAACCACGAACTTGAACTGGCAAAACTAAAAAACTAAAAATCGAGGGAGAAATAAAACTGGCAGAAAAAAAGTTGGCCGTCGAGCAGCTACGGCTACAAGGGGAACTCGAAGAGAAGAGACTCCAAAGGGAGCACGACGAAAAGAAACTCCAGCTAGAACATGAACGCGGCCTGAAGGAGATTGAGTGGCGGTCTAGAAACGAAAAATCACAGCCACCCGGGAATCCACCGTCCGCTCCCACCGGGGAAACCAAAGTTCACATCCCCAAGGATGTGGTAAGAGAGTATTACAAGAACGATGATATCCAGCAGTGGTTTAAGGCCTACGAAGTCGCCATGACCTCTCACCGAGTCCCGCAGAAGGATTGGGGGGCTGGCCTATGGGGCCGGTTCTTAAGCGAAGGAAGAGACACTCTGCTAGATCTGCCCTCCACGGTCATGAACTCCTACAGCCACATGAAGGAAGCCCTCGTGGGCTGGTACGGACTCACCCCCGAAATGTACCGACAACGGTTCCGAGATTGCAAGAAGATACCGGGCACCATGTGGGTAGAATACGTGAACTTTTACAGCCGAGCCTTGGACGGGTGGATCAAGGGCAGCAAGGTCTCCACCTTCGAAGAACTGTTCGATCTGATTGCCTGGGAACATTTAGCGGCCAATTGCTTTATAGAACTGCGCCAGCATCTCCTGGACAGTAAACTCACCGACCCTCGGAAGCTGGCCGCTGAGGCTGATCGTTGGGTGAACACCCGGGCCACCCGGGGCCCCGTGGGGGACTACGGCCGCCACAGTCAAGGCCCCCCCCCGCCAGAGGGGCGGAGGGAACCACGGCCGACCAAGAGACTTCCCGGGGGGGTCCTCAACCAGCCCCCCCAGCAGCCCAACAGCGGCGGGTTCGGCACCGTCCCCAGCAAGCACCGGAGCCCCAGGACGACCAGGTCCACGAGCTAGGATCACCTGCTTCCGCTGCCAACAGCCAGGACACTACGCCAATGACCCACAGTGTCCCCAGTATCAGTGAACCACAACGACCAACCCCACGGCCCGGCAGATAGCCTCCGTGGCTCTGGGGGAAGAGATGGAAGACTCCGAGGAATGGGAACCGGCGGCCATGGCCCTGGTCTCCCTTGGTGATCGAGAAATGGTCCCCGGGATACCCTTGCCCGCCAACACAGAAAAATACCGAGAGCAGGTGACCATCAACGGCCACCGAGTCGAGGGCCTTCGCGACACCGGGGCGAGTGTCACCGCGGTCCACCGCAGCCTAATTTCAGAAGACCAGATCCTAACCGGGGCCCTCTGTCCGGTCGTATCCTCCGACAATTCTGAGAGCCTCTGCCAGATGGCGCTGGTGCCCTTCGAGTGGGGAGGGGTCTCCGGAGAACTGAAGGTAGCGGTCCGGACATCGCAGCCCGTGGACTGCCTCCTGGGCAACGACCTGGAGAGTTCCCCGTGGGGGCAAGTAGAACGAAGGGCCCACCTGGAGATGATGGGCCTACCAGAATGGGTCTGCGCCACCACGCGCTCCATGACCGCACGATTGCCTCTATCCGAGGGCGGTGAAGCCCCCTTACCGAACACTATCCCTGAGAGCCGGGACACCCTACCAGAAGCAGACAACCCTCCTTCAGAGGAAGAAGAAGACACTAACCCGGGGGAAGGACCGGAACCTTCCGCCCCAGAGGCCCTGACGGAGCTCGAAGAACTGCCCGAGATGGCCCAGTGGCGCTGTGAGGGGGGGCCCTCCCGTGAGGAGTTCTGCCAGGAACAGGCCACCTGCCCCTCCCTCGGGGGACTCAGACAACAAGCCGAAGCCCAGGCCGCCAGTGACCGAACCGGAACCCATTGGATCTATTGGGACAATGGCCTCTTATACAGCGAGCAAAAGTCCGCCGAGCTAGGCGCAGCACGGGTACTGGTGGTGCCCCTGCGGTTCCGGAGCCTCCTCCTGGGCCTGGCCCACGATGTATCCTTGGCAGGACACTTAGGCCAAGACAAGACATATCAGCGATTGGTTACCCACTTCTATTGGCCCAAGATGCGAGCGAATGTAGAAGTACACTGCAAATCCTGCCTCACGTGCCAGGGCAGTGGGAAGAGTGGCGGAAAACGCAAAGCTCCCTTGCAACCGTTCCCCGTTGTGAGTACCCCGTTCGAGCGGGTCGGCATCGACATCGTGGGACCCCTGGATCCGAAGACCGCCCAGGGCCACAGATTCATCCTTGTCCTGGTGGACCATGCCACCCGCTACCCCGAGGCCATACCCCTCCGCACCGTGACGGCTCCCGTGGTGGGCCGGGCTCTCATGGGAATCTTCTCCCGTGTCGGATTTCCCCGAGAGGTTGTGAGTGATCGCGGCACTAACTTTATATCCCGCTACATGAAGTCCCTGTGGCAGCAGTGCGGAGTCACGTATAAGTTCACGACCCCCTACCACCCCCAGGGCAACGGCCTAGTGGAACGCTTCAACCGAACCCTAAAGGGAATGATCCTGGGCCTCGAAGAGCCCCTGCGCCGGAAATGGGACGTCCTCCTCCCTTGCCTCCTGTTCGCATACCGAGAAGTCCCCCAAAAGTCTCTGGGGTTCAGCCCCTTCGAACTGCTGTACGGACATCCCGTCCGAGGGCCCCTGAGCCTAGTCAAAGAGGGCTGGGAGACAAGCCCCCGGGGGAAACCCCCTGATGTGTTCCGCTACATCCTGGCGCTCCGCAACCAGACAAGGAAGTTCAGAGAACTCGCAGAGGCTAACCTCGAGGCCAGCCAAGAAGAAATGAAGCGCTGGTATGACCAGAACGCAACCCTGGTCGAGTTCCAACCGGGCCAGCAGGTTTGGGTCATGGCCCCGGTGAAACCCTGCGCCCTACAAGACAAATGGACTGGTCCCTTCAAGGTGGTCGAGCGGAAGAGCCAGGTCACGTATCTGGTCGACGTACAGTCCCCACGGAACCCCCTCCGGGTCCTCCACGTGAACCGTCTCAAGCCCCACTTTGTGAGGACGGAATTAAGTTTGCTACTGGCCACCGATGATGGGGTGGAAGAAGACACCGAGCCCCTGCCCGACCCCCTGTGCGCTAAAGACCTGGATGGTTCCGTGGAGGGAGTGAGACTTTCGACCACCCTCACCCCCCAGCAGTCCGACGACTGCCGCCAGCTGCTCAGACAATTTGCAGACCTCTTCTCCCTCATTCCAAGGGTCACCGACTGGTGTGTCCACGACGTGGACACCGGCGACAGCCCGCCTGTGAGACACCGAGCCTACCGGGTACCTGACCGGGTCCGCACCTGCATCAAGACCGAGGTACAGAAGATGCTCACCCTGGGAGTAATCGAGCCCTCCGACAGCCCCTGGGCCAGCCCGGTGGTTCTGGTCCCGAAGGCGGCTTCCCCAGGAGTCGCCCCCGAACTAAGATTCTGTGTGGACTATCGGGGGCTTAATGCGGTCACCCGAGCAGATGCTCACCCTATTCCCCGCGCCGACGAGCTCATCGACCGCCTGGGGGCCGCCCGGTTCCTCAGCACTTTCGACCTGACCTGCGGATACTGGCAGATTGCTCTCACGGAGGGAGCGAAAGAACGCTCGGCCTTCTCCACGCCAGATGGCCACTACCGCTTCAGGGTCATGCCGTTCGGGATGAAAAACGCCCCAGCCACGTTCCAGCGGTTGGTGAACAAGGTCCTGGCCGGACTCGAGGAGTTCAGCGCCGCGTACCTTGATGACATCGCCGTATTCAGCTCTCAATGGCACGAGCATCTCCAGCACCTCCGACAAGTACTAATGGCCCTGCGCCAAGCAGGCCTAACAGTGAAAGCCAGCAAATGCCAGCTCGGGCAAGGCTCCGTGGTCTACCTGGGGCATCAGGTGGGCAGCGGCCAGCGCGCCCCCCTCCAACCGAAGATCGACGCCATCAAGTCCTGGGAGCCCCCCACCACGCAGACGGAGGTCCGGGCCTTCCTGGGCCTTACGGGGTACTACCGGAGGTTCATTAAAAATTATGGTAGTATCGCGGGGCCCCTCACGGAGTTGACCTCCAAAAAGCTCCCAAAGAAGGTGCAGTGGACCACCCCGTGCCAGCAGGCGTTCGACGCCTTGAAAACCGCCATGTGCACCGCCCCCGTACTCAAGGCCCCCGACTACTCCAAAGAGTTTGTGGTCCAGACCGACGCCTCCGAACACGGCATCGGGGCCGTGCTCTCGCAGTTCGACGACAAGGGCATTGATCGGCCCATAGCCTTCATCAGCCGAAGGCTGCTGCCGCGAGAGCAGCGTTGGAGTACTATAGAACGAGAGACCTTTGCCGTAGTCTGGGCCCTCAAGAAACTACGGCCCTACTTGTTCGGAACCCATTTCCGGGTACAGACGGACCACCGGCCCTTGCGGTGGCTAATGCAGATGAGGGGGGAGAACCCCAAACTACTACGATGGTCCATCTCTCTCCAAGGGATGGATTTCACTGTCGAGCATCGCCCCGGGACGGATCATGCCAATGCCGAAGGCCTGTCCCGGTTCTTCCGCTTCGGCGAGGAGAACCCCCCAGTGGATGGGTAGTTCTCCACGCCTTTCAGCTGGGGGGGACGCGTGTGAGACCGGCCTCACGGCGTTGCCCTCTCCATCACCCAGCCAACCTGCAACCACCCTCAAGACACGACATCTCCGACTCCGGCCGCCCCAGCCACCCCCGATCCGCGGGCCGGCCCGAGGCCTGACAGACTCAACACCCTACCACGCATGTCCAACTGAGGGAGCGGGAACCCTCGAGCCAGACCCAGAGGCGCCAGCCCAGTCACACCTCGGGTCGCCTTCCCCGGGAGGACTTGATCGGCCACCAGGCCCCTGGGGAGCAGGCGCCTCCCCTGCCGAGCGTCTGGGGTCCCTCTCAGACCCACCTGAAAAGACCAAAGAAGTGAGCGGCAGGAAATCCCGCCGAACCCCCTCCGTCACCCCAGTCCCCCCTCTGCGAGCACTCCGGACTTCAAAGAACCAGCGGAGTATAACAAGGGGTGCCGGAGAAGCAAGTGCAGAGAAGACCTGGAACCATCCGAGCCTGCAGACGCTGTCGCGGCTCCTGAATGCTGAAGTTACCTGGGCCTGCTGAGTGACTCGCGGCCTCTTGCTATTGAACCATCTGAGCCCAGCGGACGAGGTCGCGGCTCCCGAACATTGAACCACCTAGGCCTGCTGAGTGACTCGCGGCCCCCAGCTATTGAACCATCTGAGCCTGCTGACGGAATCGCGGCTACCGAACTCCGACCACCTGTGCCTGCTGAGAGACTCGCGGCGCTCCCCCTTGAGGACGACTCAGTAAGAGATCGCCCAGAGACACGACACCCTCCAGCTCGAGGATTGTGAGCTTTCCGCAGGGTATTTCGCAGAGACACTATCTTGAAAGACTGTCCCGCTACCCCCATTCCCCCCGACCGATTGGTGGTACGTTGTGCCACTGCTGTACTGCTTGCATCTTGGATCATAAAGATCCCTTGAAATCATCGATAAAAGAACCTATCGTCTTACAAAGAATACGTGTGGTGTCACTCTGTTCGTAGTGTATCTCAGGGTGTGCGCGCCTGGTTCGGCCTACTTGGGAGAGGTGGGTCAAAGGGGTGGGCAGGACGTGTATCGAACCCCCCTCCGGCGAACGCCTTTCCAACACCCACGAAATAAAATTTTACTTAATATATTCGAATGGAGCACTGCTCAATTGGTAGGGGAGTGTTGGAAGACATACAATATTATATATATTTAGGAAATTGGCAATTACATAACACAGTTACATTTTGATGTGTGACCTAATGATTAATGTCCCTGCTAAAAGGCAGTGTGTGAAATGTGCACATCCAAGCCAAACACAGACTTTGGGAAAGGGCAGCTCAGACAGGTCAAGTGCTGTCACTAGATGTGTGACATATTTGCTCCTCCCTCTGGTCTTTGCCATTTCTCCACTGCTGATAAACTCTATCAAGGTCAACTTTTCCATTTAAGAGGAAGAACTGTATCCTCATCAGCATATCCAAGTGATTCTCCTCCAGTCTATCCCTCGATTTAGATTTGATGGTGTTCATGAGGCTGAATCCTCGTTCCCAGTCAGCACTTGATGCTTGAAATGTTTCACAGACATATACAAGTTGATATACCACATCATACTGAGCAGCATTCTGTAGAGTGAAGTTCACCATGTCTTCAAAGGTTGTCAACAACCCACCTTTTACATGTTCTACTGCAACATACTTATATTCTCTGTACTATTCACCAAAATCACCAGGTGTTTCACAATCTCTCAGGACCAATATATTCTTATACTTTTCCACAAGTCTTGGAGAAATTCTCAGTCCCAAAGTCAAATTGTGATTGTGATGCTATTGCCTGGAATTCAAAGCCTGCCCACTCCTTAAGTTCATCCACATGGAAATGTTTTTCCATATGCTAACAAAGAAGTGAAACAAAAGACAAAATAGGCCCGCTATTGAACTCTCTGTCTTCCGTTTACAAAGTATGTAGATCTCTTACTGTGCTGGCCCAAAAGATAGTGTTGCCCAATACTGTCCCTTAATTTGACTAATCTTGGTTCTGGTATACTGTACAGCTTCAAACTGTTGTCAACAAGCTTTTTTGAAACAGCTTGAACAAAGATAACAGTTCAGCTAGAATGTTCATCAGTGCTGCAAGGGAAATATGGTGTTGGGTGCTAGACAGCTTTTTGTGGCAATTCTTATCAACTGGATCGTTTTCATCAATTGTCTCGTGCTCAGAGTACTTGAGTACAACCTCATAATTATGCATTAGTGCACTTACTGCAAAATGCCTTGAAAGTCACCATACTTCATTAAATGGGGTTGAAACTATGCCACTTCCGAATCAGTTACTAATACGATTTTGTCCAACTTGGACCTTCTTGCAGGAGGTCTGGAGAGTACAGTGTAGGCGGTCCTCAATAGTGTCTCCATTTCTTTGAGCATCGGCGCCTTCTTTCAGGCATCATCAATTTCCAAATCTTCTCTTTGGGCGACACAATGCTGATCAACTAGATACAGAATTTCTTGCAACACCATTGTTTTTGCTCAGCATCAAGGATGCACCATCTGCCGTAAACATGACCATTTTCAAAATGTCCAGTTCATTGGCAGTGTAGCCTCTGCATCACAAGAGCTCAGCTTCACTATTCCCCAAACATTGTTTTCTGCTCTGTTGATGTTACAGATTTAAGCTTGAAATACAGGATGAGCATTTAGGTAACTGAAATGTCTGTGCTCTTATCAATTATCAATGTGTGATATTGAGCATTACAACGTTCTGCCATGGCTTCAGGGTGTATCACACTGTCAATGGCTTCAAGAAACTCAAAGGCATAATGTTTGCTCCTCCAGCTGTCTGGTATCTGCACATACAATGCTAGGTGGTCATGAATGTCTCGAACAGACAACATTGAAATGTTCATTCTGACTGGCTGCAACACATTGTTTATGAAAACCTTTAATTCTTCAGGCACTTCTAATCTGCTCACTCTGTCTGCAGCAGTTTCTGCCAGTATGGTGCGCATTTTGTTGCATAGGATAACTAAAGCAAAATCATGTACTTTGCTGTGTAGATGGCGTTTCAGGTAGTCCAGTTTCCAGCCATCGCTCCACTTCTTCCCAGTGGAAAATCCCCCAGCAATCTTTGCTTCAGCACATGCTTTGCAGATCAGGCCCACGTCTTGGCTGTAGTGAAATAGCTCCCCTAGTCGTATACGAGCCATGTTCCGTTATTTCAGTGTCTCATGCTCCACAATTTCCCTCATCCATTCCTCTTTGAATAAAAGGTATGTAAGTCTTCTAGAAAAGGCACAAAGGGAACATAAGAAATGTATTCTTTATAGGATGTTCTGTAAATGCATGGTATTGCCCAAGAGAAGGGTGAGCAAGTAAGCCAGGAGAGCTCGTAGGATCCTTCTAGTATACTGCTACAGGCCTAATTTATGAAGGGCATTTATCGAATATTACGGAAAGCCAATTACTGACATTTGGATGACTGTAATAAGCGCTAATTTACATCGAGCTCCATACAGATCCTGTCAGAGCTTTCTCAATAAAGATTGTGTGTTACCAATCGATCTAGTGGCACTCCAGAAGATATAAAACTGCTATCATTGGACTTTTTGCCGATAAGTCCTTAAGTTAGGAGTCCCAACTTTACTACTCCTAAACTGAGAAAAATCCTAACTGTAAGACTTTCGATATTAACAGAAGGTATTTAGCAGTCCTAAAGTTAGGACTCCTAACTTTTGTGAATACCGAAATGAGTAAATGCCTTCTGTGAGTACCAAAATGAGTAAGTGCCTTCTGTGAATACCAAAATGGTAGTAAGTTTAGGATTTTGTCTTAAGTTAGTTCTGTGACTCGGGCCCAACCATATTTCTAATTATGAGAGTGTTATTAATGTCTTGATAAAGATGGTTTAAAGTGAGAAAACACCATAGAAACGCGTCGACGCATCTGTTACACAATTCATAGAGTGGGCTGAAACTGTAGATACCAAACGAGTGCCAACGTATCGGGTTTCAGAAGTTATACTGTTTCACACGAATGTGCGTTTTTGAATGACAAAGTGTACTGTCTTTTCTCTCTCTCATTATCTGTGTTAATAGTAGTATTTCCACATCTCTCTCATTGGGACAATGTTAAAGTGTCTATGAAATCTTTTTCTTGTAATTCCTTGTTTTTGAATGAATTGTTTCATGCAATTAGTAAGAATCTCTGATTTGTTTTTAAACAACTTTTTTTATATTTTTTTTTAAAACGATTGTACAATTTCTACTTCTGACGTCTCTTTCGTGCACTGTTTGGGCTTATAACATAATTCCACTTAGTGTGATTGAAAAAGACGTGTGTGTAATTGAATTTGAGTGATGTTAAGTCTGCAGTAACCAAAGGAAAAATGTGTTCTGTACTTACTAACTAAGAGAAAGCAGGCCAGAGAAATGAAAATTCCATGATTTTGAATGCAACCATAGCTCCACTTGTTATTAGATACATTATTTTCACTTTTTTCAGAGATAGAGTTTGACACTTGTGTGTCTGACTATTTGAAGTGGATGCCGGATTGCCAACGGGTGGGGTAATTATTTAAGGCAAGCTTGTCCTATACACCTGCCATTGGTTCGCTCAGGATCATCAGTGTATTTTGTTAACATATGAAAACAGTACATTATGTTCATTGAAGATCTGTAATTATCCATAGTTTGTACACTGTCAACCTTAAATGACAATATTATGTTATATTGCAATTATTTGTAGTGCACATACTCACTTGTATGGTCCCTTTTCACTACACAAACCTCACCCCATGGAACAGTGTCATTAATATCCATCACTAAGCAAGGTTTTTAAGTCAATAATCAGCTTCAAACAATTCTTAGCAATTCAAGCAAAGGAACACTATTCCAAAGTATAATTACCTAATATGATTTGGCTTCTTTTTTTTAATGGATATCTAAGCAGACTCTTTGTCAGACATGATGAATGGACTAACCCTTCTGGCAAAAATGAACAGCCTCATTTACTCAGTGTTCTGGTCTGTTTACACAAAATGATAGCGCTGATCCTCTCTAGTTCCATAATGCTAAAGTAACAAATATCTTCACTGTGATTGGTCCAGGTAGAAACAAAAAATATATCACATTTAGAAGCCCTAAGTTTTCCTTGAGCCGCAAATGATGCCATTCAGAGATCCAGGAGAGAGTGGATGTAATAATAAATTCCTAGCTATAAATGTGCACAAGGTCTCATCAATATCGCTTCCTCTGTCTCAAAGAAGGTCACTGTGGAGTGATTCCTCAAAAAGTAAAGTTAGCTTAGAGAGAGTAGCTAGCAGGGATGCCATGGGCCCTGGTGCAAGCAAGGAGAATGATCCCTTTGATTGCTGTAGAGGTAGTAAAATATAGCCATTATCAGGGTTCAACAGGCCCCTCAGGGCTCTGAACGCTGATGCATTTCCCCTCACGCACCAATTGCAGCTACGCCCCTGGGGTTGGAGGAAATGAGGTGAAATTCTGCAGTTACGTGCACTGCATTTAACCAACCCAGTTATTCATCCACACTATGACACATATGTGGGGAAGTGGTATCCAACACCTTGTACATAACAGAAAATAAAAAATATGTGCCTGATTCCCAAACTTCACTTTGTAGTATGTTTAGTAGTACCACAAAAAGTACTACAAAATGCTCTTTACAAACTGCAAGTGGAGTTTTCACCTCCACCTTTCTGGTCTTTTTATGTGTGGAGATCACCGCACCAATTGCGGAGTCCCTGCACAAATAATTATACATTTTAGTAGTAAATGTGGACGAGACTGGAGGGAATGGGTGGAAAAGGGTGGAAAATGATTACGAAAGGGGAGGGTAATTGGGAGGAGTAAGAAGGGTTTATAAGAGTAAGACCATTGAAATTTACAAACTACACTTCTAAAGTTACTACAGTGAAAAATGCAAAACAGTAGTAAGTAAAGCACCACACATGGGCAAACACTGGTACTGCAACACGCTTCCATGAAAATCAATGGGAAAAAAATCACATAGCAAATGATGGTATAATAAATATTTGTAAAAGTTTTATTGTAACAATACTTACTTGCAAATTAATGCATTTCTTAGGAATATTTACAAACTAAATTTTTTAAAATCTAAAGCAATTAATTTAATTGCAAATCTATGTTTGAAATAATTTATTTGAAAATTGTGTTTTAAAATGATGTATACCTCACAGCTCAAATTTTAAATCAATAATTAATAAATATAAATAAATATAATTTTAATGTGTTTTAAAATGTAAAATCCTGAAAAGTATTTCTCAAATGCTGAAGATAAAAGTAGCAAAGGTTAAACAATTGCAAATCACTTGCTAATGAAAGTACTGACTGCTTTCAATTCCACCACTCATGTCTCGCAGAAGCTAAATAAAATAACTGCCAGTCTGAACTCATAAAGAAGGTATGCACACACCAAACCTCTATCGCTGCCTTCACTTTGTTGTTGCATGTGTTTGTAGGCTTGCCTCTTTTTTTGAGGACAAATGATTTTAGGAGGAGGAGAGAGAGGGTTTATAGGCAAAGGATAAACAGTTTTGGGATGTCCAGGCAAGCTGTTATTTCCAGCTCATGTGATCTTGGACATGGTTTCTGAGTGGAAGCAGGGGCTGGATTTACCAACAGGCCTCTTCCACGCTATCCCAGCCTATGTCAAAATATTAGCTGCACACCATTTTATTGCCAATGGATCTTTCCAGAGAGTCTGCTCTGTCAATGAGGGCATTTTGCAGGCAAGCCAGTCCCGATGCTTGTATCAGCTCCTGAGATGCATCTGTGGTAAATATTTCATTACCGGTACTATTTTTTATGCGGTAAAGTCTAGTAAGAATAACTCAGTAAATATAAGAGGCAGAATCCGTGGTATTAGAGGTTCTAAAAGGCTTTATTCCTCTACAAAGGAATTACAGTTCGAACTGCAGGCTTCAAATTCCATCACCACGAAGGTTCAGGAAGGGAAGGCAATACATTATTGACAAGTAATGATATTTATATGAAAAGTATTACATTAAGACAGATGCAAGAGGCGTAACAACTGATAGTACAGATAATGATACACATACGTAATGAAAAAAGGCGTAAACATAGGCGTAACTAAATACGTCATTAAACATGATGTCACAAGTGGGTGGATCCATAAGAGAATCCTGCAATGTCAGCAGAAATATTTGGCAGAGATGCGCGCGCAGCCGCATGACGTGTGATTGACGTGCAACTAGAGGGTGAAGGGGGCTTGACATTTAGCTCTACATGTGGAGACAGAAGTCTGAGGGGTCATGTCAACCTAATCCCAAATCATATCTAATATCTTATGTTTAAAGAACTGTATTATCCAAAAGGAAAGGTCTCTCAGACAGAATCTATTCTATACTGACTGTTAGTGCGTGTACAAGCGTCTAAGTGTCTACATGAGATGCGAGGGGGCAGGAATCTTCCATGGTAACAGGGGCTATGAATTACTTGCATGAGGACAGTGAGGCCTGGCCCTTTGCACTGTAGCTGGAAGAATGTTTACCTAAACTACTAGACAGGAATGCATCGGATGAGGAGCGGAGCAGATAATCTTGAAGGTGAAATACAGTTTTTGGCAGGCAACAGGCTGGATCAGGCACCGTTAGCCGCGCAGGGAGTAGGACAAAGTTCATGGATACATATGCGGGCTCGGACTGGAGCTTTCAGAGGCAGAAGGCAGGAAAAGGCTTGATGGCAAAATTCAGGGCCTACTCGCCTGAATCTGTAAAATGTGGAAAGTGAACCACATAAAGTCGGTGGCCTTTCATACTTAGGAATGGAATATCTGACCCATTCATGGCGAATCTTGAAAGAGGACATGTTGACGGTGGACGCACATGTATTTGCGTCTTCATAACTGGAACTGGAGGGAACATACATGTACTTATAGCATGCACATGGAGCCGTTGGGGTCTACGATAGGGGACATAACTGATCACAAAATTCATATTTCCTCATTCCCTCCTTGTCCCCTACGGACCCTCAGGAGATATCGATCTTCATCAATCCATCGATCTGTTCATATAGCATCATTTGTTCTTCTTTCTTCTTCCGGGATCTTGAACGAAAACTTGGATGCGGGATACACGATGTGGCACACAGACCACAAATCGCTGGCCCACATTGTAGACATAAGCAGCAACTGAATAGTATGAGGAAGCCAATACCTAGGAAGGATGGGATCCTCCATCCCCAGGCTGACAACACGCTCCAGAACCAACCGGACCAAGTCCAGGTGCCTGGACTCTGGTGTATCTGGCTTATAATCTTATGAAGGCGAGTTATGGCTTTATATACTGACGGCGAGTTTTCAGGTATGAAAACACAGCAACTTGATCCGATGACCCTACAAGCTCCGCCCCTATCGGCCAGGATGACGTCAAGGACAAGACGATTTTGAAGCACAACAATCCGTATAGCAGACTGCTCTTCTGTTAAATTGCCTAAGGCGGAAGTAGTCTCGTTCACTACTGCTTCAAGGGTTCTAGTTAATCTACGTATCAGCTTACTATTAGTGACTGTACCTATATAGGGAAAGAAACCTTTATTGAAATCTGTGTATTGCTCCCATGCCGTTTCAGTGTAATCGACAATCGGGAGATCTCTCTGCTGTCTATTGTGTACTAAATGGATATTTCTGTGATAGTCAGGAGGGGCTAGGAAAACAGGTGGCAGAAGGAATGCTATGTAACAGGTACCATCCCAATCTAGAGGTAGACGTATATATGCGGTCTGACCACATATGAAGTAGGAATGACGGGAAGCTCTAAATGTAGACTTGCCTTGATCACTGAATTTTATTACAGTGGTGCATTTACTATGGCCCATGTGTATGGAACCATTCTTTCTTACACATAATTCCCCTTTAACTGAGAATACTGACATAGCGGGCAAGATTGGCGTAGCTTCAGATTCAACATTCAGAATCATGAGGTTAAGTGTAAAATTACCTAATCCATATACTTCATTTTCTAGGTCAGTTCCTGTTCTTTTGGGAAGTCCCTCCTTGTTAGGGTAGCAGACTTTAAGCAAAACTAGGTTCAGGTTTCCCCATACCCAGTTGTCTTGATAAACTACTGAATTTGAATCTAGGGAATTAATCAAACTAAACCATGCTCCACAGGAGCCATTGTGTGTGAACGGGTACGGAAAGAGGGGCAAAACTCCCTTATAGTTCTGATAGGGAGGGAGTCGGCCACATATCCAACAATTGGTAGCATTACTGGTCTGATGGGAATGATGTAACATACTAATGAAAGTGTTGTTGCGCAGCGCAAATCTATAGGACAACTCATGCGGAGGTAATTCGCTAAAAGAATGTTCTGCAGTAACATTGTAAGCATGCTTAGAAATAGGGTAATACATATGTAGTAATACACTAATTATGATGATCAGAAGACTTAGAAAAAACAAAATTAATAATGTTACTGTGCAATGACTACGAAGTGATTTACAATACGCATGCTTTTTAAGCTGCATCTGTCGATTTCTTTCTCTATTCCGGTCTAGAGGATACATGTCAGAGACAAATTCAACCGATTCACCTTGGAGAGGACTTAAACAATCAAATTGCCTGACTTGCTAGACCTTAGCTTCAGTTTATAAAGTTCGGTTTTTGTTTGTTCAACCAAGGGAAGCTTTGAGTCTGTCTGTGAGGGAATGCAGGGCTGAGTGTTCACATCGGACGGTAGTCCATAAAATTTCTTGATATGACTCGAGTGCAACCACCCTTTACGTCCCTCAATCTTCACGGCTGTCCTTGTTGTTAGCAGAACGAGTTTAGGCGATTTCCACCTAGGCTCCAGTTGGGTCTTCCGGTCGAAATTCCGCACCAGAACCAGATCACCTGGAACCACGTCATGGGGCTTCACCTCAGTGTTATCGGGAAAAGCTGCAGCTACCTGTGAACGACAAGATTGTAGTGCAGACATCAAGGAAGCCAGGTAATCTGTCAGCATATTACAGTCAACATCAGTGATTTTGCGAGGTATAGGCGTCCCCCACATATTTGGTGGTCTACCGAAGATCACCTCGTACGGGGATAGCCCTGTTCGAGAATGTGCTACCATTCTCATGTAAAAGAGCGCAACTGGTAAGGCTACTATCCAATCGACACCTTTTTCTCTACATATTTTGGACAATCTGATTTTCAGAGTTTGATTATGGCGTTCCACGAGACCTGCTGCCTCGGGATGTCGGACACAGTGGAATTTCCATTGGTAACCTAACAGAAGTGAAACGTGTTTCATCAGTTCGGATGAGAATGGCTGGCCGTTATCTGAGTACACGACACGTGGTAAACCGAATCGTGGGAAGAATTCTCGAACTAGCTGTTTGGCAGTAGTCGGGGCAGTGTAATCTGAAACCGGGTAGGCTTCTGTCCAACGGGAAAGAGCACAGACAACTACGAGAACATATTTGAATCCTCGACATCGTTCCATCTGGATATAATCCATCTGGAGGACTTCAAAAGCATGATCGGGAGGTTGAAATCCACCCTGCTCTACGGGGATGCTTTTACCTGGATTAAACTGACAACATATCATACAGGTACGTACTTTCTGTTTGGCTGCTGCTCGCAAGTGTTTGTTGAACCAAATGTGTTGAATACTGTCTAGCATAGCTTTTTCTCCTAGGTGCGCTGGACTATGTATTGTGTTAATGATGACTTGAACCATGGAGTCGGGAAGAAACCATATAGATTTTTCCTTCGTCATCCATCCTTGATCCGTTTGGATCCCTCATAATTCAGTCCATTTCTTTATTTCTTCTGGTGTAGCATGTGTCTGTATATCAATTACATCAAGAGCGGGATCCTTAACTGTCATGCAATGTGTTGGTATCGGAACTATTGTCTTTGTCGTGTCAGTTGTATGAGTCTGGTTCTGAGCAGTCTGTTTAGCTGTTCTGTCAGCTAGGTCATTACCCTGAGAAATGATATCGGTAACTTTTGTATGGGCTTTGCATTTCATAATCGATATTGCAGTAGGTAGATGAATCGCGTCTAATAGGGCTTGAATGAGGGGTCCGTGTTGGATGTGGGCACCGTGAGAAGTTAAATAACCTCTCTCTCGCCACAGCACGCCGAAGTCATGGACGACTCCGAATGCATAACGTGAATCTGTGTATATGTTGACTTTCTTATTTTTGGCTTGAATACAGGCTTGTGTCAGAGCGATGAGCTCTGCTGCTTGAGCTGACAAAGTGTTAATACAATTTGTTTCAACGACTTCAGTGTCTGTTGTGACTGCGTAAGCGGCCACTAACTCTCCTGTACTTGTTCTCATACATGAACCATCTACATACAATGTCAGGTCTGGATCTGATAAAGGGATGTCTGTCAAGTCTTGTCTGGGTTTCGTCGTGATGGTGATGACTTCAATACAATCATGTGCTAATGGATCTGTTCCATTTACTGGCAAAAGTGTGGCAGGATTTAACGTATTACAACGTCTGATTTCTATGTGTGGCTGAAACAATGTTAATTCATAACCGGTGAGTCTCGCTATAGTCAAGTGTTGTGTTTGTGTGCGGTTCAAGAGAACCTCTACTGCATGTGGTACTTGTACTGCTAATTGATGTCCTAACACTATGGCATCGCTTTGTCTGATTGCTAAAGCTGTTGCTGCCACCGATTTCAGGCACGCAGGAAGAGCCTGAGCTACTGGATCTAATGTACTAGAGAAATAAGCACATGGTTTGTGTGATCCTGCTTGTTCCTGAGTGAGTACTGACAAGGCAGTACCTTCGCGTTCTGTAACAAAGAGTGTAAACTGTTTACTGTAACATGGTGTTGCTAAAACAGGTGCTTGGCATAAAGCTTTCTTTAAGCTTTCAAAGGCATGTGTATGTTCTTGAGTCCTAGGGAGGACAGTCGATGTGGCTGCCTCCTGTGTTGTCAACTGGATGAGTGGTTTTGCTAGAAATGCATATTGAGGGATCCACTGCCTACAGTATGAAGTGAGACCTATAAAAGCCCGCACCTCCTTTTGTGTCTTGGGTGGTGGCATGTTAGCGATTAACTGGATGCGATCAGGTGTAAGCTGTCTTCCCTCCTTGGACAGCGAGTGCCCAAGGTAAACAACTCGCTGGACACAGAATTGCAGCTTAGAAGGGCACACCTTGTGCCCCTTGTCGGCCAGAAATTTCAAAACCGTCAGTGACGCTTTTTCACATTCAGGTTCGCTTCGGGCGGTGATCAGCAGATCATCGACATATTGAAGCAAGGCAGTGTTAACTGGCATGTGGATACTGTCAAGTTCTCGTTTCAGTGCTTGGCTATAGATGCTGGGGCTTTCCGTGAATCCTTGAGGAGCGCGTGTGAATTTAAAACTTCGTCCATTTAAACTGAATCCGAACAAATATTGACTTTCCGGATCTATTGGGACGCTAAAGAAAGCATTCTTGAGATCAATTACAGTGAAGAACGTTGCTTCTGAGTCAATAGCTGTTAGTAATGAAGAGATATCTGGGACCACAGGGTATTGTGGTACAATACATTTATTTAATTCGCGCAGATCAATAACCAATCGATATACTGGTGATGCTTTTGGATCCGTTCTCTTAAGAATCGGAATTATCGGGGAATTACATACATTGGAGTCGGTTTCTACAACCACTCCTTGTGCAATGAGCTCGTCAATGATTTGCAGCAAAGCCACAACAGCATCTGGTGGTAACTTGTATTGTCGCATTCGTGGTAGTACTACTCCTGTTTTTAGTGTGACTCGATATGGTGTAATGTTCATGCAACCAACATCAGTTGGGCCTTGTGCCCATAGATGTGTGGGTAAATTCTGCAGCCGGTGATCCATGTCTCTGGACACGTAGTGACCTTTGAAGTCACGTAAAAATAATCGTACTCCTTCCGGAGAACAACATATTATAGCTCCTAGAGCTTTCAGTGTTTTTATACCTAACAAGTTTTCTGGACATGATTTAGTAAGCAATAAATCTGTGGTTCGTGTCAATGGACCAACCGTAAGTGGTAGGGGTTGTGTTACTTCATTAATGATAGGTTTTCCTGAGAATCCAAGGGAAATATTCTGTGAGCCTGAGAGGGGTGCCCCTGGAACTTCACTGCGTCTTATAGTTGTTCTGCTTGCCCCTGTATCAAGTAAAAACTTTCTGTCTTCCCCTAATAGTTCACTATGTACATAAGGTCCCTCTTGATCTACAGGAACCTCGATAAGGGGTAAGCCAACTTCCCTCTCTAGGCTATTTCATGTGTGTCGCTGATAATCGGGATAGTCATTTTGTGCATACTGGTACATCTGTTGTGTCGTTGCTTGTGTTGTAGCAATAGGCTGCGCTTGTGGTGGTGCTACAGTCTGTTGTGGAGCTGCCTGTTGCGGAGCTAGTTGTTGCGGAGCTGACCTAGGTTGTGCATGCTGAGGGATTTGTTGTTGATTCTGATCCTGTCTAGGTGGACGTGGTCTTTCCTGGGTTCTACCTGTGGCAATATTATGTTTCAGGACTGGACAATCTTGTATATAATGACCTTGTTGTTTACAATAGTTGCATGTCCCTTTCGCCGGACCTGTGGAATCACCCTTTTTATGACCATCAGCTGGAACTGACTGGGCAACAAGCATTTTCATTTTCGTATCTTTCATACGTCTTTGTTCATGTTCTTGTTCTTCTCTAATTCTATTGTGGTGATATTGTAACATCTGTAACATCTGTGACGGGGTATTACCTTGCCAGGTACTCTCAAATTTCAATACTCTATTCTTAACTTGCGGCAGGGAATTTTCAACTAATTTTGTCACAAACAGATGTGGATATGACTCGCTACTTGCTTTTATGCCACTATTAATACCAAAACATTTTTCAAATCGGGAATAGAAATCACTAGTGTCTTCATCTTGCTTTTGTTTACAGGCTGAGATTGCACCCCAGTCCTCCTTTTTCGTAGTTAATAAACGTGGCAGTACCTGCACTAGTAATCCTGGTAGTGCTGTAGTCTTTTCCCCAAGCCCTGATCCTGCAGCTCGAGCCTTTTCTTCGTTTTCTAATGCTGTCCAATCTATCTTTTGGTCTCCCACCTCCCATTCCTTTTCTTTGAGTTTCTCGTAAACACCGGCAGGCATTAACACTTTTAATATTTTCATGATGTCGGGGTAAGTATACTCTCCCATGAGTAACATGTCTTTTATCTCACGGTGGAAACCTGCTGGATCCTTGTCATGGCTGGGTACTACTTTCTTCATTTCTAATAATTCAATTTTAGTTATAGGCGTGTACACAAACACGCGTGTAAAGTTATTATCTTCACCTCTGATTGGGTGTACTTCGCGTAACGGATTCTGTCTATCTATGTGATACATTTTTCTTCCCATAGTGGGGACTGGAACGTGCCCTGGGCATACGAAAATTATATACTGATTTCGAAATTCTAGAATTTCTTTAATTAAATCAGTACCTGACCCTCTCCATTTATTCGTGAGTAATTCGGTCAATATGTCAGGTAAGGGTCCAGGATCGGAGTGTTGGCTTTTATATAATATAAGGAGGTGTTGAATCATGTATATACTAGCTAAACGCTGTTCGTCTGGGGCAAGATTCAGAAACGTGTGTGCTAGTGCATCATCACTGTATTTGCTGGGACTGTCAGCCCATTGTACTGCTGACCTGGCTAGTTCTTGTTCGTCCATGGAATCGAGCATATGGTACCCCCTTCGATCTCGGAGTAATTTATCAGCGGCTTGAAATAGGTGTTCAGGGGACCTTGTATTTAACATAGGGGTTTGAAAATGTCTGTTACATTCTGGACGTATCGGACGTATCGGATCATTAAAGCCTCTAGTATTATTATGGGGTCTTCCTCTACCTACGTAAGCTATCGTTTCTAATTGTTCTGATTCTTGCTCCTCCTCTCCCTCTGATTCAATTCTGTCTGCTTCTCGTCTTTCTTTATGTATTCGTTCTACTTCCTTGCGGATCTTTCGATACATGGCGATTACACACGCCTGTCTATCATGTTTCTCGTCTGATATGTTCTGACCCCATTTGGCAAGTTTTTGCATGGTATCATGATCTGCCTCAGGCCTGTCTTGGTTCCTGATCACGCAGTTTATGAAAAAACGTAGTAGTTGTCTTTGTACATCCACTTTCTGGTATTCCATAGCTTCGTTAATACTTTCTGGGCCTCGCCCTGTTTGGACAAAGTGATATATATTGTCTAGGTGTTCAACCATTCCTGGTATCGTCATTAAATACAATATAGCTCGTCGTATACGTAGTGATGATAGTAGCAATCTATCCTGTTTACCTGGCACTGGATCGTATCTACAATCCACAAGATGTTCTTTAAACATGTCGGATGTCGCTAGTTGGGGTGTACGTTGGAGTGCTAAATCTCTAAGGGTCTGTTTATTTCGCGGCGGTGTGGCAAACATGTCTGTCGTACCTCCTGTAGCACCATCTGAGGTGCTGGGCAAGAAAGGATTCGTTGGACGTAAGATAGAAATTGTAGATGCGGGAAAAACGGTAGAAACGGACGGACCTGTGGGAATGGGCGTAGGAGTTTGTTGTTGCGGGGATACAGACGGATGATCTTGACGTTGAACACCATCGTCATGCGGTGTGTGTGGTGTGGCATTAGCATACTCGGGAGCTACGTCATCTAAATAGGAGGAAAGGAAAACATCTTTTGCTGTTTTGGGATGTGCTTTTATCGGGAGCAATGGGGGTGTCAAGTTTTTCGGTATTTCCGGGGTGGCCTGAGGTAACCCTTCGGCCAAAAGAGGATACATACCATTCATAAGAGTGTTTCGTTGTCTGTCTACTTGTTCTGCTTTTACTCGGGTACCTTCCTCAATTAATAAATTTTCTCGGGTTTTATTCGAATTCTCCCTACCTTTCTCTTCTTGTCTGAGCGCTTTTTCTGTACGTCTATATGATTCTTTACGCCATAATTCAATGGCATCTTTCTGTGACTGTCTGGCTTTCTTTTTCCATAATTCTTCTTCTACTCTCATGATGCAATCTGCATCCCAGGTCCCCGCTGCGGGCCACCTCTGACTTTCTGGCAACTCTTTGGTGTAGTCCACCCATAAATCAAGAAATAACACGGCATCTAGGCCATGCTTATGATACATAAAGTATCCTGGAGTGTCCCTAGGTGGAATGGGAACAGCTTCTTCGAGTACCCCTTTTCTGGTTTTGATCTGTCTTAGTTTTGAAAAGAGCGGCATTTTTAGACCTTATTATTTGAACACACTTAATACAATAAATACAATAATGAACAATCATTCACACCACAATATGTAGAACGTATTGAAACATTTAACATTTAACAGTTTTAACGAACGATGATAACTAATAGAAAACTAGTTACTGACATAATACTAACACTAGATAATACTTAATTATATGCAAGACATACTAGATATACTGCTAAACAGTACAGATACACTGCTAAAACAGTGCAGACCGGATTTGTGTACCCAAACCCGTCTTGACCGGCACAACCTATGTGCACGTTTAAATGCCTCCCCGGCAATGGTACTCACCGGGTAGCGCGGAACGGAAGGCCTCGGAACTGAACTGGACTGGACCGGACTGGACTCGACTCGACTGGACTCGGAACTTCGGAACCTGGTGGGCCTCTGTATACCTCGGATCTTGCTCTCTCAGCTAGGCTCTGGTCGGGATACTTCGCACTTCTCACCGCCTCGTCTGGGTGTTGATCGCAGCCTCAGTCGCCCCCGCTTGGCCGGAGGGAGATACAGGAAATCCTGCAGGTACGCGTTTTTGTCCGTTCAGCTGTGGCAGGAGACCGGGCCTGCAACGCACCTCCGGCGCGTGAGATGAGAAAGTGTCCCTATTCGGGCGCCAATTTATGTGGTAAATATTTCATTACCGGTACTATTTTTTATGCGGTAAAGTCTAGTAAGAATAACTCAGTAAATATAAGAGGCAGAATCCGTGGTATTAGAGGTTCTAAAAGGCTTTATTCCTCTACAAAGGAATTACAGTTCGAACTGCAGGCTTCAAATTCCATCACCACGAAGGTTCAGGAAGGGAAGGCAATACATTATTGACAAGTAATGATATTTATATGAAAAGTATTACATTAAGACAGATGCAAGAGGCGTAACAACTGATAGTACAGATAATGATACACATACGTAATGAAAAAAGGCGTAAACATAGGCGTAACTAAATACGTCATTAAACATGATGTCACAAGTGGGTGGATCCATAAGAGAATCCTGCAATGTCAGCAGAAATATTTGGCAGAGATGCGCGCGCAGCCGCATGACGTGTGATTGACGTGCAACTAGAGGGTGAAGGGGGCTTGACATTTAGCTCTACATGTGGAGACAGAAGTCTGAGGGGTCATGTCAACCTAATCCCAAATCATATCTAATATCTTATGTTTAAAGAACTGTATTATCCAAAAGGAAAGGTCTCTCGGACAGAATCTATTCTATACTGACTGTTAGTGCGTGTACAAGCGTCTAAGTGTCTACATGAGATGCGAGGGGGCAGGAATCTTCCATGGTAACAGGGGCTATGAATTACTTGCATGAGGACAGTGAGGCCTGGCCCTTTGCACTGTAGCTGGAAGAATGTTTACCTAAACTACTAGACAGGAATGCATCGGATGAGGAGCGGAGCAGATAATCTTGAAGGTGAAATACAGTTTTTGGCAGGCAACAGGCTGGATCAGGCACCGTTAGCCGCGCAGGGAGTAGGACAAAGTTCATGGATACATATGCGGGCTCGGACTGGAGCTTTCAGAGGCAGAAGGCAGGAAAAGGCTTGATGGCAAAATTCAGGGCCTACTCGCCTGAATCTGTAAAATGTGGAAAGTGAACCACATAAAGTCGGTGGCCTTTCATACTTAGGAATGGAATATCTGACCCATTCATGGCGAATCTTGAAAGAGGACATGTTGACGGTGGACGCACATGTATTTGCGTCTTCATAACTGGAACTGGAGGGAACATACATGTACTTATAGCATGCACATGGAGCCGTTGGGGTCTACGATAGGGGACATAACTGATCACAAAATTCATATTTCCTCACATCAACCAAAGATTGCACCAGTTTATCGCCATCCCACAAGCACTGCAGTAAAGTCAAAAAGTGGCAATTTTCTGCCCATTTCCATCATGTGCCAGGTGCCATTGACAGCAACCACAGGGCACTTCAGTCACCTTACAGTGTAGTGAAGATCGTTATCTATATATGTACAATGCTAAGTTAGCACAACCGCGTTAGATGTTAGAAAGCCATCTTGCCGCTTTTGCTGCTTTTGCACACAACACTGTAGTCACATGTTATTAAATTGAGAAATGCTTACTCGACTTTGCTTCACATGAGAACTGTCTGTTGTTCACATCCCAAACAGTGAGCTGAGACCTTGGTCTGTACACAGTGTAAAGAAACAGTCTGGGTCGCTAGACGGTGCATGTTTTTGAGTTCAGGTTGATCGGCCCACTAGTTTAGCCATAACACGCGCGCAGCTGCAAATGCCTGAAAGTTGGGTCCTTTTAATATTGCAGTGTTACATGTTTTCATTACATTCGGAAGAAGAGCTTTCCCAGGAGCAGAGCATAGCTGATCCTGGGATGTGATCTCACTGAGCTGATCTTTACGGTATGGGGTTCCCCATTCAAGCCTAGAGACCTTTTACTAGTCTAATAATAATACTATTAGTTTGCTAGCGAAAGGAAGGTGGCTTAGATCCACTGTCATTTTAGTATGATTACTCCTTTCATTTTCTATGGTATTGTAACTATGTTGATGGTTTTTATTTTAATCGTTTGTCTGCTTATGTTAGCCAAACTGCTGCATCTTAGGACACGTGGTTTATAAAATAAACTCTTTAAACTTTTACCGTGTCTCTGTTTATTCTGTTGTGGACTGATATGAGAATAATTACGAACAGGTATTTCTGATCCCCACCATTCCTGAGATATACACTAAGTCGCTTGTTCTGGGTTGTCTATACATTGGGACCGCAGAGCTAAACCTCGGATAACGAATGGGACACTGATGCTGGTCGGATAAAGGGTTCTGGGTTCTGAGGTGAGTTTTTGGTACACCACAATTCACTGAGGGCCTGGGTTCCTGCGCATAGTTCTGTGCATAAGCAGAATCCCTGCAACATGGTGCACCTAACGTTTGGTATATTGATTTGAAACGCCTTAGTAGTACTTGTATTAGTCCACGACACCCTCACTCTGGTTTCCGGATAACGGGAGTGACGGTTTAACCTACCTGTGTTTCGACTAATAGGTTCCTTCAAGCTTGATCATTTAAAAGGTTATTTTTTCTGAACCCCAGTGCTACTGTTGATATCGTTGATACTCTTTAGTGTGTCCTGATGGCGGTTGACATAGCCGCGCATAGCCGTGCACCTCTGTGCCGTCATTTGACAACGTATGGGGTGCCGGATGATGG
Organism: Triturus cristatus; assembly: GCF_964204655.1. Classification (NCBI taxonomy): domain Eukaryota; kingdom Metazoa; phylum Chordata; class Amphibia; order Caudata; family Salamandridae; genus Triturus; species Triturus cristatus. The sequence goes on along the minus strand of NC_140591.1, from coordinate 608,843,265 downwards.
GATGGCTCTCATTTTTGTGGTAAGCGCTGATGCGCCATACGAGTATGAGTTGTTTTACTCATGGGTGACTTTTCCGGCGGTAGATGACGATGATACATTTCATACCTATACTGCCACAAAGCTGCCTGCGGTCTATACCCCATATGGGACACAAGAAATTCCAATCTCTGCCTGGCAGCATACTATTTGGTTTAATGGTGCCTTTCCCCATGCGGTTGCACCGGCGAGAATGGGCCCGTTGTCTATTGCAGGGGCCACATGGCCGGTGCTAGCTGGCTTTACGCCTCATCCCCGCTATCTCACGGTGGCGGTGGCTGACTTGCGGGTACTACACACAGCCCTGATTACAGTCCATAGGGCTTTAGTGCAGTACGTGTCACGCAACGTGCAGGTGGGGGCACCTGCTGTTGCGGGACAACCTACGGACCACCACGCGGTGGTTATTAGCCCTGTTATGGTTAATTCAGTGGTCGGCAAGCGCCCCCAAAGTAAGGATGAATTTCCTTATTGGCTTGCTGAGAAATTTGACCAGCTGGAAGCAGTTTTTCCAAATACATCTCCTGTGGAGAAACACAGGATCCTCACCATTACTTTGCCTAAAGACCTGGTCCCGGATATGGCCGATTGTGACAACTGGGGTAAGGTCTTTGCAGCGACCTATTCGAAGTGCTATGGCACTCCGTCTATGTCGGTGCTACCATCCGTCATCAAAAAGGTTCAGGAGAATCCTGGTGCGGAGGCTGCTATTGAATTGGGAATGAGGCTTGTCGACAGCTTCGATGTGGCATGCTCCATAGTTATGGGCAACCTCAAAGGAGATGCCATGCAGTTCCAATTTGCAAATATGATGGACCACATGGATGACGCCGACAAGCCCAAAGAGTTCGCTAAATTAATTGCGAAGGCATATAGGACCGTGGGTCGTAGTGTCTTGGGTGTAAAACCGACTGTGATCATTCCTGATATAGTACAGCTAACTAAGGTGAGCTCGTCTACAAAAGACAAACGCCCCAACTTTCCTAAGCAAAGTTGGAGAGCTAAGAAACAGGGGAAACAGCAACAGAAACAGGGGTCACGTCCTGCCTCACCGGTACAGTGGTCTACCGAACGCACATATGATCTACGCGATCGATCTCGTATTAAGTCACCTGATAGATTTCAGGTTTCTGAACAACGCTCTCCTCGTTCTTCACATGAACATCGGCTTCACAATCCGGTGGCGGAGACCGTGGGAAAGGAAGGGGTGCCCAAAGTCGTGAGCAGCCCCACCAGTCGGACGGCAAAGGCAAGCAGGATGAGTCTGCGCGACAAAGACCCCCGTTTCAGAAGAAGAAAGTTGCTGCGCTGACAGCGAGATATGCCTCAGATGGTACGGACGCAGCTTCAGAACCTGACATGGGCGCTAACGCTGCTAGACAGCGCAGCGGAAGTTACAGCAGTGCGACAAGCACTGCGTCCATATCTGGTGGCGACAGCAACTGATATATTCGTGAATATTGTAACTGCTGATACTCGGGTGGCTCCCCCTGATAGACTGTATAATAGAGTCATTCAAATTGAAGGTGACATACAACGTACGATTCAAGGTTTTTTGAGGGGATAATCTGACCACTTCCTATGATATTCTGTTGGCGGAGGCAGATTGCCCCCGGCTTTCGTTTTAGATGCTCCTAGAGGGGAGGAGGTAATCCTCCCGTCCTTTGCACACACAGTGCCGAAGGTCCAAGCTAAAAAGTACGCCGAGGAATGGGCTCAGGTGCTCGCACCTGCGTTATATCGAAATCAGGTTGGCTGGGATAAATTGTCTCCCAGCCATGAGATTCCGTTGCGGACTACCCCCCAACCACAACCCCAACACCCCATGCGTCGCGAAGCCAGACCTCACGTCGGGTCAATCCTTGAACAATTGGAATATGAAGGAGTAATAGAAACATGTGTGTCACCAATGAATAATCCCTTATTCACTGTGACGAAGCCTGACGGGTTGTACCGCCTAGTTTTGGATTACCGGCATCTAAACTCTCATTGCCAGACATGTGCAGTACAAAACACCCACAGTTCGGCTCTCGCCGATAGTCTTGTGAGAAAAAGGTTTAAAACCACACTTGACATTTCCAATGGCTTTTACAGCCATAACCTGTCCTCTCTTAGTAGTGAGTGGACGGCATTCACCTCGGGTGGCAAACAAAAACAATTCAAAAGATTACAGATGGGCTATAAAAACAGCCCTGGTGTCTTTGCCGCTCGCGTAGTCTCTCTGTTAGAGGGCATAGACCCTGATGTGTACTCGTATGTGGATGATATTTATCTCACAGATGACGAGTTGGAACCACATCCCCGTCGCGTTGATCGAATTATTGTTTTGTTTGCAGACTTCGGTTACAAATTCAACTTTGCGAAGTCTCACATTGCGGAATATACAGTGTTGTTCTTGGGGTACGAACTCAACAATGAAGGTCGAGGATTGGCTCCGCACTTCCTAGAGAAATGCGCATGCCTACGTGCTCCTACGTCACTGAAGAAATTACAATCTCTGCTGGGTTTTCTGAATTTCGGTCGAACTTACATTTCGGATTATGCCCAGCGTATCAAGCCGCTTTATGCCTTGGTACAACCTACTTTTTCCAAATCTTGTTGGCTGCCAGAGCATTCAGCTATATTGCAGTCATTGCAAGCTGATTTTCTTGCTTCAAAATACTTACTGGCGCGTGATAACCACACTAACCTAGTCATAAGAATCGTGCCCAGCGCAGTTGGTTTCACATACTTAACGTTCAATGAGGGCGACACCGTCCCCAATGCTTACAAATCTCACTTGTACATTTCGGCTGAACTGCGATTTTCCGCTGTCGAGAAAGTTCTGACGGCAGTGCAGATGGCGATTCTGAAAGAACGAGCGCTATCGCAAGGTAAACGCATGTTGGTGGTAACACCATATCCTGCCCTTGAGGCGGTGACAAAAGCATGTGTACCAAATTCCAAGGCTTTGCATCCAAGGTGGATACAATGGGCCACTTCCTTGACATCGCCGGACGTCACATATATCTTTGACGCGGCACTTCAGTCTCAGGAGTTTTTGCAGTATGAATTAGTTCATCCGGCTCCTCTGTCCTTGCGCCCGCTCGATGATTACCATTGTGTCATATACACTGACGGTTCTGCGCAACCAGCAACTGGATCAAAGCACGCCTATTCAGCAGCTTGCGCAATTGTGGTCGGTAGTTTCGTAAATGGAGAATTCCAGTCTGATGTGGTGCATATGCAGTCATTGGGTGATTGTACCGCGCAGTTGGCGGAGCTTCGTGCTCTAGTGCTAGCGCTAGAGTTTGCTGATCCCCGAGTCACTACCCTTATAGTGAGTGACTCTTTTTATTGTGTTCAATCTTACAACGACAATCTACTTTTTTGGTCTCAGAATGACTACCATGATTCCAAAGGTAGCACGATTAAGCATAAACTGCTTTGGGTTCGAGTGGCAGATCTTAAAGAACGTCTGCCTCTCGTGAATGTTATTCACACTCTTGGTCACCAACGAGTTGGTGTCCATGCTGTCGGCAACAGCCTAGCTGACGAGGCAGCAAAAACAGCAGTGGCAACATACTTAGTAGCAGCAGTTACAAGATCCAAAAGTAAGATCGATGATGACATCTTGGCAGCTATTGCTGCTACAGAGCAGGGAACGAAATTTCCGAGAGGTTTCCCTGCTCGTTTCCATTATCGCTTAAGTCCTGATAACGTCTCGTTAGTGGGGATTAATGATGTTGGTGACAGATTGATTCCCAACGCGGACTGCAGACCATCTTTGATATTAGCGGCTCACGAGGGCATTGCGTCCGCGCATGCCAGCGTTGCAGCTACTGTATCTCGGCTACAACAACGTTACTGGTGGTGCGGTTTGTATAAACAAGCCAGAGCTTATGTTCATAATTGTGACATTTGCCAGCAGATTAAACCTTCAACTGCGGCGCGCCCACCACAAACTCAGTTGTACATATCTAATAAACCAATGGGTTGTGTTTATTTAGATCATTGCGGTCCTTTAACCTCTGATACTGCGTACAAATACATCTTGGTTGCAGTTGATTCGTGCACACGTTTTCTGTGGGTGTGGCCACAAAGGAGTGCTGATTCCCGCACTGTCATAAAGGATTTGCGTGTCTTTGTTGGAAGTTTTGCGTGTGGTTCCTTTCATTCTGATCATGGCCCTGCGTTCGCCTCTAAGGCGTACAAAGAAGCCATGAGAAATTTGGGGGTCCAAGTCAAATTTTCGTCTCCATACCGTCCTGAGGGTAATAGTGTGGTGGAGCGAATGAACCGTGACCTAAAGCAATCTTTGACAGAGAGGGTTTTAGGTACTGGCCGGAACTGGCTAGCCCACTTATATGACGTGCAACGTGCACTTAATAATCTCCCTAGAAGGTCTCTGGGTGGGTGGACCCCATACATGATGCTCTTTGGTGTACGAATGTTTGTCCCAGACCTTGATGGTCTAGACATGGCGCCGTCAGTCGCACCCTTTTACGTAGATGAACACTGTGCTGTATTGCAGAATCTTCAAGAAGCCAGAGACAGTCTAGCGAAGGAACACGTACCCTCCTCATCTGATGCTGCGCTTCAGGTTCCGGTAGTCGGCTGGCTACCTCGAGTTGGTGATCTGGTCCGTGAGAAGGTGGAGAACAAGAAGGAGTTCGGCCCCTCTTATCGTGCACCAGTTCCAGTGCTTGGAGTACAGGGTACTAGAACAGTCATTTTACCTCCACTTCCTGGTCGAAAAGATAACAGGTACATCTCAATTGACAATGTCAAGCTAGAGCGAGTGGCCGATTCTTCTTAGTATGACTCCGGCAGTTTCTTGCCCTTCGATGCTGAGAAATTCTGTTGTGGCCCGAGCTTCTACCACCGTGCCTGATGTTGCCATCGAGATGCATACAGTTACTGGTCCCTTATTGCCACCGACACCTAGTGGTCTGCCTGAAGATGTTGAGTATGCTTATCCTGCGGATGTTACATTGCCAGTTTTACAATCCACCACAGTTGCCCTCTCACAAGACTCTTTTGACTCTAATTCAATGACTTCCATTGCCCCGTCCAAAGTTTCAATTTTTGTGGCCTGGTTCAAAAGACATTTTTTAATTCCCCCTTGGACTTACATTTGGCTAGTGCTCATATGTATTTTTTTGTTTATGTCCATTGGCTTTGTGGTAGTGTTTTTTAGACTTATCAATGGACACTACCTGAAAGAAAGATCTACGATTCGACTAATTGATGGAACTTTGGCCCCCCACTCCTCATCACATATTATGAAAAGGGACCAGACTTTTGTGAACATTACTGCCTGGCCTGTACGTGACGGGATCGCTTGGGATGCCGTAAAATTTCAAATTCATGGCCCCACTGAAGTAATTAATGTGCCAAATGTATTTTGTGTTTCTATGGGTGATGTAGTTAAGCAGAACATCCACTCGGATGATTGGGATGTACAAGCAATAGAAGCACTGTTTTCTGATTTGAAATATTATGCTGCATTTGATGCTGAGGATTTGTATTTAGATACTGCTAATTATGATGAGCAATTCTGTTATCAACATTATGGCACACATTTCCTGCACAAAGCAAATACGTTTAGAAATTTTGTAAATTATACTCAATGGGAACACTGTCCCGCCCCTAGGATGGGCATCTCTGCCACATTAGTGGACAAATTCACCTATTTTTCTGATTTTAGTGTGTCAAATCCGGACTCCTTTTATTTTAAGGTTACGCCTGAGTCTGCTTCTAAAGTTAGACTGACACACACGAAATTGTTGTATTCCAAGTCCTTTATGGACGAGTTGGCAATTGGAGGGTATGATCTATGGAAAGCTACTATAGATCTTAAATCGGTTTGGGGTTAAAAACCGTGAAAAGTACAGGGAACAGAAGCTTTGCATCGTGCCTGTCTTATCCTGAATCACATGTTATTTTTAAATTCGTCCATTTTTCAGACCACCTGTTTTGGATTGGCTACTTCTAAAAAAATAAATTCTCCCTCGATTCCGGGTCTGGGTGCTTATCCTAATTGGGGTAATCATACGGATCTGTCCCTTGCTATGTTGCAGACACAGGTTTCCAACACATCCTTCAATATTTCTGAATTGAATCCGGAAGGGTGGTTGGTGTGGCAAACGAGTTCGGACTCTTGTCAACATCGGTTTTTGGATTTAAAGCAGGGGTATACACAGGTTCGTGTAGACCCCCGTTTTGAATCTTCTCACACTGTAACTACCTACTCAGTAGGGAAGTTATGCCAGTCTTGGCTGCAATATTCAACTTTAGCATCTGTTAAACTTCATTTAGCACGATTAAATGACAAAATAGATTTGAATGATTTTGTTAAGGGTCCTGCAGTTGGAAGGTCCAAAAGGTGGGTGTATGCTGTTTACAACGAAGTTTGGAAGTTATCACAAATTGAGGCTGCATCCAGATTACGTGCTATTGATCAAGCCAATATGGAAAAGGTATTGGCTGTTATAGATAATAGTATTAACACCCTGTCTTCCAGAATTTATACCTTAGACAATATTGGTTCATCTGTGGTAGACATTGTGCAGGATGATTTGTCTGTATTGTATCATGGTCAAAATCAATTGCGTTCTATTATGCAGTTTGCATGGACCTTGCAAACGTTAAAGGCAGGGAAAGTCCCTTGGGATTACATGAACACTTCATCTTTGTTCCTTCCTTTTAATTCAACTGCGAAACAGCAGTTCATGTCCATGAAAGATGCTACATATTCATTACTACACATTGAGAAATTAGAACCTTTGCCTTTCTCTGTTGCTGAATTGAATTCTGCTGTCTGGCTTATAGATGGGTTGATCACGTTACCGTTCCCCCTGTTTAAGTTCAGTTCGTGCATGAAACATTATGCTCTGGGCAGATATGAACAACTTGGTACTGCCTTCCTGCACGAAGTTTGGTCACTCCCATTCACGTATAGATGTGTGAGAGACGGCAAGGAGGTATACTTGAAAGGTGAAGAGTGCACTTCCACTCCAGATCATTCAGTAGTGTGTAGGCACATTCAATTGCATGGTGCATGTAATGTGCACGCCCCTAATTTAGCTTGTGTCCTGAAAGGGATCCCTGTGCCAGTTATAACACCGTCTTTTACGCTGCTTGCTAATGGTAGTTATCTGCTGTTAAATAATGAAGCTTGCTGTGGGATGTTAGTGGGAATTCCCTACATAGTGACTGTATCACAGAGAGTAGTTTGCTGTAATAACGTCTTTTTCCCACCCCCGCATGGACGGCTCGATGTCTCCATCTGGCCTTCCATTCCAACCCTGAAAGCAGAGTTCAATAAGATGAGCAGAATAAGGGCTCTATTGTCTCAAAAAGAAGTCGCGTTGACTTCATCCCGGGAAACATTTGTCCTTCACGTAGCAAACACCCGCACTGAGGTGCAAGCGCTTTTGAATACTGATCTCCCACTTCATTTTGGGACCCTGATTCAGACTATCTTTAATGCCTCGTCAACAAGTGGCATGGCTCATTTTTTTTAACTTGTGGGCTCCGGCCTCGTGACCTCCTTTCAAACTATTTTTGGTGTGATCCCGGCCTTTTTTCATTCTATTTTTTCCAGCGTCTTTGGAGGTCTCCCTTTACTTCTCGCCCTCATAGCTGGAATACTTTTGTTGATCTGCACCCTGCGCTATGGATGCACAACTTGCGTCACACGACAACATGTCCCGGCTGCTCCATCTTCGTAACTAGATGCTTGAGTGCTATGGCACTTTACCGCTGGCAACTCTGAGCATAGCCTATGGATTGTCCTTCCGGTTTCCCTACTTTACTTGAGTTTAGCCCGTCTTTCATTGCCTAGATTGTCCGTTCCAATGGGCTCTGGATTTGTGTCTGTCGAACTCGGTGTCTCCTGCCCCGGATTATGATCGGCTGATGAGCCCCTTAGTGGCTCGTGAGTTGGACTGTTCTGGCGTCGGGATTATGGCCTGTGGAGCAGCACATGGAGTCCTTGGCAATTGGGACATCGGAACGGCTGTGATTGACTTCTTAGCAAGAAGTTATCTTGAAGAACACGCCGGTTGTCCTCGTCTGGTGCTGGAGGCTCCGGTGGTTGAGGAGCATGTATGTTCCTTCCCAGTCCTGAACTGGATGGCAGATAATTTTGCGGAACGTTCCAATGATTTCCTCTTGGAAGCTGTTGCAACTTATTGTGCTTATACATTGATGGATTAACTTTTGTACTATCATTTCTTCCTAGGTCCTTCAATGATGTTTTTTTTATCTTCTACATGTTTTTTTTTACTCCGTTGTAATTTTTTCTTTAATTTTTTCTTTGAACTTTTTCACTTACCTTATATGGACTAACAGTTCATGCCCTTGGTTCTGTTCTATCAAACTTGAACTCTGCGTTCTTACAAGTGCGCCCCTACTGGTTAGTGGTCCGATCAAGGGGGGGGGTGTAGTGAAGATCGTTATCTATATATGTACAATGCTAAGTTAGCACAACTGCGTTAGATGTTAGAAAGCCATCTTGCTGCTTTTGCTGCTTTTGCACACGACACTGTCGTCACATGTTATTAAATTGAGAAATGCTTACTCGACTTTGCTTCACATGAGAACTGTCTGTTGTTCACATCCCAAACAGTGAGCTGCGACCTTGGTCTGTACACAGTGTAAAGAAACAGTCTGGGTCGCTAGACGGTGCATGTTGTTGAGTTCAGGTTGATCGGCCCACTAGTTTAGCCATAACACGCATGCAGCTGCAAATGCCTGAAAGTCTGGTGCTTTTAATATTGCAGTGTTACATGTTTTCATTACATTCGGAAGAAGAGCTTTCCCAGGAGCAGAGCATAGCTGATCCTGTGATGTGATCTCACTGAGCTGATCTTTACGGTATGGGGTTCCCCATTCAAGCATAGAGACCTTTTACTAGTCTATTAATAATACTATTAGTTTGCTAGCGAAAGGAAGGTGGCTTTGATCCACTGTCATTTTAGTATGATTACTCCTTTCATTTTCTAAGGTATTGTAACTATGCTGATGGTTTTGATTTTAATCGTTTGTCTGCTTATGTTAGCCAAACTGCTGCATCTTAGGACATGAGGTTTATAAAATAAACTCTTTAAACTTTTACCGTGTCTCTGTTTATTCTGTTGTGGACTGATATGAGAATAATTACGAACAGGTATTTCTGATCCCCACCATTCCTGAGATATACATTAAGTCGCTTGTTCTGGGTTGTCTATACATTGGGACCGCAGAGCTAAACCTCGGATAACGAATGGGACACTGATGCTGGTCGGATAAGAGGTTCTGGGTTCTGAGGTGAGTTTTTGGTACACCACAATTCACTGAGGGCCTGTGTTCCTGCGCATAATTCTGTGCATAAGCAGAATCCCTGCAACAACAGCACACCTTCGCCTCAACAGCACCGTTGGCCTCTATCAATGTGCCTGCTTCCTGTGTTGTCAGGGGTGGCTTCACAGATGTGTATTCTATCTATACTGGAAGCACACATGACAGTTTCATTTTCCAGCAGTCACCTCTTGCACCTCATTTGTTTCGGTGAATTTGGTGACATTTGGCTTCTTGGTAAGTAAGCACACTTTGTACAGGGCTTGCATTATCATTTCAGCACTAATCCAGGTTGACACAATACAATGAACACATATTATCCTAATAAAACACTGTATTTATGTAGGCATGCATAATATAAGGTAATTAGAATAGCAGACATTTCCAACACTCACACCACTCACACCCAATACCCAGTCCCTTACTCCTGAGTCTTTTTCAGGGGCTGATTTCAAGGGAGTGATGATGTTAATTGTAGAGGCTCGGGGAGTGCTTTCTCTTGGCATCCAGCACTTTATGGAAGAAGTTGCTCTGAAAGATGGTCTCTGGGAATCTCCAAACAATAATTGCCCCCCTTGCCTTCTTAACAGCAGCTATTATGACCTGTCTGCCTCCACAACCCCTCCCCAGCTCCTGTAGTACACTCTGCCAGTTTATCTGTCCTCACTATTTCTCCTGTAACGCCTCATTGTCTTTGTTTTCGTGGGGTGTCTGATCCAGCCAGCCAAATAACATCTGCATCAGAGGAGGATCTGAACAATATTGTAAAAATACAGATTGAGCATTGCCAACGACATTTACTCCCAAGTCAGAAACCTTAGTCTGACACTTCCTCTGGCTTGGAAGTCAAACTCTTCAGTTTGGACTATTTTTTATAACTTTGTATATTGACTAGATTGCTTTGATGGTCTGTGATGTTTTTTATAATTAGCGCAACAATCTCCAGGTTAGCTCTTCCCTTCTAACTTAAGACTTTATTTGTTTGGCTTTTGTCACTTTTAAAAGGACTTTTGATTTAAAAAACGATAACATTCTCTGTAGTAGGCACAATTTATGATGGATTCTATTCGCTACAATAAAATGTCTAGTTGTTCAGAAAATGATTTCTATATGTCCGTTCTATTTTAAAATGGGTTAAGTGTGAAATGTGAAAAATGTGAAAAGAAAAAAAGAAGCATACAAATGTCATTTGTGGGAACTGAAGCAAAAAGTATTCAACATATATGAAAGGTTGACACAGGTTTGTGATGTTAAAAGTACTCATATTTATATTTAAAGAAAACGGTGAGAAAAGCAAGAGAATACAGTATTACGAGTAATGGTTCCTACTACTTCGCCTACGCAATGCCGTTGATGAGAGTCTTTATGACTGTGATTGTGTTTTGTGTGGTTGTGCAGGTGTTATTTCAGTTGGGACAGGTGGGTTTCAGTTCGTGCAGGTGGGGAGTAGGGGATGCAGCTGAGGATGCAGGTGGGAGTGCATGGGATGCAGGTGGGAGTGCAGGGAGTGCAGGTGGGGGTGCAGATGTCTGTGTACAGTCTCCTCCATGGAACAGATGTGAAGATTGACATTTTTTGTTTATTCCCTCTATCATTTTCAAGCTCAACGTATAGTGTCTTGCATTCTCTTTCTCACAAATTCGTATCTATTCTTCTTCTTCTACATCTTTGTCATGTTTTGGTAACAGTTTGCAATATTACCCAAGGCAGTGGTCTGCTTGTTAATTATCTGAAGGAGTCTTTTCAGTGAGGCTGAAATTTCATGCAGAGTAACCCCCTTTTCATTACCATCCTGCTACACATCTGTTTGTTGCTGGAAAAAAGTGACCCTTCCAGTGGCCAACATGAGCCCATTACAACACCCCCACATGCATGACCATCTCAAAATACCAGTAGGTTGACAAACACAGAGAGGGGTGGCACCTGGGAGGTTGTAAGTTGGAGGTCCATGAACAGGGGATATCTGCACCGCACCAGAGGTGTTCACTCCTTCAGATGATTGAGAGAAGATAGGAGAAGCACCTTCAAGGAATGTGTGTAGGAGATTGTTCAGAGACCTGAGATGTGAAAGCTATGTGGAGGTGATTGCTGTATAGGCAGACATAGCCTCCATGACTGCTGAGATATTGGCTAGGTATTTAGGAGGGGTGTAACAGGAACATTACTCCCTGGCCATGAAGTGGCTTTCAGTCTTTTGGGTTTGGGGCAACAATGCCCTTATCTTCATTCATGTCCTCTTCCTCCTTGACTAGCTAATGTTTATCACCCTCCTTCTCCTTCTTGAGCAGTGGTGGCCGCAGATATTGCTGCTTGGAGGAGGCCCAGATTTTCTTCTGGGATTGCCTGCTGTCCTCATTTTTAGATGATTGAGCATTATCATCTGGCTCAGTGTTTCCACAGTACCTGGAAGAAGAAGATTGCTACAGATGAAGTACATGATATTACAGATTCAATGCTATTACACAACACATTACTCTAATTTAGATGTCCCTGGATAAAACAAATTTCCAATTACAAATATATTTGGCTCAGTGAACATATGTTAAGAAGCTTTTAACCAACGATGAGACAAATACATTTTTAGAATGTGAACTCCCCACTTCCAGTCACAGAGATGAGTGTTTTGGAAATCCCTGTGATGCCAGCTGCAGAACCTGGGTCCTTGCAACTGCAATAGACAAATAATGTGTAGATTTAGCAGTTAGAAAAAGAAGATGTAAGTTCAATTTAAATAGTCAATCTTAATATTTCTTCAGGAACACAAAAGTAGATAAATTACAGAAACATATAAGCAGCTATGACAACACCAGCAAATGGGTTTAGATAGTTTATTATATGTTCTAATAAGAGACAAAAGAGTTAGTGATTATACACATTATGAGATGAATAATCTAACATCACAGGTTCCCAGACATACGGACGGATGGTAGAGGGCCACTTCGTGGCAGCCACGATTTTCCCTCATGTCCTATCTAATTATTTTCCCAAGGTTGACACTAGATGCTTGCTTATGACAGAAGCTGACAGGAAAGAGAGATACACATATTGGAATTAGTCAAGAAGATGCTAGGTACCAGCTTGAACTTATCATTTTGGAATGGAACTCCAAAAACCATTAGGCTACCTTCAATAAAGGCCAAACATACAGTATATTCCTTACCTTACATTGACAAAATGAAGATACAAAGTAAAAAGAAAATACTAATAAGTAATAATAACCATCTTGCATATTGTGCTCATGGACGACAGGAATGCATGACAAAAACAGCTACCATGTCACAAATAAAGTCAAGTTATTTGTTGGAAAATGAACATCTTTTGTTTTGATATTCTCCCACTTTTTTGCCTTCACTACTCTATTTTTGCTGAAAACTTTTTTGTTGGCTTTATGAGTCTGCACACTTTACTCCTGCACTATGCAGCTCCTGATTTGTAAATGTAAATTTGATACTTGTACAGCGCACTACTCACCCGCAAGGGTCTCAAGGCGCTTGTACGAATACCGCTGTGGAACCCATCCTGGCTTTCCCTGTGAGGCGTCCACTCCTGGGCACCCCCAAGGTGGAGGCCAGGCATCCTTAGCGTTGTGGGGGCCGTTGTGGAGATTAAGCAAGCTATTGCCCAGAGTTGCAGAGTGGGACTCCATGATTGGAATAGGCACCAAGGCGAGAATTATCAGGTCTGTGGAATTTTTTGAGCCCAAGACCCGCCGAGGCGGGGAATTGAACCCTGGTCCCGGGCTAGACCTCTGCATCAGGGTCTGCCGCTCTAATCATTGAGCCACACTTCTCCACTTGTGGCTTCAAAGGACCCGACGCTGAGCGGCGCAGAGCCTCCCATCACAGTTCTGTGCAATTCCCCCTCCAAGGACAGAGGGTCCAACTCCCAGTGACCTGAACCTGGTCCCATACCCTACCTACACTCCATCGTGGTTGGCCTGAACTGTGACTTTTCCCAGGTCATGCTTGACCAGATGCCCACAGTTGGTGCTTTGTGCCTTTTGGCTCTATTTTCACCTAAATCTTTAAAAACCTACAACTCCAGTCCTGCTTACTCGGATTTTGTCCTTTTGGTGTCATTTTATTTGTTAAAATATTCTCTAATTTTCTATATTGGTTTGGGATTCTTCTTGTGTTGTGTTTTTACTGTACTGCTGTTTGAGTACTACCCAAATACTTTACCCATTGCCTCTAAGTTAAGCATGACTGCTTTTGTGCCAAGCTACTTGATGGATAAGTACAGGTTTATTTAGTGACTTTTGTGGTTCACCCTGACAAGGGCAGTGATTATTGTGATTGAGATTCTGCCCAGTATGATGTGGCATCCGTAAATCACAACCATGCAGAGTCTGTACTCAGGCCGAAGTCTCCATCATATGTGCTGAGTTTCCCACCAATAACAAAATACAACTGTCCCTTGAGGAATCATTTATCTATAACTTGGTATTTCCAATCGTCACATGTGTGAACAAAAATATTCGACAGTCATGGAATTTCTCTTAAATTAGTATTTTATATATATTTGATTCAATCAAGTTTATCAAAAGACAAAAAGCAAAAAATACATTCAATATATCATGTACGGCAACAGATATACTACTGACTCAGTATATATAATACACAGTAGTAGCATATACCTTTTGTTTTGTACAAATGTATGGATAGTGCATAGAATCAACCATACATTGAAATCAATTGAGTATTTACATTAATTTCATTATGCATCAGCAAACATAAATGAAAACAAAAAAGTGTAGTAGCGTCGACGTTTCGGTCTTATTTACACCATGAATCTAGCACAATAGAAACTTTCATAATCAACATACATAAAATAAAAAAGAAAAAACACTGAGTTCAACAGTATCATCTGCTCATAACTCAATTAGTTAATGGAATTCGAATTCACCCTAGGTGCATAAATACACGGACAAAAAAGTGCCAAGCTAAAAACCACAATTATTATTGTGTGTGGACGTGCAAAACCATACCACTAGCTATCCAACTAAACCACTAATCATAAAAAATCCATTATTGACTCGTGGTGACCCAAACCACTCCATCATATAACACATGATCTTACTTGCTGGAAATCTCTCCAAGGTTCTGCAACCTACAATCGACAACAAATCCGTAAAAACACAGAACTAATTATCAGGATACGTGCACCATTTTTACCCTGAACGAGGACCTCCTCTTACCTTTAACATCAATTGTCTCCAAATCTAAAAACCAAAAGTATGTCATTATATACTAGGACGCAATTATTAAACCACATAAGATTCTACCTAATATTCACCTTAAAGACATGGTACTTACTGATCAGCCGTACACGTGAATCAGAAGTTTTGGCCTGAAAATGAAATGCCATAATACAGTTAAAACTAGCCTCAGCAGAGACTCCCGGGATATATATCTATGAACATTTTTTCTAACATTCTTAAGTGCTAGCTTACTTGGTATCGAACCGGAGTCAATCCGTTCTCCACTCGACTAATAGACCGAGTGCAGACGTTACATCTCAGTTGACCTATAACCTCTATTTCGTATCACGCCCAAAGACGTCAACAAACGTCAAAGACGTCAGGATCGTGTCGGCCATGTTGGTAGTACTAACTTCGACATCTTGGTCCAGATAAAAGTACAACGTGGAGGGATCAGAGATACACAAATAAATATAGAAATATACACCCAACAGAATCAATACCAAAGTGGAAACCCACAATTTGTATGGCCAGGGAGCACATAGAACATAGTCACTGTCGATAAAATCAATACAAACACTGTCTCCAAGTTAGCCTATGGCCTCTATTAAATCACAAGCCAAAGCATGTCAGCCATCTAGGGTACTGGATCCATCCACTCGATCTCAGTACTAATCCAAAATAACTAGATCAAAAAGATTACATATCTAAGAAAGACAAGTAGTAACGGAATGAACCACCCAGGACACAGCAAAAGTCAATAACTGGCTTGTCCATCTTTACTGCAATACAAGTCATAGTCATATGATCAATATACACATTCGCTAGCGACCACAGCATGTATCTATACATGTTGCATTCTATGTGTAACATTGAATACAGATAGTACATGAAAGCAAATAGATAAATAAACAGATACTGATCCTAAACTAAGATTCTACAGAGTTGCCAACGTGTGCCATTCCACAAGCGAATTCAATCCATTCTCCACAGTTTTAGTGGACCAAATCCATCTGTTCTCCTTGAGTGTGAGCAGACAATCGGCATTCTGCCGTCTCTTTGAACTCTTAACAATCTCAAGCACAAACCATTCCATGTCTGAGGGGGTATGTGAGTTTTCTAAATAATGCTCGACCAATAGTGCAGTTGTGACTTTGTAACGAAGGTGTGGTTGGTGCTGCATAATACGTTTCTTCACCTCTTGTTTTGTTTTCCCAATATAGAATAAGCAACAAGGACATTGTATGCAGTAAATGACATTCTTAGATAGACAATTAGAATGGTGTCGTAAAATCCATTCTTTTTCATTGAGGGTACATGATTTTACCAGACATGTGGTTGCACAAGCTGCACAATGTCCACATGGATAATGTCCCATTACCGGCATTAAACCCCACATATTTTGTAAAGTTACAGGAGTAGGTGCATTGTATGGTCTTACCAAGTGATCTCTTAAATTTCTGTCCCTTTTAAAAGCAAATCGAGGTTGCTTTAGTTGTGGTTCCACTTTTGTATGAGATGCCAGTTTTTTCACACGATCTTTTTGATTGTATTGGACTCAGTTCCAAAAGCTGTGACACAGGTGATCGAATCATGTTCCCTTTCTTGATGATTTTTTACTTGTAATGGGGCCTGTCGATCATAATACCAAGCCCGTTTCATCGAATGTTTCACTAACCTGTACGGGTAATTTCTCATCACCAGTTAGATTGTAAAACTTTGGCCTCTTTAAAATAATCCTTTCTTCTGGTACAGATGCGTTTAATTCGCAAAAACTGCCCAAAGGGGAGGTTGTCGCGCAAATTGCGCGGATGATGGCTCGTATATTTCAACAGTGTATTTCTCGCTGTAGGTTTGGTATAGAGACTCACAGATAACAGACCCTCATCATTCCAGATAGTTAAATCTAAAAAACGGATTGACCGTTTATTACATTCAATCGTAAATTGCAGAATGGTATCTTGCTCATTAAGCCAAGAATGAAACTCGCGTAGTTTTGTTATAAAACATACATCATCGATGTATCTCAGATATTTCTTTATGTGGGAATGAAAGGGATTATTATTGTAAATCACTTTCTCTTCAAAAGAAGCAACAAACAGATTCACTATATCTGGTGCAAAAATTGCACCCATGGCTACGCCCTTCACTTGGCCATAGAACTCACCATTGAAAATAAAGTAGTTTTGTTCTAGGGCAATTTTAGCACAATCTACAATAAAATCAGTGGGGACATGGTGTGGACGAGATCTCTCATCCAAAACATCTCTAATGACTTTGAGAGCTTCTGCTTGAGGTATGATTGTATATAAGCTCTCTATATCCATTGTCACAAGGATATCTGTTTGTATGTCATATGGTTGGCCTTCCAATTGTGTAATAACATCTGAACTATCCCTAGTATATGATCGATTAGAAGGAACAAAAGGTTTGATGGAAAAATCAGCATACTTAGCCAATGGTTGCAGAATAGATTGGCAACCAGCAACAATAGGCCTACCAGGGGGGTGTGTACTATCCTTATGAATTTTTGGTAGCGTGTAGAACGGTGGGATAGAGGAATCTTTTTTGATTAAATATTCAAATTCCTTCTGGCTAAGCCATAAACCTTCACGACCTTGAATAGTAAGGTTCAAAATTTCTTGCCTGATCTTATCTGTAGGATCTCGTAAAAATTTCACATAATGCAGTGGATTGTTCAGTTGTCTTGACACTTCTGCATCATAATCTGTTTTATTCTGTATAATGATGGTACCACCCTTGTCAGCCGGTTTAACAATTATATCATCCCGACTGGCAAGGACTCTCAAGGTCAGTTGTTGGTCTTTGGAGAAATTGTATTTAAAGTATTTTCTTTCTTGGAACATTTGTTCTACCTCAGTCTAAACAACATTCTCAAAAGTAATCAGTTCCATAACATTAGTTGCTGGAAAAATTGTGGAAGAACATCTTAAACTAGTAAGGTTGTTCTGTGTAGTCAAAGGAGTCTTATTAAAAAAATATTTTAACCGTAATGTTCTGAAGAATTTACACATTTCAACCTGGGTAGTGAAGGAGTCATTTCTATTGGTTGGAACAAATTATAAACCATTTCTCAGGAGCTCAATCTCTTTTGAGCTTAGTTCATGTGTAGACAAATTGAAAATAGGCACTATTTCCATAGTTGGATTAGTCTGATTGGTCATTGTGGGTATATTTTCATCAATGGTTACATTTACCATTCGTAGTAACTGTTCCTGGTTTGGTGGAACCCCGGAGTGTACTGGTTCCTGAACCAACCTCTCCTCGTTTTCCGAGCCTGACTTCTCTGCGGTAGTTGGCCTCTCGATAAAAAAGAAGGATTGTGCCCTCTACCAAATCTGTAGATTGGAGTACTACCTCTGCTGTTATTTTCCTCAGAACTGGAAGATGCTGTGCCCGAAAAGGTAGTGTGTTTTGGGACCCAATTAGACTGATTTGGATTCTGTTGAAAAAAATCTTTATTTAAGTAGGGATAAGTGCGTTCCCCTACTGTAATTTTGAATGTCTTTTTGAAGCTTTTCAGTCTTTTTTAGAATGTTATTTAATTGGAAATCAGCTATTATTGTTTCCAATTTTTTAAGGAACTCATGAGCATCTGTTATTGCGGGATCCTCTAAAATTTGTTTTTCCAATTCCGCAATCTCACTTTTCAGTTTTTCAATATGTCTTAACGCAGTTTCAATACTGAGGACCATCCAGCTCCATGATCATTTATTTGAAACGAAGCTGAACCCTACTTTAAAGTCCTCATCATCAACAAAAATGATAGGGATATTACACACTTGTAACCCTACTGTAATGATGCTATTGTTCAAACAGTCAGTAAGAAATGTTGCGTGTAATTCTGTTCTTATTAGTTTCTTATGTAATCTTTCTAAATTATTACGTACTGTACTTTGTTGTGTATTATGGCTTATGTTACGGGTTTGGGGTCTTAGAAGAGAAGGTCCACCTTCTATTTTTGCTATATACTCATCTGTATATGTAAGAGTTTCCTGTTCAGACATTGGTAATTCTAAACAAACAAATAAGTAACAACAATATAATCACATAAAATTTCACAACACATATGCAGACAAATACAAAACCACGACCAACCACTTTTATTAAAGGGCCCTTGCAGACAGCGTCAGCGCTTACAATCTAGTTCACAAATAGGGCTACCCACTAGTCCCCAAGGAACTGGGTATAATCAATAACACAATACAACTGTCCCTCAAGGAATCATTTATCTATAACTTGGTATTTCCAATCGTCACATGTGTGAACAAAAATATTCGACAGTCATGGAATTTCTCTTAAATTAGTATTTTATATATGTTTGATTCAATCAAGTTTATCAAAAGACAAAAAGCAAAAAATACATTCAATATATCATGTAAGGCAACAGACATACTACTGACTCAGTATATATAATACACAGTAGTAGCAAACACCTTTTGTTTTGTACAAACGTATGGATAGTGCATAGAATCAACCATGCATTGAAATCAATTGAGTATTTACATTAATTTCATTATGCATCAGCAAACATAAATGAAAACAAAAAGGTGTAGTAGCGTCGACGTTTCGGTCTCATTTACGGTCTATAAGATCCACAAGACCATCTTCAGGACGGTAACGTTGCACCATGAATCTAGAACAATAGAAACATTCATAATCAACATACAGAAAAGAAAAAAGAAAAAACCCTGAGTTCAACAGTATCGTCTGCTCATAACTCAATTAGTTAATGGAATTCAAATTCACCCTAGGTGCATAAATACAAGGACAAAAAGTGCCAAGCTAAAAACCACAATTATTAGTGTGTGTGGACATGCAAAACCATACCACTAGCTATCCAACTAAACCACTAATCATAAAAAAGCCATTATTGACTCGTGGTGACCCAAACCACACCATCATATAACACATGATCTTACTTGCTGGAGTTTCCCACCAGTCGTAAAATACAGACATAGGTTAGATGTCATTGCTTTATGGTTGTAAATTACGACTAGCCTCACTTGGAGTTTGTGAATACCAAAAGTAGTAAGCTTACTCTGTAAGTGTAAGTTTACCTTTGTGAATCAGGCCCAATATGTGGCACATTATTGGCCTGATCACGTTGGTTGCAATCCTGAATGCAAATTGCACATCTTTTTTTTTTTTGTCCTCATACATGAAATTCAACCAATAGCTGGAAACAGATGCCTACTAACTAGGATGACCATTTCTGCACCTTCACCCAGACAGCCAAGGCCTTATTAAACTATGTGTCTGGAGATATGTATAACTATCCAAACTCCAGCAGTGTTCAATATGCCTTAATCATTGGACAATTATAGCTCTTGTTTTATGCATTGAGGTCATATCTCATATTGGTTTCCACATTTTGATTCGCTTAGATGAACCTTTATTACTATCTAATCTACAAGTGCTTTTAACGTATGCAATCCACTTTCTTAGTGATAGTGGTGTTTGCGTTACCCATTTTGTACATATTTCTCTGCATGCAAAGATAATCAATGCAAATAAAAGATGTGCTTGAGAGGTGTTAGCTATGTAATTTCTACTACTTTTGTGTCTTATGCCAAAAATAACAAGGTCAAGGCTTACCTGAACTTCAAAGCCTAGAGTTGTGGAGACAAAATCACCCACCTCTCGCCAGAAGGTCTGGATTACCGGACACTGCCATAGCATATGAACATCGTCCGCATTTGCCAACTCGCACTTAGGGCAGTATCTTCTCGTACTTCCATCCAATTTAGCTAATTTGTTTGGAGACCAATAGGCTCTGTATAAGGTAAATAGATGATTCCTTCTTAAAGGTGCAGAACAAATATTTAACCAAAGTGCTGCATATGAAACTTGCCATAATATGTGGATGTCCGCGTCTGGCATGTCCGATCTCCATAACTCCTCTGGGGCTGGAAGTTTATCCCAGGAGATGAGAGAGTCTCCTTCAATGAGTTCTCCCCAAGTTGTTACACCTGCCCTCAATAAAGGGAGGCCTAAAATATCCAAAAGGTACCTGGTGAATTCCAAATTGGGGCTTTACTACTATAATACAAGATTCCCATAACTCGTTTGCTCATCTGTTCTCCTATTATGATGTATAGAAATTCAGATGCTGTGCTGTTTGCCCACACAATATAAAACATGCTTAACCCAGTGACAAACACGCAGGCAATACCCATCAGGTACTCGAGTAATATGCGAGTTAGAATCCTGATGCTGGTAAAAGCAATCACTTGCACCTAAATCTGGATTTCTGCGCAGCTTTTAAGGAAGAAATTTGTCCATAAGGGAGTCAGTGTGTACTCTACATTTACATTTTAAGATATGAAGTACCGACCACGTTATAGAAGCGTATTGGGCCGATTTAAATAGTGTGTATAATGCTGACAACGAATATTATATGCAGAGATGAGACAGAGGAAATATAGAAGGTGCGTAAGTCCTTATAATTACTTTATCTGCAAACATTATAGCTTCATGATTTAAATAAAGAGTTTGCAAATGTATTGTGAAATTCGTATTAAAGTCCGAAATTACCATAGTATAGGCATTCTATTTTAGAAACGTATACAAATGCATTGATCTATACAGAGCTCCCCGACTATATGTGTTGAAGTGTCTATGTAGCTTCTTAAAATACAGTAAAATTCATATATGCTGATTGTAAAACCAGATGTACAATATTTAATGCTCACGAGCCTGACACTTAACAAACAGTCTTGAACTAAGCTCAATTTGCATTTGATATGTGTCACAGGCTGAAAAAAGAGCCGAACTCTTTCATCTGACTTTTCTGCTTACATTAATAAGCACAGATTCATTGACAAACAGAGACTTGCAAACAGTGTATGCGGTGCACATATAAATCTACCAAGTCTTACACAGTGATTGCACTTGTGGATGTTCGGTGCTCAACTTTCTTTTAATGCAAATAACTAATGATGACATTTGTTGTGTTAGGAGAACAAAGCCTGAGGTGTCTATAATGTCATTAGAAACAACTAGGTGAAAGAGCTCCCTTGTCGACAGCTACCCTGCTCTGCTTTTATGTTATGTCTGAGTCCCATATGTATTAATCCTATATGTTGCTGTTAACAACAACACACTTTTATGTTTCTGCCCGAGGCAAAAAGAATTGTACAGTATTTGCAAATAAAGAAAAATATTTTATTTCTATTGTAACTCATTCTGTGATTAATTTTTCACTGTTTTATGTTTATATTCTTAAGAATAGTTTTTTTTTTTTTGCATTTTAAATTCACGCTGTCTAATTTCAAATGTATCAGTTTCTCTTTGTTTAAGATAGCCTGATATTTTTGGGGTCTGGTAGAGACAGTGTTAGCAGTCTTACATTGCTGTTGATCTATAAAGACAACAGCATTGAGCTCAGTCATTGGTTATCGTAAGAGTTATTAATCATATTCCTCAGACTTTGGTTGATCTGAGCTATCATTCAAGTTTTGCCATCTCACAATGTCTTTAATTGGTGCAGAAGGGAACATAGTTCACATATGTAGGTGTGCCCTCTTTTCTCTGCTTGTACAGCTACTTTCTGTTTACTGAAATGGGATATCATGCTCAGGAATATACCATGATTTTCTTTACGACAAAATTTAACTACCCGTGAGGTTATTTAAGATAAACTCATGGGTGCCTCAGATCGTCATGGTTTTAGCATTATATGAACAATTGTACATTTTAAGAGCCACTCACACGAGTGCTTGAGGATTAAAAGAGAGCTTGGGGGCCAAACAGTAATGAAAAGACAACTGACCTCTAGAGGGTTGGTTGAATTTCCAATAGTATTAAATCAAAACAGAGCACCCAGTAAAATCATATACTTTAATGCCTCTCTTGTGCCAGAACAAACATTGTTCTTCTTGTAAAACCCTCTCTCACCAGGGCTACCCCTTGGTGGCATGCTTCATCATCGGGTCCATTCCCAATAGGCCAGTGCCTCTGAAAAGTGAATACACTGGAACAGATTCAGTCGTATTTTAGGTGTGACTCAGTGAAGACGCTGAGGCAGACTGTCACTTGCCAGGAAATCCACTATATTGACTGTTAGACCTGACATCCTTGGCGTGGGTTTTTCCCCTATCTTTTGCCTCTGCTTCCTGGATTTTTGATGCTGTGCTGGATTTCGTTTTTGCTGGTTTAGATGCTTTGGACACTCTGCCACTGCTAATCAGTGCCAGAGTGTAAGTGCTCCCTGTGTAAAATATCATATTGATTGGATATACCTGATTGGCATATTTGTATCACCCTGAAGTCCCTAGTAAAGTGCACTATGTGTGCCAGGGCTGGTGATGACAGATGCTACTAGTGGGCCTGCAGCGCTGATTGCGCCACCCACATGAGTAGCCCTAAAATGGTGTCTCAGGCCTGCCACCGCAGGCCTGCCTGCAGTCCCCGGACTGCCATGTCACCCTGGTCAGTGTCCCCACTGACTAGGCCTAACCCTTCCCTTTTTGTGCACATCAGTCATCCCTATGGAAGGCCCAAGGTACCCCCCTGGGCAGGGTGCAGTGTATGTAAAAGGTAGAGCATGTACTAGTGCAGGTACCATGCTCTGGTAGTGAACAGCGGCCATTTTGTGTGTTCACTGCTGCAAGGTTATCTTGCTCCATAGGCTAACATGGGGGAGGCTGGTGCCAATGGCTATCAGCCTATCTTCTCATAGGAACCAGATAAGACATGAGTGTTTCATATCCCTGAGCTCAGCATTTAATAACACATCCTTTAGGAGAGGTTGTTTTTAAATCCTGAGTTGGAGAATAGTACTTTTTAGAGAGCAGCTGTTCTCTTGTCTGACCCTTCTGTGTGCCTGGGCATGCTTGTGGATTGACTGTCTGGTTTGAGAGTGACAGGGGCTGGGGATCCCCCAGGAGGTTGGCTGAGTCGGCCCTTTGCTGAATGGCGACATTTGCAAGTAGAGTGGAGGGAGGAGGTAGCACCTGGGAGTGAATAGGGATGTGCCTGCCTGCGGCTGACGACTCTGCCCCTCACTCTGAAAGGAGAGAAGAAGACAGGAAAACAAAGTGCTCCAGCAACACCCAGAACTGGATCAGACCGGGCTCAGGGCCCACTTGCACAAAGACTTCAAAGACTTTTAGGGGTATAAGTAAAGGACCCCTGACAACAGATTTTTAGATTCTACAATCAAGAGGAACCTCTGCCAGAAGAAGGACCGCTGAGGAACTGAAGGAAGATTGCCTTGCTGTGTGCTCTAAAGGGCTGACCTGTTCTGCTGTTCAACTGAAGGAGAGAAGAAGGGCTTGCTGTGTGTTGTGCCCCTGCCTGCTTGTACTACCAAGACTTTGCTATGTGCTGTGTCTGAAACTGAATCTCCAAGGGCCTGAGAAGAGCTGGCCTCCTGTCCTGGAACCCAGGGTTAAAAGGTTCCCAAGAAACTGAACTAAGCTATCAAGATTGTGCTGCACCGGCCTGGAGTGGGAAGTTGCCTGCAGCTGCTAAAATCCCTGTTGCCGTGAGGGTTTTGCACTGCCAGAGGGCCGCACATCGCCCCGCAATCTCGCCGTACCTTGCCGAGGCTCCCGAAGCGAAGATCGAGCCCGCTGCCCTCTCATTGGTTGAGAGGATCGAGCCCCCTCACTAACGCCGCGCTGGGATTGGTCAGTGACCTCAGGACGTCCCGAGAAGCCGGCAGAGTGGTGCCCGAGTCATCTGCGTGACCAGTCTTCATTGAAGGAGCAGCGAGTGTATCCAGCGTGCCCCCAGCCTGTGAACTCAAGAAGAGAAGGGCCGCACTGCCTTCCCGCCGGTCGTTGGATTGTCGAGAGCGGGTGGAAGGGCGGACGCGACCGGCCGGGGCTGTCAAAGGAAGATCTGCCCACGCTGAGGCTGCAGCATAACGCGCACGGTGAGACGAGCTGACTGGATATTACAGCCCTGCTGTAATACCCCCCTACGATAGCGAGTAGAGACTTGAGACTGTTCTTAACAGAAGAAACTTCCTAGTAACCTAGTGCAACCATTAAGTTCGTGTGCAACATATCCTGTAAGTGATCATATTTTCCCCTGCTACACTATATAAAGATATATTTTTGATATATACCTGTGTGGTCTACTTTTGTGGTGTACGAGGGGGGGGGCATTGTGGGATTGAGTGCAAATACGTAACACATTGCCTTGGGGATAAGCCTGACTGCTCGAGCCAAGCTACCTAGAGGGTGATAAGGGGTTATCTACCGTGTGTGTCCCTGTACCCTGACTAGAAGCAAGGGTCCCTATTTGGTCTAAGGTACTTACCTCTGCCAACTAGAGACCCCCAGATCTAACATCGGAAGTCTTGGCCCCATAAGGGTAGACAGGATAACAGACCACCGCCTACTTGCTATGCTTGTAGGGAAGTGGGGCACATCACCCCTAAATGTCCCAAGAAACCCCCAGCACCAGCTGCTGCTCCAGTCCCAGGGCTAGCTAGTGTAGCTTTGGGAGGGGATTTGATTTCCAGTGGGGAGGAGGGATTAGCTATGATGACCCTTGTCTCTTTAGGAGACCAAGAGATGGTCCAGGATACCTTGATACCCGCTAACACTAAAAAATACGGGCAAATGGTGACCATCAATGGGAGGGAGATAGAGGCTCTGAGAGACACCGGGGCTAGTGTGACATCTGTCAGGTGTCAGTGGGTGTCTGAAGAGCAAGTCATTCTCAATGTGCTCCGCCCAGTAGTGGCAGCTGACACTTCAGTACGCCTCTGCAAGATGGCGCGTGTTCCCTTTACATGGGGGGGGGAGTCTCTGGTACCTTGGAAGTCTGTGTCAGTGATGCCTTGCCGGTAGATTGTCTGTTGAGTAACGACCTGGAGAGTTCTCCATGGAATGACGTAGAGCATAGAACTCACTTGGAGATGTTAGGTCTGCCAGCGTGGATCTGTGTATCCACCCGTGCCATGACAGCCAGTAAGGGCGAATCAGTAGAACTGGAGCCTGGAACAATGGCCCAGGAACCTGTCAGGAGAGGAAGAGGCAGAGGGCGCGGGAAACCGGCCCCCACTGTTCCCACGGTCCAGGAGGAAGCAGAACCTGAGGGGGATGCCCTGGAACCTACAGGGGAACAGGTGGCCAAACTAGGGGAATTGCCTGAGCTGACCCATTGGCAGCAAGAAGGTGGTCCCTCCAGGGAGGAATTTTGCCAGGCTCAGAAGGAGTGCCCTTCTCTCATTGGTGTGCGGCAGCAGTCTGCAGACCAGGCAGCGGGCCTAGGGTCCAAGGAACATTTGATTTACTGGGAGGATGACTTACTTTATAGTGAGCCTAAGTTTGCAGAGCCCGGTGCAGCCCGTGTGCTGGTGGTACCCGAGCGCTTCAGGAACTTCTTACTGGGTCTGGCTCATGACGTGCATCTCGCAGGACATCTGGGGCAAGACAAGACCTATCACAGGCTTGTCACCCACTTCTACTGGCCCCAGATAAAGAAGCACGTCAGTACCTTTTGTAAGTCTTGCCAAATATGCCAAGCCAGTGGTAAGAGCGGAGGAAAGTGTGTGGCACCCCTCCAACCTTTTCCGGTGGTGAGCATCCCTTTTGAGCGGGTGGGCATTGATATCGTAGGGCCCCTGGACCCCAAGACTGCCTTAGGCAACAGGTTCATCCTGGTCTTGGTGGATCACGCCACCCGGTACCCAGAAGCAGTCCCTCTCAGGACAATCACAGCCCCCGTGGTGGGCCGTGCATTGATGGGGATCTTTTCCCGCATGGGGTTCCCCAGAGAGGTGGTCTCCGACCGGGGTACCAACTTCATCTCTAGGTACATGAAGTCTCTGTGCGAGGAGTGTGGGGTAACTTATAAGTTCACCACTCCTTACCACCCTCAAGGAAATAGGTTGGTTAAAAGGTTCAACCGCACCCTGAAAGGTATGATTATGGGCCTAGGGGAGCCCATGAGACGGAAGTGGGACGTCTTGTTACCATGCCTGTTGTTTGCCTACAGGGAGGTGCCTCAGAAGCCCTTAGGGTTCAGCCCCTTTGAACTGCTGTATGGCCACCCTGTTAGAGGACCTCTCACACTGGTGAAGGAGGGGTGGGAGAAATCCCGTGGGAAAACCCCCCAGGATGTGTTCAGCTATGTGCTGGCCATCCGCAACCAGACACAGCGCTTCAGGAAGCTCGCTCAAGAGAACCTAGAAGCCAGCCAGGAGGAGATGAAAAAATGGTACGACCAGAATACCACTCTGGTAGAGTTTCATCCTGGGCAGAAAGTGTGGGTGATGGCGCCGGTGGAGCCTTGTGCGCTCCGTGACAAGTGGACCGGGCCATATGAGGTGGTAGAGCGCAAGAGTGAGGTGACCTCCCTGATCAACATGAAGACTCCTAGGCAGCCCCTGAGAGTCTTGCATGTGAACTGCCTCAAGCCCCACTTTGAGAGGTCTGAAGTGACAATGCTCATGGCTACAGATGATGGTGGGGAAGAGGATAGTGATCCTCTCCCTGACCTCCTGGCAACCAAGGAGCAAGACGGGTCAGTGGATGGTGTGGTCCTCTCGCCCACCCTGACCCCAGAACAGCAGAGAGACTGTCGCCAGGTGTTGGGTTAGTTCGCCTCCCTGTTCTCCCGGACCCCAGGTGTCACCAATTGGTGCGTCCATGATGTGGACACTGGAGATAGTCTACCTGTGAAACAGAAGTTTTACAGAGTAGCTGACAAGGTCAGGGCCAGCATCAAGGAAGAAGTTTCCAAGATGTTGGCGTTAGGGGTGATTGAGCCCTCCAGCAGTCCCTGGGCTAGCCCAGTGGTCCTAGATCCCAAGAAAGCTGCTACACCCGGTGACCCGCCAGAACTTCGGTTTTGCGTGGACTACCGTGGGCTCAATGCGGTCACCAAGACTGACGCGCACCCCATCCCCAGAGCTGATGAGCTCGTGGATCGGTTGGGAGCTGCCAGGTATCTCAGCACCTTTGATTTGACTTCGGGGTACTGGCAGATTGCCTTAACTGAGGGGGCAAAGGAGAGGTCGGTATTTTCAACACCAGAGGGGCATTTCCAGTTTCGCGTCATGCCCTTTGGATTGAAAAATGCCCCTGCCACCTTCCAGAGACTGGTCAACCGGGTACTGAGCGGGCTGGAGCAATTCAGCGCCGCATACTTGGATGACATTGCTGTGTTCAGCTCCACTTGGGAGGAACACTTGCAACACCTCTGTGAAGTGGTGAGGGCTCTGCAAAAGGCAGGCCTCGCTATCAAGGCCAGTAAGTGCCAGATAGGGCAGGGATCAGTGGTGTATTTGGGACACCAGGTGGGGAGCGGCCAGGTGGCGCCCGTACAGGCGAAGATTGATACCATTCTGGCTTGGGAACCCCCCAAGACGCAGACCGAGGTGAGAGCCTTTCTAGGATTCACCGGGTATTACCGACGGTTCATCAAGGGATACGGCACCATTGTTGCCCCCTTGACAGAACTAACCTCTAGAAATCAGCCCAGGAAAGTGAATTGGACCGAGGCCTGTCAAACTGCTTTTGATGCCCTGAAAACTGCAATGTGCACAGCGCCAGTGCTGAAGGCACCTGACTTTTCGAGTGAGTTCATTGTGCAAACAGACGCTTCAGAGCAAGGTGTGGGAGCAGTACTCTCACAGATGGACGACGAGGGCGGGGACCAACCTGTAGCTTTCATTAGTAGGAGGCTACTCCCCAGGGAACAGAGGTGGAGCACTATTGAAAGGGAAGCATTTGCTGTGGTCTGGGCCCTGAAGAAGCTGAGGCCCTACCTGTTTGGGACTCACTTCCGTGTTCAGACCGACCACAGGCCCCTCAGATGGTTAATGCAGATGAGGGGTGAGAATCCAAAACTGTTGAGGTGGTCCATCTCCCTACAGGGAATGGACATCACGGTGGAACACCGTCCCGGTACAGAGCACGCCAATGCTGATGATCTGTCCAGGTTTTTCCGCCTTAGTGATGAGAACTCCCAAGAGGGTGGGTAGTTCTCCCCACTTTCAGCTGGAGGGGACACGTGTTAGACCTGACATCCTTGGCGTGGGTTTTTCCCCTATCTTTTGCCTCTGCTACCTGGATTTTTGATGCTGTGCTGGATTTCGTTTTTGCTGGTTTAGATGCTTTGGACACTCTGCCACTGCTAATCAGTGCCAGAGTGTAAGTGCTCCCTGTGTAAAATATCATATTGATTGGATATACCTGATTGGCATATTTGTATCACCCTGAAGTCCCTAGTAAAGTGCACTATGTGTGCCAGGGCTGGTGATGACAGATGCTACTAGTGGGCCTGCAGCGCTGATTGCGCCACCCACATGAGTAGCCCTAAAATGGTGTCTCAGGCCTGCCACCGCAGGCCTGCCTGCAGTCCCCGGACTGCCATGTCACCCTGGTCAGTGTCCCCACTGACTAGGCCTAACCCTTCCCTTTTTGTGCACATCAGTCATCCCTATGGAAGGCCCAAGGTACCCCCCTGGGCAGGGTGCAGTGTATGTAAAAGGTAGAGCATGTACTAGTGCAGGTACCATGCTCTGGTAGTGAACAGCGGCCATTTTGTGTGTTCACTGCTGCAAGGTTATCTTGCTCCATAGGCTAACATGGGGGAGGCTGGTGCCAATGGCTATCAGCCTATCTTCTCATAGGAACAAGATAAGACATGAGTGTTTGATATCCCTGAGCTCAGCATTTAATAACACATCCTTTAGGAGAGGTTGTTTTTAAATCCTGAGTTGGAGAATAGTACTTTTTAGAGAGCAGCTGTTCTCTTGTCTGACCCTTCTGTGTGCCTGGGAATGCTTGTGGATTGACTGTCTGGTTTGAGAGTGACAGGGGCTGGGGATCCCCCAGGAGGTTGTCTGAGTCGGCCCTTTGCTGAATGGCGACATTTGCAAGTAGAGTGGAGGGAGGAGGTAGCACCTGGGAGTGAATAGGGATGTGCCTGCCTGCCACAGTGCTGGCTCCACCTACTGCTGGGCGGCTGACGACTCTGTCCCTCACTCTGAAAGGAGAGAAGAAGACAGGAAAACAAAGTGCTCCAGCAACACCCAGAACTGGATCAGACCGGGCTCAGGGCCCACTTGCACAAAGACTTCAAAGACTTTTAGGGGTATAAGTAAAGGACCCCTGACAACAGATTTTTAGATTCTACAATCAAGAGGAACCTCTGCCAGAAGAAGGACCGCTGAGGAACTGAAGGAAGATTGCCTTGCTGTGTGCTCTAAAGGGCTGACCTGTTCTGCTGTTCAACTGAAGGAGAGAAGAAGGGCTTGCTGTGTGTTGTGCCCCTGCCTGCTTGTACTACCAAGACTTTGCTATGTGCTGTGTCTGAAACTGAATCTCCAAGGGCCTGAGAAGAGCTGGCCTCCTGTCCTGGAACCCAGGGTTAAAAGGTTCCCAAGAAACTGAACTAAGCTATCAAGATTGTGCTGCACCGGCCTGGAGTGGGAAGTTGCCTGCAGCTGCTAAAATCCCTGTTGCCGTGAGGGTTTTGAACTGCCAGAGGTCCGCACATTGCCCCGCAATCTCGCCGTACCTTGCCGAGGCTCCCGAAGCGAAGATCGAGCCCGCTGCCCTCTCTATGGTTGAGAGGATCGAGCCCCCTCACTAACGCCGCGCTGGGATTGGTCAGTGACCTCAGGACGTCCCGAGAAGCCGGCAGAGTGGTGCCCGAGTCATCTGCGTGACCAGTCTTCATTGAAGGAGCAGCGAGTGTATCCAGCGTGCCCCCAGCCTGTGAACCCAAGAAGAGAAGGGCCGCACTGCCTTCCCTCCGCTCGTTGGATTGTCGAGAGCGGGCGGAAGGGCGGACGCGACCGGCCGGGGCTGTCAAAGGAAGATCTGCCTATGCTGAGGCTGCAGCATAACGCGCACGGTGAGATGAGCTGACTGGATATTACAGCCCTGCTGTAATACCTCCCTACGATAGCGAGTAGAGACTTGAGACTGTTCTTAACATAGAAGAAACTTCCTAGTAACCTAGTGCAACCATTAAGTTTGTGTGCAACATATCCTGTAAGTGATCATATTTTCCCCTGCTACACTATATAAAGATATATTTTTGATATATACCTGTGTGGTCTACCTTTGTGGTGTACGAGGGGGGGGTCATTGTGGGATTGAGTGCAAATACGTAACACATTGCCTTGGGGATAAGCCTCACTGCTCGAGCCAAGCTACCTAGAGGGTGAGCAGGGGTTATCTACCGTGTGTGTCCCTGTACCCTGACTAGAAGCAAGGGTCCCTATTTGTTCTAAGGTACTTACCTCTGCCAACTAGAGACCCCCAGATCTAACATTGACCATCAGGGACTGTGCGGAGTCACTCACTTGGGAGTTGCAGCTTTATTAATAATAATACCCGTATCTGTAAAGCGCAATCAATTACCCGAGAGTGTCAAGGCGCTGGGGGCCATCGGGAAGATTAAGAGAGCTATTGCAGAGAGTCACATGGTGCTGGGCTAACCTGTCACTGGTGCCAGGGATTGAGCCCCCATGTTCCAGAGTCAGCCGCCCTGGCCACTGCGCCACACCTTTTCCCTTCGCTTTGACATGGCAGTAGAATTGGAGCACAGTTATTTACAAGCCAGGTGCTTAAAGGTAAGGTTGGGGCAGAGTCACTAACTGGCCCGACATATTTCTAATAGGTCTGTAGGGCATGTCCGATACTGACTGGCAAATTGGGATGAGGAAGAGACATCCATGTGCAGATACATCAAGGTAAGATTCAGGTCAGGTACAATTCTTACAGGTGTAGTGATAGGACTGCATGAGTCACATGCCAAACACACCTCTAAAAAAGCAAGTAGGGCTTTTCCAGGATCATCCATATTTCAGATGCTCCTGTGTAACATCAGTTGGACTGGGCAGAGTCTAGCATGCCAGGTGTCCCAAGCACACTGCTGGTACGACGGTAGGCCTGGGGACACTTCTGACAGAGTGAAGGCTGGGTTAGAGTCAGCCACATGCCAGGTACACCTCTGACAGGCCTTTTCTTTCAAAGCAGTGTCGTTTCATGTTTGTTGTGCATTTCAAGAAGGTAAGGGGGGCTGTTAAGAAATTCCCTGATGTTGCTAACAGCCTGCCCTTCTCTGCTGCAGCTGACAAAACCAATAGATTTTAATTAGAATAGTGCATGCACAGAGGGACACAGGATGTGAGACAGCAGCATGTGCTTATTGGAACACACAGAAAACATGCAGCAACAGTGAATTCTGTGTATGTGCTGAAAAGCTTTATCTCTTGCTACCATATAATGTTTTTTGTGTAATACTCATCCTTGTGAATATTAGTTTAAAATCTGCTCCCATATTAATATTATTTTGCATTGGTAGGGTGCGTAGCTACCCTAGGGTTTCCCAGCGCTAGCGGCTAAACCAAAGGGTAAATGGTTGGATTATAGGGAAGATTGTTGGAATAGCCAGCTCTTGAGAAGTTTTCGGAAGGGGAGATGACGGTATTCCGAGCTGAGGTGTAAGGGCATTGGGTTCCAGAGTCTGGCTACATTGTAAGAAAAAGATCTTCCTCCGCTTCTTGCCCTTCTGATTTTGGGGACGACTGCGAGGTTGAGGATGGCCGAACGAAGGCATTTCCCAGGGCAGTAGGGGATAATGAGATAGCTGTTGATAGCAGGAACCTTTCCCCACAAGGTCTTATTGGCTATACACAGAGCCTTAAACGTTACTCTTTCCAAGACAGGTAGCCAGTGTAGGGTCTTCAGGGCTGGTTTGGCCTACTGGTTTTATTGAACCCCCAGCAACAGTCTAGCAGCACAGTTCCGTGCAACTTGGAGCTTCCTTATTGTTGCTTTGGGTGCTCCTCAATAGAAGGAGTTTCCATAGTCCAGGCGCGATAGGACTAGGGCCTGTATCAGGGTCCTCCTTGCATTCATCGGAAGAAGAGGGAGAACCTTTCGGAGTAGTCTGATGGTGCCAAAGCAGGCCCCTGTTACTCTCACTGCTTGGTCTTCGAACTAAAGGGAGGTATCCAACCGTATGCCCAGGTTTTTGATCCTGGTCTTGGGGATTGGGGCAGGACCCAGGCAAGTGGGACATATCTGTTTGAGATCCATGTTGGAGGTGTTACCCAGAAACATTAGTTCTGTTTTTCCTCCGTTTAACTTGAGGCAGGATTGCTCCATCCAGGAGGCCACTTTCTCCAAACAGGTTTCAAAGTCAGAGGTAAAGTTTTGGTGTCCATTGAGGGTAATTACCAGATGCATGTCGTCTGCATTAGTGATGATTTTTATCCCATGTGGCAGGATGATGTCCGCAAGTGGCTGCATGTAGACATTAAACAATGTGGGGCTCAGGGAGGATCCCTGTGGGACTCCGCAGCTGAGCTCTAGGCTTCTTGAGGTTGAATCCCCTTAGAAGACCTGAAAGGTTCTGCTGTCTAGATAGGATTGGATCCAGGTAACTGCCTCACCTGAGACACCCATCCTCCAGATTCTCTTAAGTAAGATGTTAAAATTAACTGTATCGAAAGCTGAGCTCTGGTCTAGGAGGATAATGGCCACTGCTCCTCCTTGATCAAGGATAAGCTTAGATTCCTCAACCACTGCGAGAAGGTCTGTTTCAGTTCCGTGATGAGGGCGGAAGCCTGTTTGGGTGGGATGCAGGAGGTCATGGGTTCCTAGATAGTCCAAAAGGGTCAAGTTCACATGTTTTTCCAGGATCTTAACTATCGCAGGCAGCAATGATATGGGGCAATAGTTACCTAAATCATCAGGGTCCAAACTAGGAATTTTTACGTAGAGCCTTCACCGTAGCATGTTTTCATGGTGCGAGAACTAGGCCCGTGGTGATGGACAAATTTACCATTTCCAACATAGGAGGGAGTATCAAATTTCCGGCTTTGAGTAGAGTGTGGAGGGGGAGCTGGATCAAGTGGGGAGCCTGATTTTATTTGAGAGAGGATATCTAACAGCTTCGCCAGATTCAAGGTAGGGAATTCCTTAAGTACATGTTCTGGACAGAACGTTGATAGGAGGTCACTAGGGTGGGGTGACCTGGGAAAAGCCGTGTATATATTTTAAATGTTTCCTAGAAAGAGGTCTGCCAATTCATTACACCGCTCTGGGGAGACCTCTGGTGATAGTCCTGATCTCGGCGCTCTAGGAGATCCTTCGCAACACGGAAAATTTCCCTGGGAATGTTAGCCGCCGGATTAATAATATCTTCATAATAGGATGCCTGTGCAATTTTTATTTCAGTTTGGTAGTGCTTTATAGATTCTCTATATTTCTGTTTACTCAGTTTGTTATAGTCTTTCCTCCATTTCCTCTCCCATCTTTTACACGCCTGTTTAAGTGATCGTAGTTTGAGGGAGTAACAGGGTGACAGTTTCTCTCTCACTTTATGGCAAGGTTTAGCTGGGGCGCCCATATCCAGTGTGGCCTCGATACAGCTAGTGAAGTTTTATGCAGCTGAGGTAAGATTTGGATCTTTTTTAGGTTTGAGATTTTCAAGAGCTGTGATCCAGGCGTCTATAGGGAGTTTGGTCCAGGGCCGGACTCTCATGTTGACAGTTTTAGTGACCGGGGGTTGGGGAAGGGAACTTATACAGATGGGGATCAGGGAGTGGTCTGACTAGGGGGGGTTGGGTCGCCTCCCGATAAGTAGTTGTTGTTGGTAAAAACTGGATCTAGTGTGTGACCTTGCTTGTGTATAGGGCCTGAGACTTTTTGGAGGAGTTGAATTGCTAATAGGTTCTGAGTAAGAACCGAGGCATCGGCCTTGTTAGGGTCATCCAAGTGCAGGTTGAAGTCCCCCAGAAGAGTTTTATTGGGAGAACTCCGGAAAAGGAGAAGATGGCGGATGGCGAAATAGTAAAAATGAGACTCTCGTAGTCGGCAAAAATATTAGGTTCCACCCGACATTTAAAGGAGTTTTTATATATTATCACGACACCTCCACCTTTCTTTTGTCACAGTCTTTTCGTTGGATGCTATAGTTTGCACCAGGTCTGGTTCGGACTCATTATGAAGCCAGGTTTCAGTTAGGAATAATACATCTGGGGCCTCATCTTCCAGGAGCATCTTCAGCTCAAGGGAGTGTTTTGGAAGGGATAATTAGTTGTTGTTGGTAAAAACTGGATCTAGTGTGTGACCTTGCTTGTGTATAGGGCCTGAGACTTTTTGGAGGAGTTGAATTGCTAATAGGTTCTGAGTAAGAACCGAGGCATCGGCCTTGTTAGGGTCATCCAAGTGCAGGTTGAAGTCCCCCAGAAGAGTTTTATTGGGAGAACTCCGGAAAAGGAGAAGATGGCGGATGGCGAAATAGTAAAAATGAGACTCTCGTAGTCGGCAAAAATATTAGGTTCCACCCGACATTTAAAGGAGTTTTTATATATTATCACGACACCTCCACCTTTCTTTTGTCACAGTCTTTTCGTTGGATGCTATAGTTTGCACCAGGTCTGGTTCGGACTCATTATGAAGCCAGGTTTCAGTTAGGAATAATACATCTGGGGCCTCATCTTCCAGGAGCATCTTCAGCTCAAGGGAGTGTTTTGGAAGGGATAATTAGTTGTTGTTGGTAAAAACTGGATCTAGTGTGTGACCTTGCTTGTGTATGGGGCCTGAGACTTTTTGGAGGAGTTGAATTGCTAATAGGTTCTGAGTAAGAACCGAGGCATCGGCCTTGTTAGGGTCATCCAAGTGCAGGTTGAAGTCCCCCAGAAGAGTTTTATTGGGAGAACTCCGGAAAAGGAGAAGATGGCGGATGGCGAAATAGTAAAAATGAGACTCTCGTAGTCGGCAAAAATATTAGGTTCCACCCGACATTTAAAGGAGTTTTTATATATTATCACGACACCTCCACCTTTCTTTTGTCACAGTCTTTTCGTTGGATGCTATAGTTTGCACCAGGTCTGGTTCGGACTCATTATGAAGCCAGGTTTCAGTTAGGAATAATACATCTGGGGCCTCATCTTCCAGGAGCATCTTCAGCTCAAGGGAGTGTTTTGGAAGGGATCGGCAGTTGAGGAGAAACATTTTGAGTGCCTGGGATCATTGGGTCTCTGGTGGTCTCTCTAAGAGCGGACGGAAGCTAAAGGTGCAATGGGTGCACCGATGCTCCTCTGTCCATAAATTGTTCTTTTTGCATTTGTCACCCCGAGTGGGACGGGTATGCCCAGACGTGGGTCCCGTGCTCTCCATGCCACTGGAGTCAAGCTATCCTGGCTGATGAGGGCTGAAAGCCCGAAACTGGTCCTAGGATGTTTGTTTTTCAGTCCAGGGAGGACCAGGCCTGGCAGTTCGGGCTGGACTGCTCCCATTGGGCGCAGGGTCAAGACTGATTTGCATATGGCTGGGTCCAAACTGGAATGGCATGGTGAGCAAAAAAAACGATGGATTTAGATCCAGATCTCTGTACTGGGGTGAATGTATTACATTGTTCTGCATGCTGTCCAGCAATTGTTCTTTTTGCATTCCTCACTGAGTGGAGGCATCGAGTGACAGCATTTGTCATTGCAGGGATTCCTTAGCCTTAGTAAATGGCAGCGTGAGTAGGCTATGTTACCTATTGCTTGAGGGGTAGGGCTTCTGGCTGCTGGTCCTGGCCGGGTGTGGACGGGCACAGACGGGCTTGCTTTAGGTGCGCCTTCGGCATGCCAGCGGTACGTCTGCGCTGCCATGCGGCTTATGAGGCTGATGACCCGGAAGCTCATCCTGGGCTTCACCTCTGACTCCTCCTTCTCTCTTCCCTCCCCCTCCACACAAACAGAGAACCGCATTGGACCGGGGAGCGTGCAGTGTCAAGCGGAAGCCCGGAGCCTGTATGTGCAATTTCAGCAAGCAGGCTTTTAAATATTTAAAAGAAACGTGCGCCAAGCAGGCTTTACAATATTTAAAAGAAACATAAACTGGCTTATGCTATTTAAAAAAAAGATGGGACAGGAACAATCTGTCCAGCCGCTGTGTGTCCGCGCTGACATGCGGCTTATGAGGTTGATGACCTGGAAGCTCGTCCTGGGCTCCACCTCCTTTCTTCCTTCATATAACCTCTAGACTTTAGGATACAAAATGCACGTTTAACCTTCGTGTGCAAGTCACTATATACAAATTGAAAGCCACATCTATTTTTTCTGACAATGTTTTAACTTTAAATATTTTCTTTTGTGGAGGAATCCTTTAAGGTGCTATGCCCTCCTGCTGTGAGAAAGGCAAGGGCTTTGTTGGGTCTAATGTATATGTCATACTCTGTGTGGGGTGGTGGCAGGAGTTGGGATTTGGAACTAGAATGTTGGTGGAGATCAACGGTTGGGTTTGTGTTATGATTCTGTAATGAGACCGGGGCGGTTTCCTGTTTCCTCCTGAGGTGGGTCTGCTTGCCATTACCATAATAAAGAATACTTGAACTTACCTGAGTGATGGGCGTATTTTTAGGCTAATTTACTTATAGGAAGAACAGCCTTTTTGTAGAGATTTTGAGCGAAAAATTGTGATGTCACTGCATAGTCATTAGAGTAGTAAATATCTGGATTTCAAAAAGCATCTTGTTGACTATGACTATGAATGGGACACATACATAACATTTAATATTGAATATGGGTACGGTTCAACAGTTGTTTGTTAACCACTGTAGATTCCAAGTGTTATCCTAGACAATGAGAGTCAAACTTGGTCAAGCTCGGAGTCCCTGGGAGCCTTGAGTTGAAAACACTTCAGTTGATATCTATCCATATCCAGCTTTACATTATGAATGGCCAGCATGGCCTCACTTCTTCTATGATGAACTTGTGGACCAGTTGTGGAAGGGTGTAAAAGTGCTGGAGTGACATAAATTACCACCAATTATAACCTACGAGCTCTCACCCTGCACCATGCACCCTGGTAGGATAACATAAAACAGTCATGTAGCAATGAATTCATATTGTGAAAGTTTATGATGTTTTTAACATGCTTGCATACATATTAAATGAATATAAATTAACCATATTAGTGCTTGCCTTTGCCTGCATTCAGCAGTATTATGTGTAAGCCTGCCACTGTGCTTTATCATGTGTGTAGTCTGTGCACCATCTTTCTCATCACCTCATGCAAGTATAGCTTCTTACTCTGACCTGATGTCCTTTGAAGGAGGCCACCAATACGTTTCTTGCATTTCTACAAGGAAATTAGTAGTGTGTTGGAAGCAACACAAGAAACATTCCAAGGCTGATTATTTTCCAAACTACAGATTTATTCCAGAAAAGGATCCACAACAGCTTCTCTGCTAAACAGTACATAAAGTGACTGCTTCAGCTCACAATCTAGAATCACACCACATTCCTTAATAGAACATTCTATGTTCTAATAAAGAAAAGAACACACTCACATGACACAAGAATACTTTACATACTACGCCACTGTTTATAAAAGCCCCAGGTTCCAATCACTCAGTGAAGGAAATTTGATTCCACGCACCATTATGTCAGTCAGCTAAATGCCTTGCTCATAAACGCTAGAGACAGATTCTACAAAACGTGTGCTCAAAGTTGCTGACCAAGGGGGAGTTATGAGGGTATTTGAAGGCTTGCATTTCCAGTAGACTTTCAGAAATACAAAAGCAGTTTCTCAATATCTCTTCAAAAAGTATTAGGAACTTGCTATTTGTGTATATGCTAATACTCATCCCTGATCAAGCACCTTGCATATACTATGGTCTAGACGAGTGTTAAGTAAAGAACTGCAAAATATTTGATTGAGTTTTTCAGAGAGCAATGTGGGTGATACAAGGTTTATACTTTGCCCTCTGGCGGGACTATACTATTTCACCCTTCTTAACTATTCCCATGGAAGAGCTCGTGAGTCATAAGTTGTTTTCCCTAGTTGGTGGATCCTCGAGCTATCTACACAACTCCAAGGGGCAAGGAAATACTAACCAGGAAGAAAATGATCTTGCTTAATGCTTCAGGGAAGCACTTAAAAAATATTGTTGCCCTAAAAAACCAAGGCTTTTTGTACCTTTTCCAATTCCTTTAATACTATCACTTAACTAAATATATACTAAGCAAGCATACCTGGTGGCATATTACATATTAAGGTTAACGGGGCCAGTATATACTCATTTTCACCCTCGTTGGCTACAAACATTGCAGCAAGAACCAGACAACCAACAGCAAATGTGGATTCTCCGGTGCAGTGAGAGATGTATTGTCAGTTTCAAACCCCTGATCCATCTTTCACTGCACAATACATAAAACAAAGGTACAAAAAATAAGGGTAAGTAGATTGTCTGTAAAAAAGTAGAAAGGTGTTAAGACGGATACAAGGAATGTCGGCAAACACTGGACTTCGGAAGTACCTTCTTTAATAAGCTCAACACCAGCAGGCTGACATTTCTCATCATCTAGACTGCTCCGTCGCTCTGCCTGACCTGATGTTCCTTCTTCAATCAAGTATAGCTACTTGACCACTGTGCACTGTTGCCGCTTACAACTGTATTGTACTCTCAAACTCAATCACACATGAATCACTTTTAAACTTCAACGTTCATTTTTTGTTTCTCAATTTGATGAACACATAAATCATAAACAAAATACATGAAAAATGTTTTTACACATCCTAACTTCAGATCAGTTATAATACAAATAACAACATTTTATATCTTGTAGTGATAATCACTGAATCCAATTTTCTTATATGCCCGCATTTCGGGCTCACAGTCCTTCTTCAGGGGAAAACCAATCGGAAAAATATCAAAAGCATAATCTTATGTCATACATTACAATGCACAAGGAAATTTTTCAAGAATTACTGCGTCTCCTTCTATATCCCCAGTGAACAACACTTTCTGAACAAGCATCTGGTATTTAAAAATTACTTAAGAAATTACCAAGGGGAATGAATAAAAAGATCCAAAGTTCCCGTCACCCGTGAACTATAGTCACAAAAACCTCACCGAAAGTATCCCGACTTACGCTATTGCCATAAAAAAAACAACATTCTCTTGGACACAAATAGTAATGAAACCTGCCTCACCAAGCTGAAGAGTGCCTACTCAATCTACCACAGACTCTATTCGTCACCATGAGGCCAAATCTGTAAAACAATGTATGCAAGTTGATTTATCTACATCAATTGGACCTCAAACAACTCTTGGATTCTACCTTAAACTTTTAACTGACCTCTCAGCGATGTTAGTCACACGTCCTCTTCTTATGCATGCTCACTGGCTAGACTCTGCTTCACCTGGATCCACTGTAATAGACAAACATGCATCCCTGTCACAGCCTGTCAATCTACCAACCCGTGCAACGCACTCTGGGTTACCTTTCTCAAAACTCGCACTCTCACCTCAAAAGAAGTCTTCCCACTCGTATCCCCGTTTTTCTTTGAGTGCTGCTCCTTCCAATAGAAGCGAGTTAAATCCTGGCTCATGATGTCAAAATCAGTTCCCTGTAAAGACACCATAATTTTAGTGTCTATTCCACCGTATTCCCGACTTTACAAGCTGCTGGAGCATTGTCATACCTTATACATTATCTTAATGCACTGCGTGGTTCCCCATTCAACGCCGTGTGTACCTCCTCACTTGTGAGTGCTTTCTTTAACCTCAACCACCTGACTGTATCGTGCCACACCCCGGCCATAAAAATAGAAGATGGACTATGATGAAAACACCTTCAAATCAGCGCCCTCTTGGAATGGTGTTTTTTGAATTACGAGGCGAAGTAGTGACACGGCATATAAGAGAGCCTCATCATCCACCTATTCTCCTCTCACGAGAGGGCTGGCTTTAACCTCAGCCACCTGACTTTATTGCGCCACACGCCGACCTTAAAGGTAGAAAATGGACTAAGTTAAAAACTCCTTCAAATAAGCGCCATCTTTGAAAGGTATACTGTGAATAACGAGGTGATCTAGTGACCCAACATCCACCTATTCTCTCCAAGTGTCCAAACAAATACCCCGTGTCTTCACCAATAACAATGAACCCTCACCCTGCCCCATGTGAGATAGGTCAATGAGATGAAAAAGGAAAATATACAGGGGAAAGAATACCCTCCAATTATGGAAATAAATACCATTCTGCAGAAAAATATAAGATGCTTAGATCCACTGGATCAATCCCTGGGAAAAGGTGTGCAATGTCTTCATTATCATGCGTTTCCCAATATTCATGACAGTGAGTCTAACATTGGTGTTCAAACGTCATTATGTAAAAAACAACTGTCAGCTATAAGTACAGAGTTAAAGATACCTAATACAAACAATCTATAGTGTTCATACGAATCTCTTTTTGGCATATCAATACAGAACATCATTATTATCATCAATGTAACCATAGACAGTGTATCATAAGAAGCAACCAAAATCTACTTTTTCATTCAGACCTTTTGGATCCTGAGAGTCAAGTCTCCTGATCCAGAAAATCTCCCTCTGCATTAAGGTCCTAGTAATTACCTTCCATGGAGTGGGTACTACATCTTCTATCACATGGAATTTCACCTGTGCTATCGTGTGTTTGGTTTCTAACCAGTGTAGTGCTAAAGCATTGGTTCTATTCTATGTTCTTATTGTACTTTTATGTTCTGATATCCTCGTTTTTACTTTCCGCTCTGTTTTTCCTACATAATACAGTCCACAAGGACATTTAATCCCATATATCACATTTTTCGTGTTACAATCTGAATTATGATGCAGTTTTGTGCCTTTTCCTGTATAGGGGTGGTTCATCTTGTTCCCAACTATGACATTATTACAGTTTACACGATTTTGACACTTCCTAGTGCCATGATATTCTTGAATAGTGGTGGAATGTGTACTCTTTAGCATTTCTTTCAGATTTCTGGACCTCTTGTACGCACATAGTGGTCTGTCTCTAAACAAATTGTTGAAATCTGGCTCATTCCATGGTATCTCCCATCTATTGTTGATTATCATTTTACCTTTGTTGGAACTTGTGGAAAACTTGGATACAAATACTTGTCATTGTTGTTCTTTTTTGGGTTGATTAATCAGAAGAGTTCTGCTATCTAGAATGTTCAAATGTGCTATTGCTTTGTCCAAAATTTCTGGAGGGTACCCTCTGGCAATGTATTTTTGTTTCTGTATGTGTATGTTCTCTTCTACTACACTGGTGCGAGAACAAATCCTTTCCATTCTTAGTAGTTGAGAGTATGGTAAATTCAAAATTAGATTCTGGGGATGAAAACTTCGAAACAGTAGTGCGTTGCTCTTGTCTGTCTTTTTTCTGAATACTTCTGTATGAATCTCCTTGTTTTCCCATTTGATAAGAAATCTAGAAAGGCTATTGATATTTCACTGATATTGTGAGTGAACTGTATATGTGTATCATCAGAGATTTAATTGTGCTATCTTCTCTCCCAAGATCTCTTGCATGTTGGCCCAGATGATAAAAATATCATCAATATATCGGCAATAAAAAGTTGTCTGTCCATTCTTGATCATTGTACACGCACAGTTCCTCAAACATAGCCATAAAGGTATTGGCGTATGCGGGAGCCCCCGCAAAGCCCATCGAAGTTCCCGTGAGCTGAAGGTTAAAAAAAAAATCCCCATTGAAAATAACAATGGTTTAAACAAAACTGTAAAAGTTCCAAAAGAAACACTTTGTCAGCTCTAACGTCACTTTGGCGGAGTAACACCCATTCCACTGCTTCCATGCCTCTAGAATGCAGAATCAATGTATAAAGTGACTTCACGTCAATCGTACATAAAATAATGTTGCTGGTAGGTTTGATGGAATCCAGTTTGTACAGAAAGTCTGTAGTATCCTTCACATATGACTTCCAGTTTTGTACAAAGGACAGTGGAAAATGATCCAAATATTGTCCCAGGGGTTCAAAAATGGTACTGCATCCTGTTACAATTGGTCTGAATAGTGGGATATGGAGATCTTTGTGAATCTTAGGAAGCATGTAAAACTGAGGTCTTCTGGGATTTATAACTGTCAAGTATGATTTAGTGGTGTTAGTAATCCATCCCATATCTAGTGCTCTCAACAGACTTTTTTCCAATACTTCCATCATTCTGTTTTTGGGATCTTGCTCCAAGAGGAGGTATGTACTAGTGTCTGCAACGTGCTCATTTAATTTCCTCATGTAAAAGATACTATCCATGATAACCGTGGCTCCTCCTTTATCTGCCTCTTGAATTACTATTTATGAGTAATTTTGCAGAGTTTCTAATGTTTTTTTCTCTTTCAATGTAAAGTTTCCTCTTTTTAAACTTTTCATGTCGAGTTTTTGTAAATCTTTTGTTAGCAACACTTAAAATGTGTCCAGGACTTTGTGCGAGATGAGAGCTTGGAATTTAGATTTAGGTTTAAATTCTAGAAACTCTACATCAGGATTTTCTGATTTAGGAGGTAGAATGTTACTAAAACACAATTCGTAACCTTAACACCCTCATGAATTTATAGAAGGCAATTTCACATTCAAGCAGATTAGTGTCATATGTAGGGACGAATCCCAATCCTTTGTTTAAAACTTTAGATTCCTCAGGTGTCAATGCGTGAGATGAAATATTGATTATTAAGTTCTTCTCTGGCTCCGTAAATTCGGTCATGGCTTTTCTTTGACTTCTCCTTGTTTTCCTCCTGGTTTTGTTCCCGGCGTTGACTGGTCTCTGCTACCTGTGACAAAAAAGATGTTGTGATTGAAGAATGTGCTGTATCCTCTTTCTCTGGTTCTTCTCTTGTATGTGTACTGCTTAACTCAAGTGTTGCAGGTGACCTATTAACGTTAATGTTGGCATTGGTGGCAATGCTCTCCTTTGATGATGTAGCAGTGTTTTTCTTGAAATAAACTATTCTCTGTGCCTAGACCTCTGCCCACATGTACACTCATTTAATTTGTAGTCTAAAGTGTCTCTCTTATATTGCCCCAGTTTTCCTTCCTGTAATTCCTTAGTGTATTTCTCAAGTTTCTGTTTTATGTCCTCCAATGTTTTGTTCCAACTGTCGGACTCCATTCAGGTCCGTAAATCATCTTTGATCTCATTAATTTCCCTGGAAATCTCATGTATGGCTTTAGTGAGTTCCTCGATAAGTAACAAAATGAGATCCAATGAACACTTATCGAGTATTGAATACCATCTCCCCATAAACTCTTTATTGAGATGGAAACGGAATAACATCAGTGTGATTGATAGTCTCAGCCCCGGTGGTACTGAGACTATCAATACTGATAGTCTCAGTACTGAACAAGTGTTGATGCCTGGAGGCACTGGTTCAGTTCTCTTCTTGTCAAATATTCCAATTGTTTCAGCTGTTGTGATATGGAGCTTCCTTGTGAATTGAATGATTTAACTTCTTGTACCAATGAATACATTTCTGAAGGTTGTTCTGCTGTATAAGCAAGGGTTTTAGCCCTAATATCCGTAATATTTGATATTGCATCAAACAACATGGTCGGTGCTACCTCTCTGGAAGGCTAAATAAATCAAACTGTATTTGGGAAGGGGGAAGCACTCCTAATCTTAAAATGTAATCCAATCTGTTAATTTACTGGTGTGCTACAGTGGTGTGCATGCTGCCTAAACCATGCCACATCATATACCTTCTTCAATCAAGTATAGCTACTTGAACACTGTGCACTGTTGCCGCTTACAACTGTATTGTACTCTCAAACTCAATTAATCACACGTGAAGCACTTTTGAACGTAAACGTTAATTTTTTGTTTCACAATTTGATGAACACATAAATCATAAACAAAATACATGAAAAATGTTTCTACACATCTTAACTTCAGATCAGTTATAATACAAATAACAACATTTTATATCTTGTAGTGATAATCACTGAATCCAATGTTCTTATATGCCTGCCCAATGCATTTCGGGTTCACAGCCCTTCTTCAGGGGAAAACAATTGGAAAAATATCAAAAGCATAATCCTTTATCATACATTACAATGCACAAGGACATTTTTCAAGAATTACTGCATCGCTCTCCTTCTATATCCCCAGTGAACGACACTTTCTGAACAAGCATCTGGTATTTAAAAATTACTTAAGAAATTACCAAGGGGAAAGAATAAAAA
The DNA here is from genome assembly GCF_964204655.1 of Triturus cristatus. Taxonomy (NCBI): domain Eukaryota; kingdom Metazoa; phylum Chordata; class Amphibia; order Caudata; family Salamandridae; genus Triturus; species Triturus cristatus. Next base: position 608,798,737 of record NC_140591.1, on the reverse strand, counting down.
GATCCAAAGCTCCCGTCACCCGTGAACTATACTCACAAAAACCTCACCGAAAGCATCCCGACTTACGCTATTGCCATAAAAAAAACAACGTACTCTTGGACACAAACAGTAATGAAACCTGCCTCACCAAGCTGAAGAGTGCCTACTCAATCTACCATGGACTCTATGCGTCACCATGAGGCCAAATCTGTAAAACAATGTATGCAAGTTGATTTATCTACATCAATTGGACCTTGGACAACTGTTTGATTCTACCTTAAACTTTTAACTGACCACTCAGCGATGTTAGTCATGCGTCCTCTTCTTATGCGTGCTCACTGGCTAGACTCTGCTTCACCTGCATCCACTGTAATAGACAAACATGCATTCCTGTCACAGCCTGTAAATCTACCAACTTGTGCAACGCACTCTGGGTTACCTTTCTCAAAACTCGCACTCTAACGTCAAAAGAAGTCTTCCCACACGTATCCCTGTTTTTCTTTGAGTGCTGCTCCTCCCAATAGAAGCGAGTTAAATCCTGGCTCGTGAAGTCAAAATCAGTTCCCTATAATGACACCGTAATTTTAATGTCTATCCACCGTATTCCCTACTTTACAAGGTGCTGGAGCATTGTCATACCTTATACGTTATCTTAATGCACAGTGATGTCCCCCACTCGATGCCATATGTACCCCCTCACTCGTGAGTGCTGTCTTTAACCTCAACCACCTGACTGTATCGTGCCACACGCCGGCCATAAAAATAAAAGATGTACTATGATGAAAAGTCCTTCAAATCAGCGCCATCTTGGAATGGTGTTTTTTGAACTACGAGGTGAACTAGTGACACGGTATATAAGAGAGCCTCATCATCCACCTATTCTCCTCTCTCATGAGGAGAATAGCCAGCACTCTCGAGAGAGGAGAATAGGTGGATGATGAGGCTCTCTCATATACCGTGTCACTAGTTCACCTCGTAATTCAAAAAACACCATTCCAAGATGGCGCTGATTTGATTTCACAAACCTCCCAACTTCCATGTCAATATTTGACCACCAAAACAGATTCCTGATCAAGTACTTGGTTTGTACAATGCCTAAATGTCCTTCATGGCATAACGTAATTATAAAGCCTCATAATTTCACTGGAAGAATAATCCTTTCCCCTCTCAATATGGTACCGTTATCTACAGTAAGTTCTGCTCTAACCTCCCAAAATGGTTTAAGTTCCTAGCCAACTCACCTGTATTGGGCCATATCCCTTCTACATATTTTTCAACTTGTACCAAAACACTGTCATTCACATATTCATTCAACCACTCTTCTTTGCAAATTGCATTGCTTCCTTTGCCATTTATGAATGTAATTTGGGAACTATTCCAAATTTCATCCTCACACTCCTCTAACTTAGTGGGCAGTCTAGACAGACAATCAGCTACCACATTGTCTTTCCTAGGCAAATACACCAATTTATGGATGTAGTCCTGTTTTCTCATCGATAACCTTGCCACCCTCGCTGAGGCATTGACTGTTCCCTCAGTCGTAAACACCTTCACAAGAGGCTTATGGTCGCAGAAAATAGTAACAGGTTTTCTCCAAACAATTGCTCTGAAATGGTCCAAAGACCATGCACAAGCTAAGGCTCCCTTTCTATGATCGGATACTTTTCTTCTGTGGGAGATAGAGCTCCTGACACATATGAAATTATCCACTCCATGCCATTCTTATCTTTCTGTGTCAATACTGCTCCCAGCCCTTTGTCACTGGAGTCAGTGGTAATACAACAATTCAAGTTTGGGTCAAAACACTCTATAGCTGGGATTCTGTCTATGATGGAAGTGATTTGGTCGAACTCCCTTTGGCAATCCACAGTCCATGGAAAAACTGATTGTTTTTTAGGAGTTGACATAAATGAAAACTTTTTTCAGCAAATTTAGGAATGAATTTTGAGAAATATTCAGCCAGTCCCAGAAATGATCTGATTTCATCCTGGTTGCTGGTAACTGGAGCATCTCTTATAACATTAATGAGCGAGTGCTTAGGTTTAATTCCCTCACTTCCAATCTCACGCACTAAGTATGTTACTGTTTCCTCCGCCAACTTACATTTTGAAATTTCCACTGTTAAACCATTGTTTACTGAAATTCCTAGAACTTTACATAATCTGGAATCATGAATTCCTTTATCTTCACCAAAGATTAAAATATAATCTTGGAAAATCTTGACACCAGTTTCCTTTCCAAACAAATTGAACATCAACCTTTGGAAAATTGCAGCTGCGGAAGCAAGTCCAAAGGGCATCCTTATGAACTGGTAGCATCCAAAAGGGGTAATAAACGCTGTGAACATTTTTGAATCTGGGGTCAAAGAAATTTGGTGGTAAGTAGCGGATAAGTCAATTATAGCGAAGATTGTAGCCCCTTTAAGGCAGCTTACCATTTCATTGATCTTAGGAAGAGAAAAAACAGTTGTTTACGATGTTATCATTCAGATGGTGCAAATCCACACATAAACGGATCTTCCCGTTACTGCGACTGGCCACAGCAAATGGAGAATTCCATTCTGCTGACTCAAAGGCTTCTATTATTCCTGTTTCCACTAATTTTTCCAGTTCTTTAGAAACTTCCTCCCTGGATGTTTCTGACTTTGTATACTTTCGGAATGGTATTTGTCTTAAGAATAATGCAATGTTCGAATCTTTTGAGGTTACCCAAAGTTGTGTTAAAAACTGTTGGAAAGTTCTTTTGCATGTCTTTTGCCACTGAAACTCCCTCATCAACTACTTTCACTTGTTCTGACCTGCTCAGATTTAGAATAATGTGAAACTTTCCCTGGTCTAGCCATCCGAGGACTGGAGGGCCCTTTTTAGCAAAATACAACTTTGCTCATGTGTGTCAGTCCTTGAATCCGAATGTAAGCCATCTGTAACCCAGCATTTCAATATTCTCCCCCTGTATCCTTGGGGATGAATATCTGATTCACGCAAACTGCTGCCGATTTTTCCAATAAACTTCTCTTTCCACAATACTTAATTTATGATGGTGTACGGTGATCCTGAATCTGCAAAAAAAAAAATATTTGTACACCCCTAATACTCATTCAACACACTGGCTTGTTTTTTGTACATTCATCATCAATGCTCAATAACAACAGGCTGACATGTCTCATCATCTCGACTGCTCTGTCACTCTACATGACCTGATGTTCCACATTCCATGTGGAACATCCAGTCATGTATATGACGATGAGCAGTTTTAAGAACATAACAAAAGTCTTATGACCTTGCCAGGTAGGTCGCTCACCCCCCCCCCCCCGCTGCAGCTCCACCTGCGCTCTCTGAGTGTCTCTGTGCCCTTTTGCTCTTCTGTGCCCCGCTGCCCATTTTGGCTTTTTTTCCCCATTCTTGTGTGCCCTCGTTCCCTCTGTGCCCCGCTGCCCATTTTGCCTTTTGTTTCCCTGTTCTTGTGTGCCCTCGTTCCCTCTGTGCCCCGCTGCCCATTTTGACTTTTGTTTCCCCGTTCTTGTGTGCCCTCGTTCCCTCTGTGCCCCACTGCCCATTTTGCCTTTTATTTCCCCGTTCTTGTGTGCCCTCGTTCCCCTGTGCCCCGCTGCCCATTTTTGCCTTGTGCCCCCTGTTGTGCCTGCTCGCCTCCTCACCGCTCCCGTTCCCGCCGCTGCATCCCCTGTGACCCCACACCCCGTGCCCATTCACTGCCCCCTGCCACCCGCCTCCCAGCTGCTCCTCCCTCCCACCTCCCCTTAAAATGGTGGCCGCTGCGCAATTCTGCGACGCCATCACACGCACTGACCTCCACCGACTACATCCTCCTGAACTTCCATCTGGAGAACAACAACGACAGCAACTCCTCCACCCTGATAGACAACCTCGCCAACCTCTGACTGGAACAGCTAGTCACGACGCTGACCCACATCGCCGGACACACGCTCAATGCCATCTTCTCCTCAAGCCCCCACGTCTCCTTCAGCCACGTCTCCGAACCCACCTGGACCGACCACCACTGCATCCACTTCACCTTCCAGAAACCTGTCGCACATCACCACACCCTACAGATCCCCCGTTGCTGCTGCGGCAAAATCACCGAAGTACAACTACAGACAAACCTCGCACTCAACCCACCGACCAACCCCCACGATGGTGCACGCACCCTCAGACGATGGATGGAAGACTGCGCCAACACCTTAGCCCTGCTGAAAAAACAAACCCTCAAAGACACCAGCAAGAGAGCCAACTGGTTCACCCCAGAACTCCTACCGTCAAAGCGCACCTGCCGGAAGTTGGAGAACATATGGCACGGCGAGAAGTCGCCGGGCAGCTGTGCAGCCCACAAAGACGCCATCCGCAACCTCCACCACCTCATCAGGACCGCCAAGAGGACCTCCTTCAAAGACCGCCTCGACAACAATGCACACAACAGCAAGGAGCTCTTCAACTTCGTGAAGGAGCTCTCCAACCCCAGCTCCAATGCCAACGATATCACGCCGCCACAAGCCTTGTGCGACTCCCTCGCCACCTTCTTCCACCGCAAGATCGCCGACATCCAGCTTCGACCCCCGGACGACCCTAACAGGTCCCAACACGCCGGAACCACCACACCACACCCCACCGACCATGACCCCCTGACAACCTGGGCCAATGTAAGTATCGAAGACACCATCAAGACCATGGGCACAATCCACTCTGGCTCGCCGTCTGACCCTTTTCCACACCACATCTTCAACAAAGCCGGCAGCTCCGTCACACCCCACCTGCGCAACATCATCAACCTCTCCTTCGAGACCGCGACTTTCTCTGAAAGATGGAAACATGCCGAGATCAACGCCCTACTGAAGAAACCCAAGGCGGACCCGAGCAAACTCAAATACTTACGGCCCATCTCCCTGCTTCCGTTCCCAGCTAAGGTCATTGAGAAGATAGTCAACATCCAGCTCACCCGCTACCTCGAAGACAACAGCATCCTGGACCCCTCCCAGTCAGGATTCCGCAGCAACCACAGCACCGATACCGCCCACATCGCCGCCACAGACGACATCAGGATCCTACTGGACAACGGCGAGACGGCGGCCCTCATCCTTCTGGACCTCTCCGCCGCCTTTGACACCGTCTGCCACCGCACACTACGCACGTGACTCCACGACGCAGGGATCCGAGACAAGGTCCTGGACTGGACCTTGAGGTTCCGTGAGAATCGGAACGACACTTTTTGGGTGTGTTCAAATATGGATGAGTTTGGTGTCTACGAACCGCAAATGACGAGTTTAGTGGGTGTACGCGTTTTCGCTACGCAACCACGTATGGTTCGTCTCATTTTTGGGTTTGTCCATCCGAACCCTCGGGTTCCATTTTAGATACGGCATCCATTTTGTTTCTTGCCCTCAAGTAGCCAGCGAACGGACCTTGTCCGCTCTGTGACCCTGGGATTCCCAAGCTTACACGAAGGACACGTGCTTCTTTGAGGGTGACTTTTATGATAGGGGAATGACACAGCGAAGGCAGATGGCCCCGCTCGAGGCTCATCTTACCGCGCTGGTCTATTGTTTCAGTCGTGCATGCATTGGGCACGAGGTCTTTGATCCTGCAATCAAGTTCCCGGTATCACCCTCTACACTGTTTTCTAAACTGTTATACGTTCTTGTCTTTTCCTTTGCATCTGTTTCTGTCCCCTCCTCTAATTCGTTACGGTCAGAATGGAATGTGCTTAATGTGCTTTTACAGTTGGGAACCGGCAATGCTGCTGTAATTATGTTCCGGCCTCCTGAAACATGAACGCGACTCTTTTTGAGGTTTATTGTGGGAACTGAGTTGTAACCTTTGTTTGTCATGTTGTGCAATGACCAAAATGTGTATAAAAGGAGCGATCCACTTTTGCAATTCGAAGCCGTCTCCGAGAACCTACACGTTGTGTACTTCTTGTGATTTCTGTATCCCTGCAGTAATAAATACTGATCTTTGACGTCGCTGGAAGTGTCCCGTGTCTCTGTGTTTTGTACGCCAGAACAGGTAACCCACGAAGGTTTCAGGTGTTGTCCCCTGGCACCGCTGGGTCTTAGAATAACCCAGTCCTTCAGTTGGCGCCCAATGTGGGGCGACATCAGCGGTACCGGTCCAAAGCCCGACGATCGTGAGGAACTTCGTGTGAAATCTCCGAGGGAAGGTGCACCCCGCTTCATCGATCCAGTTGTCGAAATAAGTGGCCCGAAGACTTTTCCCGCGAAGATTCCCGCCTCCTGACGGCTGCGACGGACTGATGCCCTGACTGTCGACCTGTTTTGGCGCCTGGCGTAGTCCTTTGTACGGCGAGACGATAGACGGGCCTTCCTGGTGACGCCATTGCTCTTTCAGTTAAGTATTTGTGGGTCGCTCCCAGAGTTCCTTTGTGGTTTGCATGGTTCCATTGCATTTGTGGTTCTTAGTTGTTGGTTCTTAGTTGTTGGGTTTTATTTGACGATTGCAATTGCCAAAAACCGAGGGTCTTGCATTTTTTTGCGAGGACATCGTAATTCGACAGCCCTTGAAGTTTGTAAACTCGGTTAGTGTGCACGATGCCTGGCCGTAGTACTTTGTTTGGTTTTCTTAAATGTTGCAGAACGGATTCCCGGCTGGAGGATTCATGCCCGATACCTCCGGTTGGAACTCCAATTTATGAGCTCTATAGTCGCCATGGCGTAGGTCCTATCGTATATAATGAATATTGGGTTCGTTACACTAAAAATGATGGCGTTCTTAGTTGGCCATCACACGGTAGTTTCGAAACTGCCGTCTTAGATAATCTTGAAGCTAAACTGTTTAAAAAGAAGGCTAGGCCGGCCATGTTTGATTCCTTTCGGTTATGGCGCAAAGAGGCCAAGCAGAAAGAAATCAAACAGACTAAGAAAAATAAGAGAGAAGGTGTTATTACGGTGATGCGAAATGCAGAACAGTATCAGCGAGACAAAGATGAGAAGGAGCAGGAAGTCAGTGCTAGACTTCAACATATGGCGGTGGACAAATGTTATCCGGCGTTACCGTCTAATTCTGATAAGACGGGAGAGGAAGCGATAGAAGATTCGCTATTGTCTTATCTATTGAAATCACCACCTCCCTATGCTCCAGATACCGTGGGTCCTATGATTCTTCCTATTCCTCAACCTGCTGTTCTGGCGGCTGCAGGTCAGCCCGTCGTTCCTCCTGCTCTCCCGAATCCTCTTGTGCCGCAAATTGTTCATCCTCCTTTACCGGCTTTTCTCCCCACTGCTCCTTTGCCAGCCCCTCCTCAGCCTGTCGTTCCCGCTACTCCTGCTACCCCGTCGACGTCTACTGTCTCTACTCCTACTGTTGTTGCTCCTGTACCTCCTTCTTCTTCTCCTTCTGTTCGTAGTCGTCTCCTTAATGCTGTTGCTACTCTTTATTCTCCGCTTTTTGGGCCAATACTCGAATCGACTCTTTCTAATGTTGCTCAGAGGCGCAGTCAGATTCCTGATGGTAGGGAACGTGAGTCGTTGGTAAAACTGGCGTGTAGATGGATTCGCCATCCTGTAAAGTACACTTCGCATATAGTGTTTGAGACATTTTCTCAGTTTAATGCGCCCACACAAAGATTCGTGTTCGAGGAAATGTGTAAATCTTTGAGAGAAGAGTGGGATAATGATGCGGTTGATAATGTACCGCCCGAGATCTCTGAGCTCCAGAATCAATTTACGACTGGTGTGATTGTAGGTGATCATGTTCGATGTGCTCTAGAACGTCTGTTATCTTTTCGATGTACAGTGCAACCTCGAGCATTATTTAAGGACGAGACTGCAGAGTGGATGTCGAAACCTGGTCAGTATCCTATGCGGGAAGTTCCCCCAGTATGGATGCCAGGTGATCCTAATGCTAATCCTGCTGTTCCAGGACGTTTTCAGAGAGTTTGGATACATCTCCCTTGGAAGCGATCGGAAGTTTTGCAGGTGAAGCAAACTTTGCCCGATCCCCGTAAAAATCCTGCAGGTTATTATAAGGAGTTGTCCCAACTAGTGGATGCTACCGTTATGCACCTTGCCGATATTGACATGTTGTTTGGTAATGTAGTGCCTCAGCCGATTTGGGCGAAAATCCGTCATGAGAATCATGCGGCTGAGTTAGGCGGTGACTGGGCTGCTCTTGTGGCGGCAGACGCCCAGCAAGTTGGTGGGGCTAAACCCGAACAGCTCATCGCGAATTTGCCCCAGAGGATAATTCTCCTTATGAAAACACTTATGCCCGCAATACGTGTTCATTGGGACAAGTTGTCCGCGTGTAAACAAAAGAATGATGAGAGTGTCTCCGATTTCTTTACGAGATTTGAGGAGGCATTTATTGATCATAGTGGTCAGGATATGAGCTCTGAGGGAGGTCAGCGGTTGTTTGTTGATAAATTCGTATCGAACTTGTTGCCTGAACTCAGCAACAAGCTGAAGAATTCTGAGAGTTCGTGGGCTGTTTCTACCACTGCTCAGATCTTAGCCACGGCCCAATACTACGAAAACAGAGAGAAAGAAGAAAGCGAACGCGCGGATAAGAAAACGAAGGATCTTAAAACTAAGGTCTTATTGCAGCAAGCGTATCCTCTGCGCTCGAATCAAAATGACTCACAACAGCCAAATCGATCACAGTCGCAGTTTTCTAGATCACAGGTGCGTAATGACTCTTCTGCACCTCGCTTTGTGTTGGGGTATAATCAATGCGCATATTGTCGAGGTGAGGGCCATTTGAAGTTTAGTTGTCCAGTTCTACGTGATAGGAACAATGGTGTTTCGGCTCGAGGAGGTCGTGGTGGTCCTCAACAGGCTTCACGTGGTAGAGGTCGCGGTGTTACTCAGAATCAGGCCGAGCGTTTTGCCACTTCGTCAGACTCGCAGAATTGTTTCCATCGACGCGATCTCTCGTCTGGTAGATCTGCACAGTATCATGTGGATGACTATTATGTCGAGCGTGATGTTGATGCGGACGGTATCTACTAGGACAGCCGTAGACAGAGGAAGGGAGAAGTATCAGTTCAGGTTGATCAGAGAGGGCCTTATGTCGCAGTTGCCACATTGGGCGTAGTTGAGCCTTTTCTGTTGGACACTGGTGCAGCGAAAAGTTCCATCATGCATTCGAAACTCCCTGGCGCGCCTTTGTCTGGCTTAACGAATGTTTCCGTTGGATTCTCTGGCGCCCCCGTTAGCAATCCAGTTTCTAGCCCTTTGCCCCTTACAATTGGGTCTCAGGAGTTAGAAGCTCCCTTGATTTTGACTACTGGTTGTGGTGAGAATCTTTTGGGCCTGGATTTGTTGAAATGGTTACATGCGACTTTGTATTGCTCTCCTGCGGGAGTGGAGCTTACATTGGGTCAGCGAGTGATCTCTCCTATGTATTTGTCGATCGATAAGCTCCCACCGGAATTGAGTTCTCTTCCGGCTTCTTTGTGGGCGACAGGTCCCAATGATGTGGGCTTGCTGGATATACCACCTTATGTTGTTCAATTGAAATTCAAAGCGTGATTACCGCGCATTCCTCAGTATCGTATCTCCCTTGATGGTGAACGAGCACTATTAGCGATCATTTACGATTTGATTGATAAAGATGCCATTGAGGAAACACGAGGTAACGTGTGTAATAGTCCTGTGTTGCCTATTTTGAAGCGAACTGATCCCTCTAAGCCTCCTGTGTACCGTCTCGTTATTGACTTAAGGGAGGTAAATAAAATTGTTGTCCCACAGTTTCCCGTGGTACCAGACATTACAGCTTTACTGACTCTGATTCCAGCCTCTGCATCATGGTTCTCGGTAATCGATCTGAAGAATGCGTTCTTTAGCATTCCGATTGCTGAGGAAAGCAGAGATTTGTTCGGTTTTTCATTAGGTGGTTGCAGCTTCCGGTTCAAACGCGCACCTCAGGGCTACTGTGAGAGTCCATCGATTTACAGCCAAGCTCTTAAGAGTCAACTCGATGCGTTCGTGCTGCCAACTGGTGCGGCCTTGATTCAGTACGTTGACGATCTGTTGGTAGCTGCAGACACTGAACGGACTTGCAAGACTGCTACAGTGTCACTGTTACAACATCTTTTTGACTTACATCACAAAGTGTCACCTTCTAAACTGCAATATTGTTGTCAAGAAGTAACCTATCTCGGTCACTTATTGTCAAAGGCGGGAAGAAGGTTGACCCCTGAAAGAATTGCAGCAATTGCTCGAATGACTGTGCCAACAACTCAGAGAGACGTGCGTGCCTTTCTAGGTATCACGTCATACTGCAGACAGTGGATCCCGAACTTTTCACTGTTAGCGAAGCCATTGATAGCTCTCACGTGCAAGGACGTTTCGACTCCCTTGCCATGGACGGAAGAATGTCAGAAAAGTTTTTCTGAACTTCGTGATGCGTTGTGTTCGGCTCCTGTGTTAGGTACTCCTGATTACAGTAAGCCATTTACACTATACGTCCATGAGAGGGAAGGATGTGCGTTGAGTGTTTTGACGCAACAATTTGGTGGTAAGCAGCGTCCATGTGCATATTTTTCCTCGACCTTAGACCCGGTAGCTAGAGCATTGCCGAGTTGCTTGAGGGCAACGGCGGCAGCTGCGGCGTCTATTCGACAATCCGCAGGTTTGGTCATGGATAATATGCTCATAGTGATGGTTCCGCATGCAGTTGACACTCTCCTGAATCGGACAAAGACTCAACATTTGACGAGTGCAAGGTTGTCTGGGTATGAGCTGACCCTTTTGGCAAATCATATACAGATCAAGCGTTGTAATGTACTGAATCCGGCGACATTGTTGCCGACTAATATGGGATCAGATGATGTACCACCACATGATTGTTATTTACGAACTGAGGAAGAAACAAAGGGTCGTGTGGACCTGAAAAACACCCCATTGACAGATCCCGATGGCACTTTGTATGTTGATGGTTCCTGCTTCAAATTGCCGAATGGTGATGTGACGACTGCGTATGCTGTAGTGACGTTGAGCACGGTTGTGGAAACTGCGAGATTGAATCAGAATTCAGCGCAAGCGGCAGAGTTGATTGCATTGACAAGAGCATGTGTTTTGTCTAAGGGAAAGCGAGTGAATGTGTTTACCGACGGTCAGTATGCATTCGGCGTTGCGCACAGTTTTGGAAGACTTTGGAGAGAAAGAGGATTTATGACATCGCATGGTACGAAGATCCAGCACGGACAGCTCGTGAATGATCTTTTGGATGCACTTACATTGCCTAAACAGGTGGCTATTGTTAAATGTAGTGCACATCGGAAAGTGACGGATGATGTTGGTCGTGGTAATGCATTTGCGGATGAGATTGCTAAGGAAACGGCTAAGAATTTTGCAACTCGAATGTATGTGACAAGTTCAACGAGATGGTTGACGGAAACTGGTATGTGTGAGGACTCCGTCGAGAGTGTGAAAGCAATTCAGAACGAGGCCACTGAAGCCGAAAAGACCAAGTGGAAAGAAAGCACGGGAAAGTTGGATATGCATGGATGTTGGGTTGACTTGACGGAACGTCAGAGGTGGATGTTACCGGATGCGTACGTATTAGCTGTTGTGACGATGGCGCATGGGTTGTTACATATTAGTGCGAAAGGGATATGCAAGTTCTTGTCCCCTGTATGGAAAAATGATGGTATTACTAAATGTGCTGAGAGAGTGGTTAAAAATTGCATGGTGTGTTTAATGCATAATCCTGGCAAGGGCACCCCCACTCCACCTGGTCATTTTGCTCCCCCTGTTTGTCCCTTTGAGGTTATCCAATTGGACTTTATCCATATGGAGAGATGCAATAATCTGAAGTATGTTTTAGTTGTGGTTTGTGCGTTCTCCAGATGGATAGAGGCCTATCCTCTTAAGGATAACACTGCTCTGTCCACAGCGAAAATCCTACTGAAGGAATACTTTCCTCGGTATGGAATGCCAAGGATTGTGTGGTCAGACAATGGAAGTGAGTTTGTGGGAAGTGTGATGCAGAGTGTATGTAAGGGCCTTGGAATTCGGCAGAAATTCCATAGTGCTAATCATCCTCAGGCAGCGGGTTTAGTTGAAGGGTACAATGGTACCCTGAAGCTGAAACTTGCAAAGATACAAGCTACGACTGGCCTATCATGGCCTGATGCCTTGCCTCTGGCTCTCCTATCAACCAGAGTGACTGTACACTCTCGAGTAGGGCTCAGCCCATATGAGATTGTGTTCGGCCGCCCTGCGAACATTTGGGGAGTACCGAGACCTAACGCCTTTGATAGTCTTGAGTATCCAATGCTAATTGATTATCTTTATGATTTGACCACTAAACTAAGGTTAATCCACCAACAGATCTTTGAAGCTCTACCGGCGCAGACAGAGGGTCCTGGACATCAGCTCCGGCCAGGCGATTGGGTCGTTACCCGAAATTTTGGTCGAAAACGTAACTTGGAGCCAAGATTCGTGGGACCCTTTCAAGTCTTATTAATAACGAGGACTGCAGTTCGATTGGAAGGCAGGAAGAACTGGGTTCACGCCGGCCACACGAAAAAAGTACCGATCCCCTCACCAACGGATGGTTGGGTGAGAACTGGGATTGCGGCAACGGAAACTGAGACCCCTTTAAGCTTTGTGCCGTTTAGTGATGCTCAACCTGTAGGAGACAATTTGTCGTTGCCAGACACACTTGTGGAGTCATCAGTCGTAGAGAACTCAAGGTCCGAATCATCATCCACTCCACCGAACACTGATACACCAGCTGAACAATTGTTTGTAGAGCAGACTCGACCTGGAAGAAATCGATACTTTCTTCGTCCACGTAGCAAGGACTAATAAAATTTAGTTTTATATTTTTTCTTTACTGGTGCTATGAACATTATGGACAATTACATCCTTTCTTTTTGAGTCTTTTTATGTGCTTTTCACTGCTAAGAGATTTGTATTAAAACTGAACGTTTTGAGAAAACCTATCATCCGGGTTACCGTAGGGCCGTGCGGGTACTCCCTTCTGTTTAGCAAGTTTCTGACACTAGGTCGGTTACTTTTGTCGATTCCTGGGAACTCCTGGGAATTGATAATCGCTACTCAGAACGAAGTGCGTCAAGTACGTCACGGACGGTTTGTAGAGGATGGCATTCTCTAAGCTGTTGGAAGTAGAAAGGATGTCGACGCAAAGATCAAAGTTGCGTAAGATTGTGCGCACAAAATGTTTTCTGTTTCAGGTATTCCTACTGTTTCTGACTGTGTCTATGTTATTGGTGGGCGGAGTGTATTTTGGAATACAGTCGTTATTGCCTTCTGTTTCACCTACTCTTTCTCCTAAACTAAGCTCCGTCACCACTGTTTCTCCACATTCTTTTCATCCCCTGCCTCAACACGAACAGGTTAGACGTGCGGAATTTATGAATAACTCCTTCGTTCAACTCCTACATCAACATCAGTTGGTGATGAATACTACCAACTGTTGGGTGTGTGGGTTAATGCCACATACCATGGATAGGGGTATTCCGTATCTGGTTCTTCCTTATAGCTCCCAAGGGTCAGCTCGAGCATTCCCAACTATGTTTCGTAGTGCACTAGATTCCTACCCCAGTCGAGAGCCACGCTCTGCAAACTTTGGTCCTGGTCCGTACCACAAGCCTTTGGCGATAGCGATTGCGGATTTAGATAGAGATGTTTTTGATGCATCGCTTATTCCAGATGAAGAGGTGCAAGCCTATAAGGATCTGAGTGAGGCTGAGTATAGTACGTCAGTGGGTGATAGACAGCTCAAGAGTTCGTCCCCAATATGGATTGTACCACACCTTGGCAATTTCTGCTTGAAAGGGTTGGGTCGAAATCCGAGAGCACAACTTGGGAACAGTGCTTGTACTGACACGTATGTTCTACCGATGCTCTCTTCCCCTGTTTTTCTGACTGCTAAGGGCACTTATTTCATATGTTATGAACGCGCATATACATGGTTACCCTGTGATTTTTCGGGTACCTGTTATATTGCGAATCTTTTACCACCGACTTTTACAGTTGCCTCAGACTATCACAAGACCAGAATTGTGAGAGGCGTTATTAGCGAAGAGGACACTGCCGGTCAAGAAGCAGGAGACTTCTTTAAGGGTTTTTTACCGTTTTGGGGACCTATGGTTAATAGTAGGAACCTAAGACAGTTGACCCGTGAGGTGGAATTGACTGCTAACATAACTGCGAGTGCTCTTGGTAATTTAACAGCAGAACTTCAGGCGGATAGACTCATGACGTTGCAGAACCGTATGGTTCTAGACGTTGTTCTTGCAGATAGAGGTGGTGTGTGTAAAGTTATCCATTCGAGTTGTTGCATTTTCATCCCTGACAACGCTCCAACTGTCTACCAAGCCATCTCGAAGTTGCACAAGATTTCCGAGTCCATACACGTGGACGAAGGTAATTGGACACTTTTAGGATGGTTTTGGGGCTTGATATCCACTTGGGGTTGGAAAATTCTGATGGTTGTAGGGGTTGTTGTAACGTTTCTGTTCCCGTGTTGTCTTTGTGTACCGTGTGGTCCTGCCTTATGTGGCCTCTGTGCTACAACGTGTATAAGACGGCCATCTGTTACCAAGGAGACATTGATGGATAGAATGATGTTCCAGCAACAGCTGAACGATCTGATGAATATCGAAATCGATTCTGATCTCGACTAGTGCTTGCCTACATGAGGGCAAAAGGAGCGTCTGAGGTTCCGTGAGAATCGGAACGACACTTTTTGGGTGTGTTCAAATATGGATGAGTTTGGTGTCTACGAACCGCAAATGACGAGTTTAGTGGGTGTACGCGTTTTTGCTACGCAACCACGTATGGTTAGTCTCATTTTTGGGTTTGTCCATCCGAACCCTCGGGTTCCATTTTAGATACGGCATCCATTTTGTTTCTTGCCCTCAAGTAGCCAGCGAACGGACCTTGTCCGCTCTGTGACCCTGGGATTCCCAAGCTTACACGAAGGACACGTGCTTCTTTGAGGGTGACTTTTATGATAGGGGAATGACACGGCGAAGGCAGATGGCCCCGCTCGAGGCTCATCTTACCGCGCTGGTCTATTGTTTCAGTCGTGCATGCATTGGGCACGAGGTCTTTGATCCTGCAATCAAGTTCCCGGTATCACCCTCTACACTGTTTTCTAAACTGTTATACGTTCTTGTCTTTTCCTTTGCATCTGTTTCTGTCCCCTCCTCTAATTCGTTACGGTCAGAATGGAATGTGCTTAATGTGCTTTTACAGTTGGGAACCGGCAATGCTGCTGTAATTATGTTCCGGCCTCCTGAAACATGAACGCGACTCTTTTTGAGGTTTATTGTGGAAACTGAGTTGTAACCTTTGTTTGTCATGTTGTGCAATGACCAAAATGTGTATAAAAGGAGCGATCCACTTTTGCAATTCGAAGCAGTCTCCGAGAACCTACACGTTGTGTACTTCTTGTGATTTCTGTATCCCTGCAGTAATAAATACTGATCTTTGACGTCGCTGGAAGTGTCCCGTGTCTCTGTGTTTTGTACGCCAGAACAGGTAACCCACGAAGGTTTCAGGTGTTGTCCCCTGGCACCGCTGGGTCTTAGAATAACCCAGTCCTTCAACCTCCTCCTTCCGCTCCAGCAGAACCCAGAGAGTCCGCCTCCCCCATTCCGATCCGAATCCTCCGAGATCATCTGCGGCGTCCCGCAGGGATCCTCCCTCAGCCCGATGCTGTTCAACGTCTACATGGCGCCACCCGCACGCATCGCACGACATTACGACCTCAACATAATCTCCGACGACACGCAACTGATCCTCTCCCTCACCAAGGACCCCCTCACCGCCAAATCCAACCTCCACCAGGAAATGAAGGCCGTCACCGACTGGATGGAGGATAGCCACCTTAAGCTGAACGCAGACAAGACGGAGATACTCATCCTCGGGCCCAACCCCTCAGCATGGGACAACTCCTGGTGGCCCACGTCGCTGGGGACACCCCCTGCACCCACCAACTATGCACGCAACCTGGGAGTCATCCTCGACTCGAAACTCACCATGACCAAACAAGTCAACGCTGTCTCCTCCACCTGCTTCAACACCCTCCGTATGCTCCGCAAGATCTACAGATGGATCCCGACAGACACAAGGTAAACAGTCACCCAGGCCCTAGTCAGCAGCAGACTCGACTACGGAAACGCCCTCTACGCCGGAGCCCCGACCAAGCTCATCAACAGACTGCAAAGAATCCAGAATGCCTCTGCACGCCTGATCCTCGACGTCCTGCTCCGCGACCACTTCACCCCCCACCTGAGGAACCTGCACTGGCTCCCTGTCGACAAAAGAAGCTCCTTCAAGTTCCTGATCCACGCACACAAGGCACTCCACAAGACCGGCCCAGCCTATCTCAACAGTCGACTCTCCTTCTACGTACCCAACAGGAAACTCTGCTCCGCAGACCTCTCCCTGGCTACCGTTCCACGCATCCGTAGAACCACAGCCGAAGGCAAATCCTTCTCCCACCGCACCGCCAAGACCTGGAACACCCTCCCCCTCATCCTACGACAAACTGAAGACCTTCTTACCTTCAGGAGACAACTCAAGACCTGGCTGTTCGACCAGTAGCAACAGCACCCCCCCTCTCCCCACCCTTAGCACCTTGAAACCCTTGCGGGTATGTAGTGCGCTTTACAAATTATTTGAGTGATTGATTGATTGATTGATAAGTGTTGGCATTGCAGTAGATTGGTGCCTCCGTCCTTGTCTAGAAGGTAAGAATACACTTTATTGTTCCCTGCAATAAACATGTTATCTGATTGTTTTGCCATGAATCCTCAGTAATATCATTACTCTTTAACATGTTTATATGGCACATCACCCGAGCAATAGGACGTCCCTCCCAGTTCCAGGTGTAGGCAGATAACACCCACGTGCACCTTCAAATGCAAAGTTGATCTGATAATTGGTACAACATCATTGAACCTCTAACCCACATCTAAATATACAAGTCAGAAATCACATATGCCTGAACAATATCAAATGTACAGAGGAAAACAACATATCCTTTTATGGGTGTGGTTTCCTGGGCATGGCATCATACCTGTTACCCAAAGCAAAATATAACTGGTTATTCATGTCCACTATCTCCTTTCCAATGTCAAATGCGTTGTTAAGTTTCTATATCTTTGAAATCTAGGATGCATTGGCTCTCCATACAAGTTCAGAATTTTAACAATTTAAAAACCTGCCCCCTGGCAGACACCTTGACTGCTATCCTAGAGATATGGACTGAACCCATCACTGAAATCTCTGCTTGATACCAGGGCATTGTAAAGCAGTCCATATAAACCCAGGAGTTGTAATTGAAATTCCCATAGAAGGGTTCCCAAAGCCAGATCTTCTTGTCTGTCAAATGCAACCTTTCTAAATCCTTACCTTCGTTCCACATCTGAGCAAGGCTTTCGCTCCTTTCAGAGGATATAGGGGATCCATTGGATCTACTCCTCCATCTGATGGGAGACATCATCAAATTAGCTGTCTCTTCTCATCCCACTATGTGGCAGCCTTAATGTCAAGGTGTGAAGGCACACACCTCACAGGTTGAGTAAGAAAATGTATTCTCACTTTGAGCTCTGAGTTTTGAGCTGTGAGCCAGCTGTTTTTGCCAAGCCCAGAATTGGGGTGTCTGGGAGATAGCGGGCTTCAGAAAGTTGCAGCCAATGGGAAGTAAGCTCAGGGTATCAAACACTATGGGCTTATGGGCTTCATTTAGAGGTTAGCAGTTCGTCTACCAGTCCGGCAGGCGAACGGAGCCTACAACCTCCACTAACCCCTGGTAAAAGACCAACTGCCATATTTAAAGAGACCCGTTAGGTAGGCGAGGATATCTGTACCTTCAATGAAGCTGCTGCGGCTCTACAAATGGCACTGATGCTTTGTCAAGCAGGCACCATGTTTAAAGAGCCACCCAGTAACATTTTGTCTCTAAATACTAAGCTCAATACCAAAAAATGTTGCAGATTGTTTTTGAAAAACAAAGAGCGAATGACCCAGAAACGCTCCCAGAGAGAGGGGGTAATTTATTTTGTTTCCTGTTCAGTACTTCCAAGATTTACCCACTGATCCAAAACAGAAAAAATGCACTCTTGATGGCCACCCTAAATGCAGCGAATGCTTTCATGTACAATGACTGAAAGGCCTGTCGCAGAGGGGCCGCTGGAAAAAGGTTTTTGCCGGCGCCACCATCAGAAACCATGGTCTTTACCCTTCTGTAAATGGAGTGAGCTAAACACTCAGGTGGCGGACGGGGCATCCAACACTTTTTCCAGATGCACTTCTTTTGCCAAAGTTTAATTTACCTCCTAAAAACTGATTGTAGATTGCCAGTTTCACTGAGTCCTGATGGGCAACTATTTGGGTCAGCATAATGGAACTCTAAAGCACAAAATAATGTTAACTCTTAAACAAAGGAAGAAGAGTATGCTAAATCAATCAAGAACGCTGTCCTTGAAGAAGGAGGATAGGAGCAAGCCACTGCCACTGACTTGCTTAGATTTCCAAAGGTGAAAGACACTGACTTTGACTATGTGAATAATTGACCTCATTAAGAGATATCAGTGCCTTGATTTTGTCATTACTACTGTTGTGTAATATGTCCATAATGCCTTGGAGGCTGTTTTTCCTTAATAATCTATACATGAAATAAAAGTAACCTACGGAAGTACCTCAGAAGAGCTCTGTCAGTCTGATTAATAACGAGATAACTTATTTAATTTTGCTGGTTGCTTAATGAAAACTAGATGTGCACCAACCTTATCCAGGGACACATCACATAGAGTTTTTGGGTTTCACTCAATGAACTTAAGCTGGCAGAAATGTTAATGTTAGTGCACTCTGGGCAAAGGGATTAATATTTGTTTCTCCTGATCCTTGAGGATAAACACACACCAACCCTAGATAACCTTGAAATTAAGGGACAGCAACTTCCTTGTCAATCTATTCAATCATTTGTACCTAAGAATGGCTTACCCACCTTTATATCAAGTTGTGAACGTTGGCCACAGAGCTCTTCTGACTGCTGTTGAATTTTAGGTTTCTGAGCTCAAGGTTTCATTTGTCACTTACTCATCACCATGAACCTTGCAGACAGGTTGATGGATCTTTGATGTCAGCGGAGACATAAGGAACATCAAAAATTTGCTTATTTGGGCAGTGGCTAATTTGTAAATAAAATATGAGTACAGAAGCCAAAATTTATTAAGGAGCCTTCCACTGACACTTCCGAGGTGGCTGAACTCAAAACCTGCCTAGTCATGAGTCCACCACAAACCTCTTTTTTAGCCACCTGACTCACTCTAGTAGGTTATTTTTCTTCCCTACTTTTTGTGTTTGTCGCTGTTTTCATATCTTACTCTTCTTTCTTCTTTCCCCCTTTTCTGCTTTTTCTTTCTTGCCCTGAGTAAAAGCCTGCTGACACACAATGAGTCCTGGTTCCTCACAAATGAGTGCTCGTGTCGCCCCCCCCCCCCCTTGCAACTGTTGTGTTTTTCCTACATGGACTATTCTTTGTTATTCTCTGTGGTCGATCACTAGCACCTAGACATATTAGAGAAACCCAGCTGCTATGAAAACACATGTTTTGTCATATAACCGGGGACGTGTCGTTCTGAACATACAGAGTGGAGACTGGCAGACAGCGCAAATATTCTGAGACAAGAAAGGTGTGTCAGTTGGGATGTAGAACAACTGTTTATGAGTGCTAAAATATGGGGTCTGCGGATAAGCCCAGAGATCTATAATCTTTAATCATTTATCTTTATTATTGAGGGTGGATTTAGGCAAATATCTCAGATAATACGACAGGACTTTTTATTGTATACGGTCTAATAGCTATGCTAATGATATTACTGACATGTATTTGTTTGCTAGTTGTGGCGCAGCTGATGCATATCAGAGAACGATAGTTTAAACAAAGACTATAAACTTTCCTCGTGTCTCTTTTTTAATTATTGTGGACAAGTATGTGTGGAAGAGTGAATGGAATGATCTGCCACAGAGATCCTGAGAGGGTCGGGAGTGTTGTGTTCTGGGGTGCCAGATCACTTATCTCCCTGGAAAGGTTACGAGGGCAAGTGAGGCACGATGAGCTATTCAAATTTGTGTCCATGGATGCTGATGGGGTATGGTAACTCAGTCCCTACATGCTGATGTTCTATTATTCCAAGCATAGTTTTATTCCTGAGCACAATCCCTGCAACACAACCACAGGCACAATGCAGCACTAGGCGAGGGAGGAAAATAAACCGTCAGATCGCACTACATAAAATACAAGGATACACTCAATTTTTGGTTTTATTTTTTTTTAAAACACCATACAATGCCACAGTGTTTATTTGTTTTTAATAATAAAATACACACAAATTCTGTTTATAGAGAGACCATTATTCACTAAGGGAAAACAGAACTTTGTCAACCACATATAAATGGCTGATGGTTTACGCTCCTATTGCTAGATGACTTCCATGCTTTGTATGAACTCTGCTTTTTCCACCAGTATTCAGTATTCTGCTAATGCGAATTCATTTCTTAAGACAAATAAAAAAATGATAAAAATAAATATAAGAGAAGCTTCTTTTCTGCCGCAGGTAGTCGTCAGCATTGGGCACTATGCAAATTGGGACTGTGAAATATTCTTTCTCGATCTACATTATGTAACCCAGAAACACATCTGCAGGAATTGTTTTATAAGTCAATATCAATTTCACATTTGATTATCGAAAAAACGCGGTGCCTATGTGATTTATGCATTATTTATTCAATCCATTAAAAATGCTGACAGTGAGAAGTGCTTAAAGATATTATTGCTTCAAGACCTTACCAGAGGAAGAAAAAGTTCCTTCATAATATGGTTATGCATGATATAGCGTTTGATTTGCTGAGATTTAGTCTTCAAGCTTAGTTTCCTTCATGTACAAAACTGGCAATTTTCAGGTCCCAGGTGAGGTGTATTTCTATTGTTTCAAGTTACATTAATAGAACAAGACATTATTGAGTTTTATTGAAGAGACTTAGTCATAGGTGAGTGTTTTTTTGTGCAGTTTAACTGTGTTACTTTCTTTAACTCAAAAGCGCTGAAGAAAGGGCGTGAAAACTAGGATACATGAATACAATGTGTACCACTGAACCTTACAGTCATGTGTTTGAAATTGTGTGTCTGAAACACGGTGTGAGTTCAAGCTTTGACCCGTAAAATATATATGAAAAGCAAGCAGCAGTAAGACAGTTTTTGTAGCAATCCAATTTTTCAGCTGTGAAAATTGCACCAAAAGTGCATTAAACAGCACTAATGGGCAACCAGGGGGGGTTGTACTTCTGAATATCGGCACCAACAATGTTGTGGTACAGGAATATCGAGGACAGAATATTGAGGGACAAAATATCGCAAAGGGAAGCTATGCCATCATCAGGGAGACGCAGGAGTTTGGTGCAAATCCATGTCTACAGGTCTTTGTAGATAAGGATTTGTGTCCAAATCCATGGGTGAATGTGCGGGAGTGCCCCGGCACCACCTATGGAACGCCGCCTTGGAGCAAGTAATGCAAGGCAGCACATTGAGGTGTGTTGCTTTGGGTTACAATCCCACGCAAATCGTGATTTGCATCGGATTGAACATACCAACACAAAAGTTTGCATCAGTTCTGAGCTACAAAGTAACACAAACCCAATGCACTATGCACAAGCTCAACTGTAAAACATGTAACTGCAAAATACTTGCCACTCACTTTGCACACAGAATGTAGAAGTTATCTCTGAAAGATTATCACAGGGGGACAAGACATACCATAGGTATGTGGATTTGAACCCTCCCCGAGAGGTACATATAAAAAAATGTCTGTGCCTTTGTATTGCAAATGAGGCAAAGGTAAGCTTTGCCACATTTTGTGAAGGGGGCTAGCTGCACTCTCAATGGGTTACACTTTACAAGACTAAGGGCCAGGTGTACGACCCGTTTTTGCATGCGCAAACGGGTTTGCGACCCGTTTGCGCATGCAAAAACCCACAGGGCCATGTACAATTCCTAAATAGCAAATCGCAATTTATTTGCGACACGCTATTTAGGAATTGTGAGTCGCGATAAGGAAAGTGGTGTTCCCTTCTTAATTGCGTCCTCAAATCAACGTACAAACGTTTTGTGACCGCAAATGCGGTCGCAAAAAACTCACAAATTACCACCCTCTTCAAGAGGGTGGTAATGCAGTCGCAATTTGGAAGGGGTACTTTGTGACTGTCTCTAAAAATATTTTTTAAGGGCGGCAGTGGTCCCAGGGACCACTACCTGCCCGTAAAAAATGAAACAAGGGCGATTCATTTTTTTTTTTTTTTTTTTAAGTACAGCCTGTTTACCTTTAAGGAAAATGTGCTGCATTTAAAAAAACAACCTGCTTTATTTAAAAGCAGTCCCAGACATGGTGGTCTTCTGAGCCCAGCAGGCCACCATACCTGGGAGGGCCTGTCATTCCCAATGGGCTCGCAAATTGCGAGTGGCTCATTAATATTAATGAGCCTCGCAATTTGCGACCCCATTGGGATTCGCAAACAGTGGTCAAAACACTGTTGTACATGCAAAATAGCGGCTCGCAAATTGTGAGTCGCAAAAGACTCGCAATTTGTGAGGCACTATGTTGCGTGTCGTACTTCTGGCCATTACAGTCTTGTGGTCTCGTGTGCTTACAGATATGGAGTCCACTGAATAAAACCGCAGAGGCAATCACCAGAAGTCAAATTGGGCTGAATGAAACACATTTCCATGTAACCTCCTTACACTTGGGCAGCATTTTCCATCCCTCAAGCCCGTCTATTCCTGCACAGTCATGGACAGACTTACCTTTGAGGTACATTAGGGACACCGCCAGTGCATCAATGCAGGTACCTTCTGAATGAATGCTCTGTGGATATGTTAAGATACAGATAGCAATTTTTGCAGCATGCCATATGACTGTTCAAGCCCCAATGGGCAAATCGTAACATGTTTAGCTGGCCCGGGGTGTTCTTTAAGGCACTAACCTCAAATCCAACAAAGTATGTAACCTACCATATTTATTAAATGGATATAAGTGTATTTTACAAAACACATGCTCCCTTCAGGGTCACAAATTATAGTACTGTTTTTTAGTGGTATGAAAATAGCACTCTGGTAGGAGGAACAATAGGGCTGGGGAATGTTAGTGTGCCTGTTTCCTTGGGGCATCACCACAATTTGACTGATAGCAATGGGTAAAAAAAGTTATTTGTCTAGAAAACAAGGGGATGCTAATGGACGTTATTGGACATTGTGTTTTCAAGAGACATGTGGCAATATGATGCACTACGTGGACCTGGTCAGATCATGAATATTCGTGAACTATTTAGAATGCACTGTATGCGGCAAAAACTTGACTTAAGCAACCTGTACTGTGCAACTCAGGGGCATTGAGAGTGTGGCATTTTCTGTTTATTTTAGCCTGCCCCATAGTTATATTTCACAATTCACATTTAAGACCTAATAAGGTCTCCACATTTTTGAAGTAACATTTTGGTGAAAAAGTCCAGATTTTGTAAAAAGCTCCAAAAATTCTAATATTCCCTAAATTACATTGCCATTTAATGTGCATATTTAAGGACAGATACATGGAGAGTACATGCTTGGCTTTTTAACAGGTTTTGTAATGAACAACAGGTTAAAAAGAACTAAAGCCATTCATTGTCAGAGATTCGGTTGTGACATCGGTACTAATTAAAGAACAGCCAGTTTGCGCAAAATATTAATGCGTGAAATACCATATACATGCATTCATGCTTATCTGCATAGCTTTTATTTTTAAAAAAAAACTGGCGTGAAAAATTGTTAGTCCTTATCTGAGTTACTTGTGGTTTTGCAGAAATTTATGGAAATTGAATAATGATTTGACCCTTTGGGCTCTTTAAAGGACTTGATAGTGATGCAAGGTAGGAAAGAAAGTATTGAAACAATGAGCTCTATAAAGAGCAGGAGAGTGAAACAAAGGTATTAGCATGGAAGGCTTTATGTTTCTGTTTGTTAACTGTAGGCTTGAAGAAGTCAGTGAATTATATCCCATTTGTGTTTTTCTATAGTTTCCACGCTCTTGACACATGAGGGATGCATTTTTGACAGCAGTGGAGTGCAACAGAACTGCGAGGGACAGCTAGTTGTGGGGGTGAAGGGCGATGTCTTCTGATCACACTTTGCACCCAGGGGAAGAAGCAGGGAAGGGGGCGTCCAAGAGAAAAATGCGGTATTAATAAGGTGGACATCTGAAATGGTTCTCAGTTTAGCCTGTGGCGACAGAAAGCATTACAGTAAAGGCATATTTTAGCAGAGGGGATGTGGCTTTAAAGTAAATACACAAATCAATCATACCTCCAGAGGGTAAAATACATTAACAATAAAAGAAATTATTAGCTTTGTTTAGTTCGACAAATCTTGTAACTTGCCTGACAAGAAAACGTACCAGATATTTGACATGTATGCTTGCGGAGAAGATGTGGCCTAACAGCCAGAGATAACGATTCTGGAACTTGGGAACCAAGTTCAACTCGGGAAGTGTGCTCAACACCCTGAAATTCGGATGGAAATTAATTGATACGCCCTTCCCCCAAGATAAATCTGAACCGAATTTTGCATTATGTAAATTGGTGTTCATGACAACTGCATTTTAACTGATAAAACTGCATAGCGCACAAACAATAATTTGTGTGAATATTTATCATTTGTGCCTCATCAAAATAAGTTTCTTAATTTGTTTTGACACTATGAATATGTTGTTTCCATCATACTTCAAAATTAAATGAAAAATGTGCTTCAATTGTGCTTTCCTAACTACTGATTGTGAGGTAAGTGGCTGTGAGACCTCACTGTGTAATATACCCACAATGCCATCTTTGGTCCAGTTAGGCTCATTTGTAAAACTTGTAGCTCAACCCTGGGTAGCTGTGGCTTTGAGAAGCAAGGCTTGAACAAAGGAACAAGTGCAAAGCATCTGGAAGTACTAAAACAATGAAATAACACAACACACAAGAAATCCAAACTCAGTTTATAGAAAGAGAGCTTATTGGTATGACTTTTTGGACACCAGAATGAACAAAATACACCAGAGGATTCCAAAGATATAGATTTGTAAGTAAAATGCAAATCACTGTTTTTAACTCAAAATTCCAACAAGCATTGGTAACTACAGTGGTTAGCGGAAATTTTGTAAAACTTCATAAATGTTCGACTACTCTGGCCCACTTTGCGCGACCTTCTCTGGCAAGACCTTCTCACCTTCAGGAGACACCTAAAGACCAGGCTGTTCGAGCAGTAGCAGCACCCCCCCCCCCACCCTCAGTGCCTTGAAACCCTTGCGGGTGAGTAGTGCGCTCTATAAATGTACTGATTGATTGATTGATTGGCAGGGAGTAGGCCAAGGGTGCCAGTAAGGATTTATTGGGACAGTTACCTTGTCACCAAAGCAGTCTCAAGTCCAGTTCCAGGCTCTATAGATGAACCGCTGTAGACATTAATGGTGTGGTCCTGATTCAAGGGATACGGGATCCTGAAGATGCTGTAAGAAGTTGAGTGTGCTGTGTGGTTGACGGGGGACTTCCTCAGCCTGCTCCCTGGTCCACGGTTTTGATGGGGTGAATTTGGCCACTCCAAGTCCTCTCCAACTCAAAGTTCATTGCCAGTGAATTAATGGTCTCCAGTCACAGCAAAACAAGCAGTTCCCTTTGGTGAATGTTACTGTCCATCTTTGGCAACCAAACTGCTCTCTGACTCCCCTTCTCGGTCAGCATACTCGAGTGCAACTTTTGAGCATGGGACTTGGTCACCTTTTTCTACACGTTGGTGGTCAGTGTCATTCAACCGATTGAGGGTACTGACTGCCATGCCCAGCACCTCAGCTTTTGTGGTCCTGGTGCTGTAACAGGAAGTCAACGAACTGAATCTTGAAGTTCAACTTTTCTGTCTGGGGTTCAGGAGTGTATTTTCCCTGAGCTCGTCACCACAGGCACAGTCCACGCTTTACTAGTCCAAAGATCAGAAGGTGCAGGCGAGTGGTTGGTGCTGCCTCTCTTGCCAGGTCCAAGGAACAGCAGGGCTGTCCTCTGTTGGTCCTCTGTCCAGTCCAGATATGATCTAAGGTGTGGGTGCCAGTGGTGACTTATTTATACCCAGAAAGTGCCTTCAGGGGATGTGGTGGTTACTAGCCAATGGGCTACCGGGAACTTTTCTACCTGATGATTACTTCCTGCAATGTGTGGCATCTACCTATTCCAGAGTGCACTATTCTACCCACTCTCAAGAAGGCTGAATCCTTATCTTGGTGTACGGAGCTTAGTAGCCCACCCTAGAAGTATGACTACCTAAGGGCTACACACCTACATAAAGAATGGTTTGGCAACTGTCCACAACACCAACCCGTCTACCTGAAAAAAAGAATAGTCCCTCTCATGTGTGTCCACCATTTGCCCTCCAGAGTAGTTTTACCTTTGAAGCTCCTCTTTTGGACTCACACCCTGTGCAGGTTTCTACGAAGGAGAGGTAACACCTCCTTCAGTGCCAGGACTCTTTTGCTCCAGCTCCTAGAAGTCGTCCACACTTCTCCCCAGGAGGGCAGTATCCTGTCTTGTGACCAGCATGTTCGAATGGCCACTGGAAAACATAAGCAACATAGTGGCAACTTTCTAAAAGCTGCATTTCTTTTCTTTTTTTTTCCTCATATGACCTCCAGAGCAACTGTCGCCTCTCGACCTGTCCCACCACTGGCGCACATGACTATTTAGTGGTACTTAGTCTTCAGCTGAAGTATTCCAAACAGGGGGATACCCGTTTATACTCAACTTGAGCTGACCCAGAGGTGTTAATCATTGGAAAATACCTAAAGAAAGTACAGGCCTTGGTTGACCCAGAAGCCCTGAGGAGAGGTCATCCAAACAATTCCAAAACGAGCCGTTGTCGGGCCTTGCCCTGGAAACGTTAACACTCTGATCTATAGCTCGGTAATACTTGACAGAGTTCCACCAAGCATTCCAGCTAGGGGGGGGATTCCTGACGCCACAGCAAACAGATCTCTCTCCTGGCCAGTAAAGTCAAATAGAATATCAATTTATGTTGGGGTCCAAGGTGATCTCGAGACTCACCCAGCTTAGGCACAAAACCAAAAAGAATAAGAATTGGGCTTACCTCCACTTCCGCACCCATGACCATGGAAATAGTCTTACCCACATCTGACCAGAATTCAAGTATTTTAGGGCAGGATACAAATATGTGGACATCATCCGCCTTCTGAAATCCGCACCGCCAGCATTTAGCTTCTCCTCCACCCTTCAGTTTAGAAATTTTAAAAGGGTGCCAGTATATCCTGTGGAGTATGAAGAAATGATTCCTTCTGAGTGCAGCAGATTTAACCACGGAATAAAGCAGATCATTAGATACTTGCCATAACTCTTTCCAGTCCTCGCTTGGCAAGTCGTTCTCCCAGACCTGGTAAGGCTTTTCCGACCCCCGTTCTACTGCAGCCAGAAAATAGTTGTACCATAAAGCAACTTCTTTCTTCCTCGGACTCTGAATTTGCAGGTCCCTTTCCATGAAGTTTTCCTCACAAGACAACCAGATTTGGGAACTACACCAAGAGGAGAGCTGGTAGTATTTGAATCTGGACAACGTTCCTTTTGTGATATGGTGCCAGACCTCCCATGGAAGACATTTACTATCCACTACCAATTCTCCCCAATGGAGGACTCCTGCTACTATCAGGGGCTGAGCTAAAGCATCCAAGAGGCACTCGGGAGTTCCAGGTGAGTCCCACACCGGAGCCCATTCACTATAATAAGAAAGCCCCAAACAGGTTCGACAATCTGACCAAAGCTTGGCCGCCATACGTAGCGTCTTCAGCCGGACCTTTTTATAGAATTTTGGAGAAATGAATTTATACATAAAACCATGCTCCTCTGAGCCCACCAGCATAGCTTTAAACATTTTACCAATCATTGAAGTATCCGGTGTGTGCAGAAGCATCCTGACATTTTTCAGCTGATAGGCCCAGCAGTAAAGCTGAAAATCTGGTAAACCCATACCACCCTGTTTTAGTTTGTGCCTAAGTTTTTTCCAGGACAGCCTAATCCCTTTTCCTGCCCAAATAAAAGACGAAATCCTGCCCTGAATTTTAAGAATCTCGGCTCTTGGGAATTCTAAAGGGATATTATTAAGGAGATAGGCATACTTTGGAAGAATACACATTTTAACCAAATCGGCCCGGCCATAGTGGGATATAGGGATGTTCTGCCATCTTTTTAACAGAGAGTCAACTTCCTTTGAAACTCTATCAAGGTTAACCTTTGGAATTTTCCTGGGATCGTGAGTTATTATGATTCCGAGATATCTGAGTTCTATCGCAGATGGGTGAACATGATTAACAATGTTCCAAGCCATAACCTCAGTCTTAACTTTATTTATTTCATAGCCCGATAATTTCCCATAGTTTTGAGTTTCAAGTATAAGTTCATATAAGGTACTGTCCACATTAGAAGAAAACACAACGAGATCATCTGCATATAAGGCTAATTTCCTGCTATACCCACCAGATTCAAAAGGAGCAATTCTATTATTTAATCTTAATCTTTCGAGCTAAAGGCTCAATATAAATATCAAATAAGATGGGGGATAGAGGGCAGCCATGCCTAGTACCACGTTCTATATTGACAATAGAGGAGAGATTACCATTGACTAATATCCGGGCCCGAGGAGTATATATATATATATTTTTTTTTTATAACATCTCTAAAGCCAGGAGTAAAATCCATAACCTTCAGGGTTCTATCTAAAAAGTGCCAATTCACACGATCGAAGGCTTTAGCCGCATCGACCGTGATGATTGACAAAGGAAGACCCCCGGATAAAGCCAGATCCACTGTACCAACTAAGGTATATACCAAATCTAACATTTGTCTACCTGGAAGGAAGCCCTTTTGATCTTCATGGATTATTTGGGGTGCAATTTTACAAAGTCGTTTGTTCATTATGCCTGCAAAAACCTTATAATCAACATTTAATACGGAAATTGGGCTATACGATTGACACTGGAAGGGGTCCTTCCCAGGCTTCAAAATCAGGGTAATAACCGCGTCAGACCATTAATCTGGCAAAGGGGATGTACCCTTTAATATTTCATTGAACAGATTTGACCAAACTGGGATAATTTCATCCTTCAGAATCGAATACACCTCCATCGGGATCGCATCGGGGCCTGCTGCTTTCCCCTTTTTAACTACCTCAAACACTTCCAAAATCTCAGCCCCTGTTATTTACGAAAGGAGGAATTGTTGACTAGACTCAGTTAATCTCGGGAGGTGTTTTTGTTCCAGCCATCTATCAATGCACCCCTCTGACACCTAGAGATCTTCGTGGTAAAGATCTTGAAAGAACCCCGTAAAGGCCTGTTCTATTTTATCTTTTCCCACGATGAGTTGTGAACCCACTTTAATCTTGCTGATATACGTATTAGCTCTATCGATCCGTGATTTAATAGCAAGGAGCTTACCACAGTTCTCCCCTTGATCGAACTCACGCATTTTACTTATCTCCCACTTTTGATGTAAGATTTCTTATGTCTTAAGTTAAAATTTTAACTGCCGCTCCTCCACTTTCTTTACCCAATATTCTCTCTCTGGATCGTCATGAGGTCTTACTTTCAAATCAGTTTCAGCCTTCGCTACCTGTTGCTCCAACTTAACCAAATCTTCCCTCTCTGACCTGGCCCACCCAATTACCGCCCCTTTTAAAATCCCCCTCAACCAGGCCTTGAAAGTGTCCCAGACGATATGTTGGGGGGCAGACCCTAAATTGTCATGGAAAAAGGTGACAGTTTCAGACTTCAAAAGGCCAGGAGTGGAAGATAACAGGAGAAACCTTCTATTTAATATCCATCTCCTTAAACAGTGATCCAGAGGGAACTCTAACTTAAATGCCATGGCACCATGGTCCGATAAGTGAATGGGCAGATATTTAATTAAGCTCACCTTATGAGATTCCGCCTGATTGATAAACACATAGTCTATCCTGGAATAGTGGGAGTTCTTTTTACTATAGAAAGAGTACTGTCTAAGATCACCATGTTTTTTCCTCCACAAATCACATAAATTAAAAATTTTCAAAATATTCATCAAGTGAGCTTTGGCCCGAGGGGCTGCAATATGAGTTCGGGGGGAGGATCTATCGAGGTTATTGTCTAAAAGTCACTAGCCAGGATCAAAGGAGCATCAAAATCTGCAAGGGCCAAACAAAGGTTATACAAAGGGGAAATATCGTCTTCATTAGGCCCGTAGTAACTCACTAGCGTGTAATTAACCCTTTTAAATTTGATTTCGACAATAACCCAACGTCCTCTGCTATCTAGCTGAGACTTAATAAGCTCAACTCCCGAGTTCATTTTTAATATTATAGCAACCCTCTAAGAGCAACATTGCTGATCTGAAGCGATGATTTTATCCACCCATTTTTGTTTGCCAAATAATACCTTACATTCTGCGAGCAAAAGATGAGTCTCCTGGATCAAGAGCAGTTTAGCTGAACTGTTTCTTAAATACTGCAAAATCAAACGTTGCCTTCTTCTAACTCTCAAACGATTAACATTCCAGTTAAGCCACTCAAGATATTGATTCCCACTACGAGCAAAGCTATCCCCCATCATAGCACATAATCCATTCTCTGTAGTTGCTACTAGAGGTTATAATGTCACATGAATTTAATAAATATATAATTGTTTTTTATTTTTTCCCAATGCTCCCCACCAAACTCTGTGAAAACCCCCTCTGGCCTCCATGACCATGACCACCCAGCCACCCACCCCACACCCAACGGGAACCCTCCCGGCTACCAGTTGGCAATAGATATTGCCCTATGACCCAGAAACCCATAGCCTAGCTCCTTATAATGAAAAATAATAACAAAAAAAACTCTTAGGAGCTGAATCAAGAATCTTACACTGTGGAATTGTACTTTGCAAGGAAGCTGTCCACCTCCTCCGGGAACCTAAAATGATACATTTTATTCGCAAGGACCACTTTCAAAAAAGCAGGGAACCGCAGCTGCACCAAAAGCTGCATTTCTTTAAGATTTACATTAAATTTAGCTTGGGCATCAAGTTTGGTTTAATATAACTTTTTTGTTTACCTTGAAGTACCAATGTTAGTAGTCCATTCAGCCATTAGTACATCTGAGTTGTCAGACTGTAAGTGTGTACTCGCCAGTGGGGCTACTAGACTTTCTGCAGTAAAAATGACAAGTTGAGGTTTTTACTGTTAGGACATATAACGATTAATTTCCTACTTTTCAATATAAGGCACCCTGTCTTGGAACTTGATAGCCATGCTGTAGGGGTTATTTATATATATTAAAAAGGGAGGTGTGGTTTTTGCTTTTAGTTCGCGAAGGCGAGATAGCAGTTTAAAACTGCTCGGCAGGCTGTGAGACATGTTTTCCCATTGTCACATCCAAGGTGGCACAATACGAGCTGCAGCCTTTGTGGGACACTGTGACTTGCAGGCCCAGGGTACCCCTGGCACCATATGCTATGGACTTGTATGTAAGTAAAGTTATACCAATTGGGTATAAGCCAATCAAACATATAGTTTTAGGGGTCAGAGCACTGTCACTGAGATTTGGTTAGCAGGCCTCAGTGCACTTTCAGAGTTGAAAAACCTGCTGCATTGGTCCAAACTTTAGGGATGATCATGCATTAAGAGGCTTTTCCTTACACTGATATATTCTGAAATATTTGTATAGATTATTTACAGAAATGTGAATTTTACTGTATGTTAGAAAAAAATTGATATATCACAGCCTTTACTTTCACAATCACTCGGGAGCGAATCTAAATCCATTGTTATTTTGCACACTCTGTCACCTCAGTTTAGACAAAGGTAAATGCAAATCTTCGTGACCCTGCTCCAATCAGAACAGTCCAAACCTAACTGCCAAGCCAGGTCCTTCCTGAGCCAGTTTAGGCAGTTCGGGCTGGACTGTTCTGATTGGAGCAGGATCAAGACTGATTTGCATATAGCTGGGTCCAAATTGAGATGAAATAGTGTGCAAATTAATGATGGATTGGGATGTGGCCTCTAGCAATTACCAGTGGCTGAGCTTAATCCAGGTAGTCCATCCATCACTGAGCTTAATCCAAGTAGTCCATCCATCACTTTTTTGTATACTTTAGTGTGTTGCCTTAAGTGGGACGGGTATGCCCTAATGTTGGTCCCATCCACACTGTGTCACTGGAAAAAAGCTGTACCCGGATGAGGAGCCAATACCTAGGGCAAACTGATCCTGGGTTGCTTGTGTTCCAGTTCAGGGAGGACCTGGCTTTGCAGTTTTGGCTGGACTGTTCCGATTGGAGCCAGGTCAAGACAGATTTACATATATCCGGGTCCAAACTGAGGTGGCATAGTGTGCAAAATAACAATGGATTGGCATGCGGCCTGAGTAATAACCAGTGGCTGAGATTAATTCAAGCATTCCATCCATCACTTTTTTGCATACTTCAGTCTGTCCGTGAAGGCACAGTAAATGCCACAAGATAAAAAAATTGAAAGGCAGCTTTATTGCTCATTCGCTTTCTTAACTCCAGCATGTTTATTTCGGGGGTGCAACAGCACTTTCGGCACCCCTTCTTCTAGCATCTGTAGCTCCAAAGCAGTTGGGACATGTTTGTGCTATCAAAAAAACTTTCAGTGAAGTGGATACCTTGCGATATCCCTAATTCATAGAACATTCGGAGTGAACCATTATAATTCCTAGATTTACTATCCTTCATGAAGGAGAGCGCCAGGTCAAAAATTGTTGGGCAGTGGAAATGTTAAAAATGTGTGCAGTACCAGATAACATAAGGCAGCACATTACGGATGTCATCTGGGACGTAAGCACAAAAGCAGCGTGTTTTGCAGGTGCTCAGCCATGCTCTACTCTATAATGGAAAGCCAGTGGTGACTAGCATGAGATTTGTATTTGAGGGACAGATTGTAGTATAAATAAGCCATATACAATGTGTGATTTTATATAAATCACAAGTTATGCCTAGATATATCATATCCTAGTTCCCCTCAGTACATATTTATTTTTTGATACGTAGTCTTGTTTGTGGAACTTGCAAAGCACCTTGAAAAGAACTGTTACAGCTTTTGATAAAGGAATATCTAGAAATTTGTGTTATTTAACCTAAGGAACAGTAATTCTGGAGTTTGCTCTCATAGTGGAAACAACCAGTGTTTTCTTGTATGAAATGTAAAAACAATTCTTCGGGAACTGTTCATTAAACTTTTTCCTTCCAGGTCTCCTTTCCTGCAGTACCCTCCCTAACTTCCCTTTCCCCCACTTAGCCACATCGATGCTATGGTGAAAAACAAAACTCATTGCTGGTACTGCCAGAAGGACGGCATCTTGAGGCATCGATTCCGAGGAACTGGGCCTGACAAGCACAGCAAATATTACATATTTCTTTTTGGAAGAGATTGCAAAATCTATCAATTCATCATATTACAAATTAGCAGCAATCCTTTACATCACCCATATTTCAAAACGTTTTGCAGCTCAGTTTGTGACACTGCATCAATCTGCCCCAATTTTCCCTGAATGAAGCAGGAATTTTACACACGGCCAAAATGTTTCAATATTTCAGGCAGAGACTTGGCTTTCCAGCATAATACTGTGGTCTGATATAGGTCTTACACTATACTGTTACATAAACTTCACAAACATCAATAAGTCTTATATTTTGGTAGCAGTTCTATGCAGGGTAAAAATGTTTTCACATTTTATGTACCGGTTTCACTTTGAACACAATATTCTCATCTCACACAAGCCTTTTATGAATGAGTTATCTATTCAAAACCATTCTTTAGCCTAAGAAATGTACTGCATGGGCCTGACCTTAATGCATTGTTCTAATCCTTTTATGCTTAATATTTTAGATCGCCATTGTTCAAATGTGGTGCTAACTATGCTTTCCAGTTTTGCAGGAATATAGACCTCGCATTGAATGTAGCCATAAGACTTTTTGTCTTATGTCCCATATTAAAATTAACATCCAGTGTAAACCCCAATATTATGTGCTGCGGGTCATTCGGGAAGTCGATAATAACCATGTGCCAGCAATAGTTCCATATGGAAGCCCAGTATTCCATGAGCTTCGGCTATTTCTAGATAAGTCCAACTGCCGTCACCGTCCATCGAGCACCTAAAACATTTTGATCGGTATCTGAGGATTAATTTTTTTCTGACATGCTGGTGCCCTATATAGCAACCATTTGGTATAGAACTGCATGAAGTGGAGATTCACCCCCTTTAGTAAGGACATTTTATATAGGTTTATCTTATTTGAAGACTCATCTGCAATAAACAAATCCTCTTTTGACTGATATCTCTGTTGAGATTTACTGAAGACAACAACTTCTTTCAATTTTAAAAGTGTAGCTTTCCAATACTTTACGGATCTGTGTGTGCTTGTTTCTATCAAATCTTTCACTAGATCCAATCTATTCCTTATCATTCTAGGATCTAACCCCTTTAAAAGGTGTACCATTTGGATAAAAGACCATTGAATGGGTACTTTCAAATACCTGTTACTTGGTTCTGTATCAGACCACACTTTCCATGTTTTGAAAAATAGAAAATCACTGATGGTTCAGTATCTGTACATTTTCCATCTATGGATGTTTTTTTAATCAAAAATGCTATAAAGTCCTGTTGAGATATCGGCTAATCTGGTCAATCCATTAATGCCTGGTATGGCATAATAGCTAAACAGCTGTTACTTTCGACAACAAGCATATATCAGACCATTTTAAGTGAGTTGGTCAAGCATCAAAAATTGTGTATCTTACATTCCTGTGAAATAGAATCTAAAAATAAGCCATCGATTTGACTTTCAGCCGCTTGAGTATTACAAAAACAATTAAAAACAGTGTGTTAAGCTCACAAAGTAGTACTCTCTCAAAGTTGGTAGAGCCAAACCCCCACCTATTGGCAGCCTAAACAGAATGTTTAATGCTACTCTAGGCACTTTATTGGCCTAAATAAAAGTAGAGAACAGTCCTTCAACTTCTTTGAAGAACTTAATCTGCAACACACAAGGCAAAGCTGTGAATAAAACATTAAATAGTGGTAGGACTGACATACAAATCAGCGCAATTCTGCCCATTATAGATATTGGTAGATGCGTCCATTTCAAAAATAACAATTTAATTTTCCCGATTAGCGGTACATAGTTTAGCACAAAAAGATCTTCTATATCTTCCGTTGTGTATATGCCCAAATATCTCTTGGGTTTTTGATTTACAAGGGGCCGGAGTTCTAACGGTAAATTGTCTATAGTGCAAGTACATTAAAAAAATCAGTTTTCAATCTATTGATATTATATGCCGACCAACTGAAATAATTGAAAAATATTTTATTTTAAATTCTGGATTTCCAAGCCAGGCTTTAAAAAAAGTTCTATGTTGTCTGTGTACAATTTAATTTTAGGCAGCCTACTATCATGTGTCTCTATTTTCCTGTCTTCACTTATAGCTTTGGCAAGTGGTTAATTGAAAATAACAAATAATATGAGGGAGGGAAGGCATCCCTGCCTTGTCTCCTGATTGGCCTTGCATGTAACAATAGCTACCAAATTCACTATTAATTGTGCTAGTGCCCCCTGATACATCTTAGATTAACCTGTATAAAATTTCTAGGAAAGCCACATTTCTGTAAAATGTAAAAAAGAATCCGCCAGGCCTTTTCGGCGTCTAGTACTAGAGCTTGTGCAGGGACCTGCTCCTGCTCAAAACAATTCAACGTTTCAATTACAAAATCTGTATTATTGGACAACTGCCTTCCTTACATAAAACCCCACTGATTGCTATTGAATAATTTTCCGACTACCTTGTTCATTCGTTTAGCGAATAGTTTCATTATCATTTTATACTCAGTATTTAAATGGTAGATCGCTGTATATGAATTGGTATTCTCAGGACTGTTGTCCTTTTTAAGAAAGTTTATTGTAATGACTGTATTGAATGACGGTGGAATATTACCCCCATTCAAAATACAGGTAGCAAGTTTCAAAATCTGTTGTTTCAAGGCTGGTAGAAACTTTAAAAACAAATCTACAGTAATATCATCCTCCCCACAGGCCTTCCCATTAGCTGACGATTTGATTGCTTCATCTACTTCAGCTAAGGAGAATAAGCTCACCAGAGCCTGACCTGGTCTTTGTCTCAACTTAGGGATGGGGATTTTACCTCAAAAAGATCATAGCTGTTCTACATCGACCACCTGCTATATTCATAGTCGTAATGCCTCCGAAACATATCCTGCATCATTTTAGGGTCAGAGATCAGAGTGTTTGTCTTTTCATTATTAAATGACGTAATGGTATTCTGTGTCGTCCTTTCCCGAACCTGCCAGGACCTGTTCATCATAATTATCTTGCATCTGTTGTCTAGCTTTCCTAAATGCCTGTTTGTTGATGGGTATTTTATGACATAGAAACCTTTCAGTGGCCTGTTTTAATTCATTTTCTAGAACTATTCTTTTCTCAGTAAGTCTCCTTTTCTCTACTATTTTTCTCAATGTTATGTGAGCATGCATTGTTGCTTTAAATGCATATCTGACCATTTCTATACTAGCAGTGTTATTATTAAGGTCAAAACAGCAAGCTTTCTTATTCCGAATTTCTTGAACCCAAGATTCGTCTTATAGTTTCACTTTGTTTAAAAACCATCTACGCATAGGTCTATTGAGCTTTAGCCCAGTCACAAACATTTCAACTAGTGAATGGTCCGAGAAGCTGTTTGTTATGTGGCTATATTTATGTATTAGTATCAAAAGGAGAGTGTGGATTGGAGAGCTAGTCCTTATCCCCTAGGTTATATGTTAAATCAATGAGAACTAGTCTGTCAAGACGTGATGAGAAACTCAAAGCTGTGTGTTGTTACCAGAAAGAAGAAATCTTCTTTCTTTATGAAGCCCTCACCCACCAACCTAGTTGGTGGCATGCTTCATCATTGGACCCACCTGGTGACACCGAGTATGTCCCTGGTGTGCTACAACGCCTGTGTTACAGCGGAGCTGGTATACTTACTGAGTGTGCAGTGTG
Organism: Triturus cristatus; assembly: GCF_964204655.1. NCBI lineage: Eukaryota > Metazoa > Chordata > Amphibia > Caudata > Salamandridae > Triturus > Triturus cristatus. The sequence continues at coordinate 608,761,660 of NC_140591.1, read as the reverse complement.
GGTGAAGTGAAAGTGAGATTTAAAAACTGTCCAGTGGTCCCATTATCCAAAGGGATTCATTTTAATGTTTGGGCCTCTGGTAGCAGTAAAAGCAAGGCAGCGGATGTAGGTGGAGTTGTATTTAGGGGACTCCTGCATCCTGTGAGTGGTCTACATGTTTCAGCCAGGCCTTTCCTCAGGACTTATAAATGTGAAAAGTGTGATCTATACTCACTCTTGTGTATAGATCAAAGTATGTGTGGCACACACTAAGGTGCCCTATATGTGAAAAGGCAGTTCTTTCTCAAAGCATTCCTGTACATACAAACATAAAGGACAAACACACAGATAGCTAGTTTTAAGCACGGTGGCTGAATCACATCAATAATTAATAGCCGCAGTGTTAGTGGTAAAAGCGATAACGGCACAGTGGAAACTTCGTGGTAATATTGGGTGATAACTACCGGGATATGCGCTATTGTGTGTGGTAAAGCACATAATGAGTGAGAATAGTAAAAAGGGGGTTATTCTCACAATAGCGATTAGCTACGAGTTCCCCACGAGATTCCGGCAGAGGTACTGGCACTGTGGTGGGGAGAAAAAAGAAGGGGGCGTGGTTGCCCTTTGTAAAACCTGAAAAGCAAAAGGTCTTAACCTGTTCGTAGCGGGAGAGCTGTATCTCGTGGTCTACTTACTACATGAATGCCCAGGACCTATAGGAACACCTCTGTTGCTGCTTCGGATCTCCGTTGATAGTGGAGGCAGGAGATCTAGCTGTTTAAGTACCATCGCGGTTGCTCAGCTGTCTCGCGTGATCCGGTACATGTGAGTAGCGTCTATTGGAAGAAAAGACATAGACAAGAGACTACGCGTTCTAGGTTGGGCCTGTACTAGTGAGGTGGTCGGTTGTCATGGAGACTGAACCGCAGCCGCGGCCCGTGGAGGTTGTTCTGTGGGGCGGAAAGGCGGGGCGGGGAAGGGGCAGGGTGGGGGGTACTAAAAACCGGAATATGGATAATTGGAGGTAAGTAAACAATTAAATAAATAAAACGAATTTCGTAGCGCGCGATGCATCGCAATTTGCGATGCATGGCGCGAAACAAAATTTGTTTTATTTATTTAATTGTTTACTTACCTCCAATTATCCATATTCCGGTTTTTAGTACCCCCCACCCTGCCCCTCCCCCGCCTCGCCTTTCGCCCCACGGAACACCCTCCACGGGCCGCGGCTGCTGAACCGCCTAGTTCATACAGGTCCTGGGCATTCATGTAGTAAGTAGACCACGAGGCACAGCTCTCCCGCTGTGTGTTTGTTTGTCCTTTCTCAAAATATTTCATAAAGATGGGGGAATTTAAATAAAATGAAAAACATAGTGATTCCAACTGCACATACATACATCATTTTCATGGGCCGCACGGATCGCCATGTGAACCATGATTTAAACGTGCCATATTTTCTGCAGGTTGTTAATGACCGTATAACTAAAGCAGTACACATTTACAGGTTATAAGCAGAAGGGTTTATTTCCCACACTGAGTAATCTGTTAATACAAACTTAAGGGAGAGCAGGCTTTTTAGTTCGAAGTCTACTAGTCTGGTTTGCAAAGACATCTTGGGGACTTCTGAAAGCTGACCTAAGAATGCATTCGGCCAATTGCTTACCACTGGCTTTGTGGATTGTAGCGCACATTTGCTTGCTTTCTATTTGCTGGCTTTATTTGTTTTAGGCTGTTCAGCATGTCTTTGTCCCACCTGTGGAGCATCCCCTGTTCACCATCGCTCCTTTTATTCTTCCACGAGTGCTCACATTCTGCAACAGGCCTTTAAATTTTGTTCTTATCTGGTCACATTTGGTGTGCATTCAAAAACAGAGGTCTAATGTCTTCTGAGGGAGCTTGGTGTTTACTTTTATTTTTCTGACTTCAAAGTGAGAGGATTTAGGTGCCAATCATGCTGAGATGTAAGGCAGTAGGGTGTTATTTTTTTCTAGCACACAACAAAATGTAAATGTCTGTAAATTAACTCTGCAAATACTTCAGAATGTATCAGAATTAGGAAAGCACAAATGAAGCTCATTATTTTGTAATTTCGAAGTGTGGCGGAAACAAATATTATAATAAGATCAAAACAAATCAATATACTTGATGATGCCATTTCCACACATTATTGTTTGTGTGCTGTATAGTTTTATAAATAAAACTGTATGTGTATGTGAATGTACTGGTCATTTTAATTGAAAATGTGTTGTCTGTAACGGCGGTGTGCTATCACACCAAGCATACTCTACTCTACACAACCTCAATCTACAGTACTCTACTACACTTTACACCAGTCCACTCCACAACACTCTACTACATGACACACTACAAGACTCTACTCCTCTACGCTATACTGCTGTACTCTGTACCACTCCACTCTACTCTACTCTATGCCACTCTACTCTATTCTATGCCACTCTGCTCTACGACACTCTATGCCACTCCACTTTATGACACTCCACTCTATGGTACTCCTCTCTACGACACTACGGTCTACGACACTCCACTCTATGCCACTCTACAACACTCCACTATACAACACTTTATGCCACTTTACTCCACTCTATGCCACTTTACCCCATTCTAAGCCACTCTAAGGCACTATACTCCACTCTGCGCTATGCCTCTCCACTTCACTCTAGGGAACAACACTTCACTCTGTGGCATTCTACTCTACAACACTTTACTCCACTCTATGCTATGGCAGTCTACATCACTCTACTCCGCTCCACTTTGCTCCACTCTATGCCACTCTGTGTCACTCCACTCTATGATACTCTGGGGCACTCTACTCCATACCACTCTATGCCCCTCCACTCTACAACATGCCACTCTATACCACTTCACTCCATAAAACTCTGCCCTACACCACTCTACTCTATTCTATGACACTCCACTCTATGCCACTCTACAACACTCCACTTCACAACACTTTATGCCACTTTACTCCACCCTATGCCACTTTACTCCACTCTGTGCTATGCCTCTCTACTCCACTCTAGGTCACTCTGCAACACCACACTCTATGCCTCTCCACCCCTCTCCACTCCATTCTATGCCACCCCACTCTACACCACTCCACTCTGTGCCACTTCACTCTATACAACTCTGCTCTATGACACTCCATGCCACTCTACTCCACTCAACTCAATGACACTCTTCTCCACTCTATGCCACTCTATGACACTTAATGACACTCTATACCACTTAACTCTAGACCACTCTTCTCCACTGTATGACACTCCACTCTACAACACTCTACTCTACACTCCCAACACAATACTCCATGATACTCCACTCCACCATACCCCACTCCACTCAACTCCACTCCACTCCACAATTCTCCATTCCATTCTACTCTATGAAACTCCACTCCAGTGTACACCACCCCACTCTACAACTCTACATCACTTCCCGATAGCCCACTCTACTCCACTCTATGCCACTCTACGATCCTCCACTCTATGACCCTCCACTCTACGGCACACCAAGACACTCTACTCCATCCTATTGCACTCCACTCTAATTCACTTTACTCCACTCTACGCTAGGCCACTCCACTTTACGGCACTCCACTTCACTCTATGGCACTCCAGTCTACTCCACTCTATGGCACTTCACTCTGCGACATTTTACTCTATGACACTTTACTCCACTCTTTGCTATGCCACTCTACTTACGTCCACTCTGCATCACTCCACTCTATGACACTTTACTTCCCTCTACACCACTCCACTCTATGCCACTCTACTCCACTCCATGACACCCCACTCTACTCTGCTCTATGCCCCTCACTCTACGACATGGCACTCTACTCCACTCTCTGTCACTCATGGCACTCTATGCCACTTTACACCACTCTACTCCACTTTACTCCACTCTATGCCACTCTACTCCACTCCATACCACTCTACGGCCCTCCACTATACAACCTTCAACAGTGCCACCCACTCTACAACACTCTACTCTACAACCTTTCTTGACGCTCTACTCCACTATATGCCACTCCACTCCCCTCTACACCCCTCAATACCACTCCACTTTCCTCTACACCACTCCAATCCACTCTACGCCACTCTTCTCCACCCCACTCCCCTCTACCCCACGCCACTCTACACCATTCTACTCCAGTTGATACCACTCCACGCCACTCTATGCTGCTCCATGACACACTGCTTCACTCTATGACACTTTACTCCACTCAGTACTATGCCACTCTATGCTCCTTCACTCTACCACACTCTACTCCACTTTACAACACTGTACAACACTCTACTCCACTCTATGCCACAACACTCTATGCCCGCCTACTCTACTCTATGCCCCTACACTCCCCTCCACTCTGAGTCTACTCTATGCCACTTTTCTTCACTTTACTCTACATTACTCCACTCTACTCCACTTAACTCTAGACCACTCCATAACACTCCACTCGATGACACTCCACTCTATGACACTCCACTCTACGACACTCCACTCTACGACACTCTGTTCCACTCTACGACACTCCACTCTATGTCACTCTTTGACACTCTATCCCACTCCACACACACTCAGCCATGTTATAACACTCTGCGACACTCTACTCTACTTCTCTCTACTCCACTCCATTCAACTGGCCAAACTACTCTACCCTACGCCACTCCACGCCTCTCTCCTCTATGCCATAAACCTTTACCCATTATGAACAGCAGTCATGCTGGAGTACAACATAGCTAAAACACATCTGCAAAGCCAATAGCTCCTGCATAGGCGAGACTTATTGGCTTTGCCAATGCTTGCTTTTAATAAGAAAAGCTAAGTCTTGAGATTTAAAAACACATCACACTTACCATCTCTCAATGTAAGCACGCCATTTTACTAACTCTTCCTGCTCGAAAAAATACAGAGGAGCCATTCCAAGGTATCCATTTTCTACACTACTCAGGCAAAAATACCTCTGCACATGGCATCTGGACGCAGAACTGTTCTGATAAGGAATATCAGGTCCTCCCATTTGACGCACATTCCAGCCTCCTCCATAAACACAATCGCTGTCAATGTACTCTTGTTTTCTAAGGGCTGTTCCTCTCTCTGCCTTTTTCAGGCCATTTTGCTATGTTGAGATAGTTTGATCAAACCTACCCTCTCAACAGAGATCATTATTTCCTCTTCAGCTTTGTTTACAGGGTTAAAAATAACTACAAAATCAAAGTGGGAAAAAAGCATGGCACATTTTTATCACTGTTACAATTAAACACTGATGAAATAGTATTAAATAAGCCCATAACCTACATTTTGGATGTATTAATTTACTGAAAACACACATTGATGTCCACATCATGACTGCGTTGTTCCCAATACTGATTGATTGCCCTTCTCGAGCTCAGATCACCGCTCATTGTTTTCTAAACACTCCTCCCCCTCCCCTTCTGGCACGATGAGCCAGATTTATTTAGGGATGAAACTATTAGGAACACAATTGGTGAATTAATGTCATGAGGACTGCTGCTGGCAGCTCATCCATTTTTGATATGCCACTCGGACAAATGAAACACACGCCACCCAGAACAAGGAGACCTTTTGACACTTCAAAGCAAACCCCTATGGGTGGCTGCCTCTTGAAGCCGCCCTAAACTGGCTGCATCCCGCAGCTGGAGGCTGCCACTGTCTCATTAACCCCTAAACAGGCCCTGCATGAGACTCGCTTTTCAGATGTAATTATGCCACGCGCTCCTGTTATGCTGCACTGAATAGTAACACTGTCACCCGCACATTATAAACATCCCGCCTAATTGAAAAGCAGATTAGGCTCTCGTGTTAATTAGCCCAAAAGCCCGCCTCCTTGCATGCATTATGATTGCCTCTTAAATACTGGGGATGCCGCAATCCCTCAGAAAGACAAGGCAGGCTTAATTGCAATAACCTGCAAATTAAGTTTAATTTACTTTAAATTTACCGGTTTAGCGGGCTCATTTGATGGTGTTAATGTGCAAGCAAATTAATTATCCGAATTAGTCATGGCTGGTTGAGTTCTGCAGCAGAATACATTGTACAGTGGCCTATTAATAAGAGGCAAACAGGGCAGGATTAATGAGGGGATTATGCCCAGGATCTTCAAAGAAAGGCCCTGGCTTGGATTTAAATATAATCACCAATGAGCAAATAGAAACACCAATTATAAACAAACTGGGATTTATTATACTCGACATGTGGAGCACAAAATATTGCAGGAGAAATATTCACTGGAAAGTCTGCTACTGTTCCATCATGTGCATTCACAGGAGTCTCTACTCGAATTCACATCTACTGCCATAAGACTGACTGACTTGGCTATTGTTAAATGAAAGATGTAGGCCCAGATGTACAAAATAAATCATGCAACGTAGTGCAACAACTAAAGTTGTCTAGTGAAAAAACGAAAGTTGTCGCGCTGAGTAGCGTGAGGGAGAAAGCAGAAGAATGCCATACCTAATAAGATATGGCGCTGATTACCTCTCTCCCAGTAAGGGTGCACTTTAGGCTGCCATGCGCTAACGCACATGCCGTTGCGCCATAATGCAAGTGTGTGTGTTCTATAAGGAATAGCTTTTGTACTAGAAAGGGACATTGCCAATACAAAAACTATCCTTTAACACTTTTCCTGCTTTGTATGTGTGCTGTATAATGCAGCACACATGAAAAAGAGGGAAAACGAGGAGAAATGAAACAATTTCCCCCTTGTTACGCCCACCTCAAGGAGGCATAAGATTTTGGCGCAAATCTGTGCCTACGAATGTTTGCAGATAGGGATTTGCATCAAAGTCCATGAGTGGTTGCTTGGAAATTCCCCTTTTACAACCCATAAAGCGCCCCGTTGAAGCAAATAACACAAAGCAGCACTTAGCACAACTTTGCATTACTGTGTGAAACTATCCAATGCAAATCCTGATATGCGTTGGATAGTAAATCCCCGCATAACGTTTTATATTGGATTTGTATTACAAAAGTAATATAAAACTAGTGCAAATTGTTAGTGAATCTGGGCTGTAGGTTTGGCTTGATAGAACAGCTGTTTGCTGACCTATCATAAATACACAGTAGGCTTTAGCTCAGCCCAGAGGTGGATTTCTCTTATCTCATGCTAATTAATGACTGTTCAGTATATCAATCAATACAAAGGTGGAGGCACTAGGACTTATCTAAGGTCCAGCACACACACCCCTAAATCGGCTACGAGAACAAGGAGTTTGCAGTTCCTATGTGGGGATCTATATCTCCTGATATGATGAATCAAGGGGAGTGCTCCTTTTAGGAGCAAGGGCCCTCACACACCCAAGGGGTATTATGCTTTATCATATTAAACAGTAGAATCTGAGTAGTTCAGTCGTGCTAATTCTCAGAGACCCCTACTCACAAAATGCCAGAGACGTCTGGAGTGGGTGGGCACACACTCTGCCACAGCTGAGTAGGCGAAAAAATCATATCTATTAGCTGTTGGTTAATCAAGTTTGATGGACACAGTGTTCCTAAAATTGTGTAATAAAACCTTATCTTAGTTCCCTTGAACAGACTTCTTTTTTACAAAAATGACTGAGACAAGAGATAACCCAGTGGTGGATCTGCATCTCTCAGCAGGAGAAGAAGATACAAATGCAATTCAATTGCACCTAAATTCAGACATATGATCACCCTGAAACTATTAGAAAATTGTTTACAAGGTAGGGGTGTCTTAGTAGCTTTTGTGATTGAGGCACACAAATCAAACAAAACAGAGGTATTTTATCTGTGGGTTACATTCCCAGCAGCATATGCAAGAACACAGACATTTCACCCTTACACAGAGGGAGATGCACCATTGGAATATGGCCCGTTCGAGGACATAGAGATTCCACTCACATACCAGGAACACTTATACTGGTTTAAATGCGCCCTACCCCACATAAGAGGATGAGTAAGATTAGGCCCGCTCGGAGGAGAGGGGGCAACATGGCCGATATTAGCAGCCTACACACCACATCCTGACATTGAAACAATGCCACAAGGAGACTTACTCATACAACACAAAGATTTAATTAAAATGTACAGAAACTTGACGCGATTCATCATGAGGACATTCACAGTCCAACCAGCAACAGTGCAACAAATGGAACTCAATCTCAGGGTACATCAACTAAAATCACACCACAAACGTTACACGCGGTAATGGGCAAAATGCCCACGAAACGTGAAAAAATGCCATTCTGGGTAGCTCAGAAAATAACTCAGCTCGAGGCAGTATTTCTGAATACTACCCCGGATGAAAAACACAGAATGCTAACAATCTGCTTGCCCATGGGGATAACACCACAAATAGAGGATTGTCCCTCTTGGGGTACAGTCTTTGCTGCCATTTATGCCAGGAGTCATGGCATTCCTTCATTAGCGGTGATACCAGATGTATTAAGACAAATACAGGACGAGTCTGGAGCAGAGCCTGCTCTGAACTTAGGGATGACGTTACTAGGTAATTATGACCAGGTATCAGCCATATTACTAGCTAATATTAAAGCAGCTTCAGTGGCAATCCGCCAACGCCTAAGGGAGTTCAGTCTGTTAGATCAACAACACAAACTGCCCAAAAATATTGAAACTGCGTATGCAGAATTAGGCAGAGACAGTTTGGGTGGGAAAGCTTTAAAACCGCAACTGATGGGCAGTCCTGAAAAGGACACTTCTAAGCAGACACCTGCTTCTTTTAAAAAGAAATGGGATAATAAAAAACAACAAAACTTTAAAGGAAACAGATATCAATCCCGAGGTAGATCTCCTCCACAGGAGCCCTTTGAAAAGAGGTACAACCTTAGGAATAGGTATAATATTAGGAAACCTGACAGGTATCAGGATACTGATACATGTTCCTCTCGTTCCTTTCAGGGTTCATCAAAAATCTCTGAGAGAGAAGGACGGTCAGAACACAAAGAAGAGTGTACAAAGTCCAGAGACAAGCAGCACGCTCAAGACTGTACTTCCAAATAAGAAGAAAAGCCAAAATCAAAACCTCACTTTCAAAAGAAGAAAGTTGCAGGTCTGAAGATCAGACATGCCCAGAATTCTGAGGACACAACTTCTGAACGGGGAATGGGCTCTGACAATACTAGACAGTGCGACAGAAGTAACAATAGCTCGCCAGAATCTGATGGAATTTCTGGTGACAGCAGGCTTGAATGATTACATTACGGTGGAAACACCAGATACAAGGGTGAACGTCCCACATAAGTTACATTAAATAACACTCCAAATGGAGGGGGACAAGCCCAGGAAAGTTAAAGGTCTCTTTTGGGAGAGCCTGTCATCTGGTTATGACATCCTATTAGCTGAACAAGATTGGCCGCCAGCATTCGTTATGTAGTGCCCTAGGGGAGAAAATCTAATTTTTCCATCCTTCTCCAACCTCGTTCCCATTCATATTAAACACACATATGCACGGGAGTGGCCAGTTGCCCTGGCTCCAGCATTATACAAAAATCATGCTGGATGGGATGAGGATTCAACCCACCACGTGATCCAGTTAAAAGTCTCACCAGAGACAATATCCAATAAAGCAAGAAGCTAAGAAACAGGTCAGGGAGATCTTAGATCAACTTGAATATCAAGGGGTCATTGAAACATGCACCTCACCAATGAACAATCCTTTGTTTAAAGTATCAAAACCGGAAAACTCATATCATCTAGTTTTAGATTACAGACATTTAAACACATGCACAAAGACATTCGCTGTCCAAAATGCACACAGTGCCTTATTAATGAATAACATTGTGCGGAAGAAATACTAAACAACACTTGATATCTCAAATTGATTTTTCTGCCAAAATATAGCGCTTGAAAGCAGGTATTTGACTGCATTCTAAGCTTTGGGGTCCCAGCGACAATTTTGTCATCTCCCTCAAGGGTATAAGAAAAGCCTGGGGGTATTTTCAGCAAGAGTAACTGAGCAGTGGCGGCTGGTGACATTTGAAATTGGTGCGGCGTAAAATGATTGCCGTAGTGCATTATGGCGAGCTAGCCTGAACAACTTAAGGGGGGTTTGGGGGATTCTTCCCCACCCCTGAGAACATTGTGAAATAAATAGTGGATAAATGGTGCATTTTCAAGCAAACTTGAGGAAGCAGGAAGGTTAATAAAGCAATATGATTGAAATATTTATCATTTAAGAAATTGCCAATTTTTATGAGTTATAGAGGACAATCTTTGCGTATTTTACCAGCAAAGTGTTATAAAAAATGCGCGCCAGACACAAATCAGACAGAATAGAGGATGCGAGAACAGCCCAGAACCGGGATTTTGACTTTTGCTGCGTTCCACTCACCCCTTGCTCAATGAGGGAGACACCATTTGTCAAAGAAAGTCACATTTGCACCCTTCCCACTGGTTACCTGGAAGGCTTCAGATACATAGCACTCTGGTCAACAGCCTCAGGTAATTAATACTCACTACCCACTACAGAAAGACCACTCACAGCTGCCAGTAGGGCAAGACATACATGAGCTATACCAGCAGACTTACTCCTGAAAATCCTATCTATGTCCAGTATTGTAAACCCATCTCAGTCAATATTAAAAAATACAGACAGGTCCATTTTAATATTATTATCACTCCAGTAGACAACATTTGGTCTATGAGAGGGGGTGGGGGGTATCACAAATTCAAAACACCAGACTGACCCTGTTCAATAATCTACATTATTCTACCGACATATTCATCATATCTCACGTGTGCGTGCCATCAAGTGATGTTTCATGTCATTTCACTGCCACATCAATGCGATACCTAGACTGGGCAGCCTTACTTTCACAGATGCAGCATCTTGTGTGGTGTATCCGCTGTACTGTCAGATCATGTCTACCCCTGGTCAAGTACCTGTGTGCTCTGTACTGTAAGAGTATGTCTATCAGTCCAGTACCTACCTCCTGGACAGCGAAGCACCTCTGGAATCTGAAGAGTGACACAAACTGCTGCTTGTACATATCGGCAGGATTGGCAACTTAGATAAATGACCCCCTTTTTGGTGCTGAACAAGCAATTCGATCATCAAGCAAGGTATTATGTACTTGAGTGACTAAGCTTTGTGGAAGAATAAATACGCAAACATGGATTGCAAACAGGGCTGAATACCTGAACACGTGCGTTTATCGGTCTATGAATTTCTACATTCCATTAAGAACACTGGCCCCAACATAGTTCAGCGAGAAGTGACTCAAAACTTGGCCTCCGAGTGTCAGGGCGGCAATCTATCATACACTAACTACCATTAATGAGGGCATGAATATTGACCTGAGGGTGCACAATGAAGGATTAATGCCTTCTGTTCCTAGCAGGTGTGTTTCCACCTATAAATCAAAACTCAGATTAGTGATACGAAATATTTATGTCAAATAAGCCCCAGCACTCACGCAACTGAGCAGCAATAGAAGATGGTACGTGGCTAACTTCAGAATACAGCAGTTTCAGTTGTAGGGGTGCAGGCATAATGAAGAGGTCTGTGCGGAGACATGCCAGCTTTCAAAACGGCGGGCCACATACAAATGACACACCTGTATTTACTATACAGGGACATATCGATAGATGTTTCACTTAGTGATTCACAAAGCCTTAAATCAATAAAATCAGACCCCTGAGAACAGTGTATTTGAAAATGTTTTCTTGAATTCCATTTATGTATAGCATAACAGTGAGATATTCGCTGTGGTTGCAGATTGGTTGGCTAGTGTGAAGCATAGTTCATTCTGAAACAGTGTGTTATCTTGATAGTTCAGTGGGACTAGGTTGCCAGAATATCGGACCTCTGAATGGGTGAGATCCAGACAGTTTAAAGCAGCGGTTTCAAATGTTGAGGTAAGATTGGTTGCTGAGTAGAAGAGTCCAGCTGTTACTGTAGCTGAGTGAAAAGTGATTTCCACTCATGAGGTGCGCAATTGTCACTAAAATAACTGAATATCCAAGTTGGCAGGTATGTAGTTACATTACACAGGAATACATTCAAAGTGTATATGAGGCAGTAGAGGGTAAGTGATTTGCCCAGAATCACAGAATGTGTAACAGACCGACGCTGAAACCTGAACCTTGTTTACAAGCGCTAAAGTTGGCAGCTCGGCGCCTTACACCAAAATTACATCGCAAACAGAAGGAGGGAACAAAACCCCCTCACTCAGTTACTTCCCAGGCTCCAGACCTACCTCCCCGAAAACTCATCTGCAGCAGATCACAAGGCACGCGCACTCTACACAGCAGGGGTGAAAATAACTCGCCTGAGTCCGTCTGGCATCCAGTGTTTATGTGGCTGCTTCCCCCCCCCCCGCCCCGCTATTACCCGTAATGTCAGAAGTACCTTATCCAGTGGTGGTGTCAGCTGGGGGCAGCCCCAGAACACCCTCCACTCACCCCCACCAACCGGATGGTCATAAATAGGAAAACGAAGTGATCAGGGGCAGAGAGGGGGCTGAGCCTACAAAAAAACCTTCCCTTTATGAAAAAACACAATTCAGGAACAAACGTTAAGATGTAATTATTAAGGCAGATCTTTTAACATGCCGCCCAAGACTCTCTCACATGCACTTATTGACAGGAGTGAGGTGAGCCCTGTTCATCATTTCTAAAACGGGGATATGTTCGGCTGCTGCAGGGGGGAAGTGGGGGGGAGAACAAGAGAAGCTGAAAAACAGACACAAACGCTTTAGATTGGCGGCAATACTCGCGGGGGGGCTGTGCATTGGCACCAATGCGGGCGGGGGTGTTTGCGGGGGGGGCTATGGGTTTAAAATTAAAAGTAAAATAAAAACAAAACTTCTTACCTGACCGGGTCGTACCGCGCCGCTGCCTCTGCTCTTGGGCCAGGGTCCCTCCCGCATTCTTAACAGGAACAGGCATGATGCAGCTCCCTCCATCCTGTAAGCCAATCACAATGCTGCAATGGCAGCGTTGTGATTGGTGAAGAGTCCCGGGCGGCGCCCAGCCGGGCACCAGTAGGGACGCCATTTTCTCTATGTACGCTGCATGTAGCCTAAATCGAGAAAATGTACAGTGAGCATGACTGATTTGGTCGGCCCCAGGGCCGACCAAAGAGTCCGGGCACACAGAATGGTGGAACCCACTCCTCCCTGACCCGCCCACCTGCCCGCCCACAACCAGGCTTAACTCCCGCCCGCCCCCAACCGGGCTGCTACCAATGCCGTCTGCTTTCTCGCAACGCGAGAAGCAGAAAATAAAATGGTATTTTAAATACCATTTTATTTTCTGCTTCTCGCACTGCGAGAAAGCAGTGGGGCGGCGCTCCGACGCCCAAACGGAGCGGCCACCACTGTAACTGAGTTACTCTAAAATTTTGATGAAGAAGTATTGTCCTATGTGGACGATATTTATCTGACGGACGACGACTTAAAAAGGCACTTGACCAGGGTGAACACCATAATTATGGGATTCGCCTCTGTGGCTACAAATGAAATTTAAAAAAATAAAACATCGCCCCCCCTCAATGTCTTGTTTTTAGGATATAACCTGTCAAGTGAAGGGAAAAGTCTGCCAGCTAACTTTTTAGAAAAGTGTGCGCTACTCCAACCTCCAAAATCATAAAAAACTTTACAATCAATATTGGGATTCCTAAATTTTGGCAGAACATACATTTTGGATTACGCAGAAAGAGTAAAACCTTTCTATGACTTAATAAAACCTGACTTTTCAGTTAGACAACGGACACAGGAACACACAAACATCCTACGTTCGCTACAAGAAGACATGATAGCTTCAAAACACTTACAGACGTGGGTAAACGTACGCAACTTAGTGCTCCATGTAATAGCGGGTCAATGCGGGTACACTTACTTAATCTTCAATGAAGGCGAAACAGTACCAATTGCTTACAAATCACACCTGTACACAAACGCAGAAATGCATTTCACTTCAACAGAGAAAATACTGATAGCAGTTCAGACCGCTGTAGCAAGAGAAAGCGCACTAGCTCAGGGAAAACGCATAATTGTCGTAACCCCGGTACCAGCTTTAGAAGCTGTTACAAAGGCTAGCATTCCAAAAGCAAAGGCCTTACATCTGAGATGGATACAATGGGATAATTCTCTTACTGCAATGGATGTTGAATACAGATTTGATCTAAGTCTAAAAGCACAAGCATTTCTGCAATATGAACAAGAATACCCTCTACCAAATGAAATCTTGCCCCTAGATCAGTATGAATATATAATTTACACCGACGGACCTGCTCAGCCAGCCATAGGGAGTAAGCAGCAATACAGTAAGGCATGCGCAATTGGTAAAGGTCGTGCGCGGGATGGAAAGTTCCATCCAAGTTGCACGAAAACACAGTCTCTAGGGGACTGTAAGGCAAAGCTGGCAGAATTAAAAGCATTGATACTGGCTCTGGTGAATACGGATCATGAATTCCCCACACTGATAGCGTGTGATTTTTTTACTGTGTGCAATTGTACAATGAATATTTACATCATTGGGAACAAAACGGGTTCAAAGACGCAAAAGGTGGCACAATTAAGCATAAAATGCTATGGGAACAGGTAGTTGAGTTGAAAAATGAACTACCACGGGCTCATGTGATTCATAAAGTGAGTCCTCAACGTGATGGCGTTCACGTTGAAGAGAAATCATTGGCTGATAAAGCCACGAAGGAGGCTGTTGCACAGCTGCAATCACTCATTCAAAAACGAGGATAGACGGTGATATTATGGTTGCTGTCATTGCTTCAGGCAAGGGCAGCTCAGTAGTACCAAAGAAATTTCCACTCAAGTACTCCTACAAGTTAGATGCAAACAACATTCCATATGCTCAGATTCCTGGAGTGGGGAATAGAGTAATACCAAATATGGATTGTAGACAAGGTTTGATTGTTGCAGCACACAAGGCTTTGGGCTCTGCGCATACAGGTGTTACAGCGACTATTTCATTATTGAAACAGCGCTATTGATGGCCAGGTCTAACAAGGCAAACTAAAGACTATGGGGCCCATTAGGATGGTCGGCGGTTCATCCCGACGGGCCGGCGGTAGTCACCGCCGGCCCGGCGGGGGCGATCTGCCCGCCATCCACACAGCAAAGACCCCTCGCCATATTATAATGGCTGGGTGTCCGCGGCAGACGGAAAGACCGTCCACCACTTTTCCGCCGGTCGACTCGTCGACTGGCAGAAAAAGTGCCTGCTTATGGTGGTGGTGTCTAAAAGACACCGCCATCCATATTACAATGCTGGCGGTGGTATGCCTTTTCACGGGGGCAATGAAGGCATACTGTCTTTGCTTTGGGGGCCCGTTGCAGGCCCCTAGGGTGAAAGGGGTGGGGGTACACATGGGGGGTACCTATGGTACCCCCCCTCATTGCCATGCACTACGTGGCAGGCACCACGTGGTGCCTGCCATGTAGTGCATGGCAATGATGTGCGCAGTCCTTTTCCATTGCGGGTGGATCTGCAGCCAGCAGATCCACCCGTAATGGAAAAGGCACAGGATACACCCGCCAGTGTGGCAGGCGCATCCTAATGTGCATGGTGGGACTGCCGCAGCTTCGGCGGGTGGTCCCGTGCTCCGTTATGATGGCGGGAGGACTATGCTCGCCCGCCATCGTAATAGGCCCCTATGTCTAGAAGTGTGACATCTGCCAACAAATGAAAGGCTTCACCATTAACACACCCGGCACAGACACCATTATTAAAATCAGACAAACCTCTTGCTTGTGTGTATCCGCACCACTGCGGCCCCTTACAATCTGATGGGGCTTACAAGTATTTCTTGGTGGCAGTGGATTCATGCTCAAGATTCCTATGGGTTTGGCCTCAGCACTCGGTTGGCATTCGAACTGTTATCAAAGATTTGCGAGTCTTTATAGGGACATACACAATTGGCATATTACATTCTGACCATGGCCCGGCGTTTAGCTCTTGGGCTTACAAAGAGGCCATGTAAAGTATGGGCGTAGCACTGCGGTACTCCTCTCCGCACCCTCGGAGGGAAATTCGGTAGTGGAGAGGAAAAACCGGGACCTAAAGCAATCTTTAACAGCTGGGGTATTAGGCAAGGGCAGTAGTTGGGTCAGTCATCTATATGGGGTACAGAGAGCCCTCAACAACCAGCCAAGAAGTTCTCTAGGGGGTGTCACTTGAGGTCCTATTTGGGAAGAGAATGTGGGTACCTGATCTTGATTGTGAAGGCACAGTGGGGTATGAGTAACCATTTGATATCCATGATCGTTTGGCTGGTTTACAAGATCTAAATGATTCCAGGACACAACAAAGTAACGTCCACATGAAACAGACTGCCACTGGGGAAGTCAAGGCTGTCACGGCATGACCTGTCTGGATCCCAAAAGTCGGGGATCTGGTCAGAGAGAAAATAGCGGATAAAAAGAATTTGGACCATCATACAGAAAGCCTGAACCTGTCCTAGCAATTCAAGGAACAAGAACCATACTTTTGCCACCTCTTGCAGGGAAAAAGGAGAAAATATTTGTCTCAATCGATGTAATCAAACCAGACTATGTGGATGATACTAAGCAGTAGGCCTCGTGGACTCCACAGTAGCAAATGCCCTCCTCTTGGTACAATACAAAAAGTTCAAACAGAGAGACTCATCACGTTCGAAGAGCCTCCTGTACGGAATGAAGGACTATGCAACAATTCCTTGGAACTCGTTCCCCTTAAACCCGAAGTTCAACTTCAAAATGAAACTCAAAATAACAACCAAGTTGCAATTAGACCAAATACAGACGTCTATGTCAACATGCCTCGACGAGAGCAAAATACGATTTCAACAAATCCTGGTGCAATTCCAACAATTGATTGAACTGCTTCTGGCTACTTCATGAACTTTGATACATTTTCTTTGGATCCAAGTGAACAATAAACTATGCCAGCCCAGCAAACACGCAAGCAACAAGTCAAGAACTTTCTGCACTTTCTCAAAAAGACTTACCTGGTATCGCCTTGGGTAGAACTCTGGGTAATTACTGGGATACTGTTCTTTCTTTTCTGGCTAAGTTTAGTTATAACTTTTAGCATGCCTATTAATCGACGATACCATCAACAAAGCTCTACCGCCCAAAAAGTTAATTTGATTCTGAAGCCACATCAATCATCTCATCGTGAACAAAGAGACTTGTCAACAGTGAACATTACAGCAGTTCCTATACCGGATGCTATAGTTTGGGACAAGGTTGATTTTGACATATTTGGTCCAACTGAGCTTTTAAAAATTCCTCATGTATTTAAAATTTCATTGAGTTATATCTAGGGGTGGGCGGAATTTGCGGAATTAACCTTCGCAAATTATCGCGAGAATGTTTAAAATTATCGCAAACAAGCAGAAATATCGCGAAGATGCGGAAGTTTTTTTCCGGCATGTTCGCGCGATTTTCTGCATGGTTGCGGGTCGCCAACTTACCCATGTGGCTGCTTGCGGGCGCGGCCATCTTGTTTTGAGTTGTTCTCGCGGTGCATGATCGCGAGAAGAAAGACGTGATCGCGCGACGCATGACGTCACTGCGGGCGCGAACTGTCGCGAGACAGCGCAAATGGCTAAAAACAATACAACATCTCATGGAGAACGCGACCGGATCAAGAAAACTTGTCGGCGAACGCAGGGATTCAGGTAAGGCGATCGCGCGCGCGCGAGAATGTATCATTTTACAGCGCGAGCAAGAAACAAATTATCGCCAAGCTGCGGAAACCGGAATTTTTGACATTTTCGCGCTCTCCGCGGAACGCAAAAATGTCAAATTATCGCAATTTCCGCGAACGGAACGAAATTTTTGCCCAGGCCTAGTTATATCATTACCTCCAGTATACTTTCTGATGATTGGGATTCTGAATAACATGTTGTCTGATTTAGAGAAAACTACCGCATTTCTGAACACTAAAATACTTGAAGGTACTTCAGACTATGACACTTTGTACTGTTAAACACACAAGATGATGGACGGAATACTGCACATTGGCAAAACATTCACCCCCAGTCACAGATCTGGGTTTAATCCATCGTTATTTTGCTCACCAAGCTATCCCAGTTCAGACATGGCCATATGCAAATCAGTCTTGACCCAGTGCCTGATGGGAACAGTCCAGCCCGAACTGCGAAGCCATGTCTTCCCTGGACCGGAATCAAGCATCCTAGGACCGGTTTCGGGGTTTCACCCCTCTTCAGCCAGGATAGCTTGACTCCAGTGGCGTAGTGAGCACGGGACCCACGTCTGGGCATACCCTTCCCACATAGGGCAAACAGCAAAACACACAAGATGATGGATGGAATGTTGCACATTGGCAAAACATTCACCCCCAGTCACAGATCTGGGTTTACTCCATCGCTATTTTGCTCACCACGCAACCCCAGTTCAGACATGGCCATATGCAAATCAGTCTTGATCTTGTGCCTCATGGGAACAGTCCAGCCCGAACTGCCAAGCCATGTCTTCCCTGGACCGGAATCAAGCATCCTAGGACTGGTTTCAGGGTTTCACCCCTCTTCAGCCAGGATAGCTTGACTCCAGTGGCGTAGTGAGCACGGGACCCATGTCTGGGCATACCCTTTCCACATAGGGCGAACAGCAAAACACACAAAATGATGGACGGAATGTCGCACATTGGCAAATCATTCACCCCCAGTCACAGATCTGGGTTTAATTCATCATTATTTTGCTCACAACGCCACCCCAGTTCAGACATGGCCATATGCAAATCAGTCTTGACCTTGTGCCCCATGGGAACAGTCCAGCCCGAACTGCCAAGCCATGTCTTCCCTGGACCGGAATCAAGCATCCTAGGACCGGTTTCAGGGTTTCACCCCTCTTCAGCCAGGATAGCTTGACTCCAGTGGCATAGTGTTACCAACATTATGGTCATCATTTCTTGCACAAATCTATAACACCTAGAAATGATTTTGAGTACCATCAGTGGGAACATTGCCCTATACCACCAAAAGGATTTCTCAAATATTTGCACAGAAAGATTCGTATTTTTCAGGGTTTAACACTTCTGACCCGACGTCATTTTATTATAAAGTTACACTCACATCAGCACTGAAAATTATGTTGACAAACACCAAACAGATTTACTCTGCTCCCTTTATCGCCCAACTGTCTGACCAGGGTTTTGACCTAGGGAAGGACACAATAGACTTAAACTCAGTCTGGAGTTCTAGGGACTGGCAAGTCCAGGGAACAGAAGCACTATTTAGAGCATGTCTCATTCCACAGCAGATGATATTTCTAAATTACACTGTGCAACAGACATCCTGTCTTGGACTAGCCAAGAACAAGGACCTGAACACACCTCGGTTTCCAACACCATCACAGATTGAGGGGTGGCAAAATTCAACTTCACAGGAAGGGGCAACAGTAGATGACATTTTACAGTACAATAGATCAGACCCTAATTGGAAAGAATAATTGGTTTGGCCCATAGACACGAACAGATGTCAGAAAAGATTCTGGGGTACCATCGAAGGGTTCAGTATCCATAGGCCATACCCACGCTATGTACAAAGAGAACACCCAGGGGTAGTGACATCCTACAGTGTTGGGAAGTTGTGCCTTGATTGGCTAGAAACCTCAACACTCCCAGAAGTGAAACAACTCTTATCCTTACTCACACAAGACATGGATCTTAGGGATTTCTTACTAGGTCCCATGAAACCCCATCAGAAACTTTTCATATATGCTGGCATTTATGCTGCCTATAATGAAATTGGGAAAATATCCCAACAAGAGGCCGCAGAGAGAATACGGGAAATAGACCGTATTAACTTAGAAAAAGTGTTAGCTGTTGTGGACAATGGGTTAACAAGTTTGACCTCCAGGATATATTCCTTAGGCAACATTGTATCTTCTGCGATAGACATACTGGAACAAGATTTGGCCATATTACAACACGGGCAATCTCAGTTACGTTCTATTATGCTGTTAAGCTGGACGCTGCAATCTTTGCGTGCAGGCTATGTGCCTTGGCGTTTTATCAACAGTATGTCTCTGTTTTCTGAATAAAATCTAACAGATAAACAGGTATTAATGGCACAAAGGGGAGCAAAATATACAATGCTGCATATTGAAAAACTGGATAGATTACCATTTACAGTGGCAGAATCACCATCAACAGAATGGCTAATCCATGGCCACATAACTCTACCGGTCACCACTTTTCAGTTTCAATATTGCCTTGAGCAAAGTCAGGCAGGCAAATATAAACACATGGGTAAGGAATTCATTACGGAATCTTGGGAGTTACCATACAGATTTCGATGCCGGAGTGGGGATCGAGAAGTGTTTCTAAGCGGCACAAACTGCAAGTACGCTTTAAGCGGTTCTCTCATGTGCCAGGACATTTCACTGCATGGAGCATGTCATGTTTCTAGAGCAAACTTGTCCTGCTACATGAAAGGGACTCCAGCAGCCGTGATTACTCTGGTATTCAAGCTAATCTCAAATGGGAGTTACTTGATGCTGAACGATCAAGGTTGCTGTGGGATGCTTCCGGGCATTGCCTATCTGGTCACTGTGAACTCCAGGGTTACTTGCTGTATGAAAGTTTGTTTCCCCCAATGAATACAGTCAGGGAGGCACTGTTATGGCCTTCGTTGAATGTTTCCTTTATACAGTCTGATACTTTGAGCAGACTGAAAGCCATGCTTTTACAGCAAACCGTACCCTTAACCTCCGCCTGAGAGACCTTT
The DNA here is from genome assembly GCF_964204655.1 of Triturus cristatus. NCBI lineage: Eukaryota > Metazoa > Chordata > Amphibia > Caudata > Salamandridae > Triturus > Triturus cristatus. The sequence continues at coordinate 608,740,974 of NC_140591.1, read as the reverse complement.
GATCTTCAAATTGCAAGGAACTCGACTGAGATACAGGCACTTCTATTAGAAACTGCCCCTTTTATTTCGCAGAAAGGGTGGTTCGTATCTTTAACATGTCTGATACGAGTGGTATTGTACACCTATTTAAGACCATAGGGTCAGGATTTCTAAGCACCTTTCAGACAATCTGAGAGTTATTCCAAATTTTATACACTGTGTATTGGCAAGCATTTTTGGAGGTCTACCTCTGATCCTGCTCTCAATAGCAGGAATTCTGATTGTTTTTTTTCAGCTACGCAATCGACGGCCCAATCACCAACGAGATGGCAAAATCACTCCTGGAGCGCAAATACTGTCAATGCATGGAACCCGTGAGGTCTCATGCTCAGCAATGTCCCCAGTGTATTCCTATATTGATGGCTGCATTCCTCGAGAACCGACAGGTGCCTTTCGCTACAACTGGGTTGAGCATCAGCTCTTCCACTAGCACTCAGGTATCGACCACAGCACCAGCTGCCTCTGCACCAGCTATTGGCAGTTCTGAGTATCATCTGTGCTCCATCGATGTACCCTGCCAGGTGTTACAGGGACCGTCCTCTGAAGTGGCGAGCAACAACGATGTCGCGTCTCCCAGCCAGGACACTGAATCTATAATTGGCTCATCGTGTGCTGGGAAAGAATTCAGATTCTTTCTTTTTTAGTTTCAAAACTCAACTAAATGTGGAACATTTCCTCAAAATGTACACTTTTGATGGAAAAGCATGGCCTTCTGATTCATGTAGTGGTTGGACTTATATAAACAAATTCATCTAGGACTTTGGCTTGAGTAACAATTCCAAAAACTAATTTTCAGAAAAAAAGTTTTTCCCCTTCTTAGACTATGTTTAAATGATTTTAATGTTTAAAATGTTTTTACGAGGCTCACTGATAGTTTTATGCGCTGCTACCTAGTAAAAGAGTAGTTTGCTAGCATTTCATTGTTGTTGTCTATTCAGGAGAGGAGTGGGTGTTATGTTCCATATAGGTACCCTAATATAGGCCCGGGTAATATCATACACCTTCACCTACATTACCACCCCTATACTACACAGTAATGAGCCTTGTAGGATTGAACCTTTACCTAGTTCTAGTCCTGGGTGCAGAAGGAGGGTTTTCCCTGAACAATAGCGTCCTATAACTTCATCAATAGACTCACACATATTCATAAAGGTTTTTGGTAACCAGGCAGGGGCTACACCACCTGCATAATATCTACGTACAAGGTTCATTCAATACGTCATCCTCAAATCCAACATTGGCTAACACAAGAGAAAAGGGACAAAATAACCCTAGATACTTTCTGTATAAATACAGCACATCTTGCTAGTGTTAGCTAGAGGAGACCAAGACTTCCAGCCGACACACTGACCAGAGACGCTGAGGCTCCCGCATGCAGACGCTCCAGCTGACAGTGGTCTGACACATCCCTAGCGAGGTGTCCAACTCGAGACCAGGACGGGCTCCCACACTCTCTCACTTCAGGTAATGGGGTTCAACTAAATCCTAGAGGGATTCTTGGCTGCACACCTACTCACATGCTAGGTACACTTAGGTACATCTAGATAGGCATCGTAGGAGCATGCGCTTTCTTTTATCATGCATTTTATATTCATGTATGAATTCATGATCAGTGCAAGATGGTAGCACTGTACTATCCTTTTTTATTCACTGTACTGCTAATCATAAATATCTGCTACTGTCTAACGGTTGTTGCAGCACATCTATTTTACACCAGAAGAACAACTGTGCAATAAATTCTTATTGTAACGCACCCAACTGTTTCTTCTGTGTAACTCTCTGAGCCTGAATAAGTGAGCACGAGTGATTGAGTGAAAAGTAGTACATTCTTTCCACGATCCTGAGGGATCAGGGTTGTCATGTTCTGAGGTTGCCAGAAACTATTCTCTCCCCGATAAAATGAGATTCTAGTGGCACTGTGAGCTAGCTAAAACAGAAAGACTAACATTCTTGGAGGGGGTGCTCAGAGTCAGTCTGCTACCAAACCCACAGTTTATGTTATCCGGAACGCACAGATCTTGTATAGGTAATATAGGAACTACACAACAAGAGTAGGCTTAATACGCTCTAACAATTTCATAAGGACAGCCACAGGCCATACTGAATCACACAATCAATACATACATGAGAGGACTCACTTAAGTAATACTGCTTTTGTACACCAGTTCCTGCTTCTGATTCAAATGAAGAAGGAGTTAGTTTATAACTACAAAAAAAAAAACTTTCTAATTCAGTACTGGTATGATTTGAAATGATCATTCTCTGCAAAGACCTATACTTTCCTTAGAAAATCTGAAAACATCAAGAGCAACATGATTGCATTGTGCACTTCTGCAGATGTGCATGAAAGCAAAGGGGCATGCTTCACAGGATGCTTTTTTTCTGAATGCTGGTGACAGTCCAGCTTCTCTAGACTGAGCGCCTCGCCCAGCCTATCCTTATACTTGTCCCCCCCACTGCAGGACTGGCAACACCACCAACTGATAAGAAATGTATCGGAGCGCCAAAGGATACTGGGAACTGTGTGTGACAATCATGAGCAGGAAGATCTTCGATCAGGCATAAGCGTCTTTACCTCCCATCAAAGCTGAGTAGAAGAAAAGGGCCTTAATTTACTTCTGCACCTTATTGTTTCTGCCAAAGAGTTTGGTAGAAATGCCATGCCTCAAAGCACATCACAAGCACATCCCAAATGAATATTGACGAGACAGCAACCAGTTGGAATGCCGCCTTCAGTGTAGGCATGCTGAGTCACATTACAGTTACTTTGCCCTGGGAAGGGGTTCCATGTGTGGAATGTGGGTGTTCCAATGCATCCACCCATGGATTTTTAGCGCATTCACAAATTTTCTAAGAATAGTAAACCTGGGAATGTGTCAAAATGCTATACCTTCCCAGATGAGGCGTAAGAAGGCGACATATGTTTATTTGTCCTTGTTTTTCCTCTATCTACGTGGCCTGCACTCTGCAGCACACACGGAAAGAGGAAAAAGAATCAGAGAGATAGGTGTCCCTTCCTTCACTAAAACAGCCCTTGTACCATGGAGCAATGGTGCTTACATTAACGCTAGGCTGCACTCAGCGCACCAGTGCAGGGAAAGAGTAGGAATGCACCATACCTTAGTAGAAATGGTGCATTCCTACCCTCTCGCAGTCACGCAACACAGCACAGCAAGTTGTCTTGCTGTATTGCGTGACATGTTAGCAAATCTGTCAGAGTTAATATTGTCAGCCAATTTCATTTTTTCAATTTTATTTAAATGATCAGTCTTTAAAAACAAAAACCATTCCATCAATTGAAATGTTTAAAATAGTACTGCTACAAACTTGTATAAACAAATACAATTATTAGTGAAATTTGTGCCCGGTTATCTAGAAACTACTTCTGTACAACAATGTATTTAAAATTAATTTAAAATAGAGATTTGGGAAGTCCATGTCTTTGTAACATATATAGAACAGCATTTTGCTTTTCGGAGATTTGTATGGTTGTCCAATAATTTTTGATTTCAACCAATTTCCTTTAAATACAAATTTAAAAGTTTTACCCCCCTGCATACTAGGGGAATTGAGGACCCGTCGACACAGGTGGTTACTGCTTCTCTACACGTTCTTATGTTCATACTGTTCAGTAATGCTTTTAGTAGTGACGTCCGTTCTTTTGTTAACTTTGGACACACACACAAAAAATATGTTGAATAGATTCATATTTGTATCCGCATAATCTATAGTCTCAGTTTTCCCTTTGATCCTTCCATGGGGGTATCTAGGTCTTTTGTTTCCCACATGCCAAGACGCAGTCTCATAAATTGATGTTTTAGGGTAAGTGAGAAATAAGCTGATAAATATTCCTGAGGCTTCATTATCTCATAGGAGCTGATCACCGTCCAGGCATGCCGTCTTTGAAGTAAGGTGTTCTCATCCGTTGAGTGAGACAGAAGTTTTATTGTAGAGTTGGTTAGTTTATTAAATGCCTTCTTCCCTATGTTGAGGTTCCTCTATCACCTGGTTTAAATAACTACCCCAGGATCCTTGCGTTTTCTTTTCTTTTTGTCTGTCTATTTCTTTCCAGCATAGTTGGTCAATGGTCCTGCTTTCAGTAGCACGCAACCTCCAGCATAGTTTAATGAAGGCGCCTTTGCTCCGAAACACCTGATTTATCAGGCCAAACTCTAGCCGCACCTGAGCTGGCGATGCGCTTTGTTGGATGTGGAAATTTTTTTTATAGACTTTTGTTTAGATTTTGTTAAATACAGGGATTTCACGACCTTTCATTATTTCTGTGCCATAGGTTACTGTTGGCATTAACTGTGCTTGCATGACTGTTAATAGGTTACCGTATGATGGACAGCTTAATTTCTTTTTTAGTACGTTAAAACCGTATATATGGTTTTGGGCTTTTAGCCTCATTGTGGTGAGATGCGATTTATAGCTCAGTTTTTGTTCTACCTTGAATCCAAGATATTTATAGGATGCAACTGCCTCGATTTTTTTCCCCTCAATATGCCATGTGTATTTCTTGTATTTGGCATCCACTAGCTGTACTACCATTGTTTTTAATAAATTCAATTCTTGCCCTTGTGCTGTCAAATATTTAGCTAAGGCACTCACTCCTCGTTGTAAGCCGATTGGAGTTTGACTTAGTAGCACTAGATTGTCGGCGTACTGAAGGCACCTGATTTCCTCATTAACTATCGATGGGGGGTGACTTTTGATTTCCAGGACAGCCTCTTCAAGGTCAGATATATACAGATTATAAAGAGTTGGAGCTAGCACGCACCCCTGTTTCAGACCATTTTGCGTGTATATTTACTTTGTTATCCACCGGCCATCCCTTAATTTTACCCGACTCCATGTGCACAAGTATAATTCTTTGTAGGGATGCCCCAGCCGTCCAATTTTTCCCATAGTCGTTTACGGGGCACGCTATCAAAAGCTTGCTTGAGGTCCACAAAACAAGCGAACAAGCGGGTGTTCTTAAATTTGGCTTTTTTGGCTAACAATGCTAATGCCGTAAGGTTTGTTAAGGTGGCTGCTCTGTTTGCGACCATGGGATGCAGTTGTACTCATCTGACCATTTTTTCAATTGGGTTAGCAAGCAGCTCGCATATAGCTTAGCTTCAACATCAATTAAGGTGATTAATCTATAGTTTATCGGCTTTGTTGAATTTCCCCCTTTAAATATTAGCTGGATGATGCTTCCCCTCCCTGATTCTGGAATTCCGTTTGTCATGAACAGCTCGTTGAAAAGTGGAGTAAAATAATGGGCCCAATATGGAACTTCTCCCTTGAAAAGGGCACTGGGAATACCGTTTGGGCCTGGTGCACCCTCTGGGTTTAGTTTCTTTATAATTTTTGTTAATTGATTTACTTCCGTTAACTTGTTGGAGATTTTACATTCTGAGATGATACGTTTGTTATTCGAATTGATGACCCCCATAGGGAGTCTGCTTTTTTTTGCGCTGCGCTCCTCCTGCTGTCCTTTTTTGCTATTTTACTAACTGATGTTGATTTGAGCTTTGGTTTTTTATACATACTCATTATGTGAGCTATCCATGTCTCGTCATTTATCCCTGCGTTTTAATGTCTTTTATTCCCGAGTGTCAGTGAATTTATCTGATACCAGAAATGTTTTCCATTCCGTTGTTTACTTGCCAGGAGAAGTTTATTCCTTATTGCAACACGGTGTCTAGTTTTAGCTGTTTGACAGTTTTTCTTATATTGTGTTTTTAGTTTTTTAAGCTCACTTCTGTCAGGTTTTTCCCCCATTTTTAATTGGTATGAGACTGATCTTATTTTGCGCACTTCCCGGCTTGAGGTGACTCTAAACTTCCGGTTTCCTCTGAACTTCCGTCGCTCGTTCCCGCTAGGAGATATACTTTAGCCATTACCTTCTCAATCCCTGTTCCTCGCCACTTCAAACTTTTTAAATTATAAGCATGTGGCGTGGAGATTAGATCTTTAGTTGCTGCCAGCCTGGCTGAATTTTACTCCAATTGCAATGATTGATGCATGTTATCGCTCTCTATGCGTGACACAATTTGGAATTTTTGCGTCTGACACACTACAATTTCACTCACTAAGGTATGGTCAATGATTGAACTTTTGGTCCCGCTTAAAAAGGTCATTGCTTCTGGTGAATCCTCTTTTGTGTTTCCATTGAGATGTATCAGTCCTAATGTTTCAAATTATCATCTGAAGTTATTACCCTTTTTGTGCAGGCTCCCAGGGATATTACATAAATTAATGTTGAAGTCACCTGAGATGATGAATTGTGCCTGACAATAAAGCCTTTGCAATGATTTTATTATTCCAAACAACATGTTCATATGCTCGTCTTTTGTCTCCTCACTTGTGTGAAATTAGACATTGAGTAGTATTAGTATTGTTAAAGTCCCATCCTTCTTGTACTGTTCCAACTTGGATGCAAGAACCCAATTCATCCCAATTGGGAGTTTTTCTAATGACCAATCTAGTTTGGTTGAAAAATACGGGGACAAACCGCCCTTTGGGTGATCAAATTTTGCTGATTTTATTGCTGGTTCATGATGACCAGTAAAGCCTATAATATGGTTGGGCATTGTGCTCCAAGTTTCTTGGGCTAAGATGAAGTCATAAGCTTGCAAGAATTCCAAGACACCAGGGTTTCCTATGAGATTTTCTAGTCCGTGAGTGTTCCAAGAGCAAATGTTAGAATTTTTTTAAATTTCTTGTGAGCCTTTGGCACGTCAGGAGTGCGAGTTGGCGTACTGTTTTGAAAACCCCGTCATATTTTCTTTAGACGATTGTCAGAGGCCTTGTGATTATTAAGTTCTCAAAAGCGTTCTGATTTATTGCGGCACCGATAGCACCTCTCAGTAGGGATCCCTCTCTTTCCTTATTTGGCAGAAGCCGACCAGGGTAACGTGGGGCCTCAATCCTTTGTAGTTCAATGCCACAAGCCTTAAACTGTTGCTGATGAATCATTATATGATCTGCATTTTCCGGTGAAGACCAAGTTGTTACTGTTACCTCTCTCTTATTCATAAATGGATGCAGTTTGAATTCTATTGATAACAAATTGGAAGAATTTATATAGGCTATTTCCTATACTTCCTTTATCAGTTTTATAATTGTGCCTCTATTTAAAGTGTCGAAAATACCTCTTGAGATGTAATTTGGGAGTAACACTATTTTGTTTGATTCATTGTCCCTTATCGTGCTTGTGCGCTTCTCCTGCGTTAGAGGTGTATACTCGCCTTCTAACCTAGGGGGACATCTCAGTCTCATCTCCTCTATAGTAATTACCCGATTCCCTGATCTCCTTCAGACATAACCCTCTGATTTAACGTTGACCTCCTTTCGATTGTTGGAGTGTTCCAGACAATTTTGAGTCATGAGGATTTGCCTATTGGGTAATAGCTCTTGTTCTACTGCTGCTGACTTCAATCCATTTTCGGTATCACTTTTGGAGAGTAAGCTGGTTATTATCTCATTTCCTGTATGATCGGTTCCTTTGGTACTAACTTGTGGGATTATAAATTCTGATTTTGCTTTTATTTCGTTTTTTAATGTTGGTGACCTGACATTCTTATGTTGCGAGAATAATTGCCATATTTTGTTTTTTTGGACTACTTTCCCTTTATTCCGTGCTTTTCTTTGCCTCTTTTTTTCTTTTTTTGAAAGCACGGGCTCGACCTCCGCTGTTTCTGTTTTTTTGTTATCCTTGATTCTGTCCGTGTTGGCGTTGATGTCTTTTCCTTGAGATTGCTTTCACTTGTTTCTATTGAGACAGTTAGTTCCAAAGGGGTCGCTTGGGTTGTTTGTATGTTGTTTGTGTCTTTTTGTGATAAACCTATTATTTGCCTGGGCGAATCCTCCTCTGCCCAGTCTTTTTCTCTTTTAGATGGCCTGGTTGCTTGCGCTGTCACTTCCGTCAGTATATCCGTCAGGATAGTTGTTAATATTTGCGAATTTCCACATGTCGTTGTGCACTTGCAGTTGACTTGCTGCGCGTAGTTATGCTGTTGAGCTCTCATGATCAGGTCTTTGAGTGACTGTAGCTTCTTATCGATACCTACTATATATGTTGCCATTATATTTAGTAGATCCACTTGGAGATCTTGTTTGTCCGCTTAATGAGAAATTGCTGTAGAGATTGACTCCAGTGTTGACAGTAGGACTCCCCAAGTGCTGGGTGGGGCTTGATCTTCCACATTCGTTGAGTGATTATATCTAATTGGGAAGAGATGATTGCTTGATTCTAGACGTTGGTCCCCTGATTGTTGCGCGATATCAAAGACCCTTAACTTTTTCATTATTAATGAACGCGGGCTAGCTGGTGTCCCGTTATCTGATGCTATAGGTCTTTCTACCTTGCACACATCGGTCCCTTCTGCTTGGAGTGACGGAGTTGACACATCCTCTCCTATAATTGATGAGGTCCGTTGTTTATTACACTTTTGTGTCCTCCTTTTGTATGAAGGAAGGGTTGTTTCTGACAATTCCGACAGTGGGTGGTCAAGCACTTTTCCTGGGGCAGATGAATTTGAAGACTCCTGTTGCTGGAATTGACTAACTCTCTGCCCCTGCTCATCCCAGTTACTAAGATCGAAGGAAAAGAGAGTTTCACTGAGGATTTGATTGTGTATTACTGCTTCTGTTGTTATTTTCCTTGCTGAGTTTATTACTATATGCTTACTAACTGTGCACTTCTGAATTGAGACGCCAGTGGATCCTTCTTGGCTTTGACCTTCCTTTCTAACTACTACGTCACTTGCTGGTTGTAGATCTGTTTCGTTTTCCTGGTCTGGCAGCTCCTTTATTAAAAGTGTGCCTTCTGTTCCGCTTTCCTGATCAGGCTGCTGTTTTGTTAAAAGAGCATCATTGGACTCATTTTCCGTCTGTGGTGCCACGCTGTTTGAACTTCCCTTTTTTGTTGATCCTTCAGCAGTTAGGAAGTCTGTTATCTTATACCCCTCTTTCCTTTTGCTATGAACCAACCTTGCTTTTTTTCGTGACAGAAACATTGCTGGGAGATTTCTTTTCGTTTGTGGTATTAAGGGCTTTAACTGAATCCTGTTGTTGCTCTTGTCTGGGAGAGTCTTTCCTTAACCTCTTTAGATGTCTCTGTTTCCCGTGTGATTGTCTGTAACCCTGGTCTAGATCCTGGGCCTGGTCCTGGGCCTGGACCTGGGCAGCTCTCTTTTTTCTTGAGCGCATTCTAACGCCTTTTATGCGCCTTTTTGCCACTTTCTTGCCTTTGCTTTTTCCTGTGCTGAATACTATATGTGCCCTTACTTTTTCGTTTCAATTTTGCTCTTTTTCTCTTTTTGTCTTATTCTTGGATGTCACTGGATGTCACTGGATGATCCGTAGACTGTACCTGAGCTTGAACAACAACCTCCAGCAACAGTCCGTGCATGACTGTCTTGTGACTCTCTTGTTTAGTGATTTTATTATCTTTTGTTGATTATTGTTTATTGTATATTATCTGTTGTATGTTAAAATGTGTTGTTACTGGCAGCCTTTGACAGTTTTCAGCAGAATACGGTATTTATGCTAATGAACAATCTCAGCTGCTAGATATTCACTGCCCTTTGCACCAGCTCCTTTCCTGCTCGGGTTGACCCCTAGAACCACCGGATAAATCTGTACTGGTTCACTGCTCTCTGTAGCCTTCAGGGGGATTAGCGCTTTTATTTATATGCAGCCTCCGCTGATAGAGCTGCCATCAGGCAAGTGGGTCCAAAGTGGGTTCAACGTTTCAAAGTTTGAAGTTTATCAAGCAAGTTGTTAGACAGTGATTGTGGAGGCTGTGAGCTTGAGATTTGAAACGGCCGAGCGGGGCTCGCTAAGCGGAGCCGCAAGCTGCCCCGACCTAGTCGGGTCGCCTAAGCGGCCCCCCAATGGCTCTCACTTACCGGCCGCCTGCTAAAGATGGCCTCGCTCGCCGGCCTACCTTACTCCACTTGCTCCCCTCCTCCTTGCTGGTGGGCTGGATCTACTGGAGTGGGCTGAGATGAACAAACAGGGCGCCCTCCAAAAAAAAAACTCCAAGCGCCTGGTCAGCTCCATAAACTCCGTAGACTCATAGACTCGCGGCAGAGTTGCGGCAGACTCCTGACTCCCGGCTCACTGTTGTCAGCAGCCCTATAATGTTTGCTGGCAAAATTGAGGTGAAGTCAGGGAGCGGAGGCGGCAGCCATGGGTATTCTTACCCGGTGGAGACGGGTGTCTCGCCCGCGCTGCCTTCACTTCTTTCACTTTCTTCGCAACCTTCGGAACCTCAAACCGCACCTCACCTCGCTGAGCGGTGTGGCGGTATGGCGGCCGAATGAGCTGCACGGAAAACCAGGAACGGGCCTCACAACGACTCCCACTGAGACACACCTCTCTTGATTTGAAGCCTGCCTTCAATGTGCTTTGGGGGTCAGTTGAGTAAGGACAGGTTTAAAAAGATGTCATTGATTCTTTCTGGGGTCCCTCTGTGCAGTCACTCATCACAGTGGAAGAAGCTCCTACTGCAGTTACATGGATAAAACATGGCATTGTGACACTCCTGGGCTGTGATCAAATGGCACAAACTGAAAAATAAGAACACTGAACAAGAATCATAAGCTTCTGTGCAAAATGTTTAATGAAAACATAAAACATGCTTAAGAAGCCTATTGCTTCTACAGTCCTTCCAAGTAATGACCTAAATATATACGCTCAATAGCAACATTGGGACAATGCACTGACACGTGCATTATTATCTCAGAATTCATCTCCTTTCATAATGAGAAACACCTGTTTTAGGTTCCCCAAAAGTCTATTTACTGATACATGATCCAAATTACAGATCCAGATGTGACAACAGATGCATAGGTACATGAGTACTTTTCACCTTCTGTGAAATGAACTCAGGAGAGGCAACTGTAAAACATTCTGAATTCAAAAAAAGAGCAAAATGTGTTAAAAGTATGGATATGCGCCCTGACCTGAAAAAGTGTGGTTTATTAACAGAGGATTATGAGAGAAAAAAAGCTCATGCTTAGAATTACTAAAATTTGCATAGTGCTGCTTGCAAATCTGAAGTGCTGCATTTCCCAAAGGGTAATAATTTGTGCAGCTTCATATTTACAAAGAATTGCACGCCGATGATGTAATTATGGCTTATGGCAAACAAGCTGTTTTAGAACCATGCCAGTAGTTGTGCAAAGGCACAAAGGCGAGTGATGTCTTAAGTCAGACTAGACCTATAGGGACACCTTCTACATGCACACAAATGTTCAGCTGTAAACTGTGTGATGTTGAATTCTGTGGAAAATACACTTATGTGTGGGAAAATCACACAATTTTTATTTTTAGCCTAATGTTTGTGCCTGCTTCCAAATGGGACTGAAATTTCACTAAAAGATTGGTCATGCTACTTTACTACATTGGCCATTGCGTGGAGTCCTAGAGGTGTTTGAGCCATTTAACCATATTATGTCCAGTTGCATAATTAACAAGAATTTGTGCATAGCCACCAAAAGATCAGTGGCGACTCGCATAGGTAAACGCTGCGGGGTGGTGAGGCGGGGCGGGCATGGGAGTAATGGAGTTCGACATACTATGGGATAGTGAAAAGTAAATAAACAGATATATAAAACCACTTAACTTGCGCTCGCTGCATCGCCGACTTGGCGAGCACACAGTAAGTGATTTTATTTGTTTATTTAATTTTCACTATCCCGTCATATGTTGAACTCCCCTACACCCGCCCTACCCTGCCCCGTGTCACCGCCTCACAGCGTTACCTGTGTGAGCTGCCACTGCAAAAAGTTGCTTAGCACTCACACTAACATTTTCTGCACATTAAACTTGTTGCTGCAATTTGCACAGCTTTGGGTCTTATAGTGGAGCTTTGACTTGCATGACCGTTGCCGCAAAAGAATATTAAATCTAGGCTCATGTCTTATATACCACGTTGCCTACATTATGCTCTCCATACTGCTCAGCTTCTTTATAATCCATAAATTTAAGATTCCCTATTAGTCTCAAAGACAGTTTGTGACAGAAAAATAAACACAAGATCCAAGTCACACTTTCGTAAAACACAACATTACTGCATAGGAGTCAATTTTACGTAATCAAACCGGTCAGAGTGATTAGGTTGACAAAGTTTTGATCCACTAGAAATATGGGATCTTCATATGGACAATGCAATGTTTGCCTGAACGCATAAACCAATGTGAGAAAGAGTTAATCATTTGAAGTACCTGTAAAACAAAGAGAGGGCTGGGGGTAAAAAAGAAAATAGGGAAGAGAGTGGTAGGAAGAGAAATTGAGAAAGCAAAAACAATTATCAATTAACTTGTAATATAAGACTAAAATTCCAAAAATAAGTGAGAGATCCATGCAAAAGGATCTCCATGCGGTGATCACTTGTGACAAAACTATATGGAGGAACACATGTAGTGCCTATCAAGGTGATATGGTGTAGATCAGTAACGTAAGCCTTCCGACTGTGGACTAATCTGCACTAATACTCCCAAACAACATTGCACCGGTGGGGTTCTAGATAAAAGTTTGGTGAGACAAATCACATGCAGAGTGAAGAATAGCAGACGTGAAAACCAACCATCCCAGAACAATTGGATCACATAGTCACACCAAGCAATCAGCGGGGCACTCCATCCGAGGGTCAACCTTCCCAGAATATTATTTTTAGTATCTAATGTTTTAGGAAACATTGCTCCTTATAACATGTATTGGATTGCAAGCAATACTCTGTAGCTTGTAAGGCAGACATCCAGACCCCATATTCATTTTCAAGGAAAACTACTGTCTTTCTTAAGGTAAAACATCTCATATTGTAATAGCAGACCATCTGAATGCAAAGCAATATTCCTGAAATGCACTAGTAATGGAATGATGAAGCAATGCTCTGGTACCAGGCATGATGCATATAATATTTTGATGCTCAAGCAATGCTGGTGGTCAACCTAACAGGAAAGAATTATCCCAAATATATGTATGTGTGTATAAGGACTTGCATAGTGAGAACCTACCTACAAAGCAACATGGTGTCTCCAATTTATGGTGAACATGAGAGGAAGGAGACAATGGCTGAGCAGGACGACTAGCAAATTGCGGTTGAGTTACGAGTTGAGAGGAATTTGGAGGAGCTGGCACAACAGCAGTATCAGGGGATGCAGCTGCTGGAAAAGGACAGAGGGCAGGGATAGTGAGGTTAGGCAAGATTGGGTTGCTGTGCAAGGCCAGATGGTGAAAATAAGGCTTGGAAGTGTGGGGGGGGTGGAATGTGTAGAGAACAGAGTAGGGTGCATGGTAGGTGAGGAAGGTTTAGAGTGGGGGTAGTGACTATCTCCAGAAGTCTGCACTAGCCTGGGAGATTGTCTAGTAATGATAGTTTACTTCAAGAGTATGGTCTATTTATTTTTTCAGAAATGCAAAAGGGATTGAATTTATGTCTTCCTATTTATTGAACCTTCCCCAGCATTTTCCAATGTGGGCTCATATTGAGAAACTGTATTTGAGTAAACTACCAGACTTACAAGGTCTATGCAGTAATAGAAGTCCAGAGGTCCGATTACAACCTCTGATGATCTTGTGGAAGTTAGCTCACAAATGCCTTACAAAACACCCATATCCACACAGTGGGGGTCCCAAATGGAATACCAAGGACATTACAATTGACAGACTCACTTACATTCCAAATCACATGGTACTGCCATATGTCACATGATATTCTCTACCTTTACACAGGCACCAGATGAGGAGCCAATATCACACAGCGTGTACACAATTAACTGGAAACTGCTGCAGAAAGCACGTGTCTTGCTATTTGCTTAGCGGCTCTGCACAGGTGATGTCCACTCCAGGATGTGAAACCTTCATACGACATCAGTGGCAGCCACAATAGATTTGCATTTTTGTATGGGAGGGGGTTGGTGGTGTGTTAAAGTGCCTCAGGCTGTCCTCAGCACAAAGCCTCCCCCCTCCTCTCACAGTGAAAAATATTCAAACATTGGCAGGTCTGGACTCATGATCAGATAGCATACATGGGTTGCCAGTGGAAGAATCACCATAGATGACCTACTACAAGGTGATTCATTTAAATTGTTTGACACCCTTCGAAAGGACTATACTTTGCCACCAAAACAATATTGGAGGTATAGACAAATTACACCCTTTATTCTTCAGAAACTATGTCACAGCATCATATCACTTACACATTCCTTGATCGTCCCCTACGTTAACAAATGGAAAACATACAAAGGCACAGTATTGTACGATATATTGATTACAACAGTGTCCTCACAGAAGGTTTTCTGTGAAACTAATGGGGGCTGGCAGTCCTTACAGAACATATCATATTCTGAACAAGATTGAAACTCTTTTTTGGAAGTACATTGCAGAGGATTGAGTGAGGCACGCTTAAGATTGAAATATTTTAAGATACTATATCATTAGTGTTGATCCTCTTTTAGGCTCTCTAAAGCCAAACTGGCTCCAAATGGCATCTGTTGGAGGTGCAAGGCTCTCAGAAGTGACCTACTACATATCATATAGATCTGCAAATGGAGTGGGCTAGTACGTGGTATTTTCCTGGCTTAACAGTGACTGTCAATTCGAACCCTAGGCAAAATTGGAAATATTATATGATATGACTGACATAGAAAGTATAAAAGAAGAGGGTAGTACGCGCACTACCTGAGGCTATCCAAAGTTTTTAAAGTTGTACCGTGCTCACGGGGTATCACTCTCCGAGAGGGAGTGTAAATATGAACGTTGAGAAGCACCCCCAATGATTTGGGGTGTGTCCCCCAGGCACTGGTTGAAGGTCGCACAAGCGGTTATTAACTTCTAGAGTGAAAAAAGTTCATCACAAATTGAGGTTTTCTTAAGCTGAAGTTTTACTGTTTTCTATTGCATCATAGAAAATCAAATAACAGTTTTAGTCCGTGGACGGCAATATCTCCATTGCATTATGCGGTTACATGGTCATTCCCAATGCATTTCGGCAGGATCTGCCTTCGTCAGGGGAAATCTATGAATAATCATACGCATCATGAGTATACTGTACCAGGATATAGAGTGCCTTATTTAACCAACGGTGAAACATGAGTGGGTTGGTGAATATGTATTCTGTGACAGTGAATAAATAAATACATGGGAGAATATGTGGGTTGGTGTCCGTGTGTAAACAATAGTAACGAAGGTATACGTGGCGTGTAACTGACTAATAAGTTATAATCGGGCGTGTCTCACATTACTGAAGAGTGGTTTACGGGGAATGGTGGAACGTGCCGGTAAATAATCATGATTTGATGGTGGGAAGTGCCGGGTTCGTGCTGTTAACAATAACGAGTGTGAATAGTTTAAAAGAAACGTGGTTAAACAAATTTCACATGCCGCTACTACCTGAGATGATATGCGCTTACCGAATGTGTAGAGTTCTGGCGCGCGGGCTCACTGGCGTGGTGGTGTTCGAGTCTCATGCAGAGATTTAGAAAGCGGATAGTCACGTGCGGGTAATCACGTGATACGGGTACAAAATGCGTTAAAAAGTGAAAAAAGACTACGCCGAAATTAGTGAATAGGTGTGTGGAAAAAAGATCAAAGGTATGCTAGGGTAATTGAAGATGTGAGATACGAAACATGGTTAGTAAAATAAAAAATGAGAAAGAGTGATCAGACTGAAAAGAACGTGAAAGAGCATGAAAACAATATAAATGGGTGTTAGAATTAAGTTGTGTTTCAAAATGGGCTAGGAAACCTTGCCCATTTGTTAGCGAGGTTGAAGAGTAGATAAGAAGGTGAAAAAACAGTAGTATTTCAAAAAGGGCTAAGGGGCCTGTCCGTTAGTTAACAGAGTTGAAGAGTAATGATAGAATGGATTAAATTAAACAAGGGAAAAAGGCAAGGGATGAAAGGGTGAAAAATAGTAACAACATTTTTGAAAAAATGCCCGCTCGGGCCTGCTGACCGGCCTCCGTGAGGCTTGGGTTGCCGACGGGCTGGAGTTGGACGACGAAGACTGGATTTCCGCGGTGGCCTCTCCGAAGGAGGTGGCCATACCGGCTCGCCTTTGCTTCGTCCAGCTTAAGATACTCCACCGGGTTTACATGACGGGGCCAATGCTTCTGCGTATGGGTTATGCTGAGGATGGGTTGTGTAAGCGTGGGTGTGGTGCTTTGGCGACTTTTTTGCATATTTTGTGGGAATGCCCGAAGGTGGAGCGATTCTGGCGTGGTGTGCATGAGGTCCTGCGTCTGGTTACGCATGTCGCACTGTTGCCTGAAGCGAGGAGATGCTTGCTGAATGTGTGGGAACCAACTGATTACTCGGTTCCGCAGACGCGATGGGTGACTCTGGGATATATGATAGCTAAGCGTGACATCGCTCAACTGTGGGGATCCCAGCGGCCCCCGGCGGTGTCGGCCTGGAAAGAACATATGGATTGGTGCATGTTCCGAGAAAAGGTGGTGTATGTGGCGAGGGGCAAGCCTGGGGCGTGGGTGAAAATATGGGGCCCCTGGAACGCCTACCGCGGGGGTATTTGCGAGCCACCACTGCTGCCTGCTGCCTCACCGGCTCCGTCCCCCTAGTTGACCCCCTCCCCCAGCCCCGGGCACAGAGTTCCCCCAGTCCTGGACTTGTTTCCCTTCCCCCTCTTCAGATTCCTGTGGATGGTCGGGGTCCCTTATTTGAGGAGCACGTGTGGATACCTTCGATTGCGGGTTGCCTTGCGGGTGTGTTTTTTTTATTTTTTTATGTTGTTGCGTGTGTATAAAATGAAACCGTATTGTGGGCTTAGAGTCATGTGGCTAACGTCGTTGATGTCTCCTGATTTGCTTCTCTGTAACGCCAAGTGCCCTTTTGTAAGTTTGTCAGGTGCTCCTGTCACTCTAGCGGCCGGCCGGAAGGTTGTAGGCCCATACTTGTATATACTTGAGATTGCAATAAACGGTTTCACCAAAAAAAAAAAAAAAAAAAAAAAAAAAAAACATTTTTGAAAAATAGTAACAACATTTTTGAACAGAACATGAGTGATGATGTAGGGATATCATGGAAGTTCGGATGAAACGTTACTGGTGGTCAGTCCTTCTCTCGATGACTGGTGATGTTATAGGTAACACGCGAATTCTATGCGATCATTCATTCCATTGGGTTTCATGGAATTCAGCAAATTAATCCAATGGTTTTCCCGTTGCAGTAGACATTTGTGGTTGTCTCTCCCTTCTTTCTTCTCAATGGTTTCCAAAATGCAGAGTCTCAACTGGCTGACTGAATGCATTGCTTCTGCGAAATGTTGGGCAACTGATGACTTTGATTGTTTGGTTCTAATGTTTGACTTGTGTTCATTTATTCTGACTTTGATTTTTCGTTCAGTTTGTCCAACATAAACAATGCCGCAAGGGCATTTGAGGATGTATATGACGTTGGAAGTGTCACAAGTAGCTGTTGTTCTGACTTTGATTTTATGCCCTTTCAGGGGATGTGTTATGTATGAACCTTTGATGACGTTGTGACAGTTGTTGCAGTTTAAGCAAGGGATTGTACCTTTGAATGTTCACTGGATCTTTGGTTGTGTTTATTGCAAAATTTCCCCAATGTTTTTGCTCCTGGTGAAAGCAAAGATCGGTGTTTCATCGAATATATGGTTGAAGTCTTGTTCCAATGTGAGAAGTTGCCAATGTTTGCGAATGATCCGTTTGTATGAAGTGCTCAAGGTAGAGTACTTGGATACTATAGTGATTTGGTTTGTCGTGTTTTTAGTTTGAGGCTTCAAAAGATCATTGCGGGTCTTAGTTGATGATCGTTCCAGTGCTTGATGCAGTACGTGATCAGGGTATCCACGAGATCTAAATCTGTTCATTAAGGTATCCATTTGTGTATTGGATCTGATGGGGTTGGAAACAATTCTTTTGATCCTGAGCATTTGTGAATATGGAAAATGTTGTTTGAGGGGTAACGGGTGAAAGCTGTGATAATGAAGGGTGTTGTTTCTGTCCGTGGTTTTCCTATACAGATCTGTTTCAAAACCGGTGGAAGATCGGGTGATGTTAACATCCAGGAACGTGATAGAATGAAGATTGATGTTAAAGGTGAACTGTACACGTTGGTCAATTAGATTAAGTTGTTTCAGTTGATTTTCAAGGATGTCAATGGGGGCATTCCATACGATGAAGATATCATCTATGAATCTCAAGTAAAGTTTTAAGTGGTCCGTCCATATTTTGGTGCAAAGGATGTTATCTTCTTCGAACCGATTCATGAAGATATTGGCGTACGCCGGGGCAGCACAATTTCCCATGGAAGTGCCCGTTAATTGCTGAAACCACTCGTTGTTATGTTGGAAATAGCTATGTAGGAGAGTAAATTGCATCAGTTCCATGAGAAAAACTTGTAGGTCTTGTGGATAGTTAGATTGTAATAGTGCATGTTCGATGGCTTCCAAACCAGATGAATGAGGGATGGATGTGTATAGGGAATTGACATCCACTGTACATAGGATGATGTTGTCTTCTTCAGTGATTGTTGTTTCATGTAGTTTGATTAAGAAATCGGTTGTGTCCTTAATGAAAGATCTCATGTTGTAGACGCTGGGTTGTAGATGACGGTCGAGATATTTACCCACTGGTTCATGTATGCTTCCTCGTGTTGTAACAATTGGTCGGCATGGTGGTTTGGTTGGGTGTTTATGAATTTTTGGTACCAAAAATATGGTTGGACTTTTAGGATTTGGTTGTGTGAGGTATTTCTTAACCTTCTCGTTGATGGTACCCATTTCAAAAGCTTTTTGGATCAAAAGTTGTAGAATTCCCATATATGATGTTGTGGGGTTGAATGTCAATTTCATGTAAGTGTTCGTATCCTGTAAGTGAATCATAATTTGAGAGTTATAGTAGTGAGTATTGAGGATAACCAGAGCTCCTCCTTTGTCAGCCTTGGTACAGATGATGTCTGGATTTTGTGCGATGGCTTTAATGATGCCTAATTCTTTGTTGGTGAGGTTCTGAGACTTAGGTACCTTTCTAGGATTAAGCTTCGCTATATCTTTTTTCACTACAGATTCAAACAGGTCGAGACTCTTGTGGCTTATGGGTGCCATATAGGTGCTTTTGACTTGTAAACCCATGAGGGGATCTTGTTCTTGTGTCTCGATGGGTTTTAAAATGTTGTCAAAAAAATGACGCAATCTGAGCTTTCTCATTAACTTGAAAAAACTAATGTCTAATTCAAGTGTGTTGCTGCCGGAAGTTGGTACAAAGGACGTGCCTTTTTGTAAGATTCTGAGTTGGATGTCACTGAAGTGGTGGTCAGAAATGTTGATGACTAGGTTCTCTGTTGATTCGCTCGTTTCTGTCGGTCCTTCTTGGCCGAGGTTGTACGAGTTTGAGGTGGATCCTTCTCTTTTTCTTTGTCTTTGGTTTTTTCTGTTGCTCCTCCTGGGTCGTCTTGGTCTGTATGGCCTGCTTCTAAAAAAGAAGAAGGTGAAGGAATCGTTTCTTCAGCGGTTACGGAGGTGGAAGTGGCAGTTGACGTTGAAGGTAGGTCAGCTGGGACCGTAGTTTCAGATGTGTTATCTCTAGGTGTGAATCTTCTGGGTTGTTGAGTGCGGTCACTATCTGACGATGAAGTATCGGTGTTGGCTGAGTACGGTTTGTTTTGTCGACGTTTTGCGTATATTTCAGCCCATGAGTATACTTCTCCCATCTTGTAATCCATTGTATCCCTGCGGAATTCGCGGATTTTGCGTTCGTTCACTTCCGCTGTGTGTTTGGCTAGTTGAGTGTTGATGTCCTCTAGTATGTTGGTGAGCTCCTCTGGTGTTAACCCCTTCGACGCTCATGACGGAACGGTTCCGTCATGAGCGTCGGTTGAGCTGTGCTCATGACGGAACCGTTCCGTCATGACCACGCCCGCGCAGGTAACGGTCAGCACAGCGGGGGAATCCGCCCCGCATGGAAGGGGTTAATGACTTTTGTAGCTCGTTTTTGATGTCATTGATATCCTTGGTGAGTTCTTCTAGGATAGATGACAATTCTTCGATGATCAAAAGGATAAGGTCTAACGAACATTTGTTCAGAATTGCGAACCACTTGTCTTTAAATTTCTGTTGGTTCTTGCAGAGCGAGGGTTTCAGTGGCACTCTAAGGCCCCTGGGAATTCTTTGCGCCTTGTGGTACTTGATCATGGTACTTGCGTGTAAGCGCTGATTGATCTCTTTTTTGGAAAGGTAAAGAAGTTGGCGGATGTTCTGTTCTTTGGTGTTGTGACTAGAGTATGTTGTTGAATCCTCGTGTATAAGAGCGTAGATTCTGGCAACTTCGTCGTGTCCGAAAGTGAATGTTTCAGCTCTTGTATCCATAAGGTGTAAAATTTCATCGAATTGCATGGTGGCTTAGATAGTGTGCTGCGTACTGGAGGTCGGACTGAATTATACAAAAGAAGAGGGTAGTACGCGCACTACCTGAGGCTATCCAAAGTTTTTAAAGTTGTACCGTGCTCACGGGGTATCACTCTCCGAGAGGGAGTGTAAATATGAACGTTGAGAAGCACCCCCAATGATTTGGGGTGTGTCCCCCAGGCACTGGTTGAAGGTCGCACAAGCGGTTATTAACTTCTAGAGTGAAAAAAGTTAATCACAAATTGAGGTTTTCTTAAGCTGAAGTTTTACTGTTTTCTATTGCATCATAGAAAATCAAATAACAGTTTTAGTCCGTGGACGGCAATATCTCCATTGCATTATGCGGTTACATGGTCATTCCCAATGCATTTCGGCAGGATCTGCCTTCGTCAGGGGAAATCTATGAACAATCATACGCATCATGAGTATACTATACGAGGATATAGAGTGCCTTATTTAACCAACGGTGAAACATGAGTGGGTTGGTGAATATGTATTCTGTGACAGTGAATAAATAAATACATGGGAGAATATGTGGGTTGGTGTCCGTGTGTAAACAATAGTAACGAAGGTATACGTGGCGTGTAACTGACTAATAAGTTATAATCGGGCGTGTCTCACATTACTGAAGAGTGGTTTACAGGGAATGGTGGAACGTGCCGGTAAATAATCATGATTTGATGGTGGGAAGTGCCGGGTTCGTGCTGTTAACAATAACGAGTGTGAATAGTTTAAAAGAAACGTGGTTAAACAAATTTCACATGCCGCTACTACCTGAGATGATATGCGCTTACCGAATGTGTAGAGTTCTGGCGCGCGGGCTCACTGGCGTGGTGGTGTTCGAGTCTCATGCAGAGATTTAGAAAGCGGATAGTCACGTGCGGGTAATCACGTGATACGGGTACAAAATGCGTTAAAAAGTGAAAAAAGACTACGCCGAAATTAGTGAATAGGTGTGTGGAAAAAAGATCAAAGGTATGCTAGGGTAATTGAAGATGTGAGATACGAAACATGGTTAGTAAAATAAAAAATGAGAAAGAGTGATCAGACTGAAAAGAACGTGAAAGAGCATGAAAACAATATAAATGGGTGTTAGAATTAAGTTGTGTTTCAAAATGGGCTAGGAAACCTTGCCCATTTGTTAGCGAGGTTGAAGAGTAGATAAGAAGGTGAAAAAACAGTAGTATTTCAAAAAGGGCTAAGGGGCCTGTCCGTTAGTTAACAGAGTTGAAGAGTAATGATAGAATGGATTAAATTAAACAAGGGAAAAAGGCAAGGGATGAAAGGGTGAAAAATAGTAACAACATTTTTGAAAAATAGTAACAACATTTTTGAACAGAACATGAGTGATGATGTAGGGATATCATGGAAGTTCGGATGAAACGTTACTGGTGGTCAGTCCTTCTCTCGATGACTGGTGATGTTATAGGTAACACGCGAATTCTATGCGATCATTCATTCCATTGGGTTTCATGGAATTCAGCAAATAAATCCAAAGGTTTTCCCATTGCAGTAGAAATGTGTGGTTGTCTCTCCCTTCTTTCTTCTCAATGGTTTCCAAAATGCAGAATCTCAACTGGCTGACTGAATGCATTGCTTCTGCGAAATGTTGGGCAACTGATGACTTTGATTGTTTGGTTCTAATGTTTGACTTGGGTTAATTTATTCTGACTTTGATTTTTCGTTCAGTTTGTCCAACATAAACAATGTCGCAAGGGCATTTGAGGATGTATATGACGTTGGAAGTGTCACAAGTAGCTGTTGTTCTGACTTTGATTTTATGCCCTTTCAGGGGATGTGTTACGTATGAACCTTTGATGACGTTGTGACAGTTGTTGCAGTTTAAGCAAGGGATTGTACCTTTGAATGTTTGCTGGATCTTTGGTTGTGTTTGTTGCAAAATTTCCCCAATGTTTTTGCTCCTGGTGAAAGCAAAGATCGGTGTTTCATCGAATATATGGTTGAAGTCTTGTTCCAATGTGAGAAGTTGCCAATGTTTGCGAATGATCCGTTTGTATGAAGTGCTCAAGGTAGAGTACTTGGATACTATAGTGATTTGGTTTGTCGTGTTTTTAGTTTGAGGCTTCAAAAGATCATTGCGGGTCTTAGTTGATGATCGTTCCAGTGCTTGATGCAGTACGTGATCAGGGTCAATATATCATTGTAAATATGTTGCATTCCTGTGCTCTGAAAGTGACTCAGTGCGGCGCAGCCAAATCGCTTGCGGAATGCACCGAGTCACTTTCTCGTAAATCTGCCCCATAGTTCGGTGCAAGACCTTGGATTCTGGAAAATTCATAGACAAGGACTGTAGATACATACATCATCACCCATATGCATATTCAGTACAGCATCACATTTAAAAGAATTACACTGAAAAATACTATGGGGCTTATCTACAAGCCCCTTGCGCCACTGGTGCCTCACTTTTAATATGCGAAAAAGTGACGCACTAGCGTCGCAAGGGGCTTGTAAATAAGCCTCTATATATCAAGTGGGACATACTGGTGTTACTGCTCACTGGCTCTCCCCCATAAACCTCTTCTGTTTTCATGCCCCCCCGCCCCCTTTTGCTCAATTCCCTTATGGTTCCTCTTTTTATCTGCTTTTCATAATCGTGTACAGGTGACAAAGAACCTTTGGAGAAAGACTCAAAAGGGTACCTCAGTGGGTATTAGAGACAAACCAGGTGTACGGCCTCTACCAATGGTCCACAATATAGACTCTAGATACAGTCCATTTGACTTACAAATTGTTGGACTGTAATGCCTTTTTGTTATTCAGAGACACCAACTTTTTGAACCCATATCAAGTCTTTTAACTAGGAGGACTGAGCTGAAATGCTTTGACTTAGGGGTATATTCACAAGTATGTGTGATAACTACCGTAAGAGTAGCTTAACGCAGCTCTCAACATTGCAGCCTATGGCGGTAAAATAACCCTGTGTCAACGTGGAATTCACAACAAGGTGGCCCCATGCGATAGTTTGCCGAAACCGCGGCCAATGCCCGCGATACAACCACCTCGACGGAGCTAAAAACACAAACCCCAACGCCAAAACACCTGCGATGGGCCAAAGTGCGATAAGAAAACAGTGACAACCAACTCGAGGGCAGCAATACTCAAGCGTAATGCGGGGAAAAAGCACAAGAACAGCATACAGGAAATGCCACAGAAAAAAATACATCAACAGCGGAGGACCACAGATGCACCCTGACCGACTGCAGAGGACGACATGTACACCACAAAATCCGAGCACCGTGGAAGAACAGAACCGACAGGCACACCGCATGAAAGAGACCAGTGGCAGACAAATTAGTGCCGCAGGAGCGACTCGTCCACCGTGCAGCATACGCACATAAGCAGAAGTGCACCTTGACATTGACAACATCCCGGTACAAACAGCAACACCTCCACACAGGACACAACTGGTTCCGCAAATGTGCACATGGCAAATCACATCTGAAACCGCTGGAAAATGTAACATGACAATGTACAAGTACAACCTGTAACCTGCAAATATGTTTTAATCACACATGCAGAGCAATTGGACATCTTCTATTGTCCCATGATTGCCATGGACGGCCACAACGTGACGTGCTCATGAGAAGTAAGTGTCAATGATGGAGTTCCTACGGGCCACTCCTGCCACAGCTGCAGTGGGATGTGGGCCACCTGCCCCATCATCACCATCATTGCCCAGTACCTCTGGAACTGGGATTCATGGGGCATTGGTGCGAACACAGATGTTGTGCAATACACAACATGCAAAGATCATCTTGCACACGATGTCCAGGCTGTACAGGAGCTTTCCACCTGTGCCGTCCAGGCACCTGAAACGTGACTTGAACACGCCAAATGTGCATTCAACGATGCCTCTGGTGCGTATGTGGGCCGCATTGTACTGCCTCTGGGCGGGTGTATCTGTGTCTCGGAGGGGTGTCATCATCCAAGGGCAGAGTGCATATCCTTGATCACCTGTGACAGTGCAGGGAGAAAAGAGTCAATACTTGTTTCTCCAGGATGTGATGGCAGGCCCACTAATACAGTGACGCCTGTGCTGGCTGTGTGTGGGGTGACTGTAAGCCAGCCCTCAAGGAGTAGCTGGTGCTGGCAACAACTCCAACAGTCATCAGGCACTCAGAAATGCAATGTCAGTACAACAAGGGGGAATGACTCAAGTCACACAGGGCTAGTGGCCGCAGATGCACAGCGGCTGACCCGGGCCCACCGCCATGGGACGCTGACCTGCGGGAGACTGGGGTAGGGTCATGAGGGCAGAGCAGGGCCTCACATGTGTCACGGGTGTCTTCCGCGGAGTGTCACGGGGAGAATGAGAAGGCTACCCCTAGGGCACGATGCAGAGGGCACATGCCAGCTGTGTCCGGCAACATGGCGCATATGAATGTCACAGACCCAGGCCAGACACCAAGTCCATACCTGTCCTTTGCTGATGACAACCCCCAGGCCAGAGGCTCAGACACCAACGATGTTCCGCCGGAGTATGACGGTCACTCATGGCGCACAGGGTTAGTGGCACCACGTGTCGCAGGCATGTGATATGGAATTATGCCTCAGTGATGAAAGGGAGTCTTGTGCTGTGGTCGCTGCCACGGACGTGGGTGGGTTCACTGCCATTCAGGACTCAGGACACTGTTCTACATGTGGGACCTACTGGGCCGAAGAGGACACCGGTGGAGCATGTAAATTAGTAAGGAGTGATGTGGACCAGCGTTGGGGGTGCCAGCGATGGTCTGCGGAGGCTGCAGAGGTCCCAGGACTGGGGCTTGGTGCTTGCACCGGCATGTGTTGGGCCCTCTTTGACACACAACAGTGTCAGCAGGTGAGCAGTGCAGCACTGGTGCGCTGGGGCAGGCAGGTCTGGTCTGTGCATCAGCGTCCTGGGGTGCAGCAGGCGCACAGGGTCGCAGGCCCTGCTGCTTATGGTGTCAGCCTCGTGGCAGGGCACGCGACGCCGCACTGTCAGTGATGTTGCCCTTCCTGGGAGTGGACCAAGCCCTGCGCAACGGGGTTTGTCACCACACCCCTGCGCAGCCCTGGCATACTCAGGGCCAACCCACTACGCTCACGCACACAGGGGACGCAGCGTGCAACACTTCCGCTATCTGTCCCATGGCCTGGCGTGACATGGTTGCGTCCACTGCTCACTACTCTCCAGTCACCAGCAGTTGTGGTCTGCATGGACATATCAGTTGTTTGCATTCCCATGTCTGTCCTGTACATCCACACCTCACTTCTCGTTGTGTACATTCCCACTCATGGGTCACTTGCATCCTCGCACATGGCTGCATTCCGCATCTCAACACTTTCACTGTTGTGTGGCTGTGGTGCCATGAAATATATGTATTGGGTGCAGGGGTAGCCCAGGATGACCATGGAGTGGTATAGTTGTGTCTGGTAGGTGGTCGTGTAGTTTGACAAGTTGTATGTGGTTTGGTCACATGTGCATTCCCACAGTTGTGCGTTGTGTGTTGGTGGCTTTGGGGTGTGTGATGTGTTGATTTGGCACTTACCAACGAGCAGTCCCATTCCATATGTGCCATCCTGGAAGCGCTGGTGGATGATGGACTGTCGGATGAAGAAGGAATCATGCACACTGCCTGGGTAGTTTGGCGACGACATTGGTGAAGAGTCCCCGGTGGTTCACTATTGCCTGCACATTGATGGAATGCTGATGCTTTCTGTTGCGGTAGTGATGTGCAGTATCCGCAGGGGGCACAAGTGGGACATGAGTGCAGTCGATTGCACCCAACACGGCCAGGAATCCGGCTATGGCGTAGAAGCCTTGCTTTGTCTCCAGCTGTTCCTGTGCAGTGTTGGGGAAGTGAAGGTACTGGGGTATGAAGCTGAGGATGGCATCCAGGACAGGTGTGATGAACTTTGATAGGGCTGGCTGTGAGACCCCTCCGACACTGGCAGTTGTTGGTTGGAAGGGACCAGAGGCCAACAGGTGCAGCACAGCCAGCAGCATTGTCTGCGGAGGGATGTTGGTTCTCCGCTGTGTTGGGACCGTCAGCCTGTGGGCGATGTGGGTGATGATGCTGAGGATGGTTGCCCTTTTGAGCCTGTAGTGGGCAATGACTTCCTCTGGCGTTAGGTCTGTGAGAGTGGTGCATTTTCGGTAGGTCCGCTGTCTTACTCTGCGCTGCCTCTGTGGTGGTCCGGGAGGGCGGGGGTCCTAGGTGTGGTGGCGGTCCTGGGGGTGGTGGCGGTGGGTGTTGTGGCCCTGTTGGGGCTCCGAGCTGCATGATGAGTAGCTCCATGGCGTTGTTTGTTCTTCGGGTGTGGCTATGTGTGGGGCTCCATGCCTACTGCAGGTAGTCGTCCGTCTTTACACCTGCTTGAGGCAGGTGTTAAATACCTGCGGCTACCGCGGCTTATCGCATGTTTTTGGTTCGCTACCCAGATCTGGCAGTTCATTGTGAAAGTGTTGTTTTTTCGTGTGTTTTTGCACGGGAACGCCTACTCTGCATCTCATTAGAGTTAGTTGGTGGTGTCCGCCGTGGTGATACATTTTGGGGCAGTTATCACGGAAATACTGGTGATGTCTGCAGTTTGCACCAGCTTGTGAATGAGGTGTTAGGTCCACCTCCACTTTTGATGCGTTGAGGTGGAGATAAATCGGAGATGAGTCCTTGTGAATATCCCCCTTAGTGTATCAGACAGTAACTGTACAAACGCTGTAACTTTGAAACAAGTAATACAGGAAGAATCAGATTCTATTTAATGTCGTTGTCTATTAGAAATATAAGTCAGAACACTGCCTGCTGAAAATATAATAAAGATAATTTAACAAATTCCCCCTTACTGATGTGCATTTCACTGACCTATAGATGATTGTAAAATTGAAAGCTATACATTGATTTCTGATCTCATGCCAAGTGACCCAGGCCCACTACACCACTTGCACTAATGATAGGCACGCCCCTGGTCCAGGGTGTGTCGCTTTTATTTTATGAGCTTATGAAGATATTTGACAGGAAGTTGTGATCACAGGAAATGACCTGGTGGTCCGGATGGGTTATCGGGAAGGATGTGTTTGCTCTGACGCTGAAGAGGCATGATTCAGTTGCAAAAGTCAAAATGCTTTTAGCTGATACCTAAATATCAAATACGCAGTATTTTTCCCAAAGCAGATTCAAGAACTGTTATTCGAGATATACTTACCAACAATTCCTGTTTTACGGAAAATAATGCTTTTTTAATTATGTGTTTCTGCTTTCTCACTCCTGAAATATTGCGTATTCCTATATAAATAGACCATAACATTTTCTCATCTCTGACTTAAAATTTACAATTGGGTGTCGCCAAATGCTGGCATGTATGATTGAGACTTTTCTCTTCACATATTTTATTTGGTAATGAAACCGTAAACCCATTTCATTGTGTTTATATGCCTACAACTTTTACATTTTTCTTACCGTTGTATTTATTGTACTTCTTGTCTTTCGGCTGCCATGCCAAATTACAGCTTCAAGCGGCACGCAAGACTGGCACAGAAGGAGCCGCCATTAAAACTGGGCAGGAAAAGGACAATAAAAGCTCCATTCCACTTTTACAAGTCGGTATGTGTGCGGTTGAAATGACTCTCATAGGGAACCGTTGGGAATAGAAAGTACGCCATTGAAGAAAATTGAGTCCTCTGACACACCAACAAAAGTCATGTGAGCCGTACTTTTGCAAATAACATGGTGTGTTCATTGCACACAGCAGTGGCTGAATTGTTTATTTCATTCATTATTTACGCAGCAAAACTTTATTGAATGCGCAGCTAGTAATCCAGGCCACAAAATACATACTTATAATATTATTAGTGTTACAGCAGATTCGGTGAGGTCGGTTAAATAGCTTTACAAAACGTATGTCAGATGATTTTAGGGCTGCTTTCTTCTTAGCGCTTTGTTAAAACCATGGCAACAAGAAAGATTTGAGAGCAATCATGAATAGAGAAGTTTATGTTTGTGGAACTATGTGTCTGTGTTAGAACTGACATCCTTGGTGTTGTGGTCCCCCAAAATGTTTGCCTGCACCCCTCTTGATTACTTAAATTCGTCTTTGTTGACATTAGGAGTCTTTCCGCTTTACCACAGCTAACCAGTGCTAAAGTGCTTGTGCTCGCTCCCTAAAATAGCACATCATTTGGAACCATGCTTCAGGAATAAAAAGGAGCGCAACGAAAACGATGGATAAAGTAATTGGGGCATATCAGCAACAACCGGCGATAATTATCGCTAAGCACACTTAGCGCTAGGATAATTATCGCCGGCAAACGTGGATTTTTATCGCTGAGATAGTGTGCTATTAGCAACGCTTATCTCAAAAGCGATAAAAAATCCTAGCGCTAACTGCCAAACGTGAGATTATCGCTGGAAACCCAGCGATAATCTCACGAAGATTAGCGTTAGCTTGATGATAGGGCCTCACATACTTGGCCATGATATTCACCTTCCATAGGATATCATGGCTAAGTCAGTCCTGAAGCAGGCGTAAGGAAAGTAGCGATAACAGGGGTTATCGCTACTTTTCTTGCCGCTATGCTTTATAGCGTGGGGCTTGATGATAGGAGAAATGTTGCTTAGCGACATTTATCCAGTCATGTCAGGTCAGGTATGCCCACTTTGCATCTCATTAGAGATGCAAAGCTGCGCGTTAAGAATCCGGGCGCTAATGCAAGGTTTCACGCGATAGCGTGACTTTGCTGATTAGGCGATAAAATTATCGCCGCTTTTCACTCCAAAAACAGACGCAAAAGCGGCGATAATTTTATATCGCTCCGTTGCTGATATGCCCCATTGTTTTTTGATAAGATTCGAAAGCATTTGTGTTCATGTTGAATGTACTAAAGAAATGTTCTTTTAAAATTGTGAAATAGTCAAATAGAAATTTGTTATTACACACTCGATCTGAGTGTATTCCGGTAGTGCACACCCTGTCTAGGACTGTTTTGCCCTAGAAATTTCTTCTTTCAGAACCGGTGGTAGGGTGGAGCCACCTGAGAGGGTGCACACCAACACTGATTAATTTGAGTCTAATGTGTACTATGGAAAGAGTTTGAATTTGAGTGCATCACAGCTGTCCTTTTTGCAAATTTTAGGAAGTTGGCATTTTTTTGTCCTAACCATTTGGTGCCTGCTGCCAGTGTTATGGGTTACTTGACTGTGCATAGGCTAGCAGTTGGGCTTTGTGTGTTTGTCCAAGACAGTGAGACAAAAGGGAACTAGCTATTGGCAGGATGGGTCATCCCGCCAGGATGGCTGGGAGGGAGCTTTTCCCTGCACCACTTAAATGTCAAAGGGCTGCCTCCAGCACACACACAAAGAAACATGACACTAGCCTTTTGCCACCCAATCCTTCTTGGAGCCTTGTCAGGGGAAGGAAGGACCTTTCCAGAGCCAGATGTGGGGGAAGGCAAAAATATTTTCCCACTTCAAATGCTGGCCCCAGGTATAAATATTAGCCCCTTGAAACACGTCTTCAGTACACTCCTGGACCTGTGGAAGACCTCAGAAGGACTGCGAGGACTGCCCTGCTGCTTGAAGCCTGCCTTGTTTGCCAGAAGACTGCCCTGCTGAAGCCAGAGGACTGTCCTGCTTCTTGAGCTTGCTTTTCTCCCAAGAGGACTACCTTGCTGCTAGATGCCTGTATTGCTGCATGAACCCAGGACTACCACAATTACTCCAAGGGCTAGTGGGTTGGCCTCCTGTGCAAGCTACAGGGACTTAACAAGCTCCAGAAACCTTGAACCCCGCACCTGGCCTCTACTGGAGTGAGTCCTAACCCCCAAATTGGTGCCCTTCCAGTCCTGGACTCTTGGAAGTTGTGTTAGAGGTGTTGCTCTTGAGTAGCTTTAAAAGTTAGGACTTAGAAACATTTTCACCTAAATTTGTCAGAAGAAGTGACAGAAGCTCAGGACTTACCCGCCAGTCATACCACTCAAGGTACAACACCGGTCGGCCTGCCTTTGCGGTAGATCCCACTACGTTCTTCTGAGCAGCAGCAAATCCAGTTCAGCTGAACCTCCAAGCAATGGTATTCAGCCTTGTGGAGCCCTCTTCTGCAATGGCTTGCTGCTTCATCTCGCTGGAGGTTTTTGACTTCCAAAATGTTGTCTAAGTCCGGACGTAAAAATCCTCATCGGGCTTAATGCTGACAAACTCCTCTTGATGACAAAAACCTCCTCGGCCAAGAAATTCAGCTTCTCCCGTTTGGAGTTTTTACCCACCATCACAGACGACTTCAATGAGACTTTGTCCAGTGCTCCCCAGTGCCGCCGACTCCTCTTAGGACATAGCCTGCTGCATTTTCCCCCGGTCTCACGTAACTAGATACCCACAGTTGGCGCTTTGATCTTTAAGGAGCTATTTTTCACTTTAAACTCATATTCAAGTTCATGGATTGAATACGTTTTGGTGTCATTTTATTTATTAAAATGTTTCCTATGTTTCTAAATTGGTTTGTGTTTTTCTCGTATTGTGCTTTCACTTTATTACTGTTTGTGTGATGTATAAATACTTTACACTTTGCCTGTAAGGTAAGTCTAACTGCTTTTTGCAAAGCTACCAAAGGGTTAAGCAGAGGATAATTTGGTGACTTTTGTGGTTCACTCTGACAAGGATTGTAATTGTTCCTTGAGAAGGTTATTACCCCTCTCAACTAATAACCCAATTTCTTTCAGTATGTATTTGGGTGTTAGTTAAGATTGTGGGGAATCTGCAATGTTTTTGAACATTTAGATGAATAAAATTATCATAGGGAGCTGCATTTACTTTTTGTGCTATTGTGGTGTATTTAGCTGACTTCTGTTAAATTTGGCATTGCAGACGTGAGAGCCTCTTTCGGAGAATTTTGTGATTGATAATTTGATAAGTTTTCTTTCCAGCAGTTTAGTGAGATTAATAACTGGTATCTAATTCTGGGCCTCATATAGAGTTTAGTTGAGGGTGAGCCTTGCCATAAATTCACTGGGTATACTGACCCACAAAAGAGAAGGTTCATCTGTCTCATGCAGAGATAGGCGAAGCACCGGATTTCTGGTCACAGAGATTCACTTGCTGCTGGAAACCTTGAACCAAAGACCTGTTCACAAGGAGCCTTCAGTCAATTACATCAGAAGGTGTGGCCTATGAAGGATGGCCCTTCTGATGTACTTTTTTTCTTTTGGGCCTGCCTAGAAAAGCTTTTCTACTTGTTCCTTATAGAATATATAGGTGGTCGTGGATTATGGACTTTGCTCTCTGAAACAAGAAAGGAATAACTAACTTCACCTGTTACAGTATTTTTTTTTTCCTGAACAAATAATGCATGGTTTCCATGCCTGTCTCTCCCACCACAACTTCGCCACCCTGCTCAAGCTAAAAACAAAGAGGATCTGAGCTACTCTTTTTTACTGTTTCTTGAAAGCTAGGGGTAGCAGAGTAGGAGCACTGATTGCTCCTATAACAGAACAGAATAGGGGTGCACACATGAAAGTAGGGCATTCTCTAAGCCACTATACTGCATGCATTGGCCAATCCTCTGTTTCTCTTCTACCTTAGTGATACAGAGAAGGTAGACAAAGCTGCTTTTAGAAGTGTTTGGACCACTGTGTCCTGTGTTTTTCAACAGTACAGTAAAATAAAGGAAGTTACAAGCTCCATTCTCTCCTTCTTTAAAGAATTAAAAATGTGTCACTCTGGAGAAAGATTCTGACACTATGGTAAATAATGCAGTTTTACACCTACAGTAAAATGTAGGTCAGATGATTTGAGTAACTAAATACCAATAACCAAATATATTATACCTTGCCTGACAAATGGAAATGATCCATTTGGCAAGATATAGTAAGTAACCTCTGGTCCAATGCTGTATTATAGAAATACAGCTGCACTGTGTATATATATATATGCACACAGACAGAGTTTTGCCACTGTGTAAATATATATGCATATTTTTTATAATTGCACCTATATTGATATAGAGTTATTTTATTCCCTTAAAGCTAAAGGACTCACACTCCTTATAAATTCCTGAGGAGGCCGGAAGTTAACTGGTCAAAACGTGTCCACATAAAATGGAAAAGGATTCTCGAAACGAGGATCACCAGCCTAATCACATTACATGTGGAATATAGGGACACTAGGCAATTGGCTCATTGAGTATACAAGTGGACTACCTTAAGACAGACCCAATGAAAACAGAATACCCATGGGAAGTCTATTTATAATAAGAATATATATGAGTATAATGTGTTTTGTTTTGTATATTTGTATAATCATGGACATTTTTACCCTCAAAATCAATAAAAAAACTGATTCTGCATTCCAGAAGTGTTTGATACAATTGATAAAAGTAAATGTGTGGGTAAAAATTAATCAAAGTCCAATAATAATTGAGATAATATTTTAGACATGAAATCATAGTATCTACTCCTCAAAAGTCAAATTCTTTTGTTGATCCTTATGCATGTGCCCAAGACTTGAAAGGGCAATTGAATCACCCCCTGTTGTATACAGTATTATAGATAGTAGACAATTGCAAGTCTGCTTTCCTTGATAAACATGATCAATGGTCTGTAGCAAAAGATCACAACACACCAGTAGTCCTGACATTGCAGGATCATAGCCCTCAAACATAATATAAATCTATTTGGAGTGAGTTCCAATGGTTTATGTTATGTTCTGCTCTATTGTAATTGCATTCTTACATTGTGTCTTTACAACAAAAAACATTTGCAGCAGGGTGTGTTGTGACAGTGTTGAACCCCGTGGAAATCCAATGTGATGGGTTACATATTTTCTATAGAAATGCATCTGGGGGGATAGTACTTATATATTTTTTTATTTTGGAGAATAATCACAGGCTTCTCATAATTTCACTTAATCAAAGTGATTGTATTACCACTGTTATATGTAATTTCCATTATTGGTGCTAGTTGTATTGCAATAAATCATTGTCCTATTGTATTACTACAAATCAATATGAAGAAAGATTGGAAAATGGTGAAAAACAGTCGCATTCTACAATTGTTTTGTTAAACCTCCATATGTTTTAGGAGTGTAATATACTTTGGATCACATTAGTGACTAGCATCCCTAAGAAAAGATATGACGGAGTGAACATTCTTCCAAGACAATAGTTTCAGTCAATATCTCCGGTCCATGTAGTATCCTTGGGTGTGCATGCATTGTGCCTCTTAGGATAATTTAAGGGGTCTTCATGAGAACTATCCAAGGCATTTTTGGTTGGGGCTGTTGATTTGAAGATTTTGGAGCCATAATCTTTGCATTTACCATAAGTCATTCTGATTTTAAAAAGTTGTAAAATGAGAGATATTAAAATGTTGTGTTGAAATACATGACTTCTATTTAGAATTTAGACATCATTCATTATATATTTTGTGTAGCTTTTTTTAAACATTTCAGAGTGAAGGAGATCACAGTTAGACATGGTCATTGATTTGTGCGGCTAGTGCAACTGGATGTGGCCCTTGCTGTTCGTTGTAATCATGAAATGGTCTGTAGTCAATTATGTACCAAACCAAACTAATGTGATGATTTAGAGAGGAGTGTCCTGCAATATTCCAAAACCAAGTAACACCTGCAATGTATCAGATGTAGCTTCTTGAAATGGTACAACTAATTGTGCATGACAAAGGGTTGAATGCTATTGTACATGCTGTGCATTAGGACGTAATCATCCTTTTGTGATATGCTATATTAGTTTGACTAGTTATGCCATTACTGTCTGAATTTGTCTAAAATGTTTCTATTTAGGTCTGCATTCTCGTACTTGGGGCCCTTGATGCCTGTAACCAGTGCATATCTTTGGGTTGCCTTCTCATGGGTGGAGTCTAAAGCCTATTTACTGTGGCTACATTTCTTCTCTACATAGTTGTTGGTTACACTCGAGAACAGATTCTTTATATATTTATGATGGCTGCCTACATAAAATGCCTACATCAAATACATGCCCTGGGCTGCTCTGACGGTGTCCCTGGTAGACCCAATAAGTCGTTTATGCAAACGTCCTGTAAACCGTACATGCAATGAGCTGCTCGTCTGTCATTCTTGGGTTGACCTTATTGGGTATTTTGTACTGGCTGTCAATATCCAGTGCATGCTCATGAGTCCATATCGACTGGCTCCAGGGACTACGATAGTGATCATTACTAGGACATTCTGCAAGCAGGTGCACTCCTGTGGAATATTCACTGTCACTTTAGTGTAGACCACAAACAGCAGTTACTATGGCTGAGTTTCTCCTGTGTATGTCTATGGGTATTCCTTACTTCTCCTGTAGGACCTCATTAAATAGTTGAACTTGGTTTCATGTCAATGCTTGTCAATAACATTTCACTCTCTCCAGGGACATTTTATAGAGCATCTGTCATGACTGCCTGTTATTATAATGAACGTTGTGGACTGCTCCTTCACTACTGGGAATATTCTCTCTCAAACAGCATTTCATTAAATTAATGCAACATGCTTGTGTTATATCTTTCATTCCTCTTTCTTCTATTACACACATAGGCACATTCACCTATGACAAGAGTGCCAATCTGGTTATTCGTTCACAATACAATAACACTTACCACATAGGCCACACTGCAATTCAACTAACCTTTCCACAATATTGGATAGTGACACCTGTCTGTTTGTAAGCTTCAGTGCTTTTTTAGTCTTATCATACACTGTCTAAGAGCAACTAGGGTACAATACAATAGTGTGCATAGCTTCAGTAGTGAAATTAGACCAACATGGCAAGTAGGGGTTGAGTATGATGAATTTATTTATGTTATCACCATTTAAAGACTCAATCACAAAGTAAATTGACTCTTGGTGCTGAACGCATATAAATAACATACAATGCATAAAGCCTGATGAAGCAGCACAGCACAGCACAAAAAAGGAATGTACTAATTATCATTCAGCGGTGCTTAAAAGATCAATACATAGGTAACAACTGACTTACTCAAGAAATATAGAGGTATAGACCAGCAGCACTCATGCTCCAAGTGCACCAAGAGAAACAGTTGTGTTTTTCTACGCTACAGGCCGAAACCTATAAAATAGCTTAAGACAGGATTTGCAGCTCTGTTCACTCTAATTGATGTTCCATGGATAAAACATGGTCTAAGGTTTTAACTTCAGACAGGTTTGGAATTGGAAAAACTCTCTCCAAAAAGCTGCATCCCTGTGTTAATTTATTTATAAGATATTTTTGCCCCAGCAGTGATCAGTTCAGTCTACGTATAATTTAACACTGCTCCTTTAGAAGGAGTTTCTCACATGGCATAATTCAAGAGATAGAACCACAGATGAGTTTCTTCATCTTATTATCAAGCCAGGAACCAGGGTTTTGTGTATGATATCTTTTTTCAGTAGATTAACTGTCTCAATTCTCTCTATGAAACTCAACATTTCAATGGTTCTAACTTAAGCCTTTATCACAATATTTGAAAGGTTTGATGCGTCTCTGATATAGTTGTTACTGATATTTTGATTATATATGAGAAGTTAAGGGCACATAAACAATGTTTCATGTTGAGGAATAATAAAATATATTTTGTAGACATCAACCAGAAATGTAGGTACTTCAACCATGACAAAACTAATGAGAAACTAAAGAAACACTAACTACATATCATGAGTTCCTACAAGGCTTCATTGATGTGGGAAGGATAGTTTGATGAAAAGCAGAAGATGGTAATGTTCAGCCTTATAAAAGTACCCATATCCATCAACAGTGGTGTTAGACCCATTAGCCTTAGGGTGGTTCTTCCCCATACCTTTTGCCTCCATTTTTACTGATTTCGTTTTTTGTTGGCCTTACTCTGTGTGCTTTTCCACCGCTTACCAGTGCTAAAGTTTGTGTTCTCACTCCATTAAGCATTGTAACACTGGCTTGCACCAAATTAACACATTTAATTTACATATAAGTTCCTAGTAAGGTGGTACTGCATGTGCCTGGGACCTGCAAATTAAATATTACCAGGGGGGAATCTAATCATTTTTGTCACCTTAAAGCTCTGCGATCAAATTAAAGCTCTTAACTGGGACTCTCATATTTTTCATGGTCTTAAAATGCATGCTGGAAGAATCAACTCCTTTGTCCTGATCAATTATTATAATGCAAAAAGGGGGACGCAAGGCTTGTTTAATCTTGCAACCTTAAGTAACACTATTGACTCACATTCGGGGGGCCTTGAACAGGAGAAGATTGTCTTAGCAGGGGACTTTAATTGTCATCTGTGTTCTGATCCTTCAAATCCCATTATGTAAAGTCGCACAATCATGGAGGAACTAAATAGTTTATTTACACACTCATAATTTGGTTTTTACCTTTGAACAGCTAACACATTTGTCAGGTCAGCAATTCCTGCCTACATTTAGAGGGAGGGGCTGTGCCACTGTAATTGATTTTATCTTTGTTTCCGCTCCCCTGAAATGGTCCTCTGTGATCTTCAACATTATTCATAGCGACCATAACCCCTTGTCCACGGTAGTTGAGGGGGTATGGCGTGGCCTGGGGATCTGCAAACCGTCAAGTTCACTTAATCTTATCGATCAGGGGAGATGTCTGAGGTGGTCGCAGGTAGACTCCAAGGCCTTTACCTACTCACTTTTCTCACCATGTCAACAGGAGTAATCACCTGTCTGGACCCTTAGTCTCAGGGAGAGCGACTTTAAGGGGCATATCATCAACGAAGCGATAAAAACTTTTTGCCAATTTTGCGGCCGTTTTCGGACGAAACGCGGCGATCATTTTATCACCTAATCAGCATGGTCACGCTATCGCGTGAAACCTTGCATTAGCGTCTGCATTCTGAACACCCAGCTTTGCATCTCTAATGAGATGCAAAGTGGGCGTTCCTGCCCTGACATAACTAAGCGACATTTCTCCAATTATCAATGGGCACGCTAACCTGCAGAGCGACAAGTAAAGTAGCGATAACCTCTGTTATCGCTACTTTCCTTACGCCTGCTTCAAGACTGACTTAGCCATGATATCCTATGTAAGGTGGATATCATGGCTAAGTATGCCTTGCCCTATCATCAAGCTATCTCCAAACTTTGTGAGATTATCGCTGGATTTCCAGCGATAATCTCCCATTTGGCAGTTAGCGCTTGGAATTTTATCGCTTTTGAGATAAGCGTTGCTAATAGCACGCTATCTCAGTGATAAAATTTCACGTTACCCGGCGATAATTATCCTAGCGCTAAGTGCACTTAGCGATAATTATCGCCGGTCCTTGATGATATGCCCCTAAATTCTTTCACGAAATTTACACAGAAAGTCTCAGGATTGTTAACAGTCCCCATGGATAGGGATTGCTCAGATAATCCTAAATGGTTCGACAGTGAGTGCTCAGGGGCCGTTTGCCACTTGAAGCTAGCTCTCAAGCAGTCACCTCACAACAAGGAGCTTGTGGCCAGTTGTCATATACACTACAAGGG
Source organism: Triturus cristatus (assembly GCF_964204655.1). Taxonomy (NCBI): domain Eukaryota; kingdom Metazoa; phylum Chordata; class Amphibia; order Caudata; family Salamandridae; genus Triturus; species Triturus cristatus. Next base: position 608,703,093 of record NC_140591.1, on the reverse strand, counting down.
GAGATTGAAAAAATGAAAGCAAATCTTACAGAAGGGGGCCTGGGATGAGCTCACTCAAGTAAGTGAGTTTAGGGAGAGTGCGCTCTTCTGGCAGGTCATACATAGACCTTGCTTCTTGGAGCCCACAGGGTCAGCCTTATGTCATCACATTACTGCTCAGCGGTGGGTAGAACATTTTAAAGGTGTGCATAACTTTGGACTTAATGAAGGAGTAGAGGAGGAGACAGACCAGACACTTCAGAAAACTAATGTTACTTTTTCCCTTGAGTAGGTTTGCCAAGGAATCCAGGCCCTGTCCTGCAAGAAGGCTCTAGGGCCCGATGTTTTTCCTCCAGACGTTTTCCATGACAACATTGAGGTTTGGGTCCCAGCTTTGACTCTGGTTTTAAATGCTGCAATTAGGGAGGGTGTACTGCTATCCTGGTCTTCCGCAATTATAGTACCTGTCTTTAAGAAAGATGACAAGAACAACCCACAGTGTTATCAGCCCATTTCTCCTATTGATGTGATTGTTAAGGTCCTTGGCAGGGTCTTGCTAAATAGACTGTCTTTATGGGGAGACACAAACAAGATATTAACAGAGGCCCAATATGGTTTTCATCCGGGTAAATCAACGACTGGCCAGTGTTTAAACCTCTATCTAATAATTAATAAATATATTGTGGCCAGGCCTGGTGCTTTGTCTTTAGCATTTATGGACCATACGTCTGCCTTTGATAGGGTAAATCGAAAGAAGCTTTGGGACATCCTTCTTTATTTGGGCGCTGACCCAGACATTGTAACCTTACTAAAAAAAACTCCATTTCCACATTACAGCAGCGGTGAGTTATTCTCAGGGGGTGGGACTTACAGAACAGTTTTATTGTGTAAGAGGTGTTCGTCAAGGGTGCATACTTGCGCCCTTCCTTTTTAGAAAGGAGGACGGTGCACCAAAAAAAGTCTTTTCAGGCGATCCAATTTTCTTCCTTTATTCTTTATTAAATTTTAAAATTCAGACTCAGCCAACGCGTTTCGTTCCTTACGAACTTCGTCAGGGCCAAAGTATTTGTTTGTGGACAATCTCCCAAAATTTCAATAGGTAGTAGACTTCAAAGGTGATACTGGTTATTGTTGTCCGAAAATTGTGTGGCCTCTCAAATAGTCAAGTGGCGCATGTACCCTTCAGTCATATATATGTCACCAAACAATCCAATTGCAATCAGGACTCCCAAATAGGTCCATAGGAAGCAATATTATTATAAGACCAACATTGTAGTTGTGTATTTAATGCCAAAGTGTAAGCTCCATCCTCTCATGAAAATGTTCTTTCTCGAATTCCACGGCAAAAAGCCGTGGAATTCGAGAAAGTCTGAATTTTAAAATTTAATAAAGAATAAAGGAAGAAAATTGGATCGCCTGAAAAGACTTTTTTTGGTGCACCGTCCTCCTTTCTAAAAAGTTTGCATATCTGGTTTCCAGTGGAGCAAAAGTACGGCTTGCTCTGGACGTGTCCTTGCACCTATTCAAAAATTGAACACTTACTCTGAAATTGATGTGCTGAACATTGGTCAGCCGTATTGCCTTTTGTTCATACTTGCGCCCTTCCTGTTCACCTTGTACATTAATGGTTTAGAACATGCTCTCTCTTCAGGACAGTCTGACTGCCCTAGAGTTGGTACAAAACTATTGCCAGTCTTATTGTACGCAGACGATGCGGTCCTCATTGCCCAGACCGCAGTGGATTTGCAGGTTTTAATGGACAGGTTTGTTGCTTTTATGGACAGATTAGACCTAACTGTCACCTTTGGCCCTCGGTCGACTAGGCCCAAAACCATTAGGGCGGGGAACCATATACTTGCAAATGTCCAGTTTTTCTCTTACCTGGCATGCTGTTCGATGCCAAATTAAACTTTAAGCCCCTGGTGGAGGGAAAAGTGTGGTAGATGAATCAGTCACTAGGTGCCTTAGCTAGTTATGCCCAGAGACTGGGCTCTTGGTCGCCAAGCATGCTATAAAAGCTTTATCTTTCTAAAGTCTTATGTGGAAGCAAAATGTGGGGGTACACTTCCATGCATAAGATACAGCATGAACGAAACAAGTTTTTAAGGCGGATCCTGAGGGTGCCCCTGAGCACTCTGTCCTTCTTTGTACATGAAGAGTTTGGAGCTAAATACATTGTCGACCTGGTGGTCTAAAAGCCCCTGTTGTGTTGGGTCAAGTTATGGTCCAGGGAGGGTGCCCAGTTTAATCTTTTTATTTTGAATGACTGTCTGTCACTTGACAACGTGCATAAAGTACCTTGGATTTATTACGTTAAGGCATCTTTTACTAGTTTAGGAAGGGTAGATATATTTTACAACCATGACTCTCTGAGTTCTTGGGAGCTTAGGCATGTAAAGAGTCTGTTCTTTAAGCACACCCTTTCCCATCATGAAAAGGTTGAGCTCGCAAAGTCTGCAGTGAGGGCGCATCTATTACTTACAACTATGCAGGGTATGGAGAGTTACCTTTTTATACTTACTAGTGAAAAGGGCAGGCTCTTGGTGGCCCGGTTTAGGTTTAACCAGCTCCACCCCCTTTTGGCTACCCCATCTGGCTGGTCTCAATCAAATGTGAGAGGGCCCTGTGACTGTGACCATTGGACTCCACAGGAAATGCTGCATTTTGTGCTTCTGTGAAATTATTTTAGTTGGCCGAGGAAGCAGTCTTTTTATTGATATTTATATCTGATATTGTATTTAATCTATTTGTTATGTGATTTTATCTTTTATGTTTGTAATTTTGACCAAATAAAGATTGATTTGATACAAATGTTACCACTGTACTTGCAGCCTTACTTACGTCACCCATTTAAATAGCCTTTAAAACATATTTCAGGCCTACCATTGCAGCTTGTGTGTGCAGTTTTAAACTGCCATGTCGGTCTGGCAAAATAAACATTGTGCCAGTCATAATCCTTCCTTTTTGATACATTCAGTTCACCCCTAGGGTAGGCCCTACACCACCCATAAGGCAGGGTACAGTATATTTAAAACATTGGACATGTACTCTTACATTCGTTTTTCACTGTTGCAAGGCCTACCTCTCCAATAGGATAACATTGGGTTCCCTTATTACATTTAGTAGTTGGCAATTCTCAATTGGGAGCAAATAAGAATTTTGAGTTTGGTGTTTAAAGTATTTCAATTTAAAACCCTCATGAATGGTAATGTCGAATTTTAAATCACAATTCTGAAAATGCCAATTTTCGACAGTTGGCTTTTTCTTGTCCCAACCATTTGTGCCTGCAGCTTGTATCCTTCGTCACATGGCAAGGTGTAGCTGGAAGTTGTTTTTTGTGTATTGCTCCCAGACAGTGAGACAAAGGTAGAATAGGTATTGGAAGGATGGGCCATTTATAACTTGATGAGGGGGAAGAGCTGTCACCTACCACACTTGCACATCACAAAGGTTCTACCGCCTGAAGACACTGACAAAGGGTTTGACACGAGACAAGCTGGGGCCAGGACAGGTAGGAAGGGAATTCCAAACATCTCTGGAGTTGGAAACCTCCTGAACCTTCTCCTACTTCAAAGTGGGCACCAGCTATAGTAAGTAGAAATCCAGAGGCGTTGTGCTCTTCACAACCCGCCAATGTAATGCTACGGTGAACCCAACTCTCTGTGCTACATTGACCGCCAGTGGCGACCAGCAACACAAGATCTGCACTTTGCACTACAACATTAACAGCCTGTCAGGGCCAGCTTTAGGGCAGTGCGACTGGAGCGGCCGCACTGGGCGTTAACCTGTGGAGGGGGCACCGACCTCAGGGTGGGGCTCTGTGTTTAGCAATACCTTATGATTGGAGAGATAAGGGACACTTATGCCCGGTGGTAGTGAGAGAATCTGAGGAGGCGGTCTTGTAGGGGCACCAAAATGATTGTCGCACCGGGCACCACCAGTGCTTAAGCCGGCCCTGCCTGGGGTGACCGTCAGTTTGAATCTCCAGCAAGGACTGTCTGTGACGCTCCACGTGATTTTTGCACCACAGCAACAACACATCTGGCCTGCTCTTTGCGCTACGGCGATGACCATCCATGATGCTATCCTTGGTCCTCGTGGCCTCCTCCACTGCGAACTGGACTCTTCATGCTAGACTATATCCGGCCCATGCTCCAGTGCAGTTGGCCTGAACTTGTGACTTTCATCCGGTCTCACACGAGCAGATAGACTTGAATGGTACTTTGGGCTTTTAGGTGCTATACTTACCATACATCTTTAAAATTGCATCTCTCCAGTTCTACTAATTGGATTTTTGTCATTTTGGTGCCAAATAATTTCTTAAAATGCCAGCCTTTAACGCTGGAGTGGGCCTTGAATGGCCGGTAGAGTCTTCTAAGTCGGGCTCTAAGGCTGTAATATATGCGTGTTCAATTGCTGTCTACTTAAACGTGATCTTGGCTATTTATTCCTCCAGATTATTGAAAGATCATTATTTTGCATAAGGAAGTTAATTGAATGCAAAATCTTGAGAATGAAACTAGCCTATTGATCTCCTTATTTATTCCCTGTCATATATCAACTGTAAAAGCGAACACTGGTTTGATGTTTCCATCACAGAAACTAGCCGCTTTTGGAGTTTATACATTAGAGCCTGCTGTAGATCCATATCAAAGATAAAACTGAAGCAATCATGTAAACGACAACATCACAAATTCCCTGGTCTCCAATGATCACATGCGAAACAGTGTGCACCATTTATAAGCTATTCTGGGCAAATGCTCTGGGTATTATTGAACTAACCTGTTACATTCCAGAATGGAGCCTCACATCCTATCGAAAATGCCAGGCTTCGATCAAATAGAGCAAACAAAAAAAGGGAATGTTGGTACAAAAGCAAGTGGCAAGACTGCATCAACTTGAGGGAAAATAACCACAAGATTCCAGCTTTAATGCAGTTCCACTGGCTCCCAGTGTAACAAAGAATACAATTCAAAGTTTGTGTACAGTTTTCAAATCCTTTAGGGAAGAAAGTCCCAGGTCAATCAAGCCATGAGTGCCCACCACACCCTTGGTCAGGATCTCCAATGCATTATTGCACATTTAATGTGCCTTCCCAGATATGGGAGAAAAACACAACAGAAAAGCCACCAGAACACTGGGAAATTGCCGGCTTGTAACACCCTTTTCAGAGATTGGTGCCCGACTTTAAATCATTCGAAATCCTCAGCAAATCAACCTTCTCAAAGAGGCTTTTAATTCATGATCAAACCACACTGGTACGACCATTCTCCCTCATGAAGACATCAGGTCTCTTTAAACAATTGAAAATGTCGTTTTGCTTCCCATATTCTATCGAATTTATGTGAGCTGAGTTATGCAAGGTCTATTGCTCTCCACCATCTGATTTCACTGAATGGGCTAGTTGACTTTTGCTCATCCAGTGCTGCAAAGTGGCATTAACGTTTGTTTAGTGTGATCAACATCAATTAAATAAATAAATATTGCAATGTCTAGTTTGCACAAGCTTGCAATCTGATATCCCTACATGAGCAATCTTTCTTTTTATCACCAGAGTTATTCTGTAGCATTCATCATGCATTCCTGGTGCTTTATAAGAGCCTGTAGTTGCAGGTGGGGGCCAGCAGCAGATAGTTTTGCGGACTTGCACTTATTTTTCTTCATCAGACTTTTATCCAGTGCAAGAGGGAGGAAAACACAAAAGGAGGAAAGAAGGAGGAAGAAAAATCCATAAAAACAATGACTAAGAAATGTAGAAAATATGAAAGCGTATCATTAAAGAGTGATACTTTTGGGCAAGCAAGGTTTCAAGAGCAGCGGCCAGAGCTAACAGAGAGCAAATCTATAAGCTTCATTCTAAAGGACATGATATTTTAAATAGTAAAACCACAACTAGCAAATATTGATACTGGAGAGTGTGGTATTTATCAGGTATGGTATTACCCAATGTGAGTTTTGCAAGTTTGAATGAGACATAACATGTGGTATCTGAGTTTACACACCCCGATTTTGCATGTTTAACACAATTTTTTTCTGAGACATATTGTGCCAGTTTCTGTGTTCAAGAAAAGTTCTGGATGTGCTCCAATTACTTCAAAACTATCAGTTCCGGTTCTGGTATAAATGTATGCTTGCATTGGAATCAGGATTTATACAGAACTCAGAATGAGGGACTCATGAGTACCCGTGATGAGGTGTTAATTTAACATGTCACTCGTCTGTAGTATTGGCAGGGCCGGACTGGTAACCCTGCATTTTTCTCAGTCTAATCCCCAGTGAAGCACTGCCTGACACGGGGAGGCCAGAGAAGCTTGCTTGCTTCTGTTATTACTGGGGGCAGATCTTGCTGCACTGCTGTAAACCCGTCCCCCAGGTAACAAAACCAGCCCCCACAGCTGCAAAACTTCCCCCACCCTCCCAGCCTCCCAGGGAAACGCCTGATGCCCGCTACGGCCAGTCTGACCCTGAGTATTGGAGAGGACAGATATATTCAGAGCTGGTGCAATGTATGGCCAGCAGTGCCCATACACAAAAATGTTAGTGCCCCCATTCCTGTGGGGACCTTCAGCCCCCCTCGAGGGTCGGGCAGCACAGCAGTGTACCCTGACACAGAAGCAGTTAGCACCACAGCTCAGTGGTGCTGTGGTGCACAATCCCTCAGGCAACACTACTTGTGGCATTATGTGGATGCATAGAAACTGCATTGCTATTGAACAATGCCACAAATCTCCTCAGTGTGCATGTTGTTCCTGGAACATTTATAAACTGGGCACCTTAGATAACTGGGGAACTTTAGCAACCAACAGCTTATACTACATCTCCTTGAGTAGTGTCTCATCACAGCGTATGTTCCATAATGGGAACCTGGATTGGGCCAATCAAAATACTTTCTTTTGTATGTGTCACACTCAAAGAACAGTTTATTGACCAGACCTAAATCTTAGGTAGACTCTGCAGGTGAATTCGTATGGACCCTTCAACAACACCAAATTACAGCCCCTTCATTGTAGTTGACACAGATTAGCATTTCTCTAGAGGTTACAATTGTTGCTATGCTGCCCCAGAAGTAGTTCACACATTACATATTTTCTTCCAGGACAACACACAGGCTTTACTCCCTCAACCAGACTACCTGCTCTGCAAAATGTTGCATCTGTAAACATTGTTGGAGAAATTCCTTGAAACTTTGTATCACATTCTCAGATATATTGCAATATCCTAGCCTTTCAACATTTCTCTTTTTTAAAAAAAAAAAGCATAATAGGGAGAGGGGAAGAAAGCTACAAATGCTTTCAAGCAATATAACTACAGTAAGAACCTTCAGGCTGCATCACAAGTAACAAAGTCTGACAGTTCTCCAGCACTGTTGATAATAACCAGAAAAAGCTTTTGCGGTTGCCAAAGAATGTTTAGGCATGGAAGAGGCGTTCCTCCTTCTGCCGAAGGGGAAGCTACTGGTCTACTTGTAAATAAAACACAGAACTCTTTAACAAACAAAATGAAAATATTAGCCATAAAGTCAGAGTGTGACATACTAAAAGTACATTTTAAAAAAGAAGAAACACCACTAGTGGCAGCTGAAACCTCAGTTTTAAACACTGGAGGAAAACACACGGGAATCAGTGTGAAAACACCAATCAACACCAGCATGATGTTCCCCAGACTCTCACAATCCCTGATATTTCCTGCTCCCTGGAACATTCGGGACCCCTTGTTTTGTAATGCCCTTGCTTCACTTAGACATTATACTTAAAGTGACCTCCTTAGAGTGAAATTTGACATTCAGTGCACTAAGTAATCCAGAAATTGCACGATTTGTGTAAGAAGGAGTCGTATGGAAAAGTGTTCCATTAGAAAAGAATAAAATAACTTTTGAAAAGTAAATTCGCAATTCACGATTTGTTGTAATGTATGCATGCAAACGTTAGGCAGTGTGTAAGTTAGTAGCATGCATGTTGTGCATTTGCAGACTTGAAGAAATAGGTGTAAGTGACCTATTTGAATTCAGGCTATTTCAGTGGATTGTTCTTGCAAAGCATAGATTACACATTCATAGATTAATTGCCAATAGTAGTATTTTAATTTAGCAAACATTCGTAATGTATTCTCATGAGTACATATATATTACCCTTTGCATAAGCAATCTTTGTGAATCAGATCCCATATTTCATTTGAAGTTTTTAGTTGTCTGCCTGCAACACCTGTGTGGTTTAGAAATCCTGCTTACATTTCCCAGGTTCTGGGATTACAACTAGCTTGGAGAGTATTGGCCAGCTAAAAAAAAATGTTGTTATTCTGAGCAATGATTATTTGGATTAGGACAAAGACACTGAGAGTGTCTCGGGAAGGCTGGATACTCTTGGACTGATTAAGTTAAGTCCCTTGGCTTCTCTTGGAATGAGATCTAGGGCTGAGGGTGGTGATAAAGGTGTATTGTTCTCAGAACAGCACATCAGTTGTTCCTGGTCACTTCTCTTGCATGTTTCCAATTGCCTTTATTTGGACCTGGCAAGGACATTGTCCAACAGAGAGGTGACATATTTAGATTAGCATTTGAATGACTGTCCACAGCTACCACATTCAGAATCTGACTGGGAATGGATCTGTTAACTCTTGCTTTGATGCTTTTATGAGCTTCAAGGATGCAGTTAAATGTATATTGGATTTCCTTTTGGTGAACATAATTTCTAAATCATACTACTTTAATTTTGCTTCTAGAAAATGGTGCCTTAAATTCTGCAGATCTACATCACAAGATGCTTGCCTCTACTTGCCTCAGTACTCATCATGATGCTGCTGTTCAGTGCTCCCATGAATTCCAGAGACCAGACTCTTGTCGAAAATGACATATTTCTGGAGTGAGGATGCTCTAAAACTATTGATTGTTGGCAATACATATTGACAGCCCTGCTGTAAGCTTCAAAGTTGTGACTATAAGGCTACAAAGTGCTGTGAAATAGGTCTTCCAGCAACTGTGGATGCAGTTATTTCATACTCACAACAGATGGGCAAAACACTCAATTCATTACTGAAATGTTCAACCTAATTAGTGGACTCTTAGGAATCCTGTGTGGAAACCAGTCCATGGACTCCAAAGACACCTCTGGAAAGTTCCGATATTACAAACATATTACTGCCCTGGAGCTATGAAGTCTTGTTAGCTTGCACAACCATTTTTTTTTTTTAACTTTTGCTGATGAGGAATGGGGGGGGGGGGGGGGGCGCAGATTTGAAATAGTGGGGATGGAATTTCAAGTGTGCATGGTATCATGACCAGATTATCGAGGACCAAAATATTGACAAGTAAGATTATATATATTTTCCATACCTAAACTCCACATCCATATACCTTGATGATATACATATCTTCAAAGTATCTAAATGTGGAGGTAAGAATAGTAAATCCATTCATCCCTCTGTGCACTTACCACCTCGATATTTTGATTTTCAATATTTTGGTCAGGATAGTGTGACCACTTGATGTTTCATTTTTGATATCCTGTACCACAATTGGGCTGAGGTTCAACATCCAAAAATGATTCCAGTTTTGTTCATCCGGCTACGATGATGTACAGGACATAATTGTCTTAGAACCAGTGGTAGTTACTTGATTATATGGAACCCTATCATGAGTCTACCTGAGCAAAAGGTGCTCACCACTTTCCAATGGATTGGGTCAGTTACAGTTCTGCGGGGCTACTGACAAAGAGCTAGAGTGATGGGCTCCAGTTAACCTTTCTCTGACCAGTAGCAGACAAATCATTCATGTATCTTTATCAAGAATAGAACTGGTGTATTTGGACTAGGGGTGGGCGGAATTTGCGAAATTCACTTTCGCAAACTATCGCGAAAATGTTAAAAATCTCCGCAAACATGCGGAAATATCGCGAAGACGCAGAAGTTTTTTTCCCGCCCGTTCGCGGTATTTTCTGCGTGATCGCGGCTCACCAATTTACCCATGCGGTGGCTCACAGGCGCGGCCATCTTGTTTTCACTTGCCTCGCGGTGCATGATCGCGAGAAGAAAGACGTGATCGTTCGACGAATGACGTGATCGCGTGACGTTTGAGGTTAATACGAGCGAACTGTCGCGAGACAGCACAAATGGCTACCAACAATCCAACATCTCGTGGAGAACGCGACCGGATCGGGAAAACTTGTCGGTGAACGCGGGGATTCAGGTAAGGCAATCGCGCGCAGGCGTGAATGTATTTTTTACAGCGCGAGCAAGAAAAAAAATTCCGGTAAGATGCGGATTTTGGAAATTTTGACATTTTCGCGCTCTCTGCGGAACGCGAACATGTCAAATTATCGCAATTTCCGCGAGCGGAACTAAAATTTCGCCCATGCCTAATTTGGACTGGGGCCCTGCCTCCATGCAGAGTGTGAGTAGTTATATCTGAAAATGTTTTTTCATTTTATTTTTTAATTTGTTTTTGTACCACACTAACACAAATATAAAGTATATTACAATTTTGAGAATTCATGAATTCATATGATCACTAAAAACACTCCAAATGCCAAGTCCAATCTTATGTTTCTTAGCCCCTTTCACAGAGTATAAACTCCACTCTAAATGAAATAAGTTGTATATTTTTGCCCGCCAACGTTCAAAAAGAGGAGGTTCAGATTGTAGCCACTCAGCAGCAGTACACAACCAAGCAACAGTCATTGCAATAAAAATAAAATGTCGATGTTTATACAAAGGAGTCCCCTTGTCAAGTCCAGGACCAATTCCCAAAAGCATAATGGCGGGGGTGATACACATTGGAGTCTCCATTATCATAGACATAAACTTCTCAATCCCCGTAATACATGTTGATAGTTTGGAACAACTGAAAAAAACATGCAGGCTATCCGCAGTATCCACCCCACACCGAAAACATTTGCCATCGTACCCTCCTCCCCATTTGAACATTTGTGCAGGCGTATAATACAAATTAAAAACAGTTTTGAAGAATTGCACTTTCAAATTTGCAGAAAGTAGAACTTCCTTAGATCTCATAATGGTGTCCTCTATACATAAATTATCTACCCCCAATATCGTAGACCATTTGGTGTTATATTTTCCTAAATCATCTACTCTATAGGATAATAATAATTTATATAGCACCTCAATCTTCTCCTGACGCCTAACAGCCTCAACTACTATATTAGATACAGCTGATACATTTTTCCGATTTATGAAATCTTGAATTTGAAGAAATTAAAAAAAATTAAATTTTTACAAATTATACTGTCTAGCTAATTCTTCATAAGACATAAGGGGTCCACCAGTAACAAAAAAGTCCCCAAGTTGAGAGATACTTTTCTTCCTCCAACTAAGTTCTACACTATCCCAAAAAATTGGGGGAAGAATTTTCACAGCATCCGTGGGGGTGTATTGAGATAGTCACTCTACTAAACATAACTTGTGAATTCTCTTCCATACTTTGAAAGCAGATTCCAATACTTTGAACCTAGTCCGCTTAAAGTAACTACCATCAATTTGTTTAAACAAACATTGTCGTGCCTCCGGCCCTAATAAGATCTGAAAAATCGAAGAGGCCTCTACTCTGTTAACAATATCCTCCCACGTCAGTAGAACCCGCATCTTTAACAAAAAACATGCATAAAAATACAGAGCAAAATCAGGAATGGCTAGACCAGCAGGTTCAATTGGTAACATCATGAATCTAATGGCACGTCTAGGTTTTCCGGGGGCCCACAGAAATTTAGCGCACATAGATTGTAGATGTTGAAGTTGGGCCCCTGTCACTTCCAAGGGTATAGACCTAAATAAATATAATACCTTCAGTAAAACATTCATTTTGATGATGTTGCATCTACCTATTAACATAAATTGTAAACAGACCAACCTATCTAATGATTCTTTAATATTACGTAACAGCGCAGTCCAGTTAGCATCAACAACTTCCAGCATCGATGTCCTTATTTTAATACCCAAATATGTCACTTCTTTTAACACTCTGTCATCATCCAGTACAAGATTATCAGTGCACAATATTTGAGTTTTAGTGACATTCAATAAGTAACCTGATACCTGACCGAAAAGTGTAGCCAACTGCTCAATCTCTTGAAGAGCAGAATATGGGTCAACCGAAGTCACCGCGATGTCATCAGCGTAAGCAAACACTGAGTATGGAATATTTTGTGCAAGAAAGGGCTTGATCAACGGACTATTACCTAGGTGCTCAATAAACAGGTTGATGTATAAGGCAAAGAGCAATGGTGAACAAGAGCACCCTTGCCTTGTGCCCCTAGTGATAACAACAGCATCCGATAATAGACCCATTGAAGCGATCTTAGCGATCGGCGAAGTGTACAGTACCTGCAGGGCAGTCATAAACCTTTCCCCAAAACCCAGTGGAGACATAAGTTACCACAGGTACTCCCACTACACACGATCGAATGCCTTCTCCGCATCTAATAAAATTAACCCAAGATCCCGTTTCTCTGTCTGAGCAACATCAAACAATGTCAACACCTTATTTACATGAGTGACAGTCCCTCTTGATGGTTTAAAGACATGCTGATTTTGAGAAATTAATGAGTTAATAATCTTAGAAAGACGGGAAGCCAGAATCTTAGAATAAATGTTACCGTCACACTTTAATAAAGAAATCGGGCAGTATGACCCCACCAATTCTGGGTCTTTGCCCTTTTTGCTAAAAACCAGTATGGTGGCTTCTGCCCAAGATTTAGGGGCATGTCCATCCTGGGCAGCCCTGAATGTAGTCAACATATCATGTTTTAATAAATCAAAAAAAGCTTATAAATCTCCACCGGGAATTTGTCAGGTCCAGCATCCTTCCCTGAGGCTAAACTATTAACTGCCAGTTCTAGTTCTCCCATCGTAATCGGACATTCTAACTGCGCCGCATCGGCGGGATCTAAATGTGAAATAACCCCGTCCAGACACCTACCCAAATCAATACCCTTCTCTACCTGTTTCGTGTAAAGCTCTGGATAAAACTGATGAAAAATAGCTAAGATCCCTGCGGGTTCCTGACAAGCTATTCCCGCTTTATCCTTTAAGACCTTAATACAACGTGCAGATTCTTTCATGCACAGTTTTAATGCTAAGCACCTACCTACAGCATCACCAAAATCATGATTTTGTTTTTCTCTATATTCCAAAATCCCTGAATTGTTGCCCGGGATCTAGCACCAGCCTCTTCTAGCTCCGATATATTGTTGCCTTCAATGTTATACCCCGAGTTAATTTACCCTCTGCATCTCTCAGAGCGGAATATAGGGTTTGCATCTCTAATTTTCTCTTTATTTGCTGATTAAAATTAAAACTTAATACCTCCCCTCTGAAACATGCTTTAAATGTGTCCCAGACAATTGCACTATGAGCGGAGTATCTATTATTCTCAAAAAATCCATTAATCCAGCAAGACATATGATCTCTAAAATCGTCATTTAAACATAGTTTTCGATCGAATGAGAACAACTTAGGAGGTGCGTAACAACCAGCAGCAGCAATTTCTAACACAATTGGTGAATGATCTGAGGATATCCTCAGATACATTTTAATCGAGGCCCCTACCAAAGAAACACTGGGTACAAAAAAGTAATCCAGTCGTACCATCTTTTTATGGGGAAAAGAGTAAAAAGTATACCCTGGCTCCAACGGATGTAATTTACCTCAAACATCCACAATACCATGATCCTTTACCAAATTATATAGGGCATTAAATACCCGTGGTATGCAACATTTATACCATCGGGGGGCATTCTGCAAGTCCTGATTAGTTAAATTAATATTAATATCCCCGCAAATTAACAGCGGGGTCCCCCAAGTTGCTAACTTTATATTTAGCTCCTTCAAAATAGTTGCCTCATCTAGATTTGACCCATAAATGGTGCAAACTGTATATTTACTATCCCCTAATCTGCATTCGGCTATAGCCCATCTACCCAATTTATCTGCCAAACTTCGTCCTGTGGCTTGTACATTAGGTTTAGCCAAGATCGTCACACCACGAATCATTGCAGCTTGGTGCCAGGACACAGCCAACGAATAACCGAGTGTTTCTAGAATTGCCCGTTGACTCCAGGGTATATGTGTCTCTTGGAGACAAACCAAATCCGGCTGAATAGGTCGTAGTTCTGCAGCTACCCTATTCCTTTTGTTCCAATTATTAAGGCCAGAGACATTTAATGAGCAGATCTTTATCCCCTTAAATACCATAGTGGCAGCCCCCCAAAAAAGTAGCTACTAGTGTATAACATGAGCACCATAGTAGCAGACATACATTCCCGTATGACATGTAATATAGCAATGAATTGTTCTATATTCTCTCTATTAGTTACTGTGGACTTTTTACCCCACCAGTGTGACCCCACCCTCCCCTCCCCACGTACCCCAGAGAGTCTCACCCCCCCACCCCCCACCCTCCGGTAACAAGGCTTTAAATCCAATGGTCCTGTAGATGCAGGCTCTCGATAGCCCCCTGCCATTACTCGCGGGTCTGATTCCTTAATAAACAAAAAAAAACACAAAAAAACACAACCCTGTATCATATAGAAAGAGAAGGGAGAAAGCCCTATAGTGGCTGTCTACCAATAAGCTAAAGAGAATGGAAAACACCTTCCCTAGATTGAATTCAAAAATTCCTTAGCAGACCCTTCACTAGTAAAAAAACGAGTATGATCATTACTAATCACTTTTAAACTTTGCGAGGTTCAGTAAGTATGCTTGGGCCGCTTTAGCCTGAAATTGTACAATCAACTCCCACAGCTGCCATCGAAGCTCTACCGTAGACCGGCAAAAATCCAGTCGTTACAGAGAACTCAAAATCTACCCCCGCTCTCTTTTTGTCGGGTCGTGCTAAGTGAAAAACCTCCTCTTGCGCCAAAAAACTATTAAATGAAATATTAAAAAAGCTCTTGGTTTGTCATTAACCTGGCCAGAGCGAGGGCGAATGTTAAAGGGAAACCAGTGGGCACGTTCAATCTCTCTTTCCCAGTCCCACTTAGTCAACTCAGGGAATGCTATTTTAAACAGTTCAACAATAAATCGGCGAGGGTCCTGCCCTTCCTTCCCTTCCGGAATCTGAAGCACTCTCAAATTGTTCCTACGTGCCCGGTTTTCAATATCAGCCAGCTTCCATTGAGCATCATCCCTAACCGATTGAAAAGAGGTAGTCAGTTTTTTTTTTTGAGCCAGTTCGTCCTCTAAGTTGGAAATTCGAGCTTCTGCCTCATCTTGCAACAAAATCAGCATGAGATTTAGTCATTCGTCGAACTGCATTCTGCAATTTCCGACATATATTTTGAAGTCTCTGGCTCTCTTCCCGTGTTTCAGCTCGATGAGACATAATCGATTGGTAAATTAATGAAAGGGAAATATCTTCTCCAAGATTATGTACATTTTGTGCGTCATCGACCAATATCGGTACCTTTGCCATACCCCCCTTACTGGCATTTAATTCTAATTTCTTCCGAACTGTATGGGGGCTACCATCCATAAGATCCCCTGATTCCTCCAAAAACAAGCTACTGTGATCGCTAACGTCGGCAGCGCTCATTTGGACGGCATATTGATTTGCCAGGTCCTCGCAAGAAGACGTTGAGTGATCTGAAAAGGAATAAAAATCCCCAGACTCCGCATCAGGTGCCAACGTTTGAGTCACAACTTGTGAGCTGGCTGGAATATTCAAATGTAGGCCCCCCTTACAGCCCCCAAGTCTCTGTGAGTAAGGCTTCCGGAGTTGTCAATATTTCCACTGTTATCCTCCAAATTAATCTCATAAACAAGCGGGGGACCTGCTAAAATCCTGGACTGTGAATCCATGATGGAATTTTGCTCCTCTACCCCAGTTTCTGTAACGGGAGTGAGATCTATTACCATAACCTTATCCAGCATGACCGCTATGTCCTCAAGATTAGGCTGATCCCATGACGACAGGGGACGTTACACGGTTTTGGTGGGCAGAATGGAGGGCAGAGTGGTCGTTTTTGTGTCAGTATATGTCCCGCCGGGGCTGCAGACGACCACCTTTGCGGACCTGGGGCGCCTCCTCCTTGGCCTTCCGGAGGGGATCCTAGTGGTGGGGGGGGATTTTAATGCTGTGGTTTCCGGAACTGTGGACCGTCACCCCCCTAGGGATCTCCCCCGGGCCCAGGCGTGGTTGCCTGGCCTCTTGGATACCTTGGGGCTGGTGGATTGTTGGCGTTTGAAACATCCCACGCAGCTACAGTACACCTTCCATTCCGGGGCTCATGGTAGTCTCTCACGGCTAGATTATGTCCTGGTTCCGGCGGCTCATGTGGGGAGGGTGGGGGAGGTGAGCCATTTGGCACGAGGTATCTCGGACCACTCCCCGCTCTTGTTGCGCTTTGATATTCTTCCGAGGGGAGAGGGTAGGGTGGTCCCGATTAATCCCTGGTACCTGCGTGACCCCACCATTCGCGCGGAGCTGGTTAAATCCCTTAAGCGCTACTTTGACGAGAATGTGGGGTCTGTGTTATCGGCGATCTCACTGTGGGAGGCGTTCAAGACGGTACTCCGGGGAGAGGCCCTGTCCCTTATTTCCCACTCCCGGAGGCGCGAGCAGGAGGAGGTGACCCGTGTTGAAGCTGAGATAACCGAGTTGGAGGGTGATCTAGAATGTGGGGTGACGGATGATAAATTACATGTTCTCCGACTCAAGCAAGTGGCCTATAAGGCCCTTGTCACGGAGGCGGCCAGGGGCCTCAGTAGAGAGCAACAGGGGAGACTGTATGATGTGGGTGATAAGGCTGGTAAATTGATTGCGTGGCTGGACAAAAAGGAGAGAGCGAGTCGAGTTGTCCCTTTGATTGAGAAACAGAATGGTGTGTGTGTCACTGAACCGGAAGAAATTGTTTCTTGCTTTGCAGACTATTTCCGTGGGGTGTATTCCCCGGTGTCCTCCCGCTCTGAAGAGGATTCCCATGCCCTGCTCAGAGATATCGCGCTGCCTTCCCTTTCGGAGGAGGACAGAGTGTCGTTGGACGCCGCTCCAACTTCTGAAGAAATTGCCCTCGCCATACGCTCGGTCGCTTCCGGCAAGGCCATGGGTCCTAATGGTCTTCCCATCGAGTTGTATAAACTGCGACCAGATACGCTGGCACCACATCTCCGTGCTATGTTCCTTGCGGCCCGCTCAACGGGTTCCCTCCCGCTAGACCAGCGTCTGGCTACAATTGTGGTTATCCACAAGGAGGGGAGGCCGCGGGACCGAGTCACATCCTATCGGCCCATTTCGCTATTGAATGCGGAGCCCAAAATTCTTGCCAAAGTGTTGGCCAATCGGCTGGTCGGCGTAGTGTGTGACTTGATTCACCAGGATCAGTCCGGCTTCATCCCCCATCGCAACACAGCGCTTAACCTGCGGCGTTTGCATGGGGTGCTCGCATGTGTCCCGTACATATGGGAGCCGGCCATTTTGGCGTCCTTGGACGCCACTATGGCGTTTGACACACTGGAATGGCCATATATTTGGGCGACGCTCGCGAAATTTGGGTTTGGCCCAGGGTTTATCAGTTGGGTTAAATTGTTGTACTCTGGCCCGCTGGCACAGGTGATCGTGAACGGTAGAGTATCGGCTCCGTTCGAGCTGGGCAGAGGCACGCGGCAGGGCTGCCCGTTATCGCCGCTCCTTTTCGCGCTCGCCTTGGAGCCCCTGGCGGAGTGGCTGCGGTGGCATCCTTCTATCCGTGGTCTCCGCTGGACCCCCAAGTATGAGGACCGCGTATCCCTATACGCTGATGACATTCTCCTGTACCTGGCTTCCCCACGTAAATCACTGATAGTACTGGTTGATGTACTGCATTCATTTGGCCATAACTCCGGCCTTGTCATCAACTGGGCTAAATCGTGCGTGTATGTTCTCTCCGGGGAGGCTCCTATCCTTCCGCGGGGCTGTCCTATCCAGATCGCCCCGCGGGGATTTAGGTACCTGGGTGTCTTCATTACCCTGGACGCGGAGGCCCGATATAGTCAGAACTTGCTTCCCCCCCTCCAGCGCCTGAAGGAGGATGTCGCATGTTGGAGGCGCTTGCCGCTCTCGCCGCTCGGCCGGGCGGCATTGTTTAAGATGATGTCACTGCTGCGTTTCCTGTACGCTCTGCAGAACACAATGGACGTCGTCCCGGCGCGCTACTTCCGCGAAGTGGAGAGTTTGCAACGCTGCCTGTTCTGGGAAGGGAGACCGCGTATCGCCCTGGCGAAGTTGATGCTCCCGTGGTATGACGGGGGGATTGCCCTCCCGGATATCAAACGGTATTATTGGGCCTCCCAGCTGGCTGCGATTAATCACGGCCTGTACGGGCCCGCTCTAAACCCGGCCTTTGAAATGGATAAGATGTTACTGCCGGGTGGTGATTATAACCGAGCGCTTTACTCCAGCTCGCTCGACGCACGTCTGACGGGCCCCATGCGTGTCATGGTACGAGTGTGGCACGCAGCTAATGTAGCGATGGGGTGAAAAGATCGTTTGACCCGGGCGTCGCCACTATACGCATCTGAGCAGTTGGGCACCCTGTGGACCTCGAAGGGCTTCGAGAAGTGGGACATGATAGGCATCAGCAGGGTGGGTGATCTCTGGACTAGGGGGGGATTCAAAACGTTCGAGATGCTGCAGACGGAATTCCAGTCGCAGGACAGGGAGTACTTTCGGTATATGCAGATCCGTCATGCGCTATGCTCCGTCTTCCCGGATGTTGCCTCCATCCCGGAGTATTCCCCTCTGGAGGACAGAGTGCTAGATGGGCATGTACCGGAAAGCACGATTTCACTAATCTATAAAAAACTTATCAATGACCGCGCGGGATTGCTAACTAGCCTTCGTGAGGCATGGGTTGCCGATGGATTGGAGCTGGACGACGAGGACTGGGTCTCTGCAGTGGCCTCCCCGAAAGAGGTGGCCATACCGGCCCGCCTTCGCTTCGTCCAGCTCAAGATACTCCATAGGGTCTACGTCACGGGGCCAAGGCTATTGCGTATGGGCTATGCTGTGGACGGGCTGTGTAAGCGTGGGTGTGGTTCTTTGGGGACCTTTCTTCATATTTTGTGGGAATGCCCGGAGGTGGAGCGATTCTGGCGTGGTGTGCATGAGGTCCTGCGGGTGGTTACGCGTGTGTCGCTGCTGCCTGAAGCGAGGAGATGCCTTCTGAATGTGTGGGAACCAACCGACTACTCGGCGCCACAGACGTGGTGGGTGACTCTGGGATATATGGTGGCCAAACGCGACATTGCCCAACTGTGGGGTTCCCAGAGGTCGCCGACTGTCTCGGCCTGGAAGGACAACATGGACTGGTGCATGTTTCGGGAAAAGGTGGTGTATGTTGCGAGAGGTAAGCCTGGGACATGGGTGAAAGTATGGGGCCCTTGGAACGCCTACCGCGGGGGAATCTGTACCCCGCCGTTATTGCCCGATCCGTCTCCGGCCCCGTCCCCTTAGCCGGTTTATCGCCCTGGTACCGGGCACTGAGTCCACCTAGTCCCTGTCCTGACCTTTTCCCCCCCTTGATACTCCTATGGATTGGTAGGGTCCTCCTTCTAGGGGAGCACATGCTGCTGTTTCCGATTGTGGGTTGCCTTGTGGATTTGTTTCCTGTTGTTATTTATATCAAAAAGAAACCATTATGTGGGGTCCGGATGGTGTGGCTACCAACGCTGCTAACTCCTGTGCATTTCCCTTTGCCGCAGCATACGCGCTATTGTTTGTACCATATGCTCCTTTTGTTTGCTAGCGGCCGGCCTGAAGGTTGTAGGCCCATCTTTGTATATTCTTTGAATTTTGTAATAAACGGTTTAAAAAAAAAAAAAAAGATTAGGCTGATCAGCGGAGTTCTGATCTACTATGTCAAGGCTCCCTTCCGTAAGAGGGAGAGATTGTTTCCCCTTACGCTTGTCTTTAGCAGCCGAGAAGATCACCGGAATCTTTTTCTTCTTCATCGGACCCCCTTCGCCTTAGAAACAACTGCATCGGTAATAACAATTTGTGCCGGTTTCACACATAGTGCAGCAGAGCCGTCTCTCACCTCTACTACCGGGACAGCAGTAGTATCCGCATTCATGTGCTCATTGTGCTCATTGTCCTGAGCGCGAGGTCTCCCTTGCGTTCCTTTCCGGGGCATTTCCAATCATTTTCGCTTCCGCCGCTCACACAACGAAGCCGAAAACAGCCTCTGGACGTACCACGAGCTACCAAGTGGCAACGCCCACAAGCTGCGTCGGGTCCAAGTCAGTTCCAGCAGTAATCCAGGAAGAGCCGCCAGCACCTGCGTTTGAACACTCAGCATCTTGGTGTCTTAGCTGTCCACACCCCCGAAGGTAAGATCAAAGCCCCGGCACAGAGAGGTTGAATACAAAGTTACAGCCGCTACTTGCTCCACCACTGCTAGCAGCTCCGACAACACAGTATCACTAATAACTCCAACAACTACAGCTAGTCAGCATCACTTCTCCTTTCTCCTTCATAATACATTCCGCGAGGTCCGGCAAGAGCGGTCAGCCTACACGTCCGCTACTGCGGGCGCCATCTTGCCTCTCTGAAAATGTTTTTTCAGATGCCTTGTTGAGAGTAAAGTCTCTGTTGTTGGGGGAACAACTGAGTGCTTCACTGTTGAAATGGAACCAGGAGTTGTCTTCCCTTACCTACCATCCATGCAGCAAATGCACTCTTTACTGTTCTGGAAAATAGATAAAAACCAAATACTCACTATGTACAACAGACAGTTTCATCATTTCAGTTTCCAATTTGAAAACAAGAAAATTTTCACTTATAAGTAAAATATTGCCACTGTATTCTTACAGCGTCTAAAAAGTAAATGACATTGAAAAACATTTGCAAAGCAAACTCAACCTTTTACTACTGTTATGTTAAAAAAATATTGTGCATATCCATACCTGAACAAAAACATTATGGGCCATATGGAGGTAGCATACAATTTACCACTTCTTAAATACCGAACTTTACCGATTCGGTATTTAAGAAGTGGTAACTTGTATGTAGGTAATCATTCGGTAAATATTACCGAATCGGAGAAATTCGGTAATTACTGAATCGGTATTTACCGATTCGGTAATGAGGCATACCTTCCCATTGATTCCTATGGGCCTGGAGGCCCATAGGAATCAATGGGAAGGTATGCCTCATTACCGAATCGGTAAATACCGATTCGGTAATGGGGGGAGCACATTCAAGGGTGGCAGGGTGTCACATTGACACCCTGTTGCACCCCTGATTCCTGCATGTGTGCACATGTGGTGGACATACATGCCCTAAGGGCATGTATGTCTGCCACATGGCACTCTTTTTTCAGCAAAATATTGCTTTTTGCAATGTATTCGGTATTTAACACCAACCTATATTTGGTGTTAAATACCGAATTTCAATTCCCTCACAACACTCATTAGTGTTACCTACATCTCATTTCAGGATTCGGTATTTACCGAATCGGTAAAATTACCGATTCGGTAATTTAACCGATTCGGTAAATTACCGAATCCTGAAATATGCCCCCTACATAGCAAATGCCAAAATACCGGTCGGTAATGGGATAATTACCGAAAATCGGCCGTTACCGACCGGTATTTGGCTTCCTACATATGGCCCTATATGAGGTAACTAAATGTCTAAACATAACCAACATAGATTCAATAGACCAGTTACAGAAAACAAATTATCAGTCAAAAATGGATGCCCGACATCCCTTCACTGCCAAATCAGATTCTTCCACCATTATCTGCTTCATTTTCTTCCAGCAGTATCAGTGCTTGATTTTTGAAAGAAAGAGTGCCTGAAGCTCTGGTCAGAAGCCAGTGGCCAGTGCAATTAAACATCTGTGTGCGAATACCAATGTTGGTATTCTTTAATCCACTACCAGACACACCTGTTCGTTTTCTAATGCACTTGCAGGATCCTGTCGTCTTTTTCTTCCTCCATTTTTCCTTTTAGTGTATTTTTCCCTCTCTTGCATTCAGTTAATATCTGATATGGGAAAAATAAGTGCCAATCCCCAAAAATAAGTGCTGGCACCGCCCTCCCCCCACTGGCAAGCACTATCTCAAATTTAGACCTGAGCACTATCCCTTGACCAATAAGTGTACCTTTGCATAAAGGATTTGTTTATTTAAATTGACGTTGCCCCTTATTTATTTAAATAGTAATAGTATTATACTTTGCTCACTTTATTTTATTGAACATGTATGCCTGGGAAACACTGTGAGCATGTTTATCCTGACAGAGACTGAACATGCTAATGTTTGAGTATCTTTATAAATGTTTTCATTTTTTGGGGGGTGTCTGCAGTTGTTTTACATTTCACTTGGACTGTCTGAACCTACTAACCTGCAAGAAGACCTAAATGGAAACATATGGTTTTGCAATTTAAAAATCCAAGGAACTAATTTAAAATCAGATCAGAAAATATATCTGATTGCACACTTTATATCAGACTGAGAATTTTGAAGCCTAACAAAAGTTTTCACTTGGCTAAATTTCAGTTGACCATCTACACTCAGTTGGATTGCTTATGGAGAGGAAGTAGAAAATCAATTGCACAAAAGAGGAATGCCACATTATTCCATTGTGTGGTTCTGTTTATTCAACATTGACTTGCGAACCCTCCTACTGTTCACTCAGGATTATTTCCTGTTTTTCTAATAGTTTAAAGAATTTCATGCAATCTATAGTAAATATAGAGAGAAGACTTGATCCAGGTTACAGTCTGTGGGCATTTCAGAGTGATGCAATAAATCGGGAATCCCGAGAGGGTGCTGTTTGGCAGTAGGAAGCAGCTGTGGATTGCCTACTGAAGTGGAACACTTTCTCAGTTCTTAGGTCAAGAGATCATGCTGGCAAAAAAGGTTTTGGACATATATTTTTACTCAAGTAAACAATTGAGGAGGCCTCCCTATTGTCTTCAATGTCTATGATAACTGAAATATTAGATCATAGCATATGAGGACTCATGTTAGGGATTCAATTTGAGCATAACCTCCTTCCACTGATGGGCAATTGTAGAGCACATGCACGCAGTCTGCTGAGATCTGCTGCAACACCAAAGTTTAAAATTATCTTTAAAGCCTATCTTTGGTATTTTGCTAGTGTTTTTTTAATTCTCGGATAGGTTTTGGCTGGTATCAAAATGTGTTTTTATTCTGAGTTTCTGTTTCAGTGCTGGCCAATAATGCAACCTCCACAGCTTCGGGTCTAATTAATTTTGCTTTTCCAAAATTTGATGGTCCTTCTCTTGGAGTAAATCTTTTTAAGTTAAAACTGTAATAAATACATAGTTTCATCAGCTTTTTTGTGCATATTGTTGGATCTCTAGATGGTCACTGCCATGGAATTATTATTATTATTATTAAATGTTTATTTCAGACACAGCTCATAAAACACATCAAGCAATAAAATAATAAAACATTTGTGAATACACCTAAAATTTGCATGCAAAAGCATTACGTCTAGTTTTCAATTACCATGCTGTAATCGGATTAAGTTACACAACAAATTTCAGGAAACTCTAATGGTAAAACAGAGGCTGAGATATTTTCATATCTCTAAAATGGCCAGACCATCTTGTGACAGTATTCTATTCCCAGACCATAATTACCACACTTATATGATCCAATTCTTGCACCACAATACCCAGCGAAACCGACGGTTTTAAATTCTTATGCATTTTTCTTAACATTTACAGATGATTTGGCGTGGGCTACCACATTGACCGTCCTAGCCAGACTGCTAGAATTGTTTACTGCTTATACAACTTTATTTTATTTTAAATTATCTCTAGCATAAGTGCTTTTATTTGCAGCCTTTTGGAAGGCTCATTAAGAACCTTTGCACCATATTGTTCAACAATTACTTATGTAGGTAATCTCAGGACATTATGCAATAATAGTACCAGAGAAATAGGCCAATTGTCTTATATCATTTCCACATGTCGTAACTTCAAAAAAACACTTTTTATAAATCTTAATGTCAGTTTTCATCTTATCCTAAAAAAATTGCATTAAGCTGTTCAAAATGCATTTGCTCCATTACAGGGTATCTAACCGGTAAACTGAGTAGCGCACAAAGCATAAGTCTAATGTATGCGTTTTACATATATTAGATGACTCTGGGCATAGTTGAAAACTCTATATTTCTCATAATGGAAATGAAAATAATGCCTAGCTATTTCACATGTAATACTTAACATTTAAAATCTTACTTAGAAATATTGCGTTTGTAGACTGCTGTGAAAAGATTATTTTCCTGGTTTATGTTCAAATGCATTCTATGAATAGCAAAACAGTTAAAGGAGATCTATTAAGTATCAGCAATCATTTCATAGTCCTTTCATCAGCACATCACCCAAAAAATAATGAGCTTACGATCATCTCTGCTACAGTTGATGACGTTAGTTTAACAGATTTCTCATATAATAATGCAATAGGGTATCAAAACCATGTTGAAAAGTAATTTAGAAACAGGGCAGGACAGCTTTGAGCCCTATCAATATTTAATGGCTTAATCGTTACCCACTGGGGCACATGCACAACTTTGGTCCCATGGAGAACGCATAGAATGCAGTGCAGAATGAGTTACCCAAATTAGCTTTAATGAGAATTAAAGTATCCAAGAGTTTGCTTACTTATGACCAGCCACCATGCTGGATTCCATGGAGCAAAACCCCAAAATACAGGAACTATCAGGTAAAATGGTACAGTGACATTGGTTCCAAGCATTAAATCTTTGTATGTGTGGAGACTCTGCAGACATAAAGATACTATTAGTAAAATATCTTTGTGAATAGCAAACATTAGGAAACTTACACAAAAAGTGTGTTTACTTTTGTCATTCAGGCCCTTACTGCTTACAACTGCAACAATCTGGTGCTCATAAGTTTCAGTCACAGAAAGGAAGGCCTAGGCTACTATACCTCCAAAGTTAGTAAACTGAATACATTACATTGGGTAATAAAGGCTGTTGTTCACAGTGTTTAGAAACTACCTGAAGCACTTTCATTTGATTTGATTCAGATTGTATATTGATAAAGCACACTATGCCCTAAGGCGTCAAGGCGCTGCCAACATAAAGAAGCTATCCACAGGAAGGACACTTATGGAAGAGAATATAACCATATCCTCAAATTATTTAGGAAGGCCGTATGAGGGGTTAGACTGGCACTTTGAATTGGCAGTGTATGCCACAATTTAGCAGCTGCCACCGAAAAGGTGCGGCCACCACATCTCACCTACAGAAACCACAGAAGAATCATCTTCCTTAAAGAAGAAGATCTCATCTGCCTTTTAGGCCCATACCATTGGAATGGTAACCTGAGAGAAGCGGTCCATGATGGTTCAGTGCCCGATGGAGCATGCACAATGCTTTGAAAATCACTCATTTCTCGCAGGTAGCCAATGTAAGAACACAATTTTTCCCTCACTGACTGGCATTTGGGAATATTCAATATCAAATGGCAGACGAGTTTTGAATAACCTGGAGTTTATTGATTGAGGATGTATTGATATTCAAGTAGAGAGCATTGCAGCAGTCAAGGCGATCAGTGCAATGACTACTGCCGTTCAATGCTTCATAGGGATAAAAGGACGAATCGTTTAAAATAAATGAATCATGAAACATCAAATACTTGGGGTCCTATTGACCTGAGTATCAAAAGTGAGTGTGTTAGGAAAAATGACTCCTAGATTTTTTACAGAGACAACAGAAGCAAGTAGGGGGCAAGTAGCAAGCCTAGACCACACCGAATGCTGAGCACCAAAGACCAGGATCTTAGTCTTCTCCTTATTCAGTTTCAGCCAGTTCTCCTTCACCCCAATCTCAATGTTCACTATGCAAAGTTTGAATTTTTCGGCTGGTGATATATTACCAGACACTGAGACAATAATCTGGGTATCATCAGCGAAATCAAAAAATCAAAGGAGGGAGTGAAGAGTAAAAAGGTAGAATCCTCCTCCTCTTGATACTGTTATCCAACATAGGGATTCTATCATGTATTAAGTGAATATATATGCACCCATGTGTGTGCTGCTATTTTTATTTGAAGTGTTTAGTCATACATGAAAAATGGTGCAAAAGGATCAGAGCTCCTTCTCTCAATTTGTGGGAAGGGCAAAATTGTAAAATACCCCTCACACACTGAAACCTGATTCATTGTAATACTTTATCATTGGGGTCTTCCCGCCCCTCTATGGGACGGGGTGTGCTACGACTTACATAGACGCAGGAGCACTTGATTCAGTGATTGGTGAGGATGTGTAGTGCGTGGGATCATGAAAAGAAAATGTGAGATGGTTAAAAATTCTCTGGCTAGTGGAACAAAAATAATTTATTGTCTTCTCTGGCTGAGAATAGTAAAAGTGGGGAAGTGTAGATGGTGTACTATAATGAGTCACCTCCTACAAGGTCGACATGTTTCAGAAGCCATCCCCTGGCTTTCTTCCTCAGGACCAAAAAACCGATCCCTATTACACCTCAATGGGTGATAGAATAAATGTACAGATGTCTGATTGTCACAAACATTGTCCTTTGTTCCCTGTTATGGGAGTAGATAAATATACCACTTGTATATCTTAAGAACCTGGAAAGAAAAATATTTTGGATAAATCATGGCTTTCATCATTTATCTTTATCTATTCACATCACCATCACGTGGAAAGTGTTAAGCTTTTTTGTGATATATTTCTCTTGTGCAACTCTGTTGTAGGTAATGGTACCGTTTGGTAAATATCCTCTACTCATAAATCATTTGAAAGAACACTCATTGTGATTTCTAGTGCCCAGTATCACATTTATTCAACATTTTTTCATACACATGTATCTCCTAGCAAGATACATCTTATGTTCCTTTGTCTTTAGCTGAGCTTCATTACAAATAAGAGGTCATCACATATCTGCAGTGACCGGGGACTAGGAAAGAGAGAAAGAGAAGCAGCCCTGTGAAAACCTCCTCTTCTGTTGCATTCGACACCCACATTTGATGATGCGTACTATAGGTGTATAAGCAAGATGAAAAGGGCCTGCCTAGGACCAGGGGCTAGTAATCTTGAGTCTGGCCTAGGAACTCCATCTTTTGCCATGCTTTCAAGTACTGTCTGCCCTGAACAGTGGTGTTTTGACTTCCAGGGAGGCCCAAGCCTGTAATTCAGACTAAGCTCTATATGTTCTGGCACAAAAATAAAAAATGACATATTGGTCACTTGAGTAAATCATCTATAATTTTGCACAAATTAGTTGCACTGCTAGATAAAGTCTGAGATGTAAGCATAATTATGAAATGTTTCTAATTCTTTTTTTTATTCCTGTATGCACACCCTCTGGCATAGAAGAAACTTGAAAAGACTGGCATGCTGCCTGCTGGAAAAAATAATATATACTTATATACTGATATATACTCTCAGAACGAAAATCTGCTCTTATGGATATGGAATATAGGCACTGGGTGACCCATAATGACAAAAGACTGCTAATGTCTTGAAAAACTGGGTGCCCTGTGGAATTTCTTCCCTGAAACGAGAGGGTGCACAAGGTCCCAGAGGCAGAGTAAGCTGTGACGGTAGTGAACCAAATGCTAATGGACATTTCTGCTGCCTAATGTATATGGAACAATGACCCTACTCCTGGACAAGGGCAACAGACTCTGGGCAAAGAAAACTGTCATGGTGAAGAAAGCCCCAGGTGTCTCTGGATATTTCAGAATTGGAGCAGCAGGGAAACCCCTGTAACTGTAAACAGTGGATTGGTGTCTGAAGAACATCCTGAAAATCTCATCTTTTTTCATCAGTTACTTTTTCCACAAGAACATTTTTTGCTGCAGGTGTGTGTAGAGCTGTTGTTTAAGGCTCTACATTCAATCTCCTAAATAATTTTCCTATAGGGCACTGACTTCTTTCAGTTCAAATTCAATGAACTATTACCCCAGTAGTTGATTTGGAGAACCACATCCATCTCATTCGTTTTCTTTTGCTTGCTAAAGTTAAAGGAAACAATGCATTCCAAAGCATTTTGTGACATTTTATTCAATAAGTCCATATCTATTTAACTAATTTGGTGACAACTTTTTACGTTCTCTGTTCTCTTAACTTTATTGCTCTTTTGTCAGTGGTCACATATGTAGTGCATACATTTTGCAGGAGCGGCTCCTCCAGTGAGCGGAGGAGCATCGCCCCACAAGCCTCAGAGCTGAAAAATAAAAAAGTTAGAAAGTTTATTTATCACCGTTTTATTTTTCAGCAATCCATCCTGAACTAAGTGTCAGGACGGGACCAGTGCTGCCAAGTGGCAGCAGTAGGGAGATGTGGACTTTAAAATGCGCATGTCCCTGTGGCCGGCCATCTTGCGATGGGCAGCCAGACATGATCATTTTATTCTCGAACCTAGCTGCCCTAGATAGCTAGGTTGGAGAAAATGCAGTCTTCCAGGCTCTTAGGAGCACTGGAAGAGCCGGCTCTATCCAATCCTGGCACTGATTACATGCTGTAGAAGCAGCACCAGGATGAAGTAGGACAGCTTCCTGCATCAGGAGCTTCCTGAAGGCACCCAAGGGAGGAGGACGTTACAGTGCGAAGAAAGGGAAGTACTATTATATTATTTTTTGTTGTGCCCTCCACCCTTGAGTCTTGAGGATTGAGTCAGGTACTAAGGGTGAGCTAGGCATTCCTCCCACAACCCAGTTTGCCTTATAGGATTTATTTGGTTTGGAATATGTGGGAGCTCAGTTGCAACTTATATCAACATTGTGACCTCTCTCGTCAGAAGCCAGGTCAGGCGGCTTAGTGGACAAATGCACCCACTATAGGTACCTGTGGTTGCTCTCATGGTCACGGGTTTTAACCTCGGCAGGTCCACTCAGCCTTTTATCCTTCTGAGGTCGATAAAATGACTACCCTTGAGTTGGGCAACAATAAAAATCTGTTATTCAGTGCCAAGATGCCCTTCTAGATGAACGTGCACTTTACAAATACTTACATTATAAGATTAATCCAATTTCCTACATGAAGTATTACATAATGTAGTTGAAGACATAAGTATGAAACACGGAGATACAGGAGCCACGGAGATAGTGATGCACTGCCTGCTATCAACACAGACGTGCTGTGCTACCAGAACTGATTAAAGGTGTCTATTTTAACAGATCAATGGCCAGGTTATTTTACTGCCTCTTGTGTGCTAAATGATAAGAGGGGTTATATTTTCCACTCTGTTTGTGTGGTGATATGCATAATTTAATAGTGCCACTTTATGCATTAAATGTTGTACTCCAAATTCTTTACAAGCGTTTGCATTTTGGGGCTTACTTCTGAGTATTTCACGACAGGAACTGTAATTCTCTGTTTACTGTGTTATTTTCATGCATATCTGCAACACTTTCAAAGAACAAAACCCTGAAAAAAGCATAGTTTGGATGCAGTAGAAGCATTCTTGAAGATTAATATCTTTGACGAAATCTACATCCTTGAGTTTGTATCAATGGTTCATGTTATCCTGCTTAGTAAATTGTCTGCAAATGCTATCATGGTGGAAATTTGATAGGATCTAAGTTGGTCTCAAATTTATTTGCTTGTAAATATTGAATCATTTTCCGGTGTCTATACTTTGCACCTTAATATTTGTCCAGAATTCAACACAGTAATGACATAGTATATTACTGGCCTCTGAGACACTCCATTGGCTTCAGTTGAGCTCTCAACATTCCAATGTTGTGAAAAGGAATGTCCCAGGTGTTCCCCCAGTTTGTCAAATCATATTCATATATTCACCACATTTAATCAACCAGATCCCTGTTGCTAGACGATGTATCAAAGTGCATCTCAACATATTTTGCACTGTACCCTGAAACAACTTTTATCCCTGGTGTGTGCAGCCAAAAACATTAGGAAGATGCAGTAAAATTAGCGTCAATTGTTTTTTTGGCAAGATATACATGGCTGATCTTTTAATGTAATAACACATCAGCAGCTGGATAGGGAAACACAGGCATTTTGGAATTCATTCTATTGACAACATGTGTAAACATGTGTAATCATGAAATCATGAAAAATTTGTATTCTGAGGTGTGGGAGCAATAGAAAAAGTTAGCAAATTGTGGCCAAGTGGATGACAATGCTGTTTAAACATTAAAGCATTTTCAAATTACATTTGTTTGCTTTGATGGAAGCTAAGGACCTGATTCAGAGTTTGACAGACGGGTTACTCGGTCACAAACGTGGCACATTTCACATCAACCTTATTCCCAGTCGGAATGTAAGCAGAATGGATATTTGTTTTACCATATGTAGAGGCTTTGTGTTGATAATGCTACTGTATATCATTCACTTTAATGGGTCTGTTGTCATGAAAACTGTGAAATTGGTGACCAGTGAGATTAAGATAACAAGGTTTATTCCCAGCGATACAGAAACTCCATCCACTCCTGTCTCCAGCCTGCCATCCAACCCTCTTCTTTGAAAGATAACATTCCACACTCCAACAGGCAGACAGGAGTCCGAAAAACAGATTCATAAGTAAACATTAACTCATGAAATGAAACAGATAATACATATAAAATATATAAAAAGCATATACCAAATATCACACATATTTCCTCCCAAAACAACAACCTAACAATAAGAAATGCAGATCAGTTCCCCATAAAAGCAGAAAGCAACTAATCCTTTACAGATAACCTGTTAAAGTTCTATGTTCAACCTTTCTCCAACTTAGCAGCACCATTGAACACTTTGATAACCCGAAGAGGATTAACGAAATGCATTACTTTTTTATTTTGTTTGTTAATCTAACTCTGACTAGATCACCTGCCTCATCTTTAACATCTTTTACTGTCTTGCGCTTATCAAAGTTCATTTTCCTCTTGTCACATGCAGGTAGATCCTAAATCTACTTGCCTCTATCGCCTTTTCACTAATTCCACTTTGACCATTAAAACCCCGCCTCCAAGAAGGACACATTTTGGTGTTAGGCTTGTGTTTGTGAAACATTTCAAAAGGACTGAGACCTATGGTGGAATGAGAGGTGAACCTGTACTCCAAAACCCTGTCTAAAATCCCCACATCCCAATCTTCACCACAAGAGTTAGACTCCTTCAAGGTGCGGTTAAATTTCTCGATCATGCTATTTGTTTCTGGGAGGTGCATTTCTTGTGAGAAATTTCTGTTTGCTTTAAAAATTACTTCATGTCAGCTGAGGTGAACTGCACACAATTGTCTTTGAGAATGCAGCTGGGGAAACCGTACCTATAGAAAACCTCCTCAAGAAACTTGCAAATAAAATGTGTGGAAATGTCATGAACAAACTTCACCAGAGGCCACATGGACAACATGTCCATAAGAGCAATAACATACCTGTTTTCAACTCCTTTACAGTCAATGGGACCAATAATATCCATAGGTATTTCTTTCACTACAGCATCAGGGACCTTCCTACACACTAAAGGAGCAGCTCTAAATGTTTGACTCTTGTAACTGAGTCTGCAATCACAACAATCTCTAACCCATCTATCAGCCTGCAAATCCATCCCTGTCCACCAATACACCTCTCTCAAACATTTCTTGGTTTTTGCAAATACCTTGCTGCCTTCAAGAGCCAATTCTAATAATCTAGATCTCAGACCAACTGGAATCCCCAAACCCTTTCCCCTAAAAACAAGGTCATTGCTCATTGACAATTCATCTTTTACTACCTCAAAACTTACCGAATCCCCTTTCGGCCAAAAAGGAGCACCCTGCACAAATTTCTGCACATTCCACTGCACCTCATCTTTAACATTTTCCTCTAACCACTCGCTTTCAGAAATGTACCCTCCAGTGATGATACAACCCTTAGTATCCTCATCCTTCTACCAGTGCTCTTCTACATCATCATCTCTCAAGTTCTTGCCCACAATATGAGTCAGGCAGTCAGCCATCGTGTTTTCAAACACCTGTGAAATATTCAGCTTTAAAACTGAAATCCTGCAGACCCCCAACCACTTTGTAATACCAGTAACATGCAATTCAGAACTTTCTTATTGAAAACTTTAGAGTTCCCCATACTAATTGTTTAAACCATTTGACGCTCCAATACAGCACTAAAGCATCTTTCTCAAAAGTAGGATAATTACTCTCTCCATCTTTGACTGACTTTGATGCAAATGCAATGGTGACTAAATCTGAATCTGGCATCTGTGAGAAGATAACATGAACGCCCTGGTACAAAACCTTCAAATGCTGGGCTCCACACAAACTCTCCTTTACATCAACAAATTCCTTTTGACACTCCACCATCCACTCAAATTGAACCCCCTTTTTAAGCAAGTTTCTGATGGCGGAAGTGCACCTTGAAAAATTCTCCACAAATCTACTATAAAACTCTGCCATGCCTAGGTAAGATTGCACCTCTTCTTTTCTCCCAGTTAGAGCAAGTTCTGAGATGGTCTTAACAAAACTTCCTTGGGTTTAACACCTTGAGCAGATATGACATGACCTAAATAAATGATTTCCTGAAGACAGACCTTTCATTTACACAAATTAAGAGTGATATATTTGTTTGCTGAAAATACGGGGCACCTCCATTAACTTCCTCACACGGGCTTCCAGAGTGTCGCTGAAAATGAGAATATTACAGTGGAAAAAAACGTGTGTTGCCCAATATGTTACTCTTCAACCTTTGAAAAACTGATGCGGTGGAGCACAACCGAAAGGCATACTATTGAATCTAAAAAGTCCAAAGGGTGTAATGAAAGCAGATTACTGTTTGAACTCAGGGCTCAACCGCACCTGGTGGCCTGCTGAGGTAAGATCTAATGTGGAAAAGAATGTATCCCCTCCCAAAATACCGACCATTTCAGTGATATTAGGCAGAGGAAACCTGTCCTCCTCTACCTGTTTGTTGAGTAGCCTCAAATTTGTATGAAGCCTAATATCTACAAAACCTTAGTGGCCACCAATATGAGAGAAACCCACTCTGAAGCCTCTACAGGCTCAATTATACCTTCAGAGCACAACCAATCTAAT
Source organism: Triturus cristatus (assembly GCF_964204655.1). Lineage (NCBI taxonomy): Eukaryota > Metazoa > Chordata > Amphibia > Caudata > Salamandridae > Triturus > Triturus cristatus. The sequence continues at coordinate 608,670,132 of NC_140591.1, read as the reverse complement.
TCTTGTTTGACTGCCTCCTAAAGATGAAAAGGAACATTCCTCAATTTGCATGAAACTGGCGGCATCTTTTTTAAGTTTAATGTGATCACATATCCTTCAACATCACCTACATTACCAGAAAACACTTCCAGAAACTCTTTTGGAAAATCAACACTGAAGCCAAGGGAACTGTTTTCTTCATTCTTTATCTTCTGTACTTGAACCTGAGGAGAGGCATTGGGATCCAGCAATATTCCAAATGATTTTTGCAGAAGTCAACTAAGAATAATATCTCCTTTAACTGGGAAATAAATCTTGCCCTGAATAACATTCCCACAAAACTCAATCTTGGCCACAAAGTAACCCACCAGTTCAAATAGGCTTACCCCCGTAATTATATGGCTTAACATCAGGGTTTTCCAAATTCATTCAGAAATTCCTTTTGAAATCAGAATCTGGCAGTAAAGACAATTTGGCACCAGAATCCATCATCATGGATACCTGAATCCCATTGATCTCTACCTTAGCATCAAGCCCACAACTCACATCCTACACCACTTGCAACACAACCGGCTCCTCATAACAGTCTGACCCATTAATCTTTTCCTTAACACATTTAGATCTGCAGCATTTAAAAAAATACCCTTTTTGAGCTGTTTCTACAAACAACTCTCACAGCTGGACAGTCTTTGGAATTTGCAAAGTGATTTGGACTTCCTCATCTGAAGTACACACCTTCAACATTGGCATTCTGTGGAGCACTTTTCTTAGTACCAGCGTTTACCACCTGCACCAGACGTGAAAGATCTTTCTGTTTGTCCAATTCTTTGATACATTCCGCAGAGTATTCAACTCTTGTTGCCATGAGAATCAGCTCTGTCAATGTAGGATAATTTTTTTACCATAATGCTTCTCTTACTTTATCAGAATTGCACTGCAACATGAATTGGTCTCTGATATGCTCCTCCACACCAGCCCCAAAATTACATGTTGCAGCCAATTTGCGTAACCCCATAGCATTTTCCTCCACCGATTCATTAGGTCCTTGTTTCCTCCTGCCAAAAAGAAATCTCTCCAGAATCAATGAGACCTAAGGCAGATAATGATCATCCAATTTCTTAGGAGCCCTATCAAACTCACTACCAGCATGCTCCCCATCCCCATCTTCCTGCACCCTTCTATCAGGGAGATTCTCAAAAACATCCTGCCACTCAGTACCTAGGTCACAAAGTAATATTGCAGTTTTCCTCTCACAAGAAAAACATGCACCACAAACCTACAGATAATTTATAAATAAATCTTTCCAAACAGAACTTTCACAAGAGGTCCTCGACGCGGCATGTCACGGGCCACTCTTCAGCATTAGGATACCTCTCTAACAACATAGCACCCCCAAATACAGGCAGGATCCACCTGTCACTGCATTGCAACATAGCTGCGCTGCATCACTGCATGATGCCCAGGCTTGACGGTACCACAAATGCAGTGGTGGCTGGTGACATTTGAAAGTGGTGAAGCACAAAGTTTGTGGTGAGTGTACGCTGGCAAGTGAGCGTAGCGAGCGAGCCCCAATGTCATAAGCAGGGTTCAGGGGGTTCTCCCCCAAAGAAAAGCTTGAAAAAAGATTGGGCACATGGTGCATTTTAAAGCATATTTGAGGAAGCATGAAGGTTGATAAAACAATTGTGAAAGTGTCTTTTCAGACTCACAAGCCTGTCAATAAATCTACTGGCTCTGCCCCAGCTTAGATGTCCTTTCAGACTCCCAGTACTCCCTTTCACACTCCCAGGCCTGCCAGTAAGTCTACTGTCATTGCCCCAGCTCCACTGTCCTGTCATACTTTCAGGCCCACCAGTACATCTACTGACACTGTCCCAGCTCCACTGTCCTATCAGACTCCAAGTACAATCAGAAACTTTACTGGTACTACACCCAGCTTCACTATCCTATCTCTGATCTCTCTCTGGCAGGAGAGGGCCCTCTAGGCGCTAGCAGTAACTTCTCATTCCCTCTCTGACAGGAAATGATCCTTGCAGGGGCTGGCAGTGGTTCCCCGGAGGATAATGTCTGGAAAGTCAGACTTTTTGTGGCTCAAGCCGTGTTTCCCAGATCCCAGTGCATTAGCCGGGAACTTTTAAGGGATTTGAATTGACTCTCATTGAATGGGATCCTCATGCACCTGGCAGTGCCGCAGGGCTGCCAGAAATGGGCATCAGGGGTGGGGACACCCCCACCACCAGAGTGCGGGCGGTGGGGAGAGTAGCGGAGACTGCCTTTCCTATCACAGACACTATGGGGAAGAGAAGGCGAGAATCAGGGGAAAGAGAAGGGGAGAAAGGACACGCAAGGGAAGAAAAGTGGAGAAAAGAGGGAAGAGAAAAGGAGAAAGTGAGTCAGAGGGAACAGACAGACGAGAGTGGACCAAGAGGAGAAAGAGAGTGAGAGAGTTGGGGAGACTGAAGGAAATAGAGAAAGAAGAAAAGGAGTGGTGCGGCAGACAAAGTGAAGACCAGAAAGGAATAGGAGAGAGTGCAAATAAAGTGATAGAGTGAGAAAGAGAGAGAGAGAGAGAGAGAGAGAGAGAGAGAGAGAGAGAGAGAGAGAGAGAGAGAGAGAGAGAGAGAGAGAGAGGAGAGAGAGAGAACATGAGAAAGAAGGAAGGCTGGAGATAGGTAGGGAGATGAAAAAAAAAGAAGACACAACAACATGTGTAACACTGTTTCTGGAGCACGTGACAGTGTTTCAAGGGCCTCGCATCAAGAAGAAAAGAGACCAGGGTGAGAGGACAGCTCAGAGTCAAATAAAAGGAAACAGGGCAAGGTTGGCCCAACTACAGCATCCTTCAGAAACAGGCCAGCCCAGACAAGAAACTGAAGTGAGGCGCTGACACCACAGCTGGTTTATGAGACCTGACAGTCAACATCCCTAAGATTTTTGCTGCCCTTGACAAAAGTGCCCTAGAGAGCCACGTCTGGCAGCCACCTCTCTATTGTGCGCACACAAAGGAACTAGTAATTTTACTTATATGTGGTGACCTGATGCATTTCAAGGTGCATCTAACCCCATACTTGCAAACCTATCTCAGAAGACAGAACCACCACCCTGTGCCCCTGATCAACCACCGCACAGCTTCAGGAATGAAGCGGTTCCTTTAAGAAATTAGACTTTCTTTTTACATTTGAAATTCAAACTAAAAAAATCGACGGCAGGGATACATTAAAGACAAACGTGGCATTTAATAGGCTTGAAGCTACCTCTTAAGAACCTGAGTACTATGTAAAAGCGAGGAATACATTGAGCACTCCTCTGCAAAGGAATATGCAAAGTGTGTGTATATGCTATGTTCTTCTATTGTAATTGACACACAAGATTATTAACGAGTCTAAAAATGACTGAAAGTAAATAATGTCTGAAGAAACCGGAAGTTATCTTGTTAGCACTCTTGAAGAGGCACCTTTACTGCCTCAGTGAAAGTGCACCTTGAGCAAGAGCGCAGTGCAGCCTGCTATTCACTTAGCTGCGCGGACCGGAGCAACTGAAAAGGTACTCACGGGTACAGCCAGGAGCAGGCAGGTGAAGCAATGAGATTCAGAAGGGGCACCGGAGGGCAGCGGCAAGCCTGGAGGGGGCCTTGGAGCTAATTTACTTGCAGCACTGACTAACGCACATAGAAAGAAGGCAGGAGGTGAATGCTGCAATGTCAGCATGGTTGGCCTCCATTACAGCAGTAGGACATCATTACAATACTGACAAAGAGCCTGTTGCAATTCAAATGCTGACAGGAGGGCTTTACAAATAATTATTCCTAGGCAGATGGAAGACAACACTAAAAGAGCTGTGGAAAGTGAGCCCCTTCTTCTCATTTTATAAGCAAACAAATCAAACTGTCTCTGTCTATATGTAAGGCAAAATAACCATGCCAAGGGTTATGCACGGACACATTTTAAATATGTTAATGTTTGGTAAGTTTCTCTGCCGTGAACAGAGTGGTGCCGCGCCTCACGCTATACCTACTAACTCCTATACATTCAAAGTCCTGTCCTGAAGCAATATGCTGATGTACTCCCCCCACAGGCCTGGGAAAGCCCCCGTCCCCAACCCCTGTACAGGCCTTGCCTGATCAAGATGTATCCTAGCGTCAGTCCATCGACTAAACGTTAGCCCAATTACAACTAATAAATGGACCTGGCCAGGGCCCGGCAGATATCAATTTAATTTTCTTCTTACCTGGACTGGAGAACACAAAACATGATGTCCACGGGTCCCAACAGCAACCTTCAGTACTCTGCGCAAGCAGCTATTAGGACGAGCAGTCAGCACTGCAGCATATCATGTGGCTGGCTCAACACAGACACAAAATGGCGTCCACTCCAGGATTTACAGCCTCAATATAAGTCGAGTCTGCGGGACCTCAATATTTTGGCTTTCCAACCACCACACCCCTCTCCAACTCGTCACAGGGTGGGGCGGTCCCACCCCATACCATGTAATGAGTTGGAAAAGGGTGTGGAGACAATGCTCCCCACTCCTTGATTGACGTTAAAGCTTAGGGATACCAGGCTTGTATCAAAATTGCCCAGGGCTAACTTTACCTCCAGACCATCAGGGGGTGGAGACTGGGCCTTGATGCTAGGTCTTTGCTGAGCTGATGACCTCACAGGCCTCAGGGCTGTGAGAGCATAAGCCTGGAAAATACTTAAACGTTGGGCCCGACAAGGAGAACAACTTAGTTAAGGCATGCAGTTAAAGTCAATTCATGTATCCAGCAAAAACACCGGTGAGGGACAGACAGTGCCCCTCATTACAGAAACTTACAAGGGGATATTTAAAAAAAAAAAAAAAAACATATGAGCATTGCTATGATTGCTTTTATTTTTACTGAATGTAAAGGGGGCGGCGCCATGCCGCCCCTGGACATGAACAACCGCTGCACAAATGTCAGCCACGCAGGTCACACAGCTCGACTAAATGTCACATCTCACACGCTGTGGCCGCTGATCAATATACCTTGAACAAGATGTTTGCAATGCAGGCAATGACTGCGCAAGTAGCGTGCACAGCTACAGCATAACCTAACGCTGCGATAGCTGGCCATTGAACGTAAAGGACGCCAATAGTTCACAGCCAATCGCAGTGTGCCCCACTGTATGGAACGTGATAATTTCCAAAGATGCTGTTGGACATCTCTCAAGCGCTCCGGTCAATGACAAAGATGCAATCAACTATCACAAGAGTTCCGAAACAGACATAATCCATTAGGAGGAGGCAGGCACTTATAATAATGCTGAGAATTTCTTGGAAACAAGCAACCGAAAGCTCAGGTGAGCACACGTGCTGGGACGAGAGCCTGCAGGAACACTGAAGGACACCTCAGATTGGCTTGTGCTAGATGTGAGGCACAAACACAAAAATGTCCCATAATGACCAAAATGTATTCAGGACAGCCCCTGAAAATACAGCCTAGCAGAGAAAGGAATGCCTGTCCATCCTTCAGGCACTCCTAAGATACAGGGCAAATGTGTTGACGTTTCCATTTCTTCAAATAGATGTAAAAAGAAGCAAATCTCCCAAAATGCTTAGATTGTCCACAATCAATCCAGGGATCCCTTCCTCGTCACCATATCTGAAGTTGGTGAGGTCCACATAAGGCAGGACCAGCAAGATTAAGATTAAACAAGGTTTATTACCGGAGAAACAGAAACTCCATCCACTCCTGTCTCCAGCCTGCCATACAACTCTGTTCATTTGAAAGATAACTTTCCACACTTCAACAGGCAGGGAGGAGACGGAATACAGATTCATATGTAAACATTAACTAATACCATAACACCTGAAGATGAAACATAATACTTATAAAATATATAAAACAAATATACCAAATATCATACAGAAGAATGAATTGATACAAAAGAAACAGTGGCAAGATGCGCTTGGATCCATGGTGTGGAGCAGTTTAGGCATGAAGGGGCTTATTTATGAGAGCCCTGTGTCACATTTGCACCACGTAAAGTGGTACATTTGTGACACAGGGCTCTCAGGGGCTTATTTATGAGAGTCCTGCATCACACAGGCAACTCAATCCAATTTATGAAGCCACGCAAAGCCACCATGCATGGCTAAGTGTGGCCTCATAAATTGCGTTGCCTTGCTCTTCGCCCAGGAGGTGTCCCATAGCCGTTTCGATGGGTTTTCCCTTGCAACATCCATGGAGTTTGGCGCTGCCTCAGATTAACACAATCATGTAAACCTGTGGAAGCGCCAAATCCGTACCCCTTCCGAGGTGAGGCGTAACGAGGAGAAATATGTTTATTTCTTTTTCATTTTTTCCTCTTTCTACGTGTGCTGCATTCTACAGCACACACAGACAGAAAATACTTTGGAATGGAATACACCCTGGGCAAATGATGGTGGTTCTCATTTATTCAAGCATTTTCTTCCATCATTTTAATGCTGGGAAACTAAACGTGCAAAACTGAAAAAACTGAAAGACGATGGAGCAATGTGCCACTTGATCAGAGCACATGCTGTTTAATTTGAGAATAATTAAAACTTGTAGGGAGGGAGCTCGTTTTAGTTTGGCGATGTTTTATCACTGACGTGATTTTTTCATCATTTTTTTCATCATAAGTACAGTAAGAAGCATTCCGAAATATTGTGCAAAAGTCATTGACAATCCCCTGAACTCCCTGCTAAGAGACCTGAATTACTGAACCAAGTGATGTCATGGAACCCTAGGTGTCATTTGCAGTCTTCCTTTACTGTAGTTGCGGGTTAATTTATTCTCTTTCATGTGGATGATGTTTCTTTCAAACAGCTAATTAAAAAGAAAATTATGTATGCCTTCTAGGTTGATTTTGGAGAAAGAGCTTTATGCTGCCACCACGTGATCTGTCGAGGCGCAGGCATCTCCTCATTGTCATGGCCTCTACCCATTTCCCACTGATGAATGAATTAAATACTATTTTCATCCAAGTCCTTTAGACTTGCTGTAGGTAGAAAGCATCACGGTACACCTTTGGGGGGACAGTATGTTAAAATCAACAGGCTCCTGTAAAGTGTCAGGTAGTGAACCGGTTTTTGATCATTCTTTGCCCCAGATTACCTTTCTTTCTTCGGCGCAGGTGAAGTGTGTTACCCTCTTTATGCACCACAATAGATGTGTTGCTTAATTTGCAAGTTGTACTTCAGAGAAGAATAATTAGCAAAAGTGTGCACATGCCTGTCTGCAATTAAATGCATAAAACATGAAAAAAATCACAACTTTTGAAAAACCTCACCATGACCCCACTCAAGGCGCTCTGTCAACGGCTCATGCAGTAATCCAATAATAATAATAGTTAGAGCTTGTGCTCAATGCTTCACATCTTGGAAACGCGGGTTAGTTACCACTTGCGTTCAGTGAAAGGATTCACCGAAAAGTGAATCAGGCACAACCCTCCTCTATTTTAAGTCGCCCACAACGTGAAATTGGTTGAAAAAAAAATTACTGCACTAAAGAATGGTCCAATTTCTTATCAATACACAGGAAAAAGTCTTCAGGCCCCATTTATGAAAAGTGATGCATCGCTGCGAGAAAACAGCAATGCGTCACTTCATTGCGCCCTCCTTGCGACACCAATGATGCGTCATATTTACAGTATGACGCATCATGTCGCAAGGAGTTACAGATACGTCAGTATTTCTGATGTATCTGTAGGCGCAGAAACGACGCATTGCTGGAGTGTGTCACAAAAGTGACGCAACTCCAGCAATGGGTCATTACACATGGGCTAGTCCCATGTGAAATGTGCCTGCATCAGTCTTGCGCCTACCATGAGGCAGGCGTAACATTTTGGCTCATTTTCTTATAGATTTCACTGCGTCACTTCTACGACCCTTTCTTGTGTCAGTACGCCCCCCCTGCATACATTATACCTGGCGCAGGTATAATGTGGCGCAGGGATTTACAAAGTGACACATCTACCTAGATGCGTTGCTTTGTAAATATGACGCAGCATGGCGCATTTTTTACGCCGTTGGTGCGTCAAAAAATGTGACGCACCGGCGGCGCAATATTGACGCAAGGGCTCATAAATTTTCCCTTTTGTTTTTAGACTGCCCACATTTCACTGGATCACTAAGGGCCAGATTTATCATAGGGTTGAATTGCCGTTGCATCACGCAGGGTGACAAAAGGGTAACGCAATCCTTAAGTGAGATATACCAAGCCACGCAAGGCCATCTTGCATGGCCCTTTATTGCTTGGAACATTTGGAGTAACGTAAGGCATCACAAGTCGCGGCCTTGCGTTACTCTGCGCTGATACTGTGTTACATGGGTGGAGACTGGGTGTTCCCATGCATCCATCTATGTATTTTGGTGTAGTCCCAGATTTACCGAGACAAGTAAACTTGGGAATGCATCAAAATGCTATGCCTTTCTAATACAGGCACAGCAAGGGAAAATGTCCTCATTTCTCATTGTTTTTCCTCTTTCTAAATGTGCTGCATTCTGCAGAACACTCAACAAAATGAAAATGCCTTTAAAGGTTGGTTTTGTGGAGGATGGTGTCTCCTCCTGCACAAAAACAATCCTGCCTGCAATGCAGGCACCTTTGCACCATGGTGCAAGGGTGCCTGCATTAATGCTGAGCGTCACTGAGTGCCCCAGCTCAAGGAGAAAGCAGGAATGTGCCATATCTTGGTATATATGGTGCATTCTTGCACTCTCTTATTGACACAGTGCAGTAACTTGTCTTGCTGCGTTGTGCTACATCAGATTTGAAGAAATTTGGGCCTAAATGTGGTGCAGAAAATTGTGGGCTACCTAGAGGGGTTTCTGAATGATACTAAGACAGTGAGCCCTCCAACAACTATCAGTGAGGACACGTGTTAAGATGATTCTAATTGGTTACTATGAGTTAATCTGAGTAGGGCATATGTGAATTGCCAGTAAAATATCATGAGCTGGTAATTTTGCAGTGATCCGCAGAAAGGTGCAAATTTATCACTTGATGTTTGATTCTTTAGTCATTGTAGGCAAGTATGAAGCATACAAAAATGTAAAGTTTGTGCATAATTTTCTCATACCGCAGACTAAAAAGAAAATTTCACTTAACACTAGGTACCACCACACCTTACTTCAGATGCAAGCAGTCTGCAGTATGTACTAACGTGCGAGTCACTATGTTCGTGTATGCACTGGAAACAGAACAAATGAATAAAAATGGGTGTATTTACTCCTGTTGTTCGTACATGCAGAATAGGATCATTGTTTCATCACCTCCTTTTCTGTTTTCCTCATTCCAGTCCTTATACTGTGAGGTTTGTCTAACAAACATCCTGTTTTTTCTCTTTTGTTCAGTAGTTATGATAATGTAGCTCAGACTGGGCCCTAGGGGCCAGATGTACGACCATAGCATCTTGCAACTCGCAAATTGCGTCAAATTGCGAATGGCAATTTGCGAGTCGCAAAATGCTTTGTACAACAGTGTCTGAGACACTGTTTGTGATTCCCAATTGGGTCGCAAATTGCATGCTTCATGAATATTAATGAGGCTGTCGCAATTTGCGACCCCACTGGGAATGGCACTCCCAGGGATGGTGGCCTGCTGGGGTCAGCAGACCACCATGTCTGGGACTGCTTTGCCAATACAGCATTTTTTTTTAATGCATTCCGTTTTCCTTTAAACGGGATGCATTTAAAAAATAAAAATAAATCTTTTCAGTTTCATTTTTTAAGGGCAGGCAGTGGTCACTGGGACCACTGCCTGCCCTTAAGAAATATTTGCGCATGCATTCCCAAAGAGGAAGGGGTCTGTTGAATCTGTTGTCTTTCTTTTTAAACTTTGAAATTTCAATGACTTTCTATAGTCATTGTTCATGATTCAGTATTAAACCTTATTAAAATATTTTATTCATTTCTTTTTCCCTTGTCTTGTGTAAGGGGCTAATTCCAAGTCTGGCAGTACACGGACCAACATACTTGTGAGTGCGCCCGGGTGGCAGTCTTCTGACTGCCCTTTTAGGATCAGGGTGGTCGGGCTGGGCTGGGACTACCGCAACCGCCAGGGATCAGAGATCCTTGGTGGTGGCAAAGCGGTCTTGAGCCCACAACATGATTTCTCATATTAGAAGCTTTCTCACTGCCACACTTTTCATGGCGGGGCGCTCGCCATGAAAAGTGTGGCAGTGAGGAAACAAAGGGGGCCATGCAGGGACCCCTTGTGCCTCACGCCATGTGGATGCACATGGGGGGGCAACATGTAACCACCTGTGTGCATGCATAGCAGTAGCTGCACAGCGTAGACTGCAGCAGTCCATGCCGTGCAGGTACTGATTTTGACTTTCCATTGTGGTGCCTATTTTATAGGCACTACCCTGGGAATGCCAAAGAACCACCTGCCAGACAGGAGAAAATTCCAAATCTGGCGGGCGGTTAAAACATGGGTTTGGAGGTGCAGGAGCATGCAGTCCCACACCCCCAAACTCATAATAAGGCCCCAAGTAATATTTACAGCCTTTAAATAGAGCAAACAAGCATAACAAGCAAGGCCCTATTATTAGTACTGCTAATTATTGTATCGAAATCAAAACTAAATAAATTTAACAAAAGACTATGTGGTAATTTCTCAATACAATACGTCAGAAGTTTGCCATAACAATATGGCGCAGTCGTTCGCTTTACCGCTTTGAGCTGCTCACTAGCTGAACTGTATAAGATCATTTAGGTCGTCTGACCGCGACACAATATTTACGTATGGAAAGATGGACGTTCGGATTTACTGACTTGAACGGACTGGCATTTCGGATACTTGTTGCTGGACACCGGGTAAAAGATCTCTGTTGTTGTTCGGTTGTGGAATACGAGTGAGACGAAAGCTATACGAGTCTTGCAATACTGGTAATATTTAGCATTTTACTGCGTATGTTTAATTTTAGCTGGGGAGCTTACTATGGACTCCCTGACCTGTTGAAACACATCGGCCTGTTAATACATAATTTCCATGATCTGGGTATCGACTCATAATTTTGGTATTTACTTGTTATGTATTTATTACTGATACAGTGTATTGTATTGTATTGAATTGTATACAGAACTTATAAAGCGCAGCTATCACCCAATGGGTATCTTGGCGCTAGTATGTAAATCCTCATCAGGCGGTGGGGGGGGAGAAACAGCATAGACTGACAGGGCGGCTCCCGAGTTCATCAAACTCTGGGAAACAGCCATGTTTTGATCTTTTTCCTAAACTGTAGCAGATAATGCATCTGTCTACATTCCAGAGGAATGCTGTTCCAGAGTTTGGCCGCAGCCAAGCTAAATGCTCTTCCTCCTGATCTAGCTCTTTGAGTTTTCGGGACTTTCACCAAGCAGGCGGTGGCTGACCGGAGGCACCTTGATGGCGTATACCATGTAAAGATCCCCTGAAGAGGTCTAGGTTCCAGGCCATGGAGGGCCTTGAAGACCAAACACAGAGACTTAAACTGAACCCGCTGCAGTATGGGTAGCCAATGAAGCTCTGCCAGTGCTAATGACCCAGACGAGCGGCGAGGTTTCATCAATACCAACTTGGCTGCCACAGTTTGTACTCTTTAGAGGCGCTCAATCAGAAATTTAGGGGCCTCTAATAATAGGGCGTTGCAATAATCAAGCCTACTGAGGATGATACTACCAATGACCAGCGCCCTGGTCGTCTTTGGCATTAGCGGAAGAATCTTCCTTAGTGCTTTATTCAGGAAAAAACTATTTCCCACCACCTTATTTACCTGCATTTCCATGGTCAGATACGTGTCCAACATCACTCCCAAATTACGTACTGTTCCAACTGGTGTTTGAACAGACGTAGCTGGAGGAGGCCAAAAGTTGTGCGGAAAAGGATGGGGGACCTTCCCCACAGCACAGTATAAGACTTCCGTCTTATCTGAATTAAATTGGAGTGAGTTAGTTCTTAACCATTGGGCAGTATCCTGCATGCAGCCATGAAAGGATGCTAAGGAGATCGACTGGTCTCCTTCCAAAGAAAAGAAGAGCTGGGTGTCATCGGCATAGTTTACCACTCTCACACCATGCACCTTCATAACTCCTATCAAGGGTCTCATATAGATATTAAAGGGAATAGGGATTTTAGCCGATCCCTGAGGAACGCCATGGTGGATGTTGGAAAATTTAGACTGCTACGGAGGAAGGGAAACTGCCTGACTTCTGTCAGAGAGATAGGATCGAAACCACTCGAGAACTGTCCCTGACAGCTTCTTTCAACCTGGTCAGCAGAATACAGTGATCCACCGTGTTGAATGCGGCAGACAGGTTGAGCAAAACTGAATGCCCGATTGTCCCCTGTCTGCCCGCAGTCGAAGGTCGTCTATCACAGTCACCAAGGGAGTCTCAGTTCCATGGCCAGGTCGATAGCCAAACTGAACCTTATCCAGTCTAGAATTAGATTCCAGGAACTGAGACAAAGAATTACTGGCCAGCCGTTCAATGATTTTGTTCGGGTACGGTAAGAGAGAAATTGGTCTGTAGTACCCCATACATGCCGGATCCAAAGTCGTTTTTTTTAAGAGCGGTGTAACCACTGCCCGTTTCCAACAGGCTGGCACCAGACCGGAGGTTAAAGAGCGGTTGCAAATCTGGCGATGAATAGGAAAGAGCTCAGGGTCCAGCTCCTTCCAAATCTTGTGAGGAAGAGGATCTAAAGGAGACCCTGAGGATACACTCCTGGCAATTTTATTAAATACTTCCTCCGAGGGAAGCTCAAAAGCACTCAGGGAGGGCAGTTGACCTGATTCTACCCTAGTATCCCACCCTAAGTCTCGCGTCTCATTGCATTTGAGAGTGGTTCCTTCTTTCTGGGAAAAATTATTCTTATTCAGTCCATCAATGATGTTGCTAATTTTCTCCATAAAGAAGGTTGCTAGACTATCACACAGAGCCTGAGTTGGCATAATTTTAGATTGAGTACACTCCGGGACAGTCATATCCTTCACTATTTTAAAGATTGCTCTAGAGTCATTCTTGGAGTTTAGAATGATGTTTGCAAAATATTTAGATTTTGCCAGATTAATTTCCTTCTTATATTCTGCCATAGTGGCCTTACAAGAAGCCCTGTCCTCATCCAAATAGGACTTGCTCCAATTCCACTCAGCCTTTCGGCAAGTCAGTTTTAAAATTTTCAAATGATCAATATACCAGCAAGCCGATGGCCTACCATTCTTTTTACAGTTTTTTAAAGGAGCAATCAAGTCAAGCCTGCTTTGAATCTGGTCGCAAAAATCTAAATAGATATCTTCCACTGTTCTATCTATATCAAGGGCCTGACCCACAGGAAAAGTTAAAGAAAAATTGGTCTTCTTTTTTAAAAAGCCCTTCCAATCTCTGCTGCTAAACATTCTAGTTACCTTGGTGGCAGGCCGACCCACTCTAGGGTCAAGTACCTGAAACTTGACCAGATGGTGGTCGGACGAGCCAACCGGGAGGATCTCTACTGCCTCCACGGCCTTTTCCTTAGAGAAGACAAGATCCAGTGTGTTCCCTCCTTTATGGGTGGGTTCAGTGATCCACTGGCGCAATCGCAGGTTCTCACAGGCCTGAATAGGATTACTGTACCCAGAATCTAGGTTTCCATTGCACCACAGATTAAAGTCATCCATGAGAAGTAAATTGCAGTGGGTAAGAGCCATATTACAGATAGTATCAATCAATCCCTGCAAATGAGATGCTTTTATCATTCCTGGGGGTCTGTAGCAGATAATGCCCATCAGTAGGCATCCCCTAGAATCTTTGAGAGGAAAGCCAAAAAGTTCAAAGCCCTCAGTTTCGTCGATCTCACTTTGGGTGAGATCCAGATTTTCCCTGAATATAATCCCTACCCCACCTCCTCATCCTGAGGCTCTAGGTTTATGTATAATTTTATAACCTGGAGGACAGGCCAAGCCTAGTTCTACCTCCAATCCAGGGTGGGTCCAAGTTTCAGTCATAAAGAGAGCGTCTAAACAGTGAAAGTCAAGTAGCAATTGGATCTCCACATGATGTTTAGGCAAGGACCTAACATTAAGCAGCCCTCTCAATATAGCATTCTTCCTTCTAAGGTCAGTATTAATACCCATTATGCCCTCCGAGCAGGGAATAGTAGCCCTGTCACTTACTGACCTACCTATCTGTCTTAGTTCCTCACTGGAATAGCAGATTTACTGACGGTGTCCCCCACAACGAGACGGGCAGCGTGGCTGGCGCTATGCGCGGCCTGAGCGTGGACGGGCACAGACGGGCTAGCCTTAGGTGCGCCTTCGGTGCACCAGCGGCACGCCCGCTGTGCATGTCCGCTGCACGGCCACGCCAGCGTCCCGCTTATGTAGTCTAGCGAATAAAGACTAGACTGCTAACCCAAGAGTAGCAGTTCCGCTCACTTAGGCGGACACCTGCGAGTCAGTCCAGGTTCAAATTCGTTCAAATTTGTACACAGTAAAACAATACAAGAATTGGCGGTTCCCTCAGTTCCCTGAGATTAAAATCACAAAACACTCCTTTTACTAAAATAAATTGTTCAGAGTATGTAGATTCATAGCCCCCCGCCACTCAGAGAATAACAAAGCTTTAGCTGCGCGGCCACGCCAGCGTCCCGCTTATGTAGTCTAGCGAATAAAGACTAGACTGCTAACCCAAGAATAGCAGTTCCGCTCACTTAGGCGGACACCAGAGAGTCAGTCCAGGTTCAAATTCGTTCAAATTTGTACACAATATAACAATACAAGAATTGGCAGTTCCCTCAGTTCCCAGAGATTCAAATCACAAAACGCTCCTTTTACTAAAATAAATTGTGCAGAGTACGTACATTCATAGCCCCCCGCCACTCAGAGAATAACGAAGCTTTAAACGTAATAAGTTACATTTCATTGGGTCTTTTCACTGGTTGTGTTTAAATATGATCATTCTGGTTTGTTTATACAGTGGACATCATTAGGGATACACTGACTCTTTTGTGTGCACATACCAGATTGGGTATTTTTATAATTAGAGGGGACTAGTATAATATTTGGCGATGCATTAAAATTCTTTACGTGTTACTGTTTGCCTCATGGGGGCAACGCTTTGCTCACTTATAGTTACAGTGTCTAAACGTGGTCTATGGGATGATTCAGGGACAATTGTGATCATTCTTTGAACAAGAGTTAATCTTAGTTAGTTTTATCGTAGATAAAAGCGCATCAACCTATTCACTTTCTCATGGACCAAATTTGCTAATCAGTAGTGTGAATTTTATTCTGAAGTAAGTGGAAGGCTAATACTAGCACTATCACGCTCATGTTCTGGGTAATCGCTGTCCATCCTAAATAGGGGATATTGTTTACTTTCAATGTTCTAGATACTTAGAAGTGCGGAGTATCTCCAGTTTATACGTATGGGCATTCACGGCTATGCAAACAACGCAGGAAGATTACTAGAATCAAGACTACTGGACTGGTGGGTGTATGATTACTCCATCACATCCATCACACTTGGGTGTGATTACTTTGCAGTTGTGGTTGTTACTTTTGGTGAAGGCTTGACTTGTTTACGTATCACTTAAACCAACTTCTGGATAATGACATATCTCTTCTTTTTCTCCCATATTCCATATACTTTCACTACTGTTCATTTAATGTTCTTTCCTTGCATCAAGATTGGCACAAGAGGTTTATTTGGAATGTTAACATATGCAATAAACAGTTATCTGTACTGTATTCACAATTTGTATACAAACTTCAACAATATCTACTATATCTGTATTTTCAACCATAAAAAAGTCTTAAAAGACTAAACACGTGTTGGCTGATCTCTTGCTGGAAGTGTTTTTGCACAGAATAAACCAACAGTGAAAATTCATTGGATCTTATCATTGGCATCTGTGGAAAAAATATCTGTTTGTTCCTTCAAAAGGACTGTTAATTTAGACTGAATACTGTATTCATATTCATGAATATCCATTACAGGTGTGGTTACAATAACTACCTATGAGGGTGCTAAAGCTCGCAGTTCTATAAAATAACACTATAGTAATCATAATATTTGTTATTGTGAAGATTGAACACATAATATATTTACATCTATTTCTAAGGCAATGCATGTTTTCTCTGGAATCAGATTAAATGTATGCAGTTAAATTTCAAAAAGCAGCTTTATCTTTTTATTTGAAGTGGCTTCTTTAAATGATTAGTTTTCAACAAGCAATCTTCTTTCAGACAATCCTCAACCCTACTTCGTGTTCTTCTAATAATGGTATCCCTATTCTTATTCCGCAGACTCGGATCTTGGTGGATATTCTGTAAAATAAAAACAATTGAAATGATCAAGTTTTTCATTTACCTTCCTTTTAACTTTACACAGTCTCTTTGTAAATGCACAGTTCCTTTTTGTTAAATATCTTTTATCCTGCACTGCTTATTTTGATGGTGTTACAGAGGTTCAAACAGTCCAGATCTCACATCACACAGATTGTGACATGTAATACTTAATTCAGATAGTAAGTCCATTCAAGTGCTGAATACCTCTGACAATGCACTCTTACTCTTTTTGATCTTCTCAGCTTTTGTGGATTTTTTTTCCTGTCTCTGTTTCTTCTGATATTGTGACTGGAATTTGATAAATTGACAAACTATGTTTCAGTCTACCTTGTCTACAAGTCTGAGGCTTTTCAACTTCATGTGTGACTCTTCCCATGCCCAATACTTGTTCCTCCTCGCGGATCTTCTTGCTGTACTGATGTTGTTTCAGTCATGTTTCCAAATTAAGGATCAGTGTCTGCTTCTAGTTTTTTAGAGACCTCAGTGTCACTTGGTGTAGTGACAGGCACATGAATTGGTGCAATTTGTTGCAGTTCTTCACCCCTTTCTTCTCCTTGGTGCTGGTGGTATCCCGGTACCACTGCTTCACGCAGTTTTACAGCTTGTGGTGGTGCAGTCATCAATGTTCTTGGTTCAGGATGAAAGAGCACGATTTCTTCTTTGGGATTTCTCACCTTCTTGGCATGCAACACATTGGCCCAGTATGGAACTCTGCCACACTTCAGCAGTATTAGTTACTAGAATGACCTGGGAGGGGCCTTTCCACCTCGGCTCCAAACAGTTCTTCCAAACATGCGTCTTGATCAGACCCCAATCACCAGGATTGATGTTGTGGCAATTGTTTGGTGTGAGTCTTTAGGGACAGGTGCAAACTGATAAGAAATAGAACACACCACATCAGCCAATCCTTTGCAGTAGTCGAGTAACATATCATCTGTGACGTTTAACAGTGCATTTGCAGGACTAGCGGGCAGTCTCATTGCTCGTCCCATCAGTATTTCGTGGAGGGAAAGACCAGTTTTCCTTTCAGGTATACTTCGAGTACTCATCAGCACCAATGGTAAAGCATCCAGACATCTCAGTGATGTTCAAGCACAATCCTTTGCTTTGCTAAACGAGACTTGATAGTCCCATTCAGCTGCTTAACTATACCAAAGGCTTCAGGTCAATAACTGCAATGAAGTCTTTGCTCAATTTGTAATGTTGTGCAAATCATCTTCAGAACCTCGTTGAAGTGGGTCTCCCTATCAGATTCCAAAGAAACTGGAATGCCTTACCTGGGTATCAATTCTCAGAATAACACTTTTGCTACTGAGAGACTGTCATTTCTTCTGGTTGGGTAGGCTTCCACCCATCTCGAGAAGACACATACTATGACTAGGATGTATCTCAGCCCATTACAAACAGACATTTCGATAAAGTCCATCTGCATCCTGTTGAAAGGACCACCTGATCTCCCTATGTGACTCGATGTAACATGTGTTGTTTTCCCTGCATTCATTTGTTGACATGTCACACAACTGTGACACAGTTCTTCTGCCAGCATCCTGAACTAGGATTAAAACAGTTCTGGCGGAACAATCTAGTCATGGCATCCCTACCTAAGTGTGTGTATCCATGCATAGTCGAGTCATTGGGAACAACAAACTATCAGGTAAAATTGGCCTTCTATCAGCAGGCATCCAAATGTCATTGCCATTTTTCAAACATCCTGCTTTAATCCAACTCTGCTGTTCTGCTTCTGAAACATTTTCTTGTACCCCTTACAACTCATCCCAGGTATCTGTCACCTTTATCAACATAGAAAAATAAGTGTCCTCCTCAGACTCACATGTGAAAGCTCTATTGAATGTGCAGGCCAACAAAGCACAGTATTGTGCTACCATCTCAGCATACCTATTAACCATGGCTATGTAGCCATTCTCACTCTGATGAGCTGCACAATTAGCAACTGTAAATCCAATTGGCAACTGTAGAGCATCCAATAAATATTTCACCAGCACCCTATTCCTGATGGGGGTTCCTGAAGAGGTCATGAAACCTCTCAATGACCATAATTGCAAAAACTCATGGACAACTCCAAAGCCATACTGACTAATTGTAAATATGGTAACTTCCATCTGAGCAGTTAAACTGCATGCTCTGGTAAGGGTAATAAATTCAGCAAATTGTGTTGAGGTAACCCCTTGAAGCCACGAACCTTCAACAACATTATCTATTGTACAAATGCCATAAGCTACTTGCAGGATACCTTTGTTGTTTCTTAAGCATGAGCTATCTACAAAAATTATGAGATCTGGGTCAATCAGGGGTTCCTCCTTTATATCAGGTCTAGGCGTTGTGCATAAATCCGGTACATGTAGGCATTCATGTTTAATTTCATCACAAACATCATCATTTATAGGTAGCAATGTAGCAGGATTCAAAATCTGACATCTCTTAATGATGATATTCTCAGAAGATAAAATTCTCTGTTCATATTTAGTCACGGTTATGCGTCATGTGCTGTGTTTTCGTTCTTGACAGTAGAAGCTCCACAGAGTGAAGGACCATTACAGTTACTGGGTATCCCATCACTATGCTTTCCCTCTTTTGCAGACTAGTGTTCACTGCTGTAAGGGCTTTAAAACAGCAAGGCAGACCTGTGGCAACAGGTTCAAGGGTTGTTGAGAAATAAGCCACATGTTTACGAGCATCACCAAACATCTGTGATAGCACTGAGAGAGCACAGCCCTCCCTCTAACTGCAAAATAGAAAAATCTTTTTACTGTAATCTGCATTTCTAGTGCTGGGATATGGCAAAGACTTTCTTTCAGCTATAGGAAGGTTTTCAAACAGTTATTGTCCCATGGAAGTGGATCCACTGTGTGTCAGCCAAGGTAAAGGCTTTGTCACTAAGGAAAAGTTGGGTATCCACTGCCTCTAATAGCCAACCATTAACAGAAACATGACTTCTTCCTGTTTTCGAGGTGGATTCATCCGAAGAATTACTTCCACTCTCTCTTGTGATACCTTTCTAGCTCCTTTTTCAGTGCCCCAGATATTGAACTTCTTTCTGACAGTACTGCAGTTTACCTGGGTACACTTTATATCCATTCTCAGCCAGTTGATTTAACAAAGCAATGGTATCTTGTTTACAAACTTCTTGTGTCTTTGATCCACAAGAAAGTCATCGGTATGCTGTACTAGCACTGATCTATAGGGCATCTATAATGCCTCCAAATTCTTTTTCAAGATCTGGTTAAAACTCTATGAATGCTCTGTATATTTATTTATTTATCGAGTTTTGTATAGCGCAAACTTGACCAGAAGGTATCTGAGTGCTTACAGAATTAACATAGCAACAATTACATGAGTTACATAAAGAGTAAATAAAAATACACAGTAACTGTATAAAAGAAGTATATGATATACAGTAGGATATGTAAACAAAATAGCAGCAATTACAAAAGTTACATAGTAACAGTATATACAAGAAGTATACAATAGCCAGTAGGCTGTGTAATCAATATAGTTCTGAGATAGTTATGGTGGGAAGATGACGAAGATGAGGAGACTAGAGGCATAGTTTTTCCCCCGATGTGGCGATGTTCAAATTTACATCAGTGGACATTAGTGTGGAGTCCTACTGCAGTTTTGGCAGTCTAGATCCCTTCCTAGGGGAGGGGATTCTCAAATAGGGTTGCCTGATGCAACAGTGGGTCATTCAGTGGAGGAGTTGTGGGCACTTCCTAGGAATAGTAGGGTGCCAGTGTCAGAGGGGTGGTGAAAGGAGGTCATCCAGAATATTTGGTAGGATCTCTGTGAGGTAGAGGGGGGGGGGGCTAAAATTCTGAACAGCACCATAGAGCATGCTCATTTTTTTGAGTTCTTAGTGGTCACTGTATCTAGGATTTGGGGGTTGTGATGGGATTTGTAGGCCAGTCTGCCGGAGAGGCCTACGTAATTCAAGGATGGATATACACAATATACACCCACAGCATGGGTCAGGTATTGGAGTAAACATGGGCTAGTAAACATCAGAAAGACAGGGACCCTACTGTAGGCACGAGTTAGGATATGCAAAAATCAGTGTAGGCATAAGTAGGCGGAGGGCGTATATACACAATATACACACAAGACATGGGAAGGTATCAAGGGTAAACATGCGCTAGTAAACATTAGAAAAGCTGGGTCCCCACTGTAGACATGAGGCATATATACCCAATATACACACACAGCATGGGTAAGGTATCAGGGTAAACATGGACTAATAGGCATAAAAAAACAGGGTCTCTACTGCAGGCACGAAGTAGGATAGGTAAAAATCACAGTGTAGGCAAAAAATAACAGCATCGACAAAATCCCAGTGTATGCACAGGGAACCAATATTGGGGTATGGTAGGCAAAAATCATCTTGTAGACATATAGAACCGTATGTGCATATAAATGCAATATGCACACAAGATAATAATGTAGGCATACAATACCAAGTCTTAGAGTAATAGTGTAAGTATGGAAACACCACAAGCATGCAAGATAGCAATAAAGGATTAGTGGTGGATGTATAGAAACACATGATGCATGCAAGATAACAATGAAGGCATTCAATGCCAAGATCTGAAGCAGATATGATCAAATATCGAATTAATCTTGTTTCAAGAAGGATAGGGTGTGAAAGCTCTGGGAGGCTCTCATAAACATTGTAAACTAATTTCCTTTCCTTTCCATTCCTTTCCTTTCCTTAGAAATAAAGTTTACTTCAGTCATAATTGGCCAGTTTTCTCTCTCAAGGCTGCTTCCAGCAGACATCATTCCAAAATTCCATAATGGGACACCTCTGGTCATCACCAAGCAAACAACTAGCAACACAGCTTGCAAACTGCACTGCACCCAATGGCGTCGATAGTGTGGAAATATAAGCGCCTCCTTCATCTCCACCAAAGTTACCTGAGTCACTTTCCCTACTCACCTGAAACCAGAGCAGCAGCGTGAGGCCGGTCGAAAAAGTTGAGTTGAGCCACTGGAATTGTGCTTTATTTTACTTTAGTGTGCTTTGCTGTCACCTCAGATGCAGCAGAGAGCAGAGGACAGCGGTGGGCTCAACCTTAGAGAAAACATGGCCGCCTCCTCCTCCCTGTTCCTGGGTCCAGCAAGCCGTATACAAGCAGGGAATCAGGATGGGAGGTCCCTCTGTGTTTTGAAGCCACCAGACTCTCTGCTCGCTCATGACCAGAGCAACAGAGTGGGAGTGGTCAAGTGAGGCAAGCCGCTGGGTAGCTGAGAGCAGGGGGCAGTGGCGGGCTCACCTCAGGGAAATATGGCGGCCTCCTTCTCCCTCGTCCCATGGTCCAGCAAACCGTACTCTAGCAGGGATTGTGGAGGGATTGTGTTTGAAGCATCCAGAGTTAGATTACCTGCTCACCGACAACTAGAATAGTAGCATTGGGGCTGTCGAGTGAGGTGGCGGCCTCCTTCTTCCTGTCCCTGGGTCCAGCAAGCGATACACTAGTGGGGGAATGAGGGGGCAATGTCTGTTAGCTGCAGCTGCTCCAGGACACCCTGCTGTCCCACAAACAGGGATCAGGCCACAGGGGAGAACCAGCTAGGTGGGTGCGCACAATAAGGCACAGAATGAGAAATCCTTTTCGGTGCTCTCCCGTCACTCGTTACTGCGCAATCGCCGAAGAGTCTCACTGTTCACCACCTCCAACTTTGCCTTTAAATTTTGCTATTTCTGCTAGGTCCTCAACTGTTTCCAGGTAAGCAGTGACTCAGTGGAAGGGCTTTGCAAGAGGTTTATGCCATAGGCAATCCCTAGCCCTGGGAGCCTCTGGTGGCAGCTCCTTCCCGCTCAGCCATCTGTAAAAGTTGTGGGACTAGGCAGCATGCCAAAACTCTCTGCTGAAACACAAACGAAAGGAGGAGCTGACTATTTTCATGCAACGGCACTGAAAAGAACACCTGACAGAGATCAATGACTGTAAATCATTCTGCAGTACAAGTAATTTGTAACAATATTGTGGCTGGATTCAGTACCACGGGCCAACAAACATCGATGTCAAAAATATTGTTGTAAAAAATATTGTTTTTTTTTTAAATGTTAAAAAAATAATGTAAAATAAAGTAAATAACACATATAATTAAAAGAAACATGGTTAAAAATATTAACACAGGTTTTAAAATAATAACTAATACATTTAGGGGCCGATTACGATGTTGGACGGACTCAGGTCCGTCCGGCATCGGTCAGGAGCTGTAACCGACCGACCTGCTGTCATCGGTTACGACCCTGCTAGTACGATGCGACCGAACAGGGTTCGGTCGCACTCGTATACAAGACAATGCAGGCATGCATTCCGAGCAGAATGCATGCCTGCATCCTTGAGAGCAGGGGTGCAGTTCATCCCTGCACCCTGTGGGCGGCACCACAAGGTGCCTGCCACCGGGTGCAGGGATTTACAGAGGGGCACCATAGGTGCCCCCAGGGTGCCATTTGGCAGCCTCGCACCCATGGGGGCCCTACTGGGGGCCCCCAAAGACAGTTTCCGTCTGCCTTTTCGTGCCAGCAAAACCGTCACGAAAAGGCAGTAAAAAGCTGCCATCGTACTCCCTCGGTCGCAAAGAGGCAGCCGGGGGAGTACTGGGAGATTTCCGGATGGCAGACGGGCTCTCCGAGCCTGTCGTCCGCAATCCGGAAATCCGTGTCGGATTCCTTTCCGACCGAGCCCATCGGAATGGCTCGGTTGGAAAGGAACCCGGCCGACATGATCAGAATTGGTCAGAAGGGCACCGACCGGAATTGGCCCCATAATGTTAAAATAAATAAAACCGATACATGTAAAAAATACTATATATGCTTACTCCAGTGAATGCAACAGTAGGGAATGCGTTGGATAGAGTAGAGGTTAAAACTACTATCCCCACTCCAGAGAGTGCAACAGTAAGGAAAGTGTTTGATAGCGTAGGGGTAAAAATTATTATTCCCACTCCAGTGAGTGCAACAGTAGGAAAGTGTTGGATAGAGTAGAGGTTAAAATTACTAATCCCACTCCAGAGAGTGCAACAGTAGGGAAAGTGTTGGATAGCATAGGGGTAAACATTACTATTCCAACTCCAGTGAGTGCAACAGTAGGGAAAGTGTTGGATTGCGTAGGGGTAAAATTTACTATTCCCACTCCATTGAGTGCAACAGTAGGGAAAGTGTTGGATAGCGTTGGGGGAAAAATTACTATTCCCACTCCAAAGAGTGCAGCAGTAGGGAAAGTGTTGGATAGCGTAGGGGTAAAAATTCCTATTCCCACTCCAGTGACTGCAACAGTAGGGAAAATGTTGGAAAGCGTAGGGGTAAAATTTACTATTCCCACTCCAAAGAGTGCAACAGTAGGGAAAGCGTTAGATAGCGTAGGGGTTAAAAATAACGTACTTATAAATGAAATAATTTTTGTAATTAATTAATGATTTATTAATAAATTAACAATAAATGATTTAAAAATACCAATAAATAAAAATTAATAAATACTTTAATTACATAAAATTACTTCCCATCCTATTCCTCAATAACTCACAACCCGCTATAATTATCAATTAATCAATTAATATAAATTAATTACTAATCAAAAGTTAATTAACAATAAATTAATTACCAATACCAATAAATAATAATTTATCAAATTAATTACCAATTAATAATTAATTAACAATAAATTATTTATCAACACCAATAAATAATAATTAATGAAAATTAATTACCAATTAATGATTAATTAACAATAAATTAATTACCAATACCATAAAATGAAAATTAATGATTACTTTATTAAAATTAAATTGCTTTCCACCCTTTTCCCCTATAAACCCACAACCTGCTTCAATAATAAATTAATACAATTAATATAATTATCAATTAATCAATTAATAAAAATTAATTACCAATTAATAATTAATTAACAATAATTTATCAATACTAATAAATAAAAATGTATAATTACTTAATTATAATTAAATTACTTTCCACCCTATTCCCCTATAACCCCACAACCCGCTACATAACTAAAACTCAAAATGTAATTAAAAATAATTAATAATTTCTAAAAATTAATATTTAATTTAATTTAATTAAATTACTTCCCACCCTATTGCCTTATAAACCCACAACCTGCTAAGGTATTAAAACGCATAATTTACTTTTAAAAAAATTACTAACTTCTAAAAAATGTATATATATATTTAAAAAAACAGTACAATACTTAACAAAAAAAATAGAACACATACATATAAAATACATACTAAAATACATACCACTAATATAAACATTGATATTATTAACATCGATATTTTTACTATCGATATTACTAATTTCGATATTAACAAAAATGATATTCCTTACCTTCTGGTCGATATTCTGGTCATCGATATTCTTGATGTCGATTTTCTGTCCCTACGATATTTCAAACTTGATATTAATGTAGGTCGATATCAATAACTCGATATTTTGTCTGTGCACCAACAACAACACCTTGCATACCTCCTGGATTTCCTACAAAACAATAATTCTGGAAACCTTTCTGAGCCAATTTTGTCTGCGCCAACATAAATTTCTCTTTAAACTTGTTCTGCTTCATTTCTAATTCTTCGCTCAAATATTGTGCATATTGCAGGATCTCATCAAGTGACTTCTTCTGCCCACGGATTACACCTTGTGTTATGTGGGAACTGACCTTGTGTCTTAATCCTAACACAAACTGAGATACAAAAATTCCCATACCCTTCTCTTCAGGGTATTCTCTTCCACTGTGTTGCTGAAACACCTGCGACAAACATTCATAATACTCATGAACTGACTCTTTTGCTTCCAGTGTGATTCGATGTATTTTCAACCAATCTCAGAATTTAGGAGGTACTCTACCATTCAGGAAAGTAATCACTGCTTCATGTTTCCCCATAACTATGGGAGATAGTGCATTTGTGCATTTACCTCTTGATGGCTGATCATGTAGCCATTGCACAGTAGTCTTACACTTAGCCCTCAAATCACTTGGCACCGCAATCTCAAATAATGTATCCAATTCTGTCCACAACACCTTCAAAATTTTCAGAAATCGTTCAACTTCTCTGACCACTGCACAGGTTTGTCTCTCAGTTTTGGGAAATTGTTCATAATTGCTGTGAGATTACCTCTGCTCCAAGGCACATGTCCATACACTCCTCCTGCTATTTTCCTAAGTGGATAAGCTGAAGCTCCTTCTTCTACTGGCTCCTGATTTTCCTTCCCTAGTTCTGGCTGCTTCTTTTCATGTTTCTTTGTCCATTTGCTTTCCACTTTTTTAAAATCACTCCATATATTAATACATTTGATTAATTCTATAATGTGCAACTGCATTCCTGTATGAGGCATGTTTTCAATTGCAGCATCCTCAAATTGTACCCTATAATTCTCCTGGGAAGGAGGGCTTTTTGGAATCTCCACATCATATTTCTGGGCTAACTCAGTTAATTTCTCATGTAGAATTGCTGCTCATCTTGTAATTTCCTACATAGGTAAATAATTATTTTTCTAGATACATTCTCAAAAATTAAAAATCCAAACATCCCCTAATAATTTCCTATAGTTCAATTTTTTATCTTAGGATATCTAATGCCCTCTTCTTCTCAGGTTCTGGGCTAGCCATTTGCATTGAGCCTTCTGTCTTTTTAATTCCTACAACTTCCTGAAACCATGGTGGAAAAATTCCATCTTCGAACAGGTTAGTTTCCTCTTAGGAATTTGGTGTTTTCAAAGACAATTCTTCCCCCATCTCTTAGTGCTTAAACTGTCTGAGGTGGTCTCCACAGAACAATTTGTGAAGTTGGCAGAAAAAACATGTAGCTGATGAACCTTCTACAGCTCCTTGTGTCTCTGGAATCAAATTAATATTCACTGGAGCATTTGCAAATGGTCTAGGCAATGTCTGTACAGTTGCTACTTATGGTGTTTGCACTGGTACATGTATATCAGGTGTATTTACCACAGGTGGAGGTACAATCTGCCTCTGAACAACTTGTGGTGGGTCAATCTGCAAACCTTGAAGTGGTCTCTCAACTTGTACCACTCTAGGGTTTTATGGGAGCAGTCGCTATTGTACTGCCTGCAGAACTCGGACCTACACCCACGCTGACTGACCATGCATGTAACCTCGGCATCATCCCCAGCAGCCAACTGGCCATGAAACAAGTCAATGCTGTTGCCTCCTCCTGCTTCCACACACTTCAAATGCTCCGCAGAATCTTCAGATAGATCCCAACCAACACCAGAAATACTGCCTTGACTAGAGCAACACCCTCTACGGTCGTATCTTCACCCAGCTCCTCAGAAGACTCCAGACCAGACAGAACGCTGCACCCAGACTCCTCCTGCACCTCCCCAAATGAACCCACATCAACCCGCACCTGAGATATCTCCACTGGCTCTCCATCCAGAAGAGATGCTAGTTCAAGATCGCCATGCATGCCGATAAAGCCCTCCATGACCCTGGACCTGCCTGCATCAAACATCGACTGAACTTCCACCAACTCGCTAGATACCTGCGCTCCTCTTCACTCACCCTAGTACACATCCCCCGCATCCATTGCAGCTGCAGCAGTGGCTGCTCCTTCTCCTCCATCGCTGCCAAGACCTGAAACGAACTTCCCCTCCAACTCTGTACAGCCTTTTCACTGGCAAACTTTTGAATGAGTCTCAAGACCTGGCTCTTCGAAGGAGACATGGTTCTCAGATACCCCTAAGGGTGACAGTGTTGCGCTTTACAAATACAGTTTGATATATTGATTGATCTCACATCATTTTTCTCTTAATTTGTCAATTATTCTTATTTCAACTCCCATACTATGAACCCGCTTTCTCAATAATCTTGCACCATTGATGAAGTCATAAGTAAGAAACTAATCCGACTTTTGTCAGCATAAAATGGGCAGGCCTACTCTCAGGTGGTGCTTCTTCACCTTTTCATATTGGAACTGTAACATCTCCTCTCACAAAACACTTCAATCAATTTCATTGTGAACACTTCACAGCTCAATGTTATGATTCTGTCTTATTCCCCAGGGCTTTAAGTACTGTGCAAGGAGAAGGGGGGTGCACAGCCAACCTCTCCAGACCGGCATTCGGCCTGGGGACTCCATTCCCCAGGGCGCAAAGCATTTTTAAGAGGAGGGGGAGTGCGATCCTTTCCCAAGCAAATTTTTGGCCCCAGTGACCATATCCCCCCGGGCCCAAAGTATTTTTAAGGGAAGGGGGCATGCAGGCCCCCTCATTGAGATGCTTTCGGCTCTGGGGACCCCATCACCCGGGGCCCGATGCAATAAATATGGGGAGGGGGCAGCAAAGCCCCCTCGCCAAGCCTTTTAAAGGCCCTGGGGAACCCATTCACCATGGTCATTACACACATAAAAGGGAGGGGGCATGTGGCCACCCTCCCTGAGCCATTAATGCCCCCAGCGACTCATCCCCCAGGCCCAGCTCACATGCTATGTCCCGGGGAGCTCACGCATGGAACATAGTAGTTTACCTGCCAGCACCAGCATGGTCAGGGAAACTTGGTGTTTGCTCCTACCTGGCAGGAACACAAAGGTTAAAGTAACATTATAGAAAATGTTCCTGCCAAATGGGAGTAAACACAAATTTTCCATATGGGGTAAGCAGTAGGAGCAGTTGCAGCACAACAGAGCATGGATGGCTGAAGGGAGTGGCCGTTAAATAAACCATAGAGGACAGGCTGGATGTGGCAGGGACAGGCGGCAGTCATCTGATCATGCTAGGCAGGTGGGAGGGGCAGTGGCAGCTCAGCAGAAAACTCAGAGTAGATAGGAGGGGAAGTGGCAGGTAAATGGAACATGGTGAGCAAAAAGGAGGGAGCAGGGGCAAGCAAACAGATATCAGAGGGTGGGGGAAGGAGGGAAGGGGCAGGAAGCTAAGCACAGGGTCTAAGCGGGAGGGCAAAGTTGGGACATAGAATTGGGAAACAGACGGCAGCAGGAGTGCGAAGTGACATCAAGCTAAATGGAGGGCTCTGATAGTAAGTAAGTAAATCTTTATTCGGTTATAAAAATTAATAACCATAAAAGTACATAAAAGACATGAGAAAAGGAACAAATACATAAGAATTTTTCAAGAGCGCAAACTGAATCAGGTATGTTTCATTACATTTCATTGGATTACGTACGGTACTGCACTAAGCTGGATAAAAAAAGGATTAAATTCATCCAAGATTTACTCTATGCTTAAAAATACACTTTAAAAGGGTACTAACAGTTTTTGTAATTAAAACGTTATTCAGAAATTGTAAGTGGAGCATGGCAGGGCGGCATCTTTTAATGCCAAGGGCTCTCAACAAAGGTATTAACCATAACTTACGATGTGCAGTGTAATACTTGCAGAACAGAACTGTATGCATTGTTGATTGCTGTGATACTTCATCACAAGGGCACATCGTTAGGGAGTCATCCCAATTGTTTCTTCTGGGGAAGGCTACGAGCCTATGAAAAGAGTTCAATCTGAAGCGTGTCAGAAGAAAACGCTCAAATTGAGGCTCAACATAGGTCAGATATGGTTCCATATCCAAGGTAGTCATTACTGCCAGGGAATGTTGGACAGATGATTTATTTATCTCACTACTTAGCCGCAATTCTTCCATGTGGGACAAGGCCTTTTTTTTTAGATCTTTCTTTGAGATCTCGATAATTAATTCAGGGTTTGAATAATATTTGAAGAAACAGGTTGGTGGAGTGGTGCACCGCTTATTAAAACCTCGATACTAGTCAAAGAGTCAAATAAGCCTTAGTAGGTGATAAGTCCCTTTTATTTTCAAAGAAGATTAGCCAGCCAACGCGTTTCGTTCATAGAATGAACTTCTTCAGGGCTGCAATTTACAATGAAAACACATAAATAGTGTGCACTCAACACATACCCGTATACACATTTGAACGTGTGTACAGTATGGTGACACAGAAGTGAGTATGGAAACAGATAAAAGCAATCCTAGATAGGAAGAGTAAGTGTTGGGAAGGGGAAGGCGTGAACTAGTGAACAAGTCACAAGTGTATGATAAGCGAGGACAGAAAAAGAACCAGAGAATCAAGCCTGGACACCAAATCTGTCAGCAACAGCTCACTGGCTTCCAATGCAAGTACTACATCTAGTACAGGACAACAATCCATCCCTTTAGAAGAGGGTTCATCCAACTTCCAGAGAGAAATGGAGAGACTACGTATAGGCGACAGACAACATACAAGAAATACAAAAAAACCAGACGAGGTGGGAGGACAGGGAGGAAGAATAGACAATCATGCAATGTCCCTCCGCTCCAAGAAAACCAAGTGATCACCCACACCACAGGGCTACCTGAGGCTCCCACCACGGGGGGATTGTCTGGACTCACGTCGATGAGTCCTCCCAACTCTGAGTTACAGATCATCAATCTTTCCAACAGAACGCTTGACGAACAAGAATTGGATGTGTTGAAAATGGGTTTGGGTTTTTGTCCCACACAACAGGGTGACCTAGTCAATGTGCACATTGATCTGTATAAATTTATTAGATCACTTAAATTAAAAGATTTTTTTTCACAGCAACCATACAAACGTGTTGTTAATAGTGCACCTAGCACACCATCAGATCGCACAATCGGAGACATACGTGGGGTACAAACACTCTTAGCCTTAGAATCGGATGAAACACGCAATATACAGGACATCCTTGATGATCTCAATATCCAAGAAGACTACAGCAGGGATACAGGTCTCAGATGCAAATCCAAGTTTATCCCCCCTGGGGGTTCTCATGCCAACATTGACATATTCAGCAATTTGATTACACAGGAACTCAGGAAATTAGAAACCCCTAACAAATTTACACAACACTCATCCCCCAACCTCACACAAGCAGAGAGAGAGGCACTTTTGAGACTCCAACAGGACACAAACATTGTCATCAGAGAGGCAGACAAGGAGGGAAATGTTGTTGTCATGAATACAAAGGACTACATGGGGGAAATCTTAAGACAGCTTGATGACCCCCTCTGCTATGAAGCCATCTTACACAATCCCTCTGACACACTACAAACTGTTATCAACAGTAAACTCTTGGTATGGAAAGAAGAATGTTTATTAACTGATCAAGAATATAGATACCTACATGTCAACAACGCACGCTTCCCATGCATCTATATCCTGCCCAAGGTGCACAAAGGGGGTCCTTTTCCACCCGGTAGACCCATCATTTCCGGGGTAGGCTCTCCGACAGAGAAGCTATCCCAGTTTGTTGACCTTACACTCCAAAAACATGTCACAAACTTGCCTTCATACCTGAAAGATAGTAATGACGTCCTGGGCAAATTGGACGGTTTCATTTGGTCTGAAGAACTCAGCTTTGTCACTCTGGATGTAGTTGGACTATACACTTGCATCGAAAAACAATACGGCATGCTTGCTACTCGTCATTACCTAGACACTGAAGGGGCAGAACACTTTTCATATAACAACATGATTATGGATATGATTGAGCTTATTCTCACCAACAATTTTTTCAAACACAATGAAAGATGGTACCACCAATTACGAGGGACCGCGATGGGTTCTAGATTTGCGCCCTCGTGCGCGGGACTCTTCATGGGTTGGTACGAGAAGGAACACGCATGGGCAAAATGTGCCTCCCCCTGGACCCAACACATCGTCTTCTGGGGGAGGTACATAGACGATATCATCTGTATCTGGTCAGGAACCAAAACACACTTGCTGGATTATTTACAGTACTTGAATGAGAACCCCTACAATGTCCAACTCACTATGCAGAGCCATCCTACACGGATTGAGTTCCTGGATATTCATTTCTTCATAAAAGAATGGATTATCCATAGTTCCTTGTACCGCAAACCTACATCATGCAACAGTGTCCTACGCGCAGACAGTGCTCATGCCAAATCTGTAATTGCCAATATCCCTTATGGTGAAATGGTACAGGCACGTCGTATATGCAGCGAGGAAGGGACTTTCAAGAACAACATTGCCGACATCAAAGCACGTTTTACATTCAGAGGCTATGATAAGAAAACTGTTGATAAGGCTGAACAGCGAGTACTCACTTTACCCAGGGCAGAGACACTAACTACCAAGAATCAACGCAAGGCACCTGCATTTGACAACAAGTTCAGGAAAGAAAGGGTATCCTTTTTCACCAACTACACTTCACACAGTGACAAGATATTTAAGGCATTCCGAAAGCACTGGCATCTGTTGGTCGAAATTCCCACCCTACGCACCATCATTAGTGACCATCCATCGCTGATTTTCAGGAAAGGGCGTACGCTCAGAAACTCACTATGCCCTAGTTATGTCACTACAAAGAATGCCAATACATCTACCTGGTTGCCACATCCTCCAGAAGGGTTTTTCACGTGCACCAATTGCAATGTATGTTGCCTGGGACTCAACAAAAGCAAACATTTCAAGTACAATTCAAGTCGCACACACCGCATTAGACACCATATCACCTGCAATACGCAATTCGTTGTTTATATTCTTGAATGCCCGTGTGGCATCATCTATGTAGGAAGTACAGCTCGCAACCTCAAAACCAGAATTCAAGAACACCGCAGAGCGCTCATCAACAATGATGATCGTTACCCTATGACAGAACACTACCGCACTACACACTCAGGACCCATCAAATTTGGTTTCTTAGGGATAGATCATATCCCACTGAATAACAGGGGTGGCAATAGGGAATTGTCACTCAGAAGAACTGAATGCAAATGGATATGTAGGTTTGATGCGGTTAACAGGGGACACAATTCTGACCACGAGTTTCATTATTTTTTGTAACCAAGTCAGACTGATTTATATTCTTATACATGCCATGTGTTCCTTCATGCTAGAATCCTGATTTTTGAATGTTACATGTACATTCTCTCATGATTCAATTTTTGCACATCTGGGTTCTTCTTATTGAATTATTCTTTTTCATTCTTTTATTTTATTTATTTTTATTTTGTTTATCTAATTTTTATTTATAAAAAATTTCCGCTTCTCATTTCTTTTTATTTTTGGTGTTCTTATCTACTCACGGTCTTTTCAATCCTCCCTTGCTGAACGCTATTTAGTTTCATTTGTACTTTCTACTTTCATATTGTGTTTGTTTTCTTTTTGTGCTATGTTGCTTTTTTTCCTCATCAACCTTATGCATATTATTTTTTGGTGTAACATTAGATACTGTTTACTTAATCTCCCTCTTATACATACCCAGTCCATTTTTTATGGACATTGACTATCTCCTCTTGTATTTTTATCATCATGCATCTACTCTTGACTGTTTTACTGTTTAAATTGCTTGACAGCGCAATGTTAGTGCTGACTCTGCCATCCCTGGCCGTTTTACTTACACGAGCCTATGGCATTTCTCCCTACGGGATGTTTCTACTAGTTCTGACTCTGCCCCTCCTTGGCTGCGGATCCCAGAGCTTTAGATACATCAGTATCTCTGGCTACCACTGCATCACTCTACGCACTGCTGAAACGTCCTCGCGTAGAGACGTACTAACGTGCTCGCCTCAAAGCTACTTATTCTCCCGTGCCTCTTCGCTCGGAGCACCCGCTCTGATTTTCCCTGAAGGAACGAGTCCTTGTTATTCCGGCGTACAGGTATGCTCCTTTTTAATTAGACATGCCGCTTTCGGTCGCAGACATAGGCTTTGAGGCATCATAGTGTTCTATTTTTATCTTGCTGCTCACGGCGTGCGCGACTTTTCTCTTCACGTAATTGCTTATATTGTTTTTTATTGTTTTAGACCTCCGTTTTTCTCAACAAGACAGGTTCGTTTTAGTCTAGATCTTAGTTGTTGTACACTAAGGCTTAGTTCTAAGCTCCCAGGCATTCTAGCGAGATGCCTTCCCTTTGCTGCTTTTTTGTATGCGTGACTCACTTTTTCACTCAATTACCAGTATTGCATACTATTTGCTTAGACTCTTGTTCCTTTAACCATGATATGTGCTTTTTTCAATATTTATTTGGATCACACTAAGGCCCGCTCCTTTACGCCTTTACTGTCATGCCGGAAATTTTTTTATGTGCGTAACTCAATTGTTTATTTGATCATTTGCATTGTATATTATCTGTTTAGACTCTTTTTTCTTTCACCATGATATGTGTTTTTTCAGTCCTTATTTGGATCACACCAAGGCCCGTTCCCCTCCGCCTCTACTTTTGTAGATCCTAACATTTTGACCCTATCGGATAGATCTCACTTTGTCTCACACAGCCCCTTGCTGAGCTACTTAAATATTATTTTACATTGTCAGATTTCCATGCCGCATACCTCCTCCCCTCTGAGTTTCCATGTGACATTATACCCTTAACAAAATATTTGTTCCGTTTACGTAAATGTGATTCTTTTTATCCTTTCTCTTCATAGCACATAGCGCATTCAGGCCCTTATCAGGGTGGCCCGTGCGTTGTCCTCTGCCCACCTAGACCTAGGTGTTTTCGAACCCATTGTGACAAGAGCGTCTTTATTTTGGTATGTACTTCGATTAGCTTTTTTACTCTTTTTGGGACTTATTACCGATGCTTGCGGACTATTAATTGCTGACATCAAGGGCTACAGTGTGATTTTCAACCCATATGGGCTGTCTTGGTAGGACTGTATATTCTCATTTGTTACTACGGATGTTTCGTTTCTCATTTTCCATTTTATGTACATATATATATATTGTGGGCTGACCTCTTAGCTTATTTATGTCAGGAATACTAATTTTTATAATGTCTACTACCTTCATTAGTCTAGCGACAAATCCCTTCTTTCTTCATACTAATAAGACTTTGCATACAAATAATAATTCTTTTAAAATATGTTCAATGAAACAAGGGGATAGGGAGCGTGACTCTATTTTTATTCAACAAATGTGTGTTTATTTAACTTTTTTCTTTTCTCATGTTCAATTTTCACGCTCTCTTTTTGCGTGAAAAGAGTTTGACAAACTTGTTCAACATCATGCCAGTGGTCTGTGTTTTTCTGTTCTTCTGGCTCAACAACAGCATACAATATGATATATCACTATTATTATTTTTATTCATAGAGTAAGAGTTTATTGGTCTATCTGTAACTGCTTTACAAATCCACACTGTTTTCTGTGCCTGGTCACGTTTTTCTTGATTTCGCTGTCTTTTTGTCCTTGGTCCTTTGACTCTAGAGTTTGATCTATATTATATAAGTCTGGATACATGTCTAATGTCAAGTTTATTTTCATTTAAGTTGTCACTACTTTGTTTATTCAGCCATCTTCTTTGGTTATTTCCCTCATCTCCCTTCCTTTCCTACAACCCCCCCCTCTCTTTTATCATACACTTGTGACTTGTTCACTAGTTCACGCCTTCCCCTTCCCAACACTTACTCTTCCTATCTAGGATTGCTTTTATCTGTTTCCATACTCACTTCTGTGTCACCATACTGTACACACGTTCAAATGTGTATACGGGTATGTGTTGAGTGCACACTATTTATGTGTTTTCATTGTAAATTGCAGCCCTGAAGAAGTTCATTCTATGAACGAAACGCGTTGGCTGGCTAATCTTCTTTGAAAATAAAAGGGACTTATCGCCTACTAAGGCTTATTTGACTCTTTGACTAGTATCGAGGTTTTAATAAGCGGTGCACCACTCCACCAACCTGTTTCTTCATTTGTCTGCATAAGCAGTTAGCACTCTTCAACGGCAAGTGCTGGAGTTTGTTTTTGTGCACGCATTTTCCACTTTTGATGACTAAGTATTAACAAGGGAACAACAGAAGGTAGTGCGGTCTCTGTGTCCGCCGTTGCCCGGTACCATAAACTCATATTCGTTGGACCGACCAGCACACCTGACCATCCCACAAAGAAAATGTCAAAATTGATTGACCAACGTGAAGAAATAGCACAAGACCTCTTTGGGAAGGGGTTCAGTGCAGCGCCATCTGCACCTTCCACAGAACATTCCGACTCCGGACTAAAATCTTGTTTTACCCGCCTGGAAAAAATCAAAAAACAGGAACTTGCCCGCTGGTGGGACGGAAAGACACTCCAGCAATACATGGATAATGACAAAATTCCCAGAGGCCTCAGAATCCTCATTTTCCCAACATTTGAGGATCTCAGTGGAAGCCTACTGGAAGAATGGGAGCACAACCTCAAACAATCATCTTTCACCATGATGAAGATCCTCGTGAAACACGCCACCGAGAAAGGCCAAAAATTACAGGCGGAAATTGAGGAGATCGAGAAACAACTTGCCTCCATGAATTGTCATGACCTAGTGGAGAAAAATTATGCTATACTCAATAAAGTGATTGATGAACACCAGCAATACCTGAGGGACAAGAAAATGGCAAAAATCAGGAGGGATGACCGTGACTACAGAGACGGTAGAATCTATACTTTCGCCAAAAAATATGATAACACCACAAACAGCGAGGACAGAAAAAGAACCAGAGAATCAAGCCTGGACACCAAATCTGTCAGCAACAGCTCACTGGCTTCCAATGCAAGTACTACATCTAGTACAGGACAACAATCCATCCCTTTAGAAGAGGGTTCATCCAACTTCCAGAGAGAAATGGAGAGACTACGTATAGGCGACAGACAACATACAAGAAATACAAAAAAACCAGACGAGGTGGGAGGACAGGGAGGAAGAATAGACAATCATGCAATGTCCCTCCGCTCCAAGAAAACCAAGTGATCACCCACACCACAGGGCTACCTGAGGCTCCCACCACGGGGGGATTGTCTGGACTCACGTCGATGAGTCCTCCCAACTCTGAGTTACAGATCATCAATCTTTCCAACAGAACGCTTGACGAACAAGAATTGAATGTGTTGAAAATGGGTTTGGGTTTTTGTCCCACACAACAGGGTGACCTAGTCAATGTGCACATTGATCTGTATAAATTTATTAGATCACTTAAATTAAAAGAATTTTTTTCACAGCAACCAAACAAACGTGTTGTTAATAGTGCACCTAGCACACCATCAGATCGCACAATCGGAGACATACGTGGGGTACAAACACTCTTAGCCTTAGAATCGGATGAAACACGCAATATACAGGACATCCTTGATGATCTCAATATCCAAGAAGACTACAGCAGGGATACAGGTCTCAGATGCAAATCCAAGTTTATCCCCCCTGGGGGTTCTCATGCCAACATTGACATATTCAGCAATTTGATTACACAGGAACTCAGGAAATTAGAAACCTCTAACAAATTTACACAACACTCATCCCCCAACCTCACACGAGCAGAGAGAGAGGCACTTTTGAGACTCCAACAGGACACAAACATTGTCATCAGAGAGGCAGACAAGGGGGGAAATGTTGTTGTCATGAATACAAAGGACTACATGGGGGAAATCTTAAGACAGCTTGATGACCCCCTCTGCTATGAAGCCATCTCACACAATCCCTCTGACACACTACAAACTGTTATCAACAGTAAACTCTTGGTATGGAAAGAAGAATGTTTATTAACTGATCAAGAATATAGATACCTACATGTCAACAACGCACGCTTCCCATGCATCTATATCCTGCCCAAGGTGCACAAAGGGGGTCCTTTTCCACCCGGTAGACCCATCATTTCCGGGGTAGGCTCTCCGACAGAGAAGCTATCCCAGTTTGTTGACCTTACACTCCAAAAACATGTCACAAACTTGCCTTCATACCTGAAAGATAGTAATGACGTCCTGGGCAAATTGGACGGTTTCATTTGGTCTGAAGAACTCAGCTTTGTCACTCTGGATGTAGTTGGACTATACACTTGCATCGAAAAACAATACGGCATGCTTGCTACTCGTCATTACCTAGACACTGAAGGGGCAGAACACTTTTCATATAACAACATGATTATGGATATGATTGAGCTTATTCTCACCAACAATTTTTTCAAACACAATGAAAGATGGTACCACAAATTATGAGGGACCGCGATGGGTTCTAGATTTGCGCCCTCGTATGCGGGACTCTTCATGGGTTGGTACGAGAAGGAACACGCATGGGCAAAATGTGCCTCCCCCTGGACCCAACACATCGTCTTCTGGGGGAGGTACATAGACGATATCATCTGTATCTGGTCAGGAACCAAAACACACTTGCTGGATTATTTACAGTACTTGAATGAGAACCCCTACAATGTCCAACTCACTATGCAGAGCCATCCTACACGGATTGAGTTCCTGGATATTCATTTCTTCATAAAAGAAGGGATTATCCATAGTTCCTTGTACCGCAAACCTACATCATGCAACAGTGTCCTACACGCAGACAGTGCTCATGCCAAATCTGTAATTGCCAATATCCCTTATGGTGAAATGGTACGGGCACGTCGTATATGCAGCGAGGAAGGGACTTTCAAGAACAACATTGCCGACATCAAAGCACGTTTTACATCCAGAGGCTATGATAAGAAAACTGTTGATAAGGCTGAACAGCGAGTACTCACTTTACCCAGGGCAGAGAAACTAACTACCAAGAATCAACGCAAGGCACCTGCATTTGACAACAAGTTCAGGAAAGAAAGGGTATCCTTTTTCACCAACTACACTTCACACAGTGACAAGATATTTAAGGCATTCCGAAAGCACTGGCATCTGTTGGTCGAAATTCCCACCCTACGCACCATCATTAGTGACCATCCATCGGTGATTTTCAGGAGAGGGCGTACGCTCAGAAACTCACTATGCCCTAGTTATGTCACTACAAAGAATGCCAATACATCTACCTGGTTGCCACATCCTCCAGAAGGGTTTTTCACGTGCACCAATTGCAATGTATGTTGCCTGGGACTCAACAAAAGCAAACATTTCAAGTACAATTCAAGTCGCACACACCGCATTAGACACCATATCACCTGCAATACGCAATTCGTTGTTTATATTCTTGAATGCCCGTGTGGCATCATCTATGTAGGAAGTACAGCTCGCAACCTCAAAACCAGAATTCAAGAACACCGCAGAGCGCTCATCAACAATGATGATCGTTACCCTATGACAGAACACTACCGCACTACACACTCAGGACCCATCAAATTTGGTTTCTTAGGGATAGATCATATCCCACTGAATAACAGGGGTGGCAATAGCGAATTGTCACTCAGAAGAACTGAATGCAAATGGATATGTAGGCTTGATGCGGTTAACAGGGGACACAATTCTGACCACGAGTTTCATTATTTTTTGGAACCAAGTCAGACTGATTTATATTCTTATACATGCCATGTGTTCCTTCATGCTAGAATCCTGATTTTTGAATGTTACATGTACATTCTCTCATGATTCAATTTTTGCACATCTGGGTTCATCTTATTGAATTATTCTTTTTCATTCTTTTATTTTATTTATTTTTTATTTTGCTTATCTAATTTTTATTTATAAAAAATTTCCGCTTCTCATTTCTTTTTATTTTTGGTGTTCTTATCTACTCACGGTCTTTTCAATCCTCCCTTGCTGAACGCTATTTAGTTTCATTTGTACTTTCTACTTTCATATTGTGTTTGTTTTCTATTTGTGCTATGTTGCTTTTTTTCCTCATCAACCTTATGCATATTATTTTTTGGTGTAACATTAGATACTGTTTACTTAATCTCCCTCTTATACATACCCAGTCCATTTTTTATGGACATTGACTATCTCCTCTTGTATTTTTATCATCATGCATCTACTCTTGACTGTTTTACTGTTTAAATTGCTTGACAGCGCAATGTTAGTGCTGACTCTGCCATCCCTGGCCGTTTTACTTACACGAGCCTATGGCATTTCTCCCTACCGGATGTTTCTACTAGTTCTGACTCTGCCCCTCCTTGGCTGCGGATCCCAGAGCTTTAGATACATCAGTATCTCTGGCTACCACTGCATCACTCTACGCACTGCTGAAACGTCCTCGCGTAGAGACGTACTAACGTGCTCGCCTCAAAGCTACTTATTCTCCCGCGCCTCTTCGCTCGGAGCACCCGCTCTGATTTTCCCTGAAGGAACGAGTCCTTGTTATTCCAGCGTACAGGTATGCTCTTTTTTAATTAGACATGCCGCTTTCGGTCGCAGACATAGGTTTTGAGGCATCATAGTGTTCTATTTTTATCTTGCTGCTCACGGCGTGCGCGACTTTTCTCTTCACGTAATTGCTTATATTGTTTTTTATTGTTTTAGACCTCCGTTTTTCTCAACAAGACAGGTTCGTTTTAGTCTAGATCTTAGTTGTTGTACACTAAGGCTTAGTTCTAAGCTCCCAGGCATTCTAGCGAGATGCCTTCCCTTTGCTGCTTTTTTGTATGCGTCACTCACTTTTTCACTCAATTACCAGTATTGCATACTATTTGCCTAGACTCTTGTTCCTTTAACCATGATATGTGCTTTTTTCAATATTTATTTGGATCACACTAAGGCCCGCTCCTTTACGCCTTTACTGTCATGCCGGAAATTTTTTTATGTGCGTAACTCAATTGTTTATTTGATCATTTGCATTGTATATTATCTGTTTAGACTCTTTTTTCTTTCACCATGATATGTGTTTTTTCAGTCCTTATTTGGATCACACCAAGGCCCGTTCCCCTCCGCCTCTACTTTTGTAGATCCTAACATTTTGACCCTATCGGATAGATCTCACTTTGTCTCACACAGCCCCTTGCTGAGCTACTTAAATATTATTTTACATTGTCAGATTTCCATGCCGCATACCTGCTCCCCTCTGAGTTTCCATGTGACATTATACCCTTAACAAAATATTTGTTCCGTTTACGTAAATGTGATTCTTTTTATCCTTTCTCTTCATAGCACATAGCGCATTCAGGCCCTTATCAGGGTGGCCCGTGCGTTGTCCCGTGCCCACCTAGACCTAGGTGTTTTCGAACCCATTGTGACAAGAGCGTCTTTATTTTGGTATGTACTTCGATTAGCTTTTTTACTCTTTTTGGGACTTATTACCGATGCTTGTGGGCTATTAATTGCTGACATCAAGGGCTACAGTGTGATTTTCAACCCATATGGGCTGTCTTGGTAGGACTGTATATTCTCATTTGTTACTACGGATGTTTCGTTTCTCATTTTCCATTTTATGTACATATATATATATTGTGGGCTGACCTCTTAGCTTATTTATGTCAGGAATACTAATTTTTATAATGTCTACTACCTTCATTAGTCTAGCGACAAATCCCTTCTTTCTTCATACTAATAAGACTTTGCATTCAAATAATAATTCTTTTAAAATATGTTCAATGAAACAAGGGGATAGGGAGCGTGACTCTATTTTTATTCAACAAATGTGTGTTTATTTAACTTTTTTCTTTTCTCATGTTCAATTTTCACGCTCTCTTTTTGCGTGAAAAGAGTTTGACAAACTTGTTCAACATCATGCCAGTGGTCTGTGTTTTTCTGTTCTTCTGGCTCAACAACAGCATACAATATGATATATCACTATTATTATTTTTATTCATAGAGTAAGAGTTTATTGGTCTATCTGTAACTGCTTTACAAATCCACACTGTTTTCTGTGCCTGGTCACGTTTTTCTTGATTTCGCTGTCTTTTTGTCCTTGGTCCTTTGACTCTAGAGTTTGATCTATATTATATAAGTCTGGATACATGTCTAATGTCAAGTTTATTTTCATTTAAGTTGTCACTACTTTGTTTATTCAGCCATCTTCTTTGGTTATTTCCCTCATCTCCCTTCCTTTCCTACAACCCCCCCCTCTCTTTTATCATACACTTGTGACTTGTTCACTAGTTCACGCCTTCCCCTTCCCAACACTTACTCTTCCTATCTAGGATTGCTTTTATCTGTTTCCATACTCACTTCTGTGTCACCATACTGTACACACGTTCAAATGTGTATACGGGTATGTGTTGAGTGCACACTATTTATGTGTTTTCATTGTAAATTGCAGCCCTGAAGAAGTTCATTCTATGAACGAAACGCGTTGGCTGGCTAATCTTCTTTGAAAATAAAAGGGACTTATCACCTACTAAGGCTTATTTGACTCTTTGACTAGTATCGAGGTTTTAATAAGCGGTGCACCACTCCACCAACCTGTTTCTTCATTTGTCTGCATAAGCAGTTAGCACTCTTCAACGGCAAGTGCTGGAGTTTGTTTTTGTGCACGCATTTTCCACTTTTGATGACTAAGTATTAACAAGGGAACAACAGAAGGTAGTGCGGTCTCTGTGTCCGCCGTTGCCCGGTACCATAAACTTTGAATAATATTTGTCTAGTCCCAGGTCTGCCAGGAGATTTTTCACATACGTTAACCACTCAATTTTTTTCGCATGGTCCAGAGACATACAATCTGCTACTATCTCTTTCGTGAGTGAGCTTTTTGTTGCTGTCCAAATACGGCGCCACAGCAAAAGGGGTTGGATTTTTGCCAGGTCCTCAATGTGGGGCATTCCAAGCTCGGCATGACAGGCAAAAGTAGACACACCCTTGGGTGCCATCAGAAGGAATCTCAGAAACATATTTTCTGCTGTCTGTAGTGGAGTTATATTTTTGTGGCCCCATAGCCCCGCCCCATAAAGTGCAGTGGAGTGGCACTTAGCTCTATAAATACGGAGGAGCTCTACTGGTGGTCTCTTTCCCAGCTTTTGAGAGAATTTTATAAGAGCAATTTATTGCTCGCGAAAGTTGGTGTTTGCGAGCATCAATCGCCGCTCCCCAGTTAAGTTTATCGTCTATCATTATCCCAAGATAGGAATATTGGGTGGTCAATTCTAGCTTCCCATTATCAAGGGATATGGATCCTCCCTTTTTCTGTCCCTTACCTGCCACCATTACATAAGTTTTTTTAGGTTTATTTTGAGATCCAAGCTACCCATAAAGCTAGCATATCTTTTCAATGCTTTTTGTAACTCTCGCGGGGTACGTGCCAAAATCACTGCGTCATCCGCATAAAGGAGTGCGGGGATTTGGCGTTTTTTTACTCGAGGGAGGTCCTGGCACCCCCTGAGTAATGTTTAAATATGTAAATATCTGTATCAGTCTCTCACTTTGTGTATAAGTGGCTGCATGGGTTGGTGAGTAGATACATGAGTGTGTATATAGGTTATTAGTTGGTTTTTTGAGTATCAGTATGAGTGTCTGAGTGTCTGTATGGTTCGGTGGGGGTTATTACGTAGTGCATAGGTGCATGAATGAGTGACTCACTGTTTGTATGTGTTGAAGACAGCATGTGTGCAGGACTGTATGGGTGGATGAGTGTGTGCATGGGTGTGTTAGCTACTGAATGACTGTCTTAATAGTGTCTTTATGAGTAACTACAAATGTTTTAAACTAGCATATGTGACTATTGGTGTATATAAGTGAGTATATGTGAGAGTGAGAGATTGAAAGAGTTCCTGTATGAATAAGTATGTGTTTCTATAAGTGGTTGTTTAAAAGACTAAGTATGTGTGAGTTTCTGTAGAAGTAAGTGTGGTGGTGTGTGTATAACGGTATATGCAAGTAAATGGATGTTTGATTCTTTATTAGCATGAGTGACTATGTGTGTGAGTAACTCTATGGATGAGTGGCGATGTGTAACAGGATGTATAGCTGTATGAGTACATATGATGAGTGAGTACATGTATGAGTGACTGTATAGGACTGTTGGTGAATGAGTGGATGTGTATGTGGATCTTAGAATTACTGAATAGGTTGTTGTAACTGGTATTGGTATGTCCATTGTTTTGAAAATTTTAGTTTCTATTTTTGAATGTGTGTATCAAAGGTTATATTAGGGGGAGAGGAGGTCTGCCACTCTATCACAAGGATGATGTCATCAGTGATGTAACTATAACGCCCCTGAAACCTATGGTTTTTTCAGTGAATTTCTAAGGTTTTTAAAATGCTAATTCCTAACTATAACGTGCCTGAAACCTATGGTTTTTTCAGTGAATATATATATATATATATATATATATATATATATATATATATATATATATATATATATATATATATATATATTCACTAAAAAACAGGTTACAGGGATGTTATAGTTAGGTTTAGCTTTTACACGCACAAAACCATAGAAATTCAGCTGTTATAATTAGAGTTATTTCAAGTAACTATAACTCATTTCCTAAGGTATCTTTACCTCGCGCCCTAGCCATGT
Organism: Triturus cristatus; assembly: GCF_964204655.1. Lineage (NCBI taxonomy): Eukaryota > Metazoa > Chordata > Amphibia > Caudata > Salamandridae > Triturus > Triturus cristatus. Next base: position 608,626,734 of record NC_140591.1, on the reverse strand, counting down.
ATAGTTTTCTCATCAATAATTTTTCTACAAATGTTACAGTGATATTTATCAATGATGTGATAGAAGATGTCATGAGTGAAGTAATATCTGGGGTAAATAGCAGTGCATGGCGAGGACACGAGGTATAGTTACTTGAAATAACTCTATAACAGCAAAATGTCTATGGTTTTGTGGGTGTAAAATCTGAACCTAACTATTATGTCTCTGTACCCGTAGTTTTTTTAGTGAATTGCTAAGGTTTTTTAAATTCTATTTCCTAACTATAACATCCCTGTAACCTTTGTTTTTTCCAGTGAATTTCTAGTTTTTTTTATAACATTAACTAAAATACCCATTGGAATGCAAGGTGGAGGGGAGGAGTTGGGTGCAAGGCCTGGCCTGGCCTGGCATTGAGCTGTTCCCACCCAAGCTTTGCTGCTTCTGCCCCCCCCCTCCTTGCCATCCATTGTCCAGGTCCGTACCACTGCTCCCTGTGTGGTTGTTGTTCTGCCACTGCCCTTCCCGCCTGCCATGAACAGTTAGCTTGCTGCCCCATCCACCTCCTCCCTACTGAGTCGATGCACCAGCCCCCTCCCTCCTGCCCGGCATGGTCCGATGGCTATCTGCCCTGTGAGGACGCTCTGCTGACATTGGAGGGTAGCACTGAGGAGGCTTACTGCACGGGACTGCGAGGCCCAGGGTGCACACTGCCACTTCTTCCCGCACAAAAACACCAGTTTTGGGAAAATATAGTTGTGGCGATGCCGTGACTTGCTATTGGTTACCCTGGAAAAAGGGGCGTGAAGCCTCGAAACGCGTTGGGTTTTTTTTAAAACAACAGCTGAGATGGACAGCCTTTCTGCAATAAATTAGCTTAGTTGAAACTTGCTGTCTCGGAGTGGCGTCCTTACCTGGAGAGGCATTCTGGTGGAGATGTAACGCGCGGCGGCCTCAGCCGCGGAGGATGCACCGTCTGCCTGAAATGTGGTGGCAGGTCTGCGCGGTCACAACCATGTGGCCGGAACGGCGAGGTCAGTGCAAAAATTGAATAGGCTGCTCATCACACCTGGAGCTCACTGGAGGGCTGAATTTGAATGAATTACAAAGAACCTGGTTTTAGCAATGGACACGGACCCTAATGGTGGGGAAAAACAGGCCAACAACTACCAGCATGCATCACTGGAGATTGCGTGACTTTTTTGGGAAAATATAGTTGTGGCGATGCCGTGACTTGCTATTGGTTACCCTGGAAAAAGGGGCGTGAAGCCTCGAAACGCGTTGGTTTTTTTTTAAAACAACAGCTGAGATGGACAGCCTTTCTGCAATAAATTAGTTTAGTTGAAACTTGCTGTCTCGGAGTGGCGTCCTTACCTGGAGAGGCATTCTGGTGGAGATGTAACGCGCGGCGGCCTCAGCCGCGGAGGATGCACCGTCTGCCTGAAATGTGGTGGCAGGTCTGCGCGGTCACAACCATGTGGCCGGAACGGCGAGGTCAGTGCAAAAATTGAATAGGCTGCTCATCACACCTGGAGCTCACTGGAGGGCTGAATTTGAATGAATTACAAAGAACCTGGTTTTAGCAATGGACACGGACCCTAATGGTGGGGAAAAACAGGCCAACAACTACCAGCATGCATCACTGGAGATTGCGTGACTTTTTTGGGAAAATATAGTTGTGGCGATGCCGTGACTTGCTATTGGTTACCCTGGAAAAAGGGGCGTGAAGCCTCGAAACGCGTTGGGTTTTTTTTAAAACAACAGCTGAGATGGACAGCCTTTCTGCAATAAATTAGTTTAGTTGAAACTTGCTGTCTCGGAGTGGCGTCCTTACCTGGAGAGGCATTCTGGTGGAGATGTAACGCGCGGCGGCCTCAGCCGCGGAGGATGCACCGTCTGCCTGAAATGTGGTGGCAGGTCTGCGCGGTCACAACCATGTGGCCGGAACGGCGAGGTCAGTGCAAAAATTGAATAGGCTGCTCATCACACCTGGAGCTCACTGGAGGGCTGAATTTGAATGAATTACAAAGAACCTGGTTTTAGCAATGGACACGGACCCTAATGGTGGGGAAAAACAGGCCAACAACTACCAGCATGCATCACTGGAGATTGCGTGACTTTTTTGGGAAAATATAGTTGTGGCGATGCCGTGACTTGCTATTGGTTACCCTGGAAAAAGGGGCGTGAAGCCTCGAAACGCGTTGGTTTTTTTTTAAAACAACAGCTGAGATGGACAGCCTTTCTGCAATAAATTAGTTTAGTTGAAACTTGCTGTCTCGGAGTGGCGTCCTTACCTGGAGAGGCATTCTGGTGGAGATGTAACGCGCGGCGGCCTCAGCCGCGGAGGATGCACCGTCTGCCTGAAATGTGGTGGCAGGTCTGCGCGGTCACAACCATGTGGCCGGAACGGCGAGGTCAGTGCAAAAATTGAATAGGCTGCTCATCACACCTGGAGCTCACTGGAGGGCTGAATTTGAATGAATTACAAAGAACCTGGTTTTAGCAATGGACACGGACCCTAATGGTGGGGAAAAACAGGCCAACAACTACCAGCATGCATCACTGGAGATTGCGTGACTTTTTTGGGAAAATATAGTTGTGGCGATGCCGTGACTTGCTATTGGTTACCCTGGAAAAAGGGGCGTGAAGCCTCGAAACGCGTTGGGTTTTTTTTAAAACAACAGCTGAGATGGACAGCCTTTCTGCAATAAATTAGTTTAGTTGAAACTTGCTGTCTCGGAGTGGCGTCCTTACCTGGAGAGGCATTCTGGTGGAGATGTAACGCGCGGCGGCCTCAGCCGCGGAGGATGCACCGTCTGCCTGAAATGTGGTGGCAGGTCTGCGCGGTCACAACCATGTGGCCGGAACGGCGAGGTCAGTGCAAAAATTGAATAGGCTGCTCATCACACCTGGAGCTCACTGGAGGGCTGAATTTGAATGAATTACAAAGAACCTGGTTTTAGCAATGGACACGGACCCTAATGGTGGGGAAAAACAGGCCAACAACTACCAGCATGCATCACTGGAGATTGCGTGACTTTTTTGGGAAAATATAGTTGTGGCGATGCCGTGACTTGCTATTGGTTACCCTGGAAAAAGGGGCGTGAAGCCTCGAAACGCGTTGGGTTTTTTTTAAAACAACAGCTGAGATGGACAGCCTTTCTGCAATAAATTAGTTTAGTTGAAACTTGCTGTCTCGGAGTGGCGTCCTTACCTGGAGAGGCATTCTGGTGGAGATGTAACGCGCGGCGGCCTCAGCCGCGGAGGATGCACCGTCTGCCTGAAATGTGGTGGCAGGTCTGCGCGGTCACAACCATGTGGCCGGAACGGCGAGGTCAGTGCAAAAATTGAATAGGCTGCTCATCACACCTGGAGCTCACTGGAGGGCTGAATTTGAATGAATTACAAAGAACCTGGTTTTAGCAATGGACACGGACCCTAATGGTGGGGAAAAACAGGCCAACAACTACCAGCATGCATCACTGGAGATTGCGTGACTTTTTTGGGAAAATATAGTTGTGGCGATGCCGTGACTTGCTATTGGTTACCCTGGAAAAAGGGGCGTGAAGCCTCGAAACGCGTTGGTTTTTTTTTAAAACAACAGCTGAGATGGACAGCCTTTCTGCAATAAATTAGTTTAGTTGAAACTTGCTGTCTCGGAGTGGCGTCCTTACCTGGAGAGGCATTCTGGTGGAGATGTAACGCGCGGCGGCCTCAGCCGCGGAGGATGCACCGTCTGCCTGAAATGTGGTGGCAGGTCTGCGCGGTCACAACCATGTGGCCGGAACGGCGAGGTCAGTGCAAAAATTGAATAGGCTGCTCATCACACCTGGAGCTCACTGGAGGGCTGAATTTGAATGAATTACAAAGAACCTGGTTTTAGCAATGGACACGGACCCTAATGGTGGGGAAAAACAGGCCAACAACTACCAGCATGCATCACTGGAGATTGCGTGACTTTTTTGGGAAAATATAGTTGTGGCGATGCCGTGACTTGCTATTGGTTACCCTGGAAAAAGGGGCGTGAAGCCTCGAAACGCGTTGGTTTTTTTTTTTAAAACAACAGCTGAGATGGACAGCCTTTCTGCAATAAATTAGTTTAGTTGAAACTTGCTGTCTCGGAGTGGCGTCCTTACCTGGAGAGGCATTCTGGTGGAGATGTAACGCGCGGCGGCCTCAGCCGCGGAGGATGCACCGTCTGCCTGAAATGTGGTGGCAGGTCTGCGCGGTCACAACCATGTGGCCGGAACGGCGAGGTCAGTGCAAAAATTGAATAGGCTGCTCATCACACCTGGAGCTCACTGGAGGGCTGAATTTGAATGAATTACAAAGAACCTGGTTTTAGCAATGGACACGGACCCTAATGGTGGGGAAAAACAGGCCAACAACTACCAGCATGCATCACTGGAGATTGCGTGACTTTTTTGGGAAAATATAGTTGTGGCGATGCCGTGACTTGCTATTGGTTACCCTGGAAAAAGGGGCGTGAAGCCTCGAAACGCGTTGTTTTTTTTTTAAAACAACAGCTGAGATGGACAGCCTTTCTGCAATAAATTAGTTTAGTTGAAACTTGCTGTCTCGGAGTGGCGTCCTTACCTGGAGAGGCATTCTGGTGGAGATGTAACGCGCGGCGGCCTCAGCCGCGGAGGATGCACCGTCTGCCTGAAATGTGGTGGCAGGTCTGCGCGGTCACAACCATGTGGCCGGAACGGCGAGGTCAGTGCAAAAATTGAATAGGCTGCTCATCACACCTGGAGCTCACTGGAGGGCTGAATTTGAATGAATTACAAAGAACCTGGTTTTAGCAATGGACACGGACCCTAATGGTGGGGAAAAACAGGCCAACAACTACCAGCATGCATCACTGGAGATTGCGTGACTTTTTTGGGAAAATATAGTTGTGGCGATGCCGTGACTTGCTATTGGTTACCCTGGAAAAAGGGGCGTGAAGCCTCGAAACGCGTTGTTTTTTTTTTAAAACAACAGCTGAGATGGACAGCCTTTCTGCAATAAATTAGTTTAGTTGAAACTTGCTGTCTCGGAGTGGCGTCCTTACCTGGAGAGGCATTCTGGTGGAGATGTAACGCGCGGCGGCCTCAGCCGCGGAGGATGCACCGTCTGCCTGAAATGTGGTGGCAGGTCTGCGCGGTCACAACCATGTGGCCGGAACGGCGAGGTCAGTGCAAAAATTGAATAGGCTGCTCATCACACCTGGAGCTCACTGGAGGGCTGAATTTGAATGAATTACAAAGAACCTGGTTTTAGCAATGGACACGGACCCTAATGGTGGGGAAAAACAGGCCAACAACTACCAGCATGCATCACTGGAGATTGCGTGACTTTTTTGGGAAAATATAGTTGTGGCGATGCCGTGACTTGCTATTGGTTACCCTGGAAAAAGGGGCGTGAAGCCTCGAAACGCGTTGGTTTTTTTTTAAAACAACAGCTGAGATGGACAGCCTTTCTGCAATAAATTAGTTTAGTTGAAACTTGCTGTCTCGGAGTGGCGTCCTTACCTGGAGAGGCATTCTGGTGGAGATGTAACGCGCGGCGGCCTCAGCCGCGGAGGATGCACCGTCTGCCTGAAATGTGGTGGCAGGTCTGCGCGGTCACAACCATGTGGCCGGAACGGCGAGGTCAGTGCAAAAATTGAATAGGCTGCTCATCACACCTGGAGCTCACTGGAGGGCTGAATTTGAATGAATTACAAAGAACCTGGTTTTAGCAATGGACACGGACCCTAATGGTGGGGAAAAACAGGCCAACAACTACCAGCATGCATCACTGGAGATTGCGTGACTTTTTTGGGAAAATATAGTTGTGGCGATGCCGTGACTTGCTATTGGTTACCCTGGAAAAAGGGGCGTGAAGCCTCGAAACGCGTTGGGTTTTTTTTAAAACAACAGCTGAGATGGACAGCCTTTCTGCAATAAATTAGTTTAGTTGAAACTTGCTGTCTCGGAGTGGCGTCCTTACCTGGAGAGGCATTCTGGTGGAGATATATATATATATATATATATATATATATATTCACTGAAAAAACCATAGGTTTCAGGCACGTTATAGTTAGGAATTAGCATTTTAAAAACCTTAGAAATTCACTGAAAAAACCATAGGTTTCAGGGGCGTTATAGTTACATCACTGATGACATCATCCTTGTGATAGAGTGGCAGACCTCCTCTCCCCCTAATATAACCTTTGATACACACATTCAAAAATAGAAACTAAAATTTTCAAAACAATGGACATACCAATACCAGTTACAACAACCTATTCAGTAATTCTAAGATCCACATACACATCCACTCATTCACCAACAGTCCTATACAGTCACTCATACATGTACTCACTCATCATATGTACTCATACAGCTATACATCCTGTTACACATCGCCACTCATCCATAGAGTTACTCACACACATAGTCACTCATGCTAATAAAGAATCAAACATCCATTTACTTGCATATACCGTTATACACACACCACCACACTTACTTCTACAGAAACTCACACATACTTAGTCTTTTAAACAACCACTTATAGAAACACATACTTATTCATACAGGAACTCTTTCAATCTCTCACTCTCACATATACTCACTTATATACACCAATAGTCACATATGCTAGTTTAAAACATTTGTAGTTACTCATAAAGACACTATTAAGACAGTCATTCAGTAGCTAACACACCCATGCACACACTCATCCACCCATACAGTCCTGCACACATGCTGTCTTCAACACATACAAACAGTGAGTCACTCATTCATGCACCTATGCACTACGTAATAACCCCCACCGAACCATACAGACACTCAGACACTCATACTGATACTCAAAAAACCAACTAATAACCTATATACACACTCATGTATCTACTCACCAACCCATGCAGCCACTTATACACAAAGTGAGAGACTGATACAGATATTTACATATTTAAACATTACTCACTAAACCATGTATTCACTAAGATACACTTAATCAGTCAGTTATACAATCAATTTTTCAAAAACAAATCATTCATTTAGACACTTATATACCCATTTATTCTTCCATCGACCTTGAGATATACATATATAAAACATATGTAATTTTCAGAAAAACACACATTCACTGGATGATGTCATCAGTGATGTCATTTGAGATGTCATCAGTGATGTCATGAGTGATGTCACTGACCATGTCATGAGTGATGTAATATGTGACTGTTCTGCTTGGGTTTTCGGATCAGATAGAACCCCCTCATCAGAGCCTCTCTAACCCAGCCAGAACGTTACCCTCTCCCTAGGGCCTATTCACAACAAGTAACCACCGATAAATACATATATACCACCTAAGGACAGGGAATTCCTACTACATACACACATATATATATATATATATACATACACACACACATATATATATATATTCACTGAAAAAACCATAGGTTTCACACATGTTATAGTTAGCGGAAATTTTACTGATAAAAAACCAATGAAATTCCCCCGTTATAGTTAGTGCAGGCAACTATAACTCACGCGACCGCAATCCTCTGCTGATGCTAATACTGTATTTAGACACTTATTTGCCCATGTCTTCTTCCATACATTTTTAGCTATACATATATTACAAATATTTTTTTTTCATAAAGACACATATGTCATCAGCAGAAGATTGCGGTCGCGTGAGTTATAGTTGCCTGCACTAACTATAACGGGGGAATTTCATTGGTTTTTTATCAGTAAAATTTCCGCTAACTATAACATGTGTGAAACCTATGGTTTTTTCAGTGAATTTGCAAGGTTTTTTAAATGCTAATTCCTAACTATAACGTGTGTGAAACCTATGGTTTTTTCAGTGAATTTGTACGGTTTTTTAAATGCTAAGTTACTTTACGCCATTCGTGGCGTGCGCGCCCACTTAACGCAGTTCGTTCCGTGCGCGCACGGTGCGCTTCGCGCACCGTGCGCGCACAGTGAGCACGCGGTGCGCTTCGCGCACCGCGCGCCCACTTTACGCAGTTAGTGCCGTGCACGCACGGTGGGCACGCGGTGCGATGACAAAGCAAGAAAGCACGTCAACAAATCTGTTTCTGCTTTCCTCCGTGACTATGGTATGGGTGCCATTTACCACAACAACTTGCGTTATGACATGCAAGACATTTATAGAGGAGATGGTGTGCACTTCAATGATGAAGGGAACAGAGTCTTCCTCTTGAACCTTAGACTCTGCATCGGTACTTACTTGTAGGTACCACTAAAAAATCATTTCATAAACACAACGGCTCTTTTTAGAGCCCCCTAATATCTAAACACTTAAATCTGATTTTCTTTTTTTTTTTTTTTTTTTTCCTACCGTACGCTTACCGTAAGCTTACCGTACGCGTACCCCGTGATTTTTTTTAAAATCAATAAATGTTTTCTTTGTACTTTTCTGTCCTTCTTTTACCCCCTTACAAATGTTAGGGGGTCTGTAACTCTCCTCATTGCCCCCTTTCCTTGTTTTCACTCTTTTTTTTCAGAGTGAAATACACAAAATGGCGGCCGCCGCTTCCTGGTTTCGGCCGATTCGAATGTTTACTAAGATCTAAGAGCCAATCAGAATCGCGCTCGCGCACGCAACCGTACGCTTACCGTAAGCGTACGGTAAGCGTACCGTAAGCGGGCTCAGATATATATATTGATTTAAAGGCTATTTTCTCAGAATCTACTGAACAGATTTACACCAAACCTACAAAAGGCACTTCCTTGACCTAGGGACTACCTCTCTGCCAAATTTTGAGTAATTCTGTTCAGCCGTTCGGGCTGTAGCTCGTTCTAAAGGTCCTATGGAAAAATGCATGGGAAAAACGCGTTTTGGGACCCCCCTTTTATCTCAGCCCCCGCTTGACGGATCCCCCCGAGACTTTCAGGGTAGGAGCGGAGCGTAGCGCCCCACCTATTTTGAGAAATTCGCGAGGATTCGTCGACCGGCGCCAAAGTTATTCAAAATAGAATGTTGAGGTTTTCCTATGGAAACGTGGTCCTAACTATAACTACCTACTGGCGACCGCCAGTAGGTAATATATATATATATATATATATATATATATATATATATATATATATGTACACACATGTATCTAGACCTCTTATAATACAAGTGGCGGCCTCGCGATCCCAGACGGACCCAGGACTTCCTACCCAGACGGCAGCCTCAGCCTCGCGGTCCCAGACGGACCCAGGACTTCCTACCCAGACGGCAGCCTCAGCCTCGCGGTCCCAGACGGACCCAGGACTTCCTACCCAGACGGCAGCCTCAGCCTCGCGGTCCCAGACGGACCCAGGACTTCCTACCCAGACGGCAGCCTTAGCCTCGCGGTCCCAGACGGACCCAGGACTTCCTACCCAGACGGCAGCCTCAGCCTCGCGGTCCCAGACGGACCCAGGACTTCCTACCCAGACGGCAGCCTTAGCCTCGCGGTCCCAGACGGACCCAGGACTTCCTACCCAGACGGCAGCCTTAGCCTCGCGATCCCAGACGGACCCAGGACTTCCTACCCAGACGGCAGCCTTAGCCTCGCGGTCCCAGACGGACCCAGGACTTCCTACCCAGACGGCAGCCTCAGCCTCGCGGTCCCAGACGGACCCAGGACTTCCTACCCAGACGGCAGCCTTAGCCTCGCGGTCCCAGACGGACCCAGGACTTCCTACCCAGACGGCAGCCTCAGCCTCGCGGTCCCAGACGGACCCAGGACTTCCTACCCAGACGGCAGCCTCAACAAGTTCATCCTATGATTACCATAACATACAACAGGGGAATCAGTTTTACTATTTATCAGATCACACAAGAACTGCCAGTTTGAGCACAACCTGTTCTCTGGTTCGAGAGGCTCCTCTCTCCCTTGTTCAGTTACCACTTACCTGATCAGGGTTAACATCTGTTCATGTCAAGTCACAGCTGACTAGAAGAATAGGCTACCCTCTTATACAAGAACACGCAGCACATGTTGATTCACTACAAACTGGATACTTTATTATTTATTATATACGCAATCACATAACATTACTGTGTAACACATAACCTGCAAAGAAAAGTGAAAGATTAGGTTGTACACTCTAATAAGAAAGGGGTCGACATCACCTTAGTCGTGTGTAGCCTGCACTCAATGGTCATCTAGGTTCCCCTCTCGTCTGTGTCTCGGCTCGCCTGGAGGTCACACCTCCGTAGTCTCCCTTCTCCGAGTCACTGGGACCTCTTCCTCATCGGCTACTCTCTCCTCTCTGGCAATTCTGCTAGAAGAGTATCTGTCTCTCGGTTTTTCTCCGCCTTCAAGTTTGTCATCTGTCTTCCCTGGAATAAGTAGTAGCTTTACTGCTAACGGCTAGATGCCGCCTACGGACAGAAGTAAGTGTGCGTCGTAACTGCCTCAGACTTTCACTAATATAGAGGTGCATTTCCTCATGGAAAATTCCGGCCCGTAACCTGCCGCCCACCAAATTCTTGTACCTCCCCGTACCAAGGACACTTTCCCAGCCGGCTGGCCTGATGTAGTGTCTTCGGCATGAAGAAAAATACAATCCTTCGATAAGGGCCGGTCTGAACCGGTTCTCTCCAAGCGAATAACACCTCATAACTAAAACATCCCCTTTAACCTAGAAGCATGTCAAGCTGCCGGAGCAGAAAGAAAGATGGAGTCTCTCCCGTTTGAGGCCTACCAGGCCTGAATTCAGCACGGCTCCATGAAATACCCTCACTACAGGGCAGGTTATCCCTAATACTAACGAATCTATCCCCTAGGATATGTGTGCAAGCCCTAATCTATGGGGAAGAACACAGGATCATGTCGAAGTGCCTATTAAATAGACTTCATTCACTACTCTAACCCTTAGGCTTGAATGGTAATAGACTGAAGTCACCCTAATCACCCATCAACACAATAGGGCCGGGAAAATCGAGCAGTACAGTGACGTCATCAGCAGTGCATTGCGGGCACGCGAGTTATAGTTAGCTGAACTAACTATAACGGGGGAATTTCAATGGTTTTGTACGAGTGAAAAGTCCAGCTAATTATAACGCCCCTGAAACCTATGGTTTTTTCCCCCTGTGATTAGCATGACCTCCTCTGTAAGCCCCTAGTATATAATAGGGAAGGGGATTAAAACTACCTCTTAAAACGTGCCACAGGGCGTGTTTGCACACGTCACCTCAGGCCCCGTCCCCTCCCTTCCCCACTGTGTAAACACGCCCTGTGGCCGTTTTAAGTTGGGAGATTGAAGGGGAATTATTTCCCCAACTTCAAACGCGCCACAGGGCTTGTTTGCACACGTTAACTCAGGCCCCGTCCCCTCCCTTCACCACTGTGTAAACACGCCCTGTGGCCGTTTTTAGTTGGGAGATTACGTTCATTTGAATCCTGAGGGTCTCTAGGGTCCAACTAGCCCACTAGGTACCTCCACTAAGCGCCACAGAGCTGCGTTGCAGAGAGGTGTAAAAAGTGGCACGGCCTGGACCACCTCTCTGCAAAGCAGCTCAGTGGCGCTTACTGGAAACACCTGATGGGCTAGTTAGCCCCCAGGGGCCCTCAGGATTGAAGGGGAATTATTTCCCCAACTTAAAACGTGCCATAGGGCGTGTTTGTACACGTCACCTCAGGCCCCGTCCCCTCCCTTCCCCACTGTGTAAACACGCCCTGTGGCCGTTTTTTAAGTTGGGAGATTAAGTCCTCTTGAATCCTGAGGGTCCCAATGGGCAAAATAGCCCACTAGATACGTCCAGTAAGCGCCATTGCAGAGAGGTGTAAAAAGGGGCACGGCCTGCACCACCTCTCTGCAACACAGGGCAGTGGCGCTTACTGGAAGCACCTGGTGGGCTAGTTGGCCCCCAGGGTCCCTCAGGATTGAAAGGGAATTATTTCCCCAACTTAAAACGCGCCACAGGGCGTGTTTGCACACGTCACCTCAGGCCCCGTCCCCTCCCTTCACCACTGTGTAAACGCGCCCTGTGGCCGTTCTAAGTTGAGAGATTAAGTCCCCTTGAATCCCAAGGGTCCCTAGGGTCAAACTAGCCCACTAGGTACCTCCAGTAAGCACCACAGAACTGCATTGCATAGAGGTGTAAAAAGGGGCGTGGCCTCAGAACACCTGTCTGCAACGCAGCTCCCAGGCGCATACTGGAGATACCTGTTGGGCTAGTTGGCCCTCAGGGACCCTCAGTATTGAAGGGGAGTTAATTCCCCAACTTACAACTGGCCAGGGGGCGCGTTTGCAGAGTGCTGCAAGGAGGGGGCGTGGCCTCCGGCGCGATGCCGGTCTTTTTTTTTTTAATTTTTTTTAAGAAGGAGGGCTGTGTCCCCCTCCTTCTTCTTCTAATTTATTGGCCCTGGGGAACCCATCCCCCAGGGCCTGCACCCTAATTTTTTTTGTTGAAAAAAATTAATTTGGCCCTCCCAAGGCCTTAATCGGCCCCGGGGACCCCAAACCCCGGGTCATGGCATTTTTTGTATTTAAATTCTTTAGGAGGGGGGCTGCGTTGCCCATCCCCCGGGGCCGGCCTTTGTTTTTTATTATTTTAAAAAAATATATATTTATAGAAACACCTAGGACATGCTGGACAAACCGTATGGACCTATCACCATGACGATTTACGTGATATTCATTAAAAGGCAACTATGCATACAATGAATCCACGTGGAATGTATTTACACCGCTAGTAAAGCTCTGACGTGTCTGACGCCCTACTGTGCCTAATCCCGGCGCCCCCGCCGGTGGGTACTCTACAAGTAGACACCCTTGTCATTTATTTATACAAACATGGGTAGCTATTGACGTGCACATTTAATACACACGCACACCAAGCCATTCAAAGGGGATTCGACAAATATTCCACCAAACTATGCAAGAAACCCCCCTCACGGTTAATAAAACACACATCTACCACTGGATGTGTAATACTTTTTATTTTACTCTCTGGAAAGGAGACAAATCTCACTTGAGAGTCACAGCGTGCTCCTGGCTGGGCCCAATGCTGTGTTACACCCACCAGTGCCACACACCTCTGTGTTGTATTCCACCAGCTAGTGCGTATGCTATGACACTCTCTAGCCCATGTGCACTGTAACACCACCCCGTGAATATGTCATGCCATACTTGCCTTCGCACGGGTTATATTGCCCCATCTAACGTGACTTCCTCGATGCCTATGTTATAACGCACAGCGCTATGCCATACATATTACAATCTGGGATCCATATCTTTGTCACAGTGCATATGCAACGTTACACTCGCCAGCATATATTTTATAATTCAACTTTAGAGACTAGTTAGGTTACACACCACTGCCCTGTGCATATTATACTCCAAGGCGCATATCGCATAGCACGCGCTAGTGCCTGTGCTATCTCGCGCTCTCCAATGAATCTGTCATTGCGCACAATGTATTGCATATTATATTTCACGCCCCAGTTCATCTTATATCACACTTTTTGGTGCATAGTTTATACCATATACTATATCTAGTTTTCATTTTTAATCGTGCTCTCAGGACTATGTTCTATATAACACTGCGTCCACCTACCTTTTTCACGGGCATTACATTTTGCGATCAGGGGTGGAGGGTCAGGGGGTGTTTCTGCCAAGTGAGCCCAGAGTCACAGTCACAAACGTCCTCTTCTTCCTGAATAAAAGTGAGATTATGCTGCATACTTGTTCATATTTTAAGTAGTTCACACAGACATACATTTTTAAAACAATAAAGTTCCTAATACCCACCTTCTCTGAACATTTAGCTTGCTGCCCCATCCACCTCCTCACTATCCTCTGTTGTCTGAATCAATGGACTAGCCCTCCTGCCATACATGGTCTGATGTGCTGCCACTGCCCTCCATTTAGCATGATGTACCAGTGCACTCCTCCTGCACTCCATTGCCCAATTCTATGGCCCATCATTGACCTCCTGCTTAGCCTCTGTACTTAGCTTGCTGCCCCTATTCTCCTTCCCCCTGCCCTCCGATGTCTTTGTGCGTGCCCCTGCTCCATCCTTTTTGCCCACCATGTTCCATGGACCTGCCACTCCTATCTACTCTGAGTGTTCTGTTGAGTTGCCACTCCCCTCCGACCTGCCTAGCATTGTCAGATGACGGTAACCTGTCCCTGCCACCTCCACCCTGCCTGTCCACATGCCATGCCCCTATCCCCTTCCTCCTGTCCTCCATGGTCCATTTTACTGCCAAACCCTTCTGCCCTCCCTGGTCTGTTGTGCTGCAACTGCTCCTCCTGCCTGCCCCGCGCGGTCTGTTGTGAGGCCCCTTCCCCTGAACTCTGTTGTTTGTGCCCATGTCCTGACCCTCCCTTCTATCCTCCATGGTCCTTTGTGCATGCCCCTGCACCCTCCTTCTTGCTCATCATAGCCATTGTGCTGCCACTAACCCTCCCGCTTGCCATGCATGGTCTTCTGTGCTGCCATGGCCCCTCCCACCTTCCCTGTGTGGTCAGCTAGCTGCCCCTGATCCCCTCCCACCTTCCCTCCATGGTCTGTGTGTATGCCATCATAGTCTCATTGTTGCTCTCCATGGTGTGTCTTGTTTCTAGTGCCCATCCTGCCTGACCTCCATGGTCATCTTGCTGCTCCTGCCCTGCCCCCTTGCCCCCAGCCCTCTGTTTCCATGTGCAGACCCCTATTCCCTCACTCCTGGCTTGTCTGTTCCATTGTAATGCCCCTGATCTGTCCCTCCTGCCCTTTATGGTCTGTTATGCTGCAACTTTCTCTCCTGTCTGTCTATTATGGTCAGCTAGCTACCATTGCCTCTTTCCCCTCTGTTCTCTGTTGTCCATGTGCATGGTCCTGTCCCCTCCCTATTGCTTTCTATGGATTGTTGTGCTGCACTCCCGTCCTGCATGCCCTGTGTGGTGTATTGTGCTGCTGCAAACCCTGATGCCTGCACTGTAGGGTCAGTTTGGAGCACCTCTCCATGTCCCTCCTGTCCTCTGTTATCCGAGTCCATGTCCCTACCCCAATTCCTCCTGCCTACCATGATCCAATGTACCATACTTGCGAGCATTTTGAACTTGGTAGGAGGGAGATTTTGAAAAAAAACCTGGGGTATTGATTTCCCCCTTTGAGTTACATTGAAAAAGAATACATTGTAGACAGGAGACAGATCAAATAAAGCCCATTTGAGCTTAAAAACATTGGACGTTTCCTGGCTGAAACAGGTCTGTTGGCATGTATGGTTGTACTACCACTGCCTCTTCCTTCTGCCCACAATGGTCTATTATATTGCCACAGCCTCTCTTGCCAGTCCTGTATTGTTGGTTTGTTGCCCCTGCCCCCCTTTCCACTGCCCTCCATAGTCTGTTGTGCTGCCACTACCCTTCCTGCCTGCCCAGTGTGGTCAAATTGTTGCCTCTGCACTCTCCTACCTGCCTTCAATTTTCAGAGTCGTGCACCTGGCCTCTGCCTCTCAACAGTATCCCAATGAACAACTAGATTGCTAACATTCTATATTTATTACAATAGTGTGGAACGCCTGACGTCATCTTGATGTAATCAAAACTGTAATACCTAGAGCATTTCCTTTAGAAATTACATATATGAGAGGGTCTTATTTGCATCAAAATTATGGTTAGTGCTCTAAAAACTAAAATGAGGACATATTTTCTGAGTTTTCAAATAGCGACAAAGAACTTTTAAATTATTTGTAATCTTTATGTTTTTTTATCCGGTTGACCACTTGATTAAATGTTGCACCTAGGGGAGAGGATATGGTGTTACTTACAGAGCTGCAGACATTTCAACTGGGGAACCAGGTTGGAGTTTCTGCTTCAGCTCAACATTCTGTGATTCTGGTCAAATCACTTAATCTCCCCATGTCTACAACCAAAATGAATTTGATCTTGTGTGATGTAACCAATGCTCATGTAAAGCACTCCAAAACCTGACAAGTCTGCACTATATAAAACTGCAAATACACAAGAAATAAGTGTTTTGCACACTTCTGTCATTGGGCTACATGTGGGCTACATCTGGGTGATATTTGTGCTGCATTTGGGCTCTTTTGTCTCTGGTGGCCATCTTGGGAGATTTAATTGCTATGAAGTTTCCTAATTTCCTCATTTACTGCAGCCTCCTCAGTAGGAAATGCTTTCAGTTTTTTACTTTGATTCCATCAAGAAGGTATTCAGATATGTCACACATTTGCCAAAAATTCTGAATGTTAGCACTCTAGTTGCTCATTAGATCACTGTAGTAAAGCTACTGCTCACCACGGAAGTCTAATGCTGGTATTAAAAGTGCATGTTTCAGTCTGCATATTAGTATTTTTTAATGAAATAGAATAGGATTTGAGAAGTCACTCAAAATGTGCCCTAATATTTCTTTCTTCAGCACTAATCATAATTTCTATGGCACAATGAACCCCCTCATTGTGTTCCTTTTTAAATTAAATGTTTTAAGTGTTACCAGTTTAATCCAATCAAGATGGCTTCAGGTGTGCCATACTTTTGTCATAAGTAAGACAGTAAGCGCTCTAGTTGTTCTTAAGAACACTCTGGGACATTCTGTCATTGGGCTATACTTGGGCTACATCTGGGTGATATTTGGGCTACATTTGGGCTCTTTTGTCTCTGGTGGCCATCTTGGGAGATTTATTTGTTATGAAGCTTCCTAATTTCCTCATTTACTGCAGTCTCCTCAGTAGCAAATACTTTCAGTTTTTTATTTTGGTTCCATCAAGAAGGCAATCAGATGTGTCACACATTTGCCATACATTCTGAATGTTAGCACTCTAGTTGCTCATTAGATCACTGTAGTAAAGCTACTGCTCACCAGGAAAGTCTGCTGCTGGTATTCAAAGAACATGTTTCAGTCTGCATGTCAGAATTATTTTATGAAAAAGAAGAGGATTTGAGAAGTCAAAATGTGCCCTAATTTTTCTTTCTGCAGCACTAATCATAATTTCTATGGCAAAATGAACCCCCTCATTTTTTTCCTTTGTACATTAAATGTTTTAAGTGTTACCACTTTATTCCAATCAAGATGGCTTCAGGTGTGCCATACTTTTGTCATAAGTAAGACTGTTAGCGCTCTAGTTGTTCGTTAGAACACTCTGGGATATTCTGTCATTGGGCTATACTTGGGCTACATCTGGGTGATATTTGGGCTACATTTGGGCTCTTTTGTCTCTGGTGGCCATCTTGGGAGATTTATTTGTTATGAAGTTTCCTGATTTCCTCATTTACTGCAGTCTCCTCAGTAGGAAATATTTTCAGTTTTTTACTTTGGTTCCATCAAGAAGGCATTCAGATGTGTCACACATTTGCCATACATTCTGAATGTTAGCACTCTAGTTGCTCATTAGATCACTGTAGTAAAGCTACTGATCACCAGGGAAGTCTGCTGCTGGTATTGAAAGTGCATGTTTCAGTCTGGATGTCAGAATTGTTTAATGAAATAGAAGAGGATTTGAGAAGTCACACAAAATGTGCCCTAATTTTTCTTTCTGCAGCACTAATCATACTTTCTATGGCAAAATGAACCCCCCTCATTTTGTTCCTTTTTAAATTAAATGTTTTAAGAGTTACCACTTTATTCCAATCAAGATGGCTTCAGGTGTGCCATACGTTTGTCATAAGTAGGACTGTTAGCGCACTAGTTGTTCTTTAGAACACTCTGGGAAGCTGCAGTAGAACACAAAGGAATCAACTGACAGTCTCTGCCCTTGTTGGATGTACATGTTTTACTGAGAATGTCAGACTTCATTCTCACATGACTGAGAAAGATAATGTGAATTTACAGAAAATATGCTCTCAGTTTAGCTTATAGATCACCTTCCAAACATCTGTGGGAAAAGCATGAGAAAATAGTTTTCTCTCAAAAATGATTCATGATATCACAGCAGAAGGCTTTTTCACATGGTAAAATCACCTTAGAACACACCACAATTCCTAAAATGAGTATGGTACCATCAACAAATGATTTATAATGTAACTAAAGTCTTAAAACCTTCTATTAACTGCAATGCTTTTTTGTGAGGTGCTATCATGTATATTGGTCCCAAGATGGCTGCCAACACTTCTTGGATGAAGTACTGACAGCCAATCAGATCTCACAATGAGATGTGTGGTTAGGCTCCGCCCAGATATATCTATCTTTTTAACTCTAATTTTCTAAGTAACTACTGAACGGATTTACACCATTTAAGCAAATGGCACGAGTCTGAACCGAGGACTACCTCTTTGCCAAATTTGGTGTAATTCCGTTCAGCAGTTCGGGCTGTAGCTGCGTCAACAGGTCCTATGGGAAAATGCATGGGTAAACGCGTTTTGGGACCCACTTTTTTTCGGCCCCCGCATGACGAATCACCGTGAAATTTTCAGGATAGGAGCGGACCGGAGCTGGCCAAAAGTTTGGTAAATTTCGCGAATATTCGTCAATCGGCGCCAACGTTAACCCAAATAGAATGTTGCGGATTTCCTATGGAAAATAGGTCCTAACTATAACTACCTACTGGCGACTGCCAGTAGGTAATATGTATATATTTATATATATCTATTTTCATACACACACACATATATTTATATATATAACTGTACGTGTACATATATAAATACACATATATATTTATATATATAAATGTGTGTGTGAATATAAATACATACACCCATATATTTAAATATATATATAATTCCTCACCGCACATCCAAGTACGTGTGCACTCCTTCCAAAAAATGCGCACGATTTCAATTGAGCTTTAAATAAATTTATTCAAAGCATCCTGCCAACACCAACCCAATGCGTTTCGGAGGCAAACCGCCTTGGTCACGGATAAGGTTTTTATCGACATTTTGGTCATTTAAACAAAACTTTGTCATTACGCACAGCGTAAACAATACATGACATAGAAAGTGGACTAATACATAAAAAGTGGACTAATACATAAAAGACTGTCGGCCATTTTGCAGTGGTCATAGAATGTAAACTTCATTATTCCAACTCAAAATTCTTATAATATACGCACATATAACCACAAATTATTATAACCATTTGTGTTCATTTTAACGTGTATCTATAATTCTAGAACCAACGTTCAAGTTGAAACTGTGCGAAATACAGAACGTTTCAGCCTTCAAGCCAATTACCATGGAAACGTTCGTTCGTGTATAATAATGAGTCAGAAAAAAATGGAGAAGAGGGAAAGGGGGAAACGAGAGCCAATTCACTCCTCAAATTTCATAAGCAGCCCCAATATACAACAAGGACTTAACCCTTTCAAAACCCAATAAGAGTTCATGATAATTGTGAAACATACCATGTATCATCTAATTCCCATTGATTTCAGTCAATCTGATTTACATTACAGTCGCATTCAGGGGTAGGATTTCCCTCCAATAATAATGTGTCTTCCATGCATTGCTAAAACCAATATATTTTCATATGAAAAAACATTATTAAACATCATACAAATGTACTTCCCAAGTGGGTAAATAATTCAATGATAGCAATAATAGCAACATGGACAAATAAATAATCAGAATACCGCCCAAGTGGGCTTATTTACAATCACATCAGCATTATTCAAGTTATTATCCATCAATATTACTTGAAATGTCTGCATCCGACAGGGCACATCACCTATAAGGGAAAAAGTTAAATTCATATATTCTGTTATGGCAAGCCAACTCGTGCATACAATTAATTGAACACTACAAATTTGTGCAAGTGAGTTAAAATCAATTAAAAACTGAATACACTTGGAGACCAAGGGCAATTATAACATAGCTTATGTCACATTTGCTTTTTTAAGCATTACCACGTTTGAAATCGTGCAGATTTTTTGGAAGGAGTGCACACGTACTTGGATGTGTGGTGAGGAATTAATAATGAACAGGGTGACCTCGGACCCTGAGGTGCACCACTGCGAGAGGGTCCCTGCAAATCGAGGAAGTGGCAAAATTAAATATATATATATACACATATATATATTTATCTTCACATCGCCAGCGCTTCTCACTTTTCACAGCAAGGCAACCAAGGCACCATGAAGACAATCAGGTCTGGGCAGTTGTTCTTTTTCAATATTTGTGTTTTATATTTATATATAACTTTATGTGTGTATATATATTTATACACATATATATTTATACATATAAACATGTGTGTACATATATATATACATGAGGCAGTATATCAGTCCACTTCAGCCATTAGTTCCTGTCTGTGTGAGAAACAGCTTTATGCTGAAGCACAGTGTCCTCACCCCCACAGAAAGTAGTCTCCTCCACTTTCAGAGACCAGTGGGCCATTGTACACCTTTTCCTAAAAATATCTTATAGTTTCACATTTTTAAACTTCTTTTTAAACTTTGAAAAGGTAAGTTGGATCTCCAGGCACTGCTACGAAGTCCAATCCACCACTTAGAGTGTAGCGCATTCCATGTGCTCTGTTTACAGGCACTATGTCTGAGAATGGGCTTCCATCTCATTCAAAGATTGTCACCATTGAGTATGAATTCTCATGTTTTGGAATAGACTTCCAACCATTTCCATAAAAGGCTCTCCTGACATGTGCTTGGCTGTGTATGCAAAGGCAGTCACCTTTGCAAGTTTCTGTAAAACTTTTAAACACAAAACATTCAACGACATCTGCCTGCACATGTGCCCGTTAACCTTTATTACAAAAACATTCCAACACCGCCACCTAGATATGCAGTCTTTGTGCAAGTATGGGCAGCCATTTAAAAAAAAAATGTTTTCTAATACGACTTACAAAAACATTAAACAAGAGATTGGCAAAGCCAATAGATTGCAGCTAATGGCAAAACCATTGGCTTTGCTAATACTTGACCGTTCTAGTGGGACATAGCCTATTTGATTGATTGACTACCCCTTGAGACCTCTGTGGCTGTTGGGGGCTTTTTGTGATAATCTTTGTCTGCAAAGTAGGCCATCTTCATTATATAGTTTGTTGGCTCCCTGTGGTCAGTATGGTTCTTCTTGCATACTCACAATGTGGGACAGAGAAAATGTACAAGGAAATAATGCCCTGAATACTTACCAGCAGGGGAGTAGCTTCAGGGGGTGGTTTGGGGTATTACACCCCCACTTAAGAAATGTAATCTGTAGTAAACAGTTGGGTACAAGTGCTTTAAGTTGGGTTTAGTGAGGTGTCTGTCTGATTTTTCCTGAGGTTTTCACATACACACAGACAAACACACACACACATACACACACTCGCTCTCTTTTCTCTGTTTTGAAGTTCTTACAAAATGTTGGTTAGTTTAAATAGTGTTGCATTTTAAGTACTCCTAATGCACTGCCCCTTTAGCCCCCCTCGTGCCCTGATTATCATATAATGTATTTTCACAAGGTAGGCTAGCTGGATTGTTGGGAAATCTGAAGTTCACCCACCCTAACCCCCTACCCTATATTAATGATCAAGCTACGCCCCTGCTTACCTGTCATTTTAATTTATCTGGGTCCCAAGACCTCCTCGTCACAGTCCTCGCTACTTACTCCCCTTTCTCTGCTATTTGACTACAGGAGTATTGGGACTGCTTTGAACATCCCAATATCTGTTACAGATGGTTGCTATTTGTAGCTATCTGGAGCGGGAGTAATTAGTGTTAGGGATTATGCGTAATTGTTAAAAAAAATAAGGTAAACCTCACTATGTAAGAACTGTCATGAGAAAGACTAGGACTCAGAATAATGAAGGTTATCAGTAGGCAATGCTTAGTTTGAACCAGTGGGTTCCTGTTCTCAGCACCAGCACTTAATTGTCAGCACCAGCACTTATGACAGCTGCCACATGGTGGCACTGCTTGTGTTATTTAGAGATGAGCAGAACAACAGCTATATATTCATTCAATATACAATAAAAAAACAACTAATATCGGCCGCCCAAGCTAATCTTATGGTTTTGGGGGCCTCAAATAGTCTGAATTGTCACACCTACACACAGGTACTCTCATTGGCAGCACTGGCATGGGCAGTGGGTGGTGCAAGCTGCAGTGGCCTCCTGAAGAGGGCCCTGGCACTTACCTTTTTTTTTTTTACAAATTAAGCACTGCCAGGAGGTAATCAGGACATAAAACACCAATGAGTACAGGAAATATGTTGGCTCAAATATGCATTGTCAAATTGTGTGCTGCAGTAAAAGTACAAACGGTGTCAGAAACACCCATGCACAAGGCAATGCTTAAAAAGAAATTGCCACCGGTCATGTAATCCGGCCTTTGGCGCCATCACAAATATATAACATCAAATAACTTTTTACAATTGGAGCTATGTAATGTAATTGCCTTATCGTATTTCCAGTTTCCTTTGAAGTCGAGAACATGCTATGTGGAAGACAATAAAAAATATTTGCCTGCAATTATGCATTTGCCCTTCACAGGTTACCCAGGACGAGTCGAGCGACACTAATTATGTGCAGCATGAATGAAAAATGGCTGCCACTGTGTGTTCAGGACATTTCGTTTCAGGAGGAAGGGGATTGATAGCTTCCGCAATTTCCCATTTCTATTGCCTGCATTGTTACGACATATTCTGTCTAATGTGTAATCAGAGCATACACGGTGTTAGAATATTCAGATTGTAAAATGACTCTATTAATATTAACAGAGCGATACACATCGCATCTGCTGCCTCGGATGAGAGATGAGATGATTTATTCGGCAGCTGTAATCCTCTGGTATTTGACATTTGCTCTTGATTCTTTTCAGAAATGCTGTCACCACAAACGATTATATTTTAGGTGTTTCATCAGATTGTAATATACAGTGCGGCCAGCGGGTGCAGAGTTAAATAGGCACCAGTACAGTGTGCACGGGTGCATTGCCTTTCCATTGTACCAGTTCAAAAAGAGGGCATGTCTTAATGATTTACTATACTGTGGGTGAAGTCCTTTCCATTGATTCAACTCAATGGGGCCTATTCACAAAGGCATTTTGGAGAAGGTAAAGTAGTAGTACTCTTTTAAGTATTCTTACATGTTTTAACTAATGGGCCCAAAGATCTTAAAACAGAATTAACTGTGAATGTGCATGTATTTTAAAGCCCTGATTTAATGTTTTATGGACGCACCCTGGCAAACTACTGTCAGCTGTGGTATCCAGGGTTACAGAGAACAGAAGGTTGTGAGATGTTGGATGTGGGGGTCAGAGGTTCTGAGGACGGCGGGTGGGTTGGAGACTGAGAGCTAGATTTTGGATGAGGCGTTGTCATCTCCTCCACTTGAATAAACCTTTATATCAATTAACTGGTTAAGGTACTTTGTCCAATCAGCCAAATTTAGAGATGACCACCAGCCCACTGACACAGCGGTTCCCTACAATGTACTAAAAGCTTGGTGAACAGCTGCCATCGATTTTTACTACCATTCACCAAACGTGTAACTTTTTTTTATTTTTTCTCAAACTCCCACAGCAGGAGTTTGGTTTTGAAAAACAAAAAAAAAACAATGACGTTTTATGACCAGTGAGTTTTCTCCTTTGGCGTGGGAGTCGTTATCAGTTTTTTTTCTATCCCTTACCATCAGGATCAGGTTTTTCCTAGTGATGGCTAACAGGGAAAAAAACCTTTACACCATCCCCCCTAAATAGGGCTGCAGTGTAATGTCCTTTCTCCAATGGCCTCTACTGTATCGGGGCATCAGAGGAAGAATTCATTCAGCAGAGTAAATCGGGGCACTGCCGATGGAATGGTTAAGGACTGCCTGCCTCCAAGTAAGACTGGTGGACCATTGGTTTGAGGGGCAGAGTGACCCGTTTCATTTATGACAGCTACTTTAATAACAGGGTGCAATAAATATGTTTCTAATACTGTCTATCTATTGATGAGGGATGGTAAATGTAATCCCTCAGCAAGGGTGCGGGGGCAAGGGTGCTTTTTTGACCATTTTCTTGTCTACTAAGCCATTGTAATCCAGCAGCCACTGGAACACCAGCTTGGAAGTTCTCTGCTGATAAGACAGGTGTGTGTGGTTCTCCCAAGGGAAAGGGACTTGTATGATCCTCTCTCCAGGAGTGGATCCTTTTCACATGATAGTAGATATCAGAAAGAAATTTTGCGATGCAGCGCGCGCAACGAAATTCGTTTTATTAATTTAAATGTGTACTGACCTCCGTTCATCCATAATCCGGTGTTTACATTTTCCCACCCTGCCCCTCCCCCGCCCCGCCCCGCCTCACTGCCCCACCGAACTCCCTCCACGAGCCGCTACTGACCAGCTCTGTACTGAGGAAGGTAGTTTGTGGGGAAGTTTTCTACAGCTTCCTGTATCATTCTGAGTAACATTAAAGGGAAATCCTTAGTTCTGGCTATACGTCAGAGACTGGAAGTGATTTCAGTACAAGAACGGGAATTACCACAAATAATCACAGAAGTTTATACCTCTATGGGTTGAGATACCTTGGGTACATGATCTGTTAAGTCACATTTAAAACCTAAAAGTGACGCTGAGGTTTTAATTAAAATAAAATCTGCAATGGAAGGGAAGAAGAAACATAGGGACAAAGAGAAAAGATGTACTGGATCTCCCACTTTTAGAGACTCGGGTAGGGGTGACTACAACTTAAGAGACCACAATGTTTTTTTTTAAAAAACATGAACGGTATCAGTAGTCTGATAGCTGCTTTTCATGTTCTTTTAAGGGTATTGATTGTAAATGAACAGAGGGGGAGTCGATCAGAGTACCAAAGAAAGGAGGAATACAATAGAAAAAGGGAAGTAGGACACAGAGTGCAGAGACTTGGACAGAGGAAACAAGGAGGAGTAATGAAGATATTTCTCTTCGTTGCACCTTCCCCTGGTAAGGCATAGCATTTTGGCACATTCCCAAGTTTACCTTTCTTGGTAGGTCTGTGAATGTGCCAAAAACCTTAGATGGATGTGTGGGAACACCCATTCTTCCAGTATGGTGGCCTTGTGTTTCTTAGTAAATCTGACTTTGGGATTGCGTTACCCTTAAGACACCCTGCGTGATGCAAGGGCAACGCAATCCCTTGATCAATCTGGCTCTACATTTGAAAGAGACAATCCACACCATTTAATAGGCAAAGTCGAAAAGGTAGATTACTTTCTTAAGATGTATGAACATGGATCACGTGTCAACGAATCCCACAACCACTATATCCGCTTTTCTATGGAAAATATATAAAAAATAGTTTCTATGAGCTATTGATTCTCCACTTTGTCTCAATGGCGGTATTTCAAGTCTATGTTATGTTGTGTTGTTATGTTAGTTATTCTTGTAGAACTGAATTGCTACTTGTAAAGAGCATGGTGACTCTAAGAGCTAAGAAGAGCCCTGCAGTACACTAATTCTAAATCATTTTTACTCTAACACGGGGTTTTAAGTTCTGAAAGGAATGTGTGAAGAAATGTCTTTAATGTTACACAGTAAGATGTTCCAGTGTTTTCTCGCTATATAGCTGAAAGGACTGCCTCCATAAAGAGATTTCTTTATCTGGGGATCACCAGATTATAACTTGTGGTCTGATTTAAGAGGGCAGTTAGGGGTGTATCCCAAGAACGTTTCCTGCAGGTACTCTGGTACCCTATAATGAAGTGCTTGATTGAATACGCACAGTGACTTAATCAGGATAAGTCTCTCAACAGGCAACCAATGTCGTTTATCTCTAAATGCAGATACATGTGCTCTTCCTCTAAGTCTAAATGCCAAATGAATTGCTGTGTTCTTCAGCAACTGAGGTTTTATCAGTCCTGCTTTACAAATGCGTAGAGGCTCTTACAATAATCTAGTCTTGAAAGGAGTAATGCTTGTGTGAAAATTGCCTGTCCTTCTGAAGTCAAAAATGCGAAATGAAATTTCAGCAACTTAAGTAGGAAAAATCCAGTAGAAACAGTTTTATTTACCTGGACAGTGAGAGATAACCTGTCATTGAGCTAAATCCCTACATTCTTCACCACTAAGTTGGATAACAGGGGAAGCCCCAATTCCATGGGTGACCAACTATCAGATGAAATTGTCTAGTTTTGACCAAAAACCAAAACCTCGGTCTTATCTGAGTTATGTTTTAGATGATTAATGAACATCCATTTTGCTGTGGCAGATGGACTCTTTTAAACTGTGTCTTGTTAACGCCATAATCTCCATTCATCCTCACAATCAACTGATATCATCAGTTGCAAAATGGAACCCAAAGGAATTGATGTTTGTTCAATGGGGTGACATAAATATTAAAAAGAGTGGAACTTAGAGATGATCTCTATGTTCTACTGGAAATACATCAGACAGGATTGAGTTAATCCTCTTAGTCTGAGCCCTTCAAGATAACACTGAGCCAAAGTAAGGCCTGTCCATTGAAACTTACCTCTGAAAGACTATCAAGTAGGATCTAATAAGAGATGGTGTTGATGGCAGCAGAAAGATCTAACAGTATGAGGACCGCACTACTCGCTCAGAAGAGATTTTGAATCTCTTGCAGATCTTAAGTATTTTTGTGAAACAAATGTCACCAAATCATCACAAATTCTTTGCACAATCTGAATGCTTACATTTAGGTGTTCTGAATTAGTGAAAGAGTTCATGATTTTGAAGATCTCCTCATTTGCACTGGTCTATTCTATGATTCACCTGCTCTCTTTTTTGCAGCACAGGCCTGTTTTTTATATCTGTGAATTTCCTTCTGAGATAACCGTTCTCAGAAGAATAATCTTTATACAACATTCTTTGTAGTTGCTTGCAATTTAGTTTTGCTTGGTGCAAAGTGTGTGAGAATCTTGGTTGCCAGGTGCAAGTCTATGTATACCCATTAGAAATGGGGGTGTCTAGTTGGCAATGTTTTGCACCTTTGTCCAAGTAGGGACCCTTCTTCCTAGTCAGGATAAAGGGGACACACTACTGATATAGCCCCTGCTCACCCCCTTGGTAGCTTGGCACGAGCAGTCAGGCTTATCTCAGAGACAGTGCGTAACCAACAATGATACAGTGAAAACACTACAAAAAGACACCACACCAGTTTAGAAAAAAATCTAACATTTTATATATTTAAAACAAAACCAAAATGATAAAAATCCAACATAAAGTACTTAAAAATATGCACTTTGCAAGAATAACTTTAAAATACAGTTTCTTGAAGTCGGTAGCTCCATCCGGGGCAACAGCGGTGCTCTAAACAACAGAATGCAACAGTTCCAGCCGACAGCGTTGGTCGGGGTGTTGGCAGACTCGTAAACAGTACTTTTTCATTGCAGCCGATCACGTTGGTGAGGGACGGTCGTGGCAACCGTCAGAGTTGTGAGGTGAAACATAGTGGTGCGGCGTGCGGTGCCCTCAAGTCACGGTTCAGGCATCGGCTTGGTGACGGTCGTTCAGAGGCATCAGTGAGACCAGGGCTGCGGTGCTGAGTGAAGGTGGTGCTCGTTGCGGTGCTGACAGATCATGGTGTAGGCGACAGAGTCAGTTTGGGGAGCTGGCGTCAGTCGATCCGGACTGCGGTGTGGGACATGGAGGTGTGTTGTGAGACTTACGAGTGGTGCCCACAAGCCATGGTGAGGTCAACGGGCTGAGATGGTGTCGGTGAGACCAAGGCAGTGAAGTGAAGCTTGGTGGTGCGGAGTTTGATGCCAACAGGTCACGGTACAAGAAACGGCTCAGTGGCATCAGTCGCTGTCATCGGTGAGACCAGGGTTGCAGTGCGATATGCGGCGGTGCCCTCTGTGGTGCCTTCAGGACATGGAGCCAGTGACGGAGTCAGTTGCTTTCCCCCTCTGTGGCAACTGAAACCACGGTTCCAGAGGTAGTACCCAGAGGTCTTTGAAGTCTTTGCAGTCCCTGAGTCTTCAGAACAGGAGGAAAGCTCTACTTCAAGCCCTTGGAGATACTCAGCAACAAGTTGAGAAAGTTCAGACCAGTCCTTTCACTGCCCAAGGAAGAAGCAGCAACTGCAGGGCATCCCAGCAAAGCAACAACACATCAAAGGGACAGTACTCCTCCTGGCAGTTCTTCCAGCTCTTCTTCTTGCAGGTTCCTTGATTCCAGTGAGTTCTAATATTTTGGGGTCTGGGTCCCAATATATATACTCAGTTTCTCTTTGTTCTTTTGTACAGAGAGTGTCTGTGCCCAGCCCAAGCCAGTTCTGTCCTCTCTGGCCCAGCTTCCTGGCAGGAGGTGGAGACAGCATTGTCCAAGGCAGACCAGGCCGAATCAGGTGCAAGGAAATCTCCTCCCCACCTCTCTAAATGCAGCCCAGGTCCATTCAGCCCATCCTTGACTCATCCAGGAAAGGTAGGGCACACCTTGACACCCCCGCCTCCCAGTGGCTGCCTGAAGAGAACACACATCCCCAGCCCCTATCACTCTAAATCCAGACAGTCAATCCACAATCCCACCAGTGGCAAACAGGATGGCTAAGCAAGAAAATACCTGCTTTTTCAAAGTGGTATTTTCAAACACAGAATCCAAAAATCATCTTTACTAAAAGATGCAATTTTATATTCTGAGTTCAGGCACACTAAACCCCATTTCCCTATTGTGTCCCAATGGGAAGATATGCTTATAGGATGTTATAAGTAAACTCCCATTCTATCCTATGGTACAGATAGCCTTTCCATAGTGAAAAACGAAATACACTCTAATTCACTACCAGAACATGGTACACACACCAGGACATGTCCTACCTTTAATATACATGGCAGCCTGCGCATAGTGGTACCTTGGGCCTACCTTAGGGGTGACTTACATGTAAGAAAAGGAAAGATTAAGGCCTGGCAAGTGGGTGTACTTCTCAGGTTGACATGGCAGTTACAACCTGTGCGCAGGCACTGCAGTGGCAGGTCTGAGAACCCTTTACAGGGCAGCTTGTGTGGGTGGCACAACTAGTGCTGCAGGCCAACTAGCAGCATTTGATTTACAGTCCCAGGCACCCTTAGTGCACTTTACTAGAGACTTACTAGTAAATCAGATATGGCATCATTGAAACACCAATCCATAACATAATTTACAATAGGAACACTTGCACTTTAACACTGAAAAGCAGTGAGAACGTGCCCCGAGACACTAAACCAGAAAAAACAGAGTCAAAACTGTGAGGTAAGAAAGCAAAAAGACAGGGGAAACACACTAAAAGATGCCAGGTCTAACAATACCCTTTTGAAAATAAACTCTACAAATGATTACTAGACAAAGAAACTGTTGGCTATGCCCACTAAGATGCAACAGCACAACCAATATAGATGAAAATATACAGCGTTGGAAATTATGTAGATGTCTGGGTGTTAGAAAACCCCGGGCAACCGAGGTTAGCAGTCACCCGGTGTCTCCCAACACACACTGTGGTAGCTAGGGGTGGGCGGAATTTGCGGAATTAACCTTCGCAAATTATCGCGAGAATGTTTAAAATTATCGCAAACAAGCAGAAATATCGCGAAGATGCGGAAGTTTTTTTCCGGCATGTTCGCGCGATTTTCTGCATGGTTGCGGGTCGCCAACTTACCCATGTGGCTGCTTGCGGGCGCGGCCATCTTGTTTTGAGTTGTTCTCGCGGTGCATGATCGCGAGAAGAAAGACGTGATCGCGCGACGCATGACGTCACTGCGGGCGCGAACTGTCGCGAGACAGCGCAAATGGCTAAAAACAATACAACATCTCATGGAGAACGCGACCGGATCAAGAAAACTTGTCGGCGAACGCAGGGATTCAGGTAAGGCGATCGCGCGCGCGCGAGAATGTATCATTTTACAGCGCGAGCAAGAAACAAATTATCGCCAAGCTGCGGAAACCGGAATTTTTGACATTTTCGCGCTCTCCGCGGAACGCAAAAATGTCAAATTATCGCAATTTCCGCGAACGGAACGAAATTTTTGCCCAGGCCTAGTGGTAGCTTGGCTCGAGCGGTAAGGAAGGCACCGTGTTAAGCGTACGTCACACCCACACAATAACCATGCGTTCATCCGTTCCAAAAACGACTCTACACCGTAAAAATTTATGAAAATATCTCTGTGTTTATCTTGTTTTCTCTTAGTTGCAGGTTAAATAAATAATAACACACTTACAGTACACAAAGCTTCTTCTGTAAGAAGGATAGGTCAAATAAATAAGCTCAGATCATAAATATTCAATGAATAAATAGAGGTGCATACAATACATAGGCAAATAAATACTGCGAGGGAATAAATACTGTGAGACAATAAATACTGTGAGACAATAAATACTGTGAGACAATAAATACTGTGAGACAATAAATAGGATAAATACAAGGAATACAATACTCTCAATAAATATAAGCCATCAGTACACTTTCAAATCAGGTCACATTTCTGAGGTACTATGGGTTGATTCGGCCCAATCACAGCTTGTGGTTATGTGGATGGCCTGAGGGTGTCTCACCTAGCTTGGATAAGGCTGAGGCTACAACTGAGGTAGGTCAAGTGTAATCTAGGAATCTGGCTCTCCCAACCTACACAACCCCTCACACAGGTCACTGTATCAGTCTCAGTCCACCCCTGGCACTCCCAGGCTGGTCCTAACACCTCTCTAGCCCCTAGGATGGTCTCTTAGGGCTCCACAGGGCCTTAGGCGCCCTCTATTCCACTTACTGCCCTCTTTCTGAACTTCCGACTCTGCCGGAGTCGTGTCGACGCCGAGAGGCGGTTCCGGTTCGATGTCGATAGCCGGCCTCGGCTCGATGTCAGTTCCTGTTGACGCCGTGAGGCGGCTCCGGACCGATGTCGGCGGTCGGCCTCGGCTCGATGTCGGTTCCTGATGACGCCGTGAGGCGGTTCCGGATCGATGTCGGCGGTCGGCCTCGTCTCGATGTCGGTCTCCGGCGTCACAGGGTCACGATCTCCCTACTTCCGGGTGTCTCCGGAGTGCGACCTCCACTCCCGACCTCCGGTGCTCTTCTCTTCAGGGTCCAGCGACTCCGGAGTGCGATCTCCACTCCCGACCTCCGGTGCTCTTTTCCTCCGGTTCCGGCGACTCCGGAGTGCGATCTCCACTCCCGGCCTCCGGTACGATTCACCTTGGTCCCGGCGGCTCCGGAGTGCGATCTCCACTCCCGACCTCCGGTACGCTTCACCTTGGTCTCTGGCGACTCCGGAGGGCGGACTTCACTCCCCCGTCGACGCCGCACACTCGACCTCAGGTGTCTTCCCTCCTTGACCTCTGGTACTCTCCACGACCTCCGTCGGCGCCCTCTCTCGACCTCTGGTGGCTCCGGGTACGACGTCTGCTTTTCAGTCAGCGCCGCTTCTCCACCTCCGGCCCCAGGTCTCTAGGCTTCTCGACGTCGGACTCCAGGGAAACCAATAAACAGGTCAGGAACTTGCTGTTCTTCGCTTCCAAGGCCTGTTCCGGCTGTTCAGGTCCTTGTGTTGGTTCTTCTTGACTTTATCCCACACAGGGCTCCAGGCTGGGCTCAGTCAGTAGGGACTAGTATCAAGGGTGGGTTTATGGACCCCACTCCAGGCACAAGTTTCCACCCCTGCTGCCTCACTCCTTCCTCCTTCAGGTTTTTGCTGCTCTCTCTTCACCAGTCAGGTGCCAACTGCTGCCTTCCAACTGCCAACTCCAACTGTCAACTGTGAGCTGGCTTCCCAACATTCCAAACCTGCCTCACGCTGTCACAGAGTTCTAGAATGTTCTGGAAGGTGCTAGCAGGTTCCAGTGATGTCACAGGTGACAATGGGTGGCCACCATTTTGTGTCTCAGGCCCTCAGACAGAAGTTCCAGGGGTAGGGAAAATGGCTCCCTGATCCTGCATCAACACTAAAAAGTCTGGTGGTTCCCAAAAAGGAAAAATTCTAACAGGGTTTGAGGCAAAAGTGGAACAAAATAAATAATGATGAGGAGGGACCACCCAAAGGGCTGACAGGTCTAACACGCGTCCCCCCCAGCTGAAAGTGGGGAGAGCTACCCAACCCCTTGGGAGTTCTCATCACTAAGGCGGAAATACCTTGAGAGACCGTCTGCATTGGCGTGGTCCACTCCAGGCCGATGTTCCACCTGAAAGTCCATTCCCTGTAGGGAAATAGACCACCTTAGCAACTTGGGATTCTCCCCCTTCATCTGCATCAGCCAACGAAGGGGTCTGTGGTCGGTCTGAACCAGGAAGTGCGAGCCAAACAAGTATGGCCGCAACTTCTTCAGAGCCCATACCACTGCAAAGGCTTCACGCTCTATTGCACTCCACTTCTGTTCCCTGGGAAGTAGTCTCCGCGATAGGAAGACCACGGGTTGATCCAGACCCTCTTCATTGAGTTGCGATAATACTGCCCCAATGCCATGTTCCGATGCATCCGTCTGGACAATGAACTCTTTGGAAAAATCTGGGGCCCTTAAGACCGGGGCCTCGCACATGGCTTGCTTCAGTCTCACAAAGGCCTGCTGACAAGCCTCCGTCCAGACTACCCGTCGAGGTTGTTTCTTGGACGTGAGCTCCGTGAGGGGGGCCACAATGGTACCGTACCCCTTCACGAAGCGACGGTAATATCCCGTGAGGCCCAGAAAAGCTCGGACCTCAGTCTGAGTCTTGGGGGGTTCCCAGGCCATAATAGCCTCGATTTTCGCCTGGAGGGGTTGCACCGCTCCCCTACCCACCAAGTGTCCAAGGTACACTACCGACCCCTGCCCGATCTGGCATTTGCTGGCCTTGATCGTCAATCCAGCTTGTCTCAGGGCCTGGAGAACAGCTTGCAGGTGACGCAAGTGATCCTCCCAGCTGTTACTGAAGACGGCTATGTCATCCAGATAAGCAGCGGAGAAACTCTCCATTCCAGTGAGGATCTGGTTCACCAGACGCTGAAACGTGGCAGGTGCGTTCTTGAGCCCAAAGGGCATCACACAGAACTGGTAGTGGCCATTGGGCGTGGAGAAGGCTGACCTTTCCCTTGCTCCATCAGTCAGTGAGATCTGCCAGTACCCCGAAGTAAGGTCAAAGGTACTTAGATATTGGGCAGCTCCCAGCCGGTCAATCAATTCATCCGCCCTCGGGATCGGATGAGCATCAGTCTTAGTTACTGAGTTCAGTCCCCGGTAGTCCACACAGAACCTCAGTTCCGGTTGGGCACCCGGTGGTGCAGCTTTTGGTACTAACACCACCGGACTGGACCAGGGGCTGCTGGAAGGTTCGATCACTCCTAGCTCCAGCATCTTGGTGACTTCACCGTGAATGCTGGCCTTCACCTTGTCTGACATCCGGTAGATCTTAGACTTCACAGGTGGGCTGTCTCCTGTGTCCACATCATGGACGCACAGGTGAGTCCTACCCGGAACAAGGGAGAACAACGAAGAGTACTGTCCCAGGACCTGGCGGCAGTCCTCCCGCTGTTCAGGAGTTAGAGATGGGGAGAGAATCACTCCCTCCACCGACCCATCCTTCTCTTGAGACGCAAATAAGTCGGGGAGAGGCTCGCTTTCCACGTCCTCTGCTCCGTCAGTCACCATCATCAATATGACTTCGGGCCTCTCGTGGTGGGGTTTGAGGCGGTTGGCATGCAGCACCCGTAGGGGCTGGCGAGGGGTCTTAAGGTCCACCAAGTAGGTAGCCTTACCCTTCTTCTCCAATACCTCAAAGGGTCCTGACCAGCGATCCTGGAGGGCGCTAAGCTCCCCTGGTTCGATCACCCACACCTTCTGGCCAGGCTCCAACTCCACCGGGTGAGCGTTGTGGTCATACCACGCCTTCATTACTGCTTGGCTGGCTTCCAAGTTGTCAGAAGCTTGCTTCCACAACTTAGCCATTTGGCTCCGGAAGGCCAGCATGTAGCTCACCACATCCTGGGGAAGCTTTCTGGGAGTTCTTTCCCATCCGTCTCTCACCAGGCTGAGAGGTCCACGCACAGGGTGCCCATACAAAAGCTCGAAGGGGCTGAAGCCCACTCCCTTCTGTGGCACTTCCCTGTAGGAAAACAATAGACAGGGTAGGAGGACGTCCCATTTCCTCCGCAGGCTCTCAGGCAGACTTCTGATCATGCCTTTCAAGGTTTTGTTGAACCTCTCCACCAGACCATTGGTCTGGGGGTGGTAAGGAGTGGTGAACCGGTATGTCACTCCACACTCCTTCCACATCGCCCGCATGTACGCTGACATGAAGTTGGTCCCCCTGTCGGACACAACTTCCTTGGGAAAACCCACTCGGGTAAAGATTCCCATCAGGGCCCTAGCCACAACAGGTGCTGTTATGGTCCTCAGAGGTATTGCCTCTGGGTACCGTGTGGCATGATCCACCAGAACCAGGATAACCCTGTGACCAGCTGTAGTAGGTGGATCTAACGGACCCACAATGTCGATGCCCACCCTTTCAAAGGGGGTGCTAACGACAGGAAGTGGTTCCAGGGGAGCTTTCAGCTTCACCCTTGTTTTCCCACTGGCTTGGCAAGACACACATGTCCGGCAGTAGGTGTCGGACGACACTTTCATTTGAGGCCAATAAAAGTGTGGGACAAGACGGGCGAAGGTCTTGTCTTGCCCCAGGTGTCCTGCCAAGGGGATCTCGTGAGCCAACTCCAGTAGGAAGGCTCGGTAACGTTGAGGGACTACTAAGGCTCGTGACGATCCATGTAGGGGTGCCTTGGGTTCACTGTAGAGGAGGCCATCCTCCCAGTAAACGTTGTAGTTCCCCTCAACGTTCCCTGCTGCCTGGGCTTCGGCCTGTCGCCTCAGTCCCTCAAGGGTAGGGCACTCCCTCTGGCCCTTGCAGAATTCCTCCCTGGTCGGCCCTCCCTCCACGTGCCACTCGGCCGGGATGGGTAGGTCCTCCAGTTTGGTAACATCCCCCACCGCGGACTCCTGGTCCACCACCTCCGGTGGCCTATCCGTCACACGGGGCGCGGATGCCGAGGCAGGCTCCCCCTGTCCTCGGTTCTTCCCTTGGTCGGCAGCTGGCTGGGCCCTTGTTCCAGGCTCCAGCCGAAACGAACTCCCTCTCCGGGTAGTCGCGGACCTTGTGCTAACACAGGCCCAGTCAGGTGTACCCAGCATCTCAGCATGGGTCCGGTATTCTACCTCCTTCCAAGCATTGTGCTCCATGTCATTCCCCAGCAGACAATCGACTGGCACGGCAGGGCTTACGGCAACTCGAAGTGAACCTGCAACCCCCTCCCATTCAAAGGGAACCTCGGCCACCGGATAGTGGCCTGTTCTGCCGTCAGCCATCGCGGCTGGGTGGAGTACATCGGGAATTACCTGCTCTGGAGACACCAGTTGGCTACGTCCCATAGTCATACTGGCTCCTGTGTCTCTCAGAGCCTCCCCTCTTTGGCCGTTGATGGTGACCCACTGCCCATACTTTACGGTATTTGCGGGCACCTGGATCTTAGGAACCATCTCCCATTCTCCCAGGGACACTAAAGTGACACCCGCCCACTCCCTTCCCTTAGTTAAGGGCATCTCCTCCCCGAGCACTGCACTAACTACTCCGGGGGCCTTTCCTCCAATGGGAGGGGGTGGTCTTTTCGGGCACTTCGCATCTCCCTTAAAGTGTCCGACGCCACCGCACTCGAAGCAATGGACAACCCTTGGCTGCTGACTCTGGCCAGGATTAGGGTTTCTGGGTGGGTTAGCCCTAGGGGTGAATCCTGTTCCCTTCCCTGGGAAACTATTTTGGGGGCCTTTGGAGAACTCCTTTTTCTTTTCCCCTCCCTCTTTCTTCTGGGGGGCGCCCTGTCCGGCCTTTTGAGTATCCCCTCCAGTCCCCCTTGTGGACACCCGGGTACTAGCCCAAATGTCCGCCTCCTCAGCAAGCTTTCGGGGACTGGTCAGCTTGCTATCCACCAGGTGTTGACGCAGTTCAGGGAAACATTTTTCGAGCAGGTGTTCCTTCAACATTAAATCAAACAACCCCTCGTAGTCCCTCACCTCACTGCCTTGAATCCAACCCTCTAATGCCTTCTTCGCATAATCCAGGAAATCCACCCAATTCTGTGTGCCCAGTTTGTGGCTACCCCGGAACTTCTGTCTGTATTTCTCGGGTGTTAGTCCAAACTTTCTTACGAGCGCCACTTTCATGGTGGGGTAGTGGGTCTGCTCATCCTGCTCTAGGGCCAATAATGCATCCCTACCAGCTGGAGGCATGTACTTGTACAATCCCCCTCCCCAGTACTTCTCTGGAACCCCATGGGCCCTTAAAGAGACCTCATAGGCCGCTAGCCACTTGGCAATATCATCCCCTGCACTATAGCTAGCTACTATGTCTTTTGGCAGGTAGGGTTTGGGTTCCCTGGTGATTTCTTGGTCTTTGCTGCCACCATTAGGAACAGTTTGTGCCCCGACTCGTAAGATCTGGAGATCCATCTCCTTGAGCCTCAACTCGTGAGCCATCCTCCGTTCCTAATTTTCTTTCTCCAGCTCCGCTAACCTCCATGTGAGCTGTCTTTTCTCCCTCCGGTCAGTTAGCTCTGCTTCAGATAAGCCACCGCTAGAGACAGTGCTGCCCTTCCTGGAAATGGTTCTGGGCCCCGCTACTAGGTTCCCCACCTCAGGTTGGTACAACCCAGCCCCCTTGCTAACAGGCTCTCCATCCCTGTCCTCCTGCTCAGCCTTACTTTCCCGTCGTGCCTCCCACCAAGCCCTCAGGCTGGTCTGGAGCTCACCCTTCCTTGCACCTGGGGGACAATACACCCCCTCTCTCTCACAAAACTCTTTGAGTTGGGCCACAGTGTAAGCTTCCACATCTTCCAGCACAAACTCCATTTTGCCCACTCAGGTTAAAGAACAGGTGTTTACAGAAGCTATGCAGGGGGGTACCTTATATAATACCTCCTCCCACCACCAGAGTAAATTTGGAAAAAACAAAACTCAAAATTAGGAAGGCCGCTTTGAGAAAACTCCCGGTGTAGGCCTATGGACTACCCACAGTTATTGTCGAGTGGACGCAAGCACAGCTCTATCCCACCGCTGAACACCAATTATGTTAGAAAACCCCGGGCAACCGAGGTTAGCAGTCACCCGGTGTCTCCCAACACACACTGTGGTAGCTTGGCTCGAGCGGTAAGGAAGGCACCGTGTTAAGCGTACGTCACACCCACACAATAACCATGCGTTCATCCGTTCCAAAAACGACTCTACACCGTAAAAATTTATGAAAGTATCTCTGTGTTTATCTTGTTTTCTCTTAGTTGCAGGTTAAATAAATAATAACACACTTACAGTACACAAAGCTTCTTCTGTAAGAAGGATAGGTCAAATAAATAAGCTCAGATCATAAATAATCAATGAATAAATAGAGGTGCATACAATACATAGGCAAATAAATATTGCGAGGGAATAAATACTGTGAGACAATAAATACTGTGAGACAATAAATACTGTGAGACAATAAATACTGTGAGACAATAAATAGGATAAATACAAGGAATACAATACTCTCAATAAATATAAGCCATCAGTACACTTTCAAATCAGGTCACATTTCTGAGGTACTATGGGTTGATTCGGCCCAATCACAGCTTGTGGTTATGTGGATGGCCTGAGGGTGTCTCACCTAGCTTGGATAAGGCTGAGGCTACAACTGAGGTAGGTCAAGTGTAATCTAGGAATCTGGCTCTCCCAACCTACACAACCCCTCACACAGGTCACTGTATCAGTCTCAGTCCACCCCTGGCACTCCCAGGCTGGTCCTAACACCTCTCTAGCCCCTAGGATGGTCTCTTAGGGCTCCACAGGGCCTTAGGCACCCTCTATTCCACTTACTGCCCTCTTTCTGAACTTCCGACTCCGCCGGAGTCGTGTCGACGCCGAGAGGCGGTTCCGGTTCGATGTCGATAGCCGGCCTCGGCTCGATGTCAGTTCCTGTTGACGCCGTGAGGCGGCTCCGGACCGATGTCGGCGGTCGGCCTCGGCTCGATGTCGGTTCCTGATGACGCCGTGAGGCAGTTCCGGATCGATGTCGGCGGTCGGCCTCGTCTCGATGTCGGTCTCCGGCGTCACAGGGTCACGATCTCCCTACTTCCGGGTGTCTCCGGAGTGCGACCTCCACTCCCGTCCTCCGGTGCTCTTCTCTTCAGGGTCCGGCGACTCCGGAGTGCGATCTCCACTCCCGACCTCCGGTGCTCCTTTCCTCCGGTTCCGGCGACTCCGGAGTGCGATCTCCACTCCCGGCCTCCGGTACGATTCACCTTGGTCCCGGCGGCTCCGGAGTGCGATCTCCACTCCCGACCTCCGGTACGCTTCACCTTGGTCTCCGGCGACTCCGGAGGGCGGACTTCACTCCCCCGTCGACGCCGCACACTCGACCTCAGGTGTCTTCCTCCTCGACCTCTGGTACTCTCCACGACCTCCGTCGGCGCCCTCTCTCGACCTCTGGTGGCTCCGGGTACGACGTCTGCTTTCCAGTCAGCGCCGCTTCTCCACCTCCGGCCCCAGGTCTCTAGGCTTCTCGACGTCGGACTCCAGGGAAACCAATAAACAGGTCAGGAACTTGCTGTTCTTCGCTTCCAAGGCCTGTTCCGGCTGTTCAGGTCCTTGTGTTGGTTCTTCTTGACTTTATCCCACACAGGGCTCCAGGCTGGGCTCAGTCAGTAGGGACTAGTATCAAGGGTGGGTTTATGGACCCCACTCCAGGCACAAGTTTCCACCCCTGCTGCCTCACTCCTTCCTCCTTCAGGTTTTTGCTGCTCTCTCTTCACCAGTCAGGTGCCAACTGCTGCCTTCCAACTGCCAACTGCCAACTCCAACTGTCAACTCTGAGCTGGCTTCCCAACATTCCAAGCCTGCCTCACACTGTCACAGGGTTCTAGAATGTTCTGGAAGGTGCTAGTAGGTTCCAGTGATGTCACAGGTGACAATGGGTGGCCACTATTTTGTGTCTCAGGCCCTCAGACAGAAGTTCCAGGGGTAGGGAAAAATGGCTCCCTGATCCTGCATCAACACTAAAAAGTATGGTGGTTCCCAAAAAGGAAAAATACTAACAGGGTTTGAGGCAAAAGTGGGACAAAATAAATAATGATGAGGAGGGACCACCCAAAGGGCTGACAGGTCTAACACTGGGTTTATCTTTCTACACTGCTATTGGAGAGCTAAGGCGCCCTCGAGAGACCTGCTATGGCTCTCATCTTACATAAAGTTGCCTAACAAATCATGTCATGAGTGTCAGTGGCCATTTAAAGTAAATGGAGTTTTCTCAACTAACTGTGAAGGGTGAAATACTGTTACATAGTATAGTGGAAAATGTGTTGTGTTAAACCTGCAATCACTGGTCTCTCACTAAATCCTCAGTAAAATTGCATCACGTCATGACAAAATACACAGTACACACACTATTACCAGCAATAGACACGAAGCAATAGTACAGGAAAAAATGCACAAGAGTAGTAACTTCTTACTCTTGGCCAATGGCTATGCTGCTGAAAACAAAATTAGAATCTGAAGAACAGTGGAAAAAATAATGCCGCTATTATTAATTATTTATTTGTTATTTATTCTGAGGTGTTATAGAGTGCTTGCCAGACCCGTGGGTATTGGAGCACTCCACAAGAGTCGTATTGCAAAAGATCACAAAATACAGTAATAGTATAGAACATGGACGGAGAGTTTCAGCGAGTTGTGTAACCAGGGGGCACTGAAGAGTTGGAATGTCTTCGACGAGTGCCATAGTCTTGGGCAGAGCTCCTCTTCCAGGGAGTAATGTCCTCAGCGTTTCTGCGGCTCCTATACTGTTGTATTCTGTCTATTGCATATTCCTATGTTTGCCTTTACCCACTCAATGCCCTTCTAGTGGAATGCTTCTGCACTGTGATGCACTACGGAATGTTGGGTGCTGGTTGAAGATAAGCCACAGTTATGATGGGGCTGAGCTGCCTGCTGGCTGCTCCTGGTGGGGCTTATACACGGCTACTTAACATCTTACAATAAATCCTCTTGAAATATCTCAACCAGTCTGGACTTCATTACTACATCTTTTTGGCGACAATTTGATCTTACCTACGTGCTCAACCAATGAAGTCAAGTTTCAAGAAGGCAACTAAAGATGTTGTTTCAAGAAGGCAACTAAAGAAGTCAAGTTTCAAGAAGGCAGGTTATTTTAAATCTTCATCAATTTACCTACACGTCAATTCAAGAACTCTATATTCAAGAGGGCAAGATATTCAAACTTCATCAAACATCAAGCAACGACTCTGGCTTCAGAGCCCCACCAGTGACCACCTCATCGGTTGCCCCAACCTACATGCCAGATTCTTTTTCAATTTTTCATCATCTGCTGTGTCATTTCAACAACTTCAACAAAATCTACACTATTTCAATCTCTGGTAATTGGTCCTCCTGAAAAAACGAAGTATCAATATACAAATAACTACTCTTCACTCTAACTTAAGTATCTGCCTTCCAAGAAAGACTGCCGAGGTTTTGCCCAGATACTACAGAATAATGAAACCTGTCTACAAAGTAACGCGATAATTAATTCAAGACAGAAGAAACCTGTCAGATAATGCCTTTAAGAAGAGATGTATGTCATTAACCAAGCTGCTGCCACGAACGAATGAAACTCAAAGAAATCATAATCAGCCCTGCTGATGCCATCCAGTGTTCCCGTTTTCTTGTTATGAAGAAAATCGGCAATAAAAGCTCTGGTACTCGAATTCATCCAATTTAACCGTGAGTCAATTGCTGGTGTGCCTGTATTTGTATGCGCGTGCCCTCACTCACCGTTTGTCAGCTGAGCGATCCTTCTTTGATGCTGTCATCTTTAGACTGATGACGTTGTCGAATCTCCATGTGTCGCAGCGTAGAATCAACGTGGCATCGTCATTCAGCGTCTTTGTGTTTCCTTCATTCTCTGACTCTGGAAGGACTTTGAGGACGTCACTGCGCAAGGTCGCACAGCGTCAAGCAGCCATTTTGTTGTTGTGTTCCCATGGTTACGGGAACACAACGGAGCACAAACAAAACGTTCATAGGAGGTCTGCTTTTCATGGGTCTTCCTTCAGTGCGCAGATGTCCACGCCTCCTTCGACTGGAAGGTGACGCCTGGTGCACGAACGTGCCGAGAGTCTCTCGGCGTGCGTCTCATTGCGTGCCTCCATTTTGTTGGGGTGACCTGCTCAAGTTCCGATGCTGTTCCTGTTTGTTTGTCAACCACGTAAGAATTACAAATATATATGTGTACACTTATGTTCTTAGCCAGTATCATGGGTCTGCTGACTACAACGTACCAATGTTTTGGACCCCATGTCTCTTTCTTGTTTGGACGCGCTCCAGTCATGACACGTGTCGAGCATCTTCAATACTTTATCACTTCAACACTTCAATGCAGTGAAAGTAACTTTTAAATTTGCACGTTACACAATCGTTGGGACTGTTCAGGGTCTCCTCATGTGTTTTGCTGAGACAGTTCCGGCGCTGTGTCATCTAAGTTTCCAAAGAGTGTACTGTTCTAATTCAATGTCTTTCTGGTGCTTAATCAATCTAGTATCACATGTGTTTAGCTGAGCTCAACTTCTCCTCTTGTGCCTTTCAAAGGGAAGTTTTCCTGACGTTTCTGGCACTATATCGAGGTCATGTTTTTTTTACAGAGCATGCTGTTTTACAGGTTGCATGTTTTAAAAAAATTAAATTTCTCAGCCTTCCTCTATTTTTTTAATTTGTTGCATGGAAAGTTATTTTGCTTAGGTTTGCATAGTTGACATTTACATGCGTGCAGTATTCTCTTTAGGGATTGCACATATCGATTTGCTTTCTCGATTATATCAATGTACATGCATGCGTGCAGTGTTCCTTGCTAGGGAATGTGTACCTCAATTCTCTTATCAAGTTGCATGTATTCTAGTTGTATTTCCTAGTTGGAATTACATTTGTGTTGTACTTACTACTTTACTCACTGTTTCAATTGGTCACTCAATAGTTCAATTTTTCAATGTTTTTCAATTTGTGACCTTTGTGAGGTGGTCAATTTGTGTTGCTACCACTCAACTATTCAATGTTTTCAATGTTTGACCGTTCAGGTTGTCGATTTGGGGTTTATCCCTCTCAATTTTTCAATGGAATTTCTATCGAGCCACACTCCTCTATTTTCAATGTGTAGCCTTTTTACGAGGTCGTCTCTATATGGGTTTTATCCCTCTCAAATGTTCAATAATTTTCAATTTTTAACCTTTTAGGTTGTTGATATGGGGGTTTATCTATCTCTATTCTTCGATGTCTACATTGGGGTTTACTCCTCTCAATTTTTTTTTTTCTATCTAACTTATTAATGCTGTTTTACAGGGTGGTAGGAAGGATCTTTTGTTTATTCCTCTGCCTCTCTGTTTGATGTCTTTCTATTCTCTTTTTCGTTGTTTTGGGAAGAAGGGAAAAAGAGTACTTATTTGTGTACATACTTTTAGGTGGTTTCTTCTCAGTTTTTCTATCTTCCTGTTCCTTTTATGTATTCGTTGGAGAAGGGAAGAAGAGTACCTATTTAGGTGTTCGTACCTTTCTTATTTGTGTTCGTACCTTTCGGTGGTTTCCTCCCAGTCTAACTACTTTCTTGTTCCTTTTATGTGTTGGTTGGATGAGGGAAGAATAGTACCTATTTATGTGTTTGTACCTTTCGGTTTTACTTCTCATGTCTTATTGTTTTATTTTCTGCATTTTGTATTGCATTGTGTTCTCAGAGAAGGAATGTGTCTGATTTTTATTCTTTGATTCTTTTTCTGTATTTTCTGCATGCTGTGCAATGCCTTCTGTCGCATCTGTCCGGCCAGTGGGTGTGATAGAGGGTTATGATCGGTACGCTTTCTCTTTCATGTGTTTCTATGCTTCTATGTTCATTTTTCTGTTGTGGAAGAAAAGGAGGTATGTTGTATTCTGTCTATTGCATATTCCTATGTTTGTCTTTACCCACTCAATGCCCTTCTAGTGGAATGCTTCTGCACTGTGATGCACTACGGAATGTTGGGTGCTGGTTGAAGATAAGCCACAGTTATGATGGGGCTGAGCTGCCTGCTGGCTGCTACTGGTGGGGCTTATTCCAGGCTACTTAACAACCTACAATAAATCAACATGAAATATCTCAACCAGTCTGGACTCCATTACTACATATACCCTTTGCTAAAGAACAATCTAGGAAAAGGATTTTGAGCTGACCTTTGAATTTTGCAAAGGACGGGATAGTTCTGATGTGGTGGGGAATAGAGTTCCAGATTTCAGGCACATTACCCCAAAAGGACCAGGCCGTGTTTTTTTGTTTGCATGCTTCATCGAGATGAGTAGTAGTGTGTTCGAGCTCCTGAGGGTCCTGGTCTGATCGGCTTTTATGAGTTTGGAAGCCAGGTATTCAGGTTTGCCTGTGTGAAGGGCTTTGTGTGTGAGGCAGACTGTTCTGAAACTAGCACGCATTTCAAATGGGAGCCATTTTAGTTCTCTGAGCGCGGGTGAGATGTGGTCGAATTTCTTCACTCCTGTGACCATTCTGGCTGCTGCGTTGAGAGTTGTTTTGACGGGAGCTAGGTGTGTCTTTGACGTACCTGAGAGGGCTGCGATCCCATAGTCTAATCTAGACAACACCAATGCTTGGGTGGCTTGTTTGAGGTCCCTGGGCGGGATGAAAGGTTTTATTTTGTTCAGTAGCTCCAGGTTTAGTAAGGCGCTCTTGGCGGAGTTGTTAATGTGTTTGGTCATGTCCAATTTCAGGTCTAGAGTGATACCTAGTGATTTTACAGAGTCCGCCAGGGTGAGGTTACCCTTGAGCGCATCGATAGCTTTTAGCCATTCCGCAATTTGGAGGTTCTCTTCTTTGTTAGAGATGAGGAGTATTTCAGTTTTG
This sequence comes from Triturus cristatus, assembly GCF_964204655.1. Lineage (NCBI taxonomy): Eukaryota > Metazoa > Chordata > Amphibia > Caudata > Salamandridae > Triturus > Triturus cristatus. The sequence continues at coordinate 608,583,089 of NC_140591.1, read as the reverse complement.
TCTTTATTGCGTTTTAGGTGGTTACTTGAAAGCCAGCTTTGGACTTCTCTAAGCATGTCATTGAGTCTCTGAATGTCAGCAATGGAGGTGGTTTCCAGATAGATCTGTGTGTCGTCTGCATACAGATGGAATGGAATGTTGGGTGGTGAGGGGTTCCATGTAGATATTGAAAAGTTGCGGAGAGAGCACTGAAACGTGGGGGACTTCCCTGCTGACAGGGTGTAGGTCAGACGCAAAGTTTTTGATTTTTATTCTTTGGGTGTGGTTGTGAAGGAAGGAGGAGAACCAGTGTAGGACCAACTCATCTAGACCAGCCCTTTCTTGAAGAACCTTAATGAGAAGTTTGTGGTCGACCATGTCGAAAGCTGCTGATAGGTCTAGGAGAATAAGAAGGCAGTGATTTGTGGATATCATCAATGACATTGAGGATCGCTGTTTCAGTCCTGGGGCCTTTTCTGAAACCCGATTGGTGGGAATCGAGAAGGTTGATGTTATCCATGTGTTAAGTTAGTTGAAGGAGCACACATCTTCCAAGGTTTTGGATAGAAGAGGTAGGTTAGAGACTGGTCTGAAGTTATTCAGATCTTTTGTGTCTAGGCTGATTTTTTTAGCAGTGGCCTGACTTGACCGACTTTGAGGCAGTCTGGAACGACTCCAGTTCTCAGGGAGCTGTTTATGATCTTGCACCAGAGTGAAGCAAAGGAGAGTTTCAGCTTTTTGGTCAGTTGTAAATGTAAATGTAAATGTAAATGTGCAGATATGTGGAGGTATAGGATCTAGAACATGGGAAGAGGGATTGGCTGTGGAGATTGGTTTGACTATCTTTGCTTCATGTATAGGGATGAAAGATTTCCAGGATTTTGTAGGGGGCTTGGATGCGTTGTCAATGGTCCCAGGCGAGATGCTCTTGATGGGGGGGGGGGCTGATGTTGATGTCCAGTGAGAGCTCAAGCTTGTTGGTCTTGTCCTCAAAGAAGTTGGCGAAGTTGTCACATAGCTCTTTGGAAGCCTGCACTGAGGAGGTAGCGGGCTTAGAGGTTTGTTGTCTAATGATGTTAACGAGTTCCCTGGGCCTGTTTTTTGCGTTGTCCAGCGCGGTGCAGAAAAACAAGGTTTTTTCATTCTGGATGTGTTTTTTATACTTCCTGTGAGCTGCTTTGAGTTGCTCGTGGAGGATAATGGAAGGATTTCTTCTCCAGAGTCTCTCTGTGGCTCTTAGTTGTCTCCTTTCGGAGTTGATATCAGTGTTAAACCATGATCTCGATTGGAATATTCCTGGGTTTTTTTAATTTCAGGGGGGCTATTTGATCAAGAATGGACGTCATATTTGAGTTGCAGTGGGCTGTGAGTTCAGTTGTGGTGAGGTGATCAGTGGCGCTGGAGAGGAGCGAGCTTATCCTTTGCTCTAGGTCGGCTAGGGGAATCTGAGTTAGATTTCTAGACCATTTGGGGGAGGTCTTGCAAGGGGGGCTGGAATAGAACCTTTTGGTTGATGTGGAATAGGATGTTGTGGTGGTCAGACCATCAGACCAGTCCACGGAGAGGATGTGGTCAATCGTAACTGCGTGGCGTTGAGCGATAATGGCATTTAAGGTTGCTCCTTTATTGTGTGTTTCTTCTGAGCAGAATTGGGAAAGATTGTTGTCCTGAAGAAGATTGTTTAGGGTTTGAGTTAGCAAGTTGTTTACATCATTCCATTGTAGGTTGAGGTCCCCAAAAATTAGGTTGTTTGAGTCACCGAGTGAGCAGTGAGCAATCAGGTCAGAAATGTGTTCCCCGAATGTGGAGGTGTTGCCTGGGGGATGATATAGAAGATGGCAGAGTATTGCTCTATTGTCGTTTGGCTTCATGTTGGCGGTAAGACATTCAATGGTGCTGTAATGGAAGGTGTCCATTTCAACAATGGAAATGTTGTTCTTGTGTATGATTGCTATACCTCCACCTCTTTGATCTTTTCTGTCCTTGTTGATGATAGTGAAGCCTGGAGGCACCAACATATGATAGTGAAGCCTGGAGGCACCAACATATGAACGCGATGTCGAAGTCATCAGCTAACCGCTATCAGCTTTTACCTTCTAATTTTGTACACCACTCATAATGAATGAGTAAATGTGCTCATTCACTGATGATAGGGAGATAGAAGGAGTAAGTAATGATTTAGACTACAGACAAACACCTATATTTGGTAAGCTATATTTTAACAAAAACGGTCAGGAAATATAAGTAGTGGAAGAGCGGAACCTCAAAATGTTGAATGGTTTGTTGAACAGAATAATTGAAGGAGATCGTCCAGGAATGCACACACGAATCTCAGATACTTAAGAATCACATCCAGACTATACTTTCTTTGTGATAACGAATTGGAAAGCTATTGATGTCTCTAAGGTTGTCCCTTACATACTCCTTTGCATGTCAAAATAGCCTTGAGTCGCTCCTCAATCTTAAGGCTATGTAGCTAATGGTCAGTCTTTTGCTGAAATCAGATGGAGGAATGTGTAGCTTAACTCTCCCTCAGATACTATTAAAATACTTAGCATTCATTCTAAACATGTTTTAAGCTGTAATGATTTCTCACCACAAGGGTTGTGAATTATTTTGTCAAAACTTCACAACCCTCATTCATTTTTCCAGATTTAGCAGAACCCAATTTTAACTGGACAGTTCATATACAAAAAGGTTTTGTGGCAGAATGCTTTAGAAAATACTTTCTTCCATGAATTTTCGCTTGCAAGCTAAGTTTCATGAAGACGCATTGTTCGCAAAGTACAAATGTTTTCAACTTCACAACAGTTTGAGGCAAATTGTAAATTTTGTGCATCTTTCATTCTTTCTTTACAGACATGCCTGATTTAGGTATTGCTTTTAATGATAAATGGATCACTAGCTATGAGTTTTCCAAAGCATTTATTTGGATAAAGCTAGGAATTGCTGGCCAATTGGGACTCGTGCAAACCATTTATCTCAGTAGGTTTGATAGCTAAGTGATTGCTATGAAAAAGCAATGCTGTGGACTATGCCAAATGAAAAAAAGAATACAATAAGTGATTTTGATATTAACCATGAGATCGAGAAGACTAACAAAGTCTTTGTGCATTCAGTTAATGATAAAAAGTGGAATCTGATGGAGAAAAATTGGCAACGTATATAATTCAGTAGATAGATATGACTGTTTGGAAAATGGTGGGCTAGGCATCATGAGTGATGGTCCTACCGATCTGGAAACTGAAATTTCAGAAATATAGTGAGTTGCATATACTGGGAATTTAAATAAGTTCAGTGAACATCATTATTGTCATTCAGTAAGTTGCAAAAGCGCCAGTTATTTAAATATTCATAACAAAACCTTAAAACCGAAAGGGTAGAGGGAATGAGAGAGCTTAGGCTACCTACATTAGCATTCTCACCAATGAATATCGCTATCACAACAGGCAAATGTTTCCAGTGTGAGGCTAAGTAAATAGCCTCAGTTCCTCCTTTTTAATACCACTCCACTTGAAGATGCTCCTATGCCCTTAATGCCAATCTACAGGACCCCGGGATATTTATAAAACTATACAGGATGACCTCCCACACCTCCCTGGGTGTCATGCTTCATCATTGGTCATCCCGCACTTGCCAAACAATCGTTTAATGGCGGGTGGCCCTCTACTGTGTCGAAGGTACATGCAGGGAAGAAAGCGTGATTGATCCAGGTAGAAAATAAAACTCCTGTTCATCTACCCTCAGGTGAAGGGAAGGTTAAAAGGGGGATGTGGATGTCTAAGAGACATCACTGTTTTTTTTACATCCATCTGTTTCAGCCCTCATAGTGGCCCAACAAGATTCCAGGGCTTTCATCATGACCGGAATCCTATTTTCCCTAACCTGAGTCCCTAGCTACATGCACTCATTACCAGCACAAATACATATAGTACCAAGAAGGATATTATGCCGGGGAGTGGAAATTCACTTATAAATTAGTATTCATAAGGTACTGTTACATAAAACATGAGAACAAGGTTGAAATGAAGACATTAAGACAAAAATAATAATAAATGGCAAACTGAACAAGCAAACAAACAAAACCAGGAGAAGCCACCTCCGTGTGGACTGCAAGCTATGTGAGCACCCTGCAAACAAGCTAATTGGGTGAGTTCTCACTGGAGATCTCTCCCAAGAGTGAACATCCAGGTAAGTATGTAAACATCATGCCATTAGGCCACTTTTCCTTACCCTCACTTTGGGATTTTTAAGCATTATGGAGGAGATAACTAGGGAAGCCTTGTAGTCACACACTGTAGAACAGCTTCCATGAGTGCCTTAACTCTAGGCAGATGCTGTGGCAACAACCGATGGATGGAATGCTGAATAAATCAAACACTCGCCCTCAATCAAGAAATCTGGGTTGAATCCATTGTCTGTTTGCTCACTGCGTCACCCCAGTTTGAACCAGCCATATGCAAATCAGTCTTGACCCTGTTCCTCATAGGAACACTCCACCCCGAACTGCCAAGCCAAGTTCGCCCTGGACCAGAAACAAGGATCCTGAGACTGGTTTCGGGGTATCACTCCTCATCAGTCAGGCTAGCTTGAATCCAGTGGCACAGTAAGCAAGGGACCCACGTCTGGGCATACCCATCCCACTTAGGGTGAAAAATGCTGCAGCAATAAATGATGGACAGACTGCTGAATAAATCAAACATTCACCCACAGTCAAGCAATCTGGGTTAAATCTAACGTTCTTTTGATCACTACGCCACCCAAGTTTGGACGCAGCCATATGCAAATCAGTCTTGACTCTGTTCGGAAACCAGTCCCAGGATGCTTGATCCTGTCCAGGGAAGACCAGGTTTGGCAGTTTGGGCTGGACTGTTCCCATGAGGAGCATGGTAAAGACTAATTTGCTTATAGATGGATCTAAAGTGGGTCAGCGTAGTGAGCAAAAGAATGATGGATTTAACCCAGATCTCTAAAACTGGGGATGAATGTTTGATTTATTCGGCATTCCATCCATCATTCGGTGCCGAAGCATTAACTCTAGGCAGGGCAATATAGGTACTTAAACAAGGATATTAATTCTTGTATGTAACCAGGTACTTTGTAAAATGTTTTTTCCTGTTAGCCAAATTACTTGTGCATTTTCTCTCCTCCTGACGATCACTGGAGGTGGATTGCATCAGCTATTTCAGAGTGCTCAGATGCACCGCAACTCAGCGCCTCAGTGACATTACTGTGCACCCAGGATGGGCGACTGGGAAATGTTTTCATTAAAAGTCACGCGGTGTATGTACAGCATGAGGGTATCCATTGTGTATACCTATATCCAGTAAGGATTGAAACACCTGGTAGGGGGCCAGATTAGATCAAGCCGCCTTCTAGCTTATTTCTGAGGGCTCACCTCTTCTTCCCTGCAAGTACCGTCGACACAGCCGAGGGCCGCCCACCATTAGAGGATTCTTTAGTGATTGGGGGATGACCAGTGGTGAAGCATGACACTCAGGGAGGTGTTTGAGGTTATGCCGTATATTTTTATAAATATCCCAGGTTCCTGTATCCTGGCATTAGGGGCTTATGGGTATGCTCAATTAAGGTGGTGTTATCGTATAACTAGGACACTGAGGTGATTAACTCAGCCTCATACTGGATACATATGCCTGTTGTGATAGCAGCAGTTAGTTATAGGTCATGATCACTTTGGCTAAGGTATTTATATAATGGAATGCATACACAGTGGTGTGGACTTGTGGATTTTGTCCAAGGCAACTTAACATGTTTGCCCCATTAGATTTAATTGTTCTCCCTCTAATTCGGTAAATTGGATAAAAAGTAACTATTGTGTGTTGACCTCCATAAAAGACAATCATTTTCCCCCATTTCTGACAGTGAAAGCAGGGGTGATTCTACGGTTAATTGCCCTTGGAATGCTTGATCAAAAACACATCTCTCACAAGACTTTATGTATCTGCTTGTTGGCTTGAAGGAAGGATAACTTATTGATTCTTAATATACAGTCAAGCTTCTGCAAGAAATAATAAACAACCCACACTGGACTGGTTGTGGTACACTGGGCGAAACCGCATTACAGGATGTATCAGTTCCTCTAAATTGTGTTAATACATTTCTCAATCGCACTTGTTTACTACACAAGGGTCCACTTTAGGATGATGCTATTAATTACCACGATCTTCATTAAGAAACTGGTATGCCTGTTTCATTGGGCAAATATGGTGGCCATCCTGGAAAGGTGGAACATTAATAAGAATGATGCATGCATATGATCTTGCCCAGTTCCCTTCTATATTTTTAATGTGGATCTATCGCTTAAGTTAAATCTAGCTTACCAACATTAGGGGATAGGTACCTCCCTGAATTTCTTTATGCAGATGACACAATGCCAACAGATCATGCTGTGAGTAGTGTACAATAATCATCTGATGCCATCCATGAGCATTATCATGTGATTTAATTAAAATAAATCTACATGAAAACTAGGATTTGTAATGTAGATGACCAAACTTATGAATATCTAATCTTTTAATTACTAGGCAATCCTTCTGGGTATAGGATGGATCCTCTGTTTAATACACTCTTCCAGGTTTTAAAGCGCTGCGACACTCTTACGAGTAGACGTGCACTATAGAAATACGAGTAGACATGCGCTATAGAAATACTCTCATTCATTCAAACATACTACAGTATTTGGTGTGTTAAGCTGGCATGGTCTAATTGATTGCTTACGCTGCCTGGTTTGGTTTATTTTGATGAAAGAAGATCCAGATAGCATTTATGCAACATTCTGAATGTTCCCTATAAAATTACAGCAAAGTGATTTTGTTCAAATCACTTTTTGGAACTAATTATGAATTCTTGCAATGGGATATTCTAATGCTTTTTGGGGGAGGGTGTTATGATTTCTATCATTCAATACATGCGCCTTTTTTTTTGCTGCTGTAAGGAGAATCATGAGAGATGCAAGGATCTTCTTTCCATTAAAACAGCTACTAATTGTGCTGTCTTGTAGTATTTGGGTTAGGATATTAGCTATTGGAGTTTCAATTTCTCAAATGTTACTTTGAGTGACACGTAAAAAAGGCAACAATGATGGTATCCATTGGTACAGATCAGGCTGTGCTTGCTTCAATAGATGTGGTAAGATTTATTTTCCATTTTTAATTTTAGTACTCCATTATACTATTTAAAGCAGCTAGGCTGTTTTGCAAATAATATATCCTGTGTGTGACATAGAAATATTTCCTAGCAGTTTCTAGAACTTCCTTTCCTGACACCTACCACAGTACACTATGTCTGCTCTGCTCACAAACTCCGATTTCCCCACTGCCAATGCTCCCCATAGCTAAGGCTGCTTGTTTAAAACACTCTTCAACTTCTTTGTGCTCCCATCGCCAACCTCTTTATGTTACCCTCTCCCCTATGTCATTTGACCCCATTACCTACCCTAATTCTTTATTTTTTTGTAATTCTTCCACTTCATTTCTTTCCTTTCTCTCCTCTGCCCATATCACCTATCTCTGCTCCTGACCTTTCCCCATTTCCCCTCCTCTCTCTCCCCCACCTTACTCTTAAGTGCTTTTCCACTTCCTCCGTTTTCCATACTCCCTTCATCACAAGTTTTCTGTACTTTCTCTTCTCTTTACTCCCTGCCATCTTTTACTCTCATTCACCATTCTTCTAGCTTTTCTCTGTTTTCTTCTCTTCTGCTTCTCCCTTCTATCTCGTCCCCTCTCTATGATATCAGTCTGAGCCCTATTTTTATTTCTGTCCGACAGCCCCTCCTGTAGCGCCTTGACGCCCTCGGGCTAAGTCTGCGCTTTAGAAAACAAATATTTATTAATTCATTCAGTCATTTATTCATTCATTCATATAGCCTCACCTTTCTTCACATCTGCTCCACCTCTGCTCACTCCTTCAAATTATTACATTCAATCTTACTTCACCTCCCCACTGATCCCCCTTCTCTCCTCGCTTCCACAGCATTTTGTACTGACCTCACCTCTCCACCAGAAATTATCCCTAGATCTCCCATCCTGTCAGCTTCCTAAAAAATGAGACCAGTCCCCATCCCCACCATTTCCAGCTTCTACTTTGTACCTCTATCCTTTGAGGTGGCCCTGAATTGTCTCTTACACACCAATGCATGCATCTTGCACTCTCTTGCTACTCTGCTTTTCACATTACAGATCTCATCTGAAGCTTCTGCCCTCACCCTCTAACTTAGGACTGTTTCTCTTTTCAACCCACTCTCTAATCCTTTTCATCTCCTTGTAGATTAAGCCGTCATCTTTCACTCCTCCCCATGTCACCTCATCTTCTTCTCTTTATTCCTTTTGTTATGCCTCTTTACCTATTACATCAGTTATCTTCACCTCTCACAAGGCTACACCTCCCTCTCTTACCTCATTCCCTGGCCTGTGCATCTCAGGACAATGATTATTTATGCACACTTTTTCATGTGTTGATGCTTACAAAAATGGATAAACATACAACTCACACTCTCATCTTGTAAATTAGCCTCACTCACTAAATGCACTAACTTCTCCTCACTTCATCTTTTCACTGGACACTTCTCCTCATTCCTCTTCTCCCTTCCCCTTAACTCCCAGTCATCATCACCTCTGCCAGAGGTCTCACCTCAGTCATTCACCTCATTATTTAGCCCACTTCCCCTCTGCACTACTTTTATACCCTTCTAATTTCCAAAGCCTAATTTCTCCACCTTCTCCTACCCCAGAACTCCCACACCAAAATCCCCAGCACCAACGTCCTTCGCTCCATTTTTCACCCGCTAAAATTCCTGTTGCCTCCTCCCTGTTGTTTCTCTCATTTAAACCTCTGCATCAATCATGTTCCATGCTTTCTCATCACTCGCCTCATTGTGCACCTCACATACCCAGCACTATGGTCTTATCCACCTCACTCCCTTTCTACCACTCAACAGTGTATCCTCCCACTCTCATCTAATTTCTCACCCTCCCCTTCTCCTATCACTTTAAGCCAAGCCATCCACACTCAAAAGCAACCCACTGTACTACAGCACACCATGTTCAATCATGCTGTTCAATACCTGGCAAATAAGCCCCTTTACATCATATCCCCGCCTGCTTTGTCGTGCTTCACCTTCTCCCTTCAGCCAATATCACACTATCTCTGCCCTTCATCTCAATCCATTGTTCTCTCTTTCACTTCACCCAGTAGTACCCCTCACCTCAGCCAGTACCCACACACATTCATTATCATTGCAGACTTTATCTTGCTGTTTAATTTGGCATCCTTCCAAATTAATTTCCCGTTCCTGTACCTCTTCCCACATCTGTTCTGCCGTCTACATTCTCAGAATTTCACAGCCATAAGCTCTTGCTCTCAGACCTCTCCTTCACCTGAGCTACTCTTGTTTGCACCACATTCTCCCTATAGATCTTTACTCAACTGCTTCTGCATCTGCTTCTCACCCTCTCACCTTACTAAACATCCTTTCTATCTGCTGACCTATTTCCCATAACCAGTCCCACTCTCTTACCCTCCCACACCAGTCTAGCTCTCTCATATCCCCTTTACTTCCCCTTCCCTTGCCTACAATTTCCCCTACAACCTCACTGGAACGAGTCCACAGTCTCACACCCTTCCATCCTCTACAATGTCTGTTGACATAATGTTCAGCCTCCCTCCCCCTTCTTTTTCCTCTTATCCTGCTGAAAGAAGCTCACCTTCACCCCATTTCTCAGCTCAATCTCCCCTACTTTCTCTCCGTAGGAGACACTCATCTTCATACTGACACCACTCCTTGCAACTATGTTTGCAACAAAGAATCTGGCCTATATCCCATAGTGACATACTCCTCATTGTGTCACTGTTGGCAATCCCCAAATCCAAATCCCAGGCAGTGTTCTATGAAACATCCTCAAAAACTACTATAATTGAGAATAGTGACACACCAAGACTCACAGATTCTCTGTCATCCCACTGGGACATGAATCATTTGTGTAAAACAGCTCATACAAAACATTAACTGATCAATCTAACCCACCAAGCATTTGATGTTTTTGATGCAATTTCTTCACCCTCCATTACCCGATCATGCATCCACCCACAATGAACTTCAGCCTGTATTCTTCTGTGTGCTCCTAAACCCATCTTTTTAACAGTGCCTGCATGACATCCAACCCAAAAATCATACTAACAATAGACATCCACTCAAGCAAGCTTGCAACTATCCAAGTTCCCACTATTGGAGAAAACATGGCAGCCGGCTGACGAGTCCGGTCAGTAGTGTCCACCCGCTCTGAGCGAAATCACGCAGATTTAACGCGGGTAACTTTCCCCCAACGCGGCTCCATTCATCAGTTTTACTAACCTCACATTTTGAAGAGGAAGCCCAAAGGAATCGTGAATGAAGGGGAGCTCTGCTTGCCCCATCAGCAGAGATTTCCCTCAGAGGACGCCATCTATCCATGGTTCTGCAGGAGGCGAGACTCTGGTGCCAGGAGCAGACCACGGAGGTACGCACGCATGGACTGAGCTTGTGGGTGGAGGCAGCTGAGATGCTGCATATGTCCCGGAGGGTTGTTGCCAGAATCACGTTTAGGAGACTGACAGGCTGTGGGGAAAGTGGACCAAAGGACGCAGTGTGTAGCAGAAACAGCGGTGAGAAGGAGAAGGAAAGCGAGAGACAATGCATGACACTGCAAAGAGTCAGGGGGAGGGATGAGAGAAGTGTAAGGGCCCCTAGAGACCCTACAGACTGCCCTACACTGGCAAACATTGTGCAGAAAGGGAGAAAGGGACAACAACTCTCAGTGGATTTAACCAAGGGAGAGCCACAGGCTTATGGTGCCAGCTACTGCCTAAGAAGTAGGCATTTTGATATAGAAAGCTCCAACCTCAGCACTACATGGAAGAGATTGGTCATAACCCCTACAATTCTTAAAAACAGCACCAAAAATAGCATCATGGAGGACAAGCAGGGGATAAATCAGAACCGGGGGGGGGGGCACCACCTCTTCACTTGGGCCAAACCAAACGCTAGATCAAACCGCACAGTCAGAGGTGGGGAAACTTATGGGATCCCTGATTGTTGAAATGAGAGAACACTTCACCAAATCAGAAAAAAATCAAGAAAAGATTCAGGCAGCATGTGAGGTCCTTGGATTAAAAGTGAACTCCTTAGTGGATTGTATACAAGTAGTAGAAGCAACGGTAGAAAAACTCAGAACAGACACTCTGCAAAACCAAGGGGAAATCCTTACCTTGAGAGCAAATGAGAGGGAGCTCAGAGATAAAATTGAGTCACTAGGGAATAAACAATCTCCGAATCCTTAATATACAGTAAGGGGTGGAAGGGCAAAATATAAAGAACTTTGTGATTAGCCTTTTGAAAGACTTCATCCCTGGGATGGAGTATAATACACTAGAAGAGGATATTCAAAGGACCCAAAGAGATCGATTCAAATTAGGGAAGCCAAGGAAAAACCCGCTGAGAATCCTAGTTAATTTTAAAACCTATACACTCAAAGAGGAAATTCTGAGTGAAGCTCTGAAAGCTGGTGCCGTCACTAAAGGAGAATACAAGTTCAGAATCCGATCTGACATATCAAGAGTTACCCAAGATAGGCAATGGGAACTTGGAAACCACATGCAATATCTCAGGTCTCTGGGAGCAACAGTCCAGATGAGATTCCAGGCCTCACTCAAAATCAATTTAGGAACAAAGCCACAAGAATTAAACTTTACCAATTGGAGGTCGAAATATTAGAGCAGAACAGGAAACTAGAGGTCGCTGAGTCTAAACAAAACCAAGAAATAATTGAAGATGAAATACATACCAAAAAATTTGAGTTAACTAACATATTAGATACTAGAATTAGGAAAAAATGGGAATCTAGTGAGGTATCGAACTATGAATATGGAGAAGGTAGTGGCAAATTGCTCACATGGAAACTTAAAACCAAATAGAATAGCAGCCATACAGACAGGCAATCAGGTTGAGCATGAAACAGACGAAAGGGGATTGAGAAGGCCTTCACTGATTTCTTTCAGTCTTTATACGCGGAAGATCTGAAGACGTCCGATGATCAAGTAAACCTCTATCTGAGTAAATTAGCTGTCCGTAGCCTAGAAGAAGAATATAGGGAAATTCTCAATGCAGAAATAACACTTGAAAAAGAAACCAGTTTTCTCTCTGAAACTAAAAAAAGGGAAGGTAGCTGGCCCGGATACACTACCGAATGAATTGTATATCTCCCTGAAAGAGCTTTTGGCCCCCATATTTGTGAATCTGCTAAATGAGGGTTTCTTCAATGGGTTAACTTTACCTAAATCCTGGAACAATGCCACTATTACTATAATTTTGAGACCAGAAAAGGACCCTTTGAAATGTGAATCTTTTGAACAATGATTATAAAATGTACTCACAGATTTTAGCATCAAGATTTGGGCAGGTGACAAATCAGCTGGTCCACGACGACCAGAAAGGATTTATTAAGGGATGGCAGCTGCATGGTCTAACACACAAACTGATAGAAACAATCAATATAGCCACGCAAGAGAACATTCCCCTTGCAATTTTTACTACTGACGCCGCAAAGGCCTTTGATAGAGTAAATTGGGTTTTTCTTTGTAAAGTAATAAATAAATATGAGCTAGGAGAAACATTTCTGAAGGTAGTTATGAACATCTATGAATCTCCAGTGGCAAAACTACTGGTAAATGGAAACCTGACCAAAGAAATAAACATCGAAAGAGGTACTCATCAAGGATGGTCACTCTCTCCATCTTTATTTAACTTGGACCTTGAGCCACTAGCCAACTTCATAAGAATATCGCAGGGAGTTATTCCGTTTAGATACCAAGGGTGGGGAAGAAAAGTGCCACTATACGCAGATGACCTAATGGTTTTTACAAGTCACCTTAGGGCGTCTTTACCTAATATTACTAAGCTGCTAGACGATTTTGGAGAAGTCTCGGGATACCAGGTTAATCACCAAAAGACGGTAATTATAGAATGGAACTCCCCACTCCCATACCCATTACAAAAAATAGAATTAGATATTTAGGCATAGAGATACTACGGAACATTGATGAAATTGCACAAATAAATTTTGTCATGAGAGTGAAAGAGACAAGGAAACGCGTGAAAACTTGGAGTGGATTACCATTGTCTTTCTTGGGGAGATGCAATGGAATAAAAATGACGATTTTGCCTAAATTTGCTTTTATCTTTAATACTATCCCACTTGAATTTAAAATGCAATGGTTCAAGAAAATACAAGGTGAATTGAATGGTTTTGTCTGGGCCTCGAAAGGCGTATGGATAGCGTGGAAGAAACTGCATAGAAAAAAAGAACAAAGAGGTATTGCCAGCCCAGACTTTTTATTCTATTTCAGAGCTTTCCAATTTAAAAATGTTAGAGCTGCACTTAAGGAATATTCTTCCTATCCCTCCTGCTACAAATCTATTCTGGTAGACGATTTCTGCTTACACAAGTTTGGCCATCCAAAATGTTTCAAAAAGATTACGTTGAAGGTCCTACTCACCGCTTGCAATCTCTGGTACCAGATCAGAAGGGTACTACAAATACCGTACTATAGTACCTCAGCACCAATCTGGGACTCCCCACGCACACCAGAATGCTTAAAAGACACACTGGCTGCTCTCATAAAACATGTTGGCATAATAAAATGGGGACAGCTTGTACAAGAAGGATTATTGGTTAGTTGGGACTCTCTTCAGCAAAGAGAGATAGGAAACTGTCAAGGTTTAAGTTCTACCAATTGACAAACTGGATAAAAAGCTCAGAGAAGGAATACGTGGAAAAGGTGGCCTTAGAGGAAGAGTTACAAAGTGACACACCAAGAAAGGAAGTATCAAAATAGTACTGGCCTTTGATCCAGGCAGGGGAGGGAGACTTCACATTACCAATAGAGCTCTGGGAGAAGGACTTGCGGGGGATCTCCAACACTTATGGCAAGTATCTATGATTACATTATGGCATGTTATACAATCTGCACCTCTTAGTAAAAACCATCTTTTTACACTATACAGGGCATACTGGACTCCGGAAAAGCTAACAAAGATAAATAAGCAAGTGGTGAACTGATGTCCAAAGTGTGGAGAAATAAAAGCAAATGACATCCATATTTTCCGGAAGTACCCTCAATTACAATAATTCTGGTCCAATGTGGGTAAGGTTATAAATGAAGTGCTGGGACAAGACATAGAGGTAAGCGTGGATATAACTATTTTTGGAGTTATGAATGATAATGAGGGCCCATCCCACTTAACTAATAAACAAAAGGACCGATTGCTTGTATTCATTTTAGTTCCCAGATGGGAGATATACATAAAGCAGATGAATTTCTGGGAGATATGGGATAGGAATAACCACTAGAGTAGAGAGAAGTGGCAAGGTAGGAAGGGAAGTCCTATGATTACTTACACTGCAATAAAAGGAATTCCGGGTCAGGCGCAGTGGGGGAACCACAAGTGACTTTCCCAACGAATTTGGAGATCATAAGACAGTACTCAACCTCATATTCGGAAGGTTTCCAATGATCCAGAAGAGGTAAGAAAGATCCTGATTGGTAAAGTTTCGTAAAAGAATCCTCGTTTTCCTATATCTCATCTTTCCATAATATGAGGACAAAAAAAAAAGAAAAAGCTTGCTACAATCTCACAAACGCTCTGTGCAACCACCACTCTTACCTTCCTGGCCATAGAATACCTTTCTAGGTGCTAAATACACCCCGCTCCCAACCACACCACATCCCATATCACATTTATCGTAAATGCTACTGCAACTCTGCATTCATTCTAACTCTAATTGTACAAAAAAGCTTAAGTGCCATCTGTTATACTCTGGGGGTGAGGGAGAAGGAGCAGATAAAAGAGGGTGGCAGAGGCAGAGGGGGAAAGGATATACATAGAGAGAGACATAAGAATAGACGGAGGGATGGCAACCAGGGGGTATGAGAGGGGTCTGGGAAGGCAGTAGGAGGAAGGGGAAGGGGGGGAGGGGATGGCGAATGAGGGTGGAGGTAGGGGAGGGATAGGAAGGAAGGGGGGAAGGCCATGCCAGGCAGAAAGAACTGGGGTTGCAAAAGAGAGGAGGTGCACAGCAGAATTTGGTTGGTGTGTTATGGGCGTTATAGAAGGAGGTCTCTCAGAGAAGGAGTTCGGGGTAACCCGCATGGCCCCCAGTTGAGCCGGTCTTGACGCACCAGGTGGGGAGGAGAATCAATGTCTTCCCCCTCCTGGGCCATCCCGGAGAAAGGGGGCCACGTCTGCCTGAACCCTTCCGTTTGGTCCTGTAACTTATAAATGACGTGCCCATGTGACACTGTCTGTATCATCGCCACAGTCCACACTTCCTTTGAGGGGTGGTGGGTGACCTCCAGTACTGGAGGCTACAGATCTTGGCTGTGGCCAGGGTTGGGAGTGAGAAGACTGGACTTTACTCTCTGCATCCTGCTTTCTAAGGTTCTCTAAGGGCTTGACTGAGCTTGCCTCCTGTTGCTGAAGTCTCAGTGACATCAAAGACTCACATGTCTCTTGCTACCAGCACCTGGGCTCCTCAACTATGAGTCCTGCCCTGCCAAATGGTGCCAAATCCAGTCTTGGACTCTTGGAAGTGAATTTGGTGCTGCAACCTAGAAACATCACATTGACTCCAAAGCGTCAGTTTGGAACCGGTGCATCCCTGCAAAACCGATGCATCGCAACTGCCTGCACCAAAGCCATGGACAGCGCTCGCCAGATGCGTGACGCAATGACGTCGACTTTCAATGCAGCACCCTATTTGCTGCATGGCCTCCAAAGAACCACCACTGCGTGAGTTTCGAGCACTGCTTCACTCAAGTCTGTGATGTACTGCTCTGACTCCAACGTAGCCCCGCCACTGGTGACTTTTGGCCGAGGCATCGCCTTCAGGCTAGTGGTTGAATTTGACACCGCAGAATCAATGTATCGCATTGTTGACATTGATGCATCATCAAAGCTGCATCGCCTTCAGGAACCGAGGTCTCGTACCCACAATAGACACATCACCTCCTCAGCACAATGCATCATCCCTGGGCGTTAAAGCTTAAACACCCTTGCACTCACTGCCTTAAGGAACCGATGCATCACCTGCATTTGTGATGCCTCACTTCCCCTGCGCCATGCATTGTTTTTGATTTCTGATGCATCCAAGGTACTGTAAGAGGGTATGCGGGATTCTTGTATCCGGCCCACGCTCTATTGCAGTCGAACTGAAGATTTGGATTTGTCCTGGTCAAGCACGACCAGATAGCTCCTGTTGGAGCTATTGACTTCTAAGCACTGCATTTGATTTAATCGTTAAAAATGTATATCTTGGCATGTATGTTCGATTTTTGTCGCTTTGGTCTTGTTCAACTCAGATAAATATTGGCTATTTTTCTAAACTGGTGTGGAGCACTTTTATGGTGTTTTCACTGTGTTATATTGTGTTTTCACTGTGTTATGGTGTATGTGCACAAATACTTTACATGTTGCCTCTTTAGTTAAGCCTGAGTGCCCTGTGCCACACTACCAGAGGGTGAGCACAGGTAAACTTTTAGTGTGTGCTTCTCTTACCCTGAATAGAGTGTGGGTCCCTACATGGACAGGGTGCATACCTCTGCCAACTAGAGACCACATTTCTAACAGTAACCCAGTGTTATCCTATGGGAGAGGAAGGCCTCGCAGTACTGGAAAAATAATATGTGAGTTTTTTCAATAGCAGGGCATGTAAAGCTTAAAGTACATGTCCCACTTTTTAAGTACAATGCACCCTACCCTGTGGGCTGTTTAGGGTCTGTCTTAGGGGTGACATATATGTATTAAAAAGGAAGTTTTCGGCCTGGCAAGGGGTTTATTTTGCCAAGTCAAATTGCCAGTTTAAAACTGCTCACCGGCTGCAATGGGACATGTGGTGAAATGTGGCCTAACATGCATATCATCTGCTGGACTGTTTATAATGATTACGGTCATATTGATACATATGATTTGCAGACAAATGTTGCAAAAAAACAATTATTATAAATAATAATACAGCTATAAAATACTATTCACCGTTTGTGCATATGGATGTGGGGGTACTAATTTGGGGCTCCATTCATCACCTGCAATTAGGACATTTACTGACAGTTTTGTCTGACTTCTAACCAGTTCCTCCCAATAATATTTATTTATTGGGGTTATGGGGATCTACTGGGTAGGATCTCAAAAATATTGGAGTGAACACAAAAGTTTCTCGCGCCAGGCTTAGGTGTGAGTTATTAGCATCTAACACTGGAGTAAAATACACATCATACAAAACTTGTGAATCAGGCCTGGCGTTATTCTGGATGTGCATATATGCATTAATAGGTTAGTTGCAGAGCAACGGCTTGTAAAATTAAATAATTGATGATTCGAAGTGTCTTGTGTGAACGGAAATAGTTCTTTTTTAAAGGGAAGCTTCCTACTGAGTGTGTGCGAGCAATCGTGGTGTATGTGATGTTGGGCCCTAGGCCCCCATGCTGGGAATAACGGACACAGGACACATAGTCAGGGTAGTGGGTTAATGGCCACGAGCACGTGCGCTCGGCCTCTTTATTAACAGCGTCACCTGACCCAGTGACGTCTGTGGTGGGTGGGTGTACAGTGTATTCCACACACATAGGAACACTAGAACGTGTCCCTGCTAGGACACTACATTCCTCCCAATCTTTAATGAAAGAAAACCCAAAGTCAAAATTCAACCTGCGGGAGGAAAAATAAAGATATACACCTATACAGTACAGTGACCAAACTTCTGCAGAGTCTCTTACGCCTCAGCTGCTTGGATACGCAGACGACGTTCTTCCTGCCGTGGAGACCAACAGTTCGCTGTGACACCAGCCATGGGTGCTTGATGGATCCAGTCTGTTGACGGCTCTGCCTTGAAGTTGTCCTCACAGTCTTTTCTTTACCTTGCTTCCGTGGCGACAAACGCAGTCAGAATTCCTGTGATTCACCGCTAGATGTTGCCGTTCGACTTTCAGTCCTGTCCTCTTCTTCGTCGGTGGCGTGTGTTCTGTGTTGGCAAAAGACGGATTGTTTGCAAGACACCCCTCTCACCATGATGCCCCTCTCACAGGTGTTCCCCTGCCACGGGATATCCCTGAGGCCCTCTCTATAGGACTTGTCCTGGGCTGGGTGTACAGTATCGTGTTCCTCGCCCTCCAATCAGTGTGGGCGCAGCGGAGACGACAAGTCTCACCTCAGATTCCGCAGTCAGACCTGGAGGATAGCTGTTGGCTCCTGTCTTTGCGCGCGATGTCTTCCTCCTCCTGGGACCTGTGCTGGAGGGCGGCTGATGACCATCTCTCGTTGCGGGGATGCTCTCTCACTGGCATCCCTGAGGCCTTTGCCCCTGAGTCACCACGGCTGGCAACGTCCAGTGACCGTGTGACCCCAAAGGTAGATGTCTCGAATGGTCCGGCCGGCTCACCTCTGCCGATCCCAGATGTGCTGAAGGCACCGCCACAGCAGATGGACTTCTACCCGTGCCACGGGTGTTCTCAGGACTTGCTCTCCATGTTCTGGCACTTGTCGCCTTCCTTATCTCTGAGGTGTGAGTAGTCTTGCCACCCTCCTCTCTCTTTCCTCGGTTCTAATCTCCGTGAGGGTGTCGAGTCACTCTGACTTCTCCTCCTACTCTTAACAGTGGCCAACGTGCCACGGATCTATTTCCTTCTTCTCCTTTTCTTGCAGTGGCATACGTGCCACTCCGATCTCTTCTTTCTTCTTTTCTTGTAGTGGCAAACGTGCCACTCCGATCTCTTCTTTCTTCTTTGGCTTGTGGTGGCAGACGTGCCACTCTGCTTTCTCTTCTTTCTTCTTTGGCTTGTGGTGGCAGACGTGCCACTCTGCTTTCTTCATCCTTTCGCTTCACGACCTACTCTGGACCGTTTCTGTTCTCCTTTTGGTCTGGCCAGGCTTCTCCATGCAGCGTGCGCACCCTGCACGTGTTCCCCCTGGTCTTGTCCTCGTCCGAGGACACTCTCTCCATCTTCCTCAGCATTCCGAGTTGGGGTCGTGACCTTCTCTTCGTCTTCTCCTTTTCACCGGCTACTTTGGTTGTTGAAGTTCGTGGGGCCCTGCTCTTGGTCCTCTTCGTTCTCCTCCTTTTCGCCAGTTACTTTGGTTGTTGACGTTCGTGGGGCCATGCTCTTGGTCCTCTTCGTTCTTGAACTTCTCGGACCACTTGACGGTCCATTATGCCGATCTCTGGCAGGATACCTTCGGTCTTTCGTCAGACCTCTTGTTCCGTGGGTTCACTGACCCGTGCGTCGATCACCTCCTTTTGCCCCCTGGCGGGTTGGCTTCTGTTGGTGCGACCATTTGGCTGGTCAGCTTCACGAGATGCGTCACTTCGTGTGACTCCCTGTGTCTTCTGACTTGCCGGGCGCTGGTGCGTGCTTCTCTTCATACCGTCGTGGTACATCTTCAGTGTAGCATTGCTCCCTGCGCCGTGATCTCTTGATGTGGTGGCTTCTTGGCGCCACTGGGTGTGCCTCTGCGTCCTTGTCCTTCCGTTTCGTTGGATATTTGCTGCGCACATCTTCTTCCGTGTAGTTCCTCTCTTGTAGGCGCTGCTGTGTACTTCCCGCGTCCGGGGTACATCTGCGCTGAGTCCTTTGGCTCTCTTGAGGGGTCACTCCACTTGAGGCGGCGACAGCGCGGTCCTTGCTGGGGTGGACGTGGCTTGACACCATTTTCCGTTCCTCCTCCTTGTCGCTGTGGGATGGCGCTGCATCCCTGCAGCACACTATCTCTTCTCCCTTGCGCTTCTGTCGCGTTCCTGCGCATCCCTGTGCGCCTCCGTCGCGTTCCCGTACTTCTGGCGCATTCCTGCGCTTCTGGCGCATACCTGTGCGCTCACCACCTTGCCTCCGTCAGACTTTGCGGTACCTTCCTTGCTGCCTCTTCTCTAGCCTTTCCACTCTTTGTCTCCAGCAGCTGGTGCAGTACTGGTCTCCAGCCACTAGATGGCAGTGCGAGCTCTGCTCTTCACTCCATTCAGCAGCAACCTTCTCTACTGCTAACCTTGTCTTCCTCGTTCTTTTCCAGGCTTTGGTAGGCTGTGCAGAAGGGCTGGGGCCCGAGCAGTGGAGTGGAGTGCAGGATACGGGGCTTGACAGCAGGTAAGTCATTCACATTTACCTAGAGGAAGGGGGTGCACAGGCATTGTCCAGTGAGCTGCTTTGGGATGAGGCATCACTGCAAGCTGGGGGAGAAATGCTCCTTTCGCGCTCCCTTCCGACACGTTTCTTGGGGGCTCTTGCCTATGTGCCTGGCAGCTCTTCGCGCATACTTTATTCATGCCACCGCTTATGCCCATTTAGCTCTCCCCTCTATGCTGCATCGATACTTGAAGAGCTATACCCTGGGCTGCCAGATGGGGTTGCAGGCATCGTCTTTCCTCAAGGTCGGTCTCAGCACTCCGGCTGCGCTTGCATGGGCTGATGCACTCCACTCTTCCCGTGCCTCCTCACTACCCGGTGAGGACATTCTATGCCGGCCTGCTGCCTCTGGACGCCGGTTCTCCAGGGTGAGTGCAGCGCATGGCGCCGGGCTGAGGGAATGCCGGTGCACTTTCTTTGCCGGTGGCGATGCGCTGGGCCGCAGCTTTCGCTCACGCTGCACGGGGGGGGGGGAAAGAAAGCTAGCGCTGTTTTTGGGGCCGCCTGTGCCTTCGGTCGAACCCGCTGAGAGCGGCCGCCTCTTTTGCCACTGTGCTCCCTTCGCCCCCACGGCAGCCTCGGTCAGTTTTCGTGCCTCGCGGGGCAGGTGTGTAGAGTTTCCCCCTGATGAGCTGCTGGTGGGCTCCGCTTTCGTTTCCGCTTCTTCCGCCCCTGCGCGGCCCCTCACCTTCGGGCGGCGGGCCTCCTTCTCCCCGCGGGTGGGCTCCGCGTGATTCACGCCACATGTGGGGGTCTCCGCTGATGCGGGTGGGCTCCGCTCGGCGTGCTGTCCTTCAGGGCGCTTCTGGGCACCGCGGCAGGGTCGACGGGGTCGGGGTGGGCTCCCGACTTCCTCGGCAGGGGGTCACAGCCTCACGGCGGATGCGGGTGGGCTCCGCTCCGATGACCGCCGTTCATTCCGGCACCGCTGGCACCGTAGGTGCGGGGTGGGCTCCCGGTCACCATAGGACCTGCTGCGGTCTCTGCCTCGCCCTGCCGGCTGCTCGGCGCCTCGCGCCTTCACACAGAGGGGGTTGTCCTCACTGTGGGCAGTTCCCTCTCCCTCTTCAGTTTTTGTTGCGCCGATCGGGGCTGCACACGCGGGGAAGAGTACCCGCCTCGTCGCCAGTGTGATGTTGGGCCCTAGGCCCCCATGCTGGGAATAACGGACACAGGACACATAGTCAGGGTAGTGGGTTAATGGCCACGAGCACGTGCGCTCGGCCTCTTTATTAACAGCGTCACCTGACCCAGTGACGTCTGTGGTGGGTGGGTGTACAGTGTATTCCACACACATAGGAACACTAGAACGTGTCCCTGCTAGGACACTACAGTGTACTGAAGACAGACAGCTTTAGTATTGCTAATCGGGGAAGTGCAAAGCTTGTAAACAGTGGAACCCTGCAAACCACAAGAGAGAAAGATGTCAAAAATAAAGCAAGGAAAAAGAAAATGGTGCTATATAGATATACAGCGGGAAAGAGAGAAAACACCTGCGCTGTTTCTAGAAAATGGGCATTTGGAGAACGAAGATATATGTTCTATCATTCTTGTGATAAAACTCAAATATTTGCAGTTCATAAAAATTCCTGGAATAGAATGCCGAGTTGGTGTAATAACACCCCACTCCGGCATTGCACATTGTTTGTTGACTGGAGGGATAACAGTTTGCACCCCCCACCCCGCCCTCATTCAAGCAAAGCCGTTATAGATTTTCACTACCCCACCGGGTCAGATAGCTTCTCTATAGTTTGAAAATAAAACGGTGCGCTAATGTGTCTCGTTGGCCTTGATTTTCTCACATCAAGAACGAGAGCGCATTATTACCCGCAGGTGACGTAAAAGCAACGGCGCCTCTCGCGCCCGCCATTGAAGAGCCTTTAATCCGCGCGAGACGGTTAATTTAATAAATTAATCAGTCACAGCGAGCGCGGGAAGGTGACATCTATTATGGGGCTATAAATGTTAACCCTCCGTCTAGAGGCTTATCTCCTAGGATATGGAGCTTTCCTTGCTGACTTGAGCCCCCCGCCCCCCCCCCCCCCCCCCCCCCGTGTAGGCCTCCTTCTTCCGCAGTCCGCCCAGTCGTGTTCCGGTAATGATCAGGGGATTTTCAGCGGAAGTACCGAAAGTAGGCCTCGCCGTATGATATTATTAAGTGGGAATCCGTGGTACTGTAGCTTTCAGTTGGCAGCCGAGCACGTTTGGGTGGTTTGATAAGGCTACTAAAGAGTTTATGATGTGACAGATGTTTCACTGCACTATTGTGAAATGAATAGATTATGAGAAGTAATTAGATGTACATTGGAATCAATGCCGTTATCATCGAAGCCTTCGGGCGATGCACTAGATGAGAGCGGCGGCGGCAGGTGGTCCAATGGCTCAGAGACAGGAAGACACACCGCAGGAGACTGAGTGACAGGTTTCACAGTTCCAGGGGGTGGGAGATCTGAGCCCGTGCCTGCATTTGTAATCTCTCCTCATGTATAAATAATACCAACTATGCTATTGACTTCCCGTGCTATGTCACAGCCTCTGCTTCCCATTGTATTTTCTCATATTTCAGCCTCGCATTGAAAATGGTGTCTGAAGAACTGCTTTTCTGTCTACCCACACAGCTACATCACCACCAACTCAGGATCTGTTCCTGGAAAGCTATTTTTTCCACTAAAAATTCTTATTTGGAAAAACTCGTATCTTTTACAACAATAATATATATTGCGGAACGTACTATTGTATGTCTGAGCAGAAAGACAATTAAAGCGCATTTTCTGTCTGTTGTAGGAAAATAGTTGGTATTAATAGATTCATTTTCTGGAGCAATATGCTTCAGGAATTTGTTCCAACTTCAAAGGTCTACATTCCTTAGGAATTTAATTTCAGTGTGTTCCCCTGTGTTCCACTGAAGGGGGTTTCAGTGAAATATTATTTTATGCTTGAACGTGCTACATTCTCTGTGATTTTGCAAATGGATTTTAGAAAATTACATTAGGAAAACACCTTGTTCATGGTGAAGCCTAAAGGATAATTTTTTATTATTTATTAAGTCTGTCTCCTTTCCACTCTTCTCTACAGTGTGGTGTGACAGTTTGGTTTGACACGCTAACGTCACCACATGCGAAATTAACAACGTTTTAGAATCAAAGAATAGAAACTAAGCCATACCGACAGTGGTAGCACATTAGAACATTATCACTGGTCTTCAGGGTCACAAGCATTGCCGCTTGGCAATCAATTACTGTTCACCCTGTGTTCCCAGAGCTAATACCAGGATTTCTGTCCCAATGGACAGGACTTCCGCCAGCAGGGAGTGTACTGTAGACAGCTGCTGAGAAGAGGCTATGGTAAGTGTTTCCCCACTGTCACATGGTCACAGCGCAGCCCAGTCTGGCAGCAGGGAACACCCCCTCCTCAGCAGTCAATTACTGGAATCTGAAGTCCCATCTATCTATGACGGATATTTAGGCTGCCGGGACTTGGGTGGCCCTCTCTTCTTTTACTCAATATAATGCAGACTCATCAGCTGGATTCATTAGCAGGTATGGTGATGAGGCCCCTTCCAGCTTGTACCCATGAAGTCTGCAACTGTTCTCTGATATGTTGGTGTTGGTCAGTTGTAAAGTGAGTGTTGGAAAGGCGTTCGCCGGAGGGGGGTTCGATGCACGTCTTGCCCACCCCTTTGACCCACCTCTCCCAAGTAGGCCGAACCAGGCGCGCACACCCTGAGCTTACACTACGAACAGAGTGACACCACACGTATTCTTTGTAGGACGATAGGTTCTTTTATCGAAGGTTTCAAGGGATCTTTATGATCCAAGGCGTAAGGAGTACATCAGCGGCACAATAGTCTACACATCGGTGGTAGGGGAATGGGGGTAGCGGGACAGTCTTTGGTGATAGTGTCTCTGCGAAGTACCCTGCAGATAGCTCACAATCCTCGAGCTGGAGGGTGTTGTTTCTCTGGGCGATCTCTTGCCAATTTGTCCTCGAGGGGAGAGCCGCGAGTCACTCAGCAGGCACAGGTAGTCGGAGTTCGGGAGCCGCGATCTTATCAGCAGGGCTCAGATGGTTCAATGGCTGGGGGCCGCGAGTCACTCAGCAGGCCCAGGTGGTTCGGAGTTCGGGAGCCGCGACCTCGTCAGCAGGGCTCAGATGGTTCAATGGCTGGGGGCCGCGAGTCACTCAGCAGGCCCAGGTGGTTCGGTGTTCGGGAGCCGCGACAGCGTCAGCAGGCTTCGATGGTTCCAGGTCTTCTCTGCCATTCATTCCTCCGGCACCCCTTATTATACTCCCCCTGCCCTTTGAAGTCCGGAGTCCTCGCAGAGAGGGGCCTTGGGAGACTGCGGGGGTTCGGTGGGATTTCCTGCCGCTCGTTTCTTTGGTCTTTCAGGTGGGTCTGGGAGGGACCCCAGACGCTCGGCAGGCAAGGCGCCTGCTCCCCAGGGGCCTGGTGGCCGATCAAGTCCTCCCGGGGGAAGGCGACCCGAGGTGTGACTGGGCTGGCGCCTCTGGGTCTGGCTCGGGGGTTCCCGCTCCCTCGGTCGGACATGCGCGATAGGGTGTCGAGTCTGTCGGGGGCTCTGGCCGGCCCTTGGGTCTGTGTGGCTGGGGCGGCCGGAGTCGGAGATGCCGTGTCTTGGGGGTGGTTGCAGGTTGGCTGAATGATCGGGAGGGCATATGCCGTGAGGCCGGTCTCACACGCGTCCCCCCCAGCTGAAAGGCGTGGAGAACTACCCACCCACTGGGGGGTTCTCCTCGCCGAAGCGGAAGAACCGGGACAGGCCATCGGCGTTGGCATGATCCGTTCCGGGGCGATGCTCGACAGTGAAGTCCATCCCTTGGAGGGAGATGGACCATCGTAATAGCTTGGGGTTCTCTCCCCGCATCTGCATCAGCCACCGCAAGGGCCGGTGGTCCGTCTGCACTCGGAAGTGGGTTCCGAACAAGTAGGGACGTAGTTTCTTGAGAGCCCAGACTACGGCGAAGGTCTCTCGTTCTATGGTACTCCAACGCTGTTCGCGAGGCAGCAGCCTTCGGCTGATGAAGGCTATGGGCTGATCTATGCCTTTGTCGTTGTACTGCGAGAGGACGGCTCCGATGCCGTGTTCGGATGCGTCGGTCTGGACCACAAACTCTTGGGAGTAGTCGGGGGCCTTGAGTACTGGTGCGGTGCACATGGCGGTTTTCAAGGCGTCGAACGCCTGTTGGCACGAGGGGTCCACTGCACCTTCTTCGGGAGTTTTTTGGAGGTCAATCCGTGAGAGGCCCTGCGAGGCTACCATAGTTTTTAATGAACCTCCGGTAGTATCCTGTGAGGCCCAGGAAGGCCCGGACTTCCGTCTGAGTGGTGGGGGGCTCCCAGGACTTGATGGCGTCGATCTTTGGTTGGAGGGGGGCGACCAGCCCGCTGCCCACCTGATGCCCCAGGTAGACCACGGAGCCTTGCCCGAGCTGGCATTTGCTGGCCTTCACTGTTAGGCCGGCTTGGCGCAGGGCCAGCAGTACTTGCCGGAGGTGCTGGAGATGCTCGTGCCATTGAGAGCTGAATACGGCTATGTCGTCAAGGTACGCTGCGCTGAACTCCTCGAGTCCGGCCAGGACCTTGTTTACCAACCGCTGGAAAGTGGCCGGGGCATTTTTCATCCCGAACGGCATGACCCTGAAGCGGTAGTGTCCATCGGGTGTGGAGAAGGCGGAGCGTTCTTTTGCTCCCTCCGTGAGCGCAATCTGCCAGTAACCGCAGGTCAGGTCGAAGGTGCTGCGGAAACGAGCGGCCCCAAGGCGGTCGATGAGCTCGTCGGCGCGGGGGATAGGATGAGCGTCCGCTCGGGTGACCGCATTGAGCCCCCGGTAGTCCACACAGAATCTTAGTTCGGGGGCGACCCCAGGGGCGGCCGCTTTCGGGACCAGGACTACCGGGCTGGCCCAGGGGCTATCGGAGGGTTCGATTACTCCAAGGGTTAACATCTTCTGTACTTCGGTCTTGATGCAGGTGCGGACCCGGTCAGGCACCCGGTAGGCTCGGTGTCTCACAGGTGGGCTGTCGCCGGTGTCCACGTCGTGGACACACCAGTCGGTGACTCTTGGGATGAGGGAGAAGAGGTCTGCGAATTGTCTGAGCAGCTGGCGACAGTTGTCGGACTGTTGGGGAGTGAGGGTGGTCGACAGTTTCACTCCCTCCACGGAACCATCCAGTTCTTTCGCGCACAGGGGGTCGGGCAGGGGTTCCGTGTCTTCTTCCGCCCCATCATCGGTGGCCAGTAGCAAACTCAACTCCGTTCTCACAAAGTGGGGCTTGAGACGGTTCACGTGGAGAACCCGGAGGGGGTTCCGTGGGGACTGTACATCGATCAGGTACGTGACCTGACTCTTTCGCTCGATCACCTTGAAGGGGCCAGTCCATTTGTCCTGTAGGGCGCAGGGTTTCACCGGGGCCATGACCCAAACCTGCTGGCCCGGCTGGAACTCGACCAGAGTTGCGTTCTGGTCATACCAGCGCTTCATTTCTTCTTGGCTGGCCTCGAGGTTAGCCTCTGCCAGTTCTCGGAACTTCCGGGTCTGGTTGCGGAGCGCCAGGATGTAGCGGAACACATCAGGAGGGGTCCCCCGGGGGCTTGTCTCCCAGCCCTCCTTGACTAGGCTCAGGGGCCCCCGGACGGGGTGTCCGTATAGTAGTTCGAATGGGCTGAACCCCAGGGACTTTTGGGGAACTTCCCGGTACGCGAACAGGAGGCAAGGGAGGAGGACGTCCCATCTTCGGCGTAGGGGCTCCTCGAGGCCCAGGATCATCCCCTTCAGGGTTCGGTTGAAGCGTTCCACCAGGCCGTTGCCCTGGGGGTGGTAGGGGGTCGTGAACTTATATGTGACTCCGCACTGCTGCCACAGGGACTTCATGTAGCGGGATATGAAGTTAGTGCCGCGATCACTCACAACCTCGCAAGGGAATCCGACACGGGAGAAGATCCCCATGAGAGCCCGGCCCACCACGGGAGCCGTCACGGTGCGGAGGGGAATGGCCTCGGGGTAGCGGGTGGCATGGTCCGCCAGGACGAGGATGAATCTGTGGCCCTGGGCGGTCTTCGGATCCAGGGGTCCCACGATGTCGATGCCGACCCGCTCAAACGGGGTACTCACAACGGGAAAGGGTTGTAATGGAGCCTTGCGCTTTCCGCCACTTTTCCCACTGCCCTGGCACGTGAGGCAGGATTTACAGTGGACTTCTACATTTGCTCGCATCTTGGGCCAATAGAAGTGGGTAACTAATCGCTGAGATGTCTTGTCTT
This sequence comes from Triturus cristatus, assembly GCF_964204655.1. Lineage (NCBI taxonomy): Eukaryota > Metazoa > Chordata > Amphibia > Caudata > Salamandridae > Triturus > Triturus cristatus. The sequence goes on along the minus strand of NC_140591.1, from coordinate 608,555,607 downwards.
GGCCTAAGTGTCCTGCCAAGGGTACATCGTGGGCCAGGCCCAGGAGGAGGCTTCGGAAGCGCAGGGGTACTACCAGTACTCGGGCTGCGCCTAGCTCGGCTGACTTTTGTTCACTGTATAGGAGGCCATTGTCCCAATAGACCCAGTGGGTTCCGGTCCGGTCACCGGCGGTCTGTGCTTCTGCTTGTTGTCGGAGTCCCACGAGGGAAGGGCAGGTGGCCTGTTCCTGGCAGAACTCTTCACGGGAGGGACCTCCCTCACAGCGCCACTGGGCCATCTCGGGCAGTTCTCCGAGCTCCGTCAGCGCCTCAGGGGCGGAAGGTTCCGGCCCTTCTCCCGGGTTAGTGTCTTCTTCTCCTTCCGAAGGAGGGTTGTCCGTTTCTGGCAGGGTGCCCCGGTTCTCGGGGTCAGTGTTCGGTGGGAGGGCCTCACCGCCCTCGGAGAGGGGCAATCGCGCGGTCATGGAGCACGTGGTGGCGCAGACCCATTCGGGTAGGCCCATCATCTCGAGATGGGCTCTTCGTTCCACTTGCCCCCACGGGGAACTCTCAAGGTCGTTGCCCAGGAGGCAGTCTACGGGCTGTGACGTTCGGACGGCTACCTTCAATACTCCGGAGACTCCTCCCCACTCGAAGGGCACCAGAGCCATCTGGCAGAGGCTCTCGGAATTGTCAGAGGATATGACCGGACAGAGGGCATCGGGTAGGATTTGGTCTTCCGAGATTAAGTTGCGGTGGACCGCGGTGACACTTGCCCCGGTATCGCGGAGGCCCTCGACTCGGTGGCCGTTGATGGTCACCTGCTGTCGGTACTTCTTTGTGTTGGCGGGCAAGGGTGTCCCGGGGACCATCTCTCGATCACCAAGGGAGACCAAGGCCATGGCAGCTGGTTCCCACTCTTCGGAGTCCTCGATCTCTTCCCCTAGGGCCACGGAGGCCATCTGCCGGGCCGGGGGGTTGGTCGTTGTGGTTCGTTGATACTGGGGACACTGGGGGTCATTGGCGTAGTGTCCAGGTTGTTGGCAGCGGAAGCAGGTGATCCTGGTTCGTGGCCCTAGCTGCCCCTGGGCTCCGGTGCTGGCTGGGGGCAGGGCTGGACCTGCCGCTGGTGGGCTGCTGGGAGGGCTGTGCGGGGGCCCCCCTGGGAAGTCTCTCGGTCGGCCGTGGTTTCCTCCGCCCCTCTGGCGGGGGGGTCCTTGACTGTGGCGACCGTAGTCTCCCACGGGGCCTCGGGTGGCCCGGGTGTTCACCCAACGGTCAGCCTCGGCGGCCAGCTTCCGAGGGCCGGTGAGTTTACTGTCCAGGAGATGTTGGCGCAGTTCTACAAAGCAATTGGCCGCTAAATGTTCCCAGGCGATCAGATCAAACAGTTCTTCGAAGGTGGAGACCTTGCTGCCCTTGATCCACCCGTCCAAGGCCCGGCTGTAAAAGTTCACGTATTCTACCCATGTGGTGCCCGGTATCTTTTTGCAATCTCGGAACCGTTGCCGGTACATCTCGGGAGTGAGTCCATACCGGCCCACGAGGGCTTCCTTCATGTGGCTGTAGGAGTTCATGACCGTGGAGGGCAGATCCAGCAGGGTATCTCTTCCTTCGCTTAAGAACCGGCCCCATAGCCCAGCCCCCCAATCCTTCTGCGGGACTCGGTGAGAGGTCATGGCGACTTCGTAGGCCTTAAACCACTGCTGGATATCGTCGTTTTTGTAATACTCCTTTACTACATCCTTGGGGATGTGGACTTTGGCTTCCACGGTGGAAGCGGATGGTAGATTTCCGGAAGGTCGTGACTCTTCGCTTTTAGCCCTCAACTCGATCTCTTTCAGGTTGCATTCATGTTCCAGCTGGAGTTTCTTTTCGTCGTGCTCTCTTTGGCGTCTCTTTTCCTCGAGTTCCCCTTGTAGCCGTAACTGCTCGACGGCTAGCTTTTTCTCGGCCAGTTTTAGTTCCCCCTCGATTTTCAGCTTGGCCAGTTCAAGTTCGTGGTTGCGGCCTCTCTCTCGGTCTGCCAGTTCCTCGGGGGACAGGTTCCCCTCTGGCCCGCTGTTTCTCACCGGGATGCTTTGTGGCTCATGAGCGGAGTCTCCTTCCGTTTGGGCCGGGGGCGCCCCCGTCTCGACCCAGGTCTTCAATACTTTTTGGAAGTCTTCCTTTGTGCTTAATCCGGTGGTAGCGATTCCAAGGTCTTTACAAAATTGTTTTAATTCTCTATGCGTATAATAGTCCAATTGATCCTTTCGGAACGTCGAGCTCATTTCGGTACCTGCGGCACCCAGGGAGGTTTCTCCTTCCATCTCTGCTTGGTAGTGCGTCAGTCGTTCACTGCACGCTCTCTTCTGGTGTCGGCTCGGATCCCGTCGTCTGCCACCAAATGTTGGAAAGGCGTTCGCCGGAGGGGGGGTTCGATGCACGTCTTGCCCACCCCTTTGACCCACCTCTCCCAAGTAGGCCGAACCAGGCGCGCACACCCTGAGCTAACACTACGAACAGAGTGACACCACACGTATTCTTTGTAGGACGATAGGTTCTTTTATCGAAGGTTTCAAGGGATCTTTATGATCCAAGGCGTAAGGAGTACATCAGCGGCACAAGAGTCTACACATCGGTGGTAGGGGAATGGGGGTAGCGGGACAGTCTTTGGTGATAGTGTCTCTGCGAAGTACCCTGCGGATAGCTCACAATCCTCGAGCTGGAGGGTGTTGTTTCTCTGGGCGATCTCTTGCCAATTTGTCCTCGAGGGGAGAGCCGCGAGTCACTCAGCAGGCACAGGTAGTCGGAGTTCGGGAGCCGCGATCTTATCAGCAGGGCTCAGATGGTTCAATGGCTGGGGGCCGCGAGTCACTCAGCAGGCCCAGGTGGTTCGGAGTTCGGGAGCCGTGACCTCGTCAGCAGGGCTCAGATGGTTCAATGGCTGGGGACCGCGAGTCACTCAGCAGGCCCAGGTGGTTCGGTGTTCGGGAGCCGCGACAGCGTCAGAAGGCTTCGATGGTTCCAGGTCTTCTCTGCCATTCATTCCTTCGGCACCCCTTATTATACTCCCCCTGCCCTTTGAAGTCCGGAGTCCTCACAGAGAGGGGCCTTGGGAGACTGCGGGGGTTCGGCGGGATTTCCTGCCGCTCGTTTCTTTGGTCTTTTCAGGTGGGTCTGGGAGGGACCCCAGACGCTCGGCAGGCGAGGCGCCTGCTCCCCAGGGGCCTGGTGGCCGATCGAGTCCTCCCGGGGGAAGGCGACCCGAGGTGTGACTGGGCTGGCGCCTCTGGGTCTGGCTCGGGGGTTCCCGCTCCCTCGGTCGGACATGCGCGATAGGGTGTCGAGTCTGTCGGGGGCTCTGGCCGGCCCTTGGGTCTGTGTGGCTGGGGCGGCCGGAGTCGGAGATGCCGTGTCTTGGGGGTGGTTGCAGGTTGGCTGAATGATTGGGAGGGCATACGCCGTGAGGCCGGTCTCACAGTGAGCATAAATGTCCTACCTCTACCTCTAGCTTCTCATGAACTCAAACAGGGTGTACTGAAGGATTTGGCTTGGAAAGGAATGAGTATGCACTGAGTAAGTGTTGTGTGTAGAGTTACCTACTGAACATTTGAACATTTACTAGAAAGCCATGTTCTCTTCTACAGCATGGGTGATGACATTGGACACTGGTGCACTAATTAAACCAATTGGGCTTGATCTCTGTACACCACAGTGCAACAGTGAATCTGAGTATTGTGGGGTTCATGTTCCAGTAATACTGTACCTCCTGCTTTCCATGACAAATAACATAAGGGTTGTTAGACCTGGCAACTTTGGTGTGGTCTCACCTGACTTTTTGGCTTGACCTCTTGTTTGGACCTTGATTTGCTGGTTTAGGACTTTGAGCCCTTTACCGCTGCCATGCAGTGCCAAAGCTCTGTGATTGTCATATACATACTGGTGATTGGTATCTTCATGATTAGCGGATTTAAGTTATCTGTAAGTCTCTTGTCCAGTGGTAAGACGTATATCTAGGGACTGTAAATCAAATGCTACTAAGTTGGCCTTCAGCACTGGTTGTCCCACTCACGGAGATAGCGCTTCAAACATACCACTGGTTTGCTGTGGCGGGACCTGTGTGTGCAGGTTACTGTTACTCAGCTTGTCATTTGAAAGATTCTTGCCAGGTTCTGCCTGTCTCTCGCTACATCTGAGAACTCTCTGGGGGCAGAGGGCGATGTAGGGAAGAGGTAAGGCATGTGCATGTGTGCGCTACATGTCCTAGTAGTGACATCAGAAGGTGTGTTCGGTAATGTGAGGCATGCTTTTTGCATTGATTAACATGGGGGGATCCGTAGAAAGGCTATTGAGCTGCATTTCCTAATTACAGAAGAGTAGCTGTGTGGTTTTAGTATTGATGGATTAGTAATGGCAAATCCTCTCCAGTTGTGAGAGTGGATTTTACATTACTAATGTGGAAATGCTCTTTGGGAAAGTGGACATTTCTATGTTGGTGACTCTCTTTGTGCATTCCAAAGTTGGCCTTTTGAACTGATCTCATCTTCAATTCCAATGTGGGTATAACTACTGGGGCTCTGTCCTCAGGACTTTAGAGATGCTTTTGGGATTGGAACCATTCTACGCTGGTTCGATGCTGGGACATCGACAAGAGAAACAATTGAGGCCGGAGGGACTGCAATGGGATTATCCGCAGACTGTTGTGCCCTGGGGCTTGTTGTGCTCCAGGGAGGGAACTATCACTTGGTGGATTTTTGCCTGGATGTTGCTGGTCTGCAGTCAGTCACCTCATGGTGTTGCCCGGGGCTCTAAGCATTCTCCAAGGGCTGGTTGGCTGGCCTTCTGTCCATGAGATCCCAGGGACAGAAAGGATCTCACAATTTCCACAAGATCAGAAGGCCCGCACAGGTGTGGTGAGAAAGGGTCAAAGTTATCGTCTGTTGGACAAGGACCATCCTAACATTTGCAGTAATCACACTGTACAGAGGAGTGTGCTGGTAAAGATCAGTGACCCACCTGGGGTGCCGTAACGTGAGGAGTTCGAGGAGTACTGGGAAAGTTTGCCGAGTCCGAGGCACCGAAGCTTGCAATTGGAAACCAGAGACAGAAGCCTGTACTGTATCCGACCTCCAGATCTGGAGGACAACAGTGCCTGACATCGTGGCCTCAGTCCAAGGTTGCTGGCTCCCTCGCCCTGGACCCACGCCCCAAGGTACTCTGTTGTTGGTAACATCGTGACTGGACCCGAGAGATCTCAGTGTGCATTGTGTGCACCCGCGACTGGCTGCCTGGAGCAACTGAGGCTCACACCTCCACTTGGGGAGAAACATTTCACCAAAGTGGAAGCACACCAGCTTCTGGTATCCCAGTCTTTTGCCTATGGGGTAGATAGTGATTCCGCACTTGTGAAGATACCATGGGTGCCTTGATGGCCTAATCGGGACAGACAAAACCAAGTAACCGTATTCCTTCTGCTTAGGTGGTCCTGAAAATCTAATCAAAGTATCTCCAGTGGGTACAAGTGTATCATTGTTTGGTGTAGTTTGAGTAACGAGGCATAGGGAAGAACTGTGACTTCTTTCCCATTATGAGCTGTGAGGCGTATGAGATATTGGGATATGTCATGTTCTCTGCTAATGTGATAGCAGGAAAGTGGAACACCTCTGAACAACCCTGCATATATGTTCTTTTGTTTTAATCTGGGAGGGATAGCTTGCATCGTGATTACCTCGGAAAAATAAGCACATGGATTTTTGTCACTTTCGAGGCTGGGAGGATAACAGGGTAAGTGAATACGAATGACTTGTACATATATGTTCATGCCGTTCTGCTACTAATGGGAGAGTTCGACAATTGCCTAAAACTGTAAAGCATATATGATCTGTACGTTATTTTGATGTCATTGTGTGTATAATACAAAAGATCAGTTTTTTATACATACAATGTGGAGTCTTTTTGTATTGTAATCAGTGTGTTGCAAGGGTGGTGCTGTGCCAATACCTTACAATTTGACCCTTAGGATAAGCCTATATGCTCTGTGCCAAGCTACCAAAGGGTGAGGACAGGTTATCTTATGAGTGTATCTTACTCATCCTATCTTGGACAGTGGATTCTGTCTGGTTTCGATGCATCCCAGATAGCCAAAAACCGCTGGGCTTATTAAGGGTTCTCTGACTTTAAACTGCTAGTGAGGTTTTGTATGGTGAACCTATAGAAAACAGTTGGGTTGCATTGTCAGCATGTTCACAAGGATGATCCTGCACTGGTCATGAATAAGGCACCCTCTTTCCTTGCTACCACATGATGCATCCAGATAGAGCAACAGGAAAATAACTTCAGTGTGATGAAAGAGACCAAAGCAGTGGCCGTGTAAGCTCTGTTCCTCCATTTCATGGGGATGGAAAGATACTGAATGTTCGGATCTTTACTGAAAGTTGAATAGAAATTATGAAGTAGCAAAGCATACACAGAAGGTCCTAATCACTTACTTCAAGTCTCAACAATGATTTTGAATACTTCAATTTGAATTCAGCTAGGGAGAATGAGAGGGAGTCAATTAATGTTTTCCACATATGACAATGTCTCTTGTGCACCTACAGTATTCCCGATTGGACAGGGATCTCTTTACGCTAGGGTAAGTTTGGGTTAATGTATAAGTGACTCTGAGAGACACAGCTCTGCCTCCTGTAGGCATACTGCGTATAATGCATTCCATATGGCAGGCTCTGTCACTGAAGGAGATAATGAAAACAGCAATGAGCCATGGAGTATACAGCTGTGAATCAATGTTGGTACACTACATCATCATAGAGATCAGAGAAACATCACAATTGTGCACTCTGCATGAAAGGAGAAGATTCAAAAGAGCTGACATCACTGTAAGGGCAAGTTGTTGTACTGACCAAAAGGGGGAAACAATTTACGTAAATCAAGGTCTCCCTAGCCTGAGACCTTGCATGTGTGTGAAAAGCATAAAAGTGTGAACTTAATCCACCCTGTACAGATTCAATGAGTGAGATGAGTAGTTCTGATTGTGGGCAGACATGCAAGACACTGCCGAAGATGGTCCCTGTATAGGAAAACGAGGAAGACTTCATGATATCACCTCTTGTGAGCCAGGAAGATTGGCAGTCGATATGAACATTTCATATTCAGTGTGACATAAATGTTAGTCCTTCAAAGCCTGATCAGATCTTACACTTAATGAACAAATGTCAATGTTTAAGATTTTTATTTGCTCATGTATTCAGATCAAAAGGAGATTTGGCTGACCCTATGAAAGGTGAAGATGTAAAAGTGATAGCTGCACTCACCCCTACCCAGGAGTACCAAGTGCGTGTCTAATATTTGTAGATTTTTTGTAAAGGACTTATCCACAAACACACAGCCTCTAAACTTTGATGACAGATGGAAGTGAGGTCTTGACTAACATTGTTCTTTCCAGGCTATGTAGGATAGCTTTATGTTTGAAATGGCCTTGGCATGTTTTGAACACAGTAGGAGCAACAATTCGATGATTGATGTTAACTCATCTGGTCTGGAAGCTATGAAAACTATTGAAGATGTAGCCATCATTTCTTACACCAGCAGAGCATTCGGAGACACCAAGAGAAAGTTCATTCTCAACTTGTTTCAATACCTGCTCACGGGTTATAATTGTCTATGACCCATTGATTTCTATGTTCATGATTTCAGGATGTTATCCACCTACAAGAACCGAGGAGTGGCTGTTGCAGATGCAAGATATGGACTTAAAGACATCTTACATGCCAGTTTCAAACAACCTAAACAGCTCCTTGCCTGAGGATCAGAAGGCAGCAGTCCATGATGAGCTCCACCAATACAATGACAAAAACCATATTAGTAGAGGATCAGTTTCCAGGCATTGTAAGCTGATCCAGTCATACAAACTGTACTGGAGTTGGTAAAGTGGAACTCATTGTGAATGTTTATGAAGAGGATGTTGGAAGCTGTGACTGTGCTGCGAGCACTGGTAAACAACATCCAAGACCAGTTCAATTAAAGTAAAGGCCTGCTCCTATAGGCCACTATGTTATTGATATCTCAGTGCCTAGTAGCACAACTGATAAAATTGGCACACATGGGCCCTAGAGAACAGTTAAGACAAAGGCCAAACCAAAGAAAAAGGTGTGAATTTCAGGATGTAGAGAGCAGTGAAGGCATTGGAGCAATTGTGTGCAGCACGGCTTGGGTTTTAAGCTATGATTGCTTAGGTGTGAAGATTCTGTTCTCTGCTAGATGGTCAATACATGCTGGTTGTAGCGTCCTCCCCATCCTGGTTACATGCAAATGATCACACCACACACAGAGCTTACACATCTTTATTCCTCAGCCTGAAACCGTTAACTGAACATTTTAAATCATGAATTCTATCACCACACCTAAGCATTTACGTCACTGATCTATGGAGTCGGTCAGGGACCAAAAGGGTCCCGTCATCTCTAACTCACAAGACACTACACTGATGGTCTTGAAATAGTATGTTTTACTATCTACAAGTGGAGTTTGTATCTCTCACTGTGGCTAAAGTGTTACTATCAAAGAATGAGTAAATACTAGCCATGCAAGGCCTACCCGATTCAATGAATTCAGACAATGGGCTGCCATATGAGGATAAAGGCTTTAAAACATACCACATCAAACTAGAGGTAAACACACAGAGACCACCCCATGAAATCATGTTATGATTGGGATGTAGTATCCTATATGAAGACATTGAACAGAGTTGTTTGCAGAGTGTGTGACATAGGATAGAACAAGACAATACATATTTTACTGAGGGAATGTCAATTAGATAATTTGCAGTAATGGAATTTCTGATAATCTCTCACTATAGAGTACTTTAAACTTCGATTGCTGATAAAGCATGGCTTGAGCCTCCGCAGCTTTATATAGTCCCAACATATTCTTGAATTTTTTCCTTTGTCTAGCAGAAGAGATCATCATATCAGAATATACATGAAATGCAAAGTCTTCAGAAGTCCCAAAGGATTTTTCTTGAATAGCCTTGTTTAAAATGAGCTTCTTCACATGATTATCATCTTAGTTACCAAGGATGGTACATGGAAACTTGGCTTGAGGGTTACGAGTGTGTCATGGAACTCTGAGGGCTCTCATAATAGAGGAATCGGTGGTAGAATATGACAAAATGTGTTTTTGAATTACCATTTCCACAAAAGGGATCATGCCACCATCATTTTCCTGAATTTCAGGGACACCCAGAAACCAAAGATTTGATGGCAAGAGTAATTGTCAAGATTTTCCTGTTTGTTTTTTATTACCATAATTTCTATCTCATATTCAGAAGAGTGGCTCTATAGTAGATTTTGGAGACTCTCTCCTCCAGGTCCTCCATTCTTTCTGAAAATTGAGTTTATTTCTGATTCATTTAATTCAAAATGGCCCTGTAAATGTGCCAGACTTGAGCTTGGGACGATTTAATCTCTCTGATCTCCAAAGGGTGAGCACAGGTTAGAATTGTCTTGAATAGCTGAGCTGGAATTGACTGAACAGCTTGACCAACATTAATAGTTCACAAAATTTGATCTAGAATTTCCGAGCCAGTTTGAATTCATAAACTTACAGGCTAAGACAAAGGCAGAGTGACTGATGCCTGTGAAGAACTCGACTGAGCACCGGTTATGTTGTCAAGATTAAGTTGTATGTGATTTGATCAACACAACCATCAGATGACAAATTAAAGGGGAAGATGGCTGCCTGGTCTAGGACTACATGCATGTTCTGCGTTCTAGAGTTTTTGTGTAGTCTAATTCTAAAGTTTGTTGCTACTGTGTTTGAGGAGCAATAAATGTGTTATGCATAATATTGGCCTCCGGTCCTTGCCATAAAATTAAATGTTTCAAGCTAACACCTGCGTCACTCAATGGAGGGTCAGAGTGTTTTGAAAGTTCATTCAAAAGCTGATTGCCAAATGCTTACCTCACCGTTGGGCATTCTTTGAGATAAAGAATTCAATGTGTGTCAAATGTCTGCACTGCCTTTAGTTTTCCCAAATCTAACCGGGGTATCAACCTCCACATTATTAATTATAGAGCTAGAAGTAAGCTGTGCTTTTTCGTTACTTTTTATAGTGGTGCTCATTTATCCAAATTTAGGACTAAAGAGTTCTATCTGAGGCTTTGTGAGATTTTCTTAAGCATTGTATCGGTCGGGTTCCAAATGAACTGGCAAGCCAGAAGCGCATTTTTAATCTAGGGATTCCGAGGACTGCTTATGTTTGCTGCAAAGGCCGTAAGGCTTAATTGATATTTTTGATCGCTTTTTTTGTTGCTTTCTTGCCCCTCTCTTTACTCTCTTTAAATGATTGCTAATTTCAGAAATTACTGTGTTACTTCTTTCTAAGCCACACCTGCAATCTAAGCCTGGCATGGTATGTCCACCTCCCCCAACTCCTTGAGATTGGGGAGCACACTGACCCAGAAAGCTAGGCTCAACAAGGGCTCACTCTGGCTGCTTCTGTCAGGTGCTGCTTCCACTGGTACTGGAACTTGATCACCCACCCCTTACTGTTGCTATTGTCAGTGCATTTTCTCTGTCCTCCCACCCTCTTGGCTGAGTTGGTCTTCATCCGTCACAGCTGCACAATGTTGCCCAGCACCATTTCAAAGCAAAGAGGATGATAGGAATCCTCCCAAAAGCAAAGCCAAAGGCAGAACATTGCAAACAGGAATTTCCTCTCCTTTTAAAAATATTATCTTTAACCTAATGCCATGAAGGTCCACGGTACTGCTGTCAGAACAGTGTCAGAGTCACCACTTCCCAGTTGGCTGTCCACCCACCCTATTATGATGCATAGATGAAACACTGCCGCTGCACCACTGCCACCGCCAGAAAATCTTGACCACAGCAGTCGTGGAATAGGCCAAAGTGTCTGTCAGAGGGTGCCCCCCATTGTTACCGCTGGCCTAATCAGGATGTGCCTTCCCGCCAATGTGACTGTGGCGGTCAAAGCGCCACAGCTGAGCTGGCAGAAATGGATGAATATAAGGCTGAAACTCACCTCTACTCAGCTGCATATGCATAGAGCCTATCGTACATGTCCTGCAGCTGATGCTTGATGACAACCAAAACGACAATGTTTTGGACGCAACCAATGGTAAGTCACAATCTACCCCATTTCCATTTACTTCCAAGTTAACGGATCCACAGGCGGGGACATCTTGAGGTGTGTGGGTGCCCCTGGCCCAAATCAATTTTGTGGGTCCCTGTTCGGGGCAGCTTTGAATGCATGATCTAAATGCACCTCTCTGATGCCCTCTTTGGGCAGGTCACTTACACTGCACATGCACACCCTTCCAAATTCCAAATGTTTTTACATCTAATATTCATGGATAGGGATGAGTGTTTTTAATTTTGCAACACAATGGCAGCTCCTCACTAACGTTACATCGAATAATTTTTGTGACACTCTCTTATTTCCCACATGCAAGGTCCTGTATTGATATGAAATAAACTTAAGTAGGGATGTTGCAGGAAACAGAAACACACCTTCTCTGCAAAATTTCTAACATAGACTCTCACACATCACCCACATCAAAATGTAGTTTTTGGGAAATGTTAATTAAACCAATCTGTTGAAGTATTTCGAGGTCATCGTAGCAAGACTCTCTGTAGAACAGGTTTGGCACAATCAAGGTGCACTCTGGAAATCTGTCTCCCTGGGCCAGAGCCTACTTATCTCATGCAGCTAAACGTCTCTGTGTACAAGCCCCCTGGCTCCAAGTATTTCAGGGATAACCAAATAGCATCACCAAGTGCCATGCATATGGCTGTAATGTTGATGTTAATGACATTTAAACTAACACACCAGTACAACCACATTGTGTCCATACCTTTGGTGCTAGCTGGCAACAAACAATGCACATTTGCACAAAAAAGGATAGCAAATCTAAATGGATAAACTCACAATATAGGTGTGTTTACATTTTCACAATTTAAAAAATATGCATCACACATCACTGGGCTAAATGCAATATTAGATTGTGTAGAAATGTCTCAACACATGGGGTAACTGTCAGCCATACATTACCTTGAACAAAAATGGCAGTCCCAATCATGAGCCATACTCTACCATATCATCCATGTAACTATTCCCCTTGTTTAGAGCAAGTCTTGTATTATATACTACTTCAAGGGTCACATCATATAACAAGGTGCAACACATATATGTACATACTTATCAGTAAACATGCGGATTCAAACACACCTGTAGTAAACCATCTTTAAAGCAATTCTTAAAAACTAATGTTTGGAGCAAGTGTCCACTATTATGTTGAATGACTGCACTTAAGTTCAAATGGCAGTCGCATACCATGTTAACCAGTGTATGCACTTAACATAGCAAAAATTAAAAAGTAAGCATTGTTTCCTGCCATCATGCTAAGGAAAAATATGTACTACATATCTGCAAATGAAACATTGCTAGAATTCAAACGATTGCAAAGCAAAATTAAGGCCAGGACTAACTTGGTAAAAATATCATTAATACCACAATTGGGATACCTTTCTCAATTAGTTCAAAAGAAAAGACAAATGGCAGTTGCTTGCCTCTAATAACACCGCCAGGGGAACGTCCAAGTCAAATAGACAATAGTCAGATTACATCATCATGCACCTACTACCAGACCCACACATTGAACAACTCTTCTATTGTGTTGGACATGAGACACCCTCAATGTTGAGGGGGAAATGGATTCCTGTTTCCAAAAAGAGATGGCAATGTAACATGTAGATTTCTGGTCAGGACTTACTCTCTTGTAACTGCTGTTGGGCCCTCAACTGCCCATCCAGCTCAGGATAGGCCACTGCCAGTATGCAGGCCATTAGAGGGGCCAGGGTGTGGTACGTGCCCCGCATGCTTTGGGAGGACTTCCCCTGCTGGACCTCTGTGATTCTTCTGGGTCCAGTGCCTCAGGTCCTTCCACCGCTTATGGCAATGAACACTGCACCACTTGTAGAACCTCAGGCTCTGCACCTTCCTGGCGATGCCCTTCCATGGGTCCCGCTTTTGATAAGTGTTGACCTGTGTGGATACAAGAGAGGAAATACCAGATTGTAAATGAAACTTTTTGTATATCAGTTGTGATGTGATACATTGTGAATACTTCTAGCACACTCATTACTCAAAGCTAATAAACAACTTGTGTAGTTTTCACATGTTTAGCACTACTAGTACATGGATGCACACATTTGTATCAACATTCTGACTTCCTCATACCTGCTCATGACCCAAACTGACTAAGGCAGATCACCAACATCATGAAGGCTAGGCCCATCTTACATGTACTGTGATGTGCGGTGCTATGACATCTGAGACAAGATATGTGGCCTATTGAAAGCTATTCAACATTTGCAGTATTGCACTGACACCTTTGCAGCCAGGCCCAATGACTTGATGGCTGCGGTCCATACAGACTGGTACCCTAGAACTGACTACATCATATGACTGAGGTCACTAAGAAAAAGCTGCCATGTTGTGTCAGTGAGAGCTTGCTCTCTAGGGATGAGTGGACAAATGTACTCTTAGATGGGAGATTATACTATGGGTGATGAAGTATGAGTGGCATCTACACATATCACAGGACACACCTTTTGCCATATGTGGCACTGTCAAAGAGATTACATCAACATAACACTTTATGTCATATTGGATTGATTGAATATATAAAAGCTGATGATTCACTGATACAACACCTGTTATGTAGCAACCAACTATCTGCACTGTAAATGTGCCAAAGTGAGATAGGGCTAAACAGTACAAGCAATAGTCATGGAACAGTGAAAAACGGCCGGTGGTATTAAGGGGCCTTTCATTATGAAAGCACACACCTTGGAGATGTAGGTCAATGCACTGAAGTATCAGGTCATGATGATGGTGATGTTCCATTCAAAATGTATAGTGCTCAACAATACCTAAAATGAGTGTCTTATACAGGGACCAAGAAAATGTACAACACTTAACATACCTCACTCTGAAACTCCAGGTCACATTGTAGCCTGAGGAAATGGCAAAGAAGGAGTTACTCAGAGTAACATATGTATGTCAGATAGTTACCTATTCCTCTGGTGAGCCATAGAGCTGGCCATAAAGGGAAAGGACCTCATCAGCCTGCAGCTCCAACTCCTCTGCAGAGAAGGCATGGGCCCGCTCACCTGGTTGGTCTGGTATGATTGCTCCCAGAGGTAGTTAACAGTAGCTAAAGTACAGGAGGTCTTGATACCAGCAGTGTCAGGATGAGTTATTTTTCAAACTACGGCATACATGTATGCCACGTACGCAGTAATCAACAGAGATGGACACAGCCATTGGCCCTTTATGGTCACAATCACCAGCGTTAGCCTATGGTTATGTCTGTTATGGATTAAAACTGCCCACCGTGCAGTCGACTTCTGCCAGTTGCGGTAGGTTCAGAATGTCCAATATGTGAGGTCAGGAATTCACCATTTTAGCGGTTGGAAGTACAGTATTGGTGACTATTAAGTGTGTTACCACCACTCCAAATGAGGTGTTACATGTTTACATATGTACCACTCCATTGCCATATAATTTCCAAGACACAAACATCTGTGTAGTGCGTTACTATGCATAAACGCTAGATTTGTGCGGTGTAGTGTACACCTCAGTTGACAGTATTTTGACTGGAAATATCAAAAACTACAATATTAAGGTGCTCAATGTACAATTTTGGATGTATATTGTGCGCATTCATATTACAGAGGCATGTGTTGACCACAATGGGGATTATTGGTGGTTGTTGAACAGTAGACAATTTTTATGTGAATAATGTGTAATGCTTTCTGAACAAGTTTTGTTTTGTCACAGGACTTTTGGCTTACTCTTCATATGTGTTACTTTGGACACTGTGACCAATGTTCAACATTGTTTTAACTCCGCACATAGGTACCCTGATAGGAAGGATACAACTGCCTCCAGTCTATCGCCCATTTCCAGGCCTTCAGACCATGGAAGAAAGGGATGTCCTCAAGAAGTTTAGTTTGAATATGCAAACACTACAGGATTTATGTCATCAGTTGGAGCATGATCTCCTTCCTCAAAACACTAATCACACATGTATCCTACCAACTGTGAAACTTATGTCAGTATTGCATTTCAGGCTGCAGGTTCCTTTCAATACACTGTGTCTATATCTGGTGGTATGTCACAACCAATTTTCAGTGGTCTACAAGACGTGCTTTCAACAATAATGAGACACATTGACAGTACCATTTAGTTCTCAAATGTGAGGATTTAGCTAATGGGACGGTTGACTTCAATGGATTGGATCACCTCCCACATGTGATTGGAACCATTGATGGCACCCATAATGATTTAGTATCCCCTCAAGCCAAGGAACAAGTGTACCGTAACATGAAGCACTTCCAGTCTATCAATGTGCAAGTTGTATGCTTACTTGATTTATAAATCTCAAACATCTGTGCCCAGTTCCCAGGATCAGTCCATAATAACTTTGTATTGTGAAACAGCACCATACCCCAGCTGATATCACAACTGCTAACAGAGAGGGCCTGGCTATTTGGTAAGAATGAACCGTCCTAACTTTGTGTGAGTAATATCAGATAGTATATTCAGAAAGAGTGCAACTTATTGTTGCACTTATGTCTGTCTTCGATCTAGGAGACTCAGTGATTCCCAACCGTCTATTGTTGTTGGCACCGCTGAGGAATCCAACAACACTAGGGGAAGTCTGTTTCAATGAGGCCCATGGAAGAGCGCAGCAGGCAGTGGAGTGGGCTTTTGAGATTCTGAGGGCCGAATTCAGATGTCTGGACAACGCTGGGTGAGCCCTCCTCTACTCACCCAGGAAGGTGTGCCAAATCACCATGGCCAACTGCATGCTCCACAACATAACCCTACGATGGAACATGCCATATATCACAGAGGATGGAGGCCATGATGTGCCACCGGGTGAGGATCCTCAAATGCTAAATGATTATGATTGTCGTGCAGAAGAAGGAGCTGACTTCCATCAAGATCTCCTCGACAACTTCTTCTCATGAGTGTAAGCATTTTGTGAAATGTCATGATTTTGACTGTTACTGCAACTTTTGTTGTGATGATATGAGGAGTATGTTAAGGTAAAATATTAGGAAGATCAAGCTCTGGAAAATCCAGTTGAAAGGTGTTTGTTGAGGAAGGTTTTGACACATGGTCATTTTGTTTGTGTTCCTTTGTTTAGTTTTCACTTTTTGTCATGGACTGTGTTCTCCATAAGCTGATTATGTGAATTGTTTTCTATGTATGGTTGGATAGCTAAAATCTTTGTTTTGTTCTGTTTTAGGTACCTTCACCATGGCATCTTAATTTGGACATTTCAGTTTTGAGACATATGCCGGTATATGATGCTGTTGGAAGTGCAATGGTGACATGGGCTGTTCCTGGAAGTGACTGTCACAGACTTTGGGTGTACAAAACCTGTACCAAGACAGCTTGTACAGTGATAGGAAGGAAGTTATAAGGAATCCATTGGACTTGTACCTTGTTGTGTGGTGGTCCCAATGCAATTTCTGTGCCACCATGAGCTCCAACAAAATATTGTTGTGGGGCCAAATTATGCTAGTCTCACTTCACATTGGCAAAATCCTCATTGTATGTACAGTGTATATAGCTGTTGATGTGTCTCCTAATTGTAGGGCAAAGTGCTTGTGGCACACTACTGACATTTGGTTGTGACATTCCACCAGATGCAGCAACAATGGATTGGAATGATCCTGTGATCAGAAAATGTAGTACCTCCATGTGTCTGTCTATTGGAGTTATTGATGTGGGATTCCTTTTGTGAGCTAGGCGATATCGCGCCAGCTGGTGACACTGGTCATTTTTATTTTGCCTATTCAATAGGATATTAACTGATGTATCCCCTCCTTCCATGTTGTTAAGGACTGCAACTGAATATGTGATCATTGGCACAGATAATCTGAGTCATGTGATTTGCTATGTTTCCGACATAATGCCAGCCTATTGTTGGAACAATGGAAAAAAGAAGGTTTATGAGTATACACTTGTATGTATGTGTTGGTGAGACATGGTTATGATCCTGAGCTAAACATTGTGTACATGCAACATCTCCAACTTGCACAAGTTGATGCTTTTGGCATTGTAAAGTTCAGATGCAAGTACATATATACATTGCTAGATGTGAGATATACTACAGCAGGAAATGGGTTTCTGACTAGTATATTTATTACAGTGTGCAAAACCAAAGAGGGAAGACCAAAAGTGAAGAAGCCAGTCATGGAGAATGGAACCATAGTTGTAGATGCCAAATTGTTTGAAGTCCAATGTACAAAATACTACCCCCATCAGAAAGGTATGTGTGTCTAGAAATAGTCTTGAGAGTGAATGCGTTACACACAATGGAGGAAATTAGGTGCAAAGTTTCTTGCTGGTGGTAGTGTGGTCTTGCCATCCACACCTCCTGGACATTTTTGTGGATGTATCTGCTTGGCAGTGTGGTGGGGAGCCACAGCTGTGGGTACAGGGATGACTAAAGGTGTATAAACAACTAGGAGCTATAGAGGGAAAAAAAGACACCAAGTCGCCCTCCACTCAAACAATGTCAATACAAAAATAGACTGGGTCTCTGAAGGTATCAAAACAGTGTATCAATATAAGCTGAGGTGTAGATACATACTTCTTTAGTACCATATACGCCTCTCCTTTTCAATATGGGGTAGTCACCACCAGCTTTTTACCTTCAATTTAAAAAAAAAAAAATACTACTTTCTTTTACGAATTTCTTTTACAATTGGAAGTCCCCACTTTTTGTCTCCCCTGTCCAAAATACAGGAGGAGTCAATCAAGTGAACTATCAAACAAGATTATGAAAAAATTATGAAAAAATTGTGAAAGACGAGATGACACCTCACGTGCGCACCACCAATCGAGCTTGCTGGTTGGTACTCACCAGCTATGCCCACTTTTATCATCATTGGCTGTCATCTCGCTGATAAAAAATTATATGTAAAGTGTCCAAAAACAAACACCTCAGCTTATATTGATACACTGTTTTGATACCTTCAGAGACCCAGTCTATTTTTGTATTGACATGACTAAAGGTGTGTCTTCCTCTGACAGGACCTCACTTCCTGTGGCTGCCGCAGATGTTGATGGGCCCGATTTTGATTCACTACACGAAGAGGTACATGGTGCAGGAAAAGCCCTGCACAGGTGTGTGTGAATGTCATGCAGCACCACTATGAGGGAGCCCATGTTGGTGTTATGGGTCTGAATCTCATGGTGTATATCACTCTGCAGCAGCTTAATCTCCCAGATTTCGGTTAGTACCTGGCCCATCACGCTTTGGGAGTCCTGATAAACTCCCAAAACTTCATCAATGGTGGCCTGGGTGTGAGTGACCCCACTCATCTGGCCCACAATACCCCTCCCATAACTCCTACCCCCACGAGCATGTGCCCTTGGCCCAGGGTACACTTTCCCACTGGGCCCTGGGTCCTCTCTAGCTGGGCTAGGGATTGTCACCTCAGTATCCAGGACTAGGGGGCACACAATGGATGCAACTGTGCTAAGTGCACAGGATGGGAGGGACTGCGGTTGGCTGAGGTGTTGCAGCTGGGGTGGGAGGTGTTGGAGTGGGCACAGTGAGACTCACCATTGCCGTCTGCCCAGGCTGACCAGATGCACCAGCACCGTCATCCATGTCCAGAGCTCCAGCAGTGTGTCATCACTGAGAGCTTGATCTTGGGGTGGAATGTGATTCTCTTCAGTGGCCAAGCTCTGGCCAGGCGCTCTGCCAGATAGACCTGTTGTGAAATAGAGAACATAGTTATTGGGGGAAGTGTGGTAACTATATCCAAATGTTTTGTGACACATTAAGTAAAAACCTAGGATAAACAAAATAGGTAGAGATTACTTTTGTGATATATTTCAGTGGCATTGAACTTGTTAACAAGGCATTTGGAGATATGATATGCATGCACTTGAATTACCAGCTCATTAAATTTCCTGAGATGGTGCATTTTGGGTAAGGAATCAACACAACATCTCCTAAACATTTAAGATAACACAGTGGAAAGGTAACAATCTGTACTTGACCATTCCAAGGCCTAGATGTGTACAAAACAGGCGATCACACAACTTGATTGTATATTTAACATTGGTAATCATGTGAGTGAGCAGTGCATCGTCAATGAGTCACCTACCACTTCTAATCAGCTGAGTTACCTTAATACTTCACAAATATTTGAACCACACACTTGGTATGGTGTAACTCGTGACATCAATAGTTTCATTTGAGGAGACCAGGACAACATAGACCTAAGTAGGCAGACATGTCTCTGAGTACTCACACACAAAAGAAACCAAAAGATTTAACAAATTTGGGGGATGAAATCCTTGTGAACCTTATCAAAAAGGTTCCTCTTTAAAGCTCTTGGACATCCAAAGATATTGGAGTAGATGCCTCACTCACTCATTGTAACATGCTTCATCATCGGTGCCTATGCACACCCTGGTAGGACTGCACCACCAGGGCGAACTCAAACAAAAATAGAATGGGAGTACTTAGATTAAATCAAACTGGATAAGCAGGGATCCAGATGAAGATATACTGTTAAAAATAGCTACAGGTATACCCAAAGGTTTCGTTTATTCATAGGGTACCTGAAGCATGGATAAAAAGGTTTGTTGGAGTTTCTTATTAAATAGTGTTCAATTAAACCTCCTGTACTTGTGCCAACATGTTTCAACCTGCACTCCAAGCCCATTTGGGTTTTGGGCCTTCGTCAAGGCTTATTAAATGTATCCCTTCCTTTCTATGCATGCACACCATGCACACTCGAGAGTCCTAAGATTCTCACTTTTCTTGCTGTTCTTTTCTTGATATTCCAAGGATCATGCAGTTCTGGAGGGTGGTGCTATCCTTTAGTCACACTTTCTTCAAAGAAGCAGCACAGCTCGGCTGCAGTCTGAAAGGAGATGCCAGGTACTTCCGCGGTGCTGCTTCTTTGAAAAAGTGTGACTTAAAGACAGCACCACCCTCCAGAACCACATGATCATGGGAATACCAGAACAGAGGAAAATCCTCAAGAACAGAAAAGCAAGACAGGTGCTTTGCTAAAATAAACAGAAATGTAATACACAACAGAGACCTACAATTACACTTATTTACTAACATACATTAATGAAGTGCTAATTATTATTAAAACAATCCCCTCCATTTGTTGATTTCATGTTTCAATGCTAGAGAATGACTCTTTTTGATGTTTAATAAAGTTCCATGTTCCCAGGGAGCCTCCATGATTAGATGACATTTTGTTTTAATGTTCTCATTCAACATCTGGGTGCAATAGACGACGGGACACAAAATTGACTGTTTCACAAATAATGAGCCCATGGACACTGATTTATCAACTTTCAACATGATCAATACTCAAAGCAAGTTGTGCATGCTCACTTGTTGCATGACCTGTCCCAGTGAGCACCTTTGTTAAAGATCCAAAATAGGCTGGGGCAGCGTTTCGCTTCAGTGGCAAGCTGCACAGCGCAAATAACTTTAATGAAAACTGTAGTTTGTTTTTTCTTCATGTAATTCATTTTTATTCCATGTTATTCAAACTTTCACAATTCGTATCAGAGGCAGCTTAATTCCAAGCTTCAAATGCTGCATACATGCCCATGCAGGTTTTATATTGCAGTCCGATGGAATCAACATTTTATCCTGGTTACTTGTGCAACTATAAACCCAATGCATTTTGGGCTGGAAACCCTTCTTCAGGGGTAACTACAATTTTTAAAAAAAAGACCCTTTAGCATTTTAGGGGTGAGAGCCAGCATAACATTTTAAAATAAACAACGCAGTACCTAAATGTGCAAACACATACCTCCCTTTACCTAAATGTGCCGCGAATTACATGCAAATTAGCCAAAAACACTATTGTGACCCACCATCATATGTATAACTGCCCTAGAATATACGTGCACACAAATGTATGTGCAGTTACTCTACAAACTCATCAAGAAAAGTGTCACATGCCAAATTCGAAATGGTTAACTCCATGAGAAATGGACATCAGTTATAATATGTCAGACAAGTGAGTATGGGCAAAATCACAATTTTATCTTGTTTTGAACTACAGAAACAGGGCCTCATAGTAGTTGTTGTTATTTCAATATCTACTCCCCAGCACATGCAAAATGGGTAGCGTTACAAACCTGTTGGCAAAATGCAGTTGGGATAGACCATACATTTACATATTAACACATATCATGGGTCCTGGAATGATATTCCTATAGTAATACACGTACAGACACCATTCCTACATGTGGCATGTAATGGAGATTGATGTATGTGATCTTCTATGCAACAATACACATTAACACAGACAAACCTACATCTCTGATACTTTGAGGATTGCATGTTAGAAAACTACGTACACAACACAATGGCAAAAGCTGAGTTGAGAACAAACAGGACATTGAGGTATTGTGACTGTTAGTGAGGTGTAACTTGCCAGACTCCAATCCCCCAGGTATTTCTGCCAAGCCCTCAGAATTAAGGATGGCCAAGACCTTCTCCTTACAGGAAAACAGATGTATTGGGCTGCTAGGAGGACCACCACCAGTCTCTGGGCCTCCAGGTGTTGCTTGGAGGTCAGGGAATGCACTGTACCCTTCAGGTCATTCCACCGGTTCCTAATTTCCTCCTGTGTGCGCAGGGCGGTACCTACAACATTCACTCTGTTGACTATTCTGGACCACATTTCCCTTTTCTTACAGAGAGCCGTATGTTGTACTTGGGTTCCAAACAATTGTGGCTCTACTCTTATAATTTTATCCACCATGACTGACTCAGCCTCTGAAAAAGTGGATTTATTTTGTGTGAAATAAGTCCAAATTAAAATAGGTGACAATAAAAAAAAAACACCAAGGGATGTGAGAAAAATGTGCAACAAAAGTGTGTGGAGAATGGTAAAAGGGATGGGGTAAAAAAGGGCTCCCTTCTCTCACCAGAAATTGGGGTCTGACTTGCTATGCTGCAGCGGAGTGGCAAAGGATCATGGTCTGAAATAGGGTGTGTTTTACAGACTAAATTGCAGGTGTATCCACTTAGCCAATGGACATCACTTGTGTTGTATTTGTATCCATCCAATGGCCATTGGGACAGCCAGTACAACTATGTTTTCGTAATCAGCTCAGCGGGAACTTCCGGGACTGACGGCAACGGAGCACACATCACCAAAATTGCAGTCTGCCGGGGCCCAGGTGGGACAGACTCTGTCAACGCAGTCGGCGATTCAGGCTGCATTCATCATAATAGGGTGGGTGGAAGAGCGCCTGCTCAGTGGTCTTCTTGGGACAGAGGCAGGATGTGCTAAGACCGCCAAACTTGTAAACAGCCCCCTTAGAGCTTGTTCTTGCTCAATAATTAGCGAACTCAGATATAAAGCACTGAATACATGATTTATTGGAGTGCTCCTTCATGGGCAATGAGGATCTACAGTGACCTTAATAATGCTATGTTCCAAGATCTTCTCACAAACCCCATGGACTGGCAAGATACATATATTTCACGTTTTACTAAACAGGATAAAGGCACATCAGTAGGAGAGGGATATTTCTTAACAAGGACATTTTAGATTTAATAAAACAAGCTGACATTATATATCCTTTAATAATGGAGTATGGGATACGTGATGTTTATTTATACCATCAATGTCTCCAAAATGATCTCTACGGCGCGCTCTATTTAAAACACGAAGTTGAGCATAGATAATGCAGAACAAGGGATTATTCTATCATCTGATACCTCGACTTGTGAAAACAATATATCCATACTGTCTTAACATAATTGAGCATGAATATAAGTATATGTGCGCTTATCACACCTGGTAAATAACAATACCCTCTGGTTCGTGTTTTTCTGGTGTGATAAATAGCACCTATTATGAGTTATTACGGAATAACATGCAAATTATGTTGTTTAACACACCAAATCTGCATGGTACGGTAAATACGTAAACATATCCACTGTTAAATTAAATCAGGTTTTACATGCCGAAATTTAACGAAGCTTGAGGTATTTAATGCATCTGCTAATTATAGGATGTTTTAAGTTATGTTATGTTATGTTAATGAATCTTTTAAAGCACACTGTTACCCAAGGGTGTCCTGGCGCTGAGCACTGCCTAAGTGGTTGCCGAGGAGAAGATGGTTTTTCACAAAACAGCCAAGTTTTCAGCCCCTTCCTAAAGGAAAGGAGCTCAGTGGATTTCCTGAGATGCACTGGCAGGTTAGGTTGTTCCAGGCTTTTGCAGCACAAACGATTAAAATCCCGCCACCCCAGTTGGCTTTTTTCACTCGGGGGACAGTCACTTGCTTTGTTTCCAAGGAACGCAAAGGTCTTCTGGGGACATACCATTTAATACGTTGTCTAAGGTAGTCAGTGCCACTGCCCTTCAAGGACTTAAAGACTGTGCAAAGTGCTTTGAATTGTGCACGTTGTTCGACTGGAAGCCAGTGGAGATGTCAAAGTCCCTTTCTCACTGAGACAAACCTAGGTGTGCCCAAGAGGAGCCTAGCTGTAGCATTCTGCACAAGCTGGAGTCTGTTCAGATGTTTCTTTTGAATGTTCAAGTACAGACTGTTGCAATAATTCAGCCGGGACAGAATGAGCGCTGTGACTGCTGTCCTGAAGCTATCCTCTGGCAGTAAGAATTTTATTTTCCTCAGGTTTCTGAGGAGGAAGAAGCTCGTGGAAACAACCCCGCTGACCTGATCACCAAAGGTGAGTTTATTATCTATAATTACCCCCAGATGTTTGGCTTTCGTTGAAGGTGCTGGAGGTGTTCCCATTTCTTCAGGCCACCAGTCCGGCGTCCAGATGTTAGGGATATTGCCAAATATGATGACCTCTGTCTTCCCTGCATTGAGTTTCAAGCAGTTAGAAGGCATCCAGCCTGCAATGGCTTTCATGCAATTGTGGCATCTTGAACCCGTTTCCACTTCTTTGCCTCGCTGTAAGGACAGCACAATTTGTGTATCGTCCGCGTAAGATGTTAATTGAAGCCTGAAAGATCTTATCAGGGCGACCAGCGGGCATATATAGATATTAAAGAGGGTGGGACTAAGGGACGACCCCTTGGGCACCGCGCAAGGAAGGAAAAAAGGCTTACACCTATCCCTACCCAAATCCACCGTTTGAGATCTGTCGGCCAGAAAAGATTTCAGGAGATTCCAGGCCTTACCCTGAACCCCTGCAGTTGATAAACGGTCCATCAAAACTTTGTGATGGACCGTATCGAAGGCTGCTGACAGATCCAGCATAATCAGGATCGTAGCGCCTCACTGGTCCACGGCCTCTCGTACCTCCTCCGTAGCTTTGATCAGTGCTAGCTCCGTGCTGTGTTCAGCACGAAAGCAGTGTTGTGTAAGATCTAGCAAACTCTTGACCTGAAAGAAAGTGCTGAGTTGCACATTCATAGCCCTCTCTATCATTTTTGCCGGCAAAGGGAGCGCGAGATAGGTCTGTAGTTGTTAGTATCCCCTGGATCCAGATTAGGCTTTTTTAACAACGGGAGTATTGAGGCCAATTTCCAGGTCTTAGGAAACTGGCCTGACTTGAAGATGATGTTAAACAAAGGAGTAAGGATAGAGCCAATGACCTCAGGGATGCCTTTAAGCACCGACACTGGAGAAGGGTCCAGGGGAGATCCGGATCGGGTCGCCATCAGAAGGTTAATTACATCTTGATTCTCGAGTGGTGTATAACCCTCTAATAGAGGTGATGATTTGGTGGCAATGGGTAAATCGGTGGCAATGGGCATTGGCCTATCTGAGACCTCAGCTTCCTCTTTTTGCTGATGGCTAAAGGAGGAGAAGATAACTTCAACCTTTTGCCGAAAGAATGAGGCTAACGATTCACAGTGCTGGGCTACTGTGTGTGTTGGGTCTGTTCCTTTTAACTCGTTATTCTGACCTATTAGTGAATAGGTGAATATTACGAGCAACTCATATACAGGCCTTAAGTGGTAAAGAAAACTGAACAAGAAAAAAATTATTGCATACACACTAAACTCAGACCTTGGGTTGCAGCCATCATATCACTGTTGACACTGCAGACTTCTAGAGCTTTCTCTACTTTGGGTTGAAATACTATCAGAGAGGAAGACAGGTATATTTTTTTAATTCTCTGCCAGAGAAAGGTGAGATTTTTCTAACTCAGTATTAATATTACTCACTAATGAAACTAAAAACAGGGATTTAAATGCTTCACTTTTACACATTTGAGCACCTTCAATAGGCACTGCTAATTTATTTTGATTTTTTTTTTTACAAACTCACTTTAAAGTAGCTTAGAGGGAGTCCCATAAAATGGATAAACCATCAGTCTTATTTTTGACATACTGAACTTCCTTAACTTTCTTTGTATTTCCCCACCTATGTTTTTCTGATCTAAGAAGCAGCGTAACACTTTCCATGCTGGATTCTGCTAGAGACATTATCACATGAGATGTAATTAGAAGAAACAATAAAGTCTGACACCCACTTAGTACAAAAAGAATAAAAAGGAGGGGATTTTCTGGACTGATCATTCACTATTGGCCAGATGGTCCATCGTTGATGCACTTGTGTTTTGTGTTCTGATCTGTCACTGATATTCAACGTCTAAAGTTATGAGGACATAGGGGTGGGGATGGGTGAGCAGTCAGCCAATGACAGTGAATTACTCCACATGTAAACCAGTGACACATTGCTTGCAAATAAAGGTTTTCATGGATACAGAGTCCCTCATATCTCACACCCCAAAGAAAGAGCAGAGAGAGGTTTTGAATTTTGAAAGCACAACACAGTTTATAACCCACATATGTTTACACATTTATTTTTGTAGTTTTATATATGGCCAACCAGCCCAGTTATGCTGAAGGATGCTTTACAGTTGCACCAAAGGAGAGTAGCACAAATACATATAATATGGAATATGAGACATGCACATGTGAGAATACAATTGACCTCTAACTGATCGGAAAGAAAAGATCCATTGTTTACACAGCTACCATAAAAGAAATCCAAGAAGTCAAATATTGAAACTGCCAGCTTGCATGTCCCCGAATTTTAGCAAGTTATAAAAGACAATTACTAGAGCAAGAAACAGCAGGCAGCTGTATGTCAGAATATTGTTGATCAAACATTGTCTGACATAAATATCTTGTCCTAAAAATTATTTACAAACATTTTGGCCCATTGGGAGTTTATTATCTATTATTAACTACAATGGGGTGATACAGTGGTAAATTATAGGATAAAATACATTTTCAGGAGATGTTTAGCCAATGAGTGCTATAACCAACAGGCTTTTGAGTTTTTTTAAAGTCATATAGGAGAAATTTGTCTTGCCTCTCTAAAGAAATGGATTTCCAGACGTAGTATATCAGCACTTCAGAGAGATTGGGTCCAATTCACAAAAGGTCTCCACATATGTGGCTGAATCTCCACAGTTGTGATGGGGGGCTACACTTGTGGCGAGACCTTTGAATTGCAGTTTTTCATTGTGGAGGTCCCGCAATGAGTGATGGTCCCCCACCATGATTGAAGAGCCTCATCCTCAAGTGCTGAGGCCCTTTGTGAATCGGGCCTATTGGGCGCTCCAAAGAAAGACTGTTTTCTGGGTAGGTAGGTCAGCATCCCTTTGTGTAAAGATGTATGTATTATGCAATCTTGCTTGAAGAATGTTTCGGCTTCAATAAAGTCATTAGGAATAAAGATGTGCGCTCATGTTTTGGATTTGGAAATTAATCTACATGTGGCATGGAATGTAGTTTTTAGAGAAGCAAAGTGATCCTTTGGAATCCCCATTGGTAGAGTGTTTTCATTATCAAGCCCTAATAGGAGAAGCACCTACACTATGTTCAAAGTCTTTAATGAGTGTAAGAGATTTTATTCCACAGAGGAGCCTAATTTGATTTTGAGAACCTCTGGCTAGAATGTACCAATACCAATTTAAATTGATCTCTCTGTCTAGGATAAAGCCCAAGGAGTTAGCATCTTCACCCACAAATGGCTTACAGTCAAGTAGATTTGTTGCACCAAGTTAAGACTGAACCATTCAGATGAATGAGTGGGGGTGATATCAGGAGAAATTCTAATTTCCAGGAGTTTTATATGATGGAATGCTATATATAACTATAGGTCTCTAAGAGTCATTGTCCCATTATTATGCAACTTTCATGTTTAGCAGAATGTCATCAATGTAGAAGTGATAGTAGATGTTGGACCTATTCAGAAGGAAACTGAGAGGTTCCATGTATAGATTAATAAGCGTTGGTAAGAGTATGGAGTCTTTAGAACAATCCAGACGCATATTATTTGTGGTTTGGAAAGAGAGCTGTATAATTTGATCGACTGAGAGCAATTATCTAGATATGAGGAAAACTAACTTTGGGCTGTGCCTTTGAACCACATTGTTTTACCCATTGTTTGTAAATTTGATGCATGATGTACTGTGTCAAATGCAGCTGACAGCTCCAGAAGACCAAGGATACATGATTTACCCTCCTCTAGAATGTGGAGAGCCTCATCTACTACTTTTAGGATAAAGGTCTATGTGCTGCATTTTGAGCATGGTTGGGACTCCTTAAAGAGGTTGCTTTCATCATTAAATCAATTCAGTACCTTAGCCTAATACCTTTTCAGAGGTTTTACAAGGACATTTAATTTTATGAGGGGTCAAAAATGTTCCTGGTCATCCAGATCAACATTGGCCTTTTTATGATCAAAGTTGTGCTGTTAGAGGTAACAGAGGAGCTAACAACTTTGACAAGGTTAGCCAGAATGTCATCCAAAAAGTGAGAGCAATGTCTGAAACCATAGTTATTTTATTAACTCCCTTTGGGTCACCATTGTCCAGGTCACCATTGTTTTACAGGGAAGAGCCAAAATATCAAAGTACCAAAATATCAAGATTTTAATATTGATCTGCAAAAATATTGTGCTCAAAATATTGACTATCACAACATTATGAAGGTAGATCTATATGAAAGTATAGGTGTACTACTCTCAACTACCCCTATATGTACCTTAACAGTATGTATAGCTACATGGTGCATAGGCATGGTAGTAAGAATAGTAAATCTATACTTATCTATATGTATTTAACTTCACAATATGATGGAAGTAGATATTTTGATCACACAATGTTGGCAGATCAATATAATTGTACTCAATATTTTGACATGCATCCACTTCGGCTGTATTGATCTTGGTTCTGCAGAACCTTGATTTTACTTCAAAGATATTATTGTAATAGCTTTTGCTGCAGTGTTGTTTTCTGTATCAGGATTTTATAGTCACAAGCATACAACAGCACTGTGAGACGTTTGCTCTTTATAAATGTCATATGAGAATTATTGAGCTCTTTTTGTAGTTTAATTAGAGTGCCCTGATTAGCAGTGGACACCATAGCTGTGTTTTAGCAGGCTGTGAGAAAGTTCACCTCAATCTCTTGTTGTAATTGGACCTCTTAAAGGTGAGAGTATATTTTGGTTTCCAGGGTAGGTAGGTTGACATCTTTAAATTTTGTAACCCAGAAAGGAGTGTTACTTTACCCCACGAGAAGGGTTTTTATCAAAAGGCAGTATGAAAGGAACAACAAATGAGAGGAGTTGGCCTAACGGCTAGGGCGGTTGACCTCAAATCTGGGGAACTGGGTTGGAGGCTCGGCAATGATGCTGAACATCCTGTGATTCTGGGCAAATCACTTAATCTCCCTGTGCCTAACAAAAAAATGAATGTGTCCTCATGTAATGCAACTGGTGCTATGTAAAGCGCTCTGATACCCGATTTGGGTCAAGTTTGCGCTATATAACACTCTGTAAAAAATAATAATGATTTGGATGGGGGATTTGGCCCTGATGCTCCTTCTTTTGGCAACCATGAAGCCCAGTGCTGCCCCCTTACATGTATCAGCTCCATTCACATGTAGCAGTGGAACAGTATTAGCAGCCTGCATACAGCAGCAGCAATTAAAGTCATAAAGGGAGTCGAGCTGGTATGAGAGGAGTAGGCAGCCAATGACAGCAGAGGGCTCGGCAGGTGATTCATTGAAAAACTGATCACAAGCAAATGTCCCCAGACTCAGTTTCTTAGACCTCTTACAGACTAACACAATTGCAGATTGCATTTCCTATTGTAAAAATACAGTACAGTTGAAAACTAAAGTGTACCAGCAGGAGGTCATTCTGAGTATTTGTACACCAGCGAAAGCTGCCCCGATTGGAATACTTTTCCTTTTTTGGGGTAAGTCTGAGATTTGTTTGGTAGTGCACTGGGATTATAGGTTTTATCTTCATCATGCATGAAAGTTGAAATCCATATCTGAATTTTGTCAACTTTGTCTCTGGGCATAGTAATAGTACTGCTTCTTGTCTTCCCGCAGATGAAGATCTCAGGTTGAAAAAGGCAGTCTGTGATGTCATATCTACTATACGTATACTGTGTGTATTTATGTAAAGTGGGAGGCTTTACCCTTTCTGAGGTTTGCTGAGTATGTTGACTGAGGGCCTGATTTAGATTTTGGCAGACGGGTTACACCGTCAAAAAGGTTACAGCTATCCTGTCCGCTTAAATATAAATCCCATTATATCCTATGGGATTTATATTTCAGTGGACAGGATATCCTCACTGTTATGACGGAGTAACACATCAGCAAAGATCTAAATCCGGCCCCTAGACTTTTGTTTATATCCCCTTTGTTGGCTTCAATTGAAACATTCCCTCAGTGATCTGGATCTTTTCATTTAAAAGTTTCTGCATTCCCCTTGGAATCTCTTTTCCCTTCTGTTTGTATGACCATCAGATTCACTCCCTCATTTATTTTAGTTTCCTGAAGCCTTCTAAGAAGTCAACACAACCTCCATGGCTTCTTACTGTCTACATTTTCCACATCAATTTGTTAGAACACAGCTGAGTATTCCACAAGGATAAAGTTTTGAGGTATTCCAGGTGATTTAGGACCCTATTATACATATGGCACATTTTCCTTTATTGCGCAGGGTGCACCTTTTAATTAAAATGTGCACCTGACGCAATCAAGTAAAATGCGCCTTATTAAGGTGAATGTGCTGCCCCCAGGGCAGCCGCGTACTCGCACTGCCCTGGGGGCAGCTCATTCATTCGAAAAACAGAGCGGCTGCTTTGAAGTGCTCCTTGTTTTCACAGTGCAGGCGGCACCCTCCTGCACTTTTAAAAAGTATTAGAGATCCCCTTGCAGGCAGGTTCAGTGAGTGACTGCATCCACCCGTAAGAAGAAGTCTGAGGGGGTCCATGGGACCCACTTTCCCCTCGCTAGAGCGCTGCAATCGGTGGGCGCACTGACAGAGAGACACCTTTTAGGTGGCACCCTGTCAGTGCGCCTCCTGAGAGATTCTTTGCCTCTGCGCCCGTGTCTGAAATACGGAGAGGGTGCAGAGGCAAAGGGATTACCCCATTTGCATGGGGCCAAGCCCCCATGCAAATGAGGGAACACCCTCTTGAGGAAGCACCGGCACTCTATGCACCAGTGCTTTCAGTGTGGGAATGCACTAGCGTCTGCGGCCCCTTCTGTAATAGCAAAGTGCCCCAGGGGCAACCAAAGCTGGTGCAAACGGCTGCTGCGGCCCCCGGGCACTTCTGTAATATGGCCCCTGGTATTTTAACATCATTAATGAAAGAGGTGCAGAGTGCTCCTGAGGAATGTTTGTTTGTTGGATAACTACTTTTTGCGCCATGATGTTGACACTCTGCAGGAGTATCCTTTCCAAAAACACCTGCAATAACTTCTTAGTTTACACCATTTTATTAATTGTCCTTATTTCCTTTAGCTCTCCTTTCTCCATGTGCTGATAATACGCTCTGTTGTCTTGAGGGCATGTTTTCAGGTCTGACTTCTGTAGCAAGAGCTTTCTAAGGGCTCTCTAAATAACAGCCGAAATACATTTTTCTCCTTGTGCTATGCTTTTGTATTTTTCCTTCGTGCTAATTGTTTCTCAGAAAGTCATCCAACCATGTCTGACTTATACCTACCTTCTTTCTCCTCCGGGGCTTTATGTTACAAGTGTCCAATATTTGTCACTGTGCACTGTTCACACACACAGCAGTTACATTATGCAGCTGACTATATTTTGCACTTTAGTCTTAACTCTTAAAATAACATCCCTTTTGAGATATTGGGACAAAGATGATCCAATTCTAACCAGGCTAACGCAAAAGAATATCCCCACAATACAAATGTACGCGTATATAATAATTACAACAACTAAACAAAAGCCGAAAAATAATGAGACAAGAGTGTAAGACGAGTTAATGCCTGTGCCTGGATTACAATCAGATGAATACCCACATTTAAAAACAAATACAGCTGATTCAACAAACATTTTAAAGGCAATTAGAAGAAAGCCTTTCAAACAAGATGAAAGAAACTAATAATTTCTTCAAATGCAGAAACGGGCTCAAACATCTACAAAAGAGTTAGATTACTTTAATTCCAGTTGTGGAACTATTTCTGAAAAATGATGGCAGCTATAATTTATTATTTATAAAGTGCCACACGTGTAATAAGCTCTCACTATTAATTAAATACGTTGCATTGTCTTTCAGAGAGCAGGAGATGAGAGGAAGTATCAAAAGGCTGCTGAGCAGTTTGAGGGCCTGGTTATGAATAAAGATATGCTTAAGAGTCAATCAGCAAAGTATGAGTTAAGCATAACTATCCAGGGAGGGGAGGTAGATCAGATATGGCACACCTTAGTCTGCAAAGCAGAGTCTAAAGAATGGTCCATGTGAATCCTCTTTGTCCACATATTACAGTTCCAAGGAATGGGGTTGGTTTTATGAATCGTGAGGTGAGGACTTTGAGGTGAACAAGGGGCTAGACTGCACAGTGTATCCCCCGTGGTTTGCACAGTTGTAAACTTCAAATCCAGTCTGTGCCATTGGGGGGCGGCCCGTGAATGTTTATAAAGTTGGTTTGAAGAAATGTCAGTCTAGTTGTGATGTAATCTGATGTACAAAGGTGAAATATTTCAACGTGTTAAAGAAGTAAATTTCTTTGAATTTTTCAGAGATTTTATCATATTTCTACATTATATTAGCTTCATGATTGTTGGACTTGGCCCTTTCTGCAAGGTCATTCATAAACATTTTGCCTTCACCCTCTTGTTTTCCTAACCCGTTTTTGTTGGCTTCTGGACTCTGAGCACTTTACCACTGCTAACTAGTGCTAAAGTGCGTCTGCTTCTGTTCTCCCCATAAACATGGTAGAATTGGCATACACCCAACTGGCACATTTCATTTAAGTACTTAGTAAAGAGGTATTACATGTACCCAGAGCATGTAAATTAAATACTAATAGTTGGCTGCAGCACTCATTGTGCTAACAATCTAAGTAGCCTTTTAATCATGTCTCGGGCCTCCCCTTGCAGTGTGTCTATGTACAGTTTTAAACTACCTTTTAAACTTGGCAAATTAAACCATTTGTCAGGCCTCAGCCTTCCTTTTAAATATATAGAAGTCAACTCTAGTGTAGGCCCTTCACACCACAGAGGGCAGGATGGTGTGCATTTAACATGTACATTTACGTTTTACATGTCATGGTTGTGAAAAACTCTTAAATTCATGTTTGCACTACTGCAAGGCCTGCCTCTTCCATAGGATACCATTGGGTTAACTTATTAATTTAAAAAGTGGTCATTTTCAAATGGTAGAAGTTAGGAATGTTGAGTTTGGTGCCTAAAGAAATTTAATTTAGCACTCTATTTAATTGTAAAGTCAGATTTTAAGTCACAATTCTGAAAATGACACTTTTAGAAAACTGACATTTTCTTGCACCAAATACTTGGTGCCTGTAACCTAGGTCACATGACTAGGTGTAGGTGGCAGTTGGTCTTTGTGCATTGCTCCCAGACTGTGAGACAAAAGGGAATAGGTTTGAGCAGGATGGACCGTGACTGAATTGATGAGGAGCTGTCACTTACCAGACTTCCCAGACTGCACATCATGAAGGCTCCGCCTGACCATACTCATAAAGCATTCAACACTAGTCCTTTTGAGCCTAGACAAGCTGGTATCAGGGCAGGCAGACAGTCAGGCAGGCAGGCAGGCAGGCAGGAAATTCCAACCTCATCTGGCAGTAGAAACCTTCAGTACCTTCTCCTACCTTAAAGTGGGAACCAGGTATAAATGATTGACCCTCAGACCCAACTCTTCAGTACACCTCTGGACCTGTGGAAGACTCAGAAGGGTGGCTGTGCTGCCCTGCCAGAAGGACTGCTACTCTGTTGCCTTGCTGCCTAACTGAAAGGACTGGACCCGAATTATGATCCCAGGACCACCAGAGTGACTCCAAGGGCTACTTGGCTGGCCTCCTGACCAGAAAAGGTTCCAACCCACCTTAAACCCAGAACCCGCACTCTACTTGCTGTGAATCTTGCCCTTCAAGTGGTGCCACGCCAGTCTTGGACTCTTGAAAGTGGGTCTGAAGGTGTTTTGCCAGCCCAGCTGTGGTACTGTGAGCAGAACTCATGCAGCGTGATGCATCTCTTCGCAGCCACTTCGAAAGTGTCAGAGTGAGACACATCCCCGATGCAGGACCTCTCATCGCAGCCCATGGCTAACTGCCGCTGCACAACACATTCTAAAGGCACGCATTTGCATTGCAAGCCCCTTGATGGTATTCTTGTTGATGAAGCAAAAATTTGCATCGCAGACCTGCAGCTTCTTCAGAATTGCTGGTGCACAAAGCATCTTTGACGTGGTACCATGCAACGTTCCTCAAATGAGAATTTAAGGTACTTTGTCCCTGTATCGCCCTCACACCATCACGTTTGGCCTGCACTTGTGACTTTGTCTTGGTCCAGTGCGACCAGATAAACACAGTTGGCGCTTTGTGATTCTAGTCTCTATTTTCACTTAAATCTTTAAAATTGCATATCTTCAGTTCTACTAATTAGATTTTTGTCATTTTGAGCTCAAATAATTTATCGAAATTTTATTTTGTTCTTAATTGGTGTGGGATTTTTTTGTGTTGTGTTTTCACTTTATTACTATTTGAAACCCTGCATTAATAATTTACACGTTGACTCTAAGTTAAGTCTGACTGCTTTGTGCTAAGCTACCAGAGGGTTAATCACAAGTTCATTAGGGATTTGTTTGTGACTTCATCGTGAAAGAAATTGTGGCTGTTGCTTAAGTTGGGTTTCACCCCTCTTAACTCATCCAAGAATGATATACATGGCAACATTTTCAGAGCTCAGCTTGTGCACAGCCTGTTAGCCAAGCAAGACTCATGGCTTGGCTCTGGCTCGGCATAGCCCATTAATCTGCCTGTGCACCTTCCCCTAATTGCTGCTTGGGCTTCATACAAGGGACCGTCAGTCACTTAAAAACATGATTTGTAAAAGGTAAGGACTTGAAACGTTGAGTCTTGCCCACATGTACCAATTTGACAACTCTACCATCAAGGTTTCTTGTAGGAGAGTTGAAGAAGAGAGCATGCTGGTGATCCCAGGGCAAGGGCTCCAGGCTGTTTTGTTGTATATGACTGTTATCATGAGTTCCCAGGGAGAAATACCAGGCCCAGGTGGAACGGGCAGGGGCCTAGCTTCAGCAGGGGTGTTTAAGGTAAGACACGCCTTCAAAACATTATTGGCTTGGTGATTGTGTGGGGGGCCCTGAGTCGGTTTGCTATGCATGTGTCTGTTTTTCTTGTCATTCTCATTTTAGTAAGAGTTTTAACTTGCTCACTGTTTTAATTGCAATCTTAAATATACATAGTGACTGGTTTATAAAAAGGAAGTAAGTCTGCACCTATAGAAGTACTCCCTAAATTGGTGCTAATTTACTACTTTTTGGAATTCACAAACATTGGCAGTAGTAGGCTTGGAAAGCTACGCCAGTTTCAAGTTTGCTGGCATACTGGCAATCAAACACCGAAAAGGTGATGGGATGAATGCTTTCAGATAGTCTAGATAGGGGCAATTGCTCAGGGTAGCATTCCAGTCCATCTTGTTTTACCACTCTAGACAGAGGCCCAACTAATGCAAATCAGTACTGACCCTGTTCCTCATGGAAACAGTCCATCCCAAACCTTGGTCATATCACCTTTCCACCCCACAGTCCATTCCTTTTCTAGTTAGGACATTTGTGATTCACCCCCCCCCCCCCCCCCCCCAATCTCACTGACTAACCTACACCTTCTGGGAATTACCCCCTTGATGCAGCTGGGGCCAGAGATTTCCCACTTTTGCAAATTCTCATCTTTGAAAGTCTTCATTCTCTGCCTAAACTGCAAAGCTTCGGAACTCTCTGTAGTTAAGAATCTGCAATATTCATAACCCACATTGCACTTCCAAAGACCACATTACCTGCATGAAATATGACCCCTAAAAGATTACTTCTTCAATCTACTCACAGTACATCTCATGAAATCGTGTTGCCTTCAATACACAATCTTAGCCATAATCAAAACATGAAGGCAGGGGTCCTATTGAGGATGTAACTCCCTTCTTACCTTATCAATTAGATGTTACATCATTCTCACAGTACCAAGTACCCAGAGAAGTGCCAGTGCTCCTACTATCACTTACACTATAACATATGCATATATGCACCATTCGCCCTCCTCCTGCCCATATGCAAGTGTTGCCATCACAATCGCAAGAGCAGCTCACAGGAAACATAGTAAACTGCATGCGTCCCTTAAGCACAACATCACAAATTGCATAAAAGTCCTTTATCCTATACACCATTCTTTGACACTTGTTGTATAGGTGGGAAGTTAATGTTCATGTCAATGTGATTAGCGCACATCCCTGGTGCTCATGCATGACAACCAACTCTTAACATCCAAATCACACTCCCCAAAAGGATTTGTAACCATACGTTTACGCCCTGACACACTTTCCTCAGACAAAGTCACATAACTATGTGTCTACAACAGTGGTAGTTACATAAATGACAATTACGTGGACACTGCCCTCTTAATTATAGCATTCTACACACTTTGCACATGTTCCCCCTCTCTGGACCACTTAGCGCGTCATCCTTGTATACCGCACCATGACTCGTGGCACCCTGATTGCTTTGCACATGTAAGAAATAAACTGTTGCTGGGAAATCTGAAGGATCTATGTTACACTTCAATTTTGATTTCACAGCTACAAGGAGAAGTCAGCATAAAAACAAGGGATGCATAGCCATTGTACACTAATGCTCACTCACTGTAAAGCTCACTATAAAGATGTAACACTGGTAATATAATCGTGGTTCCTGTATTCGTAAACTCCGTACTTATAGTAAATAAATATTGGACCCGATTCACAAAGGTAAACTAAGATGAAAGTCTAATTTTACAAATTTCGGTATCACAAAGGGCATTTACGAGTAGTAATGTTAGACTCTTGTTTTGGTTTTAGTTAAACTTAAGACCAAAACCTACGTTTAACTGAGACAAATGTCTAACTTTGCCACTCATAAATGCCCTTTCTTAATACCCAAAGGTGTAAAGTAGACTTTCGTCTCAGTTTACCTTTGTGAATTGGGCTCAATATAAGTGGAAAAGTACAGAGAGGGGTTAGAAGGTTGTCCAGCAAGAAGGTTCTCTAAAGGAAAGTTGCAAGGTTTTTACCTACATAAGACTATACAATACTCACATGGTGGAGACTCATAGACTTGGACAAATGTGCTGCATTAGGTACCTGCTTTTCCTTGGTGTACATCAGGGCTAGGCATTAGAATGACCATTGAAGTAGTCTCCGTGGATGTCATTTAGAGGTCATCAGGAGCCACAGTTGCAACCCTACCTTGCCCCTTTCTACCCCTGGCACTGCCTTTGCGACCCCTGGCCTCAGAGGTGGCAAAACCAGTTCCAAAAACACAGAGGTGTCTCGCATTATCAGAGTCAGGCTCTAACCTTGCTTTCTGTCATTTTTATTACATTAATAGTGAATAATATTTTAATATTTCACTAATAGTATAATAAAAATGGAGCAGCAAGATCTGGACCTTCACTGGCATCTTAGATAAGAAAATAAAATGGTTTAAATGTATGTTGTGTGCATTCAAGAGTTTGAGAGTGAGTTTGGGTGAGAGAGCATGTATATGTGTGAGCATGTATGTTCGCATGTGGGATTGTGGATGTGTGTTAGTGTATCTAAATGAGTGAGTAAATATATGTGGGTCAGAGTGAGTGAGATAGTGCTTATATCATGGGGGAATGAGTGCTCGAGAGTAGGTGTAATTGAATGAGTGTAATTAAGTGCTAATGATAAGTGAATGTAAGTGAGCAAGTGTTATGCTTGCAGATCCGCTGTTGGATCTGGCATGCTTCTTGGCTTATAGAAGCACTTTGGACAAAATATTGGCACTGGAATACTGGAGCAAATACTTTCATATGGAGTACCATCAGCAAAATGCTACTGCTGACACTCTGTAGGTCAATGTTTACATGGAGCATCCATGCAAAAAGGCCTCCCAGAGGAAATACTTGGAATAGTTGCCACCTGTGGCAAATTACTTGTGAGGGCACATTGGAGAAATTCTTGGCTTATGGGTGTGGCAAGGTCATGGGCCTATTCTTGACAAAATGTGGTCCTTAACATATTAGACATACCCGTTGACATAAGGGACCTTCACAGTGCAAAAGAAGCAGTATTAGGAAAATTCTGGCACCAGCACATTGTATGTAATGTTTGGGCAAAAGGAGCCACCATGGCAAAATGTTGGTTCTAGCAATGGAGGTAAGTTTTGACATAAGTGGGCTCCCGTAGGACATTTTAGAAACATAATTGGGTGAAGTCATGGGGACTGTCAGATTTCAACATCTTGGCACACCAGGAAAGGACTTGAACATTTAGTGAGTGTGTTTTTAGGGCCTATGGATTTTTAGCAAATTTATGTGCACATTGTACATGAAACTGCACTGTAAACCCACTTTTTCCAAACTTTTCTCAGGGAAGAGAACCCCTCAACCTTTCTTCTCTCCTAGAAGAATATATAATATTAATTATGCTATTATGTAACTTCAGCAGTGCTAATTATTGTGATGTCATCAGGATTAAGGTTATGTGACATCATTACTTGGGATGATGCAGGGTCAAAGGTCATATAATGTCACTTCCAATATTAAGGCCAAAGGGTTTATGAGCCACTTCCGCTACCCCTAGTATTTTGGTTAATCGATGTCCATGGTGGTCTCCATGCACTAGTGAACCACAAAACATCACATACAGCACCGATAATTAACTGAAGGGTTGTTTCTTTGAAACCAGTGTCCTTTTATCGCTCATGGAATACATCATTTATGTGATTATTTCCATTCTAAGCAGTCCTATTATATTAAATGCGTGCTAAAACCTCTACTCCAACGGTTGACATATTTCTATGTGTTTAGTTAAATGATTATACATATGTCTCTACGACTGTGTGCCTGAGCTTTGAGACTACCTGATAAAGCCAGGTAGGGTTAGTTTCTTAGTAGCAAGCTCATGCTGAACCGAATTTTGGCTTTTTGGCATAAAAAACCTGTGACCTAAAAGTGTCCCTCATCACCTGTTTTAGACATATCTACGAGACTGTAAGGCCCAGTGACGACTGATATAAATGTCCAGGCCTTGAGCTGGCTCCTATGTTTTGGTGGCAGTGAGGAAATGAGCAGAGTATTTTTGGTCCTTTTCAAAGCTTGTAAAGAAGAGAAAGTTAGGTTTTGGGACTGCTGGGTAGGCGGCTCCCTGAAAGACCTCATTTAAAAGATTCAACAGATTATGAGAAAAAGAAAAAAAAGGGATTAGCTGGAAGCAGCTCACTTTTTATTATAATAAGGAGGCATTAAAAGCATATATCTGAGCAGAAAACATATACTGACATCACATATACTCTGACAACTTCACAGTAATGTAACAGGCAGGAACAAATCTCCCAAATCTTTGGCACAGTTTCTTCCACTAATCAGTTTAAATATGTTGAGACTATCTGAAAACTTTCCTGTTGGAAATTTAGAGGATGGCTTATACATCACGATGGCCTGAATCATTGTGTAAATGTAACTGTGTCCTGCTGCTCCTGCCTACTAATAAAGAGGCTGGAATGTAGATAGGCAGGTTCCAGCAAGAACAGCTAAGAACAGAATATACCATGGTCATGATGTTCTGCAATCTAATCGAACATACAAATTATTGTCTATGCTCATGGAGAATACAACTCATTTAGGAACAGGACAATCACTGTGCCACTTTATGTCATGCTTTTAATGAACATTACAAGGGTGGTTCAGACAACAGAAATATGTTATATGTGGGGAAAGCTTACAAATTGTCACAGAATATTGGCTGACTAGCCATGATTGGGAGCTATGCCCCATAATGTTTGGTCGAACCATGAGGAAGGGGCATATAAATTGACAGGAACAGATGTGATGGGTGTGATATAGGAACTGAGACATATTGGTATAACAATGCAGTGTCCTGGATGTTGACTCAATGGGGACTCAAAACCAGGATAGCACAATGGGCAATCTATTGACAGTCGCCAGGTACCGTCAAACTATTTTGTTTATGCTATCAGGGTGGAGCCATAATGTAGTCTTCTGACTTTCAAAAATAAGTGTGAAACAATGCAAAAATAGGCATAGTAATATTGTATATCAGAATGACCCCAAAACAGGAGAGATCAGCACCATCAAAGGGTATCTTATGATGCAAAAATATCTACATATTAATTTTGAGAGCTCCATCAAGAATAGGGGCATTTAAATTAAATTTGCAGTTTGTGCAGATGTTAGAATATTGAGTTGTGCTAAATTTAACAACCCCCGGCAATTACCAGGTGCAATACAGTCTGAACCCTTCATTAAATTTCAGCAAGTCAAACGTGTGAAGGTGAATATATTAACAGGGGAGGACATAGCAAAGGTGCATGTGTTAGTTTCGGTCATAGTGGCAAATTGAGTTTATAGTGCCCAAAGTGAAAATACAGCGGACTGCTGATGTTTTACACCCCTATGACTATTTCTAGATGGTACTGCTACTTACAAGTTAAGAGATCAAGATCCACATAGAAAAATGAGACTCTGCATTCATAAAGATACTACTTGTAAAATACCTTTGTGAATTGCAAAGAATTTTAAATTTATAGAAAAGTGTAAGTTTACCTTTGTGAATAAGGCCCCATGTGTTTTGGAGAGATTTGTTGGAGTTGGTTATTATCTTCAACACATATGTGAGGTCCACTCTACTGCACCAAACCTGACAATCATCCCACAGAAGCCCGCCAACTGCACTGGCATTTGTAGCCAAGAAAAGAACAAGATAAACCATGTAGAAATTCTGATTAGCAAGCAGAACCTGTCCGGTCTCAGCTTGAACTAAAGTGTCTTCTATTAACATTTAGGTCGACTTTGTATTTGGCACTGGACCAACTCTTACCTCTAAAGATAGTGCCTTTTCTTGTCCTGCTATGGAATGATTATCCTTTGTCATTCACGTATCAGCAATGCTTTGCTTCATTTAGTAGCAAACTGTAGGCCAAGCTGAAAAACAGAGAAACATATTACCATGAGTTACCATTTAAACTATAGATATGTTGTAAAACACACAAACCATACTTGCAACAGTTTCATAACAAGTAAATTTAATCAACTATACCTCTTTTTCGGTCTGGCCTTCACGAGTCACACTATTGTTGTTCAAAAATACTCCTGCATTATGCACATATACATGGGAGCTTTTGGTCAGTGGGTATACTTAATTGGCCCATTACATTTTCATTCACATTTTGCTTCCGACTACCATGTCATATAACATGGTGATATGGGACAGCCAGCTTTTTTCTTTGGCTCTATCCTCCTTGAATTTTTTCAAAGGCTGCTTTTTTATTTAATTTTTGTATTTGCTTTAATTACCATCTATTCATTTTGCCTGCAATTCGGGTGTCCACTTAGATGCTGATATATTTCACATCTGTTTTTTGAAAGTTGTTATATATATCCTTTAAGTGGCATTGTAATTTTGTAGCTGCCTGATATTAGAATTTTTAGTAAGATGGTGATTTACTTTTATCTGCTTCACAAATAATAATAATAATTAAAGGCCAGGGGGAACTGAAAGCCTTACTGTTTAAAAAACATGACTAGTGAGACAGCAGCATGCATTTTTATTTTTAACATTTTTGTGGCAAGCTTATGGCAGCAACTCGTAAGCGGCAACATATTTTCTTTTCCTTTTTCTTTTTGTGACACGTTTTCAATGAAAAATAAAAAATATACATTGCAACAGCTTGTCACGGTCAGACCTACTAGGTTTGCCAATGCCTTTTCTACGTTTTTTTCCAACTGATATTGTGAGACATTGCTATTACAGACAGAAGCAGCAAATGAAATATGAGGTCCATATGAAACTATTCCTATTATCTATGAACCATTAAGAATC
This sequence comes from Triturus cristatus, assembly GCF_964204655.1. Lineage (NCBI taxonomy): Eukaryota > Metazoa > Chordata > Amphibia > Caudata > Salamandridae > Triturus > Triturus cristatus. The sequence continues at coordinate 608,514,175 of NC_140591.1, read as the reverse complement.
TTTGAGAGGGACCACAAAGCATTTTTCACTAGTTCTAGTACATCTCCATGGTGGTAAGTAATGCAGTGCTTGGTGCAAACAGCTTTTACTACCATCTCATGAAAGCATACATATAGAAGTAGTAACATGCAGCAAGAATATTTGTACATGTGAGTTATGTTGCATTTTGTTGTGATGGTGGTGTGTTGCTTTTTGTGCTGTTGTGATTTTGGGCAGCATTGATGCATTGTGTTGAGGTTGTGAGGTACTTTGTTGGTTGTGGTTTGCTGTTTTTAGACTGCTCTGTTGGGTTTTACTCTGTTATGGTTTGATTGCATTGTCATTTTGCTTTGCGCTATTGTTATTGTGTTTTGTTGTTTACTTTCAATATGTAAACATGCTGCTACATTCCCAACCAGAAGCATCACATTCCTTTAATGTTCCAGTGAAAAACAACCATTTACTGGCTGTTATACTACTTAACAAGCCAGTTAGTGTATTACTATGGCAGAAACACATCTTAAATTAGCACTTCAAGTGTTCACTTTATGTGCTATTGATCCAGATCAGGGTATACAAATCTTACTTACTACCACGGATAGAGTAAATCCACAGTTACACGCACATACACTCACCATACACTTGGGCCCATTTTACTAACATACACTCAATTACTCTATTACCACTAAACCTGTGGAAAGAAGACCCTTCTAAACACCCTGCATCTGCACCAAGGTCGATAAGACCTAAATGGAACTGTCTTGAGTCATGATTTAAACAATAATCAAAATAGAGTACTCAATAATTGACAAGAAATAAACACCAACACTGTATTTAAAAATTATGGTACTTTATCTAAAATTAGTCAAAGGAAATAAATCAAGGCAAATCATTATTCTCATAATTACCTATTCTAGCTAAATGTCAAAACGGGTCAGGACAGGTCTCTCAGTAGAAGTCTCCCGAGTCTCCGTCCTTTCAGCAACGATCCTCACCAACGCAGTTTTGGGAAGAAGTGGCATAGATGGCAAAACGCAATGACGCAGACCCTCTCTAGTCTAGCATATTTATAATAAATTTAACAAAAGAAAGCAACATAAAATGTTTTAGATATCCGCTGAACTGCTGAGCAGAGCGAGCAGGAAAGGATGTAGCATCGCTACATTTGGAAAATCTCCGCTCAGAAAAATCACAAAAATAAAAAGACGGAAGAGAAGACTCGAATTTAAAATGTTTCTTTTTCACATCCGCATTTCCTCGGAACCAGCATTGTGATCACATAGTTCATTTTGGCTCCCTTGTCCTCCAAGGTTACTCAGATGCTTTTGGATGCTTGCCCAGAGCTGCTGTCCTCAAGGAAAATTTCTAAACCAGGCGAAGACTGTGGTCAGATGACTTTCGACCATGTTCAGCAAGGCCTTCTCATCGAAATTCAGTTACTCGAGCCCAGGCTGCAAACGGCAGCCATTTTATATTAGGCCAAAACGGACCATCTTAATTAAAAGAGACAAAAACAACGTTACCACTGCAAAGTGATTAAACAGTGTTAACCCCACTAATACCCTTATGTGTATGTAATTATCTAGCCTTTGCAACACAGAAAAGCATTAGTACACGACAATTCAAAAGCATTTTATGCTTTAAAATAAACAGCACACAGCAACATTTATTTAATAAACATGCACATTATTAGTAAGCACACGAACGCATTCCCACGTGTCGTTTCTCTTGTTAATTCGTATTGGTTAGTCAGAACATTTACACAAAACAAATAATTAGTAATTATGAATTAATATGTTTTAATTATAACAAATAAACAAACCGAAGCTTCAAAACCCGATACATTTTCAACAGAAAACTCTGCTCCAGCAATCCCCCCTTTGGTGATTTTATCACCAAATAAACAACCCAAAAAAAAATAAAAATTTAGTAAAATTTAGTCCCAATTTTTAGGAGAAACTGGAAATGTCTTTTTCTTTTACACAACACTAGACACCAGACTCCCTTTCATCATCCCTCTTTGTTTCCAGATAAACACTCTCCCTCAATTCTTCTAATTCTATTTCTTGTGGTTCTCTTTTCAACCTTTTATTTCTCTTTTCATTATTTCTTTTAATTCATTTCTTTTTCCCTCCCCTGTTTTTACAACACACACACACCAATCTTAGTATCAATAAAGCAACAATTATACAAGTCAAAGGAAACAATATCTTACCTATAATAGTACTACCTATTTTTGCAATAAAATTCTTAACAGCAACTATTTTATTAGCTATTTTAGTCCAAATACTCTCAGCTTCTAGTGGTACTAATTCTTCATGCAAATCAGTAATATTTTTGATATAGACCTTCAGGTCTTTGCTTTCGTCAGGAATGTAAGTGCAACAATGTTGAACTTTCAGCATTCCACAAACTCCACCCTCCTTAGCTAATAGAATATCAAGGGCAAGTCGATTTTGCATAGACATGGCACGTACGGCAATCAATTCCGTATTCACCAAAAGAAACCCTCCAGCGGTATTTGTCGATAAGCGATCAACCACTGTCGACAGTTTCTGAATTCCATAAGCATTCAAAGAAATTCACACTGCTGGAATTAATGCTCCAAAAATGTCACCCACTATTTCTGACCAAGTTTCTCTCTTAAAACGTGTTAGTAAATTAATATGTTCTACATCTTCTATTCTATCTATATGAAAAATCTTTGGAAAGACCAGGCCCACATAACACGTGCCATACCAATGGTCAGGCAACTTGTAATAAGCCTTGTTCCCACAAACATAATACACTCCTGGGAAAACTGGATCTTCTCCACCTCTAAAACCCCATCCTGTTGCAATGAAGTATGTATCATGACACTTACTAGTCCCAACAAAATATGTATCATATTGGGATTTCCTTCTTGTAATGCACAGCTTACCCTTCTGTGGTGCATCTAAAGCTAAAGTTGGACTAGCTCCATTTCTCAATTCTTTCCCCATCTCAATGTCCCAAATTGTCTCACTCACTTTATATTTCCCTGCCTTTTCATGCATGCTCATTCTCCTTTCCTCTACCATGTTCAGGAAAGCTTTCTCCTCTTCTTTCAGACTGCAAGTTAAATTATTCTTAAAAATGTAATCTAATGTTAATTCTTCTTTCTCAATAAAAATTTCACCAAAAATGTTAGCTTCTTTAGCTGGATTCAGCTTTTTGTTCATAGGCAAGTGCCCAAAAATACTATCTTTGTTAGACATCTCATAATCTATTTTCCCTAACAAATAAAAAACACTACTTAATACACTACATGAAATTCCATACGTAGCTGGTAAATGGTGATAAGTAACACCCTCTGAAACGGATGCAGGTAACTGCATACATACGTAGCAATCCCTAACTTCCATTGTCTTCACATATTCGTATAACAATTTTGAAAAAACATTACTAGAAAAATCATTAATTGACCTATCTTTATGTATGTAAGTATTACTAATTCTAGTTGGAACTATTCTTTGTGAACTCTTCTCTACATCAGTCACATTTTCTTTGTGTATCTCAAATGTACCTATTGTAACTCTAAAAGTAACTAATAAAGCTAATACACCCCATAGTAGCATTAATAATGTAGTACAGCAACAGCACATTCTACAACATCTTTTCAAAAAGGCACATCTACTTTGGATATTCTATATGTTAGCCATTTTACTACTTTGACCTTGTCTTTTGACTTAGCCTCTACTACTCCACTACTGAAATTTCTTGAACTCTGGATTTTTCCAAACAATTAATTTTCAGACTTTCTTTTTTTCACTTTTCTCCAAGTGATTTCTTCTGTTCACTCAATCCAAGTGAATTCTTCTATTCACTCAATTTGGGTACTTGTCATTCTTCACTTCAACTTCTTCGACATCAAATTGTATTAGATCTCCATCAAAATCCTCAGTATCCGACTTTTCTCCAATGTCAGTCAAGATTACTTTCAGGATTTCACCTGTACCTTCCTCAACCACTTCACGTATGGCCTCCTCTGGATTTCCCTGACTTTCTGCCTCTTCACCTTCAGACAGTGCCACGTACGTCCATTCCGGCGACCTATACTTCTGGTTAGGTTTTCTTATCCTCTTGATTTCCTCCGGTTCCTTTGAGTCTTTTCTTTTTTCACCTTTTGCTGGATTCTGACTCGATACCTCATTCACTTGTTCAGCTTTCGAAGTATTTGCTCTTATCAGTCTGTATCTCAGCTTCTTTATTCTGTTGTTAGGCCAAAGATCTCCTCTTATAACCTTTTTCGGCCTTATTTCTCTATTATTTCTTTCTCCAATCCAAGTTCTTTTTCTCAAAACTCGACCCTCTGATTTCTCATTTTCACTTTCATCCGATTCTGTTTCAAATGCCTCTTGTTCTTCAGCAGTTTTCTTTCGCTCCACAGTCTTTTTCACCACTGTTTGAGACTTCCCTATTTCTGTCCCTCCTCGGGTCTCCGACACGCAATCTTCTTGCTGTCTACTTGTCCCTTCACCTAGCTTGTCAAGAATGTTCCCTACACCTCCTCGGGGGTCTTCCGCAATCTGTCCCTCTCTATCTTCTTCTGACCCTACTTCTTCAGGTATAATCTCAAGTGGTTCTTCAATCTCAATCTCCTCTTCTGTTTCAGGAGTAGTCTCTTTGGAATTGCTCTTTTCTCTTCTTTTTCCTTCACTGCTTTTCGGAACTTCAGGCTCTCTTACAGAATCTGATCTCCTTTCTGAGACTCTCAATGGTTCTCTTGAAGCCTTTTCTGCTTCTTTCCTCACTGGTTCTGTATCTTCATCATCACTGGAATCTGACTCTTCAAAGTACTCCTTACCAGTCCCATCCTTTGGGTTTGGAACTCTCAGAGTATGACTTGCATGTACCCAGTTTTTTACACCAGCACACTTCACTGCAGTTGTCGTAGTCAGAATGACTTGTCTCGGCCTTCCCCACCTTGGAACCAAGCAATTTCTTCTTCTGTGTACTTTAATCCTCACCCAGTCCCCTGGACTCAGATCATGAGCTTGCTTCTTCTCAAGTGTGGTAGCTTCTTCTCCAATCTGATGAAACACAGAATGAACTGCGTCAGCCAGGCCTTTACAGTAATCCAAAATCATGTCATCAGTTATTGTCATCAATTTATTGACAGGTACATATGCATGACGCATTGCACGTCCCATTAGAATTTCGTGTGGACTTAAACCAGTAGTTCTATCTGGAGTAGATCTAATAGTCATTAGCACTAGAGGCAAGACATCAGGCCATTTCATTCCAGTGGCTAAACACATCTTACCAATCCTGTTCTTGATTGTGCCATTCATCTGCTCAACCACACCAGAAGCCTCTGGTCTGTAAGCACAATGTAGCTTCTGCTGTATGCCCAATGCTTCACAAATCAAACTCATGAGCTCATTATAGAAGTGTCCACCTCTATCAGACTCAATTGTCACTGGAAACCCGTACCTAGGAATCAGCTCTCTTAACAGTAACTTTGCCACTGTTATTCCATCATTTCTCCTAGTCGGATAGGCCTCCACCCATCTTGAAAACAAACAGACTACCACTAGTACATACCTTAGTCTGTTCACTTGGGGCATTTCAATGAAATCAATCTGCATTCTCGTGAAAGGACAACCTTCTCTGCCTATCGTTCCCAGACTCACCACTGTCTTTTTCCCAGTGTTAAATTGCTGGCAAATCAAACATCTTTGACAGATGCTCTCTGCAATTGTCCTGAACTTTGCATTGTACCAAGTCTGCTTAAAAGACCTGATCATCGCATCCCTTCCCAAATGTCCCTGACCATGATACATCCTTGCCATTGTCGACAACATCGAATTTGGCATGACTGGTCTGCCATCTCTATAGACCCAAACATGGTCTGTTTCTCTTGGGGCACATCCTGCCTTGATCCAGTCTTTCTTTTCTTCCTTTCCTGCCTCATCCTGCAACTGTTTCACTTCATCCCACGTTTCTGGGACATTAGTAAACATCACAGAACAAAAAGACATTTCACCTTCTCGTTCCCGATTAATTGATTGGTTGTTCTTCGCACAATACTGAGCAATGTCATTTGCATATCTATTGCCAACAGTTACAAAATCATCTCCTTGTCCATGAGCAGCACATTTCACAACTGCTAATTCTTTAGGCAGCTGTATTGCCTCAAGTAATTTCCCAATCACTTCAGCATTCTTTATTGGAGTCCCACTCGACGTCAAGAAACCTCTCTGCAGACAAAGCTGGCCAAAATCATGCACAACTCCAAATCCATACTGACTATCAGTCATCACAGTCACTCTCAGATCTTTCCCAATTTCACAAGCTTTTGTCAATGCCACCAATTCAGCAACTTGTGCAGATTTCACTCCTTTCAATGATGATGCTTCCAATACTTCTGAAACCTTGCACACTCCATATGCTGCACACAGCACACCCTCATCATTCCTCAGACATGATCCATCCACAAACAACACATGATCACTCTCAAGCAAGGGAAGATCCCTTATGTCTGGTCTCGGTTTTGTACAGTAATCCAACACATCCAAACAATCGTGATCATCTTCTGTCTTCACTCCCACATTTTCAATATCTGGCAACAATGTCGCTGGATTCACATTCACACATCTCTCAAGAGTCACATTTGATGCTCCCAAAATGACTTTCTCATATTTAGTCAGCCGACTATGTGACATGTACTGAGTTCTGCTTCTTGTCAAAAGAATTGCCACATTATGAGGTACGAATACCCTTACAGGATATCCCATTATGATTCCCTCACTCTGTTCCAGACTTCTGCATGTTGCAGCCACAGATTTCAGACAACCTGGTAAACCCACAGCTACAGGGTCAAGTGTCGATGAGAAGTACGCAATAGGCTTTCTCAGTAGTCCATGTTTCTGGATTAACACTGAAAGTGCACAACCATTTCTCTCACTGCAGTACAATTCAAACTCTTTTTCATAGTCTGGCATACCCAAAGCAGGTGCTTCACACATTCTGCTCTTCAGCTCCTCAAATGCTGCCATTTGTTCTCCATCTAGTTCCAATGGGTCTGTCATCTCACTTTTTGTCAGTTTAATCAGTGGCTTTGCTATCAGCGAAAAATTAATTATCCACTGACGACAATAACCCACCATACCCAGGAACATTCTCACTTCTCTCTGGGTCTTTGGGGCTTTCATTTCTCTGATGATTTTGATCCTGTCATCAGTCACCTTTCTCAGACCTTTTTCAATATTGTGTCCAAGATAATGCACCTCTTTCTTGCAAAATTGCAATTTGGCTGGAGATACCTTTAACCCTCCATCTGCCAGATGATTCAGTAAAGCTATGGTATCTACTTCACAAGCTTCACGTGTCTTTGATGCCACAAGTAGGTCATCAATATACTGCACTAGTACTGAGTTTTCAGGCATGATCAAACTCTCCAATGACTTTTTCAATAACTGATTGAATATCGAAGGACTCTCTGTATACCCCTGTGGGATACGACACCATGCTAAAATACGCTGGCCAAACCTAAATGCAAAAATCGGCTGGCTGTCATGATGCAATGGAATTGAAAAGAAAGCATGACACAAATCAATCACTGTGTACCACTCAGCATCATGTGGAATCTGATACAAAATCACTGACGGATTTGGCACAATAGGACAACATGCCACCACAATTTGGTTAACTTTTCTCAAATCTTGTACAATCCTGAATTTCCCATTAGGCTTCTTTAGCTCCATTATCGGTGAGTTACATGGGCTACTCAGTAGTTCTCTCAAAACTCCTTGCTGAATAATTTTCTCAATTATAGGAGTTATTCCTTCAATTATTTCTGGTGTCATTTTGTACTGAGGAATGTTAGGATAAGTAATTCCTTCTTTCACTGAAATTTTCACAGGATCTACATTATTCATCAATCCCCCATCCTCTTCAGTAAAATCCCAAACTGTCCTTTTCACTGTGTCTCTCAACTCTTGAGGCAAATCCTCCGGATCAAACACAGCAAATGTACCAACCATTTCACTCTCTCTATTTCCTAGAGTCATTCGGTACAAAACATCCTCATCTGGTGTTTCAAAAGCTATTCCATCCGGTGTACAAAAAATTGTAAAGTTCATCTTACAAAGCAGATCCCTGCCTAACAAGTTCACTGGACTAGTGTCACAGACAATAAATCTGTGCATGTCTGAAAATTTCCCTATTTGTACTCTTACTGGTTCAGTAAGACGTGTCCTGATTTGTGTATTTGCTACACCAACTACTTGGATTGCTTCATCCGAGAGAGGAAGATTTCTAATATCTGCTGACCTGACAGTTGATCTTGTCGCACCTGTGTCTACTAAAAAAGTAACACTTTCTTCATTTATTTTCCCATCTACAAATGGTCCTGCCTGGTCTCTTTCTAGAGTCACACCAAGTATGCACTCTTCCTTCTCTCTTCGGCACCGTCAATAATCACCCTCAGACTCACTCCCTTCATTCTTTAACAAGTACTGTTGTACCTGGTTAGAACGCCTTTGTTTGTCTACCTGCTCATCATTGTAGAATCCTGAATCCTGATTGTACTTTTGTGACCCTTTATTCTGCGGCAAGGGCGGTTTTGGCTCTTGACTCTGCTGTCTCACAACAGAAGGTTGTTGCTGCTGTCGATTATTCCCTTCGTTCTGCACCTGTTGATTTAAGGGTTTACCCTCATTATTCACTAATGGTGGATTTGTACATTCAGATCTCCAATGTCCCAGTTGGCCACAGTTGTGACATGGGAACTTTGTTTTCGCTTCCTCAAGATTTCCCTTTCCTTTCCCTGCATACCTAGGTCTATTTCCTGCATTATTTCCTGGATTATTTGCCTGTTCCACCAACTGTGCTTCCTGTCTTTCCGCAACTTTCACTTGTGCCCACATTGCTTTCTCTTTCAGCTTTCTTTGTTTTGCTTCAATTTCATCACTGAAGTATTTTGCATGTCTCAGAATCTCATCTATTTTCTTACTCTGCCAATCCACTGTATGCTCACGAATTCTCTCACCAATTTCAGGTCTCAGGCCATATACAAATCTGTAAACAAAATGACTCAAATCTTTGTCACCCAGGTGCTCATCTCCACTGAATTGTTTAAAAGCCAGTATCAGCCTCTCGTAAGAAGCATGAACTGATTCTTTTGCTTCCTGATGTGTTCGATCTATCTTAATCCAGTCTGTTTCTTTGGGAGGAACTTTACTTTTCAGGTATACCATCACCTGATCATATGTTCTCATTACCTCTGGATCTGGTGCTCCTGTTCTCTGATCTCTTGGATATTCCTCAGTAGGCCAACTCACAACTATTTTACACTCAGTCCACAAGTCTGCTGGAACAATTATATCAAACAGACTATTCAGGTCAACCCACAGCACTTTTGACAATTTCACAAACCTATCTACCTGCCTATACCACTCGACGGGCTTTTCTCTCAATCGAGGGAAATCATTCATAAATGATAAAATATCCTGTCTGGTCCATGGAACATGTACATATCCTCCTCCAGGTATTTCTCTCATAGGATAAGTATCCACTGTTTTCTCTTTTTCTCTCACAGGAAATGCTGAATAAGTCCTATCTCCTGATTCTTCCCTTTTCTTGTACCACCTATCCTTCCACTTTTCTACATCACCCCATCTTCGCAACAATGCGACTATTTCCTTAATCTGTCCTGTTCTACCAGCACCATTCAGATTTTCAATGTCCTTGTCCGTGAAATCCATCCTGTAAGACTTCTGCAAAGCTTTCACCTTATCAAAGTCAACTCCCTGTTCATTTGCTATTGCTCTCAACCTGTCATGTGTATTTCTAGCTCTCCAGGTGATATTCTTGCACATAAACAACAACTCACCATCATGATGATTTTTGAGAATTTCTGTAGGAATTGTCCCTGCAACAAGCTCCTCTAATTCTACACGTAACTTAGCCACATCAATTGCCTGTGAATCTTTATCCCTCTTTTGAAGAACTTTCATCCATTCATTCAAATCTTCAGCTGTTATTTCAGTAGATTTTCTCACTGGAACCACTTTCTTCTGCGGTTCTAAAATCGGCATTCCTGAACAACTAGCTTCACTAGCATCCAATCCTTCACTACATGTGTCATGTCTGGATTGTCTCAAATCATCATTTTCTATCCTTTTTCCTGAATCTCCTGAAGGACCAGCCAAACTTGTTATTTTATTCCCAACATATGGAATCACCAAACCATTTTCACCTATCCTCTGTTTATCAAAGACAGGCATAACTGGACCTATTGTTACAGGCACCGTAACAGCTTCCAGATTCTTCGTCAGCTCTCTGATCTTTTCAGTCAGCTCCGATGTCGTTCTGGCTAATTCTCTCGTATTCTCGTCACCACATCTTTTCTCTCTCTCCTTTTCCCTGAAAGGATTACCACTTCTTAACTCAGGTGTCACAATTTCTGTCTCAATAATATGCAATGTATCTCTTATCGGAGAAACAACTGGTGTGCTCTCTTCTGGTTCTGGTCTATATGGAGGTGGTCTCTTGTAAATCATGTCATTCAAGACCTCATCCTCATATTCATTAACTCCATATCTTTTCACTTCTGCCTCAGGAACCCTTTCTTCAATTGTTCTCATAGGATATAATCCCTCTGTCATACTAGCATCCCGCCATCTCTTCATTCGATCATGATGAGTTTCACGATCATGTCTCCTTCCAAAGTATCTGTAACTCCCTCCAAACCTCTGCTTTTCTCGCTCATGTACTTCCTCTTCCCATTCCACCAGAGCCTCAAACTGTGTCGGCCTTGGTCTTGGGTCAAGACACAACATCTTTTCTCGTAAATTTTTCAACACGGCCAGATTAAATGAACCATGTTCTGGGAATGCTAGGACACCATCTTCTTTAGTATACCTAACCCAATTCTCCAACCATATACAGGTATGAAACCCATATTTAGCAGCCATGAAGGATGCAGGCGTTTTCGATGGAGGTAACAATTCACCCTCTCTTGTTTTAACATCTTTATCCTTGTCAAACCACTTTTTGATTTTTCCGAACAAAGTTTTTTTCTTTTTCTCTTCTTGGTAATACATTTTAACGTTTACCAAACCTTTCTAATCCCTTCCGTATCACAATTGAACAGTACGATATTTTGTCCAATAACAGCGCGACTCACACTAACGCACCAATCCTGGAGCGTCTACGTCACAAAATCCCTTCCAATCCTTGCGCGGCTCACACCAACACACCAATCCTAGCGCGAGCACTGTACTGATCTAATATCCAATCAGAGCGCGGTCTGTTTGACGTCAGCAGTCGCTGCAGTCTCTCTTGCTCCTGTCTCCTGTCACTCGTCTACCCCTCCTTTACAAAACTTCTCAGTAGACTTCGTGTCAATTCTACAAAATCTATTAGTTACAACATATAAACATCTCCATTGTCTGCTTCGCTAACCATAGAATAGTAAAGAAAATCTATTTCACAAGAATCCCGTCCTTCACTCACTTCTGTTTCAGTACGGAATTAATACTTTAGTTGACACAGTAGCACATCCCTCTACTCTGACCTTCTAACATGTATTCATTAACTGTTTCCTCTAGGACTGCTCCAAAGAGTATTACAATCAACTAAATACTCATACATTCACGCACATTCATACAAGAAAATATAGTACATACACACAGAATCCTGCTTTCCCGAGAACAGCGAACAATCTGCCCTACTACAGAATTATAACACACGTTAACCAAGCAGCTTACCTCTGCTCAGTCCTTCAAACAAGCTCAGAGAATACCTATTACTTCTCCCGCAATAAGCTTTAACGGTGAACCTTACGGATCCCTGGGACTTAAGACCAGAGTTTCACAGATAACCTTCGCTACCATACAAACTCCTTATATACCAGAAATATATCCCTAATAGTAACACACGACGATGTCACTGATTCCGAACCCAGACAATGTGACGCGCAACTTCAATTGTCACACGTTTTTCCTGCATACATACAGGACCAACAATCCCGTCTTTCCCGAGAGCAGCACACACTCTGCCCTACTACGGAACTGCTACCAGCTCCCAAGTTCCAGAAGTACTACATAAAACTCAACATAACGACTCCAACATATAGTATTAGTACATATACCAACATCAATCAATAATCAATAATCAAAAAGCCAATATACAAGCAATCTAATCAAATCAAGACAATCTCCATAACCATCCTCTGCTACCAGGAAATTGATCCAGATCAGGGTATACAAATCTTACTTACTTCCACGGATAGAGTAAATCCACAGTTACACGCACATACACTCACCATACACTTGGGCCCATTTTACTAACATACACTCAATTACTCTATTACCACTAAACCTGTGGAAAGAAAACCCTTCTAAACACCCTGCATCTGCACCAAGGTCGATAAGACCTAAATGGAACTGTCTTGAGTCATGATTTAAACAACAATCTAAATAACAATAATCAAAATAGAGTACTCAATAATTGACAAGAAATAAACACCAACACTGTATTTAAAAATGATGGTACTTTATCTAAAATTAGTCAAAGGAAATAAATCAAGGCAAATCATTATTCTCATAATTACCTATTCTAGCTAAATGTCAAAACGGGTCAGGACAGGTCTCTCAGTAGAAGTCTCCCGAGTCTCCGTCCTTTCAGCAACGATCCTCACCAACGCAGTTTTGGGAAGAAGTGGCATAGATGGCAAAATGCAATGACGCAGACCCTCTCTAGTCTAGCATATTTATAATAAATTTAACAAAAGAAAGCAACATAAAATGTTTTAGATATCCGCTGAACTGCTGAGCAGAGCGAGCAGGAAAGGATGTAGCATCGCTACATTTGGAAAATCTCCGCTCAGAAAAATCACAAAAATAAAAAGACGGAAGAGAAGACTCGAATTTAAAATGTTTCTTTTTCACATCCGCATTTCCACGGTACAAGCATTGTGATCACATAGTTCATTTTGGCTCCCTTGTCCTCCAAGGTTACTCAGATGCTTTTGGATGCTTGCCCAGAGCTGCTGTCCTCACGGAAAATTTCTAAACCAGGCGAAGACTGTGGTCAGATGACTTTCGACCATGTTCAGCAAGGCCTTCTCATCGAAATTCAGTTACTCGAGCCCAGGCTGCAAACGGCAGCCATTTTATATTAGGCCAAAACGGACCATCTTAATTAAAAGAGACAAAAACAACGTTACCACAGCATAGTGATTAAACAGTGTTAACCCCACTAATACCCTTATGTGTATGTAATTATCTAGCCTTTGCAACACATAAAAGCATTAGTACACGACAATTCAAAAGCATTTTATGCTTTAAAATAAACAGCACACAGCAACATTTATTTAATAAACATGCACATTATTAGTAAGCACACGAACGCATTCCCACGTGTCGTTTCTCTTGTTAATTCATATTGGTTAGTCAGAACATTTACACAAAACAAATAATTAGTAATTATGAATTAATATTTTTTAATTATCACAAATAAACAAACCGAAGCTTCAAAACCCGATACATTTTCAACAGAAAACTCTGCTCCAGCACTATCGCCTGTGTTGTGAAAACAAATGTTATAGTTTACTGGGTATTGTTTTGGCTCAACAAAGGACACATTTCTCATATCAAATTTGTCATTGTTTATTGACTGTAAATGAATAAGGATAAAAAATGATACAGCCTCTCACCACCTGATTCAGTAGTTTGGCACATACACATGTAAGAATTGCTCTAAAAGCTTTTTCCACAAGAACTGCACTGTCCTTGGATCTCTTCATCCCAATACACATCAACCCTTCAAGGTATTTGCAAATGTTCAAGCTTTCTCAGACTGCTCCAAATTTTCTTTCAAATGCCAAGATCTGTGATGTGGACATACTGCAAATAACCGAAAATACAGTGCCCCACCTATGTTGCAGAGGCATTGGTTACCTCGTTTACAATATGGTTTTAGTCTAGTATCCTGGATTTAGTACAAGAAAAATGACACAACAAACGTATTCACAGTCTTTTCTGAAGAGAAGTCCACACCAGATCTCACCTGATATGGTTGGACTGACTGCAATAACCAATGTAAGTGTTTGTCTATGACATGTTATGGTAAACTAGGCTGCATTATATTATACTATGCTATGTGTAGGAAATCCACCTTTTCTGCATGATCACCCCAGATTTTTAAACTTTTTGGAGCCTATTTTTGCTGGACTTAGAACTCTGTGCAACGCTTCCCCTGCTAAACAGGAGTAACATGCCTGTGTTCAAACTTTAAACGTGGTTATATTGACTTTCCCCTGACTGAAGTATATAACAGCCTAGTATATGTTGCAGAGATTGCACCTAAGATATGGATGTTAAATAACACCTGTGGACTTCAGTACCTATTGTACTATTCACACAGTGGATCTATAAAACATGGTTTGAAGCCTACCACGTTTGGCCTGACTGTAACAGCCTAAAACACTGCTGTATAATCTGTCACAAAAACTCTGTTTGTCAGATGGCAAATCTTGGTTTTAAATATTAATGGGTTATCCCTAAGTAAACCTTGTTAACCACAAGGTAAGTTTCCTGATATTTAGAAGTGGAAATGTGCAAAAGACAAATAGGCATGTTCGTCCACTGACTGGGCCCCAAAACCTTTTTTCACCGGTAGGGCTTTAGCTAAATCATAGAAAATGTCAAAGTAAAGATTATGAAGTTTAATCTCTTAACGTTTAATGGTAAACAGCGGCAAAAGTAATTAAAAAACTTGTTTAATATTTATTTATAATCCAATTTAACGGTAAAGTCCTTTTTTTATTTTTATTTTGGAGTAAGGTGCACTCGGGATTGTTAGCAGCAAGGGAAAAAGGTACTGCTGCATAAGTGGGCAGGCAAACATTTGGAGTTTCCATGCCGTAGCTTTGAGGAAAACCAAATGGCTTGAATGCTTAATTTATTCTAATTCGTTGGTAATTCCTCAGGGCCACATTCCAGCCCATATTTCTTGCCCTAGATGCCATTGTAGATAGATACCAGACATATTCAAAGCAGCCGTGTCACAGCTACAGTAGAAAAAGTGCAGTTATAACTGCCAAGTCAGGTCTCCTTCATATGATAATGTTAGGATTACCAGGCTGTTTTTTGTTGCTTCTGCACAAGGCTATCATTAAGGCTCTCTAAAAGGAAGGACTTGCCCACTGTTAGACATCAAGTAAAGAAAGAAAAGATGACGTATCCACCTCTACATAGAATGAAGGCAGGTTAAACATTGGAAAATAACACATTACAGGAAAATAAGAAGGGAAAGGCAGTCTCTTTTTTTTTTTTAAATAAATGTTTTTATTGAGCAGAACAGAGAACCAAACAAAATAACAAAACATTGGTTGTCAGGGAGCAACAGCACTCATATTTCCAAATTTAACGCACATATATCATATATACATTTAAACCTACGTCCAACACCTATATCATATATACAATTAAAACCTGGAATCCTTCAGACCAAGATACACCAAAATACACCAAAATACACCAAAAAAAACAGAGTCCGGAACACCCTATGTTCATAAACATCAAGAAAGCAATTAATTACACCCTCCGCATCTAAAACTACCCTAAAGTGACTAGTGCCAGGTAATCGTCAAGAATACAAGTAAATCAGTTGGTTCATCAGTAGCTTTTTTTTCATTTACAAAATCTTGGCATTATTACTACTAAAGTGCATACGTGCTAAAGTGCTAAATTTCCAAAAATACAGCCAAATTGTCAAAGAACTTCCAAACCACTGGAAACCTTTTTGTTGCACCAAACCGTTTAGCATATGCTTCCTCAAATCTCCTTATTCTTGCCATTTTGTTTACCCATTTTTGATGAGATGGAGTCTCTTCCGACCTCCAATTTTGAAGGATTAGTGAGCGTGCTACTATAGAGCAGATTGATATATATGAGTCTCTTCAGCTCTTATCAAATCTGGCTTAGGTCTGGAGAGTCCAAAGAGAGCCACTTCTGTCTCTGGGTTGATCTTTTTTTTAATTGAGTGGCTCATTGCAAAAAAAATGTCTTTCCAAAAGGTCTCAAGCTTCGGGCATGTATAAAATATGTGAAGCCAGTCTCCCTCGCCTTGGGAGAGACATCGAAAGCATTTATTATCTACTTCCGGATGACATCTGTTTAGCTTTTTCGGAGTATAATAGGCCAGCCATCGCGAGAAGAAGGCCATCCTTTTAAAATTAGCCGCTCTCAGGGCCTTGCTTCCTAATTGGGCTATAGCCTGCCATTCCTGATGAGAGAGGGAACAATTCGTCTCCCGAGTTATTTTCCCCAGAAGTTCATCAACCAAGGGGAGTGCCTTGTGCTTCATGAGTAAGGAATACCAATTTCCCACCCCCTTCCATTTTACTTTAAATAAAGCATTAGCCAGTTGGGTTGGAGCCCCGCTTAACGGGAATATATATTTTTTAATAAAGTTTGTAATCTGCATATATTCCAAGAACCCTGGCTTAATTTGGTTTCCTGCCCTACATAGTACTCCTTCCCAAGGAATCACTGTATTACCAATGAGAAACTGGCCCAGATTTTCAAAGCCAATATCTTTCCATCTCCTAACATGGCTTGAATGAATATGTAGGCCGAACTCCCTACATTCATCCAATTTCAAAAAGGAAAACCCCGGAGACGTTTGCCTGTTTAAACAACGACTGGAGTCGGATAGAATAGTCACGAACAGTCTTATAATGAGACTTTTTCGGTAGTTTAGATGTTTTTAAGAATACTGGGATATGTGTGCCGGCCTCAACAATCATTTAAAAAAAAAAATATGTGTCCATCTGGTCATTAGGTTCCACTAGGCATGCCGTAAGATCTAATAACGCAGCCTCATAGTATGTTCGGATATTTGGTAGGGCTAAGCCCCCCTGAACTGTCTCTAATTATAGTATGGGCAATTTAACCCTGGACGCCTTCTTGTTCCAAACAAATTCTCTAAACATAGAGTCGATTTCCTTAAAATAATTAGCATTAATTTTTAAGGGTACATTGACAAACAAAAATATTAATAATGTAAGGATTTACATTTTTAGGAGTGCTACACGGCCAATCAATGTCAAAGGCAAGAGGAACCATTTGTCTAATAAAGTTTTAATTTTGATTCGCCCAGTTATATAATTCAAATTGAATAATTGATCTAAATAGGATGAGACGCTAATACCCAAGTATCTAATTGGCTCGTCTTTTAGGGCCTGAGTTCTTAAAATCGTGGGTAAGCAGTCACCATTTGAGTTAAAAAATAACATCTCCATTTTCTTTTGATTTAATTTATAGCCTCCTATTTGTTCAAATTTGCTAAATTCTAAAAGGGCTTCTTCAACGATCTGTTTTTCCGGGCAAAAGTACATAATAATGTCGTCTGCAAATAATTTTCATTTTGGCATCCCTTCGCATGGAGCTCTAATAAAGGGATTTACCGCAAATTTTTACAGCAAGGGGTTCAATGAAGGGAAAGGCAGTCTCCAGGCAATACACAAATTACCAGGAATTTTTTTTAATGCTTTAGTAAAAAAAAAAAAAAAGTAAACCCTTGAAAAAAGGAATGCTTGATTCGTGGATTGTAGGAGCAAAAAAAATGTATTTCACATTATTATTCTAGGAAAATGCTATTGTTATTTTTGGGGAATGACCACATCCTTTTATAGGCTGTTTGTTTCTTTTAATCATTTGCTAGAAACAAGAGGTTGTACTTATTGAAGGTTTCTCTGCCTTCAATACAGTTGCCTTTTTGTGATTTTTTTCTTTCAAATGAAGGTTGGGTGGCAAAAGAGTCTCCATTACAGTCCTCCCTCTCTTTTATGAGAAAAGACTGCGATGACGATCCCCTTGCCATCAATGCATGTCAGTGCTGTTTCTATTAGGCCCTATGTCAATTTATTCAAATTTTTATACAGGGTATATCTGTCATTCTTTTCCTCAATTAGCTAAAACACTAATTGGGTGTCCATTTATTGATTTGGAACAAGATAATTTCGATTCTGTCCACTCTAATCGTTTGTAAAATGAACTTGCTTTTTCTTGTGTATCTTTCACTCATACAATACTTTAGCTACTCTGAGAAGGGAAGAACAAAAAATAATATTTCTTAAACAACAGAACTTTACTGTGTACCGAGTACAAATATGAAACTGTGGGGGGTTTGAGACTGTTTTGCAGCGTGTTTGCAATTAAACTCACTAAATGGGGAATAGTACGATTTACAATAATCTCATTTTGCAAACTTTACATAACAACTGAACATTTGAAAGGACGACAGATAAAGGAAAAATAGGAGGATGGTTGGGTGGTTGCAAGGAGGGTAGAAGGTGAGTGGAGGATGGGGCATCCACATAGAACGTGTAATACTTAAAAATGCCCCTTTGTGAAAGAGAGGAAGTAGATTGTATGTTCAAAATAGGGGGACAACAAAAGAAACAAAAAGTATGTATGGAATATGAAACAAATCAAACATTCATCCCCCTACCTAGTCAAGAGATGTGAGTTAAATCCATCCTGTTTTTTGCTCACCATGCCACCCCAGTTTAGACCCAGCCATATGCAAATCAGTCTTGACCTTATCAGTCCAAGGCAGGCCCTCCCTGAACCAGAAACAAAAATCCAGGGACCAGTTTTGGGGTATTACCCATCATCAGCCAGACTAGCTTGAATCCAGTGGCACAGGACCCACGTCTGGGCATACTGGCGCAATTAGGGCAAGAAAGCAAAAGACACACAATTGGTGGACAGAATATGGAACAAATCAATCATTCACCCCCAGTCAAGAGATCTGGGTTAAATTCATCCTTCTTTTGCTCACCATTGCCACCCTAGTTTAGACCCAGACAGATGCAGGGGGGCAGCCTTTGATGATTGTGGAGGGACTAGTCAGCTTTTTCTTGAATCAAACAAGTTTGAAAACACAGTTAACGTGTACTTGGCTCTAGAGACAACAGAACGTAGATGCAGAAAGCAAGGACTAATGCTGTGTGAGGTAAGTATATAATCTTTGACAATTTCATACTTTCAATGTAGGGAGTTTCATTTTGCTTCCTTTATCCATATGAAATTTGAAGTTTATCTTCGAAAGCTAAATCATCACGTGGCTCTGTTTAAGTTTGATGGTGGAATTTGGTGGGCCCAGAAAGAGCATTGTACCAAGTCAGCACTAAAGGGATTGTGGTCAAAGACAAACATAATCAACCATCCCATGTAGTTACACTTAAGAAACAAATGTATCAATACACATTGACAGTAAACACACACATTCCAACAATTCTTTGAAAGGAAGCTAGAATTAAATGCTTTTTTACCTGGAGAATGTTTTGCCTGGTTTAATCTCCCCCCTGTTCTACTATTGCACTGTACATAGTAGAAATACTGTAACAGAAATAGAAATAGGAATATATCAATTTTTAACTGAAACAGAAATATTGTAACTGCATTTTATGTCTGCATGTGTATTCTTCTAAAATGGCTCCGACAATGGCAATAGAAATCCAACAAGGAAACATTTTGACATGACAGGTAATTTGTAAAGTTTAATCTGAGTGCCTGTTAAATAAAAGGGAAAATGCATTACATATTTCATTCTCCAGGGAAATGCTGAATAGAAGGGTAAGGGAATTGGGCTGCTAGATGACCAAGATCAGGACAAAGGGCCCTATTATGCATATCCTGGACACTTTGCTCCCTGCTGTGGGCTCTGCCATTCTCATGTGGAGGGATCAACATTATGGAGCAGGTTCCACTTGAAATGCAAAGATGCTATTTTACTCTGCCCTTTCAATACGCTTTAAAGACAGCAACTTTAAGTCAATATGTGGTGGGCATTCCAGAACAGTGCCTCATTAGGAGAGCGTCCTTTCATCGGTCGAAGTGTGTTCAAATGATATTTTTTACAATGCAAAAATTAAACAAAAAAGACTACATACATAACATAAAAATGCAAATAGGGTCCTCAACAAAATAATTGGCTTATGTTGTGAGGCAAGAAGCACACAATACCCTAAAGAGTTACATCACTGCATATTATGTCTCTGGCATGGAAAATAATTTTATGGGCCATGCTGGTTTGATGTACAAAATTCATTCTGTTATATGTAACATATTAAACTCATCTTTTCTGTAATGCACTCTCCCACAGGCTCAACAAGGTTGATTGCCGAAATTAATGGGCAACAACAAGAAAAGCGAGTCATGTAAAGAAGCTGTTAAGTTTATTTCTGAGAGGTGCGGCTGTGGCACATCTTGCACACCTTCATATACCCTAATCCTGCAAATCCCATTGACATCGACTGCCTGATTCGGACAGTGCTCTCGAGAAACAGTACTTATGTTTATCACACAACAAAGCTTTCATCACTTCACTAACATATGTTGTGCCTTGAATATTTTTAAATCAATAAGGACATTGTTCCGGGTTGGAGGTGAAAAAATATTAATAAACACTTGCTCAATGGAGGAATAAAAGAGTCAGAGAGTAGAAAGGGAGACGGGGAGAGAGAGGGAGAGAGAGAGTGAAAGGGAGAGAAAAGTGAAGGTGAAAGAGGCAGAGAGTTATATCCCCGGTATCAAGGATCCAATCGCGAAGGGAAGGGCTCAATTTTGCCTCTTAATTGCCCTCACACACCCCGAAGGATGTCATGCTTCATCATCGGGCTTTTTTTGCTCCTCGTCGGGCCGGCGCTGCAATGCCCGACGGTCCCCCGAAGGGTCTCTTTCACGGAGATCTTTTAAAGAGAAAAGCCGATAGGTGAGTGCGAGTGTGTGGGATAAAAAAGGGGGAGGAATCCCAAAAATTAGTGGTTACGTGCGTGCAAGGTTTGTGAGTAAAATTATCTAGGGGTGTCCAAATAAGGTATTTTAATGTTGTGGGACCCCTGGTAGAATAAAAAGACCCGGAGGTCAGTAAGTCACTAGTGGGCGCAATGTGCTCGTGTGACTCGAAATAAGGTCAACATGTTTCACGCCTGCTTAGCCTACAAAGATCAATGGCGTTTCTTCAGGACCTAGCTATGTGGATAGTTGTGCACGGTGTTGACGGGGGTTCCGAGTTTAGGAAGGTAACCCGCGTGAGTGAGAGAATGTGCTTGGATAGAGACCGTGAGGTTCAATGACCTAATGAGCAGTATATGTCTAGGTATTGTTCCTTAGAGCGATCCAAGACTTGTGATACCTAGAAAGGATATAAAAGACAAGGGGAGGGATAGGGGAAGGAGACAACAAGATAAAAAATATAAATAAAAGGGGGGGTTTTATAATTACGTGTCAGATGACGCATGGCAAGAACTGTCCATACCCCTGACTGCCATCCATAAAATAGTGTCTCAATAAGTCACATGGTAGCTCAAAGAATAAGTAGAACATGGATTGGTACCACATTGAACAAATGACATACATTACAAACGCAACAGCAAAGATGTAAACAAGAGTCAAAATATGGGGAAATTTGTAGTGGTCACACGGTATCCCCGGTCATGATGGTCGGCCTTTGTGGTCAGTAAAGTGGTCAGTAACCACGGCAGGGTGACAATCACATGGCGGTTCTGGTTAAAAATGCTAAAGTGAACAGAACCACGATCCGTTGTGCCTGGCGTGGTGTCCCAGAGGAGAGCAGTGTCAGATTAAGGAAAGAAGGTTTAGCCCCACTGTGATGTTGAACTAGAGTATAATCCATACAGATGTTACACATGCCCTGGATATGTAGAGGTATAAAATTGTCCAGGTTATTGCACGGGTTCGTGTGTATTCTCTACTAACCCCAGAGGGGTAAACCATGCGTAAGTAACAGAAACACTCAAATCAAAAACAAGGGCACAGTTCTGCTTACCCTCGTGTATATGGGCGAGGGTTTCCTAGGCTTGACCGTTGGCTGCCCGCACCCTATTTGCTGGATAGAAAAACAGGGGGCAATATTACCACTAGTGCCCCTGAGCGTAAACAAGCTGCTTGTGGCTATTTTGGTTGCTGCTTGCGGGATCCCACCATGGTGGGAAGAGGTACTCACGGTTACGTCGGGTGCCGGCTCGTTCCGCACCTACCCTCTGCCGACGGCTGCCTGGAAGTGGTGTGGACTGTGTTAGGTATCGTTCTAAAGTAGCTCCTGTTAGGGCGTCTCCTACTTCCTAGTTTGTGTGTGAGTCAAGCTTGGTAATGGCCGCCGGGTGCTGTGCATGCGCAGTGGAAAGTGGCTCAAAGGGACGCATGCATGTCGGAAGTGAGAGGATCATCTGCGCATGTGCGAGGGATAACCTGCGGCATTGGGGACGGAGCTGGAGTGAGCCTGCGCATAGCGTCTGAGTTATACGAGCGGTATTGAGTAGGCAATGTAATGCTACTGCCCCATGGATATGTTGTTAATAACGCTGTGTTCAGTTGTCAGCGAAAAAAGGTGTTGGACTAAATATGGGGCACATAGTTTATTATTGCCAATTATAGATATCTCACACTCTAAGTGATATACAACAATGACCAAAGCCCTAAAGAGGTGCGTTGGTATATGTGTAGGTGTTAAATAGTCTAATTGGGTCATTATCAGAGAGTGTATGCAGGATCAGAGTTCTATCCAGAGTATTTCATCATTGAGTCCCTTGATGTGGGTGTGAAAGCGGAACACCCAGCGTTGTTCCTGTCGCAGGAGAGCTTGGGTGTTCCAGAACGGTCTGGATTCCAATATTGTCCATGTTATTTGGTCACAGTTATGTCCAACCTCCAGGAAGTGGTTAGTTAGCTTGGTGGCTGTCCTCCCCCGTCGGATGGTGCTCTTATGTTCACTTATAGGTATCTTGATGGGGCGTGAGGTCATACCAATGTATCTGAGTCCACACGGGCACGTGATGAGGTATATACAGTTCCTGGTGTTGCAGTTGGTGTGTCCTCGTTGTTCCCAGATAAAGTTCTCCAAGGTCAGTTGTTTACTATGGGTCGTAGTGGAACAGGCATGGCAGCTACCACAAGGGTAGTGGCCTGTCACAGGAGGTAGACTCCACAGTGTGGTGTTCCATGAGCTCGTTTTTTTGTGCACTGGACGTGCCTTGAATATTGTCTGACATAAATATTGTGTCCTAAATGTGATTTACAAATTATCCTCCCATTGGGTGTAGATTTTCTATCATCAACTTCTGTGGGTCTGATATCACACCCTTTGCATATGGTCTGTAACAGTAAACACTCTTTTTTCATGTGCAGGAACCTTCTTCACTCGTATTTAGCACCCAGATGTCGTACCTGCTTAAATTAAACAATGCCCTTGGAGTCATCACTTTTGCCTTCCCACCCGATGACATTGTCATGCCAATGCTTACAAGAGTTCTCCGTCGCACACACTTTCAAAATATGGCATGCAGGGTTCACTTCTAAATTGTTTGTACCTAAAGTACATTTTATTAACTTACTCCATAATTCAATTCTAGCCCTTACTCCCTGGCATGCAGGAGAAGAAAGGCAGCTCTAGCATGCAAACTTCCACCGTCATTCAATGTATTTTAAAGACATATTACTTTAAGCCTCAAAACAGTGTAGATTAACAAACAATGCATCATGTAATCCAGGTATTGGTAGTTTTTTGATCAATCTAGAGCTGCCAGTCGTATCATGTCCATGTATTATAGTGAATCCGCAATAAAATCTGGTTTGGCTTATGTCATTGTGATGGTCTTCTTAAAAATCATTAGTAAGATAGCCTCTAACAGTTCCATTTTGAGTAGTGGCAATATCCAGAAAGGCGGTAATTGTAAAACATTCGCCTTGAAAAGAACAGCGTAAAAGGCCTCATTATGAGTGCAGATCATTGACATAATATCGATGCATACAATATCAAAACAGTAAAATATCAGAAATAAAATGTTGATAACAAAGCTATTGACTTCCTATACTTAAATAGTAAAACCACAAATATTGAGGACACAAATTTTATTGTTAACAATATCAATTTGTGCCTATATCGAAAACAGAAATATCAGAAACAAAAATATTGTTACCTTTAAATAAACATATAATATGTCCGAAATATCGATTCTGACAATATCGACTAAAATGTTATCACCAAAATAATTAAATAATCATTACTAAATATATAAATAATGTGTTTTTGATAAAACAATTTTTGGAAATAAACCATTTTATACACAACATTAAATTAAATATAAATATATAACATCAACAAAATCGTTACCATTCATCCCAATGAATTACATACCTAAGATCATAACACACAATCTCCAAAAATATTACTATTAACTGCAAACATCAAAACAACAACATAAATAATCATAAATATATTTACACGTATATAAAAAAATTATATTAAAAACTATGGCTCTCATTAGGATGGCGGCCAAACCGCGACCAGTGGTCGTCTGCCAACCATGCAGGGCATCGGTCCAACTGCTGCATTATAATATACTCAGTAGGACCGCTGCCTCTGACAGTATCAAAGATCTCGTCAGGACAGCGGTCAGATTCTCAACCCTACAATGGAGCCAGTGCCTGTGCAGGCACCGTCGTAGGGATTAGGATATCCCTTTCCAACTGCCTGTTAATGGCGGTCCCACTGCCATAACAGGTAGACGGAAACTGACTTTGGGAGCCCCAAGTAGGCCCATCAGTCTCCTGTGGGCCATGGCTAAGTGGCCTCGGGGGCACATGTAGTGCCCCTACACACATCCATGCACCATATGCCAGGCACCACATGGTGCCTGGCACACAGTGCATGGATGGGAACAAAGTGCCTTTTTCTTTTGCGGCTTGTGATGCGGCCATTTTTGGGGGCACAGCATGAGCTGCTGTGGTAAAAAGCATTTAACAGCTGCCTGCATAGTGTTCCTCTCCAAATTGGGCAGGTGGACGGCTAACACATTTTTGGACAGCCACCAGCCCGAAATGATGGTAGTCAGCGGACCGACCGACTGCCGTCATTAAAAGGTGCTATATGTCAGACATTAAAAATAAAACCTAAATTAGCGTTTAGCATAGAAGGACATAACTGATAAAAAAATTCTAACTACAACTAAACCAACCAGCAAAATAAAAGCATAAACATCTTTAAGCAACAAAATCGGACAAACGAGTAAATCAACAAGGTTAAAGGCACACTCATTTGAACAAATAAATATAAAATGACAAATGCTGCAAAATGAGGAAACTCTGCCGGATTCTCTGACCAGACCTTTAAAGAAGATATATACACCTCACCAACTAGCTAACCAAGTAAATCAAACTTACATTTAAACTAAAACGTACTTGGTAATACATTTAAAAACATAATATAACAAATAATTAATAAAAAACTCTCAAACTTATCTTTTACATAGACTTCCTAAAACACAAAACTACATCTTGAAAAAGCATTAAATGCCAGAAAAGACAGCCACACGAACCAGCACAATGATATAAGAAATGAAATATGCATAAATTATTTAAAAACTGTAAACTCACCCAAATAGTGAGTAGACATAAACTAACAAGCTCAACCTACCTCTACGAACTAACACCAATAAAACATTTTTTCACCCAACAGAACAGAAAATGCCTACTCCACAATAGAGCACTTCCTACCAAAATGTTGCAAAACTGTGTGAAACATATATACAGAACATACATGTACATATCAAAAATAGAAGTAGTTGTCTAATTTTACATGTAAACTTTAAAATATTGTACATACCTATACTATTAGACCACTTTCAGATACAATGAGAGAGGCAGCAAAGAACATAACTTCGCAGTTACTAAATCACACGGGCTACTCCTAGAGCGCATCAACAGGAAATATAAATTGGAAATGTACCAAAAAATATTCTAATGCATGTTATGGGAGAGTAACTGCAAAAGACAATGTTGTAATTTATAAAAGATAGCACAACCACCCCTCAAATATGACAGAAACAGAAATGTGGAAGATATTGTAGAATGTAAGGGTTTCAAGAACTAGTTCTCAGGAACCCACATACTGCCTAAAGCCCCATGTGCCTTTGGATTGGCTAACCAGATCATTTTGAACTAGGGTATCCTTCATAGAAGGTGCCCTACTGTAGGTTATAGCTGCTCTGTTGGGTAATAGGTGGCCTATAACAGGGTCACCTAGGATCAAAGGCCAGTTCTTTCTAATGATGTTCTTGATGGCTTTTTCTTGTCGAGAAACCTGAAGGTTTCAGTATCATGTCTCTGTGTTTATTTTTGGCCTCCTTAGGTTTGTTTAAGAGGATCTCCCTCATGACCGTGCTACTCTTCTTGATGGCAGTATTAATACATTTCAAGGAGTAGCCCCTTGCTAGGAACCTGTTCTTACTAGCTGCTTGAACTGCCTTCAAATCGTCATCACAGCTGCACATCCACTTGAGCCGGTGCATTTCCTCATAAGGAATACTTTGGATTAAATGCTGGTGATGAGAGCTCCTTGCATTCAATACTGAATTGCCAGTGGTTGATTTTCTATGCAGCTCAGTCTCCAATTGGCCATCCCTGATGTAGACCTGAACATCGAGGAAGTTAACGGTCTCCAAACTTATAGAGGCTGTGAAATGCAGGTTGAGGCTATTAATATTGGGACCTTCTACAATTTTTTCTGTTTCTAATCTGGTGCCCTGCCAAATTAAGAAAAGGTCATCAATAAACCTAAGCCAAATTTTGATGCTGTTTGTGAAATATGTTGCACGTTCTTTGTGTAGGACCAGCTCCTCCCATCAAACCCATGTGTAGGCAGGCATAGCTAGGGGAGAAGCTGGCCCCCATAGCTACGCCTCGTTGTTGTTGGAAAAGAGTATTGTGAAATATGAACATGTTATTACATAGGCAGAACTCAATCATACTGATAAGCATTTTACTATGATGTGAAAATTCTGATTATCTCATCGCTAGATAATGACGAAGCGCTCTAAGTCCATCTTGATGGTTGATAGATGTGTATAGTGATGTTACATCCAAAGTAATTAGTAGATAGCCACCCTGCCACTCACAATTCTCAATTTTTTATAAAAAGTCCCCAGTGTCCCTGATGTAGGAAGGGAGCTGCTGTACAAATTCTTTTAGATAAAAGTCTACATAGTGGGATGTCCTTTCAAGTAGACTATTGCGTACTGATATGATTTGCCTCCCTGGGGGTTTTTGTGGAGTTTTGTGTATTTTTGGTATGAAGTAAAGAATTGGAGTCACCGGGTTGTCGTTCTGCAGGAATGTATACTCTTGAAGGGTTATCAACCCTGCATTCTTCCATGCTACTAGTTTCATTTTGTAGTCACTATACATGGTTTTTAAAGCTAGTTGGTCACTTCGTCTGTAACATTCTCTATCCATTAACTGGCGCATTGCCTCCTCAATTTATTCAGATTTACTCCATAAGACCAAATATCCTCCTTTGTCTAAGTTGCGGATGACTATTTCCTTGTTAGCCTTAAGTTTGGTCATCAGCAGATGGTACTGGAGTTCTTGTGTATTTGTTTTACATCTGGTAGTGTTCTGTACTTTGTGGTTAAGTTGTTTGATACCCATCACTACCTGTTCATGAACAATATCAATGGTATCTCTGGGTGTAATCGGGATGAATGTGGAGCGAGGTCTAAAAGGTGTAGCCTCTGTCCGTTCTGCACATGGATGCTGTTTCCCTGAAACTATGTAGTGCAACATTGTTTTCATTGGCTAAAGCCTGCATGTTCTGTAGGACTGGCATATCCGAGACTGTTAGGTTGAATGGAGGGGAACTGGCTGACCATTGTTCGCTCTGGTTGCCTGTCACATCAGTTCTTGATTTGTTATATTAAATAAAATACTTTTTCAGTTTTAGTTTCCTAACGCTCTTAAAAATATCCATTCTAGTGGCTGCATAATTGAATGAACTTTCGGGGCAGTATGACAGCCCTAGTGCTAGCAATTGTTCCTCTGCCTTATTCCGGACCACATCTGTTAAATTTTTTACAGTCTGATTAGCATTTGGGATATATATATATATATTATCTACTGGCTGCCTCCAGTAGGTAGTTCTAGTTAGGACCTAGTTTCCATAGGAAAAGCGTTTTTTGATTTGCCAATATCTTTGACGCCGTTTGACAAATCTTCACGAAATTTTCCCACAAAAAAGGTTGACTCAGGCCAGGTCCTGTCTTTTAAGTTTCAGGGTGATTCGTCAAGCAGGGGCCGAGAAAAAAGGGGGGTCCCAAAATGCGTTTTCTCCATGTTAATTTCCATAGGAAACTTTAAACATATGCTGAACAGAATTACAACAAATTTGGCAAAAAGGTAGCTCTTGGTTCAGAAAGCACCCTTTTTCTTAAATGGTATAAATCCGTTCAGTAGTTGCTGAGAAATTCCCAAAATAAAAATATTGATATCTGAGCACCGAGGAGGGTTTGCAAACCCTCCCGAGCACGAGCTCAATTCTGATTGGCTGCCAACACTCCAAACCAGAATGTGTTGGCAGCCATCTTGTGACTCAGTAACAAGAAAACAGTGGAAAAAAGGTAAAAAAAAACATGAAAAGGGGCAGGGTAGAAACACTCTGACCCCCTAGGTTTGGCCAAGAAAAACATTTTTTTTTAAAAATTGCGCAAATTGTACCGCTGGGTGTGTGAATCCGGCCTAGAAAAACAAAAAAAATGAAGAGCGGGCTCCAGTGCTTCATTTTTGAAAGTCCCCGAGTGGGCCAGGTCTCAGGGCAATGCTGTTTTATGTAACGGGGGCTTCATGGGCCTCCTCAGTCCTGGGGATTGCGCCCTCCCCGGGACTTTATTATTTATGTGTGGGGGCATGCAGTCCCCCCGCAGCCCCGGGGACCACCACCTCCCCGGGGCAATCTTGAATTATGTGTGAGAGGGCCTTGCAGGCCCCCTAAGCCCCAGGGACCGCCACCTTCCCGGGGCTTTATTCTAATCGGGGGCCTCACGGGCCCCCGAACACCGGGGACCTCCACCTCCCCAGGGCTTTATTAAAATTGGTAGAGGGGGCCCCACGGGCACCCCAAGCACCGGGGACCACCACCTCCCCGGGATTCCTTCTTTAATGCAGTGGGGCCTCATGCGTCCCCCCAAACCCTGGGGACCACCACCTCACCGGGGCATTTTTATTAATTGGGGGCCTCGTGGGCTCCCCGAGCCCCAGGGACCACCACCTCCCTGGGGCTTTGTACACATTGGGAGGGGGCTGCCCCCCTCCTGTAACCCTCGATGGCCCTGGGGACCACCAACCCCCAGGGCCGGCTCCTGCAATGTCCGGGGTACCCACCCCCGGGACATTGCCATTTGCAATGAGAGGGCGGGAGCCGTGTGGCTACCGCCCTGTCATTGCAAACACTGCTTTGCTCGTTGGAAGCGAGAGCAGGAAACCTGCTCCCACTTCCAACAAGCAAAGCAGAATTGCTTTTGGGCAAGTGGAGCTGCATGTTACCATCTCCCCTTGCCCAAAAGCAATGCTGGCTCCCGCAGGAGGCGGGAGCCAGCTGGTACTGTGGGGTCATTGGGGCTCCCCCCACAGTCCCCAACGCTAAGGGCCGGCCCCGTGGGATGGAGTCCCCAATGCCAGAAGTGGCCCAGGGGAGGGGGGCCATGCAGCAAAGGAGGCCAGGCCCTGGGGATGGGGTCCCCAGGACCAAAAGTGACCTACGAAGGGGGTACCAAGCGCCCCCCTCCTATGAAAATTTTAAAAAAACAAAGGAGGCAGTGCCCCAGGCGATGGGGTCCTCTGGGCCAAGAATGGCCATCCTTAAAAATTATTAGAAAAAAATAAATAAAGATGTCGCCATGCCCCAGGGGATGGGGTCCCTGGGGACGAAATCGGCCATGGGAGGGGGGGCCAACCGGCCCCATCCTGTTTTTGTAAAAAAAAAATGTTTTAAATGGGACAGGCCCTGGGGGATGGGGTCACCAGGGCCCAAAATATACAAAAAGAAGAGGGCCCACATAGCCCCCCTTCTAAAAATGCAAAAAAAAGAAAAGCCAGCATCTCGCTGGAGGTCCACCTCCCTGCACCACTATGCAAATGTGCCCCCTGGTGTATTCTAAGTTGGGGGATGAAGGCCCCATGTGTCCTGAGGTCCTCAGGACAGAAGAGGACCTCATCGCCCCACCAGCAGTGCGCCAAGAGGTGCATTTGCAGAGTGGTGTAAAAAGGGGGCGTGGCCTCAGACCATTCTCAGAAATCCAGCTGTGTGGGGCTTACTGGAGGTACCTGGTGGGCTAGTTGGCCCCCAGGGACCCTCATGAGGAAAGGGGACTTCATCCCCCAACCAAGAGCGCACCAGGAGGCGCGTTTGCAGAGTGGTGGAGAAAGGGGGCATGGCCTGTGTCCACCTCTCAGCAATCCCATTGTGTGGGGCTTACTGGAGGTAAGAGGTAAGCTGGTTGGCCCCTAAGGACCTCCAGCAGTGAAGGGAAGCGTGTTTGCAGAGTGGTGAGCAAACGGGGTGCCACCTGTTATGGGAATTTAGCAATCATGCTGTGTGGTACATACTGGAGGTAATAGGAGGGGTAGTTGGCCCTGTTTGGAACGTACTGGAAGTAACAAGAGGGGGAGCAAGTACCCCTCTTGTTACTTCCAGTAAGTCCCACACAGTAGGATTGCTAAGACGTCTTCGGAGGCCTTACCCCCTTTCTCCACCACTCTGCAAACATGCTTCCTGGCAGACTATGGGATGGGGATGAAGTCCACTTTACTCCTGAGGGATTTTGGGGGTTAAGAAGCCCTCCTGGTACCTCCTGTAAGTCTTACGCAGCGGAATTCTTGAGCGCTGGTCGGAGGGCCAGCTCCCTTTCTCTACCACTTTGCAAATGGGACTACTAGTTAAAGTAGCATGTTTCCGCACCTCTGACTTAGAGGTAGTTTTAATCCCCCTGCCCTATTTTATACTAGGGCCTTACAGGGGAGGTCATGAAAATCACAGGGGTACCCCAACCCATAGTGTACCCTGTGTATGTAGGTATTTTCACTGTAGTCTAAGTGTATTTTTTTATACCACTGTCCCTAGGCCTGTTTAGTCAGAGTCAGTTACCACCAATACCCATCAGCAAAAACTTGGGGGGCACAGGTTGACTTTTCTCTTGCTTCATTCTGCACCTTTCTTCCTCTTCCTTTGCATGTCCTACCTCTGTAGGCATAGTTAGAAATTAGCATTTAAAGAACCTTTGAAATTCACTGAAAAAAACAAAGGTTTCAGGGACGTTATAGTTTTTTAGACATTTCACTCATACAAAACCAGAGAAATTTGGCCGTTATAGTTAGTATTACTCATGCCCCCGCAATGCACTGCTGATGACATCACATATTACATCACTCATGACATGGTCAGTGACATCACTCATGACATCACTGATGACATCAGCCACGTGATCCTCTGATGCACCTCCTCACAGCCTAATATAACCTTTGATACACCCACTCTAAAATACAGACTGCCATTATTGAAACCATAGAAACACCAATACCAGTTACTACATACCCACTCACTAATTCCTAGGTCTACACACACATCTACTCACTCACCCATACAGTCCGTACATGCAGTCATTCATCAATACAGCCACTATCATATGAACTCAAACACCTATACAGACACTCAAGCACCGCCACTCACCCAAAGAATTACTTATACTTATACAGCTAGTTAGTCATGAAAAGAATTAATCACACTCCCATTTACTCACCTATACAGTTATACACACACCACATCACTTATTCACACAGATACTAACACATACTTACTCTATTATACAATCACAGACACAAGTACACACTCATCCACACTGCCACTCTCACAATCACTCACTCACATATAGTCATTTATATACTCCAACACTCACATATACTGCATTTCACATATGTAGTTACTCACACATGTACCACTTAGACATCCATTCACACACCAACACAGCTATACACACTCAACCACCCATACAGCGCCACACAGATCGCCAGTAAGTAGTTATAGTTAGGACCAAGTTTCCATAGGAAGAGCATTTTTTGTTTTGCCTATAACTTTGGCGTCGTTTGATGAATCTTCATGAAATTTTCCAAACTAATTTGTTGTTCATATAAGCTCCTATGTGGGAAGTTTGAAGGCGATTCATCAAGGGGGGGGCGAGAAAAAAGGGGGGTCCCAAAATGTGTTTTCTCCATGTTAATTTCCATAGAAAACTTTAGACAAGGCTACAGGTCGAACGGGTGAACGGAATGACCCCAAATTTGGCAGAGAGAAGGGTGTTGGTCTAGAAAGCACACTTTTGTTTATTTGGTGTAAATCCGTTCAGTAGTTTTTGAGAAGTATCGAAATTTACAGATATAAATATTTGGAAATTCTGCCATCTGATTGGCTGAGGCGTTACAAGTACGAGCTTGCTGCTTATTGGTTGGGAGCGCTGCGAGCGGTTGCAACTAGGAAGTGTTGGCCGTCATTTTGTGATTCCGTCGAAGCGAGTAAGGGGAAAAAAGGGCAAAAAAAGTAGGAAAGAGGATGGTAGGAGCAATGTAACCTTTGTGGGGGTGTTTAAGGTGTGCTATAGAGGGGGTGCGAAGTGAACTACTCATAGCTACCGGTCTGAAAGTGCTGGGTACAGAAAATAAGTGAGGTATTGCGTAGAGTCTGATGCTGCTAAGGTGAGCTGGTGCGGGAGTCAGGGATGAAAGCGTGAGCCTAAACTGTGTGTCTTATGGTGTGAAGTCATGTGCCCTGGCCGCTGTGCCACACCTGTCTAAGTAGTGTCAATAATATTTTATGCGTAGTAGGAGGAAGTTTTATTTGGAACACGGTAATTTGTATATAGTGCTTATACAGGGAGTGCGAAGGTAAATCAATACGGTATTTGTAAAGTGCAAACTACACAGAACATGATAATTGATTGGAAGATAAGAAGCATTGGGTACTAAAAACTAGGGTGCATATTAGTTGCGTGAAAAAGCATGTTTGTCATTATTATTAATAAAGAGCAGTCTAAACATGGAGTACTTACGATAGGATGAAATGTGCAAAGCTCAACCAGAGGTCCTACTTGCATTTGGAAGGTACATTTGTAACTTAAAACAATGGTGAACTTAACCGCAGGTGGTATTAAATGTTCGAGAATATGCTGAAACAGAAAAGGTCACGTTTAAAAAAATCCGGAACTTTTAGCCTGCAGGTGTCGTAGAATGTTCCAGAAAGTGTGGTGATAAAATAGGTTGAAGTTCTGACCTGTGTGTGACGCGGAATATTAAGTAGCTTTTCAGATGCAAAATTCAAAAATAACCAATGGAGATAAGTTTTGGAATGTTGATGAAGGAATGAAGTATTCTGATTTGATGTTTATATGTATTTATATGTGGAGCGACAGAGAAATTGTGCCATTACTGGTTTCATTCTTGATGAAAGCGGTGCATTACATGTACTGTGTGAGAAAGAAAGAATTGCATGCGTGTGTGACATTTGAAATCTGCAGACCAACTACAAAGGTGAGGTAGAAATGAACAAGGTGTGTTATGTGTTCTGTAGTAGTGATTAAGTATTTGAGGTGATGTTTTTAAGTTTGAAAGTAATTTTTATTTCAGAATAATATCCTGTTAGTAAAGTGTGTTATAAAATATGCATAAAGTTTGACATGTTGTTATATAAGTACTTTATATATTTTTAGGAATTTTTCACAAAGAAGAAATGTAGTTTGTCATCTTTAAAGGACTGTATGGTTTTGAAAATTAGGTACATCGTTAATTTGGGTTTGTTAATGTATTCAGGCGAGATAAACAAAATGTCCCACGTTTGCAAATTATACTTTTTGTGGAAGTAGAAGTAGCGCGGAAGGGAGGGGAGTAGGAGATGCATGTGTTATTAAGTTAAAAGCGATAACATCAAACCCAGAAATGTTATGTGGACAGGTTGTGGTCTGATATTTGACAGTGAGAGGTAGATTTAAATATAAGTCTAGGTAGGTTGTTTTACTGTGAGGCCGTCTACAGTGTTTGGAGATTACATGGAGAGGAGATGGAGATAGTTAAAGTGATACGTTCCATTTATATGTACGCATAGTTTGAATCATTTGAATATAGGTTGAGATATAATATGAACATCGTTTCTGGTTTGCATTTGGGTATAGTTAATAGTTTTAGTAGTTTGTGACTAGTGAATAATAAAAAGGTAGATATACTAAAATATATGGTAGTAAATGTATTAATGATTGTCTGTTCTTATGAAATAGAAGTGGTTGGGGAGTGTTTCTTTAGAAGAGATGTTTTATAAATGTGTGAGAGATAAAAAAGAAATGAAAATGTTCAGTATATTTTCTGTATGACTTTCTTGACATTAGTAAAGTACATGTCATTACAAGTGATAGTAATTGTCAGGCTGTGTCCCGGGTTTTTCTGATGCTCAGTTTTACTATCTCTTTTGAGACACTCATCAATTTTTTCATTCAATTTAATGTCCTTAATATACATACAGTAAATGGACAGTATATCAAAAGTTTGGGAATTACAACTTTGTTTACTCTCCCCATCCTCTGCTATACACTCTACAGAGTGTTTAAGCGACTTTATTAACATACAGATGTATAGCTAGCAAAGGTGGTGTAGTGCCACTGGGCCCATTTATAAACCGTGCTATGGGATGGTTTATGTTTTACCCGCCAATTTGCATGTTTGAATACTTTTGGATGATAAGCGTTACGGAAGACACCTTTAAAAATTAAGCCCGAGTATGGGTATAGTGGCGCTACTAGGAATGGTGGTGGTTTCTCTTTGATTTCGTACGGTTAAGCAATGGCAGAGGCGGGGGTGGGAGAGGTGGGTATGTTGGTGATTAAAACACAGACTTTAGTAACGTGCAGATGTCTAGCTACTAAAGAGGAAGTAGTATCACTGGGACCATTTATAAAGCGCCCTATGGCATGGGATATGTTTTACCCGCAAATTTGCATGTTTTAATACGTTTTGCTGATGAGTGTTTCGGGAGATATCTGTTGAAATTAAGCCGCTGTATGGCTATAGTGGCGCTTCCAGGTTTGCTGGGGCTCTTAGTTTTAGCAAGGGTGGGTGTGGACGTGGTGTAGTGGTACTGAGACTATTTATAAACGGCCTTATGGTATGGTTTATGTTTTACTTGGAAAATTGCAGGTTTCAATACCTTTTGCTGATGAGCGTTCCGGCAGACACCTGTTGAAATTATGGCTATGTATGGCTATAGTGGCGGGTGTGCTGGGGCTTGTTGTTTTGATTTCGTAAGGTTAAGCAAGGGAAGGGGTGGGGGTGGTAGAGGTGGGTATGTTGCTGATTATAACACAGACATTTATAACGTGCATATGTGTAGCTAGTAAAGGTGATGTAGTGCCACTGGGTCAATTTATAAAGCGCTCTATGGCATGGTATATGTTTTATCCAAAAATTTGCATGTTTTAATACCTTTTGTTGCTGGGCGTTCTGGCAGAGACTTGTTCATATTAAGTCCCTGTATTGCTATAGTGGCTCTACCAGGTTTGCTGGGGTCTTTCTTTGATTTTGTAAGGTTAAGCTAGAATGGGGATGAGGGTGGTGTAGTGGCACTGGGCCCATTTATGAAGCGGTTTATGGTATAGTATACGTTTTTCTCACAAATTTGCATGTTTTAATACCTTTTGGTGATGAGTGTTCCAGCAGACAGCTACGCAAATCACACAACATTTTTGTGGATAACAAATCTTTGTGCTGATAGACACTCTTGCACTGTGGTAGAAGGCTGCCAGCATTGATGGCAAATTATGAAACTTGGTGCCATTGTACATTTAAATGGAAGCTTGGACCATTTCTTTGCTACTATGGTGCAGTGAGGGCTTTAAGTGGGAAAAAAACTGGGGGTGCTCTAAAAGGGGTGTGGGCTATCCAAGTAGGGGCGTGGTCTACATGAAGATAACTAGCATTGTGTGCTTAAGAAAATTCCCTCGAATTATCCTACGTTTGGGAAACACGCTCTTTAAAGGATTGCCATTCCTCCTACAACGTGGCTCACGTAGCATGATGTCTCCACTTCTCAGTAGTGAGAGAAATGAGCATGCGCACATTGATGTGCATGCTCTGACTGCAGTCCAATAAAAGAAAAAGAAAACTTGACTACCTTTGCGAGGGCCGAAAATAGAGCCCGATAGAGACCCGTTTTGAGTTTTTCTGAAAATAACTGCCGGTGCTCAGAGCCGGCCCACTTAAAGCCCTGCATCCATTCATCCTAAGCACTGCGCCGTCCAACCATCTTTCAATTCATTCAGACATTCCTACCTACATATATACATACATACATCTGTCCCTGCAGTTATTCTAAGTATCTATCAGCCCACTCGCCTATGGTAAGCACTGTGCCATCCATCCAGTTATTTGTCCAAATATTCATACATACATTTGTCCCAGAACCAATCCTACGCATCTATCAGCCCACCCGTGTATCCTAAGTACTGGTCCATGCATCCATTTATCCTTCCATTCATCCATATATCCATACATCCATCCATCTAGCTATCCATTCATCCATCTGGCCATCCATCCAGTCGCTCTTTTTTCAATTATCCGTCCTTATTTTCGTGCACTCTCCGTCGCCGATCCTAAATACTGCGTATTATACTCATCCACCCAGCCTCTTAAGGGACCGAAAAGGCTGGCGATAATCATTGAGAGGCAGATGAACTTTCTGATAAAGAACAAGAAAGCTTTGAGTTGCTCTTTGTGGACCAGAGTTCACCACCCTTCTCTGGTGGTGTTTTAAACAAATGTTGATGTAGGGAAAGAAATGTAAAGCAGCTTTTCAGTGTAAGACGTTAATTTAGAAAGATAACGGGGCATATTATCAAGAACGGCATTAAAATTAGCTGCAGGATAATGGGCTTGATAATATGCCTTTGTCAATTCCCATAGTCGGCCAGGTTGTGGTGTGAAGCTGGTCTTCCATGAGAATTTACAAGGGCATATTATCAAGATCATTATCGGTGCTTTAGCGGCAGTTTCCTGCTGCTAAAGCGGCGATAATTTTAACGCCGTTCTTGATAATATGCCCCTAAGTGAGCCAGGCAAAGCGTGTGTTTTAGTAGCACTACAACAATACCCTGTGAAAGGTGAGAGCAGGGTTGTGTTGGAGTTGGCTGCGTGTGCTCGTCTACAAAGGCGCAACCAGAGCGAAATTTCGGGGGAGGCTAATTCTTTCAGCAATAGGCAGAGTGGGGATGTAGGGGCTCTAAAAAGGGGTTGAAAAAAACAGAGCATCATTTGCAAGCAAATGGTCTTTTGAAGACCTGTGAAGTACTCGGGTGCGGCTCTGTGTGTGCTATTGGGAAACTGTCTCTGGGAGTCCGGGGCAATGGGCGTTGTGCGCCTGGTGGTCTCTCTGATAATCACGTCACGATGATGTTGCTCCTGCACTGCAAAAAGAGAAGGGAAATCGTGAGAGAAAATGGCTCTCTTTAAAGGATTTCTTTTCTCCTACAACGCGACTCACCTGGCATGATGTCTCCACTTTTTAGTAGTGAGCAATGTGCATGGTCT
The DNA here is from genome assembly GCF_964204655.1 of Triturus cristatus. Classification (NCBI taxonomy): domain Eukaryota; kingdom Metazoa; phylum Chordata; class Amphibia; order Caudata; family Salamandridae; genus Triturus; species Triturus cristatus. Next base: position 608,476,751 of record NC_140591.1, on the reverse strand, counting down.
CACTGTCTCACTACAGTCCAATAAAAAAAAAACAACGGACGACCTTTGCGAGACCTGAAAATAGAGCCCCATAGAGATCTGTTTCGAGGCCCCCAAAAATAAACTGCCGGTGCTCAGACTCCCTCCCCTCCAAATAAAGCTTTGGGTGCAGTGTTATGTTTGCGAAGTTGTAGATAGAATTGTTAGGCTAATAATGGTAATTTTTCTGTGTGCCGTTTGGTTGATAATATCATCCTAAGTATATAGATTACAATTTTTAAAAATATTATCTATAAAGTTGTCTGCGGTGGGTTGCAGAGGGAGTATGTGGGGTGGTGGGGTGCGGTGGAGAGGTGAAAAGTGCGAGGTAGTGCAGTTAAATGTAAATTGTAAAGGTGTATGTAAATAATTAAATAAATACTTGCTGTATGTTCTATGGCACTACCAGTCATCCTACTGCTCCCCTGCCGTGCTCCATCATGTTGCAGCACTGGCTCTGCAAGCCGTCCGTAGACTTTATGTAATTGTATGTTATTATTGTAATATATTGAACTGATGTAAAAAATAATTGAATCTACTTTTTTTTTCAGAAAATTATTTTGTTTGGATAAAAATTTGAAAGTGCCTAGAAGAACTGAGAAAAAAAGACAAAAAAAGAAGCATTTATATTTGCAGAAAAGAAAAGATTTACAAAAAAATTAGAGCACTACACAAACAGTTTCTTCTGGTAAAAACACTAGACAATTATTAAAAAAATTACGAACATTTAATGAAAATAACATCACACAAAGAAAAAACAAGAATTTTTCAAGTAAGGAGAAGCAGACTTCAATTTCAAATACAAGGAAAAGAAAACATGATAAAGAAACAGTATCTGTTACCCGGAGACAAAACACTATTTCAAGAAATTCGTCAGAGACTTTTTCGAACTAAAGTGATTCAGAATTTAATGAAAACATGCTGCAAATATAAAGTGCTGCAATTTAAACAGAAGCAGCATATCGAAAGTATAGTGGATACTGCTTTTACTTTAAAACAGAAGTTATTCATTGTGATTTTGAAGAGGATCAAAGTATTAGATAAAGTAATCAAAGTGTTGAAAGAGAAAGGTAGAAGAAAAAGACTTGTGAACAGAACCAACTTTTGCAAAATCTTTAGTGGACATTGGAAACATACTTCTAGTAGTGAGCCTTTTTTTAATGAGGAAAGTTACTTCCAGGAAAATAGTTTACCATTTACAGTTGATACTGGAGGTCGTTGCTACGATGTTCAGGATGGTTGTCCCCTTCCAAAAGAAGAATTGGTTGGTAAAAGTGCAGAAGACTAAGGGGCCGATTCCGATCCTGCAAAAATTTCCCCCGTCCGAATTGGATCCGGATTTTTTCCGTACGAATCGTACAAGTAGCGTACAAATTGCCAAGTACGATTCGCATGGGAAAAACTCCATACGAATCACATCCGGAACATTTCCCCACACGTCCTCGGGTCGGAAATTGTGTCCGACACATCCCCGGACGAATTACCGTACGAATTGGAAAAATGAAGTCCGACCGCGCAAGTACGATCACTCCCGTCCTTTCGATTTCACAACTGTATGGAAAAAACACCGTACGGACCGAACTCCCTTAGCAACCATGGAGACACGTGCCCGCATACGCGCCGAACACCCCACCACAGACCCCGCATGTACGCGCAAAACGCCCCCCGGCCGCAGATGTACGCGCCGAACCCCCACCAGTGTATGCATGGAGCGTACCCCCACCCATGTATGCATGGAGCGTACCAACTCCCCACCTGTGTATGTACGGACCGTACCCACACCCCACCCGTGTATGTACAGACCGTACCCCCACCCCACCCGTGTATGTGCGGACCATACCCCCACCCCACCCGTGTATGTACGGACCATACCCCCACCCCACCAGTGAATGTACGGACCGTACCCACACCCCAGCCGTGTATGAATGGAGCGTACCAACACCCCACCCGTGTATGAATGGAGCGTACCAACACCCCACCAGTGTATGTACGAACCGTACCCCCACCCGTGTATGTACGGACCGTACCCCCACCCGTGTATGCATGGAGCGTACCAACTCCCCACCCGTGTATGTATGGACCGAACCCCCACCCCACCCGTGTATGAATGGAGCGTACCAACACCCCACCAGTGTATGTACAGACCGTACCCCCACCCATGTATGCATGGAGCGTACCAACTTCCCACCCGTGTATATACGGACCGTACCCCCACCCCACCCATGTATGAATAGAGCGTACCAACACCCCACCAGTGTATGTACGGACCGTACCCCCACCCGTGTATGTACGGACCGTACCCCCACCCATGTATGCATGGAGCGTACCAACTCCCCACCCGTGTATGTACGGACCGTACCCACACCCCACCCATGTATGTACGGACCGTACCCCCACCCCACCCATGTACGTACGGACCGTACCCCCACCCCACCCGTGTATGCACGGACCGTACCCCCACCCCACCCGTGTACGTACGGACCGTACCCCCACCCCACCCGTGTATGTACGGACCGTAACCCACCCCTCCAGTGAATGTACGGACCATACCCACACCCCACCCATGTATGAATGGAGCGTACCAACACCCCACCCGTGTATGAATGGAGCGTACCAACACCCCACCAGTGTATGTACGAACCGTACCCCCACCCGTGTATGTACGGACCGTACCCCCACCCGTGTATGCATGGAGCGTACCAACTCCCCACTCGTGTATGTACGGACCGTACCCCCACCCCACCCGTGTATGAATGGAGTGTACCAACACCCCACCAGTGTATGTACGGACCGTACCCCCACCCGTGTATGAATGGAGCGTACCAACACCTCACCAGTGTATGTACAGACCGTATCCCCACCCATGTATGTACGGACCGTACCCCCACCTGTGTATGCATGGAGCGTACCAACTCCCCACCCGTGTATGTACAGACAGTACCCCCACCTGTGTATGCATGGAGCATACCAACTCCCCACCCGTGTATGTACGGACTGTACCCCCACCCGTGTATGCATGGAGCGTACCAACTCCCCACCAGTGTATGTACAGACAGTACCCCCACCCGTGTATGCATGGAGCGTACCAACTCCCCACCCGTGTATGTACGGACTGTACCCCCACCCGTGTATGAATGGAGCGTACCAACACCCCACCAGTGTATGTACGGACCGTACCCCCACCCGTGTATGAATGGAGCGTACCAACTCCCCACCCGTGTATGTACGGACCCTACACCCAGCCCCCCTGTATGTACGGTGCGAAACACCACCACCGACGGACGGTGTGGACCAACACCCTGCCCGTGTTTGTACGCACCCTACCCCAGGCCCACACACCAGCACCCTCACCCAACTTTGCGCATGTACGAGTCATACTAAGCCATAGCAAAGGACAGCACTGTCCAACAACATGGCCCATGTACGCACCGTACAGGCGCAAAAAACACTCCTACTGAACCAGGACAAACCAAAAAAACACAAGGAGAGTCAATTCGAGGCACACAACACCACAAAACATATCCAACAAGGCCTGCACTGACCTGCAACTGACAAACAGATAAACAGAGGCCAAAACCACTACCATTCCTTATAACACACCCACCCAAAGTTCAAACACAGCCACACCCACAAATGGACCAATAAAAAGGCCCAACACACACAAACCATGATCCTTTGCAACAGATCCACTGCTGCCAGACCCCAGAGACAACGCACTGCACCATACTTCAACCATTAATACACCTTACACTTGCACTCCTTCACACAACCACCATCACAAACACACCCTCATCACATTCACACACACACACCTGCACAACCTCACTCACACACCCACAACCATCCACACCCACCCCCCCACAACCATCCACACACACACCCCACACCATGCCCACTAACAAGAATCCAAAGTTCACAAAGGACGAGCTGGAGGTCCTTGTCGACGAAATCATCAGAGTCGAGCCACAGCTCTTTGGAACATTGGTCAGACGGACCAGCATATCCGAAAAATCTGCCATGTGGGAGAGGATAGTCAATTCCGTGAATGCTGTTGGGGTCACCAGAAGGACCAGGCATGAGTGCCAAGCCAGGTGGTATGATCTGCGGAGGACGGTCTGCCGCAAAATGACGGACGACCACAACCAGGCCAACATCACTGGAGGAGGTCCGTCCCGCAGACCGGTACACTACCATCCCTGGGAGGAGAAGGTGATGGCCACGCTGCCGCCGTTGGGAGTCGACGGACTAGAAGGAGTCCGAGAGCCTGGTGAGTACACAAACAACTCACCTCACATGGGGGAACGCCATATACAACCCAAATACCAATCATGCACGCAACCCCCCCAAAGCCAGCACCGGACACAACCACACTCCAAAAACACACACATGCCACTAGCACCTCCATGCCCCATGCCCCAAGCAAGGCCATGCCAAGTTACAGGCCACACAAAACACCAACACAAGACAGGATGTCCCCGATGCCGGGAGGGTGGGTCTCAAAACTAACATAGAGCAACTCTGAAGCACACAACAATGCCCTCAGCCCATATGGCCTAGGGCACAGCCATACAAACAGTGTGTCCCCACACAGTACTGTGTTGACTGCAAATGGTGGCTGCGTTGCAGGATGACATGGGTATGAAGGCACAATTTGCACATAACAGCAGCTAATGAAGACGCATCACTCTGAAAGAGTGTCAGCACACACCGCCACAGCAGCAGTGCAGACTCAGACACTCTGCCCAATGGGTGCCCGGAGATAAGAAACAAATCTACATGAACAAGCCAATGGCCTTTGAAAGACCTGCAAACTGTGTGTGCCCAGGAAGCTGGGCTGAGGTGACAGAGGGTGACATACAGAGGGAGGGAGAGGGGACGAGAGAGGGACAGAGACAGAGGTGGACACAGGGAGACAGACAGAGGGAGGGAGGAGGCTGACAGAGGGAGGGAGAAGGGGAGACGGACAGAGGGAGGAGGTTGACAGAGGGAGGGAGAAAGGGAGACGGACAGAGGGAGGAGGTTGACAGAGGGAGGGAGAAAGGGAGACGGACAAAGGGAGGAGGCTGACAGAGGGAGGGAGAAAGGGAGATAGAGGGAGACGGACAGAGGGAGGAGGCTGATAGAGGGAGGGAGAAAGGGAGACAGAGGGAGACGGACAGAGGGAGGAGGCTGACAGAGGGAGGGAGAAAGGGAGACGGACAGAGGGAGGAGGCTGACAGAGGGAGGGAGAAAGGGAGATAGAGGGAGACGGACAGAGGGAGGAGGCTGATAGAGGGAGGGAGAAAGGGAGACGGACAGAGGGAGGAGGCTGACAGAGGGAGGGAGAAAGGGAGACGGACAGAGGGAGGAGGCTGACAGAGGGAGGGAGAAAGGGAGACGGACAGAGGGAGGAGGCTGAGAGACAGAGGGAGACCAAATCACTCTTGGGTGGTGTGGCCATGTCCGCTCGTCAGCAGGTGGACTGTGTGCATGTAGACAAGGTTTGGCACTGCGTGAACCCCCCCTTCAACCTTTGATAAACACTGGGCCATGTGTCAATCTGTGCACGAGTACATCCATGCTGCAGGCACAAACAGAACCTTACACCCAGTATACCCACCCACTGTGTTTGTCAGAACCCTGTCACAAATTGTTAAGTTACCTACCTGCTTTCTCAAATAGCATGGAAAAAACAACATTTGGCCATGTACAGTGCAACACGTAAGGCGGCTCTGCATGGCTTGTTACGCCCGCTCACTACACTGCTGACTGCGTTCCCAAAAGATGCATCAACAGATTGTGTCACACATAGGTAAAGTGTTGAAAGCTGTGGCCAAGGGACATACCCATGCACAAGTGCACTGTGAGAGGAATGCTAGCCAAATCCAACCACCCAGAGGAACTGTGCCAAATCAAAAATGATTTAAACATGGATGTAGCATGTAACACAATTAACACTGTCTCTCTCACACACAGGTCAACGTCGTCGATCTCCCCCCAACATTGGGGGGGAAGACTCACAGGACCAGGCTCTGCGTGAAGAGGACCCCACCGGCAGCGACGACTCTCACCACTCCGTGGATGACCCAGACCAACCTGGCCCCTCTGGTGTCCAACCACCTGCAGCACCTGCGTCAGGTACAACTGTGCCAACCACCACCCCCATTCCTGCCACATCCCAGGAGACACCCAGGAGCCCTGCCCGCACACAACAACACAGCCAGTCTGTCCAGGAGGGACAAGGTTCTCCGGGCACCCAGGAGGAGGCAGGCGATACCGCAAATACCATCCCTCAGGGGTCCCGGAGACCCGATGTGGTGGGAGTGGAGGATGGCGGAGGCGCGAACCTGCCCAGTTGGCTCAGGACCCGGCAATGTTACATGTCAGAAACATCCTGGACGCATACTGGCGTGACTCCAGAGGCATCGACCAGGTAGTGGAGACCCTCAATGAGATGAAGACCCTGCAGTTCGAGCATCATGCCAGTCATCTACAACACCATGGACGGATGGAGGCAAGACTGGCAGAGCTCCTGGCGGTGCACAGGGATGTGAGCCAATCACTCCGTCAGATCGCCCAAGGCCTGGCAAACCCTCCCTGTGCCACCAGGCGTAGACCAGCACCAGAAACAGGGAGGGAGGAGGAGGAGGATTCATCTGACGGAGCGTCCCTAGCATCGTCAAGGCCTGCTTCTGAGGATCCCTGCAGGAAGGTGGGTCATCCATGCAAAAGACCGTGAGAGTCAGCGGAACATCACCATCTGCCAGGTCACCTGGCCTGGCACCTGGCCCTCTGGCCCAACAGCAGCACAGCAGCAACTGACATTCTCTGCCACATGGCCTTGCTGGTCACTGTCTGACCAATGTTGACAAAGACTGTGGCACAGACTCTGATGACTTTCAATGGCAAGGATACCAACTCTCCCTGTGTACCCCAGCACCAATAAAAATCATCACAATCACAAGATGATGCTGTCAGTTTGCCTTATTCCACTGCATTTGTGTGTTGTAAAGTCAAACCATGCCTGATTTCAGAAGTAACTCCAAACATCCATACCCTGGGCTCTGAGTCTGGCACAGGACACACATGGGTCACAATGTACCATCCAAGACAGACATGGAGCACCATACTCACCCGTGATGGGCCCAACCAGCTGAGGGGGTGCCCGCACAACTGTGCCTACAGACCTATTTAGAAGAGCAACAGTCATGCGCAGAGGTCAGGGATCATGTGGAGTGTCCTGGTGTGGGAGTCCCAGGTATGTGTAGACACGTGGCAGAACCATGTCCTGCATGCTTGAGTCAGGTGGATGTGGAGAATGGTGGGCCAGCCAAGGTTGGATGCATGGAGATGGCACAATTGGGTGTTGGATCACAGTGCCACAAGGTTGTGTTGTGGTTGTGGGCTGCATCCTGAGTGTGTGCATGGATTGAGAAGGTCATCCTGCAGCTGGCAGTGATCCACTCCCCCCATCTCTGTTGGACGTTGATGTGGCCTGATCGCCGGATGTAGTAGCAGAGCTGTGCAGATGCACCCTGGATGTGGACAAGTATCATGGGATTTCTAACGCACATGTCCGTAGAGTGCAGGGTAGGATTAGACACGGATGTCGTAGTTGACCTGGGGGATGGTCTCCCTCTTGCCTTGAGGTGGATGGAACTGGGGATCTTGTGCATAATGCAGAGTGTGCTGCCGCATGAGGCACAGATGCTGCTGATCAGCATAGCACATGTCAGCAAGCAATCCATGATGAACACCAGCTCGTTTGCGTGGACAGTGGGTGCCCTTGCTGCAGGGCCTGCAGCAGCATGCGCCATGTCAAGGAAACAATGCCACAAGTAGCACACAAAGACAAGGATCTCAGGAAGGAACTATGCAAAAGGTGTATGTCAAGGAAGGAATGTCTGGTTCAACATGGCACACACACACACAATGGATTCACATGCAGCACAGTGGCCGTCGTGGAGACTGACATGCCACAATACCTACACAGCCATGGACATCATGCACAATACAGAATCTAATCCCTGACAAACAGCTTGCATCTTGCTACTCTACACATAGACTCATATGCACCATCTCTGAGAACAATGCCAGACATGCCGCATGCACAGTGGCAACAGACCACCATTGACAGAGATGAGGCACCTTGGAGGCAGAGGGACACCTTTATTACTCATGTGTGTCAGAATGCTAATGCAACTCTGTCAACACATACACAGGTGATGTGGATGAACACGTGGGACCAACACTGGCACCCCCCTTACCACCACAGATGCTGGAAATCCATGGCACTGGCACACAAGTGACGGGTTACAGCTAAACACCCCCTGCTGTTCACGGAGAGGCTGCTATACACCATTGAGCCCCTAATGGGGAATTCACACACCATGTCAACCCGGTGCAACCCGTATGTTTCCGAGGGCAGTGTTACACACATTGATGGCTCCATCACAATCCACAATCCCAGTACAGATGACTGTCACCAAGTCTGACCATCAATTCAGGTGAATTCTGCTCCATGCCATGTGCCCCATGGTGATTCTACATGTATGTAAAGTATCCAAACATGAACAGGAGCAGTGCACACACATTCAAAACAAATACCACCCCCAAAAAGCCGTGCGGCATCCCTTACCCGAAGGAGATTTTCAAACTTGTCCGTGCATGTAACGCTGATTCAGCACATGTTGCTGTGTTCATGCGGAATGGCGGAGCACAACAATGCCACCAGCAGACAGCATGCGCAAAGTACCTGTGGATGGGAGACACACCAGAAGTCAGCCAAAAGAAGCACATCCGCATGCATGTGCATGTACTCGACACGTATTAGGTTGTCAACATGCTAGGTGACAATGATGACTCTGGAAAAACATTCTTCTATTGCACCATCACTCGAGTGACACATCCAAATACACCTCTAACTCACTTGGAAGACATGCAGATGGACACACACATTGCAACACTTGCCACACACAGCCCAATGCGTGCACACTCAGACACTGGAACTCACCACTAAGCAAAGAAGTTGCGTATGAGCCGACTCCGCATGTCCTCTACCGCCTCCTCCTCCTCCACATCACTTGCCTCGTGACCAAGCCCTTCATCCTCCACGGGTGGATGGTCCTGCTCATCTGGATCCAGGATGAGTGGCACAGCTTTCTCCACTGCCATGTTGTGCAGCATGCAGCACACGAGGAATATCTTGCAGACCTTCACCAGTGCATATGGGAGTGCGCCACCGGTCTTGTGGAGGCAACGGAATCGGCTCTTCAGGAGGCCAAACGTCCTCTCTTTCACTCGCCTGGTCCGCCCATGGGCGTTGTTGTAGCGGTGATCGGCAGCCGTGCTGGGGTTGCGAAGAGGCGTGATCAGCCATGGCATGTTGGGATAGCCAGCGTCCCCTACATGGAAACATCATGGACAAGAGTGGGTCAGGAGAAGCAGTAAGACAGAGTATACCCACCAATAATACATGCTCGTTCGTTGCGCAGCTGCAGCATCATTTCAGGCACCCTGCTACGCCTCATGATGTAGGCATCGTGTGCTGATCCTGGAAAACGAGCACAGACATGTGAAATCACCATGTTGGCAAGACACACCGCAAGGGCATTAATGGAGTGGTAATGCTTGAGGTTACGGAAGGCTACCTCCTGTGCCTGTGGTGGTACCAAAGCCACATGTGTTCCATCTATGGACCCAATGACATGGGGCATCCCTCCCAGGGCATAGAACTCACGCTTGACAGCTGTCAACTGCTCAGGAGTTGGGAATTTAATGAACTCATCCAGGTGCTCCAAAATGGCCTCTAAAAAAATCATGCAGAACACGGCTGAACATGGTTTGGGACATGCCACCGACATGGGCAATGGTATGTTGAAAGGTACCCGTGGCCAAGAAATGTAGGGCTGCCATCACCTTCATCCTGGGTGTCAGTGCAGTAGGATACCTGTGTAGCGGTTGGAGGTGTGGTGCCAGCCGTGTCGTCAGGTCCTCAATCAAACGTTGGGGGAAACGGTAGCGGCGTATACAGTCATTTTCCCTCAGGTCAGCCAAGTCCGGAATTGCTCGAGGGAGAGGCGGAGCCCTGCAGTGAATTAGAAGGGACAACGAAGAGTGAGTACAGTACACCACCAATGTCAATGTACAGAGCACATGCTCAACAGGCAATACACATATGCTACATACAGAGTCAGGTCTGTGCAATATGCCCTGGACACGTATGCCAGGCATGTGACACTCCTACCAAGAGCCAGCTACAAACGTTGATTCTCAACCTCAATATGCCATGCCATGAAACTAGCTGTGGGCCAGTGTAAGTGAGCAGGCCGACGCATTACAGGAGTTACAGACATCCAAATATGTGCAGAAGAAGGATGTTTATTGTACAGACAGGTTGCGGAACACTAGAGGCACAGGTCACATGTCATAGAATAAGGACAGACCACACACCTTGCCATGAAGGATTACATGTCAAGACTGATCACACATACATTGAGAGTATGCAGAGATGTCCTTGTTTTGGACCTCCGTGTCGATGCATACATACACACCTAACGTCGGATTACACATGTGTGCTGGTGTGCGTAACAGTGTGCCATGCCCATCTACACACAGACACATGTTGGTTGCAGCAACTGCAGATGCATTTAACCAAACACCTACAGCAAACCTATGGGAACACATGACACACACATGACATAGCTACAGCGTGCAACGCGGGCATTCACTTGTCAGGGGTAACATTCCGTGTACCTGGCATCAGGGGACATTTGCGGGTGTCGGTGACTGTGCCATGCCAGTGACGCATGGCCCACCAAGTCTGTACTACATGCACACATGTCAAAGGAGTGAAGGGGATGTGTGGCACATAGGGCACCATCACACGTGACATGTGTACACAGCTCATCATACTGTAATTAGCTTCACACCTCAGGAGTATGGTGCCATATCACAGCCTGACCCACCTGTGCCCGACACATGTGGTACTGCACAGACAATGCCTTGATGTCCAGCCTTGGCCATGTATGACAGCTCAATTCCTTCCTGTGTGCCGCCTGTCACCACTGTCAGGTGTGAAATGCACCGTACATACGCTCTGAGGGCATGTGTGGGGTCTCTATCACTATGGTGGTGCTGGTGTATGCGTACCCCATAGTGATACGGACCGTACACGCGTGTGTACGGTCCCTATCACTATGGTGGTGCTGGCGTATGCGTACGCCATAGTGATACGGACCGTACACACGTGTGTACGGTCCCTATCACTATGGGGGAGCTCACGTATGTGTACTTCATAGTAGTTCGGACCGTACACACGCGTGTGTACGGTCCCTATCACTATGGGGGTGCTCGCTGTACGTGTACGCCATAGTAGCTCGGACCGTACACACGCGTGTGTACGGTCCCTATCACTATGGGGGTGCTCGCCGTACGTGTACGCCATAGTAGTTCGGACCGTACACACGCGTGTGGAGGGTCGGTCCATATCACTATGGCGTACGCATACGCCAGCACTCCCATAGTGATGGGGACCGTACACACGCGTGTACGGTCCGTTGCAATGCATTTGGGGTGCCCTAGGGCTGTGGAACGCACCGTACCTGTGTTGTGACATAGGATTGACATAGGGGACACATGAGGGACAAGTATAGGGGCCTAAATGCATGCTGGTTGTCATGGAGACCGAGTTTCAGGTTTTAATTTTGCATCATGTGGCCAGCAGAAGTCGGTTGGAGACAATATACTTTGTTGCAATGTGGTTGTTGACATTACATCATGCTCAATTTTTAAACCATGCAAAACCTGTCACTGGGGTAGTTTTAAAGTGATTGGACGACACGTAGGATGCAAATGTGACTGAGCCAATCACTCTGTACTCCTGTCAATGAAACAGGCCAGCAAGGAAGATATAAGGCAGCCAGGTCCCTTGAGAGAGTACTTGCCTGCACATTCTTTCATTCCACAACACTGCTGCTGCTTGTGATTCCTCTGGCACCATGTCCAGGTCTGTGGAGAGGGCCCAGCCATTCACCATGGAGGAGAATATGGCATTGCTGGATGTGATCCTCCCACAGTACACCATGCTGTATGGTCGACCAGGGGAGCAGGTGAGTGCAGACTCCACTAGCTTAAACTGTGCCCCTTTTTGTGACTGTGACTTCTGGCATTGTGTCCAGGTGTGACAGACATGCAGGGTTCTTCATAGTGGTTCCCAGGGGGGGGAAGGGCCCATGTCTCCCATGCAGAGCATGCTGTAGTTCCTGTTTGCACAACGCACTAGCATGGTGCTTACTGTGACGATCACTGCATGGTGCATGCCGCTTTCGGACTGCCTTATCCCCCTGGAAATGTTGTTTCTACAGTCCTGATGTGAGTCTGTGCTCCCCCCAGGGTGACAGGTGCCAGTACCCACAGATGTGTGTCTGTTCAGTGTACCTGTGGTGAGAGTGTCCAAATGATGTGGTCGTCCCCTGGTCATTGGTGTGTGTGTGTGAGTCCCCTGTCATGTGGGTGTGTGCATATGTGGAGTGTTGCACCCCAGCTGCATGTGGGATGGATACACCCTGCCCATCTGATGTGAGCAGGGAGCTGTGCTGGATGTCTGCCGTGCTGAGACAGCCGTGCTGAGACAGCCCCACATCTGTGACACCCCCAGTCTAGTGGCACATGTGCAGAGTGAGGTTTGTAGCGGCAGTTGCCAATGCCAGGTGATTGTTCAGTGCCTGTGTGTGTCTGTGTACTCTGCTGAGGTAGCGTAAGTGGGCTGGGGCATGTGACTGCTTAGGGGTACTGTTCAGATTCCTGTTGTAGCTTGGGATGCACAGTGTGAGCCTGCATCATTGATTGTGTTGCACCCCTCATGCCACCTGTGTACTTTCAATGGCACCTACTGCATATGCCCATTCCCAGGCAGATGATGTCCCTATGACAAAGGTGCAATGAGTTGGCTGCATACTATGGCCAGTTCAAACATGCATAATTAGTAATATGTGTGTCTCTGTATCATTGATAAGGTGGATTGATGTATTGTCACTTTTGCATCCCCACAGGTAGGCGTCTGTGCCAAGGGGGAGATCTGGAAGCAAGCCGTCAGTGCCGTGAGGAGGACGGAGGGTCGGAAGCGGCGCCTAGCCCAGGTGAGGAAACGCTGGCAGGACATCCGGTGCTGGACGCGGAGGATCGCACGGGTCCTGCTGGGGGACTCACCTGAGAGCCACAAAAACCGTGGGCGCCGGCGTCTGACCCACATCCAGAAGCATGTGCTGGCGGTGGTCTTCCCCGACTTGGACAGGCGCTTACTGGAGAAGCAGCAGCAGGAAGGGGGTAGGTACATGTGTGTTTGTTGTGTGTGACCAGCTTTTGGAAGTGCGCAGTTGCATGGATATACTGCCAGGGTTTAAATGTGCAGTGCATATCCTGTTCCCCAAAATAAAGTGGTGCTGTTCTGCCTCCCTTTCCCTCCTTGCCATGTATTCCCTGGTCTGTGTGTAGTCACTCTTGCACAAGGTCATCTAGGCTGGCAGTTGCTCCAAGTGCCCAATGCTTGCAGCATCATGTGTGGGGGTGGTGTGTAACAGGTTTTTGCACGTTGCCTGTGCCCTGGCCAGTTCTGTCATTGTGGGGTCCATGTTAGTTGGCACTGATGCTGAGTCCCGACATGGGAGTGTGTGTTTCATGTGTACTGCCTTACTGCCTGCATGTCGAATGTTGTGCCCTCTGACATGATGTGCTTGAGTGTGAGATATGCATAGTGCAGGGATGGTGACTTGTGTTCCAGTCATATCCATCCAGGGCCATGGAGTAGTGTGGCCACTACAGTCCCCTGGGGCACCTTTTCCTAGGTATCATGGGTGTCATCAGACAATGTGGACATTCTCTGTGTCTTCAGCATAGTTTGGGCCCTGTGGCATAGTACCCTGGCCTCATTTGTATTCACGTATACTGTGCTACATGTGTCCACTGTACAGGGTGACCTAATTTAGCTGGTGCATACTCACAGGGGCCAGTGCCTGTGTGTCTTGGTACAACTATCTGATGATGGTTGTTTGTCAGTGATATATGTGGACAGGCGCACCAGGGGTAGTTTGTGTGCGATCAGGATTAATTGCAGGCCATGTGTTTTCATCCCAGACTAAGAGGTGTAAGTACTTCCTCTGTCTCAATCACATTGTCTCGGGGGGGGGGTTGGTGCGGGCAAGGCCTACATGTCCAAACCTGAAGTCTCCTTGCTCGGTCTGGCCAGTGTGTGATGTTTGTGTGGCCAAACACTCAAGGTGCAGTGCCCCAGTCATGTTGGCCATGGTTTTCAGTATTACCTTTGCAGCATGTCCCAAGAGTTGATAGACATGGTTCCTGCTCATCCCTTTCTTGGCTACGCTGTGTGTCGCAGATGCTGTGCTAGATTGTCCCTAGAGCCTGGCTCCTCTGTACAATTTGATATCAAGTTATTTGCTATTGTGTCATGCTCTCCATATTTTAACAGTGGCATGGTGGGTCAACAAACTGTGTGTTGCAGGGACTACATATGTACCTTGTATTGTAGATGTTACTCTTGTTGCTTTTCAGGCTATGCACTGTGACCTCTGTAGAGTTGACTCATGTGACATATGTATACAGGTGTCTGATTTCTCCTGTCTTGTCTGACCTTGCCCACAGCATCGTCGGGGGACTACGAGGGAGACACTGGCACGGACCGTGAGGAGGGAGCGAGCACCAGTGCCAGCAGTGCTGAGTTGGCTGGCACATCGAGTGGCACGGAGGCCGACGGGAGTGCAGCGGAGGACCTGTCCAGTCACACCACCACCGACTATGACACAGACGGGTCCGAGGCTGAGATCTCCGAGGGGGCGGAGCCTGCTCCCACAGCTGACACCAGCACTCCATCACTACCCGCCCCCTCCATTCCGATCACCGGCCTCCCACTTGCTCGTGTCCCTTCCCGCCGTGCTAGGTCACCACGTGTCTCCTTCTTGCCAGGCACCGCACCCCCTGCCCCTGTCTCCACTGCTGCCACCAATGCCGAGTCTGTGGACATCCTGCGGCAGTTGCAGGTTGGTCAGACTGCGATGCTTAATGTCCTCCATGACCACAGCCGAGTGCTGAACCAGATAGAGGCATACATGGAGGGCATTTCAGCTGCGCAGTCTGACCAACGCAACTTGCTGAGGTCCATAGACTCGACACTGACTGCAGCAGTGGGTCTCCTGCAGCACTACGTCCCCCCCTACCCCTGAACCATCCACACTTCCCACTCCCATGCCTGTCCAAAGCACACCCAGACGTCCCCATGCACGCACACCACCAGACACAGGCACCACACCACCAGGGAAGGCAAAGCGCACACCTCCTGGCACGCACACACAGGGTGAAGTAGCCACACCCACTGGGTCAGAGGGGAAATGGAAGACACGCAGCCAGAGTGGGAGTCCACATTCCTCACGACCACCACCCTCCAAATCCACTCCCCTCAGCTCTCCTGGCCAAGAGTCGGACACAGGGTCAGTCCTGCCCAGTGTGTCCATCAGCCCCAGTGTGGCACCACCCCGCAAGCGGTGGAGGCAGGACACCGGCAGGGGAGTTGAGTCCCCCCCCCATCCATACCCTCCCCCAGTAGCGCTGCGACCCATCCCTGCGCCCCCCCTCCTTGGGGCCTGTGGTTCCTTCGGGTGCAGGGGAGACGCTGGGCAACCTGGCAGTAGTGTGCAGCGCCGTGCTCAAATCCACCTTTGGCGCTGCCCCACCCCCTGTGTTGGAGTCGTCTGTCCCTGCACCCACAACACCTACCCTTGCCCCTCCTGTCCCTGCAGTGCCTGGTCCTTCCCCCCCACATGATGCCCCCCCCTGTGGATGACAAGGTAGTCTGAACTGTGCAGGCAAGCTAGGGGACACGCATCCCAATGTGTCCCCCACCTGGATTGGAACTATGGACTGCCCTATGGGCCTTGTGCATATGGAAATCTTCATACAATACATTTTAGAACATTGCTGAATAAAGCTATTTTATTTTCCTTGGCACACTACTGCTTTTCTGGCATTGCTGTTGGTGGTGCTGCTCCATGATTTGGGGTGGCGATAATGTGTTAGGTGTCTGGGATATGTTGTAGTGTGCTGTTCGTGGGGTGGACCCTGTTATCTGTGTGCCATCACACGGTATTTGCTATCAAACTTTGCTCATGTAAGCTGTTACTGCATGGTGACATTGTCCCAAGGTGTGTACCTTCCTCTGTGGATCCTGACATCTTCCCTGCAGGGTGTTGTGAAGACATTTGTGCAGTGCTGTGTCTACATTTGCTGGGTGTGTGACGGACCCCTTCAACTTTGGCCATGCATGCTGGGCAAGGTCTCCACCTGCATCATTTGTGGCATCCTTGGGGGTCACTGTACTTGTGACTGGAGTATATTGCCAGGACTTCATGTGTACGTGTTACCTTTTCCGCACTATGCATGTGTGTACTCCCAGCCTCGCACACATGTGTTTCGTGTTCTGCTGGGTCTTTGAGCACCTGACTGACAATTGTGGGCATTGTATCTGTGTGTACTCAACCCCTTTCTTTCCATTGGCACAGCTGGGGGGACTCTGCACCCACCCCTCCTATATCTGGGCACTGCTGGGAGGACTCTGCACACACCCCTCCTGTGTCTGGGCACTGCTGGGAGGACTCTGCGCACACCCCTCCTGTGTCTGGGCACTGCTGGGAGGACTCTGCACACACCCCTCTTATGTCTGGGCACTGCTGGGAGGACTCTGCACCCACCCCTCCTGTGTCTGGGTACTGCTAGGAGTGATAGGCACACACCCCTCCTATGTCTGGGCACTGCTGGGAGTGATAGGCACACACCCCTCCTGTGTCTGGGCACTGCTGGGAGGACTCTGCACACACCCCTCCTGTGTCTGGGCACTGCTGGGAGGACTCTGCACACACCCCTCCTGTGTCTGGGCACTGCTGGGAGGACTCTGCACCCACCCCTCCTGTGTCTGGGCACTGCTGGGAGTGATAGACACTCACCCCTCCTATGTCTGAGCACTGCTGGGAGTGATAGGCACACACCCCTCGTATGTCTGGGCACTGCTGGGAGTGATAGGCACACACCCCTCCTATGTCTGGGCACTGCTGGGAGTGATAGGCACACACCCCTTCTGTGTCTGGGCACTGCTGGGAGGACTCTGCACACACCCCACCTGTGTCTGGGCACTGCTGGGAGGACTCTGCACACACCCCTCCTGTGTCTGGGCACTGCTGGGAGGACTCTGCACCCACCCCTCCTGTGTCTGGGCACTGCTGGGAGTGATAGGCACTCACCCCTCCTATGTCTGGGCACTGCTGGGAGTGATAGGCACACACCCCTCCTATGTCTGGACACTGCTGGGAGTGATAGGCACACACCCCTCCTATGTCTGGGCACTGCTGGGAGTGATAGGCACACACCCCTCCTGTGTCTGGGCACTGCTGGGAGGACTCTGCACACACCCCTCCTGTGTCTGGGTACTGCTGGGAGGACTCTGCACACACCCCTCCTGCGTCTGGGCACTGCTGGGAGGACTCTGCACACACCCCTCCTGTGTCTGGGCACTGCTGGGAGGACTCTGCATACACCCCTCCTGTGTCTGGGCACTGCTGGGAGTGATAGGCACACACCCCTCCTATGTCTGGACACTGCTGGGAGTGATAGGCACACACCCCTCCTATGTCTGGGCACTGCTGGGAGTGATAGGCACACACCCCTCCTGTGTCTGGGCACTGCTGGTAGGACTCTGCACACACCCCTCCTGTGTCTGGGCACTGCTGGGAGGACTCTGCACACACCCCTCCTGTGTCTGGGTACTGCTGGGAGGACTCTGCACACACCCCTCCTGCGTCTGGGCACTGCTGGGAGGACTCTGCGCACACCCCTCCTGTGTCTGGGCACTGCTGGGAGGACTCTGCATACACCCCTCCTGTGTCTGGGCACTGCTGGGAGGACTCTGCACACACCCCTCCTGTGTCTGCGCACTGCTGGGAGGACTCTGCACACACCCCTCCTATGTCTGGGCACTGCTGGGAGGACTCTGCACACACCCCTCCTGCGTCTGGGCACTGCTGGGAGGACTCTGCACCCACCCCTCCTGTGTCTGGGCACTGCTGGGAGTGATAGGCACTCACCCCTCCTGTGTCTGGGCACTGCTGGGAGGACTCTGCACACACCCCTCCTGCGTCTGGGCACTGCTGGGAGGACTCTGCACACACCCCTCCTGCGTCTGGGCACTGCTGGGAGGACTCTGCACACACCCCTCCTATGTCTGGGCACTGCTGGGAGGACTCTGCACACACCCCTCCTGTGTCTGGGCACTGCTGGGAGGACTCTGCACACACCCCTCCTGTGTCTGGGCACTGCTGGGAGGACTCTGCACACACCCCTTCTATGTCTGGGCACTGCTGGGAGGACTCTGCACACACCCCTCGTGCGTCTGGGCACTGCTGGGAGGACTCTGCACACACCCCTCCTGTGTCTGGGCACTGCTGGGAGTGATAGGCACTCAGCCCTCCTGTGTCTGGGCACTGCTGGGAGGACTCTGCACACACCCCTCCTGCGTCTGGGCACTGCTGGGAGGACTCTGCACACACCCCTCCTGTGTCTGGGCACTGCTGGAAGGACTCTGCACACACCCCTCCTGCGTCTGGGCACTGCTGGGGGAACTCTGCACCCACCCCTCCTGTGTCTGGGCACTGCTGGGAGTGATAGGCACTCACCCCTCCTGTGTCTGGGCACTGCTGGGAGGACCCTGCACACACCCCTGCTGTGTCTGGGCACTGCTGGGAGGACTCTGCACACACCCCTCCTGTGTCTGGGCATGTACGGTCGGGACATACACGGGTGTGGGTACGCTCCATTCATACACGGGTGTGGGTGCGCTCCATTCATACACGGGTGTGGGTACGCTCCATACATACACTGGTTGGGTGTGGGTACGCTACATTCATACACGGGTGGGGGTACGCTCCATTCATACACGGGTGGGGGTATGCTCCGTACATTCCCTTACCCACGATTTGCAGGCCTGGGTACGTACCGTACCCAGGCCTTAAGAGCGTGGGCACGAGTCGTACCACGCCCACCACTATGTCACCCCAACAATGGCGGTACGGCCCGTACCCACGTTCTAATGGCCTGGGTACGGGCCGTACCAGCATTGTTGGGGTGATGTAGGGGTATGCGTGGTACGACCCGTACCCACGCTCTGAAGGGCTGGGTATGGTGCGTACCCCTACGGCACCCCATTGGGGGTCTGCACCGTACCCAGGCCTTCAGAGCATTGGTACGGGTCGTACCACACCCACCCCTACGTCACCCAACATTGGCGGTACGGCCCGTACCCACGTTCTTAAGGGCCGTACCAGCATTGTTGGGGTGATGTAGGGGTACGCGTGGTATGACCCGTACCAACGCTCTGAAGGCCTGGGTACGGTGCAGACCCCCAATGGGGTGCCGTAGGGGTACGCACCCAGCCCTTCAGAGCGTGGGTACGGGTTGTACCACGCGTACCCCTACATCACCCCAACAATGCTGGTACGGCCCGTACCCAGGCCTTTAGTACGTGGGTACGGGCCGTACCGCCATTGTTGGGGTGGCGTAGTGGTGGGCGTGGTACGGCCCGTACCCACGCTCTTAAGGCGTGGGTACGGTACGTACCGGTATTGTTGTGTTGCCGGTTCGCGTCAACATCCACTTCCGTTGTGACGGACGCTTGCGTTGCTGGACACGCCCCCACCCCCTCGAGGTGACCAGGTCCTGCAGGTCAGGTATGTCCAGGGCATGTGTAATTTGTGACTTGGGTGGGGGTTATGTGTCCTGCCCCTGCCCCCCCCCT
Organism: Triturus cristatus; assembly: GCF_964204655.1. Classification (NCBI taxonomy): domain Eukaryota; kingdom Metazoa; phylum Chordata; class Amphibia; order Caudata; family Salamandridae; genus Triturus; species Triturus cristatus. The sequence goes on along the minus strand of NC_140591.1, from coordinate 608,456,905 downwards.
TTGCCCCTGGGTGTAGTTCTGACCTTCTGCGGCGTCTGCGTTGGTTCCTGTAGAGCAGGTGGACTGCTATGAGGGCTGGGATGACACGTAGGTTCGGGTCCATGGCTGTCCGTCGCGTACAGGTGCTCCTTGTGCGCGTCGTCCTGATTTCCCGGCAGTTTTTGGCAGCCGGAAAATATAATCCGTGCGGGGTGACGTCGGTGCGGATCGTACTTCCTGGTTCGTGAACCGCAGCCTGAATGCGTCCCGACGTCACGTTGGAGCATTCCCGGATCACATTCGTATGTATATTTTCGTCGGTCGGTGTTTGGTACGATTCGTACGGAAATGGTGTTTCCATACGAATCGTACTTGCATGTTTGTAATGTTTATTTCCCGGGTACGAGTCGGATAGAGAAAACGCTCCGACCGACGGTTCGTACCCGGTTTCTCCAGGATCCGAATTGGCACCTCTATGGTTGAAAAAGTGCAAGGGAAACATACACAAGCTCCTGTGTGTAAGTGGGGTTGTAGCAGTATTTGTAGTATTCGACAGGAATCTATTGATATAATGCAAAATTTGCTACAAGAATATACACAGAAAAGTATTAAACAGAAGATTAAGTTGTTGCAAGGACTAGATCCATGTAATGTAAGAAAATATACTGAGACACATGGGCATTCTCTGACTTGTCTTTCAAGAAAGGTGTGTAAAAGTGTTTTTCATGACTTGAGGATGTTAGCAGTACACCATTCAGAAATGCGGAAGTTTGTAAGGAAACTGTTCTATGTAAAAAGTCCTGCATTATGTTTAAGTTAACTGAACACAGCTCTTTTATATGGTTCTTTAATAGATGTTCAAAAAAAGTGTGATGATATTGAAATGCGATATTTTGGTTCAGAAGAGCAGTCAATAGAAAGTGAAAGTTTGACAATTACAGATGTTGAAGGAGATGGGAAAGTGATTAGCACTGATCAGTTTGAAGAAGAAATTGGAAGCTTTAATGTAGTGTGCTCTGAAATACCAAACTATGTTTGTGTTTGTTGTCGACGTGCTCATTATAAAAGTCAAACTAGGAATTTTGATTTGTATTTGAAAAGTGAAAAGGAGAACAATAGTAAGTGGGAAGAATTTGCAACTTACTTGTTGGTAGAAGGTCGATTTGAGTTAGGTAGTGATCAACATATATGTAAATATTGTTACAACAAATTAGAAGAGAACAAAATGCCTGCTAGAGCAGAACATAATAACTTAGAATTAGTAGCTATTCCGGTGGAACTGGCAGAATTGAATACATATGAGTTGGTTTTAATTCAATCTGTTCATCCTTTTCAAACTATAATTCGGATGGAACCTAAAACAGGTAAACTGCCACCAACAGGCTTGCAAAGAGGGCTGAAAGGAAGAGTGGTGTACTTACCTTTGAATTTTAAGAAAAATATTGAAACTATTGCTGGAGAGAAAGAGGAAAATGAGGCAGTAGTCATTCTAGTAAATGGTGTACCAACAAAGAGTTGGCAAGAATTTGTGGATGTTAATAAAGTTGAAAAGTATATCTTATAGAGAACAATATTTATTACAAAACTGTAAATGTGGATGAACAGGTAATAAGTTTAGAAGATGAATGTGAAATTTCAAGTGGTCAAATAGAGAAAGTGGACAAGTCAAAGACTGAAGGGATTTATGAACATTACACAATATGTCCTTTGCATTCAATAGAAGTCATAGGAAGCAGCATTGAGTTATTTCAAATGAAAAAAGTACAGGGTACTCCAATGAGTGTATGGGAGAAGAGCTTGGAAGCTCGTTGTTTTCCACAGCTGTTTCCTACTGGAGAAGGGGGACGATATGATGACCGACCTGTACGTATTTCAGGTTCAGAATATCGGTCAACAAGATTACATTCTGAAGATCCGAGACAGTGCATTCCATACATATTTCACCTTTTGTTTGAAAGTGATTTATCTTCTCTGTCGTATGCAGTGAACCACATACTTAAAACTGGAGTTTATCAATCACTTTTTTTTGTGAAAGAATTTGTGGAGAAAGTTGAAAAAACAGATGAAATTTAGAAGCACAGTTAATCAATTTGATGGCATGTCAACGTGGAACAAATGAGTATTGGTATCGTCGTCATGGAGAACTCAAGTGTATGTTACGGAACTTAGGTACACCAACATGGTTTGTCACACTTAGCTGTGCAGATTATGCATGGGAAGATTTGCTTGAGTTTCTAAGAGAAGTGAATTCCAATATTAAAAATGTTGAAATAAAGACTCCTGGTGAACTGTGTTCATTGGATCCTGTAAATGTGTGCAGATATTTAAATCATAGGTTTCAAGCTATGATGTCTTTTATCTGCAATAAAAAAGAATCCACCTCTTGGAGAAGTTACCGATTTCTTTTGGAGAAAGGAGTACCAAACAAGAGGTGCACCTCATATACATATGCTACTATGGGTCAAGGATGCACCTAAATTTGGAACTGATTCTGATGAAACAGTATTGTCTTTCATCAAACAGTATGTGACATGTGAGATTCCAAGAGAAGAAGGAGATAGAAGCTTGAGACAGCAAGTTTTACGTTTTCAAAGTCACCATTGTGGAAAGGACTGCAGAAGAAAATACAAGTCTAAAGGAAAACTTTACACCAAGGTGCCGATTACGATCCGTTAAAAAAATTTACCGTCCGACTCGTATCTGTATTTTTTTACGTACGAATCGTACAAGTCCCGTACAAACGGCGAAGTACGATTCGCACGTGAAAAATACATATGACAGTTTTACGTACGAGTCGTAAAACTGAAGTCCGAGCGCACAAGTCCGATCCGTACCGGCGTCCCGAATACACAAGCGTATGGAAAACGTCCCGTACGGAGCGAACTTTGCACGACCCCTACCCCGGGTACACTTGTGCCCGGGGTACGAGTCGTACGGCCCCCCCAGCCTCCCACCCCTCCCGCGTACGTCCGCACCATACCCCCCAGCCCCCCGTATGTACGCGCCATACCCCCACCCCCGTATGTACGTGCCGTAACCCCAGCGCATAGCGCTGGGGGTACGGCGTGTACAAACGGGGGTGGAGGTATATACATATATAGTTACTCAGATATATACAACTGAGACATCAATTCACTAATCAACACACCTGTACACACAGTTAGCTACCCATACAGCCCTTCCGAGATGCAGTTTTTAATGTATAGAACCAGTGAAACAGCTATTCAGACATGTATGCACAGAGTAAGACACCCCCACCCACCCAGAGAGACACTCAGACACCCATACAGATACTCATACAAACAATCAATAACCCATATAGATACTGATGTAGGTACTCACCAACCCATGCACCTGCTTCCACACCAACTGAGAGACTAATAGAGACATTCACACAGTTAAGTCACTAATCCATGCATTCAGTAACATACGTTCAATCAGTGACTTATAGAGTCAGTCATGCATCTACTAAATAATCCATTCAGGCACTTATACATCGACTCATTCTTCTATAGACCTTGGCATAGATATATAAGAAAAATATTTACAATTTACAGAAAACGCATTCACTGGATGATGCCATCAGTGATGTCATTTGAGATGTCATCAGTGATGTCATGAGTGATGTCACTGACCATGTCATGAGTGATGTAATATGTGACGTCATCAGCAGTGCATTGCGAGCCCACGAGTTATAGTTAGCTCAACTAACTATAACAGGTGAATTTCTCTGGTTTTATATGAGTCAAATGTCCAACTAACTACAACATCTCTGAAACCTATGGTTTTTTCAGTGAATATATATATATACATATATATATATATATATATATATATATATATATATATATATATATATATATATATATATATATATATATATATATATATATATATATATATATATATATATATATTTAAAAAGTGAAATTGTATAATAATTAAACTTTAGGAACATCAATAAAATGATAAAAATTGCTTACATGTCTTTATTCTTTAACAAATGCAATTAATCATATTTTTGCCTACAAACATACAAATAACTTTTTTTGTCATATTTCTACTACATACAAATACAATTAAAATAAAATATTTCAGACTAAAATGCTAAAATTAAATGATCACTCTCCAAAATAATCAATTTTTAAAAAGGTTTAGACAGTAAAAGTTTGACATTTACTATTCCCACTCCAATCTAAAACCAGAGTGGGGGGATGATATTGGACACTAAAGAGATGACATTTACTATACTCACTCCAATCTAACCATATTGGGTGAAGATGTTGGACACTAAGGACCCCATACTGAGTCTGTTGGTCCTCGGACTGCCTGACTCATGGGAAGCGACAGTGACCGTCTCCTGACCGCACTTTTAAGATTCTGGTGGTCAGACTGCCACAGCCACCAGGGAACCACCATTCCCTGGCAGTGATGAGGTGATCAGGAGACAGCAGTATGCTGGCGGGACCGCTGTGGTCTCGCTATGCATATTATGAGTTTCCTCTCCGCCGGCGGTGTCATGGAGGTTCCTCCTCCATGAACACAGTGGTGGAGAGGAAACATAGGGGCCCTGCAGGGCCCCACTCTGTGCATGCACACCAGTTACTGCATGGCATGGACTTTACAGGGCACTGCCATGGGAATGTCAGATAAAAAGTTGGCCAGACAGAGGGAAACTCCTAATCTGGCAGGTGGTCTGACCACGGCTTTGGGGTTGCAGCAGTCGTACTCAGGCCCTAAAAAAGGGGGACATTTACTATTCCCATTCCAATCCAAAACAATTTGTGGATGGTATTGGACACTAAGGGCCTGATTCTGACTTTTGACGTAGCTGTGACAGACGGCACACCACCGACGTGGCCCCGCACCGCAAAGAGTCACCGCCAGACTACAACTAAAATTTGGTCTGGCAGGCAGACGGCATGGCTGTTCCTGCTGCACTGCCTCTCTCAAAGGCAGTGGTGCCTTTGAAATAGGCACCGCAATGGGAACACCGCACAAGGTTCCTGCACGGCATGGACTGTAATGTCCATGCTGTGGAGGAACTGGTGTGCATGCACATATGTTTTGCCCCCCTGTGTGCATCCACATGGCGTGAGGCACCAAGGGGCCCTTTAGGACTCCCTTTGTTTCCTCTCCTCTGCAGTTTTCATGGCAGTGGAACCATGGCGGTCTAGCCAAGCATATTGCAGTCTCTGGACTGCCGCACCACCCTCCATGGAATGCTGTTCCCAGGCGGCGGTGGCGGTCCCATGGTTGTCTGCCCGGCCAAGTCATAATGGGGCAGTCAGACCACCGGTGCAGCGGGGGCTTGACTGCCAGACTCTTAACTGGACCCTAAAGGGGTAACATTCACTATCCCTAATTCAATCTAACCATATTGTGTGAAGATGTCAGGCATTAAAGGGGGTGACATTTACTATTCCCCCTCCGGTCTAACCATATTGGAGAAGGTCTTGGACACTAAAGGAGTGACACTTACTATTCCCACTCCCATCTAACAATATTAGGGGAAGGAGTTGGTCAATTAAGAGGTGACATTACTATTCCCACTCCAATCTAACCATATTGGGGAAAAGTGTTGGACATTAAGGGACCAGCTCCTATGTTGAATGGACCAGAGTCCATCTGACATCGGTTGGGGAACTGGAACCAAACGACCTCGTGTCATCGGTTGCAGCCCAGCAAGTGGGATGCGACTGAACCCTGTAGCAATCCTATTCTTTACAATGGGTACATGCATTCTGAATGGAATGCATGCTCTCATTGCAAAGAGCGGAGGTGCAGTTCATTCCTGCACTCAGTGGCATTCACCTCAAGGTGCTTGCCACCGGGTGCAAGGATCAACAGGGGATACCCGTAGGTGCCCCCTAGGGCCGCCATTTGGTGGCCTTGCACTGCTGGGGGTCCCCAAAGTAGGATTCCCATAGCCTTTCTGTGTCTGAAAGGCCGGCACCAAAAGGCTGTGGGAATCTTCCATCGGAATCCCTTGGCCAGAAAGAGCAGCCTGAGGGATTGCTGGAGGATTTTTGAATGGCAGCCGGCTCTCCGAGCCTGTCGGAGGCCTTTCGGAAATCCGTTTCGGATTCCTTTCTGACCGACCCCATCAAAATGGGTCGGTCAGAAAGGGATCCGAACAGGCAATTCCGATGTGGTTGGAACAACTCTGACCGTCGGTCTTAGCTGTTTCCGACTGCATCGGAATCAGCCCCTATTGGTGACATTTACTATTCCCACTCCAATCTAACCATATTGATGAAAGGTGTTGGAGGGGAAGGTATTGGACACTAAATGGATGAAATTTGCTATTAGCACTCCAATTTAACCATAAAGGAAGAATATGTTGGACAATAAAGCGGTTATATTTACTATTCCCACTCCAATCTAAGGCTATTTAAGGAAGATGTTAGGCACTAAAGACCTAAAATGTACTATATATACTTCAATCTAAAACATTTTAAAGAAGGTAATACAAGTTAAACATTGTATATACACAATCAACGCTCCATACTTGCACAAAATTTCTTAACTATAAAATGCAATAAAATGTAATCTAGAAACACACTATGCAAAACTACAAACCTATATATACATATTTAAACATAAATATATAAAACATATTTTTTGTATGAATAATAATGACTAAATGTTAAAGAAATACTAGCATTATTAAACTTTACACCATAAAAAATAAAAAAATTATCAAAATTAACAATCATAAAATTAAAATCAACTTGAAACTTTTTTATTTAAAAAAAGATAAAAAATTATATTTTAATATAAAATTATAATTTTAAAACCGAATAAAAAGAAATATTTCTTCTATTAAAAAATGGAGAAACATTTTTTTTTTTAAAGTGTATATCAAAATATGTTCTAATAGTTTCATTTTATTAAAACATTATTTTACAATAAATTTTTTTATATTTCATCAATTTACAGTTTCAATTTAATACCATTATATTATAATATTATACTAAAATGTATTAAAGATATTAAAACAACACAATAAATGTAAAATATTTGTATAACTAAAAATACTTCTCAGGAAATGTTTAAAATGTAAAACTTCTTTAAAAAAAACAACTTCTAATTTGTTTACCTTATTGAAATATTTTTAAAATACTTTTATTTTGTACATTATCTAAATAAATTCTTCTTTTTAATTAAAAAATCATGTATTTCAATTTATATCTATGTTAATTAACTAGATTTAAATTGATTAAAAACATTAAACTAACAAAATACATTTGAACATTTTATAATATGAATTTGTGTAACATTAAAATTATTACTATAAATTTTACTTTAAAATATACACATTTTTAAAATCTCCCCACCCTTATCCCATAAAAATCCAATATCCTGCTAATAAAAAAAGTATAAAACCATTATTCACATTCATTAATACAAATAAAAATACAAATGTAAGCAATTTCATAACTAATAAATTACTATACTAAAACACAAATGACATAAATTAGTAAACACGTAATCAAACACAGTGTAATAATTACATACTAGTTTACACAAAAATATTACATACAGCAATATTTTCTACATCAATATATTTTACATCAATATTAAAAACAACAATAAAAACAATATTTTTTCCTTTGATATTCCAGTCAATGATGTTCCTGAAGTTGGCATATTCTTGACACAATATTTTTGTATCTCAATATTTTTTTTAATGATATTTTGTCCAGATGCCATGAGTGCACCTGTTATGGGGATGGGCCTAGGATCTGATAATGGGCAGTACTTCTGCATAGTTGCAGTTGCCACTGCTATTGGCAGGATGGAAGAAATATTGGGCCACATTCTGCAAGATTTGGAATCCTACCAAAAGTGATGGAAATTCTATCAGGTTCAACAGGAAAAATTGTAAGATTACAAACGTCATCTATGCATGTGGTAACTGCCCAATGATTATTAGTTAATATTGACACTAACTGTAATGCACTAAAGTGGGCCCAAAGGCATAGAAAGCACCACAGGATATCATTGCATAAATTACATGTCAGAATTTCTACCACTCTATAAGGGGTACTCACTTCAACCATCATGTAGCACCAACTGTGCCTATAGCTTTAGGATATTTTGAGGCCAACCTCACTTCTTGGCAATAAGAAACAAGGTAGCAAAATCGGGGCGTAACCATGATGAAGTTGAGACATTGGCATCTAAGAAGCACTGTAGCATGACCAGTTGTATCTCCTGCAAATGCATCATTAGAGAATTCAGAGTAGATACTGATATGCAGGAGACATCACAAAGTTGCTATTTGTTTCTGTGGCCAGTTACATCCACTGAAAATAGCTAAGCATAGCAGATTGAGCTTATAATGCTGTGAGATGACTTTAAACAACCTGCTCTGAGAAATATACAAAGCACTACACTAACACATAGACAGAGGCATTGCCATTTTAATTGCCCAACATTTTTACGTCTGAAGTGAAGCTGTGTCAACAGATCTGTTGATTACAATAATTTGAGACAGTTAACAACCACAGTATATTTACTGTAGAAACCGTGTCCACCAGCCTGTTGATGATTTGATTAAAATATGAAGCCATATCAGACTTAGGGCCTGATTTAGATCACTTCCGATGGGTTACTCTGTTACAACGGTGTTAGATGTCCCATCCCCCAAAAAATAAATCCCATATTATATAATGGGATTTATATTTCGGTGGACGGGATATCCCTCAACGTTGTGACGGAGTAATCCTTCCGCCAAGATCTAAAGCAGGCCCTTAGTCAATCACAATGGAATCAATTTGACCCTGTGTTTAACAAAATAAATAAAGTTGTTTATGTTTTTTACTGCCTATTTACCATACAGGCAAATATCCATGATTTTCTTCTTTTTTCCACAAAATAAAAAACTTTATTCAATGATGTCTAAAATCCATTCTTTAGTCCTCACACAAACAGATTCCATTTAAACATATTCAAAGTCATTCACCCCCAAAATGTCTGTTAAATAGACCCTCAATGCCAGGTGGCTTCCACTTTCAACTCAATACCTGATAATGGGACCAATAAAAGTCACACAGAAAGCATTGACACAGTGTCTCAGTGGGTTAGACTGCAAATCATCAGATTCATCAGGACAAATATATACATTATGATTCAGTGAATGGAAAAAACTTCCCATCTTTCTTGAGGGCTTACCAATAATACAGCATACACTATTTAATTAGTTATTTGCCTACATATAAAACAAAAATCCCTTTACCTCCAACAGTGATTCCCAGTTTGGTAAACACTTAACCAGTCACCAGAGATGTTGCATAGTTTTCACCTGTGTCATATGGTAATGAATCATACTAAACCATGACAGTAAAAAAAAAAAGATTTCTCCATACTGACTTCACACTACTAACAACACAATATTTGGGTCTTTACAGACACCTATAAAATAGATGTTTATTTATTCTAGCTAGGGACGGTCTAAGAATAATATAATTATAGTTTTCAAAATGCACCTAATACTATACTACATCTACTGTACTATTCTCCTACTGTATGACTGTAAATATTGCAATCACCATAGAAGCAAATGTTGGCTGACTATCCACTTGCATAACCAAAGGGGATGATGGATGGAGTGTTGAACATTGCAAGCACCTACCCCCAGTCAACTGATCTGGGTTTAATCCATCATCATTCTTTAGCTCACTCCGCCACCCCAGTTCAGATATGCAAATCAGTCTGACCCAGTGCTTGCAATGTTCAACACTTACACTGGCCTTACAAAAACCTCTATTTTCATACAAACAGAGGAAGAACTTACATGACACAATCATCCATACCAGACCCCAAAAAACAAACGAAATCTCAGAACCAGTCCATGCTTGAACTTCATCTCTCTGTTCAAACTTCAGAGCATGGGTGACTAGCAGAACAGTAAACACATCTGTGCTTCTGGCCCACACTTGATTTTACAGAGTACATTTCCTCCTGTTAAAATAGGCTTAGGGGGAGATTTACTAAGCGTGTGCGCCGTGTTTGCATCACAAAAGTGATGTAAAACGACGCAAAAACCTTTTTTTGTAATTTACTTTCCAGCGCTAAACTTGTTTAGCGCTGGAAATAACGTAAATGTAATGCGAAGCAGCGCATTGAGCTGCTTCGCGTTACTTTGCACCATGGGGGCGTACCAAGGGTGGTGCATGGGCATTCCCATGCAACCACCCAGGTTTTCTCACGCTAAACCCAATTTACTAAAAACAGTAGATTGGGTTTAGCGTGAGAAAACTGCGCCCTTTTCAAGTAGGCGCAAGGAAGGAGAAATGCTTTAATTTCTCCTTCCTTTTCCGACTTTGCATGCGTGCTGCACTGTGCAGCACGCATTCAAAGTGGGAAAAGCTTTCCCTTGTGTTGAGCATAGCATTTTGTACAGGAAGGCTGCCCTTCCTGTACAAAACCTATGCTGGACTCATGCAAACACCCTAGGGCTGCGGCGCTAAGGTGGTGCATGCGCGCGGCAGCTATAATCAGCTCCGGTGCAAGGGAAAGGGGCGAAGATAGCCATATGTTTGAAGATAGACTTTTTCGTATATCTCCCCTTAGTGTTCTGACGCTAAGGGGAGCTACTTTTGATTGGCTGGAGCAGTATTCCCCATGGGATATTGCTCCGACAAATATGCTGAGCAGAGGCCAAGGAAATATACATTTGTGGCTGCCCAGTCTGGCTACAAGTCAGTGCTATATTGTTTGCAGCCATTTGTAATGATTTGTCAATATTGAAGTGCATTTTCTTGGAGTTCTGATCATACACCCAACGAAATCCATCCAAGACTCCTTAAGTCTCTTGTATGTTGGTGTTGTGCACTATGTGTTATGTTGCCTGTGTGCCAACTAATCTAGATGTGTATATGCCATTCCGATGGATCTGGCGCTAAAAGGGTTGGAGTATATGGTGCACATAGACCACCATAGGGTGAATTATATGTAACCTATTGTTACAATTGCATTCAACCACAGAGAAAAAAACTTAATCAAAAGAATATAGAGAGATAATTATAGAGATAATTTCAAACTAATTATAAAAACAGTAGAAATATAATTTAGGGGCCGATTCCGATCCGGGTCGGAAAGCACTCCGGAGTGTTTTCCGACCGAGCCGGACCCCTACAGTCCGACCGAGCGAGTACGATGCGCACGTATGCTGTCGGACTCGGTTCGGTCGGACTCCCATAGAAGTCAATGGGAGCCGGTCGTACGACGCGTTCATGGGCTCCCATTGACTGAATGGGTACATCTCGAACAAGTGCGCCCCCTACAGTGGGTACGCGTCGGTGCCACCCGCAGCATACATGCCTGTGTTGGGGAGACCCATAGGTCTCCCCCTGTGTCCGAGTCATAGGGCTGCGGGTGTCAGGGTGTCCAACGCGGACCCCCAAAGTCCGACCCCGGGAGCTTTTGCGAGCCAGACACTCCGGCTCGCACAGGCTGTCCGACGCGTGCATCGTACTGGCTCGGTTGTAAATCGCATCCATTGCATGCCACGGTTAGCTTCCGACCGGGACGTACGGAGCGGTTCGGACCCGGAAATGACTCGGCGGAGAATTTCATGTAGCTCGCATCGTACTTGCTCGCCCGTACAGCTGTACGAGTCGGCCGAAAAACACGCGTACGGCTCATAGTTTTTCCGACCGAACCCGATTCGGTGCCCTTCCGACCGAGATCGGAATCGGCCCCTAAGAGTTAAAAAAACACATTAGTTTAGGAAATGGTGGGAGGGATTACGTTTTGTGAATATTGGGATTTTTCCTAATATTAAGAGTTAGAGAATTCCAGGTGACGGTACCAGTATATTGAAAGATTTCTTCTGGGTCAATATTGCTTTGAATCAAGATATCTGAAGTTGCAGGGTATCTCAGCTTCTGAGGACTCTCAGACCATCAGACCTGCAAAGGAATACTTCTATATATTGTGGATTATTGTGGTGGATGGCTTTGTATGGCAGGCAGAAACATAATAACTGCATCCTAGCTATGATTGATATCCAAGGCAAATTGCACAATATGTAGGTTTGTCTGAGGCGAGGACAAGTGTGCCAACTAAATGGATTACTGCTTTCAGCGATGTAATAGTTGACTGTAGGGTGCATGCATATGTAAGGGGTTAACAATCTAGTTTTGAGACAAGCAGAACAGCTTCTACTGTTTTCAATTGTTATGGGGGCATTTGGTACTTTGTTTTTCAGAACATGAAGACAGAAATTAGATGACTTTTCCACATTTTTAATGTGCAGGATAATAGAGAGGACAGGATCCAGGGCGAAACCAATGCATTTTTCTAGGGTTAGTGCGAAGGAGAGAAATCTTTCATTTTAAAGTGTCCAGAAAAGAGAGACCAAATATTGTCCAGTCATAGGTTGTGAAGAGGAGGAACTCTGTTTTCTTGGGGTTCAACATACTGAATTTCGCGACATTCATTTGTGTAGTTTTTCCAAGCACGTTCATAGAGTGCTACTGTCTTCAATTATCAATTTTTCTAGTCTAATGTTGGGTCTTCTGCATATTGCGTAAAGAAATTCCTGTTTTGTCTAGGATCAGACTCAGGAGCTCAACACACTGAGTGACATATGTGATGTTCCCTCATTCAGATTAACGTGTGAAAATTTGAGAGTGACAAATACTTTTCACAGGTGGCCATCCTTGAGCATTTTTCTGAATGTTTAGTGAAGTTTAGGAAAAACCATTCAAAGTTGGCCACCCATGTGATCTCATGCATGGGACATATGGGTAGCAACGTTCTAATGATATTTGCTAAGGTTTATAACAAAAAAACATTCTAAGATTACACATGTGCATGTGTGTATATGTGTGCCCATGTATGGTTTTTCATCAGTTACCTCATATTTGATTATATTCTTGCTCTGCAGGTAGTTTTCAGACCCCTAATCATCTTTGTTAGTGCTGTGTAGTGGCTCTAGGCTGGAATGTCATGTTTCCCAGAAAACCCAATTAAATAATTAAAGAGGGCAAAGCAAGTGATGTGTAGTAAGTGTAGTATGGAAGAGGATGTGGCTAACCGCCTGAGCTGCTGACTTCGGAGTTGGTGGGAACCAGGTTTGAGTCTCGGCATGGGCGTCAACATCCTGTGATTCTGTGCAAAACACTTCATCTCCCGTGCCTACAATTCAGTGCCTTGAGACCCTTACGAGTGATTTGCCATGCTTTACAAATCCTGGATTTATTTTGATGGTGAAATCATGCATTTGTTGGTATAGGTACAAGCCCATTGGGGGAAGTGTACTGTTAATATTTATTACATTTTCCACCATGGTTCAATTAAATGATGTTACTTTATTTTTTACATAAAGATAACATAAGTAATACTGTTACTTGATGTATGCTTTACCATAGGAGACTAGTGCTCCAGTTTGATATACTTATTAAGATGCCCTTGCCTGTTTATTGGAGTTTACTGCCTTCTGCGTCCTCTAAGCAGATCTGTAATAACACGGTTTTCAATTTCGGGTGGATCTCAGTACTAAAGATTAATTTGTGATTATTTTCCCCAATTATGACGAGTTCAGGACAAAGCGATTTTCACCAAATGAAAAATTCAATTGCTCAACTATTTTGTTTTCCCTAGGGTAGCTCTTTGTACCTACATTTCTGAGGGAAGATGTGTATACAATTGAAATGGTGACTTACAATATTTATCTACATTTACACAACACTATTGATATTGACTCAAGGACCTTGTAACCTTACTCATGTTCTAGACTTTGCTACATTTTCTTATGTGATTGTATTTGCTCTTCAGTGATGTGCTTTGCTTTTGCTTCACAATGTTGTACGTTTGAAGCACATAAATGAAAATTCTCTGAAAATTAGTTGGAAAGAGTGCTATATATCTAAAAGACGGACCTGTGCATTTTGTAAATTTATGGTCATGCATTCACTCATGGTCAATGCGGACATCCAATACAATTAAATGTAGGGTATCTGTTCATGAAATCTGAAATTTTGAACACCAATCCACTTTTTATTTATTATTTTATTTTTATTTAATTTTGTGGTCTTTTGTTTTCACAGAGCTTTACCGCTCCTGACTTTTGACAACACTCAAACAGAAACTAGAACAACACTAGAAACACACCCCTAGCCTGTTTCTAGAGGCTGAAAGCCCACCCCCAGGATGCGCCTGCCACACGAGGGTTATGGGAGCCCCAGCTTTCCTGCTGCGTGCCATCTTTATTAGCTGTTGTAATTGGTGGCAGTTTGAAATCTTTAACCAGCCATTACTAAAAAGCGTATGTTCTTTGCTGCTCAGATCATAAGCAGGTCAATTAGAAGTCAGTGACTGGAACAGGCTGAACATTCAGCTGCAGGGAGAGCGCGGGCAGGTGTTGGCCAGCATGCACTGCCCTGGCAGGCGCTCCCAGCATCTTGGGTACAGCTCATTTAACATTTTGATTTGCTGAATTTGCATTTCAGATTTGCATTCCTAATAGACAATGCAGGCAGTCTTTGCTAATGAGGACTCTGATTGTGTGAGCCATAATAATTGGAAATTAGCAGGCCGGTTTCCTCTTGGTGAAGTGAAGCAGCAGAAAATGGAGAGACTATTGTACCATTAAGACTTCGGGGCAGATTTACAAGAAGAAGCGTCACTTTCACTGCACCACCATTATAAACCCTTGCGCCACTATGGATGCGCCGTATTTACAATACGGCGCACTATGGCGCAAGGATTGACAGCTGCGTCAGGATTTGTGACGCATCTGTTGACGCAAAAGTCACGCATTGCTGGAGTGGTGTCGTAAGCACGACGCAGCTCCAGCAATGCAGGACGAGGCCTATAATCATTATGCTGCAGGTATAATGTGATGCAGGGATTTACAACGTGACGCATCTCCCTACATGCGTCACATTGTAAATGGGCCGCATTTTTACGCTGCTGCTGCGTCACGAAAAGTGACGCAACAGCAGCGCAAAAATGACGCAAGGGGCTTGTAAATCTGCCCCTTCATTTTTAGCTGCAGGTTGTGAAGGATGAAGTCTTTCATAACTATTTTACTTTAAACCATTTTTTAAATAGTCTGAGTTTCGAACTTTTCTCATGGCTTTGCCAAGTAAAAAGGACCACGTCATGTACATAGGTCATGTATTAGACCTTTGACAACTGCTTTAAGACACAATATAGCCTTATTTACCTATTTTGGGAACGGGGCAACCGAGAAGACAATTTAACTTCACTCCATGAAGAAGTACGCTTTTATATTTTGATAAATCTTTAAAAGTTCACAAAGTGGCTGTAGCTGTATGTACTGCATCTAAATTCCAGGTGCAACTGATAGAATTTCGGTTTTAGGATTACAGTTATCTCCGTTAATGCAAAGTTTGCAACTTTGTGGTATCACATCGAGGAGAAAAATCACATTAAGATTGAAAAAGACCATAGAATGCAAGTTAGTGTGAACAACTAATAGTACAGCTCACATTTGGAAATTGTAAAATGCTTAGGCAGAAAATGACCATTGATACAACATCTATATGAGTGTAGAAACATGCATAGGGGTAATTTTTTGCTGTTGTTGTTTTTGCAGGTATTCATATACCACCAACTCAGCCCAACAGCATTGAAGGGTTTTGCATGAACATCAATTATATTAGACGTGGTAAGATTTTTTTTTTTTTTTTTTTTTTTTTAAAAAAACCTTTATTTTCAAAAGTCAGGACACAGCTATTCAGCCGACAACCCGGAGGTTCGGCAGCATCGATAAAGAGGAACAGAGATGCGTCCACAGTACCGTAAAAGGAGGAGTGCAAAGGTTCCATTTTTAAGTAAACACAAAACACACAACAACCCCCAGCAAGGCAAGCACACTGAAAGCCCATGGTGAAAGCCCCCCAGGGGAGGCCGGACCCCACTCATCTACCAGTTACAGTACAATGAAAAGAGGAAGAAGGGGGACAGCAGAGGCCAAAGAAGTCCATTAACCATACTGAGCTGGAAAGAAGGTTAGGAGGAAAGCTGTTCCTCGGGAGGATCCAGATCCGGGGCAAGACATATTCCCCCCCTGTATTGATTCCACCGCCCCCAGATGGCGTGCCACTTCCGAGGGCGGCCTCTAGTGCAATATACCGTCTTCTCCCTTAGCATACTCCAGTCCATATTTTCTTTCCACGCGGTCAATGTGGGGGGCCCCGCGGAGCCCCACAATCGCGCGATATCTCTCTTGGCAACCATGTTACCCAGAGTCACCCATTGGGTCTGTGCCTCATCGTGGTCAGTGGGCCCCCAGACATTCAGGAGGCAACACCGCGCTTCCGGCTGCATAGCAATGCCCGTCACCTCCCCCATCACTGCATGGACTCTCCTCCAGAAGTCCGTAATGACACCACATTCCCAGATGATATGCAGGAAAGTACCCACCATACCACATCCCCTCCTGCATAGGCCGTCCTCCGAGAATCCCATGTGGACCAGCCTTGGCCCCGTCACATACACTCGATGAAGTATTTTAAGCTGCACCAGCCTCAGACGCGACGGGATCGCAACCTCCTTAGGAGAGGAAACAGCAGACTGCCAATCCTCGTCATCCAACTCCAGGCCATCCCTAGTCCACTGGTCCCTCAGCCCCAGAAGCATATCCGCCCGGACGTTGATCAGTTTCTTATAGATGAGCGAGATCGTGCTCTCGGGCATATGGCCATCAAGGACCCGGTCCTCCAAAGGAGAGGACTCAGGCACCTTCTCACCCTCTATGAGGACTGATCGGAGGGCGTGACGCACCTGAATATAGCGGAAAAACTCGGATGGCCCCAGCTCATACTCCTTCTGCAACTCTTCAAAGGACTTCATCTTCCCCTTAATCAGCACATCTCCCACCCTGGAGATGCCGATCAAGTCCCATTTGTCAAAGCCTTTTGTGTGCCAAAGCCTACCCAGTCTCTCAGATTCAAACAGCGGGGTAGCGAGGGTGAGCCTATCCCTCCAGCCCAGCGAGTCAGTTGCCGTCTTCCACACACGCACCGCCACACCAGTGGGCCCCGTGAGGGACGAGTCTAGGGACCGCGAGTACAACGCCCTGTAATAGTTACCACCACGCAGCAACCACCTGTCCATGGCATACCCAGGGCTGAGGACAGGGCCATAAAACCCATGATTAATCGCACTCAGCTGGGTGGCCCAATAGTACCGTCGGATGTCTGGAAGCGCAATGCCCCCGTCGTACCACGGAAGCGTCAACTTTGCAATAGCTATTCGCGGCCGCCCATCCCACAGCAACGTTCGTTGGAGGCCTTCGACCTCCCGAAAGTAGTTGGCCGGTACCCAATCCAAAGTATTCTGCAGTGCGTAGAGGAACCGGGGGAGAGACATCATTTTGAACATGGCCGCGCGCCCAACGAGGGAGAGCGGCAGCCTCCGCCAGCCTTCCACATCCCACCTCAGGCGCGCTAGGGGGGGAGCAGGTTCTTCTCATATCGCACAGCAGAGTCCATGGAGATAAAGATCCCCAGATACACGAAGCCCTGCTGAGCGACCTGTATCGAACATGTTCGAGGGATCGGTGGAACCTCGCCACTAAGAACATACAAATACGATTTACTCCAGTTGATAACGAGACCCGAGTTCCTACCAAAAGATGTGAGTACGTCACAGACCACTATAAGTGATTTCTTGGGTGAGGCAAGGTACAACAGGATGTCATCAGCATAGAGTGAAATACGGTCCTCGTGTTCAGGCGACCATCTAAGTCCCCGTATATCCGGGTGCCAACGTATCCACGCAGCCAGCGGCTCAAGGGCGAGGGCGAACAACAATGGCGACAGGGGACAACCTTGCCGAGTACCCCTCCCAAGCTGAAACGGAGTCGACGCCCGGCCATTTACCATCACATTCGCAAGAGGGCCCTCATACAGCAACCTCACCCAGCTCACAAAACCGTGGCCAAAGCCGAACTTGGTCAACACGGCCCACAAATATGCCCATTCCACCATGTCAAAGGCCATCGTGGCGTCAAGAGACGCCACAATAGCCGGTTCACGCAGCGTGCCCGCCCTGGCAATTACACCATGAAGGCGCCGGAGATTTAACGCTGTGTTTCGGGTACGGGATGAATCCGGATTGATCCGGGTGGACCAGGTCACCGAGTACCCTAATCAATCGGGTCGCCAGGATTTTAGCCAGAATTTTCGGCTCTGCGTTAAGGAGTGAGATAGGCCTATATGAGGCGCACTTATCTCGGGGTTTGCCCTCTTTGTGTATAACCACAATCGTCGCCAGTCGCTGATCCAACGGGAGGGTCCCACCCCCCCGCGCCTCCACGAACATGGCGCGCAGGTGAGGGGCAACCCTATCCGGAAACAGCTTGTATAGGTCGACCGGCAAGCCGTTCGGTCCCGAGGCCTTGCCCGAGTTTAACGCGCGGATAGCCCCCGCCACCTCATCGACCGTTATGTCACCATCTAGATCGTCCCTATCTATATCGGAGAGACAGGGCAATGCGATATCACGCAGGAGGTCACGCGAGTCCTCGGGCGGCCTGTCCGACACTGAGGCATAAACCATACGGAAATAATCCGAGAAACACTGTACAATCCTCTCGGGCTCCACAATCACCTCTCCTCCCTCTCCCGTCAACTCTGGCACTACTCTATTAACCCGTTCTTTTTTGTCCAGCCAAGCCAGGAGTTTCCCTGCCTTGTCACCAACATCATAAAGACGGCCCTGCTGTTCCCTACTGAGGGTCTTAGCGGCATTCGTCACCAGGTCCTTATACTCGGTTTGCTTCAAGCACAGCTCATGCAGTGAGGCCTCTGTAACCTCCTCCTCCAGTGCTCCCTCCAAATCCGCGATCTCCTCCTCAACCTGCAAAACCTCACCATCTCTCCGCCGCTTGGCAGCCACTACAAGGGAGAGGGCTTCCCCTCGCAGCACGGTCTTAAATGCTTCCCACAGCGACACTGCCGAGTCAACGGATCCCTGATTGTCCTTGAAAAAATTATCTACTTTCTTTACCAGCGCGCTGCGCATCTTGGGGTCTCGGAAGTACCACGGGTTGATAGGGGCCACCCTTCCTCCTCCCTCCCGGCCTAGATCCAGCCGGACCCACACTGGCGAATGGTCAGATATACCACGCGCCATGTGCCTGGCCTCGGACACCAATGAGGCATGCGCAGCCAGAGTGAGTAGGTAATCAATCCTGGAAAGGCTACCATGCGCCCCGGAGTGGAAAGTGTATTGGCTCTGTGTGGGGTGCCGGAGCCTCCAGCAGTCTATCAGGCCAAGCGTGTCTAGGAAGTCTGGAAGCCACTTCTGAGCCCCCCCTGTGTCTCTGGGCGGGTATCTATCCAGCAGGCCGGAGCCAACAGCGTTGAAATCACCTCCCACCACAGGCATACCCCCCAGGGAGATCCAGCAAGGCCCTACCCAGATCTGTGAACGTGGAGGCCTGCAGGGCCGGCGGGACATAAACCGAAACTAAAACCAAAGTTCTTCCTTCCCACCGCCCCGCCACCGCCACAAACCTCCCCCTATCATCAACAATGGTGGAGTCCACCTCAAATGGTAGCGAGGCTCTGACTAGGATGCCCACACCCCTGGACCCAGAGGAGAATCCCGAATGTGCTATGAATTTATAACCCTTCCTATTCAGAGCATAGCACGTATTACCTATAAGATGCGTCTCCTGCAGCAGGGCAACATCCGGCATTGACCGTTTCAAGAATTGCAAAACAATCCCACGCTTAATGCGATCCCCCAAACCATTAACATTCCAGCTTATAACACTTAAACCCCTACCCCCCATCCTCAAACGTAAAGAGGCCCACCCCACACCCGAAGAGCCACCATGGAACAGCCCTGGAAATAATCACTATGCCTTGCAGAAACAAACCCCCCAACAACAAACCCAAAATCCCAGAAACCCCCCCACCCTGCACCCCTGCTGCAGCTTACAAAGCCCCCCCAACTTGCAGTGTGCCTGTCGCCCTACCAAACCCAAAATCTACAAAAAGTACCCTAAGGGAGGAAAGAGCTCCCCTCGTCCTCCCACACCCTTCGTATTTACTGCAAGGCATTGTCTAGAGTCAGTCCGAGTCAGTCTGGGTCCGAAGACATCAACCTTGTTCATCCCGGCCACTGTCCCCGTCTACAGCAGTGTCCTCTTCCGGGCATCGTCGAGGCAGAGCGTCCAGCCATTCATCCGCCATGGCAGGCGACTCAAAGAAGAATGTTCGATCTCCATACACAACACGTAGTCTGGCAGGGAAGAGCATGGCGTATTTCAGTTCCCTCTCCCGAAGCCTCCTCTTCACCCCCAGGAAGCCCTGCCGCTGCCTCTGCACCTGCTGGGTGAAATCAGGATAGAAATTCACTGACGCGTTCTGGAAGGGGACCGGGCCCGTTACCCTCGATGCCTGCAGGATGGTGTCCCGGTCTCGAAAATGAAAGAGCCGGGCGACAATCGGCCTCGGCGGGGCTCCCACCTTGGGCCGCCCACCCGGCACTCTATGGGCCCTCTCAACTGCGAAGAACTTCCCTAAGCCCTTAGGCCGCAAATGGTTAAGCACCAAGTCCTCCACGAGCAGGTCCACGGAGGTCTCGTCCGATGACTCCGGGACCCCGATTACGCGCACGTTGTTGCACCTGGCCCGGCTCTCGAAGTCCTCCAGCCGACGGGCGGCGAGATCACTCTCGGTCCGCAACTTACGGACCTCGGTCTGCAGGTCCGAGACGTCATCGGCGAGGCCCGTGGTCTTGATGTCCAGGGATTTGACCCGTTCATTTGTTTTGCCCAAGTCCGCGCGGATCAGATTAACATCCACCAAAATGGTATCCACCTTATGCGCCAGGGCATCAAACTGTCTCCCAATCGAAGTCTGCAGCCCGTCGAGCGCGCCCATGACATCCTGCAGTGAGAGCTCCGGGGCCAAGGGTGAGGCAGTCTTCTGTGTGTCCGGGGACTGGCTCGGTGCACCCGGTGACCCCCTCTGCTGGGCGTAGCGGTCCATATTATTGGCTTGAGTATAGGCTCCCCGCCTGGTGGCCTTAGGCTTCGGCCGGTCCACCTCTGCTTTGCCCGACATGGCGGGCTCAAGCAAGTCGGTCCAGACAGGATTGCCCTCTCTCAGCGAGAGAGGTCAGGAGTGCTCCGTCTTACGATGGGTCGCCAGTGTGGCATGCAGAGCGTCCAAACGAAAATGAAGCAGCCGTGAGCGCTCCCTGGGCTGGGCAGACAAAGGGCGAGAAAGCGAAAGTGAAAGGATAGGGACCTCCGTCCGGCAGTTCACACCTCGCCTATCCGCTGTTGTTCAATTAGAGGTCGGGCATCCTGCCAATTCGAGCCCCTGGCATCCCTCGGAGACAGGCCTCAATCTTCCGCCATGCATAACTCCGGGTCCCGGTGCGCGATTCGACCTCGGGTGGCATCAATCGCCTCCCTGAGAAGTCATCTACACGTTGCCATGCATACAATCAGGATTTTAGACAGGATAGACGACGGAGGGCACGAGGGTCTCGGGAGCCCAAAGCTCACGCGGCCATCTTGGTCAAGCGCTAGGCTCCTCCCCCCCTAGACGTGGTAAGATTATTTATTTTTTTAGGCACAGGGAGGTTAAGTGATTGGTAAAGAATCACAGGTGTTGAGCCGACCTCAGGACTTGAACCTTGTTCCCCAGTTCCAATGTCAGCAACTCTAAACGTAATCAGTGGCAGCTCCTCCGGTAAGGCAGAGGAGCGTCGCTCCACTGCTCAAGAGGAAAAATAAAATTATAATAACATATTGTTATTATCATTTTAGTTTTCCTATTGTAGTCAGTAACTCGCAGGGCGGGGATGGCCAGAGCGTGGGGAGTAGTGGTTTGCACTTCCTAAGTGCGCAAGACTACTTTGCCGGCCCTCTTGGCTGGCCACTCCCTGTCTGAGCACCGAACCACAGCCCACAGACCAATCACAATGCTGTAATTGGCTCAGGGGAGCCTGGGAGCCCGGGTGCTTCCTGTTGCTGGGGACGGAGACATGAAGAAAAGGACGGAGGAGAGGTGGCAGCCGGCCAGCCGTAGTGAGGTGTGTATTGTTTTTTCGTCCCTCTATCTCCCCCGCCCAGCCCCACCACCTAGGTCAGGTAGCAGCCGCTACTGGACGTGATGCCACATCCTCTCCCTACTTCAGAGGTAAAAATCCGAAGCAGCCTGAAAACACCTTAAGGTGCAAAAACATATTAAGGAGCAGAATTCATATTTAGATTCATGCAGACTTTTAGGTGTAAAATAATCCTGTGTCAAAATGAGCAGGAGTGTGGTATCATGTTTAGGTGAAAACTATCAATTGAGCTAGAAAAAAGCTCAAAACATACCCACACTATGCTACAAGAAGGTGAAAAAGGGCATCAAAGCAAACACAAGGAGATGATGGATGGAGCGCTGAAACTTTTCAGACACTCACCCCCAGTCTCAGATCTGGGTTGAATCCATCATCATTCTTTAGCTCACTTCGCCACCTCAGTTCAGACCCGGCTACATGCAAATAAGTCTTGACCCTGTGCCTCATGGGAACAGTCCAGCCCGAACTACACATTTGTGCAATGTGGGTATAGCAGTCAGCAATAGGAAACCCAGTGCCCAAGAGGAAAGTCCTCAGTTTGATGGTGGTAACAACAGTGCTGCTAAAAAATGCCTGCTCCATTAATGTAATGTGGCTTAAGAGTTGAACACCGAGCCCAAATCATGGCTGATGTACTGCCATTGAAAACACATTCATTATCACAACTGAGACTGACAACATGCGCTGGTTAGCAAATTAGAAATGATGGCTGGCCAGCTACCCAATCAAGGTTGACTGGTCCACTTCCACTTTGGCAAAGGAAAGTTCATAAAATAACTCCCACAGAAATGATAGGAACTTTCAATATAAGCTAAGCATAGGGTCCATTACATTTTGGGAAACAACTCCCAATATATTAGAGAGACTGCTCTTGGTAGACATAGCATATCTGAACAACTCCCAATATATTAGAGAGACTGCTCTTGGTAGACATAGCATATCTGAACAACTCTCAATATATTAGAGAGACTGCTCTTGGTAGGAATAGCATATCTGATCCTTGGGAGCCAATTTCCAGTGTCCCCCTCCTGCTTCTTTTTAATCAAAAAAATCATTCATTAGTAATTGCCAATTGTAGAATGTCTGCTTCTGGACCTTTCATTGCTAATGTGCTTCTTCCATGGTGAAGATTGCCACTCCAATAAAATGTTGGCCACCATTGCAAAGAAGTCAAAATGCAGTACATTTCATTGGCAGGTAGAAATACTCTAAGTAAGCCTATAGAATATATGTATATATATTTATATTTGCTTTCATAAAATGTAGTAGGTTGATGTACTGCACAACATAGCCCAGATTCACAAACTACCTTTCGAAGTGTGTTTAGTAGCACTACAGTAGTACAGTAGTACTATTAAAGTACTACAAAACTCTACTCCTGTCTTTTCTGCGTGGAGATCTCCGTCACATCTCTGCGTATAGATCTCTGTCATGTGTGCAGACACCTCTGCACACGTATGCCTATGTTTTGTTAGCAAATGTGGGAGGGACCAAGGGGAGTGACTGGAAAATAGTGCAGTTACTCCTAAATTGATGGGCCCTCAGGAATTAAGGAGTGGTTTAGGGAGGGACATCCAAATAATAACACCAACCCACAAAAGAGTAAGGCCACTGCTTTTCACAAAATACACTTCTACAGTTATTGGTACCTTAAGGGTCTGAAAACAGTCACAAATGTACTTCAGCTCAGACTTGGAGTAAGTCTAGCACAACACATGGCACTCACAAGCACTGCAACTCACTGCCTTAGAGCCTAATGGAAGCAGAGACTTTATACAACACCCTACAGGAAATAATCATAAATTAATTAAACTATTTGGATGTTTAAATTACGCATATATACACTTGCCATAGTGTTAAAACGTTAGATTGATTAAAAAAATGTAATATTTTATGATTTCAAAAAATAATAATCAACTTATTTTTCAGCATAATTAAATTACACATTTACATTTAAATAATGTAGTTTTGTGCAATATAATGGCAGGAAAGAAACATACCTGAGATGTGAGTGGAGTTGACAAACAATTGTATTAACTAGATTTTAAAAAATGGAAGCCTCAAATATGCTAAAGGCATCTTTTAATGTTCTCTTCTGAGAGTGAGGCAGGCTCCCAATTGGATTTAATATTTGTCGGACCTAGACACAGATTGAGATGGCGAAAGCTTACATAATATTTACTCTTCACCCAGTAGGCTAGGAAATCTTCTCTGGATCCTATTGGGCACCAAGGTTTTGTTCCTATTTACATATCTATGAATTTAAAATATCCAGGGTCAGCCAAATTATTGCCAGTGGATTAGGAAATGACATATTCCAATCCATTCAGAAGAATGTTAAACATAAATAGCAAGAGGAACGTTGCAGGTTTAAATTCTTTCAAAAGTGGCTGAGAGATTTTAGGACCTCTCTACAAGATGTTCATTAGGACCTGGAAGGTATTAGGGTTAGTTTTGTGGTGGAGTCACATAGCTGTAAGTAATGTTTCCACTGAGCTATGCACATTTATGGCAATTAGCGGTACAACTGGTCCTTCAAAACAAGGAAACACATTTTAGTTTACATAGAATACACTCACACAGGATGCATGTGATTCAGGGATAAGATAGTTTATTAAACTGGGAAGTTTGTTGCAGTGGCAAAATTATTGAGGGGGATATATTAGGAAGGCCTGATTGATGCTTAGCCCATGTTACTGTCCACAATTCAGAAGGGGTACAGAGAAGCACAAACCATTGTTATCTGTTTCAAACACTAGAGAATTGACTAAGTTTCACTTTTATCCAGTAGATCAAAAGACATTAAGGACAAATATCCAGGTTACACTACTGCTTTCTAGCGCTTTATTTAAATTAGTTCTCAGAATTGTTCCCCAGAAAATGTAAGTGGTAGAATAAGTATGGTGTTTCAGATTTGCTGATCGATCACAACAGACCCCAGGGTTCCCATGACAACTTAGGAAAGCACTAGTGACATTACATTAGTACCATTGGTGTGCACAACAATATATTTCACCAAACTAATATTGGGGCTGTTCCTGATGTGGTGCCTGACTTTCTAGGTGACTTAGGGTCCTATTTAGAGTTTAATGGATGGTTACTCTGTCACAAAATTGATGGAAATCTTGTCCCCCCTATTACAAGTGAATTATATCCTAATGCACTTCTAATAAGGCAGCTAGATTATGTGTCATGTAAGAAATGTGGCACCCATGTGCCAAACTCTAAACCAGGCCCTCAGTAATCAACTTGTACCACTGGATTGTTGTTCATAGGTGGAATGGCCCAGCATACAATGTCATTGAGATTATCATGTTGGAAACCAATGATCCAACTTGTGTCACATAGATGCAAAATCTTTCATTTGAGAGGACCATTTCTTGTCACATACATCTGTCACAGACTAACTGTGGTAAAGTGGGTATTGTTCTATGAGGTCTAAGGGACTGGGCTATATTATCCCTGATTTCAGAAATGATTTCTTGCAGGTACACAGGAAATATTCTTCTTACCTGTTGGCCTTAGGCAATGGGCTATTACCTTTTACTGGTGAAAGGGAGGTGTTTTGCCTAATGTGAAATTAAATGTCCCACTCATGGACAGGGCCGGACTGACTACCGGGCGTTTTGGAATGCTGCTGAGCTGGGGGCTGATTTCATTGATGGGGACCTGCGTGTACTGAACGAAATTCGTTTTGCTTTAATTATTTCGAAGTACACGCAGGTCTCCATGAACGAAATCAGCCCCCACCGCAGTGAAATCAGCCCCCTGCTCGGCAGAATTCCAAAACACCCGGTAGTCAGTCCGGCCCTGCTCATGGATAATGTGAGTGCCCATGCATCATCAGGATATTGTTCATGCCTTAGATAATTACTTTCTCTAAGATATTTCCTTCAAAATATAATTCTTGACACTTGGAGTAATGTCATACATAGATATGGGGAGACGCACATAGTAACTTGTTGCCGTTGTACCATTGAGAATGGTGGTTGCTGAAGGTACATTTGTTGGTCTTTCATCAGTACACCAGTACTACTTAATGGCTTTCCTGGAAAAGTTTGATAAAGATGCAGCCTAAGAAGAGGGGTACAAAGAGTTATTGATTCCCTTGACAGTGGTTCATTTTAGGTGACCATACATTCTTGTTGAGCAAGACACGTCACAGATAGTTGCTTTAACTTGTGGCTTTGCAAGTGGTTAAAGAACCATATTTCTGCAGGTATGAAAATATTATCTTTTGCCTTCCACCACCTACATTTGACCTATGTTACGTTATGTTATGCTATTGTATTGTATATATCGACATGTGCAGTGTCCATAGACAAAGCATATTGGCTCTATTGAGAAACAAAACTGGATATTTATTGTTCATAGAAAGGAAAATATAAAAGTGGTGATTGTTTTGCATGAGAGCTGGCACCTCATTAGAGTGGCAGAGTGTGCAAAACGATGTTGGAATGCTGCACATGTAATTATCAATGTCTGAGATTATTTAAAGCATTCTACACATTAATTGATTTTTTACAGTGAGACGCCCTTAGTGTGACATGTGTGCCCAGACATGTGTCAAATGCTCACTGTGCAGTAGGACTCAGACTGTATTTTACTGCCGAGGCCCAGGTAGGCCCGAAAACAGTCTGGGCTTGCTTATATTCCCATCTGGAGGGGGCCTGAATGTGGTCACACATTTTCTTATTAGAGCAGGCAGGACTAAAGCTGATGTGCACAAGGCTGGTCCATATCCAGAGGAGAAAGTGGCCATAGCATATAAAGTAGAGTGTAGCCCCAAATAATTACTAGAATATATGATTAATTCAAGCATTCCACCAATCACTTTTTTATTTTGGAAGGTGAGGTACCACATCACATAACAATGTGTCATACCACATCTGATTGTTCTACGTATTATGGTAGCATATAGCACCATACCGTATTAAACAGCATCATAAACACATCTCACACTGTACCATATCACACCTTGAAATGCTGACCCACACTGTACATCTATTTTACTGAACAGAATTCCATGTCCCTCGATGACACTGTCCAAACCACATCACATCAGTTCTGTTGAAGGACAGGACAAATATATGTATGGTGTGAAAACATCTTCAGATCAAAGAACAACGTATATTTACCTGATTGTGTTATAATCAATGTATTTTTCTTTTTTTAAATTCTTTTTACAAAGGATTCTTAACCCAACAGCTTAAATTTCTTTTTCACATTTATACTTCCTATCAACCCCCATCGATTCTAGAGTGTCTTTCGCGATGAGAAATATATGTTGTTAGACACGGCTCCATTGGCATGGGTCTCCCTTCCAATTTTTGCTTTTGCCTCCTGTGTTTTTGCTGTATGTTGGACTCAGTTTTACTGGTCTAGATGCTTTGGGCACTTTGCCACCGCTGTTCAGTGTCAAAGTGCAAGAGCTCCCTATTTAAATTACTGCTATGGATTGGTATTTCCATGATTGGATATTTAATTTACTACTAGTCAGTCCCTAGTACAATGCACCGTGTGTGCCCGGAGCCTGTAAATCAAATGCTGCTGGTGGGCTTGCAGCATTGATTGTGCCACCCACAGAAGCAGCCTGTAAATGTAACTCTGGCCTGCGATTGCAGAGCCTGTGTGCAGTCTGGTACTGCCATGTCGACTTGGCAAGTGAACCCACTTGCAAGGCCCTAACCTCCCCTTTTCTTTCATGTCAGACATCCCTAAGGTAGGCCCTAGGTACCCCGTGGGCAGGGTGCAGTGTATGTGAAAGGTAGGACATGCCCTGATGTGTGTGGCATGTCCTGATAGTGAATTACTGCCAATTTCGTTTTTCACTATTGCAAGGCTACCTGTTCCCATAGGACAGAAAGGGGAGTTTTTAATAACATCTTATAAACATAACTGGCCCTGGGAACAAGGTAGGAAAATGAAGTTTAGCATGCCTGAACTCAGAATGTTAAAGTTCATCTTTCAGTGAGGGTGATTTTTACATTCTGTGTTTGAAAATACCACTTTTAGAAAGTAGGTATTTTCTTACCTAACCATCCTGTGTGCCTCTGCTAGGTTTGTGTATTGCATGTCTGGCTTTTGGATGACAGGGGCTGGAGAGGGGCAGTGGCTCCAGAAGTCTGATGAGTCAGGGCTGGGCTGAATAGACCTGGGCTGTATTCAGAGTAGGGGGAGGAGATTTCCTTTTCACCTGAATGGGCCTGGTCTGCCTTCAACAATGCTGTCTCCACCTCCTGCCGGGAAGCTGCACCAGTGAGGACAGAACTGGTTTTGGCTGGGTACAGACACTCTCTGCCTTCAGAGAACAAAGGATTTTGGTGTATAAAAAGAGGAGCTCAGACCCCAGACTTTTAGATCACTTCTGGGAAATCAAAAGGAACTTGTGCCAAGGAGAAGAGCTGGAGAAGCTGAGGAGGAATACTGCCCCAGTGCTGGTTGCTGTCTGGGGTTGGCCTGCAGTGGCTAGTTTCTGCCAAGGAAAGGAGAAAGGACTTTGCTGCTTGCTTTGTCCCCTGCTTGAAGAGAAGATCTCCAAGGACTTGAACTGAGCTTGCCCCCTGTTCTAGAGGTCTCAGGAACAGCAAAGATCTCACCGTGTCTGTGGGCACCGTCTCTGATCGTCTCCGCAGAAGGAAAGGGTAACCGACTCTGTCATCGAGTCTGTCACAGGATTCCGTGTCCTGAAAGCACCGCCGAGAGCAATGCTGTGCTTCGCAACGCAACCCTGGTCTCGCGTACTCCGGCAACGAGCCGCTGCTTGCAGCGTGTCCTGTGGACACCACAATCCGCAATGCTTTGCTACACACTGCAAGGACGTCACCGACTCTGTCGCTGCACGACACGAACATTGACTGGCTCCGTCGCTGCACCGTGACCTGCCAGCACCACAGCGAGCACCGTCTCTAAGTCTGATGAGTCAGGGCTGGGCTGAATAGACCTGGGCTGTATTCAGAGTAGGGGGAGGAGATTTCCTTTTCACCTGAATGGGCCTGGTCTGCCTTCAACAATGCTGTCTCCACCTCCTGCCGGGAAGCTGCACCAGTGAGGACAGAACTGGTTTTGGCTGGGTACAGACACTCTCTGCCTTCAGAGAACAAAGGATTTTGGTGTATAAAAAGAGGAGCTCAGACCCCAGACTTTTAGATCACTTCTGGGAAATCAAGAGGAACTTGTGCCAAGGAGAAGAGCTGGAGAAGCTGAGGAGGAATACTGCCCCAGTGCTGGTTGCTGTCTGGGGTTGGCCTGCAGTGGCTAGTTTCTGCCAAGGAAAGGAGAAAGGACTTTGCTGCTTGCTTTGTCCCCTGCTTGAAGAGAAGATCTCCAAGGACTTGAACTGAGCTTGCCCCCTGCTCTAGAGGTCTCAGGAACAGCAAAGATCTCACCGTGTCTGTGGGCACCATCTCTGATCGTCTCCGCAGAAGGAAAGGGTAA
The DNA here is from genome assembly GCF_964204655.1 of Triturus cristatus. Lineage (NCBI taxonomy): Eukaryota > Metazoa > Chordata > Amphibia > Caudata > Salamandridae > Triturus > Triturus cristatus. Next base: position 608,427,409 of record NC_140591.1, on the reverse strand, counting down.
CCGACTCTGTCATCGAGTCTGTCACAGGATTCCGTGTCCTGAAAGCACCGCCGAGAGCAATGCTGTGCTTCGCAACGCAACCCTGGTCTCGCGTACTCCGTCAACGAGCCGCTGCTTGCAGCGTGTCCTGTGGACACCACAATCCACAATGCTTTGCTACACACTGCAAGGACGTCACCGACTCTGTCGCTGCACGACACGAACATTGACTGGCTCCGTCGCTGCACCGTGACCTGCCAGCACCACAGCGAGCACCGTCTCACCCTTCAACGCAAGCCCTGGTCTCACCGACTCCGTCAATGAGCGTTACCTGCACGGCATTGTGACGACACTGCCTGCTGCAAAGCTCCGCTTCACAACGCGACCGTGGCGTTTGCCCCGACCGACTCGCACCGACGTTTTGGTCGCAACAAGAAAGGTACTGTCTACGAGTCTGTGATGCTTTAGCTGGCCGTTATCGATGCGGTCAGCTAGAGTTGTTAGACTCTGTCATATTCAGTAGCCTCAGGAGGAGTTAACGAGTTGGAAGAACTGTGTTTTATTGATTTTCCTGCAATTTAAAGGTTATTTTGAACAAGTACTACTTTTCAAGAGTAGTGTATGTTGAATTTTTATCGTATTTGGTCTTGTTGGTTAAGATAAAGATTTACAATTTTTCTAAACTGGTGTGGTGTCCCTTTGTAGTGTTTTCAATGTATTACTGTATGTGTTCACAAATGCTTTACACACTGCCTCTGAGATAAGCCTGTCTGCTCGTGCCAAGCTATCAAGGGTGTGAGCAGATAGAAGCAAGGTTCCCTATTTGGACAAAGGTACCTACCTCTGAGAACTAGAGACCCCATTTCTAACATGGGTGGTCAGCGGTAGGATCTTGGACTTGCATTTGTGATTTACATACAGTGATTGGAGTACACTACTAGCATAGTGCGGACCATTACGTGACCACATACTTTTACTGAACTTTTCCCTTTGATTGTTTTTTCTGCAAAGTAAAGAACTGCCAATTTTGTCATCATGACCAAGCCAGCATCCATTGATATCAAATTTGAGGAAGATAGGGTGGAAACCTACTCTGTGTCTCAACTGAAAGCTATCTGCAAGAAATTTAAAATCTCTGTGAAAAGCCTCACCAGGAAGGATGACTACCAAAAGGCACTGAGGGCCTGGTTGGAATCCAGAAATTCCAGTGGGAAGGATGAGGAGCCTCTCGTGGAGGCAGAGAACGTGGATGAGCAACAGGAGGGGCAATTGAGTCTGCCAGGAGGGAGGGTACCTTCCGTGGATGGCAGCAGTGTTCATTAAAGGGGTCTGTCTCCAGAGTAGTTGGAGGACAGAGAAAGAGATAAGGTGCATGAGAGGGATATTGCTCAGACTGGGGAAGGAGGGTGACATAGAAAATGAGAAGTTTGAGTTGGAACTGCAGAAATTGGCCATGTAGGAAAAGAGGATGCTTTTAGAGCATGAGAGAGGTTTGAGGGAGTTGGATCTGAAAGCGAAGAGCTTAGAGATCAATCCCTCTGGTGGCTGCACACCATCACTGCCTGGAGAAGTAAAGGTATACATTTCCAAAGATGTTATTAAGGATTCCATGAAGCAAGAGGACATTGGGCAGTGGTTCAAGGCCTATGAAGAAGCGATGAGGTCCCATCGGATCCCTGAGAAAGATATGGAAGCAGGGTTGTGGGGCCGCTTTGTCAGTGAAGGAAGGGAAACCTTGCTGAACTTGCCCACTGAGGAGCAGATGTCCCATGCCTCCATGAAGGAAGCCTTGATATCCAGGTATGGGTTGACCCCAGAGCTTTATAGGCAGATAAGTAGAAACTGTAAGAAGCTGGAGTCAAGTACTTGGGTGGAGTATGTGTTCTATTTTTGCAGAGCACTGGATGGTTGTGGGAAGGGTAGCAAAGTGAATGATTTGCAGGTGCTCTATGATTTGGTTGCATTGGAGCACTTGTCAGATAATTGTTTTCCAGAGCTACGCCAACACCTGAATGACAGTAACCTGACTGATCCCAGAAAGCTTGCTGTGGAGGCAGACGGCTGGGTCAGCACCAGGGTCCAAAAAGGTCGTGTGGGAGACTCTGCCAAAGGTGGACAGGGTCCTCAAGCAGAAGAGTGGGGGGACAAGGGTAAGCAGAAGGAGTTCCAAAAAGAGCCCCAAAGTAATCCCCAAGGGAACCAAGGGTTAGTGTTCCTTGCCTCCCACTGAAAAGAAGCCATGGGTCCTGACAGGTAAGCCTGTTCAGAGGGGTTCCAAGGCTTGTTATGGTTGTGGTCAGGTGGGCCACTTCCAAGGGGATCCTAGGTGTCCCAGAAATGTTCCCACCGCACCCACTGGAGCACCGCCCTGGCAGATGGCTAGTGTAACCTTAGGGGAGGAGTCGGGTGCCCAAGATGGGCGGGGTCCCAAAGAAATGTCCCTGGTCTCTTTAGGAGACAGTGAGGCGGTCGCAAGAGCTCAGCTGCCTGATAACACTAAAAAGTACAGGCAGTGGGTGACCATCAATGGCCATAGTGTGGAGGCTCTGAGAGACACCGGAGCCAGTGTGACAGCTGTCAGTTGTCGGCTGGTGTTTGAAGAGCAGGTGGTCCCCAATGCATTCAACCCAGTAGTTGCCGCTGACAATTCAGAGTGCCTCTGCAAGGTGGCACATGTTCTCTTTGAGTGGGGTGGGTCTCAGGTACCTTGAATGTAGCTGTGAGGCCAGCCATGCCTGTTGACTGGCTGCTTGGCAATGATTTGGAGAGCTTCCTCTCAGCGAAGGTGGAGCGGAGGTCTCATTTAGAGATGTTGGGTCTGCCTGAGTGGGCATGTGTGACCACTCGGTCAATGGTAGCCAGTAGGGTCATACAAGAGGACCTGGAGCCTGAAAGAGTGGCCCAGGTGCCCCTCCGAAAGAGAACAGGCAGGAGGCATGGGAAACCGGCCACCGAAGTTCCCACATTCCAGGATGAGGCAAAGCTTGAGGGGGATTCCCTGGAGCATACAGGGGAAGAAGTGGCTTAACTGAGGGACCTTCCTAAGCTGACCCCTTTGCAGCAGGAAGGAGGCCTTCTCTTATTGGTTTGCAGCAGCAGGCTGAAACCAGGCAGCAGGTGATCAGTCCGGATCACATTGGATATATTGGTAGAATGGTCTCCTGTATAGCGAGCCTAAGGTTGCTGAGCAAGGGTCAGCCTGTGTGCTGGTGGTACCCCAGCGCTTCAGAGCCTTCCTACTGTGTCTGGCTCATGATGTGCCTTTGGCAGGGCATTTGGGGCAAGACAAGTCCTTCGAAAGGCTTGACACCCACTTTCACTGGTCCCAAATGTGAAAGCACTCTGATACTCATTGTAGGTCTTGCCAGACTTGCCAGGCAAGTGGCAAGAGTGGGAGTAAGTGTAAGGCTCCTCTCCAACCTTTCTCTGTGGCCAGCACCCCTTTTGAGAGGGTGGGTATTGACATTGTGGGGCCTCTGGATCCCAACACTGCCATGGGCAACAGGTTCATCCTGGTCTTGATGGGCCATGCCACCCGGTACCCGGAAGCCATCCCTCTCAGAACTGTGACCGCGTTGATGGTGATTTTCTCCCGCATGGGGTTCCCCAGAAAGGTGGTGTCTGACCGTGATACCAACTTCATTTCCAAGTATATGAAGTCCCTGTGGCGGGAGTGTGGTGTAATCTACGGGCCCCATTCACAGAACTAACTTAAGACAAAATCCTAAACTTACTACCATTTTGGTATTCACAGAAGGCACTTACTCATTTTGATATTCACAGAAGTTGGGAGTCCTAACTTTAGGACTCCTAAATGCCTTCTGTGAATACCAACAGTCTTAAAGTTAGGATTTTTCTCAGTTTAGGAGTCCTAAAGTTAGGAGACCTAACTTTACTACTCCTAAACTGAGAAAAATCCTAACTTTTAGACTTTCGGTATTCACAGAAGGCATTTAGGAGTCCTAAAGTTAGGAGTTCTAACTTTACTACTCCTAAACTGAGAAAAATCCTAATTTTAAGACTTTCGGTATTCACAGAAGGCATTTAGGAGTCCTAAAGTTAGGAGTCATAACTTTACTACTCCTAAACTGAAAAAAATCCTAACTTTAAGACTTTTGGTATTCACAGAAGGCATTTAGCAGTCCTAAAGTTAGGACTCCTAACTTCTGTGAATACCGAAATGAGTAAGTGCCTTCTGTGAATACCAAAATGAGTAAGTGCCTTTTGTGAATACCAAAATGGTAGTAAGTTTAGGATTTTACCTTAAATTAGTTTTATCACTCCTTACCACCCCCAAGGTAATGGGCTGGTTAAGAGATTCAACCGGACCCTGAAGGGCATGATTATGGGCCGGGGTGAGCCCATGAGGCATAAGTAGGACATCCTCTTGCCATGCCTGTTGTTTGTTTACAGGGAGGTACTGCAAAAGTCCTTAAGGTTTATTCCCATTCAACTTTTGTATGGGCACCCTGTGAGAGGACCTCTGAGTCTGGTGAAAGAAGGCTGGGAGAAAGTTCCCAGTAAACCTCCCCAGGATGTATATAGCTACATGCTGGCCTTCAGAAACCAGACTAAGCGCGTCAGACAACTCGCTGAGGCAAATCTAGAAGCCAGTGTATCCCCCTTACCCTGACTAGGAGCCAGGGTCCCTATTTGGACAAAGGTACCTACCTCTGCCAACTAGAGACCCCCATTTCTAACATTGGTGATCAACAGTAGGATCTTGGACTTGCATTTGTGATTTACATACAGTGCTTGGAGTAAACTACCAGCATAGTGCAGACCATTACGTGACCACATATTTTTACTGAACTTTTCCACTGGATTGTTTTTTCTGCAAAGAACTGCCGATTTTGTCATCATGACTAAGTCAGCATCCATTGATATCAAATTTGAGGAAGATAGGGTGGAAGCCTACTCTGTGTCTCAACTGAAAGCTATCTGCAAGAAATTTAAAATCTCTGTGAAAAGCCTCACCAGGAAGGAGGAATACCAAAAGGTGCTGAGGGCCTGGTTGGAATCCAGAAATGCCAGTGGGCAGGATGAGGAGCCTCTGGTGGAGGCAGAGAATGTGGATGAGCAACAGCAGGGGCAATTGAATCTGCCAGGAGGGAGGGTACCTTCCGTGGATGGCAGCAGTGTTCCTCAAAGGGGTCTGTCTCCATAGTGGTTGGAGGGCAAAGAAAGGGATAGGGTGCATGAGAGGGTGATTGCTAAGCTCAGGCTGGGGAAGGAGGGTGACATAGAAAATAAGAAGTTTGAGTTGGAAAAGCAGAAATTGGCCATGGAGGAAAAGAGGATGCTTTTAGAGCATGAGAGAGGTTTGATGGAGTTGGATCTGAAAGCGAAAAGCTTAGAGATCAATCCCTCTGGTGGCTGCACACTGTTAGACCTCTGGCTTCTTGTACAGTTAGCTGGCAATCCTAGGCTGCTCAGGTGCCTGTTTTATAAAGAGTAAGACACTTTATAGAGAGTCCCTTACATATTGTGGAGGCGGAGTTTGAACACGCTCCCTACCTTTAAAAGCAAACCAATCAAGGGAACAGGTGCTTGGCTTTTGAATTCCTGAACCTGACTCCACTCCCCTCCCTTCTCCTCCACTCAACTTCCTTGTTCCCTAACTGTTGAGCTCTGAGGAACTGTGTGCCTTTTTAGGTATCACTTTCATTAGAATCTGTTTTAGAACCTATTTGCAGATCAACCTTTAGATAGACACCAAGAAGCCCATGCCTGACTACTAACCCGACGACGCAGACAGTTACACCTCAGTTTAGATATTTTTGTATTTTGTATGCTTGTGTGTTCTTTTCGCACACAGTCTGTTAAATCTTTACCATTACGTGACCGCATTCTGATTTTTCTGTGTTTGAAATAACTTTCCTCCCTTGAGAACGCGGACATTGAATTCCCATATGCGCGATGTGTGTTTGAATTTTCTTTCATAGTTAGATATTTTTGTTTCCTCAGACGCACGATATGCATTTGCAGTGTAGGTTGGCTACATTGTTCTTTATTTTTAAACGCGTTGTACGCGTTACCGTTTTTGCACCGTATATATTGTTTATTTACTGGCGCGAGGTACGCGTCTTTATTGTTTGGGCGGGATACATTGTGTTTGAACTGGAAACATTGTTTGCCTACAAGCGTGAGGTATGCGTCTTTATTTTCTGAGGTAGATACATTATTTGAAGTATGTGTTGTGCACACTAGACTTCCTACAAAAGTTGACAGATAGGGAGTGTGTGTTTACCAGCACTGAATGCTTCTAACAGCCTGATCTTTAACTTTTACTTTTGAGAACCTATGACTCTCTTCCATTTTTTTTATGAGTGACAAGATTCCTGTAAAGAGTTTATTTACATTATTGACTCCAGCCTTGGAAGCCTATCTAGTGTTCGCCACATTGCGACTTCTAGCTGTTACTGTACTGCTTTCAGAGATGTCCAGTCGGTAAGAGATTGTCTATCTTTATAGAGCAGGCTCTGAGTTTACCTTGTATGTTTCAGGTGGGAGGGCATTTAGCTAAAGTTGTTCTGTTGTTTTCCCCACAGGTTCTCTTCCGCCTACTTCAACTGTTGACTTGCCTATAGGGAACCGACTGGGGGATTGAGACATAGTCAAACCTACGCAGTCTCTCCCCACATCTCCTTAGGTCATTTCCTAGGTATATAGTATGTAAATATATCGGGCTCTGGCCTGGGGAGTGTGGGGAACTTCTCTTCGCTCCTGTGGATTGGGCCGTGATCCCTGCAACAGGTTAGTGGCATCGGCAACACACACCATCACTGCCTGGAGAAGGAAAGGTATACATTCCCAAAGATGTTATTAAGGATTTCATGTAGCATGAGGACACTGGGCAGTGGTTCAAGGCCTACGAAGCAGCGATGAGGTCCCACCGGAACCCTGAGTAAGATTTGGGAGCAGGGTTGTGGGGCTGCTTTGTCAGTGAAGGAAGGGAAACCTTGCTGAACTTGCCCACTGAGGATCAAATGTCCTATGCCCCCATGAAGGAAGCCTTGATAGCCAGGTATGGGTTGAAAGCAGAGCTTTATAGGCAGAAACGTAGAAACTGTAAGAAGCTGGAGTCAAGTACTTGGGTGGAATATGTGTCCTATTTTTGCAGAGCACTGGATGGTTGGGTGAAGGGTAGCAATGTGAATGATTTACATGGGCTCGATACTTTGGTTGCATTGAAGCACTTGTCAGATCATTTTTTTCCATAGCTGCGCCAGCACCTGATTGACAGTAAGCTGACTGATCCCAGAAAGCTTGCTGTGGAGTCGGACCACTGGGTCAGCACCAGGGTCCAAAAAGGTTGTGTGGGAGACTACGCCAAAGGTGGGCAGGGTCCCCAGCAGAAGAGTGGTGGGGGCAAGGGTAAGCAGAAGGAGTTCCAAAAAGAGAACCAAAGTAGTCCCCAACAGAACCAAGGTAAGGGTTCCCAGCCTCCCACTGAGAAAAAGCCATGGGTCTTGACAGGTAAGCCTGTTCAGAGGGGTTCCAAGACTTGTTATGGTTGAGGTCAGGTGGGCCACTTCCAAGAGGATCCTAGGTTTCCCAGAAATGGTCCCACTGCACCCACTGGTGCACCGCCCTGGCAGATGGCTAGTGTATCCTTAGGGGAGGAGTCGGATGCCCAAGATGGGTGGGGTCCCGCAGAAATGTCCCTGGTCTCTGTAGGAGACAGTGAGGTGGTCGCAAGAGCTCAGCTGCCTGATAACACTAAAAAGTACAGGCAGTGGGTGACCATCAAGGGACATAGTGTGGAGGGTCTGAGAGACACCGGAGCCAGTGTGACAGCTGTCAGTTGTCGGCTGGTGTCTGAAGAGCAGGTGGTCCCCAACGCATTCTATCCAGTAGTTTCTGCTGACAATTCAGAGTGCCTCTGCAAAGTGGCACAGGTTCCTTTTGAGTGGGGCAGGTCTCAGGGACCTTGAAAGTAGCTGTGAGGCCAGCCATGCCTATTGACTGTCTGCTAGGCAATGATTTGGAGAGCTTATTTAAGGCGAAGGTGGAGCTGAGGTCTCATTTAGAGATTTTGGGTCTGCCTGAGTGAGCGCATGTGACCAATCAGTCAATGGTAGCCAGTAAGGGCTTTCATGATGACCTTGAGCCTGAAATATTTGCCCAGGTGCCTGTCCAAAAGAGAAAAGGCAGGAGGCGTGGGAAACCGGCCCCCGAAGTTCCCACAGTCCAGGAGGAGGCAAAGGTTGAGGAGGATGCCCTGGAGCATACAGGGGAAGAAGTGGCTGAACTGAGGGACCTGCCTGAGCTGACCCATTGGCAGCAGGAAGGAGGCCGCTCCAGGGAGGAATTTTGCCAGGAGCAGCAGACATGCCCTTCTCTTAATGGTTTGCGGCAGCAGGCTGCAAACCAGGCAGCAGCTGATCAGTCCGGATCACATTGGATATATTGGGAGAATGGTCTTCTGTATAGCGAGCCTAAAATTGCTGAGCAAGGGTCAGCCCGTGTGCTGGTGGTACCTCAGCGCTTCAGAGCCTTCCTACTGGGTCTGGCTCATGATGTGCCTTTGGCAGGGCATTTGGGGCAAGACAGGTCCTTTGAAAGGATTGTCACCCACTTTCACTGGCCCAAAATGCGCAAGCACTCTGATACTCATTGTAAGTCTTGCCAGTAAGTGTAAGGCTCCTCTCTAACCTTTCCCTGTGTTCAGCACCCCCTTTGAGAGGGTGGGTATTGACAGTGTGGGGCTTCTGGATCTCAAGACAGCCATGGGCAACAGGTTTATCCTGGTCTTGGTGGGCCATGCTACCTGGTACCCGGAATCCATCCCTCTCAGGACTGTGACTGCCCCATGGTGGGTTGTGTGTTTGTGGGGATTTTCTCCTGCGTGGGGTTCCCCAGAGAGGTGGTGTGTGACTGTGGTACCAACTTCATATCCAAATATATGAAGTCCCTGTGGCAGGAGTGCAGTGTAACCTACAAGTTGACCACTCCTTACCACCCCCAATGTAATGGGCTGGTTAAGAGATTCAACCGGACCCTGAAGAGCATGATTATGGGCCTAGGTGAGCCCATGAGGCATAAGTGGGACATCCTCTTGTTCGTTTACAGGGATGTACCGCAAAAGTCCTTAAGGTTTATTCCCTTCCAACTCTTGTGTGTGCACCCTTTGAGAGGACCTCTGAGTCTGGTGAAAGAAGGCTGGGAGAAAGCTCCCAGTAAACCTCTATAGGATGTATATAGCTACATGTTTGCCTTCAGAAACCAGACTAAGCTCTTCAGACAACTCGCTCAGGCAAATCTAGAAGCCAGCCAGGAGGAGATGAAACGTTGGTATGATCAGAATGCCACTCTGATCGAGTTTCAGCCTGGACAGAATGTTTGGGTCATAGCATCAGTGGAGCCTTGTGCGCTCTAGGATAAGTGGACCGGACCATTTGAGGTGGTGGAGCGCAAGAGTAATGTCACCTACTTGGAGGACTGCCAGTCTCCTAGGAACCCTTTGCGTGCCCTGCATGTGAACCGCCTGAAGCCCCACTTCGAGAGGTCCGAAGTGGGCATGCTCCTAGGAACAGATGCTGGAACGGAAGAGGAGACTAAGCCTCTTCCTGATCTCCTGTCTGCAAAGGAGCATGATGAGTCAGTGGAAGGTGTATCACTCTCCCCCGCCCGACTCCTGAACAGCAGAGTGACTGTCGCCAAATGTTGGGACAGTTTGCTCCTCTGTTCTCCCTGATGCCTGGTGTGACTCAGTGGTGTGTCCATGATGTTGACACTGGGGACAGTCCTCCTGTAAAACACAAACTTTACAGAGTGACTGACAGGGTCAAGGCTTGCATCAAGGAGGAAGACCCCAAGACGTTAGTGCTAGGGGTGATTGAGCCCTCAAACAGCCCATGGGCCAGCCTAGTGGTCTTGGTCCCAAAGGCAGCTGCACCCGGTGCTACACCAGAACTCCGGTTCTGTGTGGACTACCATGGGCTCAATTCGGTCACCAGGACTGATCGCACCCCATCCCCAGAACTGATGAGCTCATCGATCGGTTGAGAGCTGCCCAGTGCCTCAGTACGTTCGGCTTAACGTCTTGGTCCTCGTAGATTGCCTTAACTGATGGGGCAAAGGAGAGGTCAGCATTCTCAACACCAGAGGGGCACTACCAGTTCCAGGTTATGCCCTTTGGGCTGAAGAATGTCCCTACCACCTTTCAGAGGTTGGACAACCAGGTGCTGGCTGGGTTGGTGGATTTCAGAGCCGCCTACCTGGATAACATTGCAGTGTTCAGTGCCACTTGGGAGGAGCATCTGCACCACCACTGGGAAGATTTGAAGGCTCTGCAGAGAGCAGGCCTCACAATAAAGGTGAGTAAGTGCCAGATCCGGCAGGGTTCTGTGGTGTACTTGGGACACGAGGTAGGTAGCGGCCAGGTGGCGCTCCTACAGCCCAAGATTGATAGCATTCTGGCTTGGGAATCCCCAAGACCCAGACAGAGGTGAGAGCCTTTTTAGGACTCACAGGGTATTACAGGTGATTTATCAAGGGGTATGGCACCATTGTTGCCCCCTTGACAGAGCTGACTTACAGGAAGCAGCCCAGGAAGGTGAACTGGACTCACGCCTACCAGAAGGCTTTTGATGCCCTGAAATCTGCCATATGCACAGCGCCCGTGCTTAAGGAACCCAACTTCTCGGAAGAGTTAATTGTGCAGACAGATGCTTCAGAGCATGGTGTGGGAGCTGTGCTCTCACAGCTAAATGAGGAGCGCCTAGACCAACCCATAAAAAATAATAATCCAGTATTAGTAAAGCGCGAACAATTGCCCGAGGCCATCAAGGTGTTGGGGGGTGTCTGGAAGATTAAGCGAGCTATTGCCCAAAGTCACATGGTTCTGAGCTGACCTGCCACCGGTATCTGGGATCGAACTGTGAGCCCCTCTACATGGGAGTCAGACACCCTGCCTGCTGCACCACACCTCTTCCGTAGCCTTCATTAGTAGGAGGTTACTTCCATGGGAACAGAGGTGGAGTGTGATTGAGCGTGAGGCATTTGCTGTGGTCTGGGCTCTGAAGAAGTTGGAGCCATACTTGTTTGGGATTCTCTTCCGGGTTCAAACAGACCACAGGCCACTCAGATGGCTGATGCAGATGCGGGTTGAGAATCCAAAGCTGCGGAGGTGGTCCATTTTCCTATAGGGAATGGACTTTACGGTGGAACACCGCCCTGGTACAGAACATGCCAATGCTGATGGTCTGTCCAGATTTTTCCGCTTTAGTAAAGAAAACTCTCAAGAGGGTGGGTAATTTCCCCACATTTCCGCTGGAGGGGACACGTGTTAGACCTGGCACCATGGGCTGGCTTGGGTCTCCCTTCCATTTTTTGCTGTTGCCTCCTGTGTGTTTGCTGTATGTTGGACTCCGTTTTGCTGGTATAGATGCTTTGGGCACTTTGCCACTGCTGTTCAGTGCCAAAGTGCAAGAGCTCCCTTTTTAAATTACTACTATGGATTAGTATTTCCATGATTGGCTATTTGATTTACTAGTCAGTCTCTAGTACAGTGCACCGTGTGTGCCCGGGGCCTGTAAATCAAATGCTGCTGGTGGGCTTTCAGCACTGATTGTGCCACCCACAGAAGCAGCCTGTAAATGTAACTGCAATGTCAACTTGACAAGTGCACCCACTTGCAAGGCCCTAACCTTCCCTTTTCTTACATATCAGACACCCCTAAGGTAGGCCCTTGGTACCCCTATAGGCAGGGTGCAGTGTATGTGAAAGGTAGGGCATGCCCTGATGTGTGTGGCATGTCCTGATAGTGAAATACTGCCAATTTCGTTTTTCACTATTGCAAGGCTACCTGTTGCTATAGGACGGAATAGGGAGTTTGTTTATAACATCTTATAAACATAACTGGCCCTTGGAACAAGCTAGGAAAATAAAGTTTAGTATGCCTGAACTCAGAATGTTAAAGTGCATCTTTTAATGAGGGTGATTTTTACATTCTGTGTTTGAAAATACCACTTTTAGAAAGTAGATATTTTCTTGCCTAACCATCCAGTGTGCCTCTGCTAGGTTTGTGCATTGCATGTCTGGCTTTTGGATGACCAGGGCTGGAGAGGGGCAGTGGCTCCAGAAGTCTGATGAGTCAGGGTTGGGCTGAATAGACCTCGGCTGCATTTAGAGTAGGGGTAGAAGATTTCCTTTTCACCTGAATGGGCCTGGTCTGCCTTCAACAATGCTGTCTCCACCTCCTGCCAGGAAGCTGCACCAGTGAGGACAGAACTGGTTTTGGCTAGGTACAGACGCTCACTGCCTTCAGAGAACAAAGTATTTTGGTATATAAAAAGAAGGGCCCAGACCCCAGACTTTTAGATCACTTCTGGGAAATCAAGAGGAACCTTTGTCAAGGAGAAGAGCCGGAGAAGCTGAGGAGCAATACTGCCCCTGTACTGGTGGCTCTCTGGGGTTGGCCTGCAGTGGCTACTTGCTGCCAAGGTAAGGAGAAAGGACTTTGCTAATTGCTTTGTCCCCCTGCTTGAAGAGAAAATTTCCAAGGGCTTCAACTGAGCTTTCCCCCCTTCTAGAGGTCTCAGGAACAGTAAAGACCTCACCATGTCTGTGGGCACCATCTCTGATCGTCTCCGCAGAAGGAAAGGGTAACCGACTCTGTCATCGAGTCCGTCGCAGGATTCCATATCCTGAAAGCACCACCGAGAGCAACGCCATGCTTCCCAATGCAACCCTGGTCTCGCCGACTCCATCAACGAGCCGCTGCTTGCACCGCATCCTGTGGGCACCGCAATCCGCAACGCTTCGCTACACGCTGCAAGGACGTCACCAACTCTGTCGCTGCCCGACCCGAACATTGACCAGCTCCGTCGCTGCACCGTGACCTGCCAGCACCACTGTGAGCACCGTCTCAACCTTCAGAGCAAGCCCTGGTCTAACCAACGCTGTCAATGAGCCGCTTCCTGCACCGCATCGTGAGGACACCGCCTGCCGCAATGCTCAGCTTCACACCACGACTGCGAAATTTGCCCCGACCGACTCTCACCAACGTGTTGGTCGCAGCAAGAAATGTACTATGTCTGAGTCTGTAGACTCTTTAGTTGGTCCGTATCAGCAAGGTCGGCTGGAATTGTTAGACTCTGTAGTATTCAGTATCACGTTAGCCCCAGGAGGAGCTACCGACTCGGAAGAACTATGTTTTATTGATTGTGCTGCAATTTAAATGTAATTTTGCACAAGTACTATTTTTCAAGAGTATTGTTTGTTGGATTTTATCGTATTTGGTCTTGTTGGTTTAGATCAAGATATACTAGTTTTTCTAAACTGGTGTGGTGTCCCTTTGTAGTGTTTTCACTGTATTACTGTATGTGTTCACAAATGCTTTACAGACTGCCTCTGAGATAAGCGTGTCTGCTCGTGCCAAGCTACCAAGGGGGTGAGCAGGGGTTATTTTAGGAGTGTATCCCCCTTACCCTGACTAGAAGCAAGGGTCCTTATTTGGACAAATGTACCTACCTCTGCCAACTAGAGACCCCCATTTCTAACATATGTTAATTGCGCGTCTTTTGGAACCATTATATTCTTGATTATTATTTTGCTTACTTTTTTAGGTTTCCCTTTGACCAAAAAAAACTTTCTTTTCGGATGCCCAATTTAATTATTAGGAATACAAAGACTTTCACTGATTATTTGGTGTTCTAACTGCAACAGGCTACCTGTGCACAGTTACCAGGATAAGTCAGACAACAGTCTACTTTGCTCAGCCTGCACATGTGTGCACACCTGCTTGTAACTCAATGGAAAAGCTACCTGTGTTAAATGCAGAAGTACAGCAGGCATGGGGACATGTGCATGCCACCTCCCATTAATGCCTCTCTTTACTTCAAAGAAGGCACTAGGCATTAGAAGTTCAAGTGGTGTGGTCCAGACCAACAGTGGAAAACAAATATTGTTATATTCCGTCTAAGGTGGCTGCAAACCACTAAAGGGCAACGCACTGGCGCACTCTTGTGAACATGTCAGAGACACATATCTGGCACTCATGTCACAGCAGTTGCTTTATAGAAAAGTACAGGTTCTTATAAGAATACATCACTTCTGTTCCAAGACACTATTACTGACCCCAATTTATAGTTATGGAATTCCGATCGCAAACCATTGTTACATAGGATATCAATTCGAAATTTGGAACGGACATACAAAATATGCACCTTCCAAATATTGAATCAGTAAGCATGTTTAAACCCATTTTGTGATTCGAAAATTGGTTGCAAATTCTTAAATTGGGTTTAGTACATGTATGCAATGGTTTTTAAAGCTGCAAGCCTTGAATTTTAATGACTTGGATCATTTTTAGACCACAAAACCCCTTAGTACATCTGCCCCTTAATACTTAGGAGAAACCTGAAACTCCCTATATATGAATATGCATACTCTGGAAGGTTTCACCATTCTTACTGGCCTACAGTGTTTTATTATGAATTACTCTAACTCATCTTGTCCTCCAGGTGTCAAGCCCACAACCATCTTCAAGATCACTTTGGATTTATACCTTTTTTTGCCTACCCACTTATTACATGCTTTCTACACTCCTACACCTATGTGATTCACAAGTGCAGCAGACATGGGGATCAGTTTGTGCCACCTCTCGCTAGAACCTCTTTTTCTTACTTCAAAGATGACACTTGGCATTAGAGGTTCAAGCTGTGCGGTGAACCCCAACAGCGGAACTGAGTATTGTTATATTTCTCCTCGGGTGGCCAGAAACCACTGAAGTGTACGCACAAGCACTATTTTGGGAACATGTCACAGACACATATCTGGCACTCATGGTATCCCAAAAGCATTCTATAAAAGCACAGGTTCTTTTATGAATAAATCACTCCTCCTCCAAGAAAAATCTACTGATCCTAATCTGTACAAGTTAAAAACAAATCCAATTTTTATTTACCTCGACTGTACTCTGAATTAATTTCAGCCAGCCCTTTGCTCGACATGCAGCTCTATTCCGTTCGCATTTCAAAGTGCTTCTGGGAGAGTCGTCTTGACTTCAGAGCCTCGCATCATCACCTCATCTTCTCAACAGTATAATCCCAGGTGTTTCTACTGCTTCTCTGAAGTTCCAACACATGCTGCACCTGCTCAAAACCAGACAGCTGCCCTATCTACTGTTCATAAGGTGCCTTTCAACTACCAATTGTACTAACCCGACGGTCTCCTCCAAGAGTCAATGTGTATCCCGCTGAGTCTGGACAAAAAGCGGTGGATACAGGGTTTGCAGTGCTGTACACCTCTGTAGGATGATGGCAGAGAATTAGTATTTTTTTCCTCTCAATCCTTATCACACAATGACCTTAACTGTAGCAGGAATGGCTTATTGCACATTAAAAAGGTATTCAGAAATGGCCAGAGGAAAAACGTGCAAAAATGTGTTTATAATGGTACGAATCAAAATGGTAAAACATTTAACTTAGTATCAAGATAGTGAACTACTATTCGGAAGATATAGCAAATATACCTACTGTAACATAAAGAAAGGAACTGACAGTTCAAGGGTAGATAAAACAAGACTCATCCACATAAACTCAAAAGGAATTGGTAGTTTAGCAAGGATGGTGAAACAAATAAAATATGAGGTTTTCACTTTAACAGGGGGCGTATCTGTAGAATGGAATGAAACCCAACACTCCATTTCTGACTATGGGCCACATCACAGAAAGTGACCACGGTTATGGGCTGACTGGAGATCGAAAAACTGTGGCTGTTCTATTTTACCATCTTGCAAAGTGTTAAATGGTTGTTTGTCATCTGAACTTTCAAAGTATGTGCTGCTTTTTATTGGAAACGCAGCATTCAAACTAAACTACTAGATATAACAAGATGTCATATGAAAAGCAACATAGCACCACAATTATCAGGCGAGAGGTAGTCGACCTCGAATCTGGGTTCGAGTCTCGGCAATGAGCTCAACATCCTGTTATTCTGGGCAAATCACAAGGGGGCATATTATCAAGCACGGCGTTGACATTAAAACTGCCGCTAAAGCGGCGATAATGGGCTTGATAATATGCCATAGAGAATTCCCATAGAAGCCCATGTTGACACCAGAACATGGGCTTCTATGGGAATTCTTAAGGGCATATTAACAAGCCCATTATCGCCGCTTTAGCGGCGGTTTTCTGCTGCTAAAGCGGCGATAATTTTAACGCCGTTCCTTGATAATATGCCCCTTAATCTCCCCGTGCCCAACAAAAAATGGATGTGTCCTCATGTAAGGCAACTGGTGCTATGTAAAGCACTCTGATACCCGATACCTTCGGGTCAAGTTCGCGCTATATTAAACGCAGTTAAAAAAAACTAAAACATAACTTGGCAAACTCAAAAAGCGGCACCAAAGCAAAATCACCTTGCAAAAATGCAGCACGAAAAGACAGCAGCACAAAAAAACAACAGAACATAACAACACAACAAAATGCCACACAGAAAATGTGCACAAAGTTCTGTTTATACATTACTGCCTATAGAATCCTGCTCTCACAACACCGTGGTATAAGACAACACCATGTAAGTAGTTTAGAGCAAGCTCTAAATAGCAGCGCCAGTCAAAAATGTTTTTGACACAGCCCCCTGATTGAAAAAAAGATGTCATTGTGAGAAGATTGAAAATTAGTGATAAAATATGCAATGCTAAAAGGGGGTGAAAGGTGTTGGAGTATAATATCATCATGTTCCTTCACTACATTATAGTGTGTGTTGATCACTTTAAGGAATTTAAATGCTTGTTATCTGGCTTTTTTGCCTTGTCACTTTTATTATTGGCAAATGAGTTAAAAAGTGTATTTTTTGTGTGACATCCAGTTTTGTTAATACTGCTAAATCGGTGCTAAATCGGTGGCTATGGTTAGCTGAATAAAAAAAAATAGAATGTGGGGGCGTGGTCACGGCGCCGACGAAGATGGCCGCCTGATTCGGGACCTCCGACGCACCGGAACTATTTCCGTCATGCCGGTCCTGATTTTCGTACCTTTGGAGTCCACCTGAGGTCGGATTATGCCAGCGGAATGCAGAGCGCTTCTGGTGAGTGCTTTTTTTTTCGTTTTTGCAGCCAGAATAACTCTATTTCTGCCGCGCTCGTTCTCCCCTCAGAGCGGCCGCCATTTTGTTTAACGCGCGACGCTCGCGCTTGCTAATGGCTTACTTTATTTATTTTCCTCTTTTCTAAAACTGGCCTCTTTGATGATTTTTGAGCCCTGGAGACCGATTTTTCATCATTTGGGATATTGGACTGCATACATTGATGCTTTGACATTTTTGTTTTCTATACTACAGAAATGAGGTAATTTTCTCACTGTTGCTTACATATTATGAGTCTACATTTTCTGCATTTCGCCACACCTTTGGTTCGGATATTCATTAATGTATTTAGCGCCAACTTTGCAGACTTATTTTTAGTGAAGACCTTCACTTGTTTTGCCCTTCGTGGATGGACATTGTTATTACATTACATGTGAGTGGACTCCTGCACATTCCAGACTCCTTCATTCCACTCTCTCCTCACCTACCCCACGGTTGCAAAGAACTAGTTTTCTATGGGCAAATTACGCAATCCCAAATTTGTCTTTATTCCCTTGGGGAGCACTTCTGTGACAACATCTCCACTCCTCTCAACAACGCACTCCCCTCCCAAGGCAGCCCAAATGGCGGGAGTGTCTCTTCCTCGCTCCTCTTCAGCGCAGCCACTTTCAAATAAATCCTCACCTCCATCAAAATCTACTAAGCGTCTGAAACAGGACTCTTCCTCCCCAGATAAATCGCCATCTCCTATCTCTATGGAGATGCTTTTAGAGGAAATTCGTGCTTTACGCCCGTTTGTAGAAGAAACCAACAATAAAATGCAGTTTCTTGAAGAGAAATGGTCGTCCATGGATAATAGAGTGACATCTGTTGAGCGGCAGATTTCGGATCTTCAATCTACATCTCAACGGGTTTCCTCTTTGGAAAAGTCTGTTTTGGTGCTCCAGCAACATACTGAGGAATTGGAAAATAGAAATAGGAGGAATAACCTTCGTATTTATGGTTTGCCGGAATCTTTGGAAGGGGATGATCCTGTACTCTTCTTCTCCTCCTTTCTTCCGAAGCTTTTGGATATGCCGTCTACCACCTCTCTTAATATTCAGAGAGTTCATAGACTTGGCGCTCGTTCATCCACTTCAACCAAACCAAGAGGAGTCATTATTCTTTTTTTGAAATTCACGGATCTTCTTTCTGTTCTCTCAGCTGCTCGATCTAAACGTCATGTCTCCTGGTTGGGTTAGAGAGTGTTCCTCTCCCAGGATGTTTCGAATGCTACTGGCTCTCGACGGAAGGAAATTTTGTCTCTAGTGCTCCTCTAAGATCTCTTGGTGCTAGATATGGTCTATTTCATCCATGTACTTTCAAGGTCACTCACCAAAATCAGACATGGACCTTTCAAGACCCTGCTGAACTTAAAAACTTCATTCATATTCGTTCTAATTCTGCTATGGAAACTTCCTCCTCTTCTTGTGGCTGATTGTTTAACTTTTTCTTCTTTTGCAGGTTTCCTGAATATGTTTAACTTTCTCTTCCCTTACAGGTTTTCTAATTATGTTTTTGTCTTTGTTTCTATATGTTAGACTTTACTTATTAGACTGTAAATTCGCTTTCTTCACAATTTTTCATCTAATTATAATTAATTTCTTCCATTTGTTTAATAATAATGTATACTCTCTGTTCCTCCTTGATCTTGTTAGACATCTTTATTCTTCATTATCCTCATTTCTTCTAATTGTTTGTCGTTCTTTAACATTTCATCCTTTGTTCCTCTTTGTTTATTTCTATGATCTCAAATGTTATTTATTTATTTATGTAGATGGATTGATTTCTTCCCCATTTGATTCTTCGTTCATGTCCTTCGTCCTGTTGCGGCCCGGTCTGGACTCCCGTTTTGGGAGACCTGTCTCGTTGAGTGTCGCCATCTCCCCGTTGTCCTATTTCGTATTCCCCTCAGGTATGTTTGCCTCCGTCATCCTTCTGGGATATGTACTGTCTCTTCTTGTAATTTCCTCCTTTTTTTCCTTTTTCCTTTTCTTTCCCCTTTATTTGTTGATCTAGTTCACTTTTCCTTCATTTCCATTTCTCCCCTATCTCTTTGCTCTATTCTATTTTCTCGGTATTCTTCCTATTTTTCTCTTTTTGGGCTTTTTGTATAAGCATCTTTTTTACTATTTTCTATCCTACTTGATTTTATGTTATTTGTAAATTCAAGTTGTTACTTGGAATGTAAAAGGTTTCATTAATCCTATTAAGCGGCAGAGAGTTCTTTCCCATTTAGCCTCTTATAACCCGGATATAGTTCTTTTGCAAGAAACCCATCTTAATGATATTGAATCTCTTAAGTTAAAAAGGAGTTGGGTGGGTACAGTCTTATTCTAGCTTTTCAACAACAAAAAGAATGGTGTTGCTATCCTATGTCACAAAAGACTAAAGTGTACGGTTCTATCTCAGGAAAAGACACTGATGGACGATGGATATTAGCCAATGTGTATGGTCCTGTGCAACCAGATTGCTCTTTTTGGCCTTTATTTACAAGGAAATGTATCCAATATAAGGATGAATCATTTATTTTAGCCGGAGATTGTAACCAGATTGTTGACCCATTCCTGGACCGTAAATCCACAGTTCGTTTCACACCACACAAATCCCACAAACAATTTCTTTATACCATTTCGCAATCACATCTCATTGATTCTTGGCGTCTCTCACACCCTGACACTTTGGACTACTCTTTTTTCTCTCCTCCTCACTCATCTTTTTCTCTTTTCGACTATATCTTTCTTCCTAAACCTTTATCTCCGAACTTATTGTCTTCTTCTATTGAACCCATTGTCATTTCGGACCATGCCCCTATTGTAACAGATCTTGATCTGCTTCCACCACGTCCCAAGCCCTTTAATAGCGCACTTCTTACTGACCCCAATTTCTCCTCCTCTTTTCGTTCTTTTGTTGAGGAATTCTTTCTCTTTAACTGTGACCCTAGTACTAGGCCTGGGCGGTAAATTCTGTTCCGCTCGCGGGATTTCGGTAATTTCGCGTTCCGGAGAACGCGAAATTGCCCAAAATTCTGCTTTCCGCGACTTCGCGAAATTTTTTCTTGTTCGCGTTCTCAGCAACTGTGAACAGGAAAAAAGCAATTTCTGCATGTTCGCGGAGATTTTTTACTGTTTCGCGGAGATTTGCGTAACGCGATTACGCAAATTCCGCACTACTCATGTTCTCTGGGACTCTTTTAAGGCCACTGCAAGGGGATTCATTATTGATTTTGTATCTCGGAAAAAGAAACAATATCTTCAAAAACGGAAATCTTCCGTGGCACATATACATTCTTTGGAGCATCAGTTTTATACTTCTTCAGATAAATTTATGTCACCAGATATCTTACGAGCAGAGCTGGAGTTTAATAAATTAACTACAGATAATGCCTCTTCGATTCTTCTTCGTAGTAGTGGCCGTTATTATGGAGGCCGCAATAAGTCAGGAAAACTCTTAGCTAATTATCTTAAATCCCGTAAGGAGCGTACTCTCATTGACTCTATCTACTCTTCTGATAATGTTCTTCTCCATAAAGATAAGGAAATACTTGACCAATTTCAATCATTTTATCAGCAACTCTACACCCCAGAATGCCCTCCTACTCCTTCTCTTATTCAGAATTATTTTGAGAAACTTCCTAAACCGTCCAACTCTCATCTTAACTTTCCGAATCTTGAACTTGACCTCTCATTGCATGAACTTACTATAGCCTTGACCTCTCTTACTAAAGGTAAAACCCCAGGCCCTGATGGCTTTCCTGTGGAATTTTATTTGCATTTCTCAGACCTTTTACTGCCCAAACTTTTGACCCTTTTTCAATCATTTTATTCATCCAGTAAGGCAGAATGTACTTTTTAGGATGCTACCATTTGTCTTATCCCAAAAGAAGGTCGTGACCATCAGCTATGTAAAAATTACCGTCCGATCTCTTTAGTTAATGTGGACTATAAAATTTTTGCCAAATTACTTGCTATGCGCTAAGATCCCCTCATGCCTCATCTCATTGGCAAAGAACAATGTGGCTTCGTTAAAGGTAGACTCACATCGGATAATTCTCGCCTATTTCTTAATGTCCTAAATAAAGCTTCCTCACTTTCAACCCCTCTTGCCGCTATCTCTGTTGATGCGGAAAAGGCCTTTGACAGAGTCGATTGGTCTTTTTTGTTTGCTTCATTACATTGGCATGGCTTTGGCCCCAAATTTATATCCCTTATCTCTCTGTTATATTCTGCTCCCAAGGCCTCGGTACTTGTGAACGGTCAGCTCTCTTCACCTTTTACTCTCCGGAGAGGTGTTCGCCAAGGTTGTCCTCTCTCCCCACTTCTTTTTGTCTTGACTCTTGAACCTTTTTTATCTTCTATTCGTAATAATATTTCTATTTCTGGTTTTCCATATGGTAATAATCAATTGAAGCTTTCTGCTTATGCAGACGATATCTTATTGTTTATTTCTGATCCAGAATCATCTATACCCCCCTTATTGTCCAAATTCAACTCCTTTTCTTTGGTATCAGGATATAAGATTAACTCAGATAAGACTGAAATTCTCCCTCTTACCACATCTTGTCTTCCTCATTTTTTTCCTCTACCGGTTTTGCTTGGAATAGCTCAAAGATTGAATATCTTGGTATTTGGTTCTCTAACTCTATTTCCTCTTCAGTTAAATTAAATATGTCTGCAGTTATCTCTAGAATTGAACAATTATTCTCGGCCTGGAATCCTCTTTTTCTCTCCTGGTGGGGTCGGTTGGATTCAATTAAAATGATGATAGCTCCTATTGTAATTTATACCTTCTCCATGTTACTGGTTCATATTCCTGCATTTTACTTTAAACAAATTGATTCTCTCCTTTCGCAATTTCTCTGGAAGAATAAAAAATCCAGAATTTCCCTTGCAACCCTTCGTAAACCCAAATCCAATGGTGGAGTTAATTTTCCGGACTTCCGTCTTTATCATAGGTCCTTTTCCTTACGACACGCCTCGAGATGGATCTCATCAACTTTTTCCCCTTTCACTCCTCTTTGGCTCCTCATTGAGCATTCATTACTATTACCTTTCTCCTTTGCCGAAGTGGTGCGTTTTTCTGCCAGGAATTCCTCTTCTCTGTTTCCCCTATTCAAACACACTTCTTCTCTTTTAAGATCTTTGGTTCTTCCTTCTATCATTACGCGTACATCCTTTTTAAATACCCCTATTTGGTATAATTCACTTATCCTTTTAAATAATAGACCCATCTTTTGGAAATCTTGGAGAGTGAGAGGCATAATGTGGGTTAATCAACTCTTTGATGTTGCTTTACCTTGTTCCTTTCTCCAATTTCAACTTTTATTTCATTGCCCTCAGTCCTTTTTGCAGAAATTTACAACCCTCATGGCAATAATCCTTGACCGCTACTATTCTCTCCCTTCTTCGTCCCCATTAATTCCTCCTTCTCCTCTTCTTAATATTCTTACTACCCTCCCTAAAGCATCTCTTATCTTTAAATTTTTCGTATCTCCTAACCCAACCCGAGCCAAAACTAAAGTGGAGCTTTCTTGGGAAGCAGATTTTGGTTGTACTTGGTCTGTTGCTCTTTGGGATAAGCTTTGGTCCAGATCTTTAAAAATTTCTCGTTCTGCTTCTGTTACTCAATCCTTATTTTATCTGTATCGTAGACTCTATCTCTCTCCTCTTTCTTTGTCTCGTTTCTCGCCCTCTTCTGACTCTAAATGCTGGACTTGTGGTACTCCTAATGCTGACATTCTACATCTGTTATTTTTGTGTCCTGTTGTTTCTACTTTTTGGGGGAAAGTTTGGTCATGCCTCTCCCGCATCTTCACTCTTTCTACTCCTTTCTCAATCACTTTTCTCTTCTTGGGTAGTCTTTCTGAATCTTTAAACTTATCCGTACACTCACATGGTCTTTTCGACCTGATGCTTGCTCTTGCCTTCCAACACATCTCTTCTAACTGGAAATCTCTAACAAATTTTTCCTTACAAGGTTGGTGGAACTCTTTATGTCATTTTCACAGATTGGACGTTTCTTTTGCCTCCATAATGTTGATCTTTTTTGGTTGCCCCTCACCACATATCTTGATCGATTGGCTTTGAAGAAGCCTATGCATGTCAACTCAGAAAATTTTAAACCCCCCTGAACGACTTGAACTCTCTCCTTCTTGTTACCTCTTATAGGTTTATTCAGTTTTATTTCTTGCTTATGCTGATCATTTTGTATCGTTCATTTATATTACTTGATTGTATGCCGTAATTATTTGATAGTTTACGGTTTGGAATACTATTTCTTTATCCCTCTCCCTTCCTATCTCTTCCCTTCCCTTCTCCCCTTTTAGCTTTAAAATCCTTATAAAATGCTTTTTGGTTTTTCTATCATTGACATTAGCAGTATTAATGGTTTCACACTGGGTTTTTGTATGATTTCTATGAATGCTAATATCTTTATGTGTTAACAAAGTCTTCAATAAAGCTTTCAAACACACAAAAAAAAATAGAATGTGATGTTGCGATAGAAGTCAATATATTGTAGCAAAGGCCTCAAGTGGATTCCAACTTTGCAACGGTGTCCAAAAAGACATATTTAATAGATGCACAGTTAGGCTGAGATTTTATTGCAGTGCATAAATCCACAGCCAGCCTGGAAACCAAAAGCAGTCTTGCAGTCTTGGCAAAAATGTTTATGCCAACGCCAAGCACAAGAGTATTTGGTGGAGATCCCCAATAATTCTCGGGAAAAATTGAGGCCAAATGACACTGCTTACAGCACAGTTTATAAATCTTTGCTGCATAGTTTTTAAAGGCAGTTCTGAAGATAACTAAATTGTGTATTGTGACATCAGGGAAGTGAAAAGACATCACAGCAGTGAAAAATCAAGTTTAAAGGATTTCACAGCTCTGACATCACAGCAACAAGACAACAGACTCTGAACATGATGTTATGGCAGGTAGTGATCCACCGCTTCCCCATAGACTCCGTAAACCCAAAGCACGTGGGGGATCACTGATGGTATTGTAGCCCCACCAATCACCATCTTTCCTGTCAGCCAAAGGTCAGCCAAGACAGGATAAAGGAGGCTGTAGCCACTAGTGACTCTAAGAGAGCATATATTGGCACAATGCTAACTCTCCCTCTCACATTTTGAGTGGAGAGCATGGCCAGGAGAAAGAACAGAGGGTGGGATGGGAGTGTGCCCAATAACTTTTTGTATTCCATAGGAGGGGAGGAACTTGCACTATAGATGACGGAGGGGGAGGTTCGCACAATATCTGGTGTTTTTTTTAAATTGGTCAGGGAGGTTTCTCCTACAAATGATGGAGCAGGGTCGAGGAATGTCAGATCATATTTTTAGAACAGGGAGATGGGAAGGCTTGTTGGGGTTTTTAGTGATGGTGGCAGGACACCAGGGTCAAGATTGATTTGCATATAGCTGGGTCTGAACTGAGCTGACGAAGTGAGCTAAAGAACGATGATGGATTTAACCCAGATCTAAGACTGGGGAAGGGGGGTGTCTGAAAAGTTTCAGCACTCCGTTCATCATCTCCTTGTGTTTGCTTTGTTCACTCTAAGTTGGCAGGGTAAACCCAGACGTAGGTCCCTTGCTCACTTTGCAACTGGATTCAAGCTAGCCTGGCTGATGAGGGGTATTACCCTGAAACTGGTCCCAGGATGCTTGTTTCCGGTTCAGGGAAGACCTGGCTTGGCAGTTCGGGCTGTACTGTTCCCATGAGGCACAGGGTCAAGACTGATTTGCATATAGCTGGGTCTGAACTGAGGTGGCGAAGTGAGCTAAAGAACAGTGATGGATTCAACCCAGATCTGTGACTGGGGAAGGGGGGTGTCTGAAAAGTTTCAGCACTCCGTTCATCATCTCCTTGTGGTAGCTATTGTATAGACCTGAACGGCAGCTCTCCTGTGAGATCAGAGCTGTACTGCATTTCGGAGAAGTTTCAGGGGTGCATTAAGGTAGGAATTCATATAATGTGTTGTGAGTGGTCAATGAGCCCACCTAAAACTGTTGAATGAGTCCAGTAGTGATTATGCTAAACTAGAGGTCGATACAACATCGGTATTCTGGGTACATTCTGTCTCACATATCAAGAAGTTCTCTGACACCTGGACATCTCACCTGCATCACTTTGAGAAGATAATCCAGGCACTGACAAAATATAAGCTTACTGTGAAGCACAAGAAAGTGGCAGGGCTGGACAGATACCCTACGTCACTTTGAGAAGATGCACCAGGCACTTACAAGAGCTAAGTTTTTTGTAAAGTCAGAAAAGTAGCAGATTTGACTCGGGTGTGTACCTTGGTTAATATGTGGGTGCAATAAATCTGGAGATTTAGGCTGTGGTGGATAGGCAGATCTAATCCACACATGAACTTTCTAGGTCATCACTGGGTACTGTTGGAATTTTGTAGAGAACTACAGTTTCTATATTGCTGATATCCTGGAGGAAGCAGCCAAGGCAAATGAACCACAGACAATCAGACAACCTTGGATTAAATAAAGAAGGCTTTGTGTTAGGCACTAGCTTTGAGAAACTGTGTTTCTACTAGTCTTCAATTGTTCAAACCGATGCCTTAGATCATGGCATTGGCAGTATTCTCTACCAACTCAGTGAAAAGGGCTGAGGACAAGCAGAGGTTTTCATTAGTCAGTGGGTGCTACTCAGTGAGCAGAATATATTGGTGATTAAAAATGAATGCTTGAGAGTCATGTGGGTTTTGAAAAGATTTTGACTCTTTCATTTTTGTTTATCACAAGCCCTTAAAATGTCTCATCACCACGGACAGGGAAAATGCCATTGTGTCTCATATGTGATCTCTTTGCAGTGACTGAATATCGCTGTCAAGCATAAGACCTAAGCTTACCACAGCAATGTTGAAGGGCTTTTGCTTGACTAGCTTAACCGGGCTCTCCCAGAAATGAGTAACTCCTAGTTTGGTCTAATCTGGAAATGGTGAGATACCCTTACTAATATTCCTGACCTCCAGGGCTGATATACCATCTTTGTCATTTTGTTCTTTGTCACTCTAAATACTTCCATCTTTTTGATTTTGACAACTGTTTGTGGATCCCTGACATTGAAATGTGATGTCACTGTTAAATCAGAATTTGAAAATTAAATGGGAAATAACTTTGAATGACTTTTGTAGCATTTTTCCATTTCACACCTAGTATTGTCCTATGGAAAATGTAGCTGAACCTACACAGTCAAATAATTTTCCGGCTTTCAGCAACTGTGAAGGCACACTTTTTAAATATATGCAGTGTCAGTTTTTTGCATATTAGGCACCTTGCTTTGTGGGCTAACAAGGCAGACTTTAGGGGTGACATTACTGTGAAAACATAGGATGTCCTGCATAGCAAAAGCTCTTTCCCACGCAATGCGGCACTGCACTGCATTTGAACTCTAGTTCAGCCAGAGCACAGTGGTGCTCTTGGTAGTCACATACTTTTGTCAGACATGGGGGTGGTATAACTGCAGCCCATAGATGACATTAAATACCCATGCAATTGGTATGCTTTCTGCACTATCTACTGCAGCCTTACATGAAAGATAAATAGACCAATTGGGCGAAACCTATTTTACCAATGGAATTTTAGGGCTAGAGCAGATGCACTGTGGCAATAAATTGCAATGTTGAGGTATCCAAATACGATGAAAAATAGGGTCCAGAAAAAGATAAAAAATCTAGGGCAATGGGGGAAGCAGCAGATTCTTATAGTTGTTGACATAAGAATAGTTTTTAGAATGGCCATGGGAGGGTCTCCATCAAGACATTAACATGGCTGAGGGCAAATGCCAAAATTAAATGTAATGTAAAGTTGCACAGCCAGTGGAAGTTTGATGTGATTAGAAAATCTCCATCAATGCCCACTCTAGAAGTCCTCAATATTTTTGTGATCAACCAGGAATTATATGCTGTCTTTACTAGCCTGTTGGTGCCATTACATATTGTTCCTGGTAAGTCCAAACATCCTTGATTCTGAAGGCTGTGAAAAGATTGTTACCATGTCAGAGTCAACCTAGGTCGCTAGCACCTACCGTAGAAAGGATATCCTGAAGGGCGAATCTATACTATGTGGGATCTTCCGCATTTGGATACTAACCCACTAATTTTAGCCGTAAGGTGCTTTCAATATCACAAGGTCCCATATCCTGACCTAGAAGAATAGTCGTTGTGCTCTGTGGACGGCCAAAAACTGTTTTCTTAAAGTGATTCTCCATCCTAATCAGGGGTAAGATGCCAGAAAATCCCTAGGCCTCAGTACCATAAATAGCTGCAGATTGACTTGTGGCCCTATGGACCTGTACTGTGGGCGATAACTCTTACCCACACAGGTATTTAGCCAATCAAATAGTAGCACTAGCCATTGTGTTAAAACAAAAAAACTTTTTATCAGTTATATGTTCAATTTTCTATCTGAATTCAATCTGGCACCCAGATGGTGAACATTAAACACCTATTCAAGAAGACTGTTGCCCAAATAAAGCTTATTCTTTAACGTATTAAAGTGAATTAAAAACCACACATTTTACATGTAAGCTGTTGATTATTAGCCCGTACTGATGACAAAAGACAGAAAATCTAGCCAGTAGATTTTGAAATCCCATGGGCATGCTCTCACTAATAAGGTGTCACATGCAAACAGAAGGGTCACAAATGTCCCAGCTTCGGCATGTCCTTGAAACATAATTCTAAGTATGCCACTACATGATTAAAACAAAGTTGGAACCATGACACATCTTTGTTGAATGCCCTGTCTCAATTGAAGAGGTTTAGTGGTTTCATCGTCCTGGCCCAACGAATCTTGGCAGAATTGCTGCCATGTAGTCACAACAAGATATTAAATATTGCATTGGAAAGGGCCATCTTCAGCAATGAAGCCCCTAGTATGTATCATGGGATGTTATCTGATATGGAATTCAGGTACAAGAGACCACATAAACAGATTATTTTTAAAGATAGATATATTATTCAACTATCATGAAAAACCTGTAGAATTGGTCCAGGAAACTTATCTTCCTCCTGAAAATGGCTTAATAGCATGGGAGAATTTCATTCAAGATTATTCAAGGTTCAAGCCTTGCAAATCATCAGCCTCAGAAATACTTTTAGTCGATAAGGATGTTTGAGTGGTAGATAGCTGGATCATTACATCAACCCTCCTTGTATATGGGAATGATCTATGTGCCCCACCAGGAGGGAGGCACAATGGAATCCTTCAGGATGGCATTTGCAAGGATCAAGATGTAAGAACTTCAAATCAGGGATTCAGACTTATACAAGTCAACAGGGTTCTTATCAAGGTCAGGAGCCCTACCACTTTTTTGGGACTGAAGAACACATATTTCCTCTTCATGCAAACACAGGTTAAGAGCAAAATCACCTACAGTAGCAAAATCCTCACTCCTATAAGAATAACAAATATGCTAACCATTATTGATATACAGATCATAAAAATAGTAGACATCCAGCCTTGAAGCCATTTGAGACTAACTACCAGAGTTTCCGAGAGTCTGTAGATTATGAGACTTTAAAAATCTCTTCCCATTAATTGCTCACTCCTCCCTTCTCTTAGATGCAAACACAGCCCTAAACACCTTATGTTTTGGTGCAGTATCAATTTCTGGCTTTGACTTTCAGAGACAGCAGAATGAAGTGCTGACTTTAACTTGCAGCAATCGTGGCCAAATAATAGGTGTGTCTTGGGTGTCTGTTTTTGTTTAAGACCATATGGTTTTGTAGGAAGTGCAATAGCGATTAAACCACATTTGTATGCAGAGTGGAATAGATATGAGGATCCAGAGCCAGCTTTAGTGTGGGTGGCAACAAATGCTACAATATTTTTTAGTAACACCCCTCATCAATGACCTCCTTGCTCATGGATTCCCTCACTGCCACTCTTCAATGCAATGGTGGCACTCATCTCTCTTCATCCCTGGTCTCACATTTATTTATTTTATAGTGCTACTCATCCTAATGTAGAGTATCAGAGTGGTTTACATCACAAACTTGTTATACAGAGACATGCAGAGAGTAAGCCAATGTATAAGTAATGTTACTTAAGACAATGAGGACTACAAGGTGTGGATTTACCTGTCATCCATACTGGTAGGTATTATATGTTAAGAGTGATTGGCCTGATGAAACAAATGGGCAGAATTACTACGTTTTCACCCCGACCAGTACCCAAAGCTGCTGTGCCGGGTGGTAAGGAGAGAACTGAACAGTGCCATATCCACTAAGACGTGGTGTTCGCTCTCTCCACTAATTCTGATGGACTTTGGCTGCCTTGCACCAATGCACACACCTGAGCGAAATTGTGCAAGGTTGAGTGTGTGGTGTCAAGAATAGGTTTTATTCTGGAAGGGTACCCTTTCAGCACAAAATTCTATGCTTTGACGAAGTTTAACAAGTTAACACTTTTTATGTGTGCTGCACTGATCAACACACATAAAAAGTTAGAAAAGTTTCGAGAAAATAAATCTAATCTCCATATAACACCAGTCTCGAGAAGGCATAATTTTGTAATGAAAATTCCTTTCTACCAATGTCAGTAGCAGTAGCGGCCCGTGTTGGGAGTGCTGCTGGGCGCTGACGTGGGGCGGGGGGTAGTAAACTACGGATTATGGCTGATTAAAGGTAAGTAAACATTTAAATACATAAAACGAATTTCGTTGTGTGCGCTGCATCGCATTTGGTGATGCAGCACGCGCAACGAAATTCGTTTTATTTATTTATATGTTTACTTACCTCTAATCAGCCATAATCCGTAGTTTACTACCCCCCACCCTGCCCCTCCCCCGCCCCATGTCAGCGCCCAGCAGCACTCCCCCCACGGGCCGCTACTGGTCAGTAGGTAGGTATTAGTGTCAAGATCTAGGGGTGGAAGCAAAGGAATGAAAATGTACCATTTATGGTATGACCTTTTTAATGCAAAGTAGCATATAGTGTTACTTTTTGTTACCTTAGGGCTGCTTTCCAACATAGTTCAGGGTTTGCACTGGAAGGTAATCCCCAAAACCACACATTGCACTAGGCTTGTGTCACTTTTGTGATGCAAACAGGTGCATAGTGTTAGTAAATCATCACCATAAACTCAGGATTTGAAACGTATCACAATGATTGGGGATGTCATACTGATAAAATTATAATACCACATGAACTATTTTTAGCAACCTTAGAATAATGAAAGATTGAGGAAAAAATAAGGTTCTAAACCAATGCCTTGCAACTTGCATGCAGCACTTTGATGTCAGTTCATAGCTCAATTTGCTATGTTAGAAGGATTGTAACTTATGAACTCCACTTAACAAAAGGATCTCTGTGACAAAAGCAATAACCCACAGAGATATCTACACACAATAAATATGTGGTCTGCATGTTACCTGTTGTGCTCTGCAGTGGGAACATCAACCCTCAAATCTACTTTATCATGAATCAAATCTGTGACTAGACAAATCAAAGATCTCTCCATTAAGTGCATTAACCACCTGAGTTATCACGCAGTTGAAAAATGCCGGGCACGCAAAGATCTCTGCAGGCTTCTCTTATCTTGCCTCAGCATGTCAAAGTGTGCCCTCCCAACCGAATCACCCGGTGCGGCAGCATCAGTCATACCGCCCTTAGAGGATCTCCATATTGGTTTAAGCAACGCTCCCAAATAGGAAGGATTTGCTCCTATAATGTCTGAGGAACATCATTTGAAACTACCCTATCACGTCAACAGCTAAATGTGAAACACTGTTTACAGAGAAATATGTGGGATCCACAAACAAACAAAAGGAGGAGCTCATGATTACTATTGGGCCTCGTTTTGAACACTATGGCCAACATTAGAAGCTTCGGCCTGTTTGGGTACTACAAATTCAATCTCACTAGGTCGACTGCTGAACCTGAATGCAAATAAGGGATTGGTATTAGAGTGTGCTGTTCCATTACGAGCACAACAACCACAAAAACCAGATGTCAAAAATAATTGTTGGGCAACCTTTCTAGGGTTATTTACAAGTGGATTTAAAAGAAAAGGAATCCCACTAATGGAATCCACTTATTCTAATAACTGCTGATTCACCCTAATCATTGGAACACGGTATTGAAATCCTCCACAACATTAGTAAAGGAACACCAAAGCCCAAGGTATTGGGGGCAGATTTACAAGCCCCTTGCGCCACTTTTGCGTCACTTTTCCCATGTTAAAAATGACGCAAAAGTGGTGCAAGGGCCTTTTAAATAAGCCCCTGGGAATCTAACTCGAGAATAACTCATCAAGATGTGACTAAATAGAAGACTCACAGCTGAACTTTCCTCCTCTGTTATAAATATTACAAAGAGATAGCCCATGGCCGGTATGAAATAAAAATTCCATAGTTGTATATCAGCACAGTTAATAGCAATATTTGATTTTTTACAATTTAAATCAGCCTGAACCCAGATTATCCAGTCCGCATGTAGAGGATCCCTAGGATTTCAGATGCCATCCACACAATTTTGCATGAAAATGGGAGTAGTAGTTTAGGTTTCTTGAAACAAACAAACATGGTGCATAGAAATAAACTCACCCAAATCTCAGAATCCCCTTTTTTTTCCAAACTAGCTATATTCCTCCATAGAATACTAAAAACATTGAGCCAGACTTGCTGCTCCTGAAGGCTCTTTCTGTATTGTAGCAACATTAATAAATGTATGGCACAGTGCAGTCAGTGCTTGATCAAGTACAGAACACTGTCCAAGGTGCTGATTCAAGTGCATTACTAAGATCGCCTGCAGGGCC
This sequence comes from Triturus cristatus, assembly GCF_964204655.1. Taxonomy (NCBI): domain Eukaryota; kingdom Metazoa; phylum Chordata; class Amphibia; order Caudata; family Salamandridae; genus Triturus; species Triturus cristatus. Next base: position 608,395,581 of record NC_140591.1, on the reverse strand, counting down.
GTGCTTATTGCATCAAATGTAAAGTTAATTTCACCACGAGGTGAACCTTTCATCTCTCTTTTAGTATGTCCCTGCTCAATGGATCTTACCACTACACTCTTAAAGGCCATCCATAAAGGTAGAATTCATAAATAGCAATGTTATATAAACCATCCCCTTCCCCCAACCACAATCCACCACGTCTACTGTGGCATCTGAGTGTATTAATTATATCTGATCTCACAATGGAATATCAGTGTCTCACAAGTCTAATTCAGTGAACTGATTTATTTATCAGTGAGGACTGATGGGACCCTCACCAAAAATACCTAAAGGCTTTGAAGGTTGCCAGATGCTTAATAGAAAACAAATGCTGGTTCCCGGCATAGTGAGAAAACGGTAAACATATATATCGGGTTTATCCTCCTTGTAGTTGTAACTAGCACCTAGCTGAGTGAGTTTCCTAAATGGAAGGAGGATTAGCACTTATATGCCTATAATAAAATAGTGGAGCTCTTGTCACTAGTGGATTGAGTGTGTTTGAGTTCCAGACCATTGCTATAGATAAGACGGGTTTATTGAACAGTTACTAGGACCTCTGCCATATGGGGATTTTTAATAAATATCCTGAGGATCGATTGTACTACGGGATATTGACAACACAAATTTCACCATACAAATATATTGACACCATAATATCGAAGGTCACAATATTGAACATACATTGACGCAATGGAAAATGCCTAACTATCAAAAATCACAATATAAGTCATAAAAATGTCGAATGCTCGAAATATCGCGATAAAACATAGAGGAATACACAATAGCGACACTTCTATATTTATAATTAAACAACCTAAAAATATTGATATACCACAGTATTAAACGAACATTAAATAAATATACATATGTGAATGTTTAAAAATGTAACTCATACATTCTAATAGCAAATAAAAACAAATTAAAATTAATGACCATAAACAACATAATGTAAAAAAATCAAAATACATCAATTACAACACAAGAGACTCAAAAACCCAACCAAAACTAAGAATCAATTGCCAAATCACTATAAAAGCATTGTTTTACTATTCTTGTTCCTGCACCCAAATGAGGAGAAATAAACCAGTCATGCTACCAAAATAGTTCAGGACACAAACAACTAAGTAAATTAGTAATAATTTCACTAGCTAACTCGTAACTTTGCTTGCACTATTTTTTTACATATTGACAAAATAAGTAAAGTGTGTTTCTCTGCTATCTTCTTAAAATCACAGAGATACCACAAAGAAAACAAACTCCAGCGAAGAAAGCCTGAAAAAGAAAGCAATCAACCCGAAAAACAAAGTGCTTCCACATCTACATTTTAAGCAAATGTAAGCAGCTTTAAATCTAATGTTCAGATACTTCAAAACAACTTAGATATTGGTCTACATACAGTGGCATAGCAAAGGGGGTGGGGGGCCGGTTTTGGGCCCCTGGGGGCCGTTTGTGTTACAGGGCCGATTCAGCCCTGTAACAAAATCGTCCGAAAACCGGCCCTGGCAAAGAGCTCAGCGGCACCCCCAAGCCCCGAGGGGTGGAGGGGGGGGGGGTGCAGCCAAGCACTTTGCCAAGGACAGTTTTGGTTCCCAGTTCGGCCCTGGGCACGAGTTTTGGGAGCGGCGACCTTCCCCCTGCTCTTAAATGCGGCTGCCTCAGGACGGCAAACACAGGGATTGCCACGGATGCCCAAAGGTCTAGCTATGCTGCTGTCTACATATTTTTTAAGTTTAACACAGATTACAACATGCCCCAAGAAGCGAGATACATTTGCATCCCAGAAAAGAAAATACCTGCTAATATTTCTAGGCTACACCTACAGCAAGGAACATAGCAACATAAAATATGGCCACTGGATATGCACCAAATACTACTTGAATGGAAGGGCAATTACTGTTAATGATCATATAGACACAAACACTAACCATAATCATTTGTCAAATATGGCAGAAATAAAGGCCAGGAACATTGCTCAAGACCTCAAAGAAGCCTTCACAAGTCCAAGTGCGCCAAGTGGAGCAGTGCTCGAATATGCCCACAAAATTCCTACCCACTCTATGGCACAACTGTTTCTAACTTTAAAAAAACATATCTAACAAAAAGACAATCTCCTCCTCTATGACAACCAAAACAATAAAAAACTAATTTAAAATGTTGCTGCAGAACAAAATCTTAAAACATGCCCAATATAACTCGTGGATGGGACCTTTAAAACATGCCCACCACCTTTCTACCAACTAAATAATATCCATGAGCAACCGCAAGTGAATTACATGCCACTGTTATTCACTTTAGTACCTAATAAACAAACGCCTACTTCGAAATGTTTCATGCAATAAAAGAAAGATGCATGAATAATGCACCCAATAAAATAATCATAGCTTTCAAGTTTGCTATGGTACACACAATATCCAAAGTGTATCCAAACACACAAATACAAGAGTGCTATTTTCACTACAACTGAGCCATATGGCACACCCTAAAATATCCATTGCATACTCACAATAATACTTATAATAAGCATTGAAAACTCTACAAACAGCCAATTCCAGTTTCAAATTAAACAATTATTTGCCTAGCATTTGTGTGACTCAAAGAAGCAGCAAGGTAATATGACTTACTAATAGATTCAAACGTTTACAAAGGCAAGGAAGATGAAATAACCCCCTTCTTGATTACATTGCCATAGCCTTTAACATGTCTTCCCTTACATGAATTCCTAAAATATACAGCCCATCACTGATATCCTTTCTACAAGTAGTTGAGAGTTAAGTCATGCCCACAATAACGTTCAGCTAAATATATATATATTTTTTTAAAAGTTTTATTTCTCATTTTTCATAAAGCATCATACAATATACAGAAACCATAGCGCAAGAATGATGCCATTATAGGAGGAGATGTAAAAACAGAAGACAAAAACATTACTGTCAACAAATAGTAAAACAACAAAAAAACGTGGCCCTAAAATGTATACATATAAGGTAGATCCCAGCTTCAACAGTACAGTAGGAAACATCACAGGTCACAATCATTGACAATGACAGTATTTATTCAGTCGCAGTTTCGGGGCCATCTTGCAGAGCACTTGAACGTAGATAAGTCAACAAAGGTTCCCAGATATCTTTTGGATGGGAGGTCACCGGCAGCTCCTCCGTGTATAAAACTAAATTCTCTCTACAATATATCAGATCTTTGAGCCACAATGAAACTGTAGGACTTCGTTTGCAGCACCACATCATCGCCACTCGCCTCTTAGCAATAAGTAGTGCAACTCTAGTTAGTTTACCCGTAGCACCTTTTTAAAAAGGGGAGCAGACCTAGTAGGCACACTTGGGGCGAGCAAGTCAGTACAACTCCGACAATTTGGGATAGCCTTGCAACCACTTCCATCCAATAGTTCCACACCTGCCTGCAGGACCAAGCTAAGTGTAAGAAGTCCGCACTCGATGCACCGCATCAAGGACATGTATCTGAGTCCCTAAGCCCATATTTAAAAGGCCGGTGAGGGGTATGATAGGTCTGGTGAAGGTATTTAAAATGTATAATGCGCAGGTTCCCGTTAGATGTGAGCGCGCCGGTCAAAGCGCAGCAATGTTCCCATTCCTCCCAGGTGAGCTGTGGGTCTAGATTCTCATTCGATTTACTTAGGCTTCTATTTTCGGGGAGGGACCCTATCTGCTCTGACAGCTTGGTATAGTTTAGTAACAAGCTTGTGTCGAGTGTGACTAGTAAGTAAAGTGTGCAGAGCTAATAACTTCGGAGTTTCGGCAGGAAACGTCAGGAAATGAGCCTGCAAAGCTTTCTTTACTCTATGAAGCGCGAATGTGAATAGCAGAGTTTTATGCTGGATGTAGTCAGCATAGGCAGGTGTCAGAAAGGTGCCATGAGGAAATAAATCCTGCATTTTGTCAATTGCCGCCTGAGCCAAGTTGCGCATGATCCCCTCTTCATGAGTTACTGAAATGTCGGTGTGATAAGCAATATGAAGCAGTGGGGAGTATAAAGGTAGTTTCGCAGCCAAGCGGCCCAGCGCCTGCCAGGCAGCGATCGCCGAATTGACAGTGTTGATTGTATCACGGGGCAAGGGACGACGGCTATGCGTGAGAATGGAGCTCAGCGGTATGGGATGTGCATCCCAATGCTCTACCGCTACATGCGGAAGGAAATCAGAGGTGCAAACCAGAAATGTGCGTAGTATGCTTGCGCACATAGATAGTATAAATAAAAATCAGGCGCATTAAATCCCCCGTGATTATAGTCAAGGACAAGTGTCTGCCAGCCCACCCTAGCCTGCTTTCCCCCCAAGATTAGATGAAGAAGCAGTGTTCGCAGTGTCTTAAAAAAGTGTTGGGAGAGGGGGATAGGTATGTTATTAAAAAGATATAAAAATTTCAATAGCACCACCATCTTTACCAGAGCGGTGCGATCTGCAAGACAGAGCAGGAGACAAATCCACCTTTCAATCTGAAGCTCTAGCCATGTCATAGCAGTGCCATAATTCTCCCTAAGTACTCAGGATCCCGGTGAATCCAGACCCCCAGATACTTAACTGACTCTGTCGCCCACTCAAGGGGGAATTCTAGCTCATGCGCAAGCGTGCATGCAGTCAAGGGCATCACTATCGATTTAGACCAGTTAATGGATAATCCGGAGAAGCGAGCAAACTGGATGTATTCCCGCAGAACAGGCGCCAGATAGTAACAGGGATTTTGAATAAAAAGCAGCATATCATCTGCATATTGCGAAATAATGAGTGGTCGATGATGTAAGTTGATAGCCGCATACTTGTGGCATTGCCGAATTAGATAGGCCAGAGGTTCCAAAGTGAGGGTGAACAGCAGTGGTGAGAGGGGACACCCCTGCCGAGTGCCTCAAGTGATGGAAATTGAGTTTGAGGTATGGCTTCCCACATGAACCCGCGCCGTAGGACATGAATAAAGCAATTTGACCCAATTAACAAAAAAAGGAGAGAAGCCCATTCGCTGGAGAACAAAGAACAAACACCCCCATTCGATTGAATCAAATGCCTTGGCAGCATCGAGCATGAGTGCTGCAGCAGGCAATTCAGGAGAGAGGGTGTGGAACAGGGCGAACAAGGTGCGAACATTGTGATAGGTAGACCGCGTGGGTATGAAACCAGATTGGTCTGGTAGGACCAAATTCAGCATCCGTGGTTGGAGGCGAATGGGCAATATTTTTGCCAAAATTTTGACATCTGTAATAATGAGCGAGAGTGGCCTGTATGAGTCGCAATATATAGGTGATTTGTCCTTTTTTAATAGGGTAATAATTCATGCTTCACGGAGAGATGGGGGAAGGACACCCGAGTCGTTGGCCTCCGCATACATTTCCAGCAAAAAGGGGGTGAGCTCTTCGGCAGAGACCTTGTAAAATTCCAAGGGAAAGCCGTCTGGGTCAGGGGCCTTTTTGTTAGGGAGAGAGGCTATGGCTATGGCCATACGGACATCCTCCACCGTGATGGGTGGACCCAAATAATCCCTCTGCCCCTCTGACAACCATGCTATGGCCACCTGCGACAAGTAAGCGTCGAGAGCTGCCATGCCCGTCGTGCCTTGAGATGTGTACAGTGTTTCATATGTCTGTCTAAACTGTTCTGTAATATCTGTGACACTATAATGATCGCACCCTGATTTGTCAGTGATCTTAGTAATTACATCTTGGCTCAGGCGGTGCTTGATTTTTGTGGCTAATTGGTGACCTGGTCTTCCGCCCTCCCCAAAGGAGCGAGCCACATGCCGCTTAGAGATATATTGCATCTCCTCATCTGCCAGTTTTGCATGTTCAAGCATGGCTTCCTTGAGGGACGCTAGAGTCATCTCACTAGGTGTACATTCCTAATCTTGTTCTAGGCGGGACAGCATAGCCTCCACCTTAGCTATTTGGCCCTGTAGATCCTTCCATACACCAGCCGATGTGCATATGCAAGTGCCTCGAATAGTGGCCTTAAAACCCTCCCAAAGTACTCCAGCACTACCTACGGAACCCTTATTATTGGCAAAGTATTGTATAATAGCCTCACGGATGGTCTCCAAATAAAGAGGGTCCAGCAATGACTCAGAGCGAAAACGCCAGGTGAAGGGTCGAGACGCCACCAGGGGAATACAAAGAGTGAGTTTCACAGGGCAGTGATCAGATAATGTGCGTGGCAGACTCTCCACTTCAGTCACCCAGCCCGCCATGCCCTCGCTGATTAGCCAGTAATGAAGGCGAGACCAGCTGCCATGCACAGAAGAGATATGCGTGCCCTCAAGTGTTTCTACATGCCTGTGTCGCCATATGTCTAGGAGACCAAGTTCCAGCAACCTCGAATTAATCACCCAGCAAATGACCCTCCCTACCACTGGACTTATCTTTTCTGGGATCCAGGTGCGTATTCAGGTCTCCCCCCCAAAAAAAATCGCTGCATCCGGCCAGCCTCGCAACACCATAAGAAGACTTTCATAGAAACCAGGGTAATCTACATTTTGACCGTAGTAGGTAATTATAGTGACCAGTTTACCTGCCAGTGTGCCGTGCACCAAAGCGTAACAACCATCAGAGTCTATATGGGTGCGGTGAGCCGTAAAGGAAAGACCTTTTTTTATCAATGTAAGTACCCCCCGACCATGAGAGGAATAGGAAGAAGCCAACCTAAATCTGGTCCAGCGAGCCCCAACCAGCTGATCAGTGTTATGTGTGAGATGTGTTTCTTGCAGGAGGGCAATGCTAATGTGATGGCGCTCTAAGTGAGCGATCACCTGTCGGATCTTTTTCGGTGAGTTAAGCACCCGTACGTTCAATGCTAGACAAAAATTGTCATACTGTCATTGTGCATATTGAAAACAGACTATACAGCATAGGAAATCCACCATATGACCAAAATGAGAACAGAAATCAAGTGCAACATCTTGTACAGCAGGTAACTGGCTAGCCACAAGAACAAACCCCAATCCACCCCCCTCCCCACATCACCCCCCACCCACTTCAGCCACCCCAACAAGCTAAGCCATCCCAAACACCCAACAAGAACCGCTCAGTGTAATACCAAGGGAACAACCAATGGCGAGCACAAACTCCCTCCCAGTTGTAAGTGGGAGGTGGCCGAGCCATCCTTTCCTTCCAGACCTAGCCCCTATGTTCACGTATCCTATATGTACATGAAAGGGGATCCCTCTCAACAGTATGGCACTGAAGGATAGAACAGGATATTAAGCAAAAAGAGGAAATATGAACAATCAAGCTATTTATGCCACAAGCCAGTACAATCTGCAGCCTCCCAGACGCTCCGCCAAGCGGGTTACAGTACTATATTCAAGGAGAGACCAGGAGCAGTGCACCACTGCAGCACAAAAGGATTAAGGTCCACCCTGCCCGTCAGATTTCTCATCTTGGCCTGCAGCGCCATCTCCACTTGCGTGTCTGGGAGACCAGTTGCGGCTAGACACAGTTTTAGCTAAGTCCAAGGCCAATTTCATGCAGGTGAAAAATGTGTGCTTCCTGTTGACTTCCACTCTCAGTCGTGTAGGATACAGCATAGCGTACGGGATATGTGCAGCAAGGAGGAGTATTTTGGCAGGCTGGTGCTCTCTGCGGGCCTCCTGCACTGCCAGCGTGAAATCAGAATAAAAGGCAAGGGTGTTACCTTCATGTGTGATGGTGCCTTTCTCCCGGGCAAGGTGGAGAATTACATCCCGATCTCTATAATTTAAAAGGTGGGTGATAATAGGTCGAGGTGGGGCACCCGGGTGGGTCTTGCAGCCAAGGAACGATGTCTTGTGATAACTGCTCCGACCCAAAAATATCCCGTAGAAGTCTCTCCACGTAAGTCTCAAGGCAGCCTGTGTTCGTGGATTCCGGCAGGCCCGTAATGCGCACGTTGCTGCTGCGCGATCTAGCTTCCAGGTCTTCATTACGGGCCTGGAGGACAGCAAGGACTTTCTCCATAGAGGCCGCCTTTTGCGTGACCTGTTGCAACCCATCCTCAGCATCTGAGATGCGGGTCTCAGCCTCCCCCAGACACTGTGCATGTTTGTCCAGCTTAGATGACATGTTATCCATGCGAAGGTTGAGGTGGTCTATTTTGCCATCAATGGACTGGAGGCCAGCCAGTACCGCAAGGAGGGTTTTATCAATGTTAGTTAAATGATCGTTAGGTGCGTCCACCTCTGAGTCCGAGGCTGCATGTTGGGCCGACCTGCCAGCTTTCCGGGGTTCAAAGGAGAGACGTGGTTGACCCTTCCCCATGGTGCCCACACAGTCCAGCATGCCCAATACCCTGATGCAGTAGGTAAAGCCAGGCCTCCTCAATAACTTAGGTACACCGTGGCCTCAACGGATGAAAGTGGTGTAGCGCCTCGCAACAAGAACTGCTGGAAGGGGTTCAGAGAGACCAGAGTAGGGGCAGCCTGTGCAGATCGTAGCACCCCCAAAGAAAGGCAGACTGAATCAGTCCCCAGTGAAGTGGTCGCATAGTGCCAATGAGTAGCTGCCGCCCAGACCAAAGCAGATTCAAACTGTGGATGCAGTGGGTTGGCACCAAGTCCAGAAGGGGGGATACCACGCAGTAAGGGCGCAATGGCGTGTGGCATTGGTGCACACTGGCGTCAGGAAGGCCAGAAAGCGGAAGGAGAAGGAGGCCCCAGCATATAGTCAGGAGTAGCGCTGGCTGGGCAGGTCGGAGGAGGCAAATGCCGTCGTCACCAGGAGCAGGCAGAAAGTCAGAAAGCACAGTGGTGTGTGGCACAGGGGCAGCTCCACAGACTACAGCAAGACAGGCGGTGAGACTAGGCTCATGAGACGACTTCCTTCACTCTGCCTGCGGGCTCAAGGCTGGTGGCGTTAGGAAGGCCTCGTGGATGGCATGGAGGCCCAAGCAGGAGCGTGCGTGACTGGGCGCCGTGAAAGGTGAGAAACGCTTGCCGGGCGACAACGGGGAATTAGCACCGCACTAGCACAACTCAAAGCAGGCCCGCGGCCGTGCACCAGTGGGCCGCGAGGCCAGGAGAGACAACGCAGCCCCCAGTAGAAATCCGACGCTGAGAGGCCATGGGGACAGAGACCCAGAGGCGGTGCGGCCCTCCAGACAGCGAGAGTCACGTCGGCTGGATGCACACCAGACCCTCTGGATCCACCACACGTCTCACCGCACGCCAGGTCCAGGAAGCTGCACACACCACTGGCACTCCCAGCCCCCCCCAGCGCCGGTCGCGGCCTACCTCAAGCGCCCCGAGTTCAAATGCAGCTCACTCCTCAATGGCGATGGCGTGGGTGGCAAAATTCAGCAAAAGTATCCCCAGCTGTTTAGGGAGCCGTAGCGGAGGGCGGAGGTAGAAGGCGGGACTGGATTAGGAGGATAAGTGATGGATTGTAGGCTCAGCCGGTGGAGCAGCTCTACAGAGAGGCCATCTTGCAATGCACCCTCTAGCGCCCCCCATGTTCATCTAAATAATCTTTTTTTTAAAAGTAGTCTTGTTTCAGAGCAGTTGTAAAACACACTTGCAGTAAGCATACAAACCCACACATGGTCCCAAATTGACTTGTCTGGCAGACCGTCCTACCGTGCATGGTGACCAGTGTCATGATAAGCACCCCAGGCGGCATCCCCGGTGCAGACTGACTAACCCACCCCACTTGTGGCAGGTGTGGCTATGGTGGAGTCTCTTCTCCTGAGGATCCATTAAAGTCATCCATCAGTGCATGGTATACCCTCCATTTCCCTCAAATCTTCACAAATTTCCCAGGGAATCTCAAGCCTTCATGCACCACTCTCTCCACCTCTATGTATTGATTTATTCCCAGAGCTTGGCCAGGTCTTGCTTGTCTTCAGCAAATGGCAACATACAAGACAACAGTTCTTTCTTTGGAATGGCCATGTCATTGGGTATGCCCAGAATATTCAGGTGGGATGTTTTGGGTATGGTAGTCTCCATATTTCCTTCTAGCTTATCAACTATCACCTCACACTATTCTATCACCCTCTGGCAGCCCCACATCATGTGGAGGAACGTGCCTTGTCTGTGTGACCACGGAGGCATGTCAGGGTTTCTGTTAACCCCATTTCATGGAGACGGGATCTATTAAAATATGCCCTGTGGAGGACGTTGAACTGGATTGAGTGCAGCCTGGCCTTAATGGGCACTTCTCCAGGGTGCAACAGGGCCACCTCCCAGTCCACCTCCTTCAGGATTCATATATCCATTTCCCATTTCTTCCACATTTTCACTAGATTATCTGGTGTGTTATTTTGTATAGTGTGGTATAGACGAGAGCCCGCCTTGTGGGTTAGTGCTTCACGCAGCACCCAGCTTTCCAATGGGGAGTATCCTGGGAGATCTAGTTCCAGGATAAGGTCTCTTTCAACAGCGTGTTTAAGTTGCAAGTATTTATAGTGTTGGGTTTTGGACAGGGCATGTTCTTCCTGTAGTGTCTTGAATGACTTAAAGTCCCCACCCTCCAATTTATCCCTCAGGGTTTTAAACCCAATATGTTCCCATTTACAAAAGCCAACCAGCCGCCTGGTTTCAGTCAGTGTGGTGGCCTGGGTAGTCCTACCCTTCCAACCCATAGTGCCTGTGGCATCATTCCAGGCTTTCAATGTGCTCTTGGTCGGTTCAGGAAGGTGTGACCTATCCTTTTTCCCATAGACATAGCGGACATACATCCCCCTTCCCATAGCCATTTGTTCTGTGCTATACGCCTGTTCACTGTGTGGGCTATGACCTCAATCAGTGAGTATATACAGCTGTGCCACTCTATGGTACACTCTGATGTCTGGGAGCGCTAGGCCTCTGTTGAACACAGATTGAGGGCCTTGAGGGTTGTCGGTAGGGTATTGCAATCCTAAACCAATGTGCAAAGTGACTTGTCAAAATCAGTGTAAGGTATATAGCATGAGGTGTTCTGCATGACGTAGAGCAGCCTAGGCAGATTGATAATTTTTTACAGGGTGGCTCTGCCCATGATCATCAGGGGCAGTTTGCAGTCCAGAAACCATGCGCAGTCCATTGTAACATCGATGCCTAAATATTTGAAGCCTGTCTTTGTCACATGGGTGCCCCTCACCACTTGGTCTCGGGCCTCTCAACAACCCAACTGAAGAACGATGGATTCATCCAAATTAATTCAGAGTCCTAAATAGGTTTCAAATGACTGGAGCACCAACAACAATGCCGGATTGGCAGATCGGACAAGTAAACTAGGGCATTGTTCGTGTATAGTAAAGGCTTATTTGGTTCCTCTGAGATCTGAAGAAAACCCAATATCTCTGCTCTGAAGCAGACCCCCAGCAATGGTTCTAAGCAGAGGGTTAAAAGAAGTACCAACAGTGGGCAACCTTGTCTCATTCCCCTCCTACCAGCAAATGGTACAGAAACTGTGCTGTTAACCTTCACTGCAGCAGTGGGCACTTTATATAGGATCGCCTCCCAACTACATAATTCGGGTCCAAATCTGAATTGCTTCAGAGTCTGAAATAGGTAGCAACAGTCTATGGAACCAAACAGTTTTTCAGCTTCCATCGACCTTACTGCCCTGGGAGTGCTGTCCATCTTGAGTATATCTAGCCATAAAAACAGGCATCTAAAATGAGTTTCATGGCCTGTTTGGGCATGAAGACAGTTTGGTCAGCATGTATTAGTTATGACATCACCCCTGTCAGTCTATTTACTAGGATTTTGGCCAGAATGTTGCTTTCAGTGTTTAGCAGGGAGAAGGGTCTGTACGAGGAGCATAGATGTGGAAGTTTGCCCTTCTTAGGAATAACCACAATCATGGCAGGATTGAGGTCCGGAGGCACAATCCCTTAGTTGTCTGCTGCCATGAATAAGTTCAGGAGATGTGGGTGGAGGAGGGTTGCAACATGTTAATAAAGCTCTATTTGAAGGCCATGAGCCCCTGACATTTTCCACGATTGCATTGTCATTACTGCATTTCCCAACTCTTTAATCATTAGGCCGGCTTTGAGGGCATCTCCATTTGTTAAGTCTAGGATGGGGAGGGGTACATCTGTCAAGAATTTAGTAATTTCAGGGACCGTACAATCTCTTCAGTCCCTATAAAGCCTGTGATAATGTTCCGCAAATGTCTGGGCAATATCTGCATTGGAACGAGCTAGTCCCCAACTGTCAGTCTCTATATCTGTTGCCCATCTCACATCCTCCTCTCTTCTGCCCAGCCATACAAGGAGGTGGCCCTCTTTGTCTCCCATGTCGTAGAGATGTCTTTGGACCCCTAGGTAGTTTTGTTGAGCATCCTGCATCTCGTAGTTATGGTATCCGTTCTTCATCATCTCCAGACACTGGAGGATTTGTCTGCCGTGGTTGTCCAAGCCTGTTCAAGTTGTAGGAGCCCCTCTTCTAGGTGAAGTGCCTCCTCTTCTGTGTGGAATTTCTTTACAGGAATTATAGTCTGAGCTTTATCTCACAACACCACCTTATAGGCTTACCATAGGATCACTGGAGAGGGTACTATCCCATAATGTTTGCCAAAGTATAGTTTGGTGTCAACCCTTAGGGTTTCTGTTATGTTTGTGTCTGCATCTTTCAGGACCCAGGGATTCAGCCTCCAGTAATTGGTGGTTATGTGTTAGGTAGGGACCCAGTCTGACCAGGAGGGGGGAGTGATCAAATATCCCCCTGGCCAGATACTTTGCCTCTGTCACCCAGGGGATCTCCATTACTGGGAGACATAGTCCAGCCAAAACAGAGATCTGTGTGCCCCGGAGAAAAACAAATAGTGTCTCTCATGTGAGTGTAGACTCTGCCAAGCGTCGCTAAGTCTCAGAGCATGAGTGAAGCACTGTATCTCTGAGGGTGGTTTGGTGAGTGTAGGCGGGTTGGGTGTCTGTCTAGCCACCAGTTCAGGATGTTGTTAAAATCCCCTCCCATAACATAGAAGTTACTGTGCATTTCTATGACAATAGGCCTAAATTCTCAAGCGTTCTCTTCTGCAGCCTCGGGGGGTATAACCAGGTTTTCATCACCTGGAAAGGGGGATTTTTTGTGGCTAGGTTTGCCACGCCCCTGGAGCCTTTTGTGTAGCCGGTGTGAGCTAGTACTGCATATTTGCCTCTTTGCAGGCAGTTACAAGTGTTCCAAAGCAGGCGTGTCTCCTGCAGGAGCACCAGGTTTGGGGAGTGTCTATAGAGGTAATGGATGACGACCACTCTTTTTATTTTACAGCCCATTCCATTCGCATTCCACGAGACAACTGTTATTGGGTCAATGTGTAACATTATCTGCTGTACAGTTGTGCAGATTCTCTCCGTGATCCTCACCAGGGGCCTGTCAGTCGCACTTAGTGGCTCATGTTATGTTGTGTTCAAGTGTACAGCGCTATTCAACCATGTGCAACTAAACATGTAAACCCCAACTGCCCCCCCCACTGTTTCCTGACATGGGTTTGAAATTACACACCTCTCCAACTCAGGAAATGTCAGTTTCCCACCCCTTCCCATTAACAACACTTCTGATGCTCCTTTGGGGTAACTAAGGGTGAGCGGGCGCTGCCTCTACTTTTTCTGCAGTCACTAACATTCCATGCACCGCATACAGTAGGGCTTTGTCTGGTGCTGCTTAACCATTTGTGTCAGAGGCCTCTCTGCTAGGTTTGATTATGGTTTCCCCAATAACAGTGTCCAAGGACTAGGCCACGGAAGAATCCCCTTGAGGGGTGGAGCTGGCTGTCTGTCCGCTCAGGATAATCCAACTCTTGCATTCTCTTAGAGTTCGGTGACAGCCTGTCACTTACCTACAATCCTGGTCTCCCTTCACAGTCTCCCCAGGGTGGGCGGCCACCCCCCAGTCATTCAGACAGGTGTTCCTCCAGCCACTCCCAAGGCCCATCTAGGTTGTCAAATAGGAGCGCTTTGCCTTGGAAAAGCACTTTAATTTTAGCCGGGTAGGGCATAATATACTTAGGGTCTTATTTATGAAGCCATGCGACACTTCTACCCCACCGTTGCATCACTATTTGTGACACAGCAGCAGCGTAAATAATGTGCCACGTTGCGCTATATTTACAAAGTGTCATATCTAAGGAGATGCGTCACTTTTTAAATGCCTGCGCTGCATTATACCTTTCGACTTTCCCTTGATGTCATTGTGACTGTGGCTGCTTATGCTGTCCAACCCATGGGGGTAGGGCTCTGACAGGCCGCCTGTCAAGCTCCTAGCGGTCGAGGAAATCCCAAAGTCCGACAGCCAACACAGAGTATTGCAGGGGGCCCCTCAATGTGAAGGCCTTCGTGAGCGTCTTGGAAGAAAGGTGTACCCAATGCCGAGTCAAAGCAGACCTGACCGCTCTGCTGCCTGAAACCCAAGAGCCAATTGCCAAACAGCAGAACGAAGTGTCCGAGGGTCATGAAGATAGCTACTCATGCCACCCATCCTCAAGGGGGGACAGGGGGCTAGCGCACTGTTCATCACAACGTTGTTCTCTGACCACAACCATGACACTGGTCACCATGGGCAAGCAGAAACACCAACCCAAACAAGGGAAGATTTGTCGAGGTAAGTCAGGTTCACACTATAATACTGGACGCAAAATGTTCATTATGAAAAAACATCATGCAATCCGGTGAGACGAGCACATTAAAAAGATAGTTGGTGGTGGTGGTGGTAACGAGAGAAGTTAAGCAGTTCCTATCACAGTGACATGAGGAAGAAAAGGATGACAGCTTTACACAAAGCAGCACTGTCCCCTGCAGTGTTTCACATCACCCGCATCAGCAACTTCCAAATGGCACAAGACTCGGATACAGACACCACAGTGATTCCCCCAAGTTGCATGCTGAGCCTACCACCTCCTGGTTTTCTCTGGAATTCGCCTGTGTTAGTAGCACCACAAAAGTTAAAACTCCAAGATATTATTACGGGCATGCTTTAGCAGGAGAGGCCCTATGAACACAACTACCCTACGGCACGTTTGTTCAACGGGGAGCTGGCTAAAATGTTAGTACCTCCGCTCTTTTTGTTTTGTGGAAGGAGTGGGATTTTTAGAATTTGTTGTGACCATCTGCCCAAAATGGAAGGTTCCCAGCTGGACCTATTTTGCCAGAGTTGCTGTTCCAGCGCTCCATCATGATGTGCTGCAATTGGTTGGACAAGCTATGCAGCAGAGTGCTGGCCACACTATACACCTGACGACAGACATGTGGACCAGTTGTCAAGTAACTGATTACTTGTGTATCACCGCACACTGGATCACTTTTATGAGGGTTAGGCAACAGCTATCTACAAGTCTCAGCACTGAAGAAAGTTTCTAAGGGCGTTTAGCAGCATGCAACAGTAGTGATGTTCGCAATGGTAAAATCCTCATACAGCTGTAAACACCTTGGACGACTTTAACAGCAAGCTGTTTGAATGGCTTTGAACCAGAGGTCTCAGAATTGGATTTGTTGCCACTACAATGGCAGATGTGGATATTTCAGGGTCCTGTGTTTGGTGCATTGCATCAACCTGATAGTGCAGGACTTTCTAAAATTAGGTATACATAATTAGCAACATACTGGTCACCTGCAGAAGAATCTGTACTATTTCAGTCATTCTTTTAGAGTTCGGAAGCAGTTGAGGATCATTCAGCAGGCTAATAGAGTTTCGGTTAAAGGCTTTGTATAGGAAGTGCCAACACATTGGAACTTGACCTATTACCTGTCGCAACGCCTATTTGAGTGGTATAGACAGATCACCGACTATGTCCTTCAAAGAGGAGGGGGTGCAATTGGGAAAAGCATGACCATGGAAATATAAAAAAATGGGGGCCAGTCAAATTCCTGACACAAATGCTACTTCCTTTTGAGGTTTTCACACGGGAAGTCAGCAAGGAGGACAGTACGATCAGCTGAGCACTCTAATTGTTACATCTGCTACAATACCAGTTAAAAACTGTGTTGCAAAGGTTTGCTAATGTTAACCAAGAAGCATATGAGTTGGTTCAGAACGTAATTCCCTTCACTTAGCGCTTCAATACAAGGCTGCAAAGAGAGATCATGTCCTCCAAAGAGTACATCTGTGCCACAATTCTTGATCCATGGTACAAAAAATACTGTCCACTTTCATTCCTTTTCCAGAAGGGTATGTTTCACAATATAAGACTTGGATTGCTGACCAAGCGAGAGGCCTAGAAGAAGAACGGCCGGCAGTTAGAGGTCCAGGCAGAAGTTCTGGTGTGCAGCCTTCAACCAACAGAAAGGGCAGTGCTGTTGTCTCACAACAGTCAACACCAGCAACACATGCATCATCATCAGAAGAATCAGACCCAACCTCTGCAATGGCTTTATTTCAAGTGGCAGGGCTTAAGTCAAGTGCAGAGGCAAAGGCAACAGTGGTCAAGCAAGTGGCAGCACCAATGACTCTTCACAGGATGCTCCAAGACTATCTAGAGAACCCTAAAGAGGTCTACCTGAATCAATACCCATTGGTCCATTGATGTGGAAATATGGGCCAATTGCCAGGGCTCTGCAGGCTGGCAATAAAGTCACTGGCTTGCCCAGAAGCCAGTGTGCCTTCTGAGCATGTGTTCAGTGCAGCTGAAGCAATAGACATTGTTAAAAGTACCAGAATCTTGCCTCAAAACATGGAGAGATTGACCATGGTTAAAACTAGCCAACACTTCATATGTACAAGACTGTTGCTGAAATAGCACAGGAGGAGGATCAAGACAATTGGTCCGAATCCAGTGTGTTACATCAGTGGTTCCCAAACCTTTTTGACCAACGGCTCCCTTGACCTATTGACCATTGACCACGGCTCCCCAATATGTGACTTTTTTTGGAGGGTTGGTGGGATGAAAGCCCTGCCCTGGGAATACTTACATTTTTTTCTCAGAAAATAATTGGAATGAAGCCTATGAAGGTAGTATAATCATATACGCAGGGTGTTTCATATTACTGAGGCGGCACCTCTACTAAAATATAAAGGTGGGCGGACAACTCCGTTCCGCCCACGGAATGTGCGGAGATTTGCCCTTCCGCCTTTTTGCGATAATAGGCAGAGAAACAGGGCAAATCCCCGCACACTCGGGGCATAACGGAAGTTGGCCGCCCGCTTCCAGCCCACAGTATTAAATACATTAACCCCTTCAGTGCCCGCCCCTTTCCCCGCCCTGTGCTGGCCGTTTCATTAGCGGGCGGGGTTTATGACGAGCTGGTCTCGTCATGGGCACAGCGCAACCGCGGCCCATGACGAGACCAGCTCGTCATGGGCATTGAAGAGGTTAAAAAATCAATTTTTAAATAACCTTACCTTATCAGCAGTATCACCGGGCTTCCTCAGCAGGAATGCGCATGCGCGGGCTCCCGGGGACGCCGCTGATATTTAATACTGCGGGCGGGAGGCGGGCGGGAGGCGGGATGTGCCTAACGGAACTATGCGGAGACTGCGGAGATTGGTTCCATCTCCGTGCCTCTCCGCGTAGGTCCCTTACGCACATTACACCCACCCTTACTAAAATATTCCAAGTTACAATTTTGTGCCCATGCCTTTTTTAGAGAACCCCTTCAAACTTTTTTAGCCCACTTACAGTACTAAATAGCACCCCTATGCATGTAGGCAGTGTTTCTGTGCTTGAAGAATATTTGTATGCACTTCCATTTCTACTCATGACATATGTGCTAACACACCTGTCTCAGCAGGGTGACTCATGATTTTTTAAACCAAATACAGCTTTATTTTAGCTCTCCCCTCCCTAATATTGCCTCCAATTCAATGCAAGCCAAATAAATTCCTCTGATTTTTTTTTTAAAATATCCCTCTTTCTTGCTTCCAAATGTTGGCATTATGCCGTATAAGATGTTTCATTTCCCTGTCTGGAAATGTGTGTGTCCCGGAAGAAATGTGTATTGGAAGTACCTATGGTTCAAGTACACATACTTAATAACACTTAGAGTGTTTGCGAGACAGAACAACTTTACTTTCCTGATAACTTGCATTGGTGTAAAATGCATTTGGAAAGAGACTAAACTATCAATGAGTCTAACAAATAAATCAGGCATCTTCCGCTTACTTTGGGAGTGTTGGAACATGGGGATGCAATGAAATATGGAGATCATCTCCCTCAACATGCCATCAATTAAGCACTGCGTTTCCGGCATGTCACTTTCAAATCATCTACACCATGCGTTTAAGTCTAATTAGTTTAACTGAAGCCAACAAAACCTTCAACAATAAATGCATTAAAGGGTTTGGTGCGCAGTTTTCCTGGTTAGTTTTCTTTTTAATAACAATGTTTTTTAACCTTACAATAGGCTCCTGTGACATGAAACAATACAGCTTAAATAAGGATTATCGAGGTACATATATTACTCGTCTGTCTTCCATAAACACTCTATTGCAAGGCCAGTTACTAAAGAACTCCTGGCTAGTTAAGGCCAGTTACTAAAGAACTCCTGGCTAGTTTTGATGGCGCATCCGGGAGCCAAGGTGCACAGATCGGGAACCACTGTCTTACATGATAAACTTCTGGGCGAGCCCCTTGAGTTTGAGGATGAACTATACTTTCCTGACTGACCAGGCCACAATAGAACTTTCATCATTGAACTGCTTTGCAAAAAAATAAAAAGGATGTAGGAGAACATTTATATATTTTATGTCTGATCCACATTTATTCACAAGTATGGACTGGAGAGAAGTTGTACCAGTGTGCACAAAAGAAGCCTCCCCATTCTCTTAAAGGACATGAAGACAATACTGTTGTACCCTTACACATAGATTGACACAGGTAGGCAGGTAGAGTTTAGTAGACTTCTTTATTCGTTCCAGGTAAATATGTATAACAGTCCATATTCTTGTTGTCAGCCCTTATTCCAGCCCCACCAGGAACAGCCTCCCTGCTGCTCAGCCCATCTCCAACTGTCACCACTCATCCACACAGGCACCCAGGCATTCCATTTATCGCAGTCACACCAACATTCTGTTACCATCTCTCACTCTGGCTGAGCAGCTAGGAGACAGCTAGGCTGGATTACATACAATGACACTTAAGAGGAAATAACAAATACCTCTTATCCCTAGCCCTCGTTTCTTCATTTCCAAAGCTGGGCTTCCACGAAAGATCATTTGTTTACAAGACTGCCATTGTTTGTTGCTTACATGGGAAAAGAGGAGATACAATAGACAAAAGTGAACCACCATGCTTGTTGGAACAGGCAAATAACCATTACACATCAACGCGTGATATATTGAGTGAGTGATGATTCGTGTGGTGGCAGTGAGGGTGTTGTCCAACTAATTTGCAAACATGGGGGTATATTTCCGAGGAGGTTTGCGTCATGTTTACAACACGCAATGTGGTGTACATGCGCAACACAAACCTTAAGTGAGATTTATGAAGCCATGCAAAGGTACATTATGTGGCCCTGAGTGACTTTACAAATCTGGAGTAACACAACACAGCACAAATTGCTGCATTGCATTACTCTGCCCTGGGAAAGCGTTCCATGGCATTGCGTGAGTTTTCCTATGAAACTCCCATGAATTTTTATACATTCCCAGATTTAACAGAACTGGTAAACCTGGGAATGGGCCAAAAAGTTACGCCTTCTCAGGGGAGGCGTAATGAGGAGAAATATCTCTGTTTCTCCCCATTTCTTACTCTTTCTAAGTGTGCTGCATTCTGCATCACACATAGAAAGAAACACATGCCTCCCAGGATTGTTTTTGTGCAGGAAGGCGGTAGGCAGCCCATTGTGCGCTAGCACAAGTGAAAAGACAGGAATGTGCTATATTGCCTAAAAATAGGGTGTTTTCTTGCCCTTTTCCTGTAACAGAGTGCAGCACAGCAAGGTGACTTGCTGCGCTGCATGACGTTTTCACAAATAAGCCCCTTGATTTTCAATGTTTGAGGCCCAATGGTTCATTCTGTGTCAATGATTGCCCCTTTCTCACTTCGCTAGAATTACTTACATGGTCCACTCCATGCTGTACTTTTTTTTTTCTGGTTCTTCGGAGATCTGGCCAGTCACTTTAGCTTACAAATCTTCACTACATTTGTTTGTTCTTTTTGTTCATCAGTAGCCCTACACGTCTATCTCTCTCAATTTCACTCGGGGCTCAGAGTCTGTCATGGGACTATTGCAACAGTCAGAATAAAGAAAATATGAACAATGCCTATCCACTTCAATGTGAAACAACATGACTATAAGAATCCTACTCTGCCCTGAAGACTGGAGAGATATACGTTGATTTGGTTAATGCCAAGTAGTGTGATGGCTCAAATGTGTCACCCTCCTCTAATTATGTAGTTGTTGTCTTTTTTTGGGGGGGTGAGGGGTGCTGTGACTGTAGACATGTCATATGATGGACGCACTCACTTGTGATGACATTTGGCAGTTGTGAGATTGATCAGTCAGGTAAATGCAGCTACTTGTCTGGGACTGGTTTTTAAATTGTTCTCACTTCTGCAACACCCCTCAAATGCAGATTTCCCCAAGGATCTGCATTAAGTCCTACATTGTTCAACCTTTATATGTCTCTGCTTGCGGCCCTGGTGGAATCATTTATTATTAATATTATCTCTTATGCCGATGATACCCAATTAATGTTCTCTTACGGGGGTGCCACTGACACTGCAAAGTAATCTTTTCCTGCCTGAATGAGGGTGGTACTGAGATGGCTCAGAGACAACCATCTGCAACGCAACTTGGACAAGACAGAAATTCTATTTTACTGCCTTAACTCTAGTCTGAGTTGGAATGAGAATTGGCCCACTGATGGTCCAGTACCCCCTTCGACAACACAAGCCACTAGAAATCTCTGAGTATTCTTCAATGAAAAACTTTCATTTAAGTCCCACATTCTGGCCATAACGAAAAACTATTTTTGGATTTTGAGGGCACTTAAAAAATGTACCCCCTCATTTCATGGGATGCTTGAAAATCATATAGAAACTAGGTCCTAGCTATAACTGAGTAGGTATTGCACACACACATACATATGTATATTACCTACTGGCGGTCGCCAGTAGGTAGTTATAGTTACAACCTAGTTTCCATAGGAAAAGCATTTTTTGATTTGCTGATAACTTTGGTGTCGTTTGACAAATCTTTGCGAAATTCTCTAAAAAGAAAAAGTCTATCCAGGTCAGCTCCTATCCTGAAAGTTTGGGGGTGATTCGTGAAGCGGGGGCTGAGAAAAAAGGGGGGTCCCAAAGCACGTTTTCCCCATCTTAATTTCCAGAGGAAATTTTGCGACGAGCTACAGCCCGAACTGCTGAACAGAATTTCCCCAAATTTGGCAGAAAGGTAGAACTTGGTTCAGAAAGTGACCTTTTTTTTAAATGGTGTAAATCCGTTCAGTGTTTGCTGAGAGATTAGAAACACAAAAGTTTTGATATCTGGGCGGAGCCTAAGTCCTGAGCACCAGCTTCACTGTGATTGGCTGCCAACACTCCAAACCAGGAAGTATTGGCAGCCATCTTGTGACTCGGTAGAGTCACCAGAAAACAGAGAGGCAAAGGTATAAAACAAGAGAAGGGGGCAGGGTAGAAACACCCTGACCCCCTAGGCCTGCTCAGGGTGTCCCAAAGGCTAAAGAAAGCATTAAAATATATATGTTTTATTTTAATGAGACCCCGGGGTGGGCTAGGTCCCGGGGGCATTTCTTAAAAAATAATAGTGGGAGGTCACTGGCGCTGCGGGGGCCCGCTGGGCTCCCCGCAGACCCGGGGCTTCACTCATGTTGGGAGGGGGATTGTGCGTCCCCCTCCTCCTGGAGCTCTCCATGTGCTTATAACTTTGGCGTCGTTTGACAAATCTTTACTAAATTTTCTCAAAAGTTTCTCTTTATTGATCAGCTCGTATCTTGAAAGTTTAGGGGTGTATTGAGGACGTACAAGGTTGATTGTTGATTGAAAGCGAGTTTATTGCGAGATATTTGCACCCAGGACCGGAGCCATCCAGCTGCGAAGACATATTACAGGGTGATTGGTCAAGGGGGGGGCTGAGAAAAAAAGGGCGTCCGAAAAAGTGTTTTCTCAATGCATTTTCCATAGGAAACTTTAGACACGGCTACAGGTCAAACTGCTGAACGAATTAAGCCAAAATTGAAAGGGAGAAAGGTCTTGGTCCAGAAAGCGCGCTTTTGTTGAGGTGTAAATCCGTTCAGTAGTTTTTGAGATACTAAAGGAAAAAAAGATATATATATCTGGACGGTGCCTAACTCCCGAGCATGAGCTTGCCTCTGATTGGCTGTTAACACTTCAAACCAGGAAGTGTTAGCAGCCATCTTGTGCCTCGCATCGAGTGAAAATATAAAAGAAAGGTCAATTTAATATACCAGAGCTCTATCTGTGCGAGATACCCCTTTCACGCTACATCTCCCTACATCAGCAGGTAACGCATCCCTTTCCCCCATCAACAGCATACCTCCAACAAAATTCTTGGGCCCACAAGTCTCCCTCTGCGAACCACTTATCGGCTCACAGCTCTTTGGGTGCGAGTTCTCGGTCCCACAGTTGTATCTATGAAGCCAAGACTGGAAATATACCGCAGGTCTCTCTCTGCGAGATACGCTCTTCACGCTCCCTCTGCCCACATCACTGTTCCACAGCTATCCCTTTGGAAGCTGATGGCCCGCACCTTTCCCTATACTAGTCGACCTGCAGGTGTTCCTCTGCGAGCTGTCCCGCAGCTCTCCCTCTGCAAACTGATGGGCCGCGGTTCTCCCTCTACGAGCCAGCCCACCGGCTCGCACATCTCTGAGAACAGATGCAATGGAGGCAACGATCATGCAGGTTGGACACCCAACACTGCTCCGACATCCCCCAGCAGGAGCTCCTTGTTCGCCATCCACCCTCACTCCCACCCCCACAAACAAATGTGACAGTCACGTTAGGGAATCGGGAACGTAAAAAATTGGGTAATGATGTAAAATTATTAATAAGAAGATGCTTGTGAGGTTGGACAAATAAGAATCTTAGTCATGTATGGATTTACATATAAAACATTTTATTAAAACAAAACAACAACAAATAAAACTATGTACAGCCATGTCGTGTCATCGCTGGACCATTCGTGAATCACAGCCTGCAAGACAAAAAGAAAGATAAGATGGTGCGTCATGCGTCCAGCAAAGGAGAAAGAGAAAGAGAGAAAGAGTGAGGGAGAGAGAGAGAGAGGAAGACAAAGAAAGAGAGAAAGAGTGAGAGAGAGAACGAGATACAAGGAAGAGAGAAAGAGAGAAACAGTGTGAGAGAGAGGAGGATAGAGAGAGTAAGAGTGAGAGAGAGGAAGAGAGACAGAAAGAGTGAGAGAGAGGAAGACAGAGAAAGTGAAAGAGTGAGAGAGAGAAAGAGTAAGATACAAGGAAAAGAGAGAGAGAAATAGTGTGAGAGAGAGGGGGAGAGAAAGAGAGAGAAAGAGTGAGAGAGAGGAAGAGACAGAAAATGAGAGAAAGTGTGAGAGAGAGAAAGGAAGAGTTGGAGAGGGAGTGTTGACACTGGAGAAAATCTTTGCAGCTCATCTTTGTGCCACCGGTGTGTCTCCAACCACGTTCCGGGACATATTGCACCCTCAAGTTTAGTCATCTGAAAGATAGTATAGAATTAGTAATTGCAGAGTACATGCAACTGCACACACCTAATTCTCTGTTTCGCCAATGCGCACTCAGGCTGCTGCAGCCCATCCACTCCCACTGCTCGGAGGTGTCTGTGCGCTCTTTTGCGCCCAGGCTGCTGCACACTATCCACTCCCACTGCCCAGAGGTGACTGCCATCTGCTGCGGAAAGAAGCCTCTCTGCTCACCTTCTTCCACCCGCGTGTGTGTAAGAGGGTCCACCACGTGCCGAAGCAACTTTCTCAGGTGTTGTCAGGATGGCCACGCATCATCGCAGGTTCTACACGCGTTCAGCTGTGGTGGTGTTGAGGGGGGACGTGAATTCATGAATCACAGCCTGTTTGATAAAAAGCAAGATAAGATTGTGCGTCATACGTCCGTCAAAGGCGAGAAAGAAAGAGTGAGAGGAAAACAGAGAGAAAAAGAAAGAAAGAGTGAGAGGAAGACAGAGAGAAAGAGAGAAACAGTGGGAGTGAGAGGAAGAGAGGGAGAGAAAGAGAGAAAGAGGGAGTGAGTGAGAGGAAGACAGAGAGAAAGAGTGAGAGGGACAAAGAGAGAGAGAAACAGTAAGAGAGAGGAAGAGAGAGAGAGAAAGAGTGAGAGAAAGGAAGAGAGAGGAAGAGTGAGAGACAGGAAGAGAGAAAGAGAAAGAGTGAGAGAAAGGAAGAGAGAGAGCAAAAGAGTGAGAGCGAGGAAGAGAGAGAGAAAAAGAGTGAGAGAGAGGAAGACAGAAAGAGAGAAAGAGAGAGATACAAGGATGAGAAAAAGAGAGAAACAGTGTAATAGAGGAAGAGAGAGAGAAACAGTGTGAGAGAGAGGAAGAGATAGAGAGAAAGAGTGAGAGAGAGGAATAGAGAGAAAGAAAGAATGAGAGAGAGAGGAAGAGACAGAGAAAGAGGGAAAGAGTGTGTGAGAGAGAAAGGAAGAGATAGAGAGGGAGAGAGAGAGAAAGAGTGTGAGTGACAGAAAGGAAGCGATGGAGAGAGAGAGTGAGTGTTGACACTGTGGAGAAAATCCTCACAGCTCACCTTTCTGCCACCGGTGTGTCTCCAACCACGTGCCGGGATATAGGGCAGCCCTCAAGGTTAGTCATCTGAAACATAGTATGGAATCAGTAATGGATGAGTACATACAACTGCACACGCCTAAATCGCTGTACCGCCTTTGTGTGTCCAGGCTAGTGTACCCCATCCACTTCCACTACCCAGAGATGTCTACCCGCTGCTGTACACCCAGGCTGCTGTACCCCATCCACTCCCACTGCCCGGAGGTGACTGCCCGCCGCTGCGCAAACAAGCCTCTCTGCTCACCTTCCGCCACCGGCATGTGTCGAAGAGGGTCCACCAAGTGCCGAAGCAACCTCCTCACCCATTGTGTACACGCGGCAAAGCCGAGCTCATAATTCAGGTTGAGTGTTGATTGCACGATGGCCACGCATCATCGCAGGCCTGCTAGACAAAAAGCAAGATACGATTGTGCATCATGCATCCATCAAAGGAGAGAGAAAGAGAGATAGAGAGAGAAAGAAAGAGTGAGAGGAAGACAGAGAGAAAAAGAAAGAAAGAGTGAGAGGAATACAGAGAGAAAGAGAGAAAAGGTGAGAGTGAGAGGAAGAGAGAGAGAAAAAGAAAGAAATAGTGAGAGGAAGACAGAGAGAAAGAGTGAGAGAGATAAAGAGAGAGAGAAACAGTGAGAGAGAGGAAGAGAGAGAGAGAGAAAGAGTGTGAGAAAGAGGAAGTGAGAGAGAAAGAGAGAAACAATGTGAGAGGAAGAGAGAGAGAAAGAGTGTGAAGGAGAGAAAGGAAGAGATGAAGAGGGACAGTGAGTGCCCATACTGTGGACAACACCCTCACAGCTCACCTTTACACCACCGCTGTGTCCCAAACCACGTGCCGGGACCTAGTGGAGCCCTCAAGCTCCCAGATCTGAAACATAGTACAGAATTAGTAATGGCAGAGGATATACGACTGCGTACGCCTAAATCGTGCATCCAGGCTGCTGCACCCCATCCACTCCCGCCGCCCAGACGTATTTGCCCACCGCTGCGCACCCAGGCCTCACTGCTCACCTTTTCGCGGACAGGGCACCCTCCACATCATGCAGCTGCGCTCTGCAAGCCTACAGGTCTTACATTTGGTGCTGCGTCTTGATTTTTCCATGGCAGAGGACATACTAGTGCACCTATCATCATTGCAGGTTGCACACCTGCTCAGTCCTGGCGGTGCCACTAACTCAGTGACCAGTGAGGCCACGCACGTGGCGGTAGGCCCCCTATTCGATGGCTCAGGCCTACATGAGGTGCCTGGACCACTGGGATGGGCCATCACAGTGCATGTGGTGGGAGCAACTCTAAAAGGGCATAGAGCACGTACGCCCAGTCTTTTTTATTGGTAGGATCACATGTCCTGTGATGCCTGTGCTGGATGGGTGTGGTGTGAGTGTATACCAGCCATGAGGGAGTGGCTATGGCATACTGACAACTAGACCTGTGACCAGCAGATCACTACAATGAAAATCTGGGCCATGTAGCGTTGTTGTCCTTCCCTGTAAGCGTAAGCAGAGTGGGCTGGCCTGGCGTATGGCAGTCCTGCATGAGGTTGTGAAGAATGACTCCGGAGCTATGGGTGTGGCTTCATCGTGAGCTGTATGAGGAATCAACTGATGCGACACGGTTGCCAGACTGGGCTAGATCACACACAATTGGGCTATATTTTTCCTGATTGTGCGGTAAAATTTTGGTTTGTGCTAGTTGCCAGAATATATATATATATATATATATATATATATATATATATATATATATATATATATATATATATATATATATATATATATATATATATATATATATATATATATATATATATATATTATCTACTGGCGGTCGCCAGTAGATAGTTATAGTTAGGACCGTGTTTCCATAGGAAATCTTAAAATTGGCGCCGGTTGACGAATCCTCGCGAAATTTTCAGAACTAATGGGGCGCTCCACTCAGCTCCTACCCTGAAAGTCTCGGGGCGATTCGTCAAGTGGGGGGCGAGAGGTAGTCCTCAGGTCAGGGAAGTGCCTTTTGCAGGTCTGGTGTCAATCTGTTCAGTAGTTCCTGAGAAAATAGCATTTAAAAGCATATAAATATCTATAAGTGTGTACCGTGCACGCACCGTTCGCGCACCGTGCGAGCACCCTAACGTGCGCGAGCGTAATTCTGATTGGTGGTTACATGTTAGTCAACGTTCGAATCGGTCGAAATCAGGAAGTGTCGGCCGCCATTTTGTTTGTTTTCAGTGCGAGAGTGAAAAAGGAAGGTGGCAAACGTGATAAGGGGGCAGGGTAGAGAGTTCAGACCCCTTAGCCTTTGTCAGGGGGTCCCTGAAGGAACCCGAAGGCAGAATTTTTTTTTTTTTTTAATCGCTGGGGTGCGCGCACCGTGCGCGCACGGTGAAAAACCAAAAAAAGAAAATAAAAAAAATAAATAAATTTAAAAAAATGTAATACGTAGTTTATTGTAAAATAAATATATCAAAAAAAATAATACATACATAACTTAGCATTTAAAAAACCGTACAAATTCACTGAAAAAACCATAGGTTTCATACATGTTATAGTTGTGAATTAGCATTTAAAAAACCTTGCAAATTCACTTAAAAAACCATAGGTTTCACACATGTTATAGTTAGGTGGATATTTCACTCGTAAAAAACCAATGAAATTCCCCCGTTATAGTTAGTTCAGATAACTATAACTCGCGCGACCGCCACTCTATCACAAGGATGATGTCATCAGTGATGTCATGAGTGATGCCACTGACCATGTCATGAGTGATGTAACATGTGACGTCATGAGCAGTGGATTGCGGGCGCGCGAGTTATAGTTATCTGAACTAACTATAACGGGGGAATTTCATTGTTTTTTTACGAGTGGAATATCCACCTAACTATAACATGTGTGAAACCTATGGTTTTTTAAGTGAATATATATATATATATATACAGCAAACTAGTATGTTAAAGCGCTTTAATAGACAAGTATTTACTTGGCAGCCTGCTGCAACATCAATTCCAATGCATTCACCGCCTGCTTGACGATGTCCCTGCCCCTCCTTCCTTAAAGTAGCCCTATTGGGCTACTTTGCGCTACTTTTTGGTTGGCTTTGGGCTAGAGAATGCTTAAAAAATCTGGCAACACTGGCATGCGGGTGTTCTTGTGGTAGTGCTGTCGTCACCCGGGTCGCAAGCGTCAATGTGTCACTCTGTGAGCCAAGTCCCACAGCATGGCCAACATGGAAGGTACTGGGAATCACCGACCCTACATTTCCGGGAATGGTTGGTGCTGGCAACAAGTACAACAGTAATCATTGGATCAGGCAGAGAGATTCAATCCTAAAGGGTCAATGATTTGTGCTGCACTAACGTAGGGGCACCAGATGTGAAATAATACACAAAAGATTCTATCGTAAAGGGTCCATGGCTTGTGGTACACTAGGGTAGGGGCACCAGATGTGAAATCTTTGCGGATCCTCCGCGTTTGGAAGTCCCAATGCGGAAAGAGGAACAGAGAGGTCCAAACGTGAGTGACGGTTCATGTACAGACTGCCTGGCATTTCACGCTGATATCAACCCACTGGGGATTTCATTGCATTTTATGAAGAAAAGCAGCAACACCCACTTGGGATTTCAATATTAGAGACTCCAAATACCATATGCCTTAGCGGGCGGGAGAACACGCCCAGGAGGGCTGAACTTCTGAAATAAAACACAGGTGCTCTCTATGTTTGTTTGCTGTCCTTTGTTTGCTGAGGCTTGTGAACAAGAAGTGACATTCGAAACGCGTAAAGCCTTTAATTTTGATGCCAGCTGTGGTGTGAGATGGCTGGGGTCCTCACCGCATGGAGTTGCTTTCTGGGGGGCGCTCTCACCAAGGGCAACCTTTTTTGTGGATTTAATAGCGGCTATGCTTAGTCGCGAGAGCGCCCGCCGCATCTTTGCGGATCCTCCGCGTTTGGAAGCCCTGATGCAGAAAGAGGAACAGAGAGGTCCAAACGTGAGTGACGGTTCATGTACAGACTACCTGGCATTTCACGCTGATATCAACCCACTGGGGATTTCATTGCATTTTATGAAGAAAAGCAGCAACACCCACTTGGGATTTCAATATTAGAGACTCCAAATACCAGATTCCTTAGCCGGCGGGAGAACAAGACCAGGAGGGCTGAACTTCTGAAATAAAACACAGGTGCTCTCTATGTTTGTTTGCTGTCCTTTCTTTGCTGAGGCTTGTGAACAAGAAGTGACATTCGAAACGCGTAAAGCCTTTAATTTTGATGCAAGCTGTGGTGTGAGGTGGCTGGGGTCCTCACCGCATGGAGTTGCTTTCTGGGGGGCGCTCTCACCAAGGGCAACCTTTTTTGTGGATTTAATAGCGGCTATGCCTAGTCGCGAGAGCGCCCGCCGCATCTTTGCGGATCCTCCGCGTTTGGAAGTCCCGATGCGGAAAGAGGAACAGAGAGGTCCAAACGTGAGTGACGGTTCATGTACAGACTGCCTGGCATTTCACGCTGATATCAACCCACTGGGGATTTCATTGCATTTTATGAAGAAAAGCAGCAACACCCACTTGGGATTTTAATATTAGAGACTCCAAATACCAGATGCCTTAGCGGGTGGGAGAACATGCCCAGGAGGGCTGAACTTCTGAAATAAAACACAGGTGCTCTCTATGTTTGTTTGCTATCCTTTCTTTGCTGAGGCATGTGAACAAGAGGTGACATTCGAAACGTGTAAAGCCTTTAATTTGGATGCCAGCTGTGGTGTGAGGTGGCTGGGGTCCTCACCGCATGGAGTTGCTTTCTGGGGGGCGCTCCCACCAAGGGCAACCTTTTTTGTGGATTTAATAGCAGCTATGCCTAGTCGCGAGAGCGCCCGCCGCATCTTTGCGGATCCTCCGCGTTTGGAAGTCCCGATGCGGAAAGAGGAACAGAGAGGTCCAAACGTGAGTGACGGTTCATGTACAGACTGCCTGGCATTTCACGCTGATATCAACCCACTGGGGATTTCATTGCATTTTATGAAGAAAAGCAGCAACACCCACTTAGGATTTTAATATTAGAGACTCCAAATACCAGATGCCTTAGCGGGCGGGAGAACACGCCCAGGAGGGCTGAACTTCTGAAATAAAACACAGGTGCTCTCTATGTTTGTTTGCTGTCCTTTCTTTGCTGAGGCTTGTGAACAAGAAGTGACATTCGAAACGCGTACAGCCTTTAATTTTGATGCCAGCTGTGGTGTGAGGTGGCTGGGGTCCTCATCGAATGGAGTTGCTTTCTGGGGGGCGCTCTCACCAAGGGCAACCTTTTCTGTGGATATATATATATATATATATATATATATATATATATATATATATATATATATATATATATATATATATATATATATATATATTCACTTAAAAAACCATAGGTTTCACACATGTTATAGTTAGCTGGACATTTCACTCGTAAAAAAACAATGAAATTCCCCCGTTATAGTTAGTGCAGGCAACTATAAATCACGCGACCGCAATCCTCTGCTGATGACGACAGATATTACATCACTGATGACATATGTGTCTTTATGAAAAATAAATATTTGTAATATATGTATAGCTAAAGATTAATGGAAGAAGACATGGGTAAATAAGTGTCTAAATACAGTGATGTAATATCTGACGTCATCAGCAGAGGATTGCGGTCGCGTGAGTTATAGTTGCCTGCACTAACTATAACGGGGGAATTTCATTGGTTTTTTACGAGTGAAATGTCCAGCTAACTATAACATGTGTGAAACCTATGGTTTTTTAAGTGAATTTGCAAGGTTTTTTAAATGGTAATTCGTAACTATAACGTGTATGGTTTTTTCAGTGAATATATAAACATATAAATATAATCTGCATATCTATATAAATATAAATTCATGCAAACATATACATATATGCATACATATACATGGTATGTACATGAAAGTTTGAAAAACTCTAATACAAGCAAAGCTAAAAAGCCACCTAATTACAAACAGAATTGCTTTAACTTAAACGAGGGCGAGACCTATTGCATTTTCAATGCTTGTTTACTTTGATTCCATCAAGAAGGCATTCAGATGTGTCCCACATTTTCCATAAATTCTGAATGGTAGCACTCTAGTTGCTCATTAGATCACTGTAGTAAAGCTACTGCTCACCAGGGAAGTCTGCTGCTGGTATTGAAAGTGCATGTTTCAGTCTGCATGTCAGAATTTTTTAATGAAATAGAAGAGGATTTGATAAGTCACTCAAAATGTGCCCTAATTTTTCTTTTTTCCTCACTAATCATAATTTCTATGGCAAAATGAACCTCCTCATTGTGTTCCTTTTAAATTAAACTACTCACTCTCTACTACTCACTCGCTACTACTTTCTACTACTCACTCTCTACTACTCACTTTGTACTACTCTCTACTACTCTACTACTCACTCTCTACTACTCACTCTCTACTACTCTCTACTACTCTCTACCACTCACTCTCTACTACTCTACTACTCACTCTCTACTACTCTCTACTACTCTCTCTCTACTACTCTCTCTCTCTACTACTCCCTCTCTACTACTCTCTCTACTACTCACTCTCTACTACTCACTCTCTACTACTCTCTACTACTCTCTACTACTCTCTACTACTCACTCTCAACTACTCACTCTACTACTCTCTCTACTACTCACTCTACTACTCACTCTACTACTCTCTACCACTCACTCTCTACTATTCTCTCTCTACTACTCACTCTACTACTCTCTACTACTCTCTACTACTCTCTCTGCTACTCACTTTCTACTACTCTCTACTACTCATTCTCTACTACTCACTCTCTACTACTCTACTACTCTCTACTACTCTCTCTACTACTCACTCTCTACTACTCACCCTCTACTACTCTCTACTACTCTCTCTCTACTACACACTCTCTACTACTTGCTCTCTACTACTCACTCTACTACTCACTCTACTACTCACTCTCTACTACTCCCTACTACTCCCTACTACTCACTCTACTACTCACTCTCTACTACTCTCTACTACTCACTCTCTACTTCTCCACTACTCTCTACTAATCACTCTCTACTACTCACTCTGTACTACTCTCTACTACTCTCTCTACTACTCTCTACTACTCACTCTCTCTACTACTCTCTCTCTACTACTCACTCTCTACTACTCACTCTCTACTACTCACTCTCGACTACTCTCTACTACTCACTCTCTACTACTCTCTACTACTCACTCTCTACTACTCTCTACTACTCACTCTACTACTCATTCTCTACTACTCATTCTCTACTACTCTCTCTCTGCTACTCAGTCTCCACTACTCACTCTCTACTACTCTCTACTACTCACTCTCTAATACTCACTCTCTACTACTCCCTCTACTACTCACTCTCTACTACTCTCTACTACACCCTCTACTACTCACTCTCTACTACTCTCTACTACTCTCTACTTCTCACTCGCTACTACTCTCTACTACTCACTCTCTACTACTCACTACTACTCTCTCCTACTCACTCTCTGCTACTCTCTTTACTACTCTCTACTACTCTCTCTACTACTCTCTCTCTACTCTCTACTCTCTATTACTCATCCTCTACTCTCTACCTCTCTACCTTTCTCTACCTCTCTCTCTACTACTCTCTACCTCTACCTCTCTACCTCTATCTCTCTACCTCTACCTCTCTACCTCTACCTCTCTACCTCTACGTCTCTACCTCTACATCTCTACCTCTCTACCTCTCTCTACCTCTCTCTACACACACACATATGCACATATATGCATTTATATATATGTATGTGTATATATATGTATATACATACATATATAAACATATATATAATCTGCATATCTATATAAATACAAATATAAATGCATGCATACATATACAGATATGCATGTTATTTACATGAAATTTTGAAAAACACTAATAAAAGCAAAGCTAAAAAGCCACCTAATTACAAACAGAATTGCTTTAACTTAAACGAGGGCGAGACCTATTGCATTTCCAATGCTTGTTTACTTTGATTCCATCAAGAAGGCATTCAGATGTGTCCCACATTTTTCATAAATTCTGAATGGTAGCACTCTAGTTGCTCATTAGATCACTGTAGTAAAGCTACTGCTCACCAGGGAAGTCTGCTGCTGGTATTGAAAGTGCATGTTTCAGTCTGCATGTCAGAACTTTTTAATGAAATAGAAGAGGATTTGATAAGTCACTCAAAATGTGCCCTAAGTTTTCTTTTTTCCTCACTAATCATAATTTCTATGGCAAAATAAACCTCCTCATTGTGTTCCTTTTAAATTAAACTACTCACTCTCTGCTACTCACTTGCTACTACTTTCTACTACTCACTCTCTACTACTCACTTTCTACTACTCTCTACTACTCTACTACTCTCTACTACTCACTCTCTACTACTCACTCTCTACTACTCTCTACTACTCTCTACCACTTACTCTCTACTACTCTACAACTCACTCTCTACTACTCTCTACTACTCTCTCTCTACTACTCTCTCTACTACTCCCTCTCTACTACTCACTCTCTACTACTCTCTACTACTCTCTACTACTCTCTACTACTCACTCTCAACTACTCACTCTACTACTCTCTCTACTACTCACTCTACTACTCACTCTACTACTCTCTACCACTCACTCTCTACTACTCTCTCTCTCTACTACTCACTCTCTACTATTCACTCTACTACTCTCTACTACTCTCTACTACTCTCTCTGCTACTCACTTTCTACTACTCTCTACTACTCACTCTCTACTACTCACTCTCTACTACTCACTCTCTACTACTCTACTACTCTCTACTACTCTCTCTACTACTCACTCTCTACTACTCACCCTCTACTACTCTCTACTACTCTCTCTCTACTACACACTCTCTACTACTTGCTCTCTACTACTCACTCTACTACTCACTCTACTACTCACTCTACTACTCACTCTCTACTACTCCCTACTACTCCCTACTACTCACTCTACTACTCACTCTCTACTACTCTCTACTACTCACTCTCTACTTCTCCACTACTCTCTACTAATCACTCTCTACTACTCACTCTGTACTACTCTCTACTACTCTCTCTACTACTCTCTACTACTCACTCTCTCTACTACTCTCTCTCTACTACTCACTCTCTACTACTCACTCTCTACTACTCACTCTCTACTACTCTCTACTAATCACTCTCTACTACTCTCTACTACTCACTATCTACTACTCTCTACTACTCACTCTACTACTCATTCTCTACTACTCTCTACTACTCTCTACTTCTCACTCGCTACTACTCTCTACTACTCACTCTCTACTACTCACTACTACTCTCTCCTACTCACTCTCTGCTACTCTCTCTACTACTCTCTACCTACTCTCTACTCTCTATTACTCATCCTCTACTCTCTACCTCTCTACCTTTCTCTACCTCTCTCTCTACTACTCTCTACCTCTACCTCTCTACCTCTATCTCTCTACCTCTACCTCTCTACCTCTACCTCTCTACCTCTACGTCTCTACCTCTACATCTCTACCTCTCTACCTCTCTACTACTCACTCTACTACTCTCTACCACTCACTCTCTACTACTCTCTCTCTACTACTCACTCTCTACTACTCACTCTACTACTCTCTACTACTCTCTACTACTCTCTACTTCTCACTCGCTACTACTCTCTACTACTCACTCTCTACTACTCACTCTCTACTACTCACTCTCTACTACTCTACTACTCTCTACTACTCTCTCTACTACTCACTCTCTACTACTCACTCTCTACCACTCCCTACTACTCCCTACTACTCACTCTACTACTCACTCTCTACTACTCTCTACTACTCACTCTCTACTTCTCCACTACTCTCTACTAATCACTCTCTACTACTCACTCTGTACTACTCTCTACTACTCTCTCTACTACTCACTCTCTCTACTACTCTCTCTCTACTACTCACTCTCTACTACTCACTCTCTACTACTCACTCTCTACTACTCTCTACTACTCACTCTCTACTACTCTCTACTACTCACTCTCTACTACTCTCTACTACTCACTCTACTACTCATTATCTACTACTCATTCTCTACTACTCTCTCTCTGCTACTCAGTCTCCACTACTCACACTCTACTACTCTCTACTACTCACTCTCTAATACTCACTCTCTACTACTCCCTCTACTACTCACTCTCTACTACTCTCTACTACACCCTCTACTACTCACTCTCTACTACTCTCTACTACTCTCTACTTCTCACTCGCTACTACTCTCTACTACTCACTCTCTACTACTCACAACTACTCTCTCCTACTCACTCTCTGCTACTCTCTCTACTACTCTCTACTACTCTCTCTACTACTCTCTCTCTACTCTCTACTCTCTATTACTCATCCTCTACTCTCTACCTCTCTACCTTTCTCTACCTCTCTCTCTACTACTCTCTACCTCTACCTCTCTACCTCTATCTCTCTACCTCTACCTCTCTACCTCTACCTCTCTACCTCTATGTCTCTACCTCTACATCTCTACCTCTCTACCTCTCTCTACCTCTCTCTACACACACACATATGCACACATATGCATTTATATATATGTATGTGTATATATATGTATATACATACATATATAAACATATATATAATCTGCATATCTATATAAATACAAATATAAATGCATGCATACATATACAGATATGCATGTTATTTACATGAAATTTTGAAAAACACTAATAAAAGCAAAGCTAAAAAGCCACCTAATTACAAACAGAATTGCTTTAACTTAAACGAGGGCGAGACCTATTGCATTTTCAATGCTTGTTTACTTTGATTCCATCAAGAAGGCATTCAGATGTGTCCCACATTTTCCATAAATTCTGAATGGTAGCACTCTAGTTGCTCATTAGATCACTGTAGTAAAGCTACTGCTCACCAGGGAAGTCTGCTGCTGGTATTGAAAGTGCATGTTTCAGTCTGCATGTCAGAATTTTTTAATGAAATAGAAGAGGATTTGATAAGTCACTCAAAATGTGCCCTAAGTTTTCTTTTTTCCTCACTAATCATAATTTCTATGGCAAAATGAACCTCCTCATTGTGTTCCTTTTAAATTAAACTACTCACTCTCTACTACTCACTTGCTACTACTTTCTACTACTCACTCTCTACTACTCACTTTCTACTACTCTCTACTACTCTACTACTCTCTACTACTCACTCTCTACTACTCACTCTCTACTACTCTCTACTACTCTCTACCACTCACTCTCTACTACTCTACTACTCACTCTGTACTACTCTCTACTACTCTATCTCTACTACTCTCTCTACTACTCCCTCTCTACTACTCACTCTCTACTACTCTCTACTACTCTCTACTACTCTCTACTACTCACTCTCAACTACTCACTCTACTACTCTCTCTACTACTCACTCTACTACTCACTCTACTACTCTCTACCACTCACTCTCTACTACTCTCTCTCTCTACTACTCACTCTCTACTATTCACTCTACTACTCTCTACTACTCTCTCTGCTACTCACTTTCTACTACTCTCTACTACTCACTCTCTACTACTCACTCTCTACTACTCACTCTCTACTACTCTACTACTCTCTACTACTCTCTCTACTACTCACTCTCTACTACTCACCCTCTACTACTCTCTACTACTCTCTCTCTACTACACACTCTCTACTACTTGCTCTCTACTACTCACTCTACTACTCACTCTACTACTCACTCTACTACTCACTCTCTACTACTCCCTACTACTCCCTACTACTCACTCTACTACTCACTCTCTACTACTCTCTACTACTCACTCTACTTCTCCACTACTCTCTACTAATCACTCTCTACTACTCACTCTGTACTACTCTCTACTACTCGCTCTACTACTCTCTACTACTCACTCTCTCTACTACTCTCTCTCTACTACTCACTCTCTACTACTCACTCTCTACTACTCACTCTCTACTACTCTCTACTAATCACTCTCTACTACTCTCTACTACTCACTATCTACTACTATCTACTACTCACTCTACTACTCATTCTCTACTACTCTCTACTACTCTCTACTTCTCACTCGCTACTACTCTCTACTACTCACACTCTACTACTCACTACTACTCTCTCCTACTCACTCTCTGCTACTCTCTCTACTACTCTCTACCTACTCTCTACTCTCTATTACTCATCCTCTACTCTCTACCTCTCTACCTTTCTCTACCTCTCTCTCTACTACTCTCTACCTCTACCTCTCTACCTCTATCTCTCTACCTCTACCTCTCTACCTCTACCTCTCTACCTCTACGTCTCTACCTCTACATCTCTACCTCTCTACCTCTCTACTACTCACTCTACTACTCTCTACCACTCACTCTCTACTACTCTCCCTCTACTACTCACTCTCTACTACTCACTCTACTACTCTCTACTACTCTCTACTACTCTCTACTTCTCACTCGCTACTACTCTCTACTACTCACTCTCTACTACTCACTCTCTACTACTCACTCTCTACTACTCTACTACTCTCTACTACTCTCTCTACTACTCACTCTCTACTACTCACTCTCTACTACTCCCTACTACTCCCTACTACTCACTCTACTACTCACTCTCTACTACTCTCTACTACTCACTCTCTATTTATCCACTACTCTCTACTAATCACTCTCTACTACTCACTCTGTACTACTCTCTACTACTCTCTCTACTACTCTCTACTACTCACTCTCTCTACTACTCTCTCTCTACTACTCACTCTCTACTACTCACTCTCTACTACTCACTCTCTACTACTCTCTACTACTCACTCTCTACTACTCTCTACTACTCACTCTCTACTACTCTCTACTATTCACTCTACTGCTCATTCTCTACTACTCATTCTCTACTACTCTCTCTCTGCTACTCAGTCTCCACTACTCACTCTCTACTACTCTCTACTACTCACTCTCTAATACTCACTCTCTACTACTCCCTCTACTACTCACTCTCTACTACTCTCTACTACACCCTCTACTACTCACTCTCTACTACTCTCTACTACTCTCTACTTCTCACTCGCTACTACTCTCTACTACTCACTCTCTACTACTCACAACTACTCTCTCCTACTCACTCTCTGCTACTCTCTCTACTACTCTCTACTACTCTCTCTACTATTCTCTCTCTACTCTCTACTCTCTATTACTCATCCTCTACTCTCTACCTCTCTACCTTTCTCTACCTCTCTCTCTACTACTCTCTACCTCTACCTCTCTACCTCTATCTCTCTACCTCTACCTCTCTACCTCTACCTCTCTACCTCTACGTCTCTACCTCTACATCTCTACCTCTCTACCTCTCTCTACCTCTCTCTACACACACACATATGCACATATATGCATTTATATATATGTATGTGTATATATATGTATATACATACATATATAAACATATATATAATCTGCATATCTATATAAATACAAATATAAATGCATGCATACATATACAGATATGCATGTTATTTACATGAAATTTTGAAAAACACTAATAAAAGCAAAGCTAAAAAGCCACCTAATTACAAACAGAATTGCTTTAACTTAAACGAGGGCGAGAGCTATTGCATTTTCAATGCTTGTTTACTTTGATTCCATCAAGAAGGCATTCAGATGTGTCCCACATTTTCCATAAACTCTGAATGGTAGCACTCTAGTTCCTCATTAGATCACTGTAGTAAAGCTACTGCTCACCAGGGAAGTCTGCTGCTGGTATTCAAAGTGCATGTTTCAGTCTGCATGTCAGAACTTTTTAATGAAATAGAAGAGGATTTGAGAAGTCAAAATGTGCCCTAAGTTTTCTTTCTGCAGCACTAGTCATAATTTCTATGGCAAAATGAACCCCCTCATTTTGTTCCTTTGCAAATTAAATGTTTTAAATGTTACCACTTTATTCCAATCAAGATGGCTGCAGGTGTGACTGTTAGCGCTCTAGTTGTTCTTTAAACCACTCTGGGATTTCTGTCATTGGGCTATACTTGGGCTACATCTCGGTGATATTTGTGCTACATTTGGGCTCTTTTGTCTCTGGTGGCCATCTTGGGAGACTTGTTATGAAGTTTCCTAATTTCCTCATTTACTGCAGTCTCCTCAGTAGGCATACTGTCAGTTTTTTTACTTTGATTCAGTGAAGAAGGCATTCAGATGTGTCACACATTTGCCATAAATTCAGAATGTTAGTTGCTCATTAGATCACTGTAGTAAAGCTACTGCTCACCAGGGAAGTCTGCTGCTGGTATTGAAAGTGCATGTTTCAGTCTGCATGTCAGAATTCTTTAATGAAATAGAAGAGGATTTGAGAAGTCACTCAAAATGTGCCCTAATTTTTCTTTCTGCAGCACTAATCATACATTCTATGGCAAAATGAACCCTCTCATTTTGTTCCTTTTTAAATTAAATGTTTTAAATGTTACCACTTTATTCCAATCAAGATGGCTTCAGGTGTGCCATACCTTTGTCATAAGTAAGACTGTTAGCGCTCTAGTTGTTCTTTGGAACACTCTGGGAAGCTGCAGTAGAACACAAAGGAATCAACTGACAGTCTCTGCCCTTGTTGGATGCACATGTTTTACTGAGAATGTGACTTCATTCTCACATGACTGAGAAAGATAATGTGAATTTACAGAAAATATGCTCTCAGTTTAGCTTATAGATCACCTTCCAAACCTCTGTGGGAAAAGCATGTGAAAATAGTTTTCTCTCAAACATGATTCATGATATCCCAGCAGAAGGCTTTTTCACATGGTAAAATCACCTTAGAACATACTACAATTCCTAAAATAAGTATGGTACCATCAACAAATGATTTATAATGTAACTAAAGTCTTAAAACCTTTTATTAACTGCAATGCTTTTTAATGAGGTGCTATCATGTATATTGGTCCCAAGATGGCTGCCAACACTTCTTGGATGAAGTGCTGACAGCCAATCAGATCTCACAATGAGATGTGTGGTTAGGCTCCGCCCAGATATGTATATGATTTTACTTTTGATTTTCTCAGGAACTACTGAACGGATTTACACCATATACGCAAAAGGCACATGCCTGACCTGAGGACTACCTCTTTGCCAAATTTCAAGTAATTCTGTTCAGCCGTTCTGGCTGTAGCTGTGTCTAAAGGTCCTATGGAAAAATGCATGGGGAAAATGCGTTTTGGGACCCCCCTTTTTTCTCGGCCCCCGCTTGACGAATCACCCAGAGACTTTCAGGGTAGGAGCTGAACGGAGTGCCCCATTAGTTTTGAAAATTTCGCGAGGATTCGTCAACCGGCGCCAAAGTTATTCAAAATAGAATTTTGAGATTTCCTATGGAAACTAGGTTGTAACTATAACTATCTACTGGCGACCGCCAGTAGATAATATATATATACATATATATATATATATATATTCACTGAAAAAACCATAGGTTTCACACACGTTATAGTTAGGAATTAGCATTTAAAAAACCTTGCAAATTCACTGAAAAAACCATAGGTTTCACACATGTTATAGTTAGCAGGACATTTCACTCGTGAAAAACCAATGAAATTCCCCCGTTATAGTTAGTGCAGGCAACTATAACTCACGCGACCG
Source organism: Triturus cristatus (assembly GCF_964204655.1). Taxonomy (NCBI): domain Eukaryota; kingdom Metazoa; phylum Chordata; class Amphibia; order Caudata; family Salamandridae; genus Triturus; species Triturus cristatus. The sequence continues at coordinate 608,355,315 of NC_140591.1, read as the reverse complement.
CAATCTTCTGCTGATGACATATGTGTCTTTATGAAAAAAAAATATTTGTAATATATGTATAGCTAAAAATGTATGGAAGAAGACATGGGCAAATAAGTGTCTAAATACAGTATTAGCATCAGCAGAGGATTGCGGTCGCGTGAGTTATAGTTGCCTGCACTAACTATAACGGGGGAATTTCATTGGTTTTTTATCAGTAAAATTTCCGCTAACTATAACATGTGTGAAACCTATGGTTTTTTCAGTGAATATATATATATATATATATATATATATATATATATATATATATATATATATATATATATATGTTTTAGAAAGGCTCCATTTACCGGGGGCCCCGCCCCTGCAGGGCGGGCTCTGCAGTCAGGAAATGGAGAATCCTGTGTATGGGTTTTACTAGGAGAAAACACAGAGCCCAACTTCGTCTTCCTTTCAAGCATGATCTTTCTTCATCGTCGCACTGCAGCATTTAAAACCACTCCTTTCCTTACACGTTTCTGCTTTAACAGCATTGATCACAGATGAGTGGTGTTTGATACTCCTAATGGTCACATGGTCCATAGTGCCAAACTACAGGCCCCAGGATGCACCTCCATACATATTTCATAGTGTGGCACAGTGCAGTATTTCTTTTTTGCTTAATAGCATATTTTCCTGCAAATGTCCCGAAAATTAATTATCAAATTCAAGGTGCATACTGTTCCAATATTTTTTGCCAAGTGCATTTTTCGGCTGCAGCATTTTTATATCTGCTTAAAATGTGAAGTTGCCAAAGAGAGCATATCACCTCTCCCATCTCCCTTTCTCACATAAGTTTACCATATAGCCATGGTAATCCTTTAAAAGAACAGTCCTGTGCACACATACAATTATACAGTCATTGGTCGATACAGGTAAAAGCAATACAGCAACGAAAACATTCATGAAGGATTAGAAATTTTCCTTTTTAATAAACATAACCAGCCGACACGTGTTTCATCGTGGGGGGTGTGAACCACGAATCTTCAGGGCTGGAAAAAATAACAAAATGATTTGTGCTAAGACAAGTGCCAAGAACAAGGCGACACTGTATAATAATGGTTAATTACAAACATATTATGAAAAATCAGTGCGGAAATAAACAGGAAGAAAACACCACAACTCCAAAAAGGTGCTGAAATAGTAATAAGAGGAATATAACAAGACATTTGCCTAAACCTTCAATCGGTGTGGAGTCAAAAAAGAAAAAGGAAGAAAGAAAAGGTCAATAAGAAATCACCATGCACCCGAAAATGTGGAGCGACTCCAGGCATAGAGTCCCTAAGTCTTAAAGGCGTACCAATCAAGAAATCACAAAAAAACTATACCTGAAGCTAATGCCAAACTCACAGTGAATGCTGTAAGGTAAAAAATACAAACACAATAAACAAGAGGTCTCAAAGTGACTAGACAATGGACAGCGAGGCGTAAGTCACGTAATAAGAGTGCTTTCTTACCCCACTACCGGTGATAATTCCAACCCGGTAGGGTCAATAGAAGGTCAGTCGGACTGCACAGAAAAATGTTATCACTCTGTGAATGAAAAGTGATAAAAAGCCTAATGTAGACATGAAATATAAGCATATACGAGTAATTACGGGTCAAATAAGCCACTGTTGAAATAACACAGCCACAAAACATACCTTCAAAGTAAAACAGCCAAATTCAAAAAGTAGCCCCGTACCGCCAGTCGCGTGAAATTCCAAAGTGCATGAAAAGTGTCTTTATTGTAGAGGATCCTGTTAATAAGCACTTACTCAACGTGTTCGTCAAGGCAAATGAGTCAAATCCATAATCTACAAAATAAATCACAACCGCAGGCAAACGCGTTAGATGAACTCGCATATTACCCCTTGCATCTACTCGTGGATAATCACAATGTGAAATGTCAATTCATAAGTCCTATGTACAACGCGTAATTAAATCGACTAACTCAACCCGTTCGTCAGGGCCAAAAAGCCAAATCTATTCACTGTAATAAAATCAGCCACGGCAAACACATAAAGCGAAATCGTATATTGCCCATTGTATAAACATGCAGATAATAACGATATGCAATGTAGTCTCTCTAGTCCTATGTACAACGTATAATTAATTACATTGACTGGGAACTTACAGTGGAAACGAAGCGTCCGAGCGGCCTGGCGGCATCTATAGCGTGTGTAGGTGTGTCACAGAAGCCCGACCCGGAAGTGCTTAAATATCCGGAAAATAACGGAGCACTAGAACGTCAACATACAAAGAGAAGTGCCCAGAAGAAGACAGAATATACAGCGATCACAACGAGGTCCCGTAATTGAAAGTATCACAGAAAAAGTCTAAACCAACACGGTCGATAAGCCCTCGCTAAGAAAGAGTCCATTGTCAACACCAGGTTAAAATATCTCTCAAGGCAATACTTGTGAACGGAAAGTGAGAAAATCATAGAATATCGTTGACTGAAAGACGCGAGTATTGCGTGTAACTATCTGACGCTACCACGGTGTGCTTAATAATTTCATCCGTGTTAATGGAAACCATTAAGTAAGAGGAAATACAATAAAGGTATTAAACCCCTAAATAAGGTGTAAATGGTAGAGCAACAGGAAAAAAGAGAAGAGAGAGCGACAGCGTACAGGGAGAAGGGGGGTGGAACAGTGAATACAAGTGACCTCACTGATATTAGGCGATCCATAGAAGCAACATAGTGGAGTCTAGCACATTGGATCAGAAAATATTAAGAAATATTCATCCTAGTATAAGGCGGATAATCGTATATTAATATACATTAGTATGATTCATATTATTGGTGTATATAGCATGTTTGATCAGACAATGCTGAGGAATGGAAGCAGTTACAACTTATAAGTAAAATAAGAATGTAAAAATCACGTTTATAAGCTCTGAATAAGTTAGAACTCCAAAAGGAGAATGTGTACTGAAAGCAGAGCACTTAAGAATTCGACATACGTAATTGTGAAGATATATCGCAATACATGATAATACCAAAAGATATTTGAAGAATACATTGTTTGTAGTCACATATATGAGGGTACGACTTTACAGACTCAAAGCCAAGCGGAAAAGGCAAGTATAATGAGGTGGGGACCGGACAAAATATAAATACAGTATTTATCACGAACACCAACTAGCAGAAATATGAAAGGCTAGTAGGCATAGTTCAACCCACATCAGTATGACATTTGAAAAACCTAATTCATTAATCTGTGACAACAACATGAATAGTGTGACACAAGATATCAACAAAACATGCAAGGTACTGACTCAGAGAGTAAAATGCAACATATACAGAATAAATCACTGGTGAATCAAAATACAAACTTATACAAATCAACCCAAGAAATATTGCATTTCTGAGTCATAATTGAGCCCATGCTCAACCGTTTGTAAGCGCATAATCCACATGGCCTCACACTGTCTAAGGCGAAGTTCTCTATTGCCCCCTCGTGTTCCCACATCAATGGTTTCTATCCCAAAGAATGCAAAACCTAATCGGCTGTCCTGAGTAGAGCAGCTAGCAGTGTGTAGTGCTACTGGGTATCTGGCATCCCTTTGATGAATTGCCCTGGTGTGTTCTCCAATTCTCTCCTTGAGTGCTCTGATAGTACTACCCACATATTGTTTACCACACTTACACTCTATAATGTATACCACAAATTTGGTAGTGCAATTAATGTTGGATTTGATGGTGTAAGTGTCGCCATTGTGTCCAGAGAAAGTTGTGGTCTTATGTTTCGCCCATCTACAAACTCCACAACAGCCACATTTATGAAAACCCAATGTCAGTGGTGTAAACCAGGACTGTCTCCTTTGTGTTTTAGGAACCGTAGGACTAAGTCTACCACGGAGATTGAAGCCACGTCTATACGTAATCTGGGGGTAGCCGGTCAAAAATTCCCGAAGGGAGGAGTCTGTCTGGAGAATGCCCCAGTGTTTGTTGAGGCTCTTCCTCATGACTGGACTTAATGCATTATATTCGGTAATCATGCGTGTGTAGCGCTCTGTAGTAGTGTTGTTAGTGGTCTTAGGTAGTAAAGTGTTAGCACGTTTTACCCTGGCTATTCTATTCTCTGATTTCTTGAGAATTGAAGGTGGATAGCCTCTTTTTTGGAATCTATGTTTCATATCTTTGATACAGTTAGTAAACTCCAATTCATCACTACAATTACGTCGTGCTCTTAAAAATTCCCCATATGGAATTGCGTTCACCTGATGAGATGGGTGTATCAAAGATATGAAACATAGATTCCAAAAAAGAGGCTATCCACCTTCAATTCTCAAGAAATCAGAGAATAGAATAGCCAGGGTAAAACGTGCTAACACTTTACTACCTAAGACCACTAACAACACTACTACAGAGCGCTACACACGCATGATTACCGAATATAATGCATTAAGTCCAGTCATGAGGAAGAGCCTCAACAAACACTGGGGCATTCTCCAGACAGACTCCTCCCTTCGGGAATTTTTGACCGGCTACCCCCAGATTACGTATAGACGTGGCTTCAATCTCCGTGGTAGACTTAGTCCTACGGTTCCAAAAACACAAAGGAGACAGTCCTGGTTTACACCACTGACATTGGGTTTTCATAAATGTGGCTGTTGTGGAGTTTGTAGATGGGCGAAACATAAGACCACAACTTTCTCTGGACACAATGGCGACACTTACACCATCAAATCCAACATTAATTGCACTACCAAATTTGTGGTATACATTATAGAGTGTAAGTGTGGTAAACAATATGTGGGTAGTACTATCAGAGCACTCAAGGAGAGAATTGGAGAACACACCAGGGCAATTCATCAAAGGGATGCCAGATACCCAGTAGCACTACACACTGCTAGCTGCTCTACTCAGGACAGCCGATTAGGTTTTGCATTCTTTGGGATAGAAACCATTGATGTGGGAACACGAGGGGGCAATAGAGAACTTCGCCTTAGACAGTGTGAGGCCATGTGGATTATGCGCTTACAAACGGTTGAGCATGGGCTCAATTATGACTCAGAAATGCAATATTTCTTGGGTTGATTTGTATAAGTTTGTATTTTGATTCACCAGTGATTTATTCTGTATATGTTGCATTTTACTCTCTGAGTCAGTACCTTGCATGTTTTGTTGATATCTTGTGTCACACTATTCATGTTGTTGTCACAGATTAATGAATTAGGTTTTTCAAATGTCATACTGATGTGGGTTGAACTATGCCTACTAGCCTTTCATATTTCTGCTAGTTGGTGTTCGTGATAAATACTGTATTTATATTTTGTCCGGTCCCCACCTCATTATACTTGCCTTTTCCGCTTGGCTTTGAGTCTGTAAAGTCGTACCCTCATATATGTGACTACAAACAATGTATTCTTCAAATATCTTTTGGTATTATCATGTATTGCGATATATCTTCACAATTACGTATGTCGAATTCTTAAGTGCTCTGCTTTCAGTACACATTCTCCTTTTGGAGTTCTAACTTATTCAGAGCTTATAAACGTGATTTTTACATTCTTATTTTACTTATAAGTTGTAACTGCTTCCATTCCTCAGCATTGTCTGATCAAACATGCTATATACACCAATAATATGAATCATACTAATGTATATTAATATACGATTATCCGCCTTATACTAGGATGAATATTTCTTAATATTTTCTGATCCAATGTGCTAGACTCCACTATGTTGCTTCTATGGATCGCCTAATATCAGTGAGGTCACTTGTATTCACTGTTCCACCCCCCTTCTCCCTGTACGCTGTCGCTCTCTCTTCTCTTTTTTCCTGTTGCTCTACCATTTACACCTTATTTAGGGGTTTAATACCTTTATTGTATTTCCTCTTACTTAATGGTTTCCATTAACACGGATGAAATTATTAAGCACACCGTGGTAGCGTCAGATAGTTACACGCAATACTCGCGTCTTTCAGTCAACGATATTCTATGATTTTCTCACTTTCCGTTCACAAGTATTGCCTTGAGAGATATTTTAACCTGGTGTTGACAATGGACTCTTTCTTAGCGAGGGCTTATCGACCGTGTTGGTTTAGACTTTTTCTGTGATACTTTCAATTACGGGACCTCGTTGTGATCGCTGTATATTCTGTCTTCTTCTGGGCACTTCTCTTTGTATGTTGACGTTCTAGTGCTCCGTTATTTTCCGGATATTTAAGCACTTCCGGGTCGGGCTTCTGTGACACACCTACACACGCTATAGATGCCGCCAGGCCGCTCGGACGCTTCGTTTCCACTGTAAGTTCCCAGTCAATGTAATTAATTATACGTTGTACATAGGACTAGAGAGACTACATTGCATATCGTTATTATCTGCATGTTTATACAATGGGCAATATACGATTTCGCTTTATGTGTTTGCCGTGGCTGATTTTATTACAGTGAATAGATTTGGCTTTTTGGCCCTGACGAACGGGTTGAGTTAGTCGATTTAATTACGCGTTGTACATAGGACTTATGAATTGACATTTCACATTGTGATTATCCACGAGTAGATGCAAGGGGTAATATGCGAGTTCATCTAACGCGTTTGCCTGCGGTTGTGATTTATTTTGTAGATTATGGATTTGACTCATTTGCCTTGACGAACACGTTGATTAAGTGCTTATTAACAGGATCCTCTACAATAAAGACACTTTTCATGCACTTTGGAATTTCACGCGACTGGCGGTACGGGGCTACTTTTTGAATTTGGCTGTTTTACTTTGAAGGTATGTTTTGTGGCTGTGTTATTTCAACAGTGGCTTATTTGACCCGTAATTACTCGTATATGCTTATATTTCATGTCTACATTAGGCTTTTTATCACTTTTCATTCACAGAGTGATAACATTTTTCTGTGCAGTCCGACTGACCTTCTATTGACCCTACCGGGTTGGAATTATCACCGGTAGTGGGGTAAGAAAGCACTCTTATTACGTGACTTACGCCTCGCTGTCCATTGTCTAGTCACTTTGAGACCTCTTGTTTATTGTGTTTGTATTTTTTACCTTACAGCATTCACTGTGAGTTTGGCATTAGCTTCAGGTATAGTTTTTTTGTGATTTCTTGATTGGTACGCCTTTAAGACTTAGGGACTCTATGCCTGGAGTCGCTCCACATTTTCGGGTGCATGGTGATTTCTTATTGACCTTTTCTTTCTTCCTTTTTCTTTTTTGACTCCACACCGATTGAAGGTTTAGGCAAATGTCTTGTTATATTCCTCTTATTACTATTTCAGCACCTTTTTGGAGTTGTGGTGTTTTCTTCCTGTTTATTTCCGCACTGATTTTTCATAATATGTTTGTAATTAACCATTATTATACAGTGTCGCCTTGTTCTTGGCACTTGTCTTAGCACAAATCATTTTGTTATTTTTTCCAGCCCTGAAGATTCGTGGTTCACACCCCCCACGATGAAACACGTGTCGGCTGGTTATGTTTATTAAAAAGGAAAATTTCTAATCCTTCATGAATGTTTTCGTTGCTGTATTGCTTTTACCTGTATCGACCAATGACTGTATAATTGTATGTGTGCACAGGACTGTTCTTTTGCTCAGTTTGAGGTCAAAAGTTTTTTGGCCTTTACATTTTGAGGGGTTTAGGGGTTTCCCCTCCCTGTTTTGCACCATACGGATACTATAATTCAAGATACCTACGTTTACCAGCAGAGCGCCAGTACTTCCTAACATCTGAATACCCTGTTCTTTGAATTTTGCCATGGCAATCCTTTGGCTGGCACGTTCGTTAAGCAGGTCATGCCCCCTCCATAACATGTTTTAGAAAGGCTCCATTTACCGGGGCCCCCGATCCTGCAGGGCGGGCTCTGCAGTCAGGAAATGGAGAATCCTGTGTATGGGTTTTACCAGGAGAAAAGACAGAGCTCAACTTCGTCTTCCTTTCAAGCATGACCTTTATTCATCATCGCGCTGTAGCATTTAAAACCACTCCTTTCCTTACGCGTTTCTGCTTTAACAGCCTTGATCACAGGTGAGTGGTGTTTGATACTCCCAGTGGTCACATGGTCCGTGGTGCCAAACTACAGGCCCCAGGATGCACCTCCATACATATTTCATAGTGTGGCACAGTGCAGTATTTCTTTTTTGCTTAATAGCATTTTTTCCTGCAAATGTCCCAAAAATTCATTATCAAATTCAAGGTGCATATTGTTCCAATATATTTTGCCAAGTGCATATTTCGGCTGCAGCGTTTTTATATTTGCTTAAAATGCGAAGTTGCCAAAGAGAGCATATCACCTCTCTTATCTCCCTTTCTCACTTACGTTTACCATATAGCCATGGCAATCCTTTGGCTGGAACGTTCGTTGAGCAGGTCATGCCCCCTCCATAACATGTTTTAGAAAGGCTCCATTTACTTGAGGCCCCCGACCCTGCAGGGGGCCCTCGGTATATATTTAGATATATATATCACTCCAAGTCCCAACTTCACTCACGAAAAAGGGGCACGTACAAAAGTATTCTTAAAACTGGCTGTTTTAATGAGGCGTGTACTCTTCAAACCCAGCAAAGACCACTGAGACGCGTTTCGGCTGCACTCAGCCTTTCTCAATCAGTCAGTCAGTATATATATATATATATACACACACACACACACACATACACACCACAAGAAAACATATGAACAATATTAGAAGCAATGACATTTCAAACTTAGGCATTTTAAATTCATATCATTAGCAAATCGTTAAAATGATCACAGATATTGTTTGCCTTGCCTTGCTATAAATATACTTATGATATTCTGTTCTTGATATTTAGCACCATTGATTATGACTTTGATATTAAAGGTGCACACCCGAGTCTCTCAATTTTTGCAACTATTGTTTTGACTAACAGTGTCATCTTTAGTAGCTATTGCAAAAATTTGCAACAACAGCATTCAGAGGTGGGATAGATATGACCAGATGATTTTTTTATTAAAAAAAGGGCGAACTTCATCGACAAGATCTACTAAAGCAGCAAATTGGTTAGATCAAGGCACATTACCAGTGATGGCTAGTGATTGTTTTCTTACTGTATTTCATTAGGGATACTGGAACGGGCAAGCTTAGATGTTTTCCCACATTGCTTTTTTCACAGATAGATCCATAGTGTCTATAAACGCTTTAAATTGTTTATCAGACTGTTTTTAAAAATCAGTTTTCTTTGCAACTTCTCTGCCTGATGGCATGCATTGTTGAGGTCTAGCAACCTGCTAGCAAAAGCTCCTTGACTGCTCCTTGTGAGTGCCCTGTATCTAAGTCTCCAGGCACTGGCTTGGTAGTGCCTGCAGTTTGTCAACATTCAACACCTGCTTGAGACATCACTCCAGGGATTACAAGGAGGTCAATTTAATAAATGAAACATCAGTAGCCAGTAACCGATTATTGTGCTTATTCCTCTTGGCTGGGTTCAGTCTTCCTTTTGCTCATGATTATAAATGACAGAATTATTAGAGTCTTTAACTATGGGAGATTATAGAACTCCTCACAGGTAGATGGAAAAGGCAATAAAAAGGAATAAGGAAAACACTTCAAGTCACAAAGATTCTTCCAAGTGGGGCAAAAAACACAAACAAAACAAGGATGGTCCAGCTCAGCTTCTTCTGGCTGTTGACTGCTGCAGATAGGCCCACTCTTGGCCTATACTTCACCCAATCTGCTCCTGGATGTGTTTGTCCGCATTCCCCAAAGCAGCATTCTGTGAGCATTTACAGTGTGTCCTGCAGTGGGAGGCTAAAGTTTAACAAGCTGCATTCAGGAACCTGGGGTTCCCACTTCAGGACCCCACTGCAGGTATGGCAGTCTCTTCAGCGCTCCTGGCAACACCGATCTTTTGTGTTACTCTTCACCAATCATGAACACTTTTCTATTTATAAGATGGAGGTTGCTTGCAGCCCATAGAGGACAACAAGGACATCCCCATACCCCAACACATCCTCCTCTCCTTTACTTTTAGTTGCAGGGTCTGTCTGAGTGATTACGCAAGGGTTACTAGCAAAACTGCGTCTGGGGGCTCAACAGGCAGCTACACAGCAAAAATAGCCTGCACAATGCATTCTGGAAAAACCTTAAGGGGTGCACATTCCTGAAACCACTCTGAGATGGGACATTTTGCTCCAACCTAATTGGTTGGCTTTTTAAACTTAAGGAATTACTGACTCCGAATGGAACTGCTATTCCAAGTCAATTCAGATTACTCAACTGCAGGGACTTGGAAATAGAAGCTTGAGTGCCATTCTAGCCAATCAAACTCTTTCAGCCAAATTTGTGTGAGCCCTTCTTGTGTGGTTCTTCCAGAATGTGTACATGAGTGGTGGTCTTTTCCTCTCAGATGGGAACAGGTCAGAAGGGCTTGGTGAAGGGCTGCCTGTCTTCCCTGCTGCTGACCATACCTATGAGAAACTCACTGCCAGCCAAAGGAGAGGAGGTCAGACATAGAAACAGTGTCTAGAAGCCCTCTTTAGCCCTCACCAGAGATACGTGGTGAGAACTTCTAATACAAGTGCAAATGAGCTGGGTGGCTACACTAAATGCAAACCTCCTTCCTTCCTGCACTGACTTGTTTTTTTGTTCTTAATGTGACCCTGCTTTGTGTGCAAAGGTCTAGCCCGCAGCTTGGCTGCATACCTCCCTCATTGAGAAGAGTGTGTGTGATCAACTATATGACTTTGTGCATTTGAGCTTACCCACCCTATCTGTGGTTCAGACTGTAGCTGCCTCCTTCCATCATTAAGGTTGGTACCCCCTGAGAGACAAGCCTGTGAAAGACCTTACATTAAACATTTTACATCTGTCTTACTTATGAGTTGTGTATAAAGAGAAAGGCAATGTCAAAGGCAGTAGGCCTGACTAGCATATTATGAACAAGCAAACACGGAGACAGAGGGCCTAATTTTTCTATTGCAAAAAGTGGTGATAATCTTTTAGGCTTTTTTGTATGGTGTAAGCCCTATGTCAAAGGCAGGAAACCTTTGATTGGTAACATTAAAAGGCACTGTCAAAGGCAATAAGTGTTTGCCCCTGAATTGTAAAAAGCTGCTGCCAAGGCAGTAGGCATCTGTTTGTTTTTGTGAAAATTGACTTGAACTGCAGTAGGTTTGATTTTTGTATTGTGAAACATCCCAGGCAAATACAATGGGCCAAGCATGTGTGTAATATATGGAGTGTGTGGATTAAAGCACCAATTTGTAAGTAAAAGCACCGGCTGAACATTGATTTATGGAATGCTTTAGGTTTTGTTGCTGAGTTTCTAATCATCAGCACCTCCCGAAGTCAATGTGGCCTACCCTGGTCTGTATCCTGAGAGCCAGGTGCTAAAAGCGGTACAGGGTTTGCACTTTGGGGAACTGTACTACAGAGGCCCCAGGACACCGACAGTAAACAGCCCTAGTTGGTACCATTGAGGCTCAGTAGTCCATGAATGCCCTGGAATAATCCGAACTAGCTTCTCACTATGGTACATAGTCATTCTCCTAGAATGTAGTTATGAATCTGAATAGGATGAAAAGTATCGCTGTGGATCTGTTTACATGGATGGGTATTGTTGTAATCAGATTTATCCATTTTTACTCAACATGTAAGCGTTGTGGCAGTGGAGAGGCTGACGATATATGTGTGTGCTACTTGTCCGAAACTAGAAGAATTTTGGACAGCAGTGTGTAAGACTATCACGTAAAATGCTGTTACCTGATCTTTTACTTAATTCTGTAAGCAAGAAGGGAAATGTGTAAACTTTGTACGCAAGCTCTGGGCCCTATCTGGCAAGCCTGGAAGAAATCTGTGGTCTTCTTTAAAGAATTGGATAGGAGGAGGAATCATGGGAATGAAGAAGGAGGGTTTTGGGAACTGCTAAAGATATGATGAGTTATCCCCGTCCAATGATTGCACCCTCTTAATTCAGTAAGACTGGGGAGATTGAGATCACTTGATATAGCTAAGTAATCTTGATTCAATCTGAGCTCGATATTGAGCACGAGGGACGTCTGAAATTTGGTTGGTTCTTACCGGTGGTGATATGAGGACAACAAAAAAAAATTCATCCATTTTTACACATGTTGCATATATTGCCAGTTTACAGATTCTAGGGAGCCAATGTCAATTAATCAATCAAATAGCACATGTGTTTTGTAACCCTGCAGTAACACATTGGAATACCTTGAAAAAGAATCAATGAAAAAATTAGGTACTGTAAATATAAAACAACTTGGAAATCAAGAAGTCTTTTCAGACTTCAACAAGGGCTTTCAACTGAGTTTTTGAGTGAATGCGCTATATTTCGTGTTGGGGAACTGCAGCTATTTTTTCGACCATTACAACAAAGTATAAATGTAAAGCAATGGACGGTGGCCCATACACGAAATGCAGCACCTGTACCATAAGTCACCCATACAGTATCAATAATAGACAAGAATGTGTGCTAACAAACCAAAACGGCCCCCTGTCCAGGAGCACCTTCCCACTAAAGGGGATACAACACAAACAACCACAAGATTGGTTCAGCACCACAATCTGTCAATAGAAAAATCCGTAATTGTACAAAACTAGTAACAGTAAAAACAAGTCACTGCTAATACAAGATCTTCTTGTCTCATTCTTCTTTTTTATTCCATTTAATCAAAAAAGTTATTTTTCATCAGCTGACGCGTTTTGTCCTGTTGACTTAGGACTTCTTCAGGGCTAAAAAGTGGCAGACCAGCCGCAGATAAATCAAGAACTGTTATTGTCCATTTGTAACTGGAACTGTTATATGCGCAGATCTATTGCTACCAAGAAGTTTCTATTTAAAATATTGTCAGATAATCCAAATGAAAACAGAATAAAGTTATGCAGGTGTCCAATATCCATCTACGTTCGCACATAAATCTCCAAGGGCAAATGAAACCACACCTTGCATTCACCACCATGATGTTCACCCATATGGTAGGTCATTTGATATCTGAGATCGTTGTTTCTTATGGCACGTACATGCTCCTGTATCCGCTGTTTAAGCGGTCTCACAGTGCTCTCAATATAGATCCTGTTGCAATAAGACCCCAATGCATATACCACATATTTGGTCTTGCAATTGATGAAATATCTTATTCATATCTTTTCATAAAACTGCCAAATTCAAATCATCCACAGAAGTAACAAGTAATCAGGACTCGGAAATATAGGATCCAATGTGCCCTGATAAAAATAAACAATTGAAATATTTGGGCAGCAGGAAGGATTGGAGGACGTGTTGTTGCAACGCAAACGAAATTATGCAATTAAGCAATAGCTGTTAATTTACCTAAGCATTAAAACTTAATTTCCTGTTTTGACGTCAAACTTTAGGGGTTTGTTAATTATACAACAATAAAATGCATATTTGAAAGTGACATGCTATGAGCAATTGAGTTTTCAAGTGCAGAATTCTCTGCAGGTGCAGAGTCATTCAAAACGCTTCTCGAGATCTCTCCAAGGCTAGTTTCGTTGTGGGTTTCACGCGATGCACTGCCTTAAAGACACTTCAGGGGCATGCGGAACAACACACTTCATTTTACGTGTTTCCGTGATAAAGTCAATGTAGATGGTACAAATATCATTTCCCTCACGCAACAAAGGCGCTTCGAGAATTTTGAGATTGTCAATAGGGGTGAACGTACACATTTGTTCGGCAAAATGAGAATGCTTTAGATTGATAATTAAATATTTCATCAACTTAACTGTCTTTTATGTCTATGATTAAGGGTGATTTTTACTGCATTATTTACTAGCGGTTGACTAAGAAAATGATGATGACAGGAAAAACACCGATTAAATAAAGGAAATACTGCAAAGGCAACGCTGGATCTGAGGGAATGGGACAGTTTTAATTCAGCATAAGGGGCTACGGTGGTTAATTATTGAAAATGGTTTTAGCACCGTGAGTACTTCGCAATAGGCTCGTGAAGGCATCACGTGACTTTGCACCGAAAGCTTTGTAATTAGCAGCCGCGCTTTTCGTACGAGGCGGTTGGATCGAATTCCTCCTGGAAACGTTCTCACGAGCAGATTGTGGACAAAATTCTCGCGCTAAAAGACGAGCCAACAGCAAAAGGCTTTTTGAGAAGATGAGATAACTCAGGCAGCCCCAGAGCATCCTAACAATTGTTATAAATAGGAATCAGTGCCAAAACCGCCGGGGCCTCCTCGGAACAACCAGCTAAACAGCAGAAATGGTACCGCTGCAGACAGCTTTTCAGCGCCATCTGGGTAGTTTATAAGCCAACTGTTCTCGAAGTGCATCTCTTACACGCGGTTCCTTTTTCAATAATAGCGTATTTTTTAAGCAGTGGCATTTCTTTGGAGCTTGTGACCTGAAAATCTCCAAACGATGGTAATTGAGGGGATAAACCAAAAAACACAAAATAAGGGAAAAAAACAAAATCACAAAATAAAACAATTTCTCGGAAACGGGCTATATAAGTAAATATTTTGTTACATAACTTTTACAGCTATGTACATGCACGTTGATGAACGCACAAAACCATGAACCACTTTTGAGGATAATTTTCGCACTATTGATAATAATTCTCACATTCTTAATATACATGCTCACACATCAATTTCTAACTGAATCCCCCACAATTCTGAGCCCTACTGACAACCGATCATATTTCTGGGGAGTCCACCCACGGACTGACAGGTCACAGGTTCGAGTCTAAGGCAAGAAGGCCTTTGTAGCCACAGTCGGGGCACCATGGGGCATATCAGCAACAACCGGCGCTAATTATCGCTAAGCGCACTTAGCGCTATGATAATTATCGCCGGCTAGTGTGGATTTTTATCGCTGAGATAGCGTGCTATTAGCAACGCTTATCTCAAAAGCGATAAAAATCCTCACTCTAACTGCCTAACGTGAGATTATCGCTGGAAACCCAGCGATAATCTCATGCAATGTGGCGTTAGCTTGTTGATAGGGCCCCCCAAACGTAGCCATGATATCGACCTTCCATAGGATATCATGGCTAAGTCAGTCCTGAAGCAGACGTAAGGAAAGTAGCGATAACAGGGGTTATCGCTACTTTTCTTGCCGCTATGCTTCATAGCGTGGGGCTTGATGATAGGAGAAATGTCGCTTAGCGACATTTCTCCTGTCATGTTAGGTCAGGAACGCCCACTTTGCATCTCATTAGAGATGCAAAGCTGGGCGTTAGGAATTCTCACGCTAACGCAAGTTTTCACGCGTTAGCGTGACCTTGCTAATATAGCGATAAAATGATCACCGCTTTTCGGCTGAAAACGGCCGCAAAAGCGGCGATAATTCTATCGCCTCGCCTTGCTGATATGGCCCCAAGTTCTTTATCACATTCTCAGTTCTCAGGTTAATGCCAATCTATTGATATTCCTGAGTTCATCCTTGATCACAATCTGGACCAGTTGGTGACCAAATATATACATCTTTGCCATTTGTAAGAACCAGTGTTTGCTGAAGTTATCCTTTGGGAATCTGAGTTCCCTCATGCTACATTATTGCTATTGAAGTAGTACTTGCTTTTAACAACTTTTAAATGCAGCAAGGCAAGTAAATCCCAACAGGAGTTGACTTGAAAATCTTGCTGATACTTGAGCCATACCCATGATTTGGGTGGTCACAGTGGTTGCGCTTTATTGGCCTAGGTTGTGTCTTCTGGCCAAAACTGTTAAAATCTTATTCACAGAGATGTTTCTGTGAGGAGGTGTAACGTATTCTCAACTTACATCTGACTCGACTCTTAAATTAACAGGAATAAGTCGCTCATCGGTGAAAATTTTGTGAATCGAGACTTTTTTATTTTTTCAATGATTCATTACTTAAGTCATTTAATTGATGTGTGAAGGCTGGGATGGTTTTGGAATTTTCAGTTCTACTTGCAAAATAATAGTGTGTTTGTTGGAGTGCTCCATATACATTGAAAAAATTATATCAGGCCTTTTGCACACATTTGGTACTCCCTATCAGAAGTGCCATAAGTCTGCTGCCATAGCTTGCCTTATGGAAGTGTCAGTCCTGGATGGAGTACCTCTTAACCCGCCCAGCCAGGCCCAGCCAAGAAAAATAATTTGGGGAGATATTTGATTGGTGTTACCCATGGTAAAATCATATTACACCGCATATCTTACATCTGTTTTTTTCTGTTGTTCATACCAATAAGTCATAATTGGTCATGCCCATATTTTATCATTATAAAAGGTGGATTCTTTTCAGTGTTACCTCTTTGACTATTTAGTTCTATTGTGCAACTCATTTTCTTTTATTTCTGGCAAAGAGCAGGTGACTGCTGAACTGGATACTCTTTCAAAGTCAGCGATTTGGACCATGCTTGACCTCCTGCGTTTGGACCTGTGTTCTAGCTTTGATGACTTTAACTTGTGACTGGAGCAGGTGGTAAATAGGGCTTGAATTAGGAATAAAACTGAAAAGTCAGTCCTCAGGGAGAATATAAAATCGTGATAGAAATGTCTCCCTTCTGCACCTTAACAATAGATATTGCTAGCCTGCTTGGCTTCTGCTAGGATCTCTGACTTCAACAACAAATTCTCTCAGATTCTCAAGCATATTACTCTTCCTTCTTGTGTTACTGCTTCCAATTCTGTATTGCGTACTGCATTAGTTGTCATTATCTAAACAGGTCATGGGATTGGTTTCTGGGCACATTTTTAGTTCTCCTTTTAAACTGTGCTGGTAGGTTTGTGAATAATAGCCCAGTTAACCGTGCTCTGTCTTTTTCAGCTGATCATTACCTCATTTCTATCAGGGATGGTGCCTAAGCAACTTGGGCAAGCTAGTGTAACCCAGTTCTTCAGCTGCCAACATTGAAAACCAAAAAAAGAGGGCATTTTAATCCTGTTCTCCTTCTTCCTTCAGCAGTGAAGCTAACGGGAATTGCAGTTACTAGCTAGCTTTGTGAGTTCTCGATTTGCTTGATGACTTCCTGTTTGGGGTCTTCCCTCATCATGGAGATGAGTGTGTCTAGTCATCTATTGCAGATGGCCTGTAGATGGTAGCAGATGGCAATAGCATCTGTGCCCAGGACCTTGAAGACACATCTGCTGCTTTTGACAGTATTGAACATTCAATGTTCCTTGAACATCACTGAATTGATGTTATTTTGGCTTAAGTCCTTTGTCAACTTTCAAATTCAAATAACTTCCATTCCAGTCTTTTACTTTTGTGTTTTGTTCAGTTTTTGTCTGTGCAGTTCCTCAAGGCTCACTTCTTTCAAGCAGTCTGCTCTGGGGAATCAGAGTGTAAGTGTATGGAGGCTGGAGGGAGGTCACAATCTAGGAGTGAGTGTGAATTAGTTCCCAGAAAACTAACACAATCTCTTTTTTGGCACATTTCTTTATTGATATTTCAAGTCAAAGCGTGCAGTTCAATTGTAGGAACTACAGGCATTTTTACATGGGAAAAAGCATTAAGGTCTAAGTTAGAAAGGCTTAGTCAAAGATTAGAAGGAGCTAAAAGGAAAAAGAAGAGGAAATGGGAAAACGAAAGGTTTCATGAATGTAACACATGCGCCATCGATTTACACATCCCCTCTAAATTCTCCTCACTGTCCAGAACATAGCGAGTTTGTATCCCACCCTACAGAGAGCAGTATAACAATGATCAAAACCAGAGCCATATAGCATTATAGTGTCAAGAAATGCAAGCTACTTATCCAACCCTTCCCCAGAAAATCGTGTACGCACATGAGTACACCCTCCACCCATGACTGGTATATGGAGGATACATTCCATCTTTACTGGTAGAACACCTGTGCCTCTCTCCCACCTCCCCTGAACTCCTTCCTGGACAAGGTGGATGTGATACCTGATGTAAACCATAATTGTCCCAGCTCCATCAAAGACACCTAATCCGTCAAGCGGTGCAGTACTCCCTTACTATACTCATGTCTGGAGCGGTATGTTTGCCACCAAAAAGAAAAAAGGGGGGGCTTGGCACCCGAGACCCATTCTAAGGCTCCTGGAGATGCATTAAGGACCTCCATATATTATCAAACAAGTGCATTTGTTCTTGCATCTTATATGTACTCCTTCCTTTCATAAGTGGCCAATCTATAAAGTTCAGTCATGCACTCTTGGTACGAAGGAGGCAGCGGGGAACGCCAATGTCTTAACATGCATATTTTTGCAACCATGAGGGCAGCCAATATCTATCTCCGCCAATAGGAGATGGTGTCCTCAGTGTCCAAAAGACCATTCAAAACAGTGATTATGGCAGTGTCCACAGAGTGGACATGGCTACTGGCATGAAGCGCCCTCCATATATCAAGCCAGTATGTAGCAAAGTGAGGACAAGACCACAGTATGTGATAAAGGTGGCAACCCACTTAAGCACACCTCCAGCAGGCATAATTTAATAGCAATTTAGCCCTGCATAACTTGTATGGGGACCAGTACCAATTGCTGAGAATTTGAAAATAGGAGTACTTCAACCAGGCCCCTTGCAGGGAGCAGTCATGATAAGCCATAAGCTCAGTCCAACTCTCATCCTAATAAACTACATCTAGCCAATCCAGTTAGTAAGTTTTGATCAGCAGCTGGGTATTATAGAAGTACAAATTATCAATGAGGATCTGTTATAGGTTGAAGACAGTGCCCCTGGAAAATCCCCATTTTTTTCACTTAGTCCAGAAGGGGTAACACAGAGTGGAGGAAAGTGTCCCATCCCAGTTTTCGCCAAAGACAGTGCCGTAGTTGCCAGTACTTCCACAGTTGTGATTGACGCAACACAAAGTCTAATCAAAGCATCTCAAAAGACTGAACGGTATCTTCAGTAAGGAGGTCTTCAGTGGTTTGAATCCCTCTCTCTTCCCATAACAGTCCCCTAACTACCGCACAGCCTATGGTAATGCCCCCAATGGACAAGAGTGGCGCATCTTTATGAATGTAGCTGGATGGTCTCAGTAGTCTACAAGAGTCTTTCAATATTCACCAAATCGCTTTAACAGTAGGAGAAGAGAAAAAAAACTTAGAAGCGCAAGTATCATACAGTATTCCCAAATACACTGAGGCCTGTACCGTATAACATTCCAGGGTCATTCACATCAGTTCTTCATCAGTTCGGTCTGGACTGTTCCCATGGGGCACAGGGTCAAGACTGATTTGCATATGGCTGGGTCCAAACTGGGGTGGCGTAGTGGGCAAAAGAACGATGGATTTAACCCAGATCTTTTGACTGGGGAGAATGTTTGCATTGTCAGCATTCCGTCCATCATTTGTTTGCTGTGACACTTTTCGCCCTAAGTGGGATGGGTATGCCGAGACGTGGGTCCCTTGCTCACTGTGCCACTGGATTCAAGCTAGCCTGGCTGAATAAGGGTGACATACCCTGAAACCGGTTCCAGGATGCTTGTTTCCGGGCCAGGGAGGACCTGGCCTGACAGTTCGATCTGGACTGTTCCCATGGGGCACAGGGTCAATACTGATTTGCATATGGCTGGGTCCAAACTGGGGTGGCGTAGTGGGCAAAAGAACGATGGATTTAACCCAGATCTTTTGACTGGGGGAGAATGTTTGCATTGTCATTTGTTTGCTGTGACACTTCATCAATGGGCAGCAAAAAGTGACCGGTTGTGATAGATTGTGTGCAAGGTAGTACTGGTGCAGGCCTGGTAGTCTCAGCCCTCTGGCTCTACTAGCTGCATGTAATTGTGCTGGCCCAAAATGGAGTTTCCTGCCCAACCAGATACGTGCCTTAATGCCTTTATTTAGGGTGCAATGTGTCTCCTCGGGGACCATAAGTGGCAGCATACAAAGAGCATAATCCAACCTGGGTGCTGTCACCATCTGTACCCTGCCCCAAAATGAAACTTGTAGAGCAGCTAGCGTAGAAAGTCATGTTCCGTCTTTGTCTTCAGGGGTTGCAAATTATCTGCCACCAAAAGTTTGAAGCCTTCCATGTGAAGCCAAAGCCATTATGTAAGGGTCTATTCCTGTGGGCAGTCAACAGGAGCGCCTCACTTTTAGCGCAGTTAATTTTATTCCCAGAAAAGACAGGAAAAACTTAATGTATAGAGATCAAGTGTGGTATCAAACTTTTAAGGTCACTAAAAGCAAAATATCATCAGCGTATAGGATTATTTTGTTTCAGAACGCTGGTGTTTCAATGCCCTAGATGTGGTCAGACTGGTGAATTTTAGCCACAAAGGGTTCCATGGCCAATAGAAACAGTAGAGGGGATAATCATCAGCCCTGCCTCATCTCTTTATGAATATGGAAGTCCTGCAACATGTGTCCTCTGCAGTCAATCTGCACTGTAGGGTCTGTATAGAGCAATCAAACATTTGTCAGGAAGTTGTGGCTAATCCCAACTCTACTCATTGTAGGAAGAGCTACTCCCATCCAACCCAATCAAAGGCCTTCTCTACGTCCATTGACATCAGAATCTTGTCATGAGGGTCATTGCGCACATGCCATAAGATATTTGTTAAGAGGCGAATGTGGCTTCTAGATGAGCAGCCCGGCACAAATCTTGCTTGTGAAGAATGTATCAGACTCGGCTGACTTTTTTATGCTGGTTCGCTAAGATGTTTGCAAGCACTTTCATGGCTGTTTTTATGAGAGATATTGGTGATAATTTGCACATTGATTGGAATCCAGGTCCGGTTTCGGTATAAGGCAGACAAGTGCCCTATTGAACTCTGAATGCAATGTGCCAATGTGCCAGTGTCTTCAGTCTCCTTAATGACTTTGTGAAGCAAGGGCACCATTATTTGCTTGTTGATTTTATCAAATTCAATGGTGAAACCATCATACCCCAGGAGATTTAATATTGGACATGTCCATGATAGACTTTGATACCTCTATTACCCCCCTCCCCTCAAAGCTGACTGCCAGCTTTCGATAGAGTAGGCATCTGGAAACCATCAAAAAAGGCCTGCTCACATTAAGGGTTATCAGGTGCCTCTGACCAGTAGAGGCCACCGAGGATGTGTCCACTATTCTTACGGGGTGTGGCACCCGGCCTCGTCCCGTAGAGCTCATATGGCCTGATTGGCCTACTGATGTTGCAGTTGTGCCTCTAAGAGTCTGCCAGCCTTTTCTCCTTGCTGGAAGTGATGCCACTTAAGGTGCATCAGAGCATATTCAGCCTGGTTTGGAAGTTAGAAATTTAGGTCATATTTTCCATTCTCCAGCTGACGTAGAAGGCGTGATGTGGGTGACATGAATTGCTTGGTCAGGTTACGCACATTCCCATTCTAACTGTGGCAGTTTCTCTCAAGCCTCCCATTTCCCTACTGTTGAATTTCTCATAAGGTCCCCCCATTAAGTGGGTGGGCCAACAAACTTGGGGTGAGGAAACTGTCTGTTCATTGTACTCCAAGATCTGGCAGTGGTGGTTCGTACATTTCTGTTTGTACTCAGGTAGTCTGTGATGGTACAATTTCACTCTTCAACATTTGGAGGTGGGTGATATATCCCCTAAATGCAGCTCCAGGACTACAGGGGCGTGGTCCATGATCCCATCCTCCCTTACGCTGCAGTCTTGCAGAAGGGCTAACGAGGAATGTTTCATAGGGAAGTAGTCTACCCTCAAGCAGGTCCCATGAACACTGGATAGGAAAGTCCATTCCCTGACGCTCAGTAGAGTCAGGGACCATGGGTCTCCCAGACCATAATCCTGCACAACGTCCAGCAGTAGCACCTGGAGGTGAGTGTTGGCCCTATCCAGGGGTCCTGATCTATCCAAATAGGGGTCTAGTACCAAGTTCCTGGTTGGAATTTCAAGTTGCATGGTCCGACTATGGTGATTATAGATAGAGAAAGAATGTTTTCTGCTCTTAAAGTGGGATTTACTGCTTTGAAAGTGGGCAGAGGATCAAAGGTACTATATAGGTGTAGGTGAAGTAGTGGAATTGACTCAATGGAAGATATGGATGTAGCAGAGTGCTGCACAATAGTGCCAGAAGAAGAGATAAGTGTTGTTGGAAGGACAGTTCTGTAAAGAGCAGAATAGTAGGCACTATGGAAAACAATACAATACAGTAAGAAGATATGAAGCTAGTGCATAAGATAAGTAACTAAAGTCCCCTTGTTCAACAAACAACGCACAATACAATAAAACCACTTTGCATGGGTGAGTGTACCTTCCAACCCTCACCCCACCCAGTACCTCCATGAACCAACATCTCCAATAAACATTCCAGGCTTACCCCATGAGGGTAGAGTTCAACACAGATCTGCAAAGCACATCAACAAAGTTAGGCACATTAAAACGGCCATTGGCAATTGAGGGAAGCACCCTCAGGGGCAATCCAAGGCAGACAACTATCCAAGTTGGGACAGCACATATCACTTGACTGCCAATATTGACAAATATCAAATGGTATCAGGTAGATCTTACCAAGCAGAGCAGCAGGAGAAACTCCAATACCTCCCATGGGCACCTCCTGAGAAGCCTCTTACTCAGAGTTTGATCTGGTATTAAGATTTGTCTCAGCCTCTAAGGGTCAAAGCCACACAGCTCTGTGGCACCTTGTCTTCCCATGGTTTCAACACAGTGGCTAATCTTCTGTAATTTTGAGAAAGAATCACTGCCGGTGTATCTTTGATCATGATGAGAAGCCAATCCTCAACCCTCCGTGTCATTCTGTCTGTCCACTGTTGTCGAGATGTCCATGGGTGCCATATCCAAGGAGGACAAGAATTGTTTTAGATCCTCTGGGTCCTCAAATTCCCTCTTTCTGTCATCGATGGTAAGCAACATGGTAGCAGGCTCCAAAAATCCATAGTGGATGTCCAGTTTCCGAAGTATCGCCGCAGTGCTAGAAATTTCTTCCATCACATTACAGTATCATGAGAAGTTAGCTGCAATATGGCTCCTGGCACATTTATTCAAGAAGGGTCTGTTGTAACATTTAGCTGCTGTGATGCGTTGTTGGGCCCATTGGTGTCAAAGAAAGTATGCAATGATCGACCTAGGAGTATTCCACGGTGTGCACATCCTAGCACGTATTCTGTGGGCCCTTTGGAATTCCAGTCGTGGTGTGAACGTCAAGCCTGTAAGCTTTGGGAGCAAAGTGCTTAGAAAGCCGTCCATATCCTTCTCTTCCACCCTCCATGGCAAACCCAGGAAGCAAACATTGCCCTTTGGCTGCAATACTCTTCCTCCATCAGTTTCATGGGCAAGTGCCATAGTTCTTCAGCAATATCAGGGCCAGTTTCTAATTCAGTCAGGCAGTCCTCCGTCGTTTCCACTTTATGGTCTCTGGCATCCAGCCCCATGTTAAAGGCGCCCAAATCAACACTGCGAAGATTTCAGCTCGATAGCTGTAGATTTTGGGCCTGATTTAGATCTTGGCGGACGGTTTCTCTGTCACAACGGTGACGGATATTCCGCCCACTGTAATATAAATCCCATATGATATAATGGGTTTTATGTTTCGTGGATGGGATATCCGTCACCGATGTGAAGGAGTAACCCATCCGCCAAGATCTAAATCAGGGCCTTAGTGTCCAGTTCATGGTTGACTTAATAGCCATGAGCTCCCTCATTAGCATTTTCAATGTGACTTAATCTATGGTAGTCAGAGGTTGCTTCGACTTGCCAGCCACGACTGTAAAAAGGAGCTGAGATGTTCCCTTCTCTTTTTGCATCTGGTCCTTCAGCTAGGATTAGGCCAGAGCCTAAGCATGTACTCCCTGTGAAGTTTAAAGGCAGAGTCCCACCCAGACAGGTCATACAAATATCTAGAAGCCCCCAAGAGTTAGAGTACCAGAGTCAGGGGCCAGCACATGATGCCACCAGTGTCCTGACCGGGCAACTGAAGGAAATCCAAAGGGCTGCCATCACTCAAGGTCCCAGTGGGAAAGCTCCGCACACTGTGAGGCCGAGGGCAGTCCTTGGGAAGATGTATATTCCCTGTCCTCGCCAGAGGCAGGTGGGCAACAGGGTTGCAAACAATAGGCTGAGGAGCATGCTGGCTGTTGTAAGGCCTCCAGATCTGTCATGAGGTGGCATGGATGGGTGAGTGGAGGAGGATCAGGTTCCGAGTAGTGGCCAGGGCCTAAATGCAGATTAGGCTACCCACCTGCAAGTGCCGGCGATTAGTGTGAGGGTTGTAGGAAGGCCACTAGACCTGTACCATCTGCATGAGGTGTCCGGGGCAGGTAAGCAGAAGGGGCTCCATGTCAGCATCACGGCTGGTGCCCGAGTGTAAACTAGGCCATGCCAGTCCCCCAGTGTTGCCCATGAGGCCGGGGCACTCTAGATTCAGGTGATCGTTCCAGGAGGTGATCGATCAGGGCCCTGCACGCTCCTGTGAATTTACCGCGATGTGGCCGACATCAGGAAGCCCAGGGCCAGCAATGATTAGTGGGAAGGTTCAGGGCAGTGGTATCGCTTCAATGTAAGCTAGCCATCTTGGAGGCAGCCAAACTCCAGACTCCAAGCTAGTGCAATTTCACTTACAGAGGTAAATTGGTTTCTGTAAGGAATCTGAAGTTCATAATTAATAGCATGTGGCATAGGCGGTTAGGCATTCTTACAAAGGAGTGCATCTGATGTATGAGCAACAAGCTAGGCATGTCTAAAGTTTTTGTGGTGCCCAGGTTAACAAGCCAACGTGGGTCCTTCATAAGACGGGGGCCTGTTTCAAAGTAAAACATATTTCCTGGAGGGAAAGAGAAAACATGGTAGCGCCAGCTTCTTGTGCCATCTAGTACTATTAGCCAATCTAGCTGTCTCGTCATTATTGAGTAGAGCAGCTTTGACTTAAAAATTTAGAAATAGATGCTACCGCATGAGCGTGGGGAATATGGACCTCTCTACCCCCACGCTCTTTTGACGGGCCTGCAACAATTAGGCAAACAACAATACAGCTAGGAAATAAAAAAAAAGTAATAACTTAACCAAAGTTTGTTTATTTATTCAGTATTTTTAAATAGCATGTACAAGACCATAAGACCATCAGAGTGCTTTACAGAGAAGAATGCACATAAATACGAGAATGCTGGCAATAATATGAGCAACAAAAAAATCCAAATATGAAAACAAAAACCGGTATTACTAATTCGACACTATGTGCATGATAATGTACCACCAGTTAAATAAATAGCGACTGATATAAAAGACAAAGTCAAAGTAATAAGTAAATAGATGAAAGAATAAATGAATTCTTCAGAAGGAATTTAGCGATCAGCCAACAAAAATGTTGGTTTAACTGACTAACCTTTAATAATAAAAATTATGCAAGAGTGAGGAAAATCAGATTTCGAGATCAGTGGCTACCAAGAAAACAAAAACACCTAACTGGAAAGCAATATTATTCTATAGAAAAACGCAAACAAAAAATAAAAAATAGCGCTATCATTTCATAGTAGGTGAGGGGTAAACATACCTTAGTGAAAGACCAGTGAGTGACATAGTGACAATGTATAATTTAATGGATAGTACAGCAGAAAATTGCAGTTTTGGACTTAAGCACTTTTCTGGCAGTGAGGATTTTTAATGGCTATGACTTGAAGTTGTAGCCAGAAGCAGTTCTCCAATGTCTGTTGTGTTGAGGAAGTGGCCCTGCAGTAGCCTCGATCATCTCTTCAAAAAACTCAGAATGATAAAAAACACTGCAGGTAGCCACTGAGGTAAATTCATTTTTGGATATATTTGAGACGCCCCTGTCTGAGTCCTCGTGGAATGTATATTTTTGGAAGTCCAACCTGTTTATACTAGTTCTGACAACCCTGCTACCTTGAAGGAAATTCCTCATAACTCCAGAATCAGCTCTAAGACTCCTGTTCAATTTGTCAGTTGCAGGAGGGCTGATCCACTGGAATCTAGAAAACAACTTATTTTATTCCAAGATCTTTTGTAACTTGCAGCCACATGAGGAATATTCCACTAAATAAAATAGGTTTAATTGGCTAGACCTTTCCCCCTTCATCTCCCAGGGTTAACAGGGTTAACAAGAGAACGGGGCAACCAGAACTGGAGCAGAACTCTGGAATCAATATTTGACGACTCAGTCAGACACCACTCCTTCTAATAACTTGGGGAGCAGGTCTGAGCAGGTGTAATGTCTTCAGTCGTCTTCAGATCAGTATAATGTCTTTCCTGGGTGTGTGTAAAAGCAGGAAAGTGTGAAGGTTAAGCACTCCCTTTCCTTAAAATATGATTTGTGGAGACTAAATCATACTAGTGTTTTGTGCACTCACAATGGTTTAACCCTCACCCCGCCACGTGAAGCTTTTTCCAGCCTACCAGGTCCTCCCCTAAGTGGCTATTTGCTCCTGGCATCCTGTAGTGCCTGGTTCTCCTGAGTCACTAGGGGGCATACCAACAAGGGCTTTAGCTCTGCTTTTTTGGCTTTAAAAGCCAAAAAAGCAGAGATAAAACTAGCCCCCTATCAGCAACAGGGTGCTAACACGCAAATTTGCATGTTAGCACCCTTTTACTCTACGCTTCCACTTGCATCTCTAATGAGATGCAAAGGGGGTGTTCCAGAGTAAAATAATAGGAGAAATGTCACTAAGCGACATTTTTCCTATTATCAAGAATATCGCTAACGCTGTTAGTGATAAAAAAAAAGCAGCACTAACCGCGGTTAACGCTTCTTTTTTACTTCTAATATTTTTCTGATTTAGCCATGATATCCTATGTAAGGTGGATATCATGGCTAAGTATGTCTGTCCCTATCAGCAAGCTATTGCCAAACCTTGTGGGATTATCGGTGTATTTCCAGAGATAATCTCATAATTGGCAGCTTGCGCTCTGAATTTTATCGCTTTGAAGATAAGCGTTGCTGATAGCACGCTATCTCCGCGATAAATTTCAGAGTTGGCCAGTGATAATTATCCTCACGCTAAGAGCGCTGAGCGATAATTATCGCCGGCCCTTGCTGATATGCCCCTAGGTACTTTTGGAAAAGGTGATACGAATTTGTTTTAAAATACAGATGTCTCTCTTGCTATCATCATTTACAAATATTGAGGATTGTGTGGCCCAATATTTGAAATTGTAGCTGTCACTAAGTGGACCACAGACAGTAAATAAAGTGTGACGGCCAACAGAAATGCATGTCGCCTTTATAATACAATTCAGCTGAGCTTAGGCAGAACACCTTGCACATGCCAAACCTTAGGTGAGGATAATAGTTAGCTGGAATTTAACTTCTCAACTGGTCACTGTTGATTATCTATACCGTGTAAATTCGGTAATGTCAGCACTTTTCAAACAAAAACTAGAGACTTAAAGTTTATATACTGTTTATACAATCAGAATGGATCCTGCAGCACAGACTGATGGGAAAAATATGTAGGTGTAGACAGTACAAACGTATCCATCGCATTGCTATTATGCATGTGTCCTGTGCTTGGATTGATGCTACCAGTTTTCAAGTCAAGTCAAGAATATGTTTATTTAGACCCGTGGTCTTTAAACAATACAGCAATAAAAAGGTGACCAAATGGATATGTAGCAATAAAAACCATTTATAAATTATTCATATAAAATATATCCCTCGATATAATTTGCTAATAATTTTATGAAACATATCCATACCCCTACTGGTTCTCTAAAAGCATTGCACTAATAGCCCTCATAAATCTTCCAAAAGCACATGCTATATCTAAAAAAGGCATCTCAGCTAAAAATTCTACGGCATGACCTCGGGTCCTAATTTCATATTTCAAATATATTGGGCGTAACCATTGTCTCCGCTGTTGTTTGAGTTTTAAGCGGTCCAACAAAATATGCAGCATGTCACATTTGGTGTTCAACCCACAGATACAGTTCCCTTCTATACCAATCATTTTTTCTTTTGCATTAGCGCTTATCTTAAAGGAGTTGAGTCCAGTTCTTACTCTCAGTACCTCGTTTCTTAACATTTGGTTTGGCAGGGTATCCACATATGGATAACTCACTTTATTCTGCCATGCATTTAACATAAAGTGTGCAGATTTTTTCTTAGTTATATATTGGTAATCCATTTCATTAGACAATTCCGTGCATAGCGCCTTTAGCTTACTTTTGGAGATTTCTATCTGAAGTGTCTGCGGAAGCAGATTTACCTTCATTGCAGTGCAAACGGCAGCCAGGTTAGACCTAACCTTTTTTGCCCATTTTATTTCACTTTGCACAATTTCATTCTTCCACCACTGAGAAATTTTCTGTTCGTCCTCCCCACTCAGTTTTCCCCAGAATCTTATTAGGGTTTTTGTGGCCAGTATGTTCCATGAGTTCATGCCCGTTTCTAATCTTAATGCATGAATCATGATTGAACTGGGGAGTGGCAATAAATTCTTTAGGCATTTCCTCTCCTCTACATCCCACCAGTTTTTACCACTGATATATAGCAATTCAGCTCCATAGTGGAGTTGCGGATCATTGCTTTGTACGCTTTTAGCACTGGTCTACATGACATTTCTCCAAAGGACTTATTACATTTTTTCAGCCCACTCACCGAGGTGGGGGCCCTGGCCTTTAAAGCCTCTAGGTGAGATTTCCATTTCAAAGACCGCTCGAACCAAACTCCAAGGTACTTATATTTGTTTACCACTTCAATTCTCTCCGAGCCTAGGTGCCACTCAAATTTACTTTAAGTTTTACCAAAGCAAAGTACTCTTGTCTTATCCATGTTTACCACTAATTTCTTCCATCTACAATAACTCTCGAAATTCTCAAACTTCCTCTGCAGACCTATTTTGGTCTGGTCTAGGATCACAAGATCATCGGCATACAATAGGCATGCCACATGTTTACTATTCATTTTGGGTCTAAATCCATTTGCGGCAGCTAATGTTGCGGGGAGATCGGTGACAAACAAGGAGAAGAGTAGAGGGCCTAATACACAACCCTGTCTCAATCCATTGTTCACTTGTATTTTTTGTGTTAACGTCCCCGTGGTGTCCAAAATAACCTGAGCCCAGTTCCTCCTATGCAGCTCCTGAATTAGCCTTAAGAGGTCATTTGCGATATCTTGTTTTCTCAGTGCCTTCCCTAGACGGTTTGTAGCTACAATGTCAAAAGTTGCACGGAAATCAACAAAGCAGCAGAAAAGGCTCCCCTTTTGCTCGACTTACATGCGATGGACACGAGTGAGAAACAGTGGTCAATTGTCGAATGTCATTTTTTGAAGCCCCCCTGTTCCGGTGGTACTATACAATTAAGATTGGTCCAATCTTTTAGCATTCCCAGGATTATTTTTGCAAAAACCTTTTCAGCAACATCCAGGAGATTAATCATCCTGTAGTTTTTTGGGCTTTTTACATCTCCCTTTTTGTGTATCGGTCTGATAATTGCTCCTCTCCAATTTTCAGGTATGATCCCTGTATCCAAAATTCTATCAAACAACCTGTGCAATAACTCCGCCGGCCAATCCGGGCGATTTTTTATAATTATCGCTGGCGTATTATCAGGTCCGGCAGCTCAAGTCAAACTTAGTCTTGCAATTATATTTCTAATATTTCCTAGTGCAAACATAGTTCTTACATCCTAACCCACTATCTCCCAAGGGGTTGCTTCTTTCTCCACAATCTTCACTTCTTTACCATATATCTCCTCCAAATGGTCCACCCAAGCTTGCTCCTCCACTGCGCAGACCATCTGTCCCTAATCTTTTCCTGACCCATCTTGAACTAATTTCCCGAAATCTTATATGTTTTTAGTTTCCATACCCTCTATCATGAGTCTCTGGCACTTTTTTTTCAATTTTCTTTTTTGATCTCTAATTAAGTTTTTATACCTTCGCCTTAACTTCATCAGTGTATTAAGGCTTTCTCTATCATACCTTAATTTGAGGCTTCTCTCTTCTTTCCTTATCTGTTCCTTAAGGATCCTACATTCTTTAATGAACCATTTATTTTATTACTATAGTTTTTTTGAGGGCTTTGCATTTTTTGTATTTTTTGATCCTTTCCCTTTTAGGACTACTCCTAAGATCTGAACTACCGGCCCTATTATATTTTCATATCCTTTTGGGTGGAGTTCTAGATTATCCCTCATTGATAGGTTTTGCTGAAAATTTGACAACTTTTCCATATATTCCTCTGTTAATCTAGTGCACTGGTACTCAAAGTACGACCCGCGGGCTGCCAGCGGCTTGGCAAGTCTTCATTGGCGACCCGCGGACCTTGTCTTGCATTTCCTACGCGTAAACACAGAAGATGGCTGCAGGAGCATCCATAGTGAATACGTGTTCACTGCGGATGCTCCTGCAGCCATCTTCTCTGTTTACTGCTGGCCTCTGATTGTGCCCACCTCTGTGACATCACGCACAGCACTGGTGGGAAGCACAGGCCCTTTAAAAGTCAGCTGTAAGCGCTTTCACAGCTGACTTTTAAGGGGCTTTTTGGAAAGCTTCCTGTGTCCGTGGTGCCGCCGACGTCCTCTCTCCGCCCACAGCCTCTTCTCTTCTGCCCACCTGTCATTCACTGTGCGGCCGTTGTAGCTGCTGGACATACACAAGCAGTTGTTGCGTGGCTCACTGGTTTAAATACTGAACAACTAATGGAGTGCAGGCTGGTTGGGTACATCAATCCTGTTCCAAACCTGTGCCATGCTAGTCGTGGCTTCCTGGATAAACGAAGCCCTCCGTCCACCCTGGCATTTTCCTGGCACTGCCTATGGGTGGT
Source organism: Triturus cristatus (assembly GCF_964204655.1). NCBI lineage: Eukaryota > Metazoa > Chordata > Amphibia > Caudata > Salamandridae > Triturus > Triturus cristatus. The sequence continues at coordinate 608,324,749 of NC_140591.1, read as the reverse complement.
TTGTGACCTCATCTGGGTTACTGTACCAGGCATGATGCGGATTTCTTGCTTTAACACTTCCTGTTCCCCGACAAGTTTTTGTGATTTTCCCCCTTTTTTGGGGGGGGGGGTAAGCAATTGGCTCTTAAGATTTTTTTTTTCTGCACAAGAGATTTTGCAAGTGTTGTGCAGACAAAACCTAATAATGAGCTGCAGTTTTAAATAATCGATCAGACGTCCTGCACCTGAACATAGAGTTGGTGGGAGCCATGTTTGCACTTCTAATGGAGACAAACGCTACAGTTCTAGAAGCAAGCCATTGTGCACTTTTCATTGACCTCGTGACACCCAAAGCTGAGTGTGTTCTGGTTGACAATTTGTTTTAAAAAAATCATTTGTATTTTGTCTCCCTTCAACTTAAAAACCAAACCATTCACTGATTTGGTATGTTGAAAATGATTCTGCTGGGAGGAGCCTAGCGCGCAACCAAGATGGCCGCGTAGGTGCGAGGCTCCCGAGGACCTCCGCGACCTCCTGCATAAATCCTGACTATATCCTGTCCTAGATGAGGGGACTGTGTTCGTGAGACCGAGCTGAGGTGCCACCCGTTTTCCGTTTCCAAATCGGACCTTGGACACCGGCGGGAGCATCGATTGAGGTTTGCGGCCTTCTCCACGCCGGCCCCCCGGATTGGAGTTGTGGGGCGATCCGGAGACAAAGTGAACAACAGCGGCGGGCGAGGCTGGGCGATTCGCGTACCCCGCACTTTCACTTTCGCTTTCGCGCCCTCCTTGCTGCCAAGCGAGGTAGGGTCGCGAGGCGGCGTGCGGTGGTGTGACTTCATCGGGGTGCCCTGCCGGCCCGCCAGCTGTGATCCGCCCTTCGGAGCTGTGGTCGCCCTCCCCCGGAGCCCGTGAACCGGTCTGTCAGCCCTTTTCAAGGAGATTGGCACGATTTGGGGACTGGAGCCATGTCCACGAAACAAGATGGCGACCGGGCAAAGGTGAAATCGACCCGCCGTGGCGCAGCCCCTCAGTCTAACAACATGGACCGCTACACCCTCCAGAAGGGATCTCCAGAGGCGCCGCGTAGGTCCCCTGTTGGCCCGACTGATGCCCCTGCTTTGCCCGCGGATCTGACCCTCCGGGACGTCATGGGCGCCATCGCCGAGATGAAGGCCTCAGTGGACCAGCGCTTTGACACTCTGGCGCAAAAGATTGACTCGGTCCTCGTGGATGTGGGCCTGGTGAGGGCCGATCTGTCCAAGACGAATGACCGGGTCGACTCTTTGGCCCACACCACCTCGGGCCTCACAACGGACGTGGCGGCCCTCCAAAAGGAGGTGCGCCGACTGGGCCAGGCGAGCGCCCTGATGGATCGTCGACTGGAAGATTCCGAGGGTCGGGCCCGGAGGAACAATGTTCGCATTGTCGGGGTGCCGGAGGGACGTGAGGAGGAGGCGGCGGATCTGTTTGTGGAGGACCTGATCCTCACCCGTCTCCAGCCCCGGGGGCTGAGTAAACTCTTCGCAGTGGAACGTGCCCACAGGGTCCCCGGAGGGAGACCTAAGATCGGAGCCCCTCCGAGGCCTCTCATTGCCCGGATCTTCAACTTTCGGGACAGAGACGCTATCCTGCAGACTTCTAGGCAACAAGGACCGGTCAGACTCGACAATATGGACGTAAACTTCTATCCTGATTTTACTCCGGCGGTTCAGAAGCAGAGACTGAGTTTTCTCGGAGTCAAACGTCACCTAACGGACCTGAACCTCAAGTCTGCGATGCTTTTTCCAGCGAAGTTGAGGGTAGAGGTGGATGGCCGCACGCACTTTTTTGATCGTCCCGAGGCGGCCGGGGACTGGTTGGACACTTTGCCCGGGGACCTGGGCCGGGGGGGTGGGGGGGGCGCGGTTGGTGGGGAGGGCTTGCCGGATCAGGACTGAGGGACTAATAGTAGGCCTTGCTCTGGACAACATTATTGTTATCATTGACTGATTGTGTAAGTTCCCCTCCCGTGGAGGTCGTACGGGGTCTCTTGGGGGCTTTCCCTCCTCCTCTGGGGGACTAGTTAGTGTTTTCATCTATGGGGCAACAGGCACACTGCACTTTGGGGGGGCTGTTCGGGCTCATGCAGGGGTGCAGGGAGGGGGGAGTTCTGTTGGGACGGGTGGGTTGGGGTGGGGTGTTGTTCGTTTTTACCGCAAGGCAAACCCTTTACTGTATTGGTGTTTTTGAGGTGCTCTCGGGGGGACGAATGATGGCTTCTGTATGTGATGGGGGTAGGGACTTGACTTTGTTGTCTTGGAACGTTAATGGACTGGGGGATAGGATTAAGCGAGGTGTGGTCCTGCAGTATCTGAAACGAATTTCGCCAGATGTGGTCTTTCTGCAGGAGACACACCTTATTGGTAATTCCTTCTTTGCCATGAATCGGCGTGGCTATCGTTTGGTGGCCCACTCGGGCTTCACGTCTGGCTCGCGGGGGGTGGGCATCATGGTTAAGAACTCGCTCCCGCTGGAAATAGATGAGGTGCGCCATGATGAGAGGGGACGCTACATTGCCTTGGTGGGGAGAATGGAGGGCAAAGTGGTTGTCTTTGTTTCAGTGTATGTCCCACCGGGGCTACAGTCTACCACTTTTGCGGATCTGGGGCGCCTCCTCCTTGACCTTCCGGGGGGGCTTCTGGTGGTTGGGGGGGATTTCAATGCGGTGGTTTCTGGGACTATGGATCGTCACCCCCCTAGGGACCTCCGCCGGGCGCAGGCGTGGCTGTCCGGCCTTTTAGATACATTGGGATTGGTGGACTGCTGGCGCTTAAAACATCCCACGCAGCTGCAATACACCTTCCATTCGGGTGCCCATGGTAGCCTCTCACGGCTTGATCATATCCTTGTCCCTGCGGCCTATGCTGGGAGGGTGGGAGAGGTGCGCCATCAGGCGCGGGGTATTTCAGATCACTCCCCGCTCCTGTTGCACTTCGGTGTCCTCCCGAGGGGGGAGGGCAGGGTAGCTCCAATTAATGCCTGGTATCTGCGCGACCCCACTATTCGTGCTGACTTGATTAAATCCTTGCAGCGGTATTTCGAGGAGAATGTGGGGTCTGTCCCTTCGGCTATCTCCCTTTGGGAGGCCTTCAAGACAGTTATTAGGGGGGAGGCCCTCTCCTTCATATCCCATGCCCGGAGGCGCGAGCAGGAGGAGGTGACCCGAGTGGAGGCCGAAATTACTGAACTAGAGGGTGATTTGGGGAGTGGGGTGACGGATGCTGCACTGCATGTTCTACACCTTAAGCAAGCGGCCTATAGGGCCCTCGTCACGGAGGCAGCCAGGGGCCTCAGTAGAGAGCAACAGGGGCGACTGTATGATGTGGGTGATAAGGCTGGTAAATTGATTGCGTGGTTGGATAAAAAGGAGAGAGCGAGTCGTGTGGTTCCGCTGATTGAGAGGATGGATGGTGTACGTGTCACCGAGCCAGAAGACATTGTTTCTTGCTTCGCGGATTATTTCCGCGAGGTGTAGTCCCCGGTCTCCCCCTGCTCGGAGGCGGATTCTCATGCCCTGCTTCGAGATATCGCGCTGCCCTCCCTTTCGGTGGAGGACAGGGAGTCGTTGGATGCTGCTCCTACCTCGGACGAAATTGCCCTCGCTATACGCTCGGTTGCATCTGGCAAGGCCATGGGCCCGAACGGCATCCCTATCGAGTTGTATAAGCTGCGACCGGACGTACTGGCACCCCACCTCCGCGCGATGTTCCTTGCGGCCCACTCGCGGGGCTCCCTCCCGCCGGACCAACGTCTGGCTACAATCGTGGTGATCCACAAGGAGGGGAAACCCCGAGACCGGGTTACCTCCTATCGGCCTATCTCGCTCTTGAATGCGGAGCCCAAAATCCTTGCCAAGGTGCTTGCCAACCGGCTGGTCGGCGTGGTGGGCGAGTTGGTCCACCAAGACCAGTCTGGCTTTATCCCCCATCGCAACACGGCCCTCAATCTGCGGCGCTTGCACGGGGTGCTCGCGCGTGTTCCGTTTGTGCGGGAGCCGGCCATCTTGGCGTCCTTAGACGCCACCATGGCGTTTGACACGCTCGAATGGCCATACATTTGGGCGATGCTGGCGAAATTTGGTTTTGGACCGGGATTCATCAGCTGGGTCAAATTGTTGTACTCGGGCCCGTTAGCGCAGGTGGTAGTGAATGGGCGAGTCTCGGCCCCGTTCGCGCTGGGACGGGGCACGCGACAGGGTTGCCCCTTGTCGCCGCTCCTGTTTGCATTGGCCTTGGAACCCCTGGCGGAGTGGTTGCGGTGGCACCCTTCCATCCGTGGTCTCCGTTGGACCCCTGAGTATGAGGACCGCGTGTCCCTCTATGCTGATGATATCCTTTTGTACCTAGCCTCCCCGCGCAAATCCCTGATTGTCCTGGTTGATGTCCTGCGCTCCTTTGGCCGTAACTCAGGCCTTGTCATCAACTGGGCTAAATCATGTGTCTATGTGCTTTCCGGGGAGGCTCCCGTCCTCCCGCGGGGATGTCCGATCCAGATTGCCTCGCAGGGGTTTCGGTACCTGGGTGTCTATATCACGCTGGACCCGGCGGCCCGCTACGAGCGTAACTTGCTTCCCCCCCTCCAGCGCTTGAAGGAGGACATCGCGCGCTGGCGGCACCTGCCGCTTTCGCCGCTCGGCCGGGCGGCATTGTTTAAGATGATGTCGTTGCCGCGCTTCCTGTACGCTCTCCAGAACACTATGGACCTAGTCCCGGCGCGCTACTTCCGTGAGGTGGAGAGTCTACAGCGCCGCCTGTTCTGGGACGGGAGGCCGCGTATAGCCCTGGCGAAGTTGACGCTCCCGTGGTACGACGGGGGGATTGCCCTCCCGGACATTAAGCGGTATTACTGGGCCTCCCAGCTAGCTGCAATTAATCACGGCCTCTATGGGCCCGCCTTGAACCCGGCATTTGAAATGGACAAGATGCTCCTGCCCGGTGGCGACTACAATCGAGCACTCTACTCTGGCGCGCCGGACCCCCGCTTGACGGGGCCCACGCGTGTCATGGTGCGGGTGTGGCACGCGGCCAATGCAGCTATGGGGTGGAAGGACCGTTTGACCCGGGCGTCGCCGTTGTATGCGCCTCAGCGGTTGGGCTCCCTGTGGACCTCGAAGGGCTTCGAGAAGTGGGACACGATTGGCATCAGTAAAGTGGGGGACCTCTGGACGAGAGGGGGATTTAAAACATTCGAGACGCTGCAGACGGAGTTTCAGCTGCAGGGCAGTGAATACTTTCGGTACTTGCAGGTCCGTCATGCGCTGGGCTCCGTCTTCCCAGACGCCGCCTCCATCCCGGAGTCTTCCCCCCTGGAGGATAGAGTGCTGGATGGCCACGTTCCGGATAGCACGATCTCCCTCATTTACAAAAAATTGATTAATGACCGCTCGGGCCTGCTGACCGGCCTCCGTGAGGCTTGGGTTGCCGACGGGCTGGAGTTGGACGACGAGGACTGGATTTCCGCGGTGGCCTCTCCGAAGGAGGTGGCCATACCGGCTCGCCTTCGCTTCGTCCAGCTTAAGATACTCCACCGGGTTTACATGACGGGGCCAAGGCTTCTGCGTACGGGTTATGCTGAGGATGGGTTGTGTAAGCGTGGGTGTGGTGCTTTGGCGACTTTTTTGCATATTTTGTGGGAATGCCCGAAGGTGGAGCGATTCTGGCGTGGTGTGCATGAGGTCCTGCGTCTGGTTACGCATGTCGCACTGTTGCCTGAAGCGAGGTGATGCTTGCTGAATGTGTGGGAACCAACTGATTACTCGGTTCCGCAGACGCGATGGGTGACTCTGGGATATATGATAGCTAAGCGTGACATCGCTCAACTGTGGGGATCCCAGCGTCCCCCGGCGGTGTCGGCCTGGAAAGAACATATGGATTGGTGCATGTTCCGAGAAAAGGTGGTGTATGTGGCGAGGGGCAAGCCTGGGGCGTGGGTGAAAATATGGGGCCCCTGGAACGCCTACCGCGGGGGTATTTGCGAGCCGCCACTGCTGCCTGCTGCCTCACCGGCTCCGTCCCCCTAGTTGACCCCCTCCCCCAGCCCCGGGCACAGAGTTCCCCCAGTCCTGGACTTGTTTCCCTTCCCCCTCTTCAGATTCCTGTGGATGGTCGGGGTCCCTTATTCGAGGAGCACGTGTGTTTACCTACGATTGCGGGTTGCCTTGCGGGTGTGTTTTTTCTATGTTGTTGCGTGTGTATAAAATGAAACCGTATTGTGGGCTTAGAGTCATGTGGCTTACGTCGTTGATGTCTCCTGATTTGCTTCTCTGTAACGCCAAGTGCCCTTTTGTAAGTTTGTCAGGTGCTCCTGTCACTCTAGCGGCCGGCCGGAAGGTTGTAGGCCCATACTTGTATATACTGGAGATTGCAATAAACGGTTTCAACAAAAAAAAAAAAAAAAAAAAAAAGAAAAAAAAAAAAATGATTCTGCAAAGTTTTGCCTACACCTAGGGAGGCAAAGTGAATCATTCTGGTAATAAAACTTGCAACATTACTAGTACAATGTAAACACTTGCACAGAAACCAGCCTCTTTTCTAACCATGTGCTGGTCTGTACATAAAGTTGGAAATGGTCCTTTCCATAGAGGTGTGTCCATTTTGGTTGACCACTTTGGTTGTGCACATCAGCTGACCCCGATTTAGTTTTAACCAGTTACCAATTAGGAGCAATCTTTGCTGCCTCTCCACCCCCAGCAATGCCCGTCTTCTCGGAGTGGCTGCACACTTGCTCCTCTGGCATGTAGATCATTGTTTGATGGTGCCTGGCAAGAAGTACTGCCCCCACGGACTAGCATGGATCTACAGTAAATAAGGAAATTCCCAGATTGGTGTCTGAATTACAAATAGGTCCTCGGGCCATATATATTTGGCCTCCTCAAAGCCCTGGCTGAAATACCCCGATTACAATATTAAAAAGTGATGGGAGGTGAGATTGGCTGACCTGCCCATTTCTCTGCCTATTACAACGTAACCATACACTCTACTCTGTGAATCTGTCTTGGGGCAACAACCATAGACTCTGCTCGGTGAATCCCTCTCAGCAGCACCATCCCTGTTCTATCTGCTCTGAGCATTAATTCTTGTCTTACTCTTCTCATTATCTTTTGATGGGGCTCAGACAATTTGTGAACTATTTTCTATTCTCTTAAAGCTGCTTTCTTACCTATTCGGACATGTCTCCATGCTTACTGTGATGAATCCTAATTTGAGATCAACCAGTTTAATCGGGTCTGCAGCATGCTGACCATGGTCTCTGGTTTCCACTTTGTTCAGTTCATTTATAATTGTATTAAGATTTGCTCATAAAGTTTAACCAATGTGAAAGTTTGCTAATGAGTCAGAATACCTTCCCTCTGCGTTCATTTGTCCCTGTGGTTTGGAAAGAAGCAAAGTGGTAAGCAAGCCTTCCCGTTACTTCCGCATTGCTCATTCCCGCGTCCTCAGGTATCTGTTTCAGATTATGTCAGAGCCAGAATCGCTGACTCTTCCTCTTTACTACAACATTTTGGCTGGGCAGTCTAAGCCAATTTTCCTTTTTGCTTGATTTACTGTATTTTCCTAGCTGACACTTGGCAGAATTTAAGTGAATTTTTGTTTCATTTTGGTTTCATGTTGGAGTGAAAAGTAAGCTGTGCCCGGGTTTGTTTTTCATGCAGTCAGCAGACTAACGACCCATGTTATCTTTCACTTCTAGACCCCTGAACTCTGAAGTATACAAAAAGTGATAGGTGGAATGCTTGAATCAATCTCAGGCACTAATAATTAGCCAGGCCACATCCCATTCCATTGTTATTTTGCAGATCATGCCATCTTAAGCGGGACGGTGTGCCCAGATGTGGGTCCTATGCACACAGTATCACTGGAATCTATCTGTACCTGGTTTGTGAGCCCTAACTAAGGTGAAACTGGTCCTGGGTTGCTTGTGTTCCGGTTCAGGGAGTACCTGGCCTTGCAGTTCACGCTGAACTGTTCCCATTGGGGCAAGCCTCTTCAATACCTGAGGACTTCCTCTCCGCTCTGCCGAGATGCAGCAGCCTCTTCTCGCCCTGGAGCCTCTTCACTGCCTCAGGATGACCTCTCTTCTCCACCGAGATGCAGCAGCCTCTTCTTGGAAATGCAGCAGCCTCATCCCGGGGCGCAGCTTGCACTTCAACTTGGCCCACAGCCCCTTCTTCGCTGCTAGGATTTGCCAGCAGCAGCTCCATCACCACATCTGCCTCCATCTCCACGACCAGCTTAATTTCCATCGCCCTGCCGCAGGTTGATCTTCACACCCCGAGGTAAGCACAGGATCTTATTTAAGGATGCAATGTAAAGGTCTCTCATCTGTTTTTCCATTTGTCTCTTTCTTACTTTCCCCATGTGTGACTCTTTTACCCTGCGCCTTCTCTCTGGCTCAAGACTCTCATCATCTCTCTTCCTCTTTCTCCCCACCTGTCTCACAATGTCCCCCACACCCTCTCTCTGGATATCTGCCATGTTTATCCCTCTGCAACCTTTTAATTAACTGTATAATAACTGCATGGCATAAAAAGCTGCAATGTTTAAATATAGCCCTTTGTACATGCATCCTATTCAAAGGCAATGAAGATGATTCTGTGTTTTATAGGTCATATTTTACATCTTTTATTCAAGTGAACTGTAATTTGATGACTGCACGCTACGCCTCGCATATATCCGTTGTGAATTAGCAGATCCACAGACAGGGTGTGGTTTGGAAGTCTTTAATTCAATTATTGTATAACTAATGTGTATGGAAGTCAGAGAGGAATTCGGCTTTGCAGCAGTTTAGAAACTGGAGAAAAAAAATTACCAACATTACACACTATTGTTAGACACGTTATTGGGGAAAAAAATGAGAACACCATTTAGGATGTTTGAAAATAAATGGTTTACAAGTGTAAAAGAGCAAGGGCAAACCCAGTAGGTCTCGAGTTGACAAGGCAGTGCTGATGGTTGTTATTTTAAATGAACTATACCCTCATCTACACATAGCTGCCATATGATTTCATATTTTAAATATAAGCAACCTTGACTGAAGTGTCTGATTTCCTGGTTTTTAGCTAATATGATTTTAAGTTGTGCCATGTAGTTTTTTATTATTATCACTATTATTGAAGTACTGTCAATGCTAAATTAGTGTGTCCAGTTCTTATGACCTGGTATCAAGCAATGCTGCTTCTTGGCCTCCAGTTGTTCTAAAGAGGAATTTAGCAGAGCAAGCAGTAGTTTGGCAAAATAATTTCCACCTGCATTAAGCAGAGATGTCAGCTGACATAGAGGGCAAATTTGAGCTACAAACAATTTTTTTGTTAAAATTATCAGATTAAGCAGCAGATGATGTATTATGTGTCAAATACGGAAGAGCCATAATTATGTGGAAAACATTTGCAAAGTAGGCTATTTTTCCATTCATGCTTGAACTGCTCTTGTGGAAAAAGGGAAGAGAAGTGCTGATAACAGAAACTGCATGCCACAGAGACAAATGGCTTGTGAATCCACTTTTAAGCTTATTTGGAACATTTCTGTGATTTGAAACATATTCCACTTTGTGAATGTATTTTAATGTCAATAACTCATATTAAACCGTAAATAAGCACATGTAATTGCCATGCAATCCCACTTAAGATTGCTATTGTCTGATAATAAAAAATTATTATAAAAATGTGCTCCTTGTAGTTACATCTGCTTTGGAAATACAGCATTGTCTAGTAATGTTTTGAAACGGTAGTGATATTTTTCCCCTCTAGTCCTGCCCCCACTGACCCCACCCCCCACTGAGCCCACCCCCACTGGTGCGGTCCTCGGCCACAAACCACACTGTAAATTTGGCCCCGGAGAGGGAGTTTGTGAGTACCCATGATCTAGTGGATAGTCGTTTTGTGTATTCCATCTGAACTGGGATCACCTCTCCTCGTTGTATCACTTTCCTTCTCCTCAGTTTTAACTTCAGAGGATGGTGATCACTTCCTTCTTCAGAACCCACTTTAAAATCCTTTATTTGGTCAAAATTCCAGGCATGCATATACATATAATCAATTCAGTCTATTTAGGAAAACTAGACCTTTTGAGCCCAGGTAATTTCCCAGCTCTATATCCCGTTTAGAGCCTTTAGTTATTGGAAAATTTGCTGCCTTTATATTAAAATATTTCAACATTCCTTTGCACCATTTGTCCAATTTATTTGGGTTAAATCTGTGATTCAGGTCCCCCATCAATATAAAAATACCTTTCAGGTTACTTTCACACAACCAATTGATGTCCTCTTCCATCCTTTTAATTTCTTGCATGTATTCCTCAGATCACCCCACTGTATACAGACATTAGCGATTATCAGCTTTTCATTCATAGGTTATGGGTCGTGGGGCTCTATCTTGCATACTACCAACCATTTACAACTTACTGTTAGGGGTGTTACCTTTCTGGCTATTCTGGTCCATATTAGGTTAGAAGTTTCTTGTTGCCCTTTTATTGTAGGCTTATCGATCAACCAAATATTCTTCTATTATTGGGGTTGCATCGCAGAGCCAGGTTTCTTGCAGGCATGCAATGTCATGAGTTTCTATTATTGCCTTAAATGTTTCTAATTTTGAAATTTTGCTGAAGCCATTTATGTTCCAACAGAGAACCCCAAAGCTGTGCTATGACCCAGCATCCTAATCTATTTCGCTTAGCCTCCCTTCATCTTTCTGGGTTGGTGTACTGCAGTTCAGGGGTAAATCTCCACAGATATCCTCACTCTTTACCATCTTCCTCCCTGGTACTACGATTTCAATACATTCCTTTCCATCCAGCTCCAGGTCGATTAATCTTATTTGTCTTTGCCCCAGACCCGCATGTTGGCACAGGAAGACCGAACTTTGTTTATCCATTGAAGGTAATTCTACATCTGGGACTAACCTTTTTCCTTACCCCTGCAACTCCTTTTCTGCTTTTATAACTGTATGTTTTACTAAGCTAGAGTACATCAGGACTTTGGTTACCTTCTTTCCGTATTTGTTTTGTATAAACCCTACTTGTCGGAGGTCATATGTTCCTATCTCCCTTAGACTGTCACATTTGAAGAAGGGTATTAATAGCTGGGATTGATTTAGGGGGCGTAGTTTTCTTAGTCTTTTGCCCCCAACCTTTGGGTTTGATATGTCAAGATACAACCACAAACTTCTCCCCTTCTTGAACTAATTATCTTTCATTTTTCCCATGTTTTTGATCCTCGCTTCCTTTCCACACATTGTTAAGTTCCTACTAATCACTCCTTGCCCCGTACCATTCTCTTTTCTTCCTAGTGGTGTATTAGGGCTTGGGTACTCCTGCTCTGTCCTTTTATCCTCATTTGATCCTATATGTGTCTTTACACCTCTTTTTTTATCATCATCCTACGTTCTGAGCATTTGTTCTTTCTGTATATCCCGGGGGTTCTCTTTTTTTGGTGTGGGCTTTCTGATTTCTTTTTACTATCACTAACCCTAACCCTAAGATGCAACCAGTTGGCAAATAGAAAACAAAATATAATTTTTTTAAACATGGCACATGTGACTTGATCAATTCAGCTGGCCATATCTGCATGACATATCAAAACAAAGTTGTCCATAGGAATAACATGGGGAAACGCTGCAGAGAAAATGTGTTTACTCTTGTACAAGCTTTATCATTGATTAGATTCACCTAAGACCAGCTTTACAGAGGGTTTAATCATTCACAAACCCTCACATTCGATAAATGAAAGGGTTTGCAAATGCTAAAGTCCTTTGTATAAGGTGTTAAGCCCAGGTTTTCCGAATCGTTAAATGGGTTTTGGAAGAAAACCGAATCAGTATATTAATAGAATGTGTTTACAGTGTCCCTTCCAAAACCCGATACCCTATGATATTTATTAATGTTCTATGACCGAAATCTGGTCCCAAAACATTAATATTTTACCAACTACACAAAGATAGTGGTAACCCATTCGCAAATGGCTAGGGGTACCCAAGGGACACTTTCACTTTGCTAATTATGAATAAGCAATGTTTTTTATGAGTAGGCACAGATCCACAGAACCATAACTTACTCCAAACAAAAGTTTGTGAAGCTTTATATTTTTTGAACACATCTGTTTTCCTTTAAGGAAAAAGAACTGCATTTAAAAAATATATATTTGCTTCCTTTAAAAGCAATCTGAGACATTGTGATCTACTGACCTCAGCAAGCCACCATGCCTGTGATGCCAATGAATCACAGTGAATGGGAATTTGTGGCCTTCCATATTATTAGGCAGTAGGTTAGATTTCGACCCACTACGATTAAGATTTTTAAGAACCAATCTATTAGCACATCTGCCGGTTTCTAAAATCCTCACTGGTTGCAAAAATACTGGTCGCAGATTGTGTCCACTATTTTGCAACCATCTATTAGTACATACGGCCCCTGGTGTTTTGCCTGATTTTTTTTTTATGTGTTTAATGATGATATCCAGATACTTGTGAATCTTCAGTGAATATGAACATCATGGCATTTTCGCTGCAGAAATGTATGCTTGTAGTTTGTGACTAGCAAGCCCATTAATTTAATAATTTAATGATTAAGATGATTAATCATTTATGCATGTCATCACAGGTCCGTGAGCTGTAAACCTGCTTTTTAACTGCCTAAAGTTCCGAGATTCCGCAAATCCAGGTGGGGCGTCCACTCCTTCTTGGTAGCGGCGGCTAAATTATAGCATACTTTGCCTGTACATATTGCGAACTTGGACTCTTTTTGGTGTTCTGTAAGCAACTCCAACCCTTGCTTTTCTCCCCTCTGTGAATGCAGCTCCTTGGTCTCTGCAGAATCGCCCTACTGGCCTTGGGCGCTTTGACGCCATCGGGTTTAGTGTGCTTTATACAGTTTATTCCATTCCATTCAATAAAGTAACTGCACCACATTCCGCCTTGCCTTGTTGTACTCTAGAAGAATGGTAGCTGGACAGGGTTCTGTGCAGCCATAAAAGTCCCTTTTCTCCATCCTATAGAAAACTCCAAGCCTCAGAAGTTTTGCCCCGTGATTTTTCATGGAAAGAAATGTGGTTGTGGCCTGCAGAAAATACCACCTAATTGTGTGCAGTATCTGCAGTCCCTTCTACTCTTCCTTGTGATCTCTTTTTGAGTTGTCTAAAAAAGTAAACACTTTTTTATGTAACAAGAGGTTTAGTAGAACACTGGTAGGCCTCTATATATTGATTATGCGGTCTGCCCATTCATCACTAGGATTTAACTCACCCTAGATGAAATAATATATGAATCAAATGTGTCCAAGTCACATTTAATTTGTCAGCTCTACATAGGGTGCCAAGGGTCATATAAAGCTTGTGCATCAAAGTGTATATTGCTATTAATTTATAGGCTCATAAACAGTAGCGGTCCGTGGAGAGAGTTCGGCGGGGCGGGGGAGGGGCAGGGTGGGGAAATGTAAACATCAGAATATGGATGAATGGAGGTAAGTACACATTTAAATAAATGAAACGAATTCCTTTGTGCGCGCTGCATCGCAACATGCGATGCAGCGCGCGCAACGAAATTCGTTTTATTTATTTAAATGTGTACTTACCTCCATTCATCCATATACCGGTGTTTACATTTCCCCACCCTGCCCCTCCCCCGCCCCGCCTCACTGCCCCACCAAACTCCCTCCATGGACCGCTACTGCTTATAGAGATATATAATGTCTCACTGCTCAGGAATCTTTTCCAAATAATGAACATGCTTAATATTTTATATCTATTCTTTAGGAAGGGATGTATGTCAGAATACCATCAGCAAAAATATTACCTAGGAGAAACATCATGTTCTTTATATGACTTACCAAAACATCGTCCTATTTAGTGTAGATCTTCAATTACTAGATCCAATGGGGCGATTTTGTATAAACATTATTTAGGACACAATATTTCTGTCAGACAATATTTTGGTGACAATATTGTGGAGCCATACCTCAAGGAATGTACACTACTTGAATATGGCCAGGTCATTTCACCACTGAGAGACTAGAAGCATATGATATTGGCTAGACTAGTGCAAATTGTGGTGAGCAAATGCCCTCGTAGTCTATTTTGGTGCCCAGTTGTGGGGATCCTATGTAAAGCTGCCAGGCAGGAGGAAAGTTTCACAGCAAGAGATATTAGATAGTCTCACCCACCATTCATATCCACACGTGCGACAGGAAATGATAATACGGACCGGCACCAACCATCAACAGGCAATATCTGCCCATTAGGAGGCCTCCCCCTCAAGAAATGTCTCTGTAGAGGAGAGATCAAATTAGTCATGAAAAGAGGTGCCTAAGGTAGAAGCTTCCAGAGCAACGTATTTCCCAGTAGGTAACAAGCCTGGTCCCTTAAACTTATCTAGAGAATGAGTGAAACATCCTTCCTCTTTACTCTCACTTCTGCTTTAGCCGCCAGGCTTGTTTTAAGGTCAGGTCGTCAAACTTTCATCTCCACAGGAACCTGGGTGATTGCACAAAGCTTCCTGTTCTAGATTTACTCGATGCGTCATCGTGTCCTCTCATATGACATGCCAGCTTGTAGAGAAGGACCCGATGTTCAGCTTGTCATTACAGGCATTTTGCACCCCAAATACCATTTTGCTGTATTCAAAAGTTTGGCAATTACACTTTCTATGTTTTTTGTTGTTGTTTCTTCTCATAGTCCCGTAAAATTAGAGGATATTCCATCATTGATTTCAACATGTGCAGAGCTCAAACATTTTGCACCTTCATCATGGTTACCAGCAAGGCTGTCTACTCAAATACAAATGTACCCAGTGCTTTAAATAGGCTGGTACTCACAGGCACTGAGTACTAGCACTTCTTATTTTTACCACTCTGAGTACCGACACTTCTCTTCTGCCAAGGAAAGTACACAGACTCATGAAAGATAAGTTCATTGGCTGCTAGTGCTGGCAAGCACTAGGCTGTTAGAGTGGAACTTGTCTCTGACAGCTAAGGCGCCTCTGCAGCCCTGAGCTGAGCTGCCCCTGAACTATTCAGCATGGGCTCATTTGCATAATGTCCGAGTCTTCATCATCACGCTGTGTTTGACAGAACATGGTCCATTCAGGCTTTGTGCCGTCAATCACATTCACACTATTGTGAGAATTTATGCAAACACAGGAAGCAAGGAAGCCCGCTGACAGCAGCAATTAAGCAAGCCATGGGAGGTAAGGAGTTTAAAATGGCTTAAGTCCCACCTGAGTCTTTTGTGTGAGTGCCTGCTTATGTCTATGTATTTGCTTGATTGTGTGTGCATGTTTTGGTGTGCAAGAAAAGTAAGAGGGAGAAAATTGCGATACTCTTAGGAGTTATTTTTAAGGAAATGTGTGGAAATGTGTGGAACTGTGTGCATATGTCTGCGTGTTTCTTATTGTGTGTGATTGCTCGATTATATATAGTACTGTGCCAAACAACAGCAGATAACAGAATGGCATTAAGCTGCTGCAAATATTGCAAAACAAGGAAATGTGAATATATAATTGCGCTTGGCTTTCATTTTTTGTAACGCTTTAACCTGTTTTGTTTATGTAATCATATTTCTCATGTGTTTTGATATGTACTGCAACTAGTATAGAAGTCATTAAGGGGCATATGTATGAAGCCTAATTCCTATTCGCAAATGAGCCGATTCTCAGAATCGGCCCATTTGCGAACAGGAAAAAGCCTTTTGGGATGTATCATCCCAGAAGGCCCTCGCAATTTAGGGAATCGCAAACTTTGCAAGTCCCTATTTTGTGAATGCATTTAAGGAATCGCAAATTGCGATTCCTTAAATGCAATGCAGGAAACACCCAAGTTGTGCGATTTGGCCTAAGAAATCGCAACTGAACCAACTTCAAGTTTGTGGCAATTTGCGATTTCTTTGAAAAATTCATTTTTTCATTTTTCAAAGTGCCATGTGCCATGTGGCACACATACATGCCCTAAGGGCATGTATGTGCGCCACATGTGCACACATACATATTTCAGATGTGCAACAGGGTGTCCTTTTGACACCCTTGAAATTGCATTCACAATTTGCGAGTACCTAATGGGTACTCGCAAATTGCGAATGTCTGCCAATTCATTCCTATGGGCCTCTAGGCCCATAGGAATGAATGGGAAAGTGCTCCTTAATTGAGAATCGCAATTTGCGATTCGCAATTAAGGAATACTAAGGAATCACAATTATTATTGCGATTCCTACATACATTCCATGTTTTGAGTCCTTAATAGCGATTTGCTACAAATCGCTATTAAGGACTCACAAAACGGTTTTTTCATACATATGCCCCCAAGTATCATCATGCCTTGCACTTAGCCTTGTGCCTATCCCGCCCATTTGCCACACTTGGAGCTCATTTTAATGAGTACGTTCACTTATTTTTCCCATTTAAAGCACTGAATATACCTATAGTGTAATAAGAAACTTGTGAAGTTACAAAACACACATAACTACCATTATGTATAGCTAAACATCATTGAAAATGAAAGGTCATATCAATTGCATCAGTTCTGTACTTTGTACTAGCTTTCTGTGTTCCTCTCTGAGGTGTTTCAAGGCATGGGCAAAGTAGGCAATTGTCCAGGGCCCCTAATTTCCAAGGGCCCCCCTGAAAACGTGGGCGGGACAGTAAAAAAGTTGCCTTTCTCGCTCTTTTCTTTCTGTATCTCAACCTCTCTCATTCTATTACACTTCTATCTGTCACTCTGTCTCCATACCTGGCCGTCTCTCACCTTTCTAAATTTTTCTATCTGCCTTTCTTTCTCTGTGTCACATTTTTCATTCTATCATCTCTCTCTTCCTTACACTGCTTAACCTTCTCTAGCTCTCTTTCTCTATCTACTTACCTCTGCTAGTGCTTAATTTGTTAAAAAAAAAAAGTTAAGTTAAGTTTCAGGGCTCTTCTCAGGAGGCAACTGTAGCATGCACCACACATTGCCACTGCCAGCGCTGCCAATGACAGTAACTACGCACGTACTAACCATCACACTCCTACAAGTGTGACACTTGAGACTATTCCAGGCCGCCCACAGCTTTAACAATGGCTTGGGTGGCAGGTCTTAGTCATTTTATTGTATATTGAAATTTAAAAACTACTGTTGTTGTCCTCAGGTCAAAGTTAGACAGACATCGCAACCATGTGGCAGATTGTCATATGTGCTGGTGTTGATAATTAAGTATTGGTGCCGAGCACAGGAAATCCCAGCCTCAAATTAAGCACTGCTTAACATTCCCTCTAACATGCTCTCCTCTTCCCCAGTATACCTTTCTGCTCTCACTACGTTTCCCAATTCTACTTCATATTTCTCTACACTTCATCTCTATTTATACCCCTCTGTCTTGTGATATCTCATCTTGTGATATCTCATCTCTGTCTACCTCAACAATCAATAAATCCTCACCCAGCCACTTCCCTATTTCCCTTCTCTCCGTCTAACTGTATGTCACTCCTCTCCACTACCAGCTACCTCGCTCTATGCCACACATGTTTTATGTGTCATATGTTTCTCATGACTTTACCTTACCTTCTACCTCAACTCACTGTCTTTGCCTCACTCTACATATCTCTGCACTTAGCCCCAAATCTCAAACTCAATCCTCTCTCCTTTACCCGTCTACCTCACCTGATGATGATGAGGATGATTTATAGGACACAACAGCTTCTAAATAATGGGTGTTCCGGCAGTAAAGCTCAAAGAGATGACTCAACGAAATAGCCAGATTTTCAACCCATAAGAAATGTATGATAATTGGCTTCTTGCAAAAATGGAAGGGTAAAGCATACCAGTGCTTATAGGAAAGAAAACAGGAAGGCTCTGCCTCACGCTTTCATTTCAATACACCTCACTTTACCTTTCATGGCCTCACCTGTCGCTTTACCACTCTTTATGAAAATTTACACCTTGTTACTCCTGTGCTTAATTTGAGCCGGTGGTTTCCGTTGCTCGAAACCTGAACTTAATTGTCAACACTGCCACTTAAGACAGTCTGCAATGTTTATCTAAATTAGAGATTAACACAACTACAGTTCTTTATTATTTCAATGAAGATTCAAAATTACTAATATCTGCTGGCCCAACCATTATTATACCTTTAGGTTCTAGAATAGTCTGAAATGTCATATTTGTAGGGTGTATTGATTAGTAGTTGTTTTGGGTCTGTCACTAGCAGCATGTATAGGGGTGATGAGTAGTGTAAGCTGTAGTGGCCTCTTGACGAGGGCCCTGGCACTTATTTTCTTTTACAAATTAAGCACTGCCCTATCCTTTCTCCCTGCCTCATCTCTCTGTCCTTCACCTATCTCCCTCTCATTCCTGTTACGTGTTCATTTCACCTCCCAGTATCTCTCCTCCATCTATGTCACTGCTCTCTCAACATCTCCACTCTTTAAATTGCCTCTCTATGTCTCTCCCTATCCCTCTATAACTCACGTTGTTACCTCTCATTTGTCTCCAAATCTCACCACTCTCCACCTCACTTGTCTCTCTGCCTGTCTTATTCCCCTTTTTATTCCTCCCATGTCATAAGACATGGAAAGAGAATTTCACCTTATGGAATGGATAAAATCCGAAGAGCAGTGTTTGATGACAGTTGTGAAGGGGATATTTTATTGACTACAAATATCCAGTAATAAACGCTACATACAATATCAAGTGCTGCCTGCTTGTCTTATATTAAGATTATGCACTAGTCCAGTTAACATCCTCAAGACCCCCTTATTATATCCAGTGGCGTAGCAATGGGGGGGTGCTGCGCCCTGGGCGGCACAAGATTTGGGGGGGCAGCCCTCCACCGCTCTTACCTGCAGCCCTCGCAGGGCGGCAAACAGGAATCGGCAGCACCCCCCCCTACATGCAGCCACTGCTGGGCGGCAAACGCAGGGGTCACAACGGGCGGCAGAAGGTGTAGCTACACCACTGATCATATCTCT
Source organism: Triturus cristatus (assembly GCF_964204655.1). Lineage (NCBI taxonomy): Eukaryota > Metazoa > Chordata > Amphibia > Caudata > Salamandridae > Triturus > Triturus cristatus. The sequence goes on along the minus strand of NC_140591.1, from coordinate 608,305,810 downwards.
GCTACAATGGGATGCTCCGGCTGGTTAGACATTGAAACATTTTAACGTGGGAGTTGTTGCTTCTTTGGGTAGATAACAGCATGTTGGCCTAAGTCCCCTTCAGGGTGTAAAATGAAAAGCAGGCCTATTTTATTTTTTCTATGATGTTTTATGGGACGTTTGTTCCTTATGAATTAGTAGCTTTACACATCCCGATCTTTCTGGCCCCTTTCTTTTAATAACGCAAAATATCATGGAGTGGGTTTGTTTTTTATGTTGTGCTTTAACATGCCTGATTTTATGTATATGTTGATTCTATGGCAGGACCGGAGGCTCCGATTATGCTATTCCTTCTTCGCTTTATTAACATACTTTTTCCACAGCAGCCAAAAAAGAACAATAGAAACAACCGCGTTTCTATCTTTAAACAAGAAAAAAACGATTTGGGAGAGCAACCACGAGCACCAAAACAGTCCGCAAACTACAGCTCCCATCAGTCTCAGTCCCATTTCAACGTAGTCCTTTCTCAGTGTTAGCCTCCAGTAGAAGGTCTGCCACATCCGTTGTCCCTCCTCTTTCTTCGCTGCTCCGCAGCACCAGATAAGTCGTTTGATTTACCTCCCGGGTTTGGGTGTGTTTAACGTGTTCATGTGTAGATTTTGAGACCGTTCTTGCGGTTCTCACGTTCACTTGGGGGTTTTTTCCTTTCAGATCCCCCGGTTCCGCGGGAGCGCTTTCGCTCCTTTCGCGGACTCTCCACTTTGCGGTACACAGTTGCCGCCACCAGGGGGAGCTCGCGCGTCTCGTTGGTCCCGCTTCGCATCTCCGTGATTGTCGGAGCGCGAGGCGAGACCAGCGGTCCGACGAGCCTTGTCCCCAGCGCCGCCACACCAGAACGCCCCGGTGGGGGTCCGTATTACCCGCAATTGTATTCAACGCCCCGGCGGGGGTCTGTATAGCGGCAGTGCCGCGGAAATCGCCTGCAGGCATTGATTCCTTCCGCACTTTTTAAAAGCTTTTTCAGCGCGCTGGGTGGCGGTTGGGCCCCGTCACTCTGTGGGGGCTGCGCGCTTGAGGCGGGTGCGGCCTCTATTGCGGTGGATTTGCACTGCCTAAATCTTTTGCGGTCTGCCAGGCTGCCCACATATAATCGGGGGCTGTTACTGCCCTTCATTGTTGAACCCCCTTGTTACTCCAAGGGGAGGCTTGTCCTGTCACTTTGGGGAGTGCTTGCCACCAGTTTCCTTGTGCGAGGGGGCTGACTAGCCATGAGCCACTCAGAGTTTGTTGAGGAGGAGCAAGTTCAGTACTTGCCCTTGGACGATCAATTTTTTGAGGCGGTGGATGATTCTATTTATAGATGTGTGAATGAGGTGATGGGACCTATGGAGGAGCGCCTCTCTAATCGCATTATTGCGGAGTGCGCAAGATTGGCCTTTTCCCAGGGTTCCCCTTCCACCCCTCCCTTGGGGGAGGGGCCGCCTGTTCCTAAAAAGGGTCGCACGGAGGAGGGTTCCGGGGAGCCGCGGGGGGTGGACAGGGACGCGTTTGACCGTCTCAAGCGTGCGTTTCTGGCGAAGGCGCCCCTGTCGCCCCCGGCGCCATCCCCGGCCCCAACTCCTGCAGCGTCCGTGGTCCCGGATTCCCCCTCCCCGGACGCAGGTTCACCGGTGGATTCGGACGAGGAGGCAGGGTCTTCGCGGTCCTGGCGTCCTACTGGCTCTGTCGCGGAGTTGCCGCAGGATGCCTCGGGCATGCTCAACCCGGATGACATCATTCATCCGCGGTCGGCGGCCTGGGCGCCCGGTGACAAGGTGGCGAAGTTTGTGGCGAGTCGCCTAAGGAAGCCCTTAGAGAAGGAGGCTAGAGGTTGTCTGCGGGCGGAGTGCCCTAGGCCATCGTTGGACGGGAAGGTGGCCCTTACACCGGAATTAGATTCCAAGATGGCAACCTTCCTGGCCAAGTGTATGAAGGATCCCCGTAAGGGCATTGACCGTTCCTGGCGCTCCTGTCAGGATAAGCTCCTTGACGTGATAGGGCCCCTGACAAAGATTTTGGATATGGCCGAGGAGGCCAAGGCAACAGGGTCCTCTATTTCCCCCGACGTTCTTTCGAACTGGGCACAGCGGGCGGTCGTCTTTCTGGGCAACGCCAATTGTGCTCTCTCGACGGAGCGGCGACGTTCTTTCCTGATTAAATTGGACCCCAAGCTAGGCGACTTGGCTTCGTCCGAGGCTGGAGCGGTTGCAGCAGGGGGGCTTTTTGGCGAGCCGTTTGTGAAGGAGTTGGGCAAGTTTGTGGCCACCTTCACGAGTTTGGACAAGGCCCAGTCCAATATTAAGCGGGTCTTTCAATCTCGTTTTTCCGGCGGGGCCGGTCGTGGCAGGGGCCGCGCGACCAGCCGTGGCGGGCAGCAGAACCCTGGTAGGGGACAAGGCTCCGGACGAGGTCAATATAACACCTCCGCCAACTTTAATAACTTCTACCCGACCAGAGGGCAGAAATTCCGGGGGCGTGGAGGTTACAAGAACACCGCCGGAGGATCCGCAGGTGGTGGTAAGTCTCATTTCCCCTTCTCAAGTTCAAATTGGGGGCCGACTGGCGCACTTCTGGGAGGCCTGGGGTGCCCTCACGAGCGATGCTTGGGTTCTGCAGACCATTCGGGGGTTCCACATAGAGTTTTACGATTCACCCCTCCAGGCAAACCTTCCACATCCTATAAGCTTTTCCGTGGCAGATGCCAGTCTTATAGACGAGGAGGTGTCCGCTCTGCTCCGCAAAGGGGCAATCTGTCGGTCGACCTTGCATCCCCAGGGCTTCTTGAGCAATATTTTCCTTGTAGAAAAGACGGATGGGGGGCGCAGACCGGTCATCAATCTGAAGGAGTTCAATGGCTGGCTGGTTTATCGCCATTTCAAGATGGAGGGGATCCACCTCCTTCGGGATGTGCTCCTTCAGGGAGACTGGATGGCGCGCTTGGATTTGAAAGACGCGTATTTGGTTGTTCCGATCCATCCTCCTCACCGCCGTTTCCTGCAGTTTCAGTGGAGGCACCACGTGTACGAGTTTACCGTCCTTCCGTTCGGGCTGTCCTCGGCGCCCTGGTGCTTCACGAAGGTGCTCCATCCGGTGGTGGAGTTTCTGCGGAGCCAAGGGGTGCGAATGATTGTATATCTGGACGACATCCTTCTCATGGCACAATGCCCGCAGCGGTTACTTTCTCATCTGCATCAGGCGGTGTCGCTCTTGCAAAGCTTGGGTTTCATCGTCAACGCACACAAGTCGATCTTGCACCCGACTCAGAATATAGTCTTCCTGGGGTTCGTGGTAGATTCGGTTCACGCGTCTTTGAGTCTTCCCCAGAGGAAGTTGTCCAAGATTCGGCACCTGTTGCGACAGACGATCTCCAAGTCCCACACCTCCCTCCGTCAGATTGCCCGGGTGGTGGGTCTGCTCTCCTCATCCATCCAGGCAATCTTTCCGGGTCCCCTGCACTATCGTGCGCTGCAGCGCCTGAAAGCACATCACCTTCGGAGAGGCGTGTCGTACGACCAGAAGGTGTCTCTGTCAGAGGAGGTCAAGGGCGAAATGTCCTGGTGGCTCGCCCACATGGATGCCTGGAATGGCAGAGCCATTTTTGGAGCCACTCCCGACATGGTGATAGAGTCCGACGCCAGCAGGTCGGGGTGGGGCGCTCGCTGCGGCGACTACTCTACTGGCGGCGCTTGGTCATTAGACGAACAGGAGCTCCAAATCAATTGCCTAGAGCTTCTGGCGGGGTCGTTCGCGATCCAGTGTTGGACCAAAGACAGGGTTCGCTCCTGCGTCCTCTTGAGGATGGACAATATTTCTGCGGTTCGTTACATCAACCGCCTGGGGGGCCCTCGGTCGCAGGCTCTGGCGAATCTAGCGAAAGACTTTTGGGGGTTCTGTCTGGACCATCACGTATCTGTGACGGCGGAGTACCTGCCGGGGCAGGCCAATCAGGTGGCGGACTGGCATTCCCGCAATCTACGGGATGCAAGCCAATGGAAACTGGACGTTCGGGTTTTTCAGTGGTTGGCCACCCTTTGGGGGCCGTTCTCAGTGGATCTGTTTGCGTCCCGTCTGGACCATCAGCTTCCGAGGTTTTTCAGTTGGAGGCCGGACCCTCTGGCGCAGGCCACAGATGCTTTCCTGCAAGATTGGAGTCAGGAGCAGCGTTATGCGTTTCCTCCGTTCTCCATGATTGTGAGATTGGCGGCGCGGGCTCGCCGACAGAAGGCGGAGTTGGTCGTGGTGACACCTTTTTGGAGGTATCAAGTGTGGTTTCCGGTTCTTCTGGAACTTTCTTGGGATTTTCCAATCCCACTCCCCCTGTTTCCTCATCTTCTGCTGAATCCGAACGGGGAGCAACACCACCTGATCACTCAGGGTTCTCTCCTTCTGATGGCATGGCGGCTTTCCGGCGACGCTGGTCGCTCCCAGGCCTTTCGGGATCGGCTGAGCGCCTCTTGTCACAGGCCTGGGCCGCAAGCACCTCCAAACGCTATCGGTCCGCCTGGACGAAGTGGTTTCGTTGGTGTCTTCGACGGAGTTTGGATCCCGTGGTCGCAGGCATTGTTCCCATTCTGAATTTCTTGGCCGAAATGGCTTCTGACGGCCTGGCATATCGTACCATTAACGCAATGCGCTCGGCTATTTCAGCGGCCCATTGTCTTGTTGAGGGTGTGCCGGTGGGTGAGCACCCCTTTGTTTGTCGTCTTTTGAGAGGAATTCGGTTGTCTTTGCCCCCAGAACCTCGCTACTCCGTCTTGTGGGATGTCAATGTGGTAGTGAACTTGTTCTTGTCTTGGCAGTCGAACCAGTACCTCTCCTTGAAGGAGATCTCGGCTAAACTAGCCATGCTACTATGTCTAGTCTCTTGTCGTAGGGTCTCGGATGTGCGTGCGTTGGATGTTTCGGCGCGTGTGTTCTCTCCGGATGGAGTGACTTTTACCATTGGTCGTCGAACGAAGTCGGCTTCCAGGTCAATTTCGTATCCGGCCTTTTTAGAGGTGCCCAAACTTTGTGTCGTAAATTGTTTGAAGGCTTATGAGGATAAAACCTCTGAGTTACGCCCTCCGGGCGAAAGACAACTCCTCATTGCTTTACGAAAACCGCACAAGGCAGTCTCCTCACCCACCATTGCTCGGTGGGTGCGGTGGGTCATGCAGGAGGCGGGGATAGACACAAAGCAGTTTGGGGCTCATTCTGCCAGGGGAGCGATGGCGTCGAAGGCCTTCGCCCTGGGGGCGCGCTTGGAGGATTTAATGCGGGCGGCGGACTGGTCTTCGGATTCGACTTTTAAACGGTTTTATTTTAAACCGGTGGTGGATTTAGCCCATTTGGTGGTAAGTAAGCTTTGAACTAGCATAATCGGAGCCTCCGGTCCTGCCATAGAATCGAAATTTGCCTAGCAGAGTAACGGTAAGTTTCAATTCTATTAAGGACACGGAGGCGAGGATTATCCCTCCCTTGGCACAATCAGTGCGAACCCTCCCGTATGGCAGTAAGTAAGACATTTTTGTTACTCTTCATGAGGTTATCATGTCTGCTGGTTGTCTCGCAATGCTGTGTTGATGTATTGCGCAGTTTCAAGTTCTTACGCCTTGTACTTTGCCTCTAGGGAATGATGGTTCCAAACAAGACCAGTAACGTGGAGGCGTTCGCGCGAAGAAAGAGGAGGGACAACGGATGTGGCAGACCTTCTACTGGAGGCTAACACTGAGAAAGGACTACGTTGAAATGGGACTGAGACTGATGGGAGCTGTAGTTTGCGGACTGTTTTGGTGCTCGTGGTTGCTCTCCCAAATTGTTTTTTTCTTGTTTAAAGATAGAAACGCGGTTGTTTCTATTGTTCTTTTTTGGCTGCTGTGGAAAAAGTATGTTAATAAAGCGAAGAAGGAATAGCATAATCCTCGCCTCCGTGTCCTTAATAGAATTGAAACTTACCGTTACTCTGCTAGGCAAATTTCGATTCATAACTTTTATGGTTGACCTTGTGTAACCGAATAAAGTTCAATTTGATTTGATTTGCTGTTTCACAACACAAGTGCAAAAAGAAATGGCCCTGGTCAATATTTGCTTTAAACTTTCCTTTCCTACTACTTGGCTGGTGAATGCCGGACAGCTGGAGCTCAGGGGTTCTTTGTGTGTCTCCGTTTTTGAAAGATTAATGTACAATTTAGTTTGTTTGGCATAATGAGGGCTTGAATTAGTTGAAAATGGATGATAATACATTTCAAGCTGTTCTGAACAGTGGACCTCAAAATATGTATTGCCCAGCATCCCAAAAATCTGTAAGATGGCCCTGCCACCTCTTCTTTCTCCACCATTTCCCCTCCTAAATATCCCTCCACCACAACCCTGACCACCATCTCCTCGCTCTGCATCAATAAAACATAAATAGTGATATTTTGTTGCATGCATACTCATTTGTTTCATTCCTTTAGAGGGGCAAATGGGAATACGAATATTAATGAGGTCTGGCCCAGGCATTGCTAATTCAAAAGGATGAACTTTTTCCTGCATTTGATCTGTGTGGTATGAATAGTAAAAAGCACAAACATATTTTTTGACATTTTCAGAAAACTGTAACATGTTACACATCTAGCTACATGACTTATCCGTTTGAACTATGAGACATCATCAGCATTTTTTCATGTAATGTTTAAACTTTCCGTACAAACGGGACAGGATTTTTTTTTTATATAGCGTGAATTCGACCCGAAGGTTTCAGAGCGACTTACTTGAGCACCAGTCGCTTTCCAGACCGACGCATTCATTTTGTTAGGTGCAGGGAGATTAAGTGATTTTCCCAGAATCAGAGGATGTTGAGCGTCCCTGCCAAAAATCAAACCCGGTTCCCCAGCTTCCAGATCAACCCTCTAGCGTTAGGCCACATCCTGGCTCAAAGTTAGAAGTTAGACAGAATTGTAGCAATTCTTCTAAAAACTGGACTTCAAGGCCCAGCAAGACTGGGCAGTAAGCTATGAGTTAAGCACTTGCTACAGATACTGGTTGTTGATCTGCAGGTCACCGGTTTAATCACCCACACAGCTATTAAAGACTTTCATCCTTCAGAGGTTGATTAACTGAGTACCATTAAATTGCGTATTAATGACATTTTTCATTGGTAATATTTGGAAAATGCAAACCAGTAGTATAAAACTATCTGGAATAAAGTTATTTACGTTATCATGTTTCATTCACTTATCTGGACTCAATCAATAACTCTTTCACTAGTCATTACACATTAATAGCCAATCGTATAGCTCACAACAAGCACTGGATTGATTGTTAGGTGCTTAAGTAGTATGTGCAGTGAATTGGCAGCAAATAACATTTGTTAATTCGGCTTCTGAGTGAAGAGCGTTATATGAGACTCTACTTTAAACAGTGTAAATGATGCTTTCAGATACTCGATAGACTATAGCTGACATCTTTGCATTGTTTATCTCTCTTCAATGTTCAACACGAAAGAGGAGGGGTAAATATTGCACCTCTTCAAAGCATACATTGGCTTCTTTCTGGTAAAAGGATCATACAGGGTTCTCAATATGAAAAGGTAAGGGCACAAAGGGAGGTAAGGATTTGCTGTTTTTAACATAACAATACCTCTATTAAGGAGGAGACTTTAGTACATTCATAAGGAGTGGTTTAATAACCCTTTGATAACACAATAAGAGCTATAGAAAATAAATCCCTTTGCCTAAAGTGTCGATCTAGACTACCTCTAAGTGTATCACCCAGAATAAAAGGGTGAACACGAGTATCAATTTGTATGGGTATTGGCAACGTATAGTTGATTGTATGATTTTTGCATATATCTTTTTCACATGTCATTCTGTTTGTAATTACGTTTTGTTTATTGACTAGGTGCCATTGTATATGTGTGTCTTTCTCAATTAAATAATATGTGTATGAAGGATAAAAAACTGAAGAGATGGTAATTGAATGTGCTCTAGTCAAAAATAAAATATTTTATATTAATTCCTCCATACCAATCTCCTTTTGTATATGATAGTTTTTAACATAACATTCACATATCTTAAAGATATATATAGGAACAATCTACATATATGTGGAAATAGGTATAGAACATGTCTAGAAACTTAACTTTAGGTATTTTGTCCCTCGATATTGTTGTGTCGATATTCTGACCTGTTGATATTCAGGATTTGATATCCCAAGCCTACACCATTTCATGTGAAGGTGCATTGCTCATGTGCAGGCAATGCTGTTTTCTCTGGCTTACCAATCTCCACATGAAATAGCTTAAATGTATACTACATGCCGAAAAGACTTACTTCTCAACCCAAACACTGTGACCACATAAACCCCGATAACAGGTGCAGCGATTGATAATGCCAGAGGTACAGTAGCATGAGAGCGCCAGGGATACTAGGGTCCCAATTTATTCCATGTATGGCTGTATTTCACCAACAAACATCTTCGCGTTAAGGTCCATGGCAACTTTTCTACACCACTCCAAACAAAGATGGATTGAATAGAACCACCAGCCTGGGGTAGATGAGGCGGCAGGGCAGTTTCAAAACTCATGCAGTATCCCTATCCACACAGGCTAGTCACACAGGCAACTGATTTCTTTCAGAAAAGGAAGATTTTTATTGTCATTGTATTGTCCTAGGTGCATAATAGACTTTCTTTGCACAGTCCTGACTACTGAGCGCCCCCTAACACTGTTAGCTATGTGTACTTTTAGCCCTTCACATGTTCCCTTTGCACAAACAGTCCTGAATTAAAGACAACAATTCTGTGCAGCCACAGCCCGTGCTGGTAAGAGCAGTGGGGCCAAGTGGGGGGGGGAGGGGGTGTTTCGACAGATGATGAAGACGGAAAAATAAATAATTTTCTCTCGTCGTCGTCTGTCGAAATACCACCCCACTGCTCTTCCCTGTACGGCCCACGGCTGATTCTGTGATCGCGTGGTGTGCAGAAGTACCTGCTGATGGCCAGAATTTATGTGGTTATCCGTAGAAGAGATTTCTAGAGCAAAGGTGTCACCCACATATTAACTTTATTAATATTCATATATTTTGTCCTGCTGCTAAAATATGAGTATGTTGTCTCTAGTTTGAAGGACTTAGTAGCTCAGCTGACTCAGTGAGGGAATGAGTAAGAGAAGATATTCCCATAGCACAATAAATCAAGATGGGAGCAACCCTACATTATTTTGACCAACATATAGGTGTAATTACAGTTATGCCCATGACAAACCATAGAGTCCATGAAGTGACTTACATGGATGTAAGGATAAAACTCAGCTTTTCCTGCGTCATTTACAAAGCCTACTGCATTCTGATTATCTGTCATATGACACAAGGCCATTCTTCTGTATTCCCTATGCTGTTATGCACACTCGCCTCTTCGTGCTTTGAGTATGTCTGCATGTGGCAAGTGATGCATAACAAATCACCCATGAAGAAAACTAAAATAAATGCATTGTGTGTGATATTTACCATCCACCAGTGTTTGCCGTTATGTCACGCAGATCTGCAGACGTTTCTGGAAAACTGCGGCTGTCTTTGTATCTTTTGGTTTTTTACTTTTACATTTTGCCTGATAAGGAGATCATTCTGCATATTTTACTCTTCCTGAAATGAACGCTAAAAGAGACTTTCTTCCAATCACTCCATGAACCCACATATATAAGACATACTCCGAAACATTGGGCCACATTACGATGGCACATCGCCGCGGGCAGGTGACCGGTCAACAATGTGTTGGCGGTCCCGGCCACCCTAATACGATATGACCGCCATGCAAGCGGTCGTAAAATGCATTTATCTACTGCCGCTTCTGCTGAGGCCTGGAAAAGTGCCTCAGCACAAGCCGCAGCAGAAAAAGGCATTTTATAAACATCCATGTACCGTGTGCCATGCACCATGTGGTGCCTGGAACATGGTGCATGCATGTGTGGGGGGGCACCACTTGTGCGCCACTGGTCACTTAGCAGTGATCAATGGGGGCCCTGCTTGGGGCTCCCAAGTCCATTTCCGTCTGCCTTTTCGTGGCGGTAGGGACAGTCATGAAAAGTCATTCGGAGAGGGACATTTTGATCCTGAAGGCGGTGCCTGAGCAGTCACCGCTTCCATTCAGGATCATGATTCCGATAGCCGCTCCGATGGGATCAGTAGATCCTGTCGGAGGCGGTGGTCCCTCCCCCAAGATTCAAGGGTCCGACTGCTTGCATCGGAATGTGTTGGTTGGCCCAAAGGGCTGTCTGTCGGTGGGACTGCCACCGATGGCTTATCGGTGGCAGTCCCACCGGCATTCTGATGATGCCCCTATTTATTTTTCCTTACAAAATTAACAAATCACCTTTATGTTTTCAAATTTCTCGGTCAATCCATAGCACTAGCCTCTTGTATATAGACTGCCCTGTATAAAAGAAAAAATATATATTTCCAGACATTTAATACCCATAAGCACAAAATATACAGAAGATCTGTATGGTTTGAATTTCCTTAAACCTAGAAATATTTCAGTAGTAGACAATCTTGTAAGTAGAATGCGGACACAATTCTTGGCTTCGTCACAAAACATGGCAAATGTCCCGTCCACCATATTGCAGGTACATTATTATTCGGTGGACAAGATATATTCCACGTTTGTCAATCACATCTGCCAAAATCCAAATAAAGCTCAAAATTTCACTCATTATTGCAGGATTATAGACAATATCAGATTTATAAGAAGGGTTAGCAGGCCCCCGAAACTTCCTTAGGAACATCGAGGACTCCTGTGTATACAAGTTAGTCGGTAGCATCCAACAGAGAAGGGGGAAATTAAATTTAGAGGACTTAAAAGTGAATTCTTAACCAAAAAAGCAAATCGGAATGCAAAATACAGAATATAGAAAGTTATTTGCATGATAGTATTCGAACATACCTTCTTTTTCAATTTCTTAGCATCTCCGTGACTTCTGGCACCAAATAGTAAACACTTTTCTATGTATATATATTTTCAACCCAACTCTTAATTCACAGTCCGATTTCAAATATGGATTGACACACCACCACACAACAGTTATTTAGTTTAGTTATCTCCCAGCTGTATGCCAACCAGGTTTCAGCCTACATGATTAAAACTATGACTGTAACGATTCACTTAAGACGGGTGAACCTTTTGTTTGCAATCTTTCTCATCCCTGCAAGCACCAACCTACTTTGCAAAGTATAGTCGGCTAACTAAACCGAGGTTCTCTCTCCTGAATTCTTATATTCACACTTGGAGAAATATGCCCTAAGCTCTGTGGAATCCCAGATATGTGTCCCAAGACACCTGAGCGCCAGTCTCAGTGGAGTCTCAGGATTCTTGTTCCCCGAAACAGCAGCTCCTTTGTCTTTGGAGATGTTTTTTGAGGGTGGGGGCCCCGAGGTTCAGCAAACTGTGTGCATTGCGCAGTATCTCACGGGGGCTTCTTGAATCAATAGCATCTCCTCAGGTATGACTCCTTCCTATATTCAAAAAATGCTTTCCAAATTCAGAAATTCACGTTTGGCGCTAATGCATTTAACTGCCTTTCGAGTAAACTTGCAAATCGTGCCGTTGAAAATTTCTATGAGCAAATAGAAATGTGTATTTAAAAAAATGCACATGAAAAAAGGCAAGAAAACCCACAAATGAAAGACGTTAATGGATATATTTCCACACTGCATATGCATTTGGCAATTGTTTTTTGATGTATTACACAATTTGACACAATATGTATTTTAAAAAAACGCGGGAATAAAGCTGCGCTTGTTAGTGGCTCATTCATCATGCAAGCATCGGTGTCTCAATCCAGCGTGCGGCTCTGAGCGGCACCTTGAAGGCAATCCCCTATTAAATGTTGAATAAAAACCAATTTGAACTCTTAACTAACCCTACACACAAAGATTGTCCTTTCAGACTCATCAACTGCCTGGGGAAATGTAGGCTGGAAATCCAGGCTTGATCTAGGTGTCGCCACAGGCAAGCATGGAGCGTGCTATGGAAATTTCCAGATGCGTATTAGGCGCTGTTGTTTGCCATAGTGTCTGGCTAATCCTCCTTCATTTATCGGGGTCATTTTGGCTGCACTGTCAACAGTATGAAATGATCAGGTCACCTTTGCTTGGAAAATTATGTAAACGTCTTCAAATGGGCAGGATTATATTAGGCGTATTAAAGGTCCTTTAAGATTTCATGCATACAAATTTCTGAATAAAGAGAGCATGTACTCTTTGGGGAATGCATGGCCGTGCAGTGTTTTGTCGCTTTGTTGTTGGTTTTGGCCCTCATTTACATTTTACTTTATTTTTGTATTTACTGACCCTTTATGCAAGTTAAATGACTTACTGTGCATTGGAAGTGAGTTTTGTGCAATCGTGCCATTGATTTCTCTCAGTACTGAGTGCATTAATATTGATTTTGCGAACAGAACGAAAAAGGAATGAATAGGGTAATGGGGTCAGCCAAAAGAGGGCATTTAATACACAACAGGTTTAAGGGTTACAGTGCAGATGGGTGCTACTTTTAACTTGCAAAGATTTACAGGGTGTTCAATTCCTTCCATTTGCAAAGCTTGCACATTTTCCCATTTCGATAATGCAAAGTTTGTCTCGGCATAGTGCGATAACATTCTCTGCATTTAGCAATATATTTTTCTCTTTCAACAAAGCTTGCCGAATTGAAAAATGCGTCTGCAAGTTTACCTTTTGTAGAGTATTTCTTTGTCTGATGGCATTGCTGAGAGGAAGCAATCTGTTGCTATGACTTACTCCTGTAGTACTCCTGGCTTACTCTTGAATTCTGTGAGCAAGGCAGGAGCAAGCTAGGAACAGTCTACCTTAAGTCTGAAATTCATGAGTAAGACAGGAATACCACATATGTAAGTCATACCTACTCATCCTAAATCTATTTTGAATTGATTCATGGAGCTCAATTCACACAGGGCCTGATTAATAAAAGGTTGGCTATGAGTAGGTATGGCATATTCTTGCAGTACTCCTGGCTTACATCAGAATTTCACTAATAAACCAGAAGTACTCCTGGGTTACTCCTGGAATTCAGACCCAGTAATTCACCCCATTCCCTGGTCCCCACTTGACACGTCCTATGCCATTAGAACTCAAAGCCTCACATTATCCCTGATGCCCACTCCACCCTACATAGGCTGACCTGCACCCATTTACCCCTGTCGAAGAACAGGTGGTAGATCAAAGCAGATATGTTCACAGAAGGGAGGCTCTAAATATCGATTTGGATCACGCAATTCCCAGTTGACATGTTATTCCCCATTCCGAGGACCAGTACTCAGAACAACAGGATTTATGTGTGGGTATACCATCTGAAAGAGCTCTTTCGGGTGAGACGGTAGCCTGGAACATAAATCCAGACGACTTATAAATGAGGGCTTAATGTTTTATTTAATTTAAAGCAAACACAAAGAGATGATGGACGGAGTGATGAAACTTTTCAAACACTCACCCCCAGTCACAGATCTGGGTTGAATCCATCATCATTCTTTATCTAACTTTGCCACCCCAGTTCAGACACAGCTATTTTCAAATCAGTCTTGACCCTGTGCCTCATGGGAACAGTCCAGCCCGAACTGCCAAGCCACGTCTTCCCTGGACCGGAAACAAGCATCCTGGGACCGGTTTCGAGGTAACAGCCCTCATCAGCCAGGCTAACAAAAAACGATGGATTTAGGCCCAGATCTCTGTACTGGGGTGAATGTATGACATTGTTCTGCATTCTGTCCATCAATTGTTGTTTTTGCATCTGTCAACCTGAGTGGGACGGGTATGCCCAGATGTGGGTTCCGTGCTCTCCATGCCACTGGAGTCAAGCTATCCTGGCTGAAGAGGGGTGAAACCCCAAATCCGGTCCTAGGATGCTTGTTTCCAGTCCAGGGAGGACCTGGCCTGGCAGTTCAGGCTGGCCTATTCCCATTGGGCACAGGGTCAAGACTGATTAGCATTTGGCTGGGTTCAAACTGGAATGGCATGGTGAGCAAAAAAACTATGGATTTAGGCACCAATCTCTGTACTGGGGTGAATGTATGACATTGTTCTCCATTCTGTCCATCAACTGTTGTTTTTGCATTATTTAATTTAAACCCATTCATTTTCTCTGCACCTTTTTGTTGACACCTTGATTTGGCTTCCTCTGAGCGCCTACCCGATGACCCACGTCTGCTGCATGGTCTGCTTTTATAACCATAATGAGAAAAAATATTTTAGCATTCAAAAGAGATTGCAAAATATTTTATTATTGAAGAGAAATCCTAGTGCTTACCTACTGCGAATCTTACTTTGCAGGAACAAACTCAAATTAGACAATAACGTCAGGAGATGATATAGAAAACCTGAATGTTACCTCAGTTTATGGTACCACCATGTCGAGCTTCAAGCTTGAAGAGAGGATTAACAAGGTATTTGCATACAACTCACTTTTTCCCCCTTTAAGTGCTGTCACTGACCATGTCATGGGTGATGTAATATGTGAGATATGTGAGGTCATAAGCAGTGCATTTCAGGGGCGTAAGTTGTAGTTAGCTCAGGTAACTATAACTGCTGAATTTCACTAGTTTTGTATGAGTGAAATCTGGACCTAACTATAAAGTCGCTGTAAACTTTGTTTTTTCACTGAATATATATATATATATCTATATATATATATCTATATATATATATATATATATATATATATATATATATATATATATATATATATATATAGATAGATATATATATATATATATATATTTGCTGGGAATATCCTCGTGCGAGCGCGCCCAGATAGGATCATGGACACAAAATATTCTGTTGCCGATATATGGTGCTTTATTTTTTTAAGGAAAAGTGCAGTCTCAGACGCGTTTTGTACACGGACTGTGTCCTTGATCACTTGGCGACATATTGAAAACCGGGAAATTTAAACAACATAGCACTTCCGGTTCACGTGATCGGCAGAAACATAAACATGAAAGAAATACTCCACATTATGTTATTTGCTTAGAGGAAACCTCTCTGTAAGTACAGCAAATGGCTACAAATTAAATGCGAAAAATAAATGCACATTACTATTAATAATTGATTTGTAAAACAAAACAATTTGGAAATCCAGAAAATAGAATCTAAACATTTCCGTTTTGTATCGAACGCACAAATGCACATATGTCAGAACATTCTGTTTTGTACCTGCGCCCATCACTATTGCATCTAAATGAAATGTGCAAATATGCTAATGTAAACTTCTACAGGTCGAAAATTCACTTCTTATGCCTGAGCAACTTCATACGACATTTTTGTAATGTGCAAATATGCTACTGTAAACTAATCCAGGAGGTAGTAATGAATATTTGATCTATAATTGACATGTGCAAATATATATATATGTATATAGTGTAGCTCCAATCCACCAGTAGTCGCGGTTAGCACTCAGGAACGGGTGCCGGTCAATTAGCGTGTCGGTGGTACCACGAAGGTGTAGAAAGCTCAAACCCCACTCGTAGACCAAGTGAAAAGACCGCACTCCGTTGAGGGTGAATAACTCGGTACTTTCTTTACCAAGATAAACGAACAGGACGCGTTTCGGCTTCACGCCTTTTTCCAACTGACAACATCGATGGCGGTTCCGCCATATTTTTACATTATGTTAGATTAAATGCTTCTGGTGCAACATTTACAATCAAAATCAAAAACGGACTGTCAACGCAATTTACATCCGCCATCTTTAAATGGTAAAGAATCCACATTACATTCATTGCTACCACATTAATTCATGTGAGGATATGCATATATTAAATACTGTGGAATGTGAATCTCATTAAGATTTTCTAGCGTATCACGCTGTGCATGAGCAAAAATTCTCATTTATTGAATGAGTTTAAACAGTTATGCATCGAATATTTATATATATCACTCAGTGATTGTGAGTGTTTTCTAAAGATATATTTGTGTTAAAAATATATAAAAGGAAATTAAATGAATTGAAATAAAAGTTTTATAGAACCCGTGTATGCCGAGGTGTCTGAGCGCTAGAGCTGTCATAACCTGAGCAGAGGAAGCAAACAGTGGTTAAAAGTTAGGCGTGAACAGCCATGTTTTGAGTGACTTTCTGAACAGTTGTCTGTTGGGTTGGCTTCTCAGATTGAAAGGCAGAGTGTTCCAAAATTTAGGGGACAGATGAAGGAAGCTTTTGCCCCCCATTTTACGATACCACAAAAGTTAAATTAGTATACTTTGTGTACTACTGATGAGTGATTTATTTTTTTAACATTGTTTACGTGAGTCACTGTGTGTATCTGTGTGTGAGTGGGTGTCTGAGTGACTGTACAGGTGTGTGAGTAGGTATGTGAGTGGCCATATGGATGTATAAGAGGGTATCTGAGTAGCTGTGTTACTGAGTTAGTGGCTGTGTGAGTGGCTGTATTTGTGCATAAGCAGTGCATTGAGGGGGCGTAAGTTATAGTTAGCTCAGGTAATAATAACAGCTCAATTTCACTGGTTTTGTATGAGTAAAAGCTTAGCCTAACTATAACGTCCCTGTAACCTTTGTTTTTTCAGTGAATCTCTAAGATTAGCTGAGCTAACTATAACTTACACCCCGATGCCCTGCTTATGACCTCACATATTACATCACTCATACTATGGTCAGCAACATCACTGCTGACATCACTTGTGACATCACTGATGACATCTCATGTGAAAGCACTGATGACATCATCCAATGAACCACACACACACACACACTTATTCCCCCATACAACATGTCATACACCCACTCCCACACAACCACTGACATAACCATTCAGAGACCCATGCAAACCAATGGAAAATAACATGGGTAAGCAGTGATTTGGACCCCCTCCCTTTTTCTTGGCCACTGTTTGATGAATCACTCCAAAGATTTCCAGGAAAGAGATGAGGCGGATAAACCTTTATTTTGGAATGTTTCATGAAGAGTCGTCAAGCGACACCAAAGTTATCAGCAAAACAAAAAATCTTTCTGTGTATATAGTTACCTAACATATAACTACACAGATAGGCATGCACCCTAAGGTTGCTTAAAGTGACCATTCATTCTCCACATGGCAAACATTAACATTTTTTGCCAAACTGGTAGTCTTGTTTGCAGAAATTTTGTGTTTACCACAAATGCCTTTTCACCTGCTATGTGTCAAATACAACATTAAAGACATACTGTTGGGGCCTCCCACACACATACTGCCCTCCCTGGGCTGATTTCGGCCCCGGGAGCCCCATCGTCTGGCCATAATATATAGGAGTAGTGGGTTGCAGTCCCCTGCCCGGGCTGATTTTGGCCCTGAGGACCTTATCCACGGGGGATGTATGTCATTACATCACATAATAATACCACGCGTGCCA
Source organism: Triturus cristatus (assembly GCF_964204655.1). NCBI lineage: Eukaryota > Metazoa > Chordata > Amphibia > Caudata > Salamandridae > Triturus > Triturus cristatus. Next base: position 608,288,426 of record NC_140591.1, on the reverse strand, counting down.
TTACAACGCGGGTATTACTACGCGATGTCAATGACAACGCATGCCATTACATCGCAAACTATCACCACGACTATGCCTTTACCACGCATGGCATTACAACGCAAAGGCATGCGTGGTAAAGCTATACTCGTGGTGAAAGTTTGCAAGGTTAGTGACTACCCTACCCCTACACAACCCTCCCCCGCCCCATCCTCTCCCTACAATAACACTACACTACCCTGCACGACCCCACAACACTACACTAAAACACTACACTACAACACTACCACAAACCCTAATTCCCTACACTACTCAAACACTGCAACACTACCCTAAACCCTAAAACACTACACTACACAAACTCAACAACAGTACCCTAAACCCTAAAACACTACAACACTACCCTAAACCCTAAAACACTACACTACACAAACACTACTACACTACCCTAAAACACTACACTACCCTAAACCCTAAAACACTACACAAACACTACAACACTACCCTAAACCCTAAAACAGTGCACTACACAAACACTACAACACTACCCTAAACCCTAAAACACTACACTACACAAACACTACAACACTACCCTAAACCCTAAAACACTACACTACTCAAACACTACTACACTATCCTAAACCCTAAAACACTACACTACACAAACACTACTACACTACCCTAAACCCTAAAACACTACACTACACAAACTCTACAATACCCTAAACCCTAAATGACTACACTACACAAACACTACTACACTTCCCTAAACCATAAAACACTACACTACCGTAACTCCTAAAATACTACACTATTCAAACACTACAACACTATCCTAAACCCTAAAACACTACACTACATAAACACTACACTACCTTAAACCCTAATACACTACACTAAACAAACACTACAAAACTACACTACACTACAAGACAACACACTAAAACGTTATAGAAAAAACCCACACAACACAATCATTACAACACTACTTTTACACTACCCTAAACCCTACAAAAGTAACCCCACCCCAAGTGCAAACCCCCTTACCTCTCCTCTCCAGCATCGCCGTCTCTGCTCCTGGTTCCTGCTTCCTCCTTCCTGCTTGGTGCACGTCGTTGTGAGGAAACAACCTCAGATTCCTCACAATGACTTGGATAGCCGCCGCCGCCATTACACATTACATCGCATGCGCTGTAAAAGCACATGCGATGTAATGGTATGCGTGGTTTTTACCACGAGTTGTAACATTGCCTTCATTGTAACGCATGCAATGTGATGGCAACTAGGCCTGGGCAAAAATTCCATTCCGCTCGCGGAAATTGCGATGATTTGACATTTCCGCAATCCGCATCTTACCGGAATTTTTTTTCTTGCTCGCGCTGTAAAAAAATACATTCTCACGTGCGCGTGATCGCCCTACCTGAATCCCTGCGTTCGCCGACAAGTTTTCCCGATCCGGTCGTGTTCTCCACGAGATGTTGGATTGTTGGTAGCCATTTGCGCTGTCTCGCGACGGCTCGTGCCCGCAGTAACGTCATTCGTCGCGCGATCACGTCTTTCTTCTCACGATCATGCACCGTGAGACAAGTGAAAACAAGATGGCCGCGCCCGTGAGCAACCGCATGAGTAAGATGGCGAGCCGCGATCATGCAGAAAATACCGCAAACAGGCGGGAAAAAAACTTCTGCGTCTTCGCGATATTTCCGTGTGTTTGCGGAGATTTTTAACATTTTCGCGATAGTTTGCGAAAGTGAATATTGCAAATTCCGCCCACCCCTAATGGCAACGCGTGGTAAAAACCGTGTTGTAATGGCTGTTCCCCATCCCCGGGGCCCTGCCCATTTTGTGGGGAGGGGGCCACGTGTCCCTCTTCCTGGGTGGATATTGGCCCCGGGAACCCCATCCCCCAGGGCCAGCACATTTTTTAGGGGTGGGGTTTAGCCCCTGGAATCCCATCCAGGGGGCCTGGCCTTATTAAAATGTGGAAGGGGCACACTTGGCCCTCCACCTGGGCTGATTTTGGCACCAGGGACACCATCCCTGGGGCCCAGTCAAAGTTTATAAGGGGGAAGGGGTACGCACCCCCCTCCCAAGTCAATTTCTAAAATGGGAGGGGGCCACATGCCCACCTACCAGGGCCAATTTCAGCCCCAAGGACCCCATCCGCCAGGGCCTGGCCTCTTAAGAGTGAGTACCATGGTGCCCACCCAAGGCACCCTCCATATCCTTGGTGGGGGCTGTGGGGGAGCCCCTGTAGCCCCAGTTGCCCCAGCCAGCTCCCCACATCCAGCGGGAGCCAGCATTGCTCCGACTCGCAGGGAGCAACTAAAAATGCTGCTTACTGCTGGTGGGAGCAATATTCAGATCTGTTTCCCTGCCCACAACACTCTAGGCAGGGAAACAGATCTGAAATCCGCTCCCAGCTGGCAGGAGCATGTTTAAATCAACTTCCAGCTGGGAACAGACGTTCTGTCTGCTATCACTTGGTGGGAGCTTTGAAATTGCTCCCCATATTGATATAAGCAGTTCCACCCCTGGGACCTGGCTCACCCGGGGGACTTAAAAAACAAGCATGGGAGACCACACTTGTTTTTTTTTAAGTGTTCCACAAATCCCCCAAGAATTTGCTGAAAAATAATAAAAATACATTTTTGGCCCCAGGCGTGGTCCTTGTGGGACCCTACCACCAGGCCTTGGGGTCAGTGTATTCCTACCCTGCTCCCTTGTGTTTAAAAAAAAAAATATTGGAACTCGGGAGGAGTCCCGAGATGGCTACTACCACTTCCTGTTTGAAGTGATGGGAGCCACTCAGATCTCACCATGAGATGTGTCGGATCCACGGACCCTCCGCATCCCTAGATACACATAAATCTTTTTTTTAATTACTTAAAAACTACTCAACAGATTTATACCAAATTACGAAAAGCACTCTTTCTGGACCAAGATCTAGATTTCTGCCAGATTGATGTAATTACATTTAATGGTTTGGGCTGTAGTTGTGTCTAAAATCCCTATAGGAAATTGCATGGAGAAAAAGTGTTTTAGGACCCACGTTTTTCTCGGTCCCCGCTTAACAAATCACCTGAAACTTTCTAGACAGCAGCTGAATTGACAGGCACACTAGTTTTAAAAATGTTGTGAAGATTGGTAAATGGCACCGAAGTTATTAGCATAACAAATAATGTTTTTCCAATGAAAACTAGATCCTAACTATAACTACCTACTGGATATAGCCAGTAGGTAATATATATATATATTACCTACTGGCGGTTGCCAGTAGGTAGTTATAGTTAGGACCGAGTTTCCATAGGAAATCTCAAAATTCTATTTTGAATAACTTTGGCGCCGGTCGACGAATCCTTGCGAAATTTTCACAACTAATGGGGCGCTCCGCTCAGCTACTACCCTGAAAGTTTCGGGGTGATTCGTCAAGCGGGGGCCGAGAAAAAAGGGGGGTCCCAAAACGCGTTTTCCCCATGCATTTTTCCATAGGGACTTTAGTCGCAGCTACAGCCCGAACGGCTGAATAGAATTATGTGAAATTTGGCAGATAGGTAGCCATAAGGTCCATGAAGTGCCTTTTGCAGGTTTGGTGTAAATCTGTTCAGTATTTCCTGAAAAATTAGCATTTAAATCAATATATATATCTGTACGCGCGCAGCGTGCGCGCACTGAGCAAGTCCTGTGCGCGCACCCTGCCGTGCGCGAGGGGACTTCTGATTGGTTGTTAGATGTCAGTAAACATTCGAATCGGTGGAAATCAGAAAGCGGTGGCCGCCATTTTGTCTCTCGCATAAAGAGGGGGTGATAAACAAAGGGGGAGAACGTGAAAAGGGGGCAGAGTGGGGAGATATTGACCCACTAGGCATTGTAAGGGGGTCACAGTAGGACCTTGTAGGGCAAAAAAAAAGATTTATATTTTGAAAAAAAATATCGCCGAGAGCGTGCACCCGAAAAAATTTTTAAAACAAAAAAATAATAAAAATTTGCAATTAAGTGAAAAGATAAAAGGTGGCTCTAAAAAGAGCCCTTGTGTTTATTGTGTGTTTTTTGGTACCTACAAGTAAGTACCGATGCACAGTCTAAAGTTCAAGAGGAAGACTCTGTTGCCTTCATCAGTGAAGTGTACACCATCTCCTCTATAAATGTCTTGCATGTTGTAACGCAAGTTGTTGTGGTATATAGAACCCATACCATAGTCTCTGAGGAAAGCAGAAATAGATTTGTTGACGTGCTTCCTTGCTTTGTCAATCTGCGGACAAAATTGGTTGGACCAGTTCCACTTTTGCCTTTGGCATATGTTAGAATATACAAAGGCAGTTTGTGGAAAAAGCGACATCAATTGCACAAAGGTGTCCTTAATAAGCATTTCCAGACCTACCCCAGTTAAAGTGCCTAGGTCATTTCCACCACAGTGCACAATAATAAGGTTAGGCTGTGGGAGATGTAGAAAGGTTTTCACCAAAGGCATTAATTGGTGCCACTTTAACCCTCTCTGACCAATCCATTTAATGTCTACATTTGGCAAAGCAAGGTCTCTCACCATACCTCTTTTTTCTGCAAATTTTTCACTCCAGAAGACATAGCTGTGACCTACAATCCACACTGTGAACATCTTCCAAGGAGATCTGGATGCACTCAGGAGGTGTCTTTCAGTAGAAAGGCAATATAAAATGAAAGACAGTTGAAAAATGGAGGCACACATAGTTTTTTTAATAAAAAGAACTCATTGGCTGTTTCAAACCATTCTACACTAAAAACTAGGCTGTATGTTTAAATTTTAAAAAGCATGTTTTGTATTGGTTCAGAAAAATGTGTAACCAAAGAACATTACTATGGATTTGCTGTTAGGTTTGAAAAGTCAAGCACTCTTGCTCTTTGGATATGAAACATTGTCTGCTGAACTTCTGACCTCTCTCCTCACAGCAGTGTTCCATGACCTGTTGCTATGGTAGCAGGCAGGAGACAAGTTGGGGGAAGGGTACATTTGGAAAGGGATTGAAGTTTTCAACCAATAGAAATGTGTGATTTCATTTGAAAAAAAGTGGGAAGCACTGAGATTTGAAATTAACATGTATATGTGTGAAAAAAGAGAGGGAAACATTGCCATTTACTGGTTCTGGAGAGAGGAGAGAGGTGTAGAGCTCTGATATTCTGACTCTGATAGTCTGCTGTTTGAGTGGCACATTTATTTCTCAACTAACTATTTTAAAAGGTGAGTTATGAGTTTGAGAGGGGATGTATGTGGTGATTTTTGAGAAAAAAAATAAAATTGTGAATCTTCTTCAAAAGTTATGTTTTACATTTTGAGGTTTGCGAGATATTTAACTGTTTTGAACTTGTAAGATATTATGGAGTATGTTTTCACAATAAGTTTATGTGTACTGGTAAGAATGAGGAATACTGTTTTGTGCCTACCATCAAACCATGAGTCTGTGTGCAGAGAAGAATTGTTGATTTAATTTGCGTTGCTGTTGAAAAGTAAGAGTTGCAGTTGAAAGGAAAGGACAGCTTGTTTTTAATTGTGATGGTTCGGATTTAGCAGAAATCACTTTGAAAGAAGAGAGGAAAATGGCAGCACATTTGAAATAGCATTAGTTCTGTAAGAATTGGTGACCCAGGAAAGGGGCAGCCTGTGTTTTGTGCCTACCAACACAGCATGAGTCTGTGTGCATATAGGAATTGTTGTCTGAGATTTAATTTGTGAAGTTGTTGTTCTGTAAGGATTGCAGACCCAGGAAAGGGGCAGCCTGTGTTTTGTGCCTACCAACACAGCATGAGTCTGTGTGAATATAGGAATTATGGCCAGAGATGTATTTTGTGTTGCAGTTGTTTTGTAAAACATGCATTTGCAGGAAAGGGACAGCTTGTTTTCTTCAAATGTGGTGGTTAGCAGTCAGCAGAAATCACTTAATCGCAAATGAGAGGCAAAAGCTAAAACATTTGAAAACCAACAGGGTAGATTTTCCTTTCAAAATATCAAAGGCACAGGTAGTTGCCATATGTTCAAAACTGAAAATAACCCTTAGCACACATGCACTGTTACATACATCCCAGCAGTCTTCATGCAGTTTTGGAAGTCTCTTTGCTCATCTGTCTTGCACCAGACAATACACAGACTCCAGAAACACACTCTTGGCACACACGCAGCAGCTTCTCCCACACTCCCATGTGTAGTACTCAGGTCTGTGTGGTGTTTCAGATAGCACTGTGTAACGCAAACACATTCAACGTCAACAAGGCTCATTTCTTTTGCTCTAGTGTAGTCACTCACCCAGAATGTACATGCTCATGGTCTCAAGGAGCTGTTAGGACATGTGCTCTTTTCTGCCTCTGTGATCTACAAGGAAAATGTGTCAGGCTGTAACACTAATTATCACTTGATCTACCATAGTAGTAAATGTGCTTTGAAATTGCAAATCAAATTCGGTTTTCTGCTTAGAAGCACACTATGAGGCTGTGTGCATATATGAATTGTGGCCAGAGATGTAATTTGTGTTGCAGTTGTTCTGTAAAACATGCACTTGCAGGAAAGGGACAGCTTGTTTTCTTCAAATGTGGTGGTTAGCACTCAGCAGAAATCACTTAATCGCAAATGAGAGGCAAAAGCTAAAACATTTGAAACCAACAGGGTAGATTTCTCTTTCTAAATAGCAAAGGCACAGGTAGTTGCCATATGTACAAAACTGAAACTAACCTTTCGCACACATGCACTGTTACATACATCCCAGCAGTCTTCATGCAGTTTTGAAGTCTCTTTGCTCATCTTTCTTGCACCAGACAATGCACAGTCTCCAGAAACATACTCTTGGCACACACGCAGCACCTTCTCCAACACTCTCATGTGTAGTACTCAGCTCTGTGTGATGTTTCAGATAGCATTGTGTAATGCAAACACATTCAACGTCACCAAGGCCTCATTTTTATTGATCTAGTCTAATCACTCACCCTGTAACACATGGTCATGGTCTCAAGGAGCTGTTAGGACATGTGCTGTTTTCTGCCTCTGTAAATGATAAGGAAAATGTGTCAGGCTGTAACAGTAATTTGGTACTATTCAGGAACACTGTTTTGTTCCAAAAAACATAGCATGAGTCTGTGTGTATACAGGAATTGTGGGTAGAGATTTAATTTGTGAAGTTGTTGTTCTGAAAGAAATGCAGTCCCAGGAAAGGGGCAGCCTGTGTTATGTGCCTAAAATGACGATATAAGTCTGTGTGCACACAGGAATTGTGGGCAGAGATTTAATTTATGAAGTTGTTGTTCTGAAAGAAATGCAGTCCCAGGAAAGGGGCAGCCTGTGTTATGTTCCTAAAATGACGGCATGAGTCTGTGTGCGCACAGGAATTGTGGGCAGAGATTTAATTTGTGAAGTTGTTGTTCAGTAAGAATTGCAGTCCCAGGAAAGGGGCAGCCTGTGTTATGTTCCTAAAATGATGGCATGAGTCTGTGTGCGCACAGGAATTGTGGGCAGAGATTTAATTTGTGAAGTTGTTGTTCAGTAAGAATTGCAGTCCCAGGAAAGGGGCAGCCTGTTGTCTTTACACAAATTATCCCTTAGCACACATGCACTGTTACATACATCCCTGCAGTCTTCATGCAGTTCTGGAAGTCTCCTTGCTCATCTCTTTTGCACCAGAGAATACACAGTCTCAAGAAACACACTTTTGACACACACGCAGCAGCTTCTCCAACACTCCCATGTGTAGTACTCAGTTCTGTGTGATGTTTCAGATAGCAGTGTGTAACGCAAACACATAAAAACATCATCAAGGCCTCATTTTCTTTGCTCTAGTCTAATCACTCACCCAGGTTGCAGATGCTCATGGTATGAAGTAGCTGATAGGACACGTGCTCTTTTCTGCCTCTGTGATCTACAAGGAAAATGTGTCAGGCTGTAACAGTAATTATCACTTGATCTACCACAGTAGTAAATGTGCTTTGAATTTGCAAATCAAATTCTGTTTTCTGCTTAGAAGCACACCATGAGGCTGTGTGCGCACAGGAATTGTGGCAAGAGATATAATTTGTGTTGCAGTTGTTCTGTAAAACATGCACTTGCAGGAAAGGGGCAGCTTGTTTTTTTTCAACTGTGGTGGTTAGCACTGTGCACAAATTAGTAAATCACAAATGAGAGGCAAATGGTAAAACATTTGAAATTAATGAAAAGCTTAAAAAATATTTTAATGAATTATAATTACAAAAAAGATTTTTTTTTAAGTTTCTTGCAGGTATTGCTGAGCAACAGTGAAAAAATAAAAAAATGCCTTTAAGGACAAGAAAGAGGAAAGAAAATCAACAACAAATATATCTGGACAAAACTGGGGAAAAAAAATAGGAGGAGAAGCTGGTGATGGCAAAAAGAAAAAGTCCACTGGTAAGCAGAGTAGAGAATTCTTAAAAAAGATCTTCAAAAAACAAAAAAATGGCAAAAATAAATGTAAAACAAACAGTGTTTTATGTACAAAGCAACAACAGAGTCAACAGCAAAAAACAAAAGCTAATGTACAATCAGAAGTATGTAAAACTGATTTAACACGAAAAATAGATTTTAAAAACATTCGTCGAAAAATGTTTCAGAGAAGAGTGATGTTAAATTTGCTAAAGGATGTGAAAAAATATAAGAAAAAATCAAAATTTATTAAGAATTTTTTTTTTATAGAAAAAATTGTAAGTAAGGCTTTGGAAATAAAAAGAAAACTTTTTATTCTAATTTTGAATAGGATGCGTAGATTAGATAAATTAGTCAATGCAATGAAGTCACAAAGCAAAAGGAAAAGAGAAGTGAAAAAAAGTAACTTTTGTAAAGTGTTCTTGGGAGAATGGAAACACAGTTCAAGTACTGAACCATTTTTTAATGAAGAGAGTTATCTTCAAAGTAATAGTTTGTTGCATGCACTTGACACCAATGGTAGAGCATATGAAGTTAAGGATGGTTGTGTGATGGAAAAAGAGAAAATGGTCCCAAGAAATGAGGAAGAAGTAATGGCTGCTGAGGCTATGGGGAGACGTCCAAAAGCCCCAGTGTACACTTGGAACTGTAGTAGTATTTGTACTGTGCATCAGGAATCTATTGATAAATTACGTGACTTTCTAAGAGAATATAGTAAAAAGAGTGTAAAACAGAAGATGAAGGTGCTTCAAACACTAGATCCAAGCAGAGTGAGAGAGAATACTGGTTTGCAAGGACATTCTCTGGCTTGTCTATCTAGAAAAGTGTGTAAAAGTGTTTTTCATCATTTTAGGATGCTGGCTGTTCATCATACTGAAATGAGAAAGTTTGTGAGAACATTGTATTTTGCTAAAAGTCCAGCAGTAAAGTTGAATGAGTTGAATAATGCTCTGTTCCGTGGATCTGTATCAGATGTAGTGAAGGTTACTGATGAGATTCAGTTTTGTTACTTTGGTCCAGAACAAGAAAGTGCAGAAAAGGACACAGTTAATGAGGAAAATGAGGAACAGAATGTAGAACTCATTATTACTAAAAATTTTGAGGAAGAAATGACAAAATTTACTATCATCTCTAATGAAAGACCAAATATTACTTGTATTTGTTGGCGCAGAAGCCATTATAAAATTCAAACAAGGAATGTTGATCTGTATACAAAAAGTGAAAATGAGGATAATTATAAGTGGAAGGATTTTGCAACATATATATTTCTGGAAAATTGTTTTGAATTGGGTGAAGATCAGCGTATTTGTAAATACTGTTATAACAAGTTAGAAGAAAATAGAATGCCGACCAGAGCTGTACATAATAATTTAGAATTGGATGCTATTCCTGCCGAACTTTCTGATTTAAATACATATGAGTCTATACTCATACAATGTGTTCATCCGTTCCAGACTATAGTACGTATGGAGCCCAAAACTGGTAAATTACCTCCTTCAGATTTACTGAGAGGTTTAAAAGGAAGAGTGGTGTATTTGCCCTTGGATTTGAAAAAAAATATGGAAACTATTGATGCAGATACTTTGGAAACTGAACCATTAGTTATTCTGGTTAATGGTGTACCTACAAAGAATAAGAAGATTTGGCAGGAGCTGGTAGATGTACGGAAAGTACAAAGAGCAAATTTATATTTGAAAAGGAATAATAAATGGTATGAATCAATTTATATAGATGAAGAAGAAGAAGATTTACAAGAAGACACAGAAACACCAACTGGACAAATTGAAAAAGTGGACAAGTCAAAGGAAGAAGAAATTTATGAACATTTTAGCATACATCCTCTTCATTCAAAAGAAGTTATGGGAGACACTATTGATCTGTTTCAGATGAAGAAAGCAAAAGGAACTCCCGTGAGTGTATGGGAGAAGAGCTTGGAAGCTCGATGTTTTCCTCAACTGTTTCCTACAGGAAAAGGTGGATGATACGATGAACGCCCAGAACAGATTCCAGCTTCTGAGTATCGGACTACAAGACTATATGCTGAAGATTCAAGATTTTGTCAAAGTATTCCTTATTTGTTTCATCTTTTATTTGAAAGCGACTTGTCTGCATTATCTCATGCAGTAAATCACATTTTAAAAAGTGGAGTACATCTACATAATGTGTCTGCTAAGGATTTTATGGACAAAGTGCAGCACCGAGATGATCATTTGGAAACACAACTGATCAATCTGATGGCTTGTCAGCGTGGGACAAATGAATATTGGTACCGACACCATGGTGAATTAAAATGCATGATACGGAATTTAGGAACTCAACATGGTTCCTAACCCTAAGCTGTGCCGAATACGCTTGGGATGATTTACTGGATTTTCTTCGAGAGGCAAATTCAAACATTAAAAACATTGAATACAAGACAGCAGGAGAACTGTGCTCATTGGATCCGGTTAATGTTTGCAGATATTTCAATCATAGATCTGAGGCTATGATGTCCTTCATCTGCAATAAAAAAATCCACCTCTTAGAGAAGTAGTGGATTTCTTTTGGAGAAAAGAGTACCAGGCAAGAGGTGCTCCTCATATTCATATGCTGTTGTGGATCAAGGATGCCCCAAAATTTGGAACAGATGCTGATGAAGCAGTGTTATCTTTCATTGAAGAATATGCAACATGTGCTATACCTAATAGCACAGAAGAGAAAAAGTTAAAAGAACAAGTTTTACGTTTCCAAAGTCATCGGTGTGGAAAATACTGTCGACGGAAGTACAAGACCAAAGATAAATTCTACACAAAATGTCGATTTGGATTTCCTAGACCTGTTCTTTCAAAAGGAAGAGTCAACAGTTTTATGTCAGCTGTGCGACATACTATAACCAGAAAATCTCCCAAAAATACATACAACCTAAGAAGAAAAGAAGAGTCAAAATTTATAAATGACTTCAACCCAGTCATTTTATCCATGGGGAATGCTAACATGGATATTCAGTATGTGGCAGACAATTCTATTGCTGTTGCTCGGTATGTCACATCTTACATCACTAAATCTGAGAAAACAGAATTGAAGGAAATGTGGGAAGAGATTTCTCACGAGAAGACTGTCAGTAAGAAGCTGTACAGTTTCAGTTTAAAGATGTTATCGCATCGAGAAATTGGATCCTACGAATGCTCAGATAGGTTATCATCTGCAAGTCTTTACTCGAAATCCAGAAGAATAATTTGGGTAAGCTTAGGCCTTGCAGGAATGAGAAATCGGGTACTGAAATCTGTTGGAGAAATTGAATATTTGGCCGAGAATGACCCAGAAAGTACAGATATTTTGAAAACAAACATGTTGGACACATATTACCCAAAAAGAAGTCATCATCTTGAGAACATGTGTCTCTATGAAGTGCTGCAGAACTACATTTTTTCACGGAAAGCCACAGAAGACATCAACAATGGAAAATATAAAGTCATTGGTGAGGAAGGATGTTTGGTGAAGCAAACAAAAGGAAGTTTGATAAATCACAGGAAGCTGAGTTGCGACACTACTGACAAAAAGGAATTTTACTACTTGGCACTTTTGCAGCTGTTTAAACCATGGCGTTCAGAGGACAAACTACTTGGAGAATTCCAGAGTTATGAAGATTCCTTCAATGCTAGCAAAGACAGCATTGAATGCAGTACTTTCACAACTTATGTCCAAATGTTAAATGAAGAAAATGAACAGGAAGCAAAAATTGCAGCTGAAGTAGCTAGAGACAGTTCTCAAGACAGCCAAAGTTCAGGAACACTTAGTCAAGATCCCCTAGGACAACCAATCGTAGAAAATGAAGCTGCAGTAGCCATGACTGAAGTAGAAACCGCTATGAATCAAGCACAAGAAGATTCAATCGACTTACTAAATCTGGAACAACAACTGAATGAAGAACAAAAACAAATTTATGAAGAAGTCACCAAAAAAATTGATCATGGATTACTACATGAAAAAAAACAGTGGTCATGCACATCATTTGAACCAATCAGGATGTATGTGAGTGGACAAGCTGGAACTGGTAAAAGTTTCTTAATAAAAGTCATCAGAAGCTACCTACAGCAAAAAACAGCTTCAAATTTGTCTTGTGTGGTAACTGCTCCACCTGGGTTAGCAGCCTATAACATAAAAGAATTACCTTACATCGCTTGCTAATGTTACCAGTGGAGCATGAGAACAAAATAGAATACCACAAGCTAACTGGAGAAGCATGCTTCGAAGTTTCAAGAGTGTTGAAGAAGATGCAAGTTCTCATTATTGATGAGGTGAGCATGGTTTCAAACTTAATGCTTGCCTTTGTGCATTTAAGAATGCAACAAATTCTTAAGAGAGACTATGACGTGTTATTTGGAGGTAAACACGTCATAGTTTTTGGAGATCTTTTACAGCTCACTCCAGTTAAAGGACAACCAGTGTTTAATACTGTGACACATGAAGACACGAAGAAGTCTTTAGGAAGCATTGGTAATGCGAATATTTGGTCGTTCTTTGAGTACAAAGAACTCACTACCAATATGAGACAAGCAAACGACGAAGATTATGCAAGTATTCTGAAAGATATCAGAATTGGACTACTCACAGAAGTTGGCAAAAAAGCATTACAGAGTAGGATGCTACATAATTTATTTCCAAATGAAGAAATAGTTGCAGAGAAAATATACAAGAACATTGCTGAAAAAAATACTGTAATCTGCTTAATGCCAACACTACGTGAGTGCTCAATATTCAATGAGGAACTTTTGAAATTGGAAAAGGAAGGGATTAAGAAAATGGAAGCAGAGGACAAAATTCAGCATGAAAGAATTACTTTTACATTAACAGGCAAACTGAAAAATAAATTGGATTCACTAGAGAAGAACATTTCCAAAACAGCTGGATTAGAAAAAAATCTATATGTTTGCATGAATTGTCGAGTGATTTTAAGGAGAAATTTGGATGTAGAAAAAGGTTTAGTGAATGGAGCTATGGGAAGAGTTGTGGGTTTTATTAATTATCAGAAAAAAGAAGGAATTGAATGTTTAAAAATAAAATTTGATCAGATAGAAGAAGTTAAAGACATTTGTCGTTGTTCAGTTCATTTCATGCTTGTGAAAGACTTATATGTACGTATGAAGCAGTTTCCATTTTCTCTAGCATATGCTGTAACTATTCACAAGTCTCAAGGATTGACTGTAGATAGTGCTTTTGTAAACATTGGTTCCACTGTGTTCAAAGAAGGTATGGCATATGTTGCTTTGTCATGAGTGAAAACATTATCTGGTTTATTTATGATAGACTTTGATGACTCAAAAGTTAGTGCTGATACAAACTGTGTAAAGGAGTATAATAGATTAAGAAGAACCTATGCTCCTCATTTAGGTCAGTATCCTGTGATTGAAAAACATGTTGTTTCTCGGAAAAGGAGATTTGAAAATATCTGTAGTGTGGATGAACAGAACAAAAAAAAAAGGACAGTGATGTGATAGCAAGGAAAAAGAAAAAGGACAGTGTTGAAGAGGTTGTTGGTTGCCATTTTGAAAATAGCTCTGGTGTCAACTGCTATGCAAATGTGGTGCTGAATGTTGTATTTTATCATGAAAAGTTGCTAGAACAGATAATAGTAAATCATGGAAAAAGATTGTGTTCTCTGCTGAGTCTCCTTTATGAGAAGCTGAGTAATGATAAAACTGAAATAGAAAGTGCTACTGATGTTAGAAATCTTTTAGATGTATGTTGTGGTTCTACACAGTTTAAAGAAAATGTCCAGCAAGATGCACAGGAATTCTTAATATATATTTTGAGTGTACTTGAAGATGAAGGAGTAGAAGTAGAAAACTTATTTGGTGTCTCTTACAAATGGGAACATTGCTGTGAAAACTGTATGAACACATGTAGTAGTAATGTTGATTCAGAAAGGTTCATATTTTTACCATTACCACAAAGTAAATCAGTGACTTTTAGTAAATTAGTTAAAGATGCCAATCACAACATGGAATGTTCTGAATGTAAATCTGACATATTTTCCACGTTATTTTTACAGAAATATGGTCAGTATGTAATTTTAATGATGCAACGTTGTAGAGCTGATGGTTCAAAATTGGATACTTTAATAAAGAAGTTTACAGGACAACAATTATCAATTTCTGGAAAAACTTTTGTTACAGTTGCAATAATTTTTCATGAAGGACCTACTGTAACTTCTCGACATTACACAGTTTATCTTAAATGTGAAAAAGGCTGGACACTGTGTAATGATTCCCAATTGATTTTCAAGCAACGTTTGCCTTATGATTTACCCAATTCTTACTTAATTTTTCTGAAACCTAAATTTTGAAAACTAAAAACTGCATCTGAAGAAAGCATTTTTTGTAATTTTAAAGGATTATAATTGAAGATATCACTTAAAAAGGATTTTGAAATTACTATTTGGCCTAAAGGAAAAGTAATAAAAACAATTGTGGACTCCTTTGACAGAAATTATTTTGGCATGTGTGCTTTTGCGACAAGGTTTAAAGACGGTTTATCTAGAACATTTTTATTCATCTAGAAAAGTACTTGTAATATATATGTAATATTTCTAACAAGGTATATTTTAGTGAGGATAGTTTTTGGGCTTTTTTTAAACAATCTTTCAGATTGTTTTTTTTTTGCCCACTGTTAAATGATGAATACAATTGTTTTCACTATTTTAAGTGAAAATTAAAAAATTCTGAAAACAGCAAAAAAAGGGCAAAAAATTGCTTTGTAAAATATGTAAAAACATGTAATGCTTTTTGTAATGTATGATTGAATATTAATACTTTTTTTCTTTTTTTGCAGAACTAGAAAGAAAAAATAAAAAAAGAAATTCTGTTCCCTTACAAAATACTAAAAAGTATTTTTTTCAAAACAATTTATTTTTAAAAAAAATAAGTGAAAAATATTTGTATTTCTCAATCCTCCCTTTTCATGCTTCCATTTCTTCACCTCTTTTTGTACATTAAATTATTATTTTTTTTTTTACATTTTTTAAAAAAACATCCTTGGGTGCGCGCAGGGTGCGCGCACCCAAAAAAAAAATAAAAAAAAAAATCCCCCAAACATTTTTGGGGGTTTACTTTGTAAGTGGCTCTTAAAAGAGCCCTTGAGTTAATGGAGGGAAACAGGAAGAGAAAAACGAAAAAAAAGAAAAAACATCTATGGCCTACTGCACTCATGCGCATCAAATTTTCTCTGAATGAGATCAAGACTGGTCTCACACACAGAAATAAGTCGACCGCAATCAGTGCAGCGTGTGGACAACCTCGCAAAACAAGGTGGTCCAAAAAGAGGTGTGGAAGAAGGCAAAGGCACCACTGCTTGGGAGACATAACCTTTTCAATATATATATATATATATATATATATATATATATATATATATATATATTCACTGAAAAAACCATAGGTTTCACACATGTTATAGTTAGCTGGACATTTTACTGATAAAAAACCAATGAAATTCCCCCGTTATAGTTACTGCAGGCAACTATAACTCACGGGACCGCAATCTTCTGCTGATGCTAATACTGTATTTAGACACTTATTTGCCCATGTCTTCTTCCATTAAATTTTAGCTTTACATATATTACAAATATTTTTTTTTCATAAAGACACATATGTCATCAGCAGAAGATTGCGGTCGCGTGAGTTATAGTTGCCTGCAGTAACTATAACGGGGGAATTTCATTGGTTTTTTATCAGTAAAATGTCCAGCTAACTATAACATGTGTGAAACCTATGGTTTTTTCAGTGAATTTGCAAGGTTTTTTAAATGCTAAGTTACTTTACGCCATTCGTGGCGTGCGCGCCCAGTTAACGCAGTTCGTTCCGTGCGCGCACGGTGTGCTTCGCGCACCGTGCACGCACAGTGAGAGCGCGGTGCGCTTCGCGCACCGCACGCCCACTTTACGCAGTTAGTGCCGTGCACGCACAGTGGTCACGCGGTGCGCTGCGCGCACCGCGTGCCCACGTTAAGCGGGATGGGCCATGTACGCACGATGCGCTTCGCGCACCGTGCGCACATGGGGGACATATTTTGCGCATCTTTGTGAAATGTATTCTTCGGGCACCATTTGCACACGGGGTGGGGAGAATGTGGATAGTTTTTTTTTTTTTTATAATTTTTTACGTAATCGGCGATTTTCCGAGAAAAAATTTTTTTTTTTTTTTGGGCTTGGGGGTGGTTTGGGGACCCCTGTATCAATGCTGGGTGGTTAGGATCTCATGAAACTGCCTCTTTACATATATTTGGGGTACGTTTTTGCTGCCCAACTCAGGAAGCGAGAGAGAAAATGGCGGCCGCCGCTTCCTGGTTTCGACCGACTCGAATGTTTACTAAGATCTAAGAGCCAATCAGAATCGCGCTCGCGCACGCCACCGTACGCGTACGGTAAGCTTACGGTAAGCGCACGGTAAGCGCACCGTAAGCTGCCACAGATATATATATTGATTTAAAGGCTATTTTCTCAGAATCTACTGAACAGATTTACACCAAACCTACAAAAGGCACTTCCTTGACCTGGGGACTACCTCTCTGCCAAATTTCATTAAATTCTGTTCAGCCGTTCGGGCTGTAGCCCTGTCTAAAGGTCCTATGGAAAAATGCATGGGAAAAACGCGTTTTGGGACCCCCCTTTTATCTCATCCCCCGCTTGACGAATCCCCCCGAGACTTTCAGGGTAGGAGCGGAGCGTAGCGCCCCACCTATTTTGAAATATTCGCGAGGATTCGTCGACCGGCGCCAAAGTTATTCAAAATAGAATGTTGCGGATTTCCTATGGAAACGTGGTCCTAACTATAACTACCTACTGGCGACCGCCAGTAGGTAATATATATGTATATATATATATATATTCACTGAAAAAAACATAGGTTTCACACATGTTATAGTTAGCTGGACATTTCTCTCATACAAAACCAATGAAATTCCCCCGTTATAGTTAGTTCAGCTAACTATAACTCGCGCGCCCGCAATGCACTGCTGATGATGTCACATATTACATCACTCATGACATGGTCAGTGACAACACTCATGACATCACTGATGACATCTCAAATGACATCACTCATGACATCACAGAACAGAAAAGCTCCTTCCGGATCTGCTGGGACCCTTGAGAGGTGGCGCACACGCCAGCGGAGCACGCCGGCAAAATTAATGTCCACACCAAACGAGAAAGTTCTTCGTGCGCTCTCAGTAATAAACAGGTGAAACAACGATATCAAAATCCAAGAGTTTAATTCACACTACGCGTTTCGGCGACAAGCCTTGATCACGTGTGAACAAGTGTTACCCAACAGTCCTAATAAAGCATTGAAATTGCGATGTTATCACGTTAGAAAGAGCCAGGGCAGCGGCCATCTTAGAGTGGTACAAACATTATTGGTACACAGGAAAACATTGTATAATCAAATTAAATTAAAAATTAAATTGATAAATCAATGCTGCAATGTGACGTGTCTACACAGGTCCGAATAAAGCATTGAAAATACGCTGTCATCACACCAGAAAGAGTTGGAGCCAAGGCAGCGGCCATCTTAGAATGGTAAAAACAGTATTGGTACATAGTAAAACATTGCATACTCAAAATCGATGTTCAAAGTTGAAAGAATTAATACATGATGCAATGTGAAATGTCTCCACAAGTGCGGAACATCCCTATGGCTGTACTGCTGGACCGAAGAAATAGTAGGGTAATACTAATATTAACGGAAACGGTGGTTGCCATGGCAATGGTGACCCCAACAAATGACACGAAAAATGCGTGAGCTAAAGACAGGGGTCAGGTGAATGGCAGTCTACGGGCAAGTGCCCAGGCAACTACCTAGTAATGTTATGACTAGCGCTAAATAACGGGGACAGAAACATTATACTGCAATAGTAGTAGCTCTAAAGACATAAAATGTGTACGTGATGACTATAACCACAGGACTTATCTTAGCCAATGAGCGTGCCCATATGTTCTATCAAGGAACCGTCAGTGGAAAGGTTTGAGGTGATGAGCAAGTGAAGAGTGAAAACGTGGAGTGAAAGGGTAGGATGCCCGTGCCGGTGAGTCAAAGTGAAGGGCTCCTTCCTTCTCTCCTGTAAATAATACAAAAAATGAACATGTCAGTGCAACGAATAACATAGCTCATAGGGTTAACACAATACAGAAATATTAAGTAGCATGGCATACACATCGAAAAGGAGACTATTAAAAGACAAACCAGCTAGATTAGGTTGTACATGGGTGAGCATAAAAACACATGGTATGCTGGACGGGTAAGGGAGCAAAGACATAAAATATAAGCTTGCTATGATAATAATTGTATGGTTCCTCATTATTTCAGGTGGATTGACATTTCCTCATCCATGTTCAATCCCCCTGGGCTCTTTGTTTGAAAATCAATAATATATCTAGATTCACGTTGTCTGAGGTGAAGAGTTCTATCACCACCTCTGGGATTCCTAGGTATATGTTCCAAAATGCAGTAACTCATGTCGTTAATGTTGGAACCATGTTTGGAGAAAAAGTGACGAGCAACCGGGTATTTGGGGTCATTATTAGTAATGGCCCTTAGATGCTCCATTACTCTCTTTTTGCCAGGACATGTGGTACTCCCTATGTACCAGAGTCCGCACGTGCACTCAATGGCATAAATCACGAAACAGGTACTACATGTGAGAAATTGCGTGATTTTCTTGGATACCCCACCATATGTCAGATTGTCTTTAAATGTGCTGTTTCTGCAAGCTTTACAATGGCCACATGGAAAAAATCCCATGAGGCCATGGCCAGTATTGGTGGTGCGGTCAGTGATATCATTTCTGACTACTATGTCCCTGATGTTCTTATTCCTCCTGTAGGTGATACTGGGCCTGTCAGGAACCAGATTGCCAACCACCCCATCTGATTTAAGAATGTCCCAATGTTTAGCGAAAATGCGTTGGATTTTATGTGCATCAGAATTGTATGTGAGGATCACCCGGACCACATCTGAGGTATCATCAGTGGTACTTTCTACTCTGTCTTTCAGGGTGTCTACCCTATCAATCCCTTCCGCGCGTTCTTTCGCTTTTCTGAGAACCCAATTGGGATAGCCTCTAGCTTGGAACCGGCTGACAATGTTATCCCTCTCTGTACTGTATGCATCGGGATTGTTGCAATTTCTCTTTGCCCTCAGCAGCTCCCCGTAGGGTATACTCCATTTGAGAGTATCGGGGTGGCTGCTGAGGGCATGCAAGATGCTATTACCCGCTGTAGCTTTCCGAAAAAGAGTAGTGCATATTTTGTTCTCCACTACCTCCAGTCCTACATCAAGAAAGTCCGTTTTGCTGTCATTGATACTCCCAGACAGAACAATGTTGTAACTATTGGTATTCAGTTTCGAGATAAATTCCTCAGCTTCACCTCTGGTGCCATTCCAGACGATGAACAAGTCATCAATGTAGCGACGCCACATGACAACTTTACTGAAATCGGTTTCCAGGGTCCTGCTGGCTGTTATCTCTTGCTCCCAGAAGCCCATGAATAGATTGGCGAAACTGGGAGCAAAGCAGGAACCCATGGCAGTACCGTTAACCTGCCTGTAGAGGGCGCCATTGAAAGAGAAAATGTTGTTTTTGAGACAAAAATCGATCATTTCCATAATCATACGGCTGTGTTCCCTGTATCTGATCGGTCTTTGCCTCAAAAAGTACTCGCAGGCTTCCATCCCCTGTTGGTGATTGATTATTGTGTACAGGGACTGGACATCCAGCACGACAAAGAGGTAGGTGGGCTCCCAGGTCAATTCCTCAATTTTGCCAAGAAAGTCTTTTGTATCCCTCAAATAACTGGGAAGGGATATGACATATTCCCTCAGGAAATGGTCCACATACTTAGAGATGTGTTCACTGACACTCCCTATGGAAGAGACAATGGGGCGACCAGGAGGTCTGACTTTATCTTTGTGGAGTTTCGGTAGTAAGTACAATATGGGAAGTTTTGGATGGTCCCTTTTTAAATAGCAAAATTCTTCCCATACTAAGAGGCCCTTGTCCTTCCAATCAGTAAGTTTGTCCCAGATCTCAGTGATGCTCAAGTTATAGATGTCCCAGGATATGGTTATGTAGAAGTTGGTGTCTTGCAGTTGTCTTAATGCTTCACTAATGTAGTAGTCTCTGTCTAGGATAACCACATTGCCCCCCTTGTCAGCTGGGCGTATGACTAGAGTGGTGTCACTGGCTAGAGTTTTGAGTGCCTGTCTTTGAGTGTAAGATAAGTTGTTCGTGCGGCTACCTGAGTATTTTTTACTGAATCTGAGATCAACCAGAGATTTGGCAATGCAGTCCTGGAATGTGTCAATGTTGTCGTGGGGAAGAGGGGGCACAAAAGTAGATTTGATTTTGAAATTAGTGCATGCTGCTGCCCCTTGGGTGAGATCCATATCCCCTAAGATTTGAGTGGTGCGGATCTCACCATCATTAGATGTTTCATCATGCGCTAAATCAGCTAAAACCAAAAGATTATCAATATCATTGATCGTAAGATTACCCATGGCGTCATTGTTCGTATTACCACTACCAGGTATATGTTCTTGTCCTTTCAGTTTAAACCACTTTTTAAGTTTGAGTTTCCTCGTATATTTAAATAAGTCAATGCGTGTTTCAGTGTAGTTAAAGGGAGAGGACGGACAGAAAGAAAGGCCCAAACATAGGGTTCTCTTTTCTGTGTCGGATAATGGTCTTTTGGATAGATTAACAACCGTTAAATTTACCATGTTCGTATCCATTAGTAGTTTCTGTTGGAGCGTGTTTTTCTGCTTCCCATGGCTCCCCTTCCTTTGTCTGCGTTCCCAGCGTTGTTGTAATCTCTTTTTTCTGTGGCGGCGCTTCCCCTGCCACGTCCTCTTCCTCGTCCCCGGGTTCTCGGTTGTTGGTTGTCCCGTGTTGTTTGTCGGTCCCTCTGCAGGACCCGAAACTCCTCTAAAAAATTGACCTGTCTGATGTGACAGTCCTCGCCAGATGTGTTGCCTTCAGATACATCTGATTCGACATCACTTACAGTGGGGGTGTCAGATACCGGGATGTTATTAGCAGTGGGAATGGTTTGTCTGAGGGTGTCCTGTGTGGTATACAAATGGTCATATTTTCTACTGAACGTTAGGATCCTTCCCTTTTCATAATCCGAGTAATCTCTATTCATCTTCCTTTGCTTTCTAGCTTTAATCTCTTCCTCATATTTGGTAAGACGTTCCTTCATGGAGTCTAGGATTTTCTTTAAAGTATCATTGTCCACCATCTGTTGCAAGTCTGCAGTAAGGGTTTTGATCTGTTTTAGAAGCTCATCCCTGTCCTGCCAAGCATACTTGATCAATATGCCCATCATGCCTTTGGAGCTTGCAGCTGAGTGTTCCGACCATTCCTCCAGCATTTTGGGGTTGGGGGCTTCGTATGTGGGAGTGATAAAAATTCTTAGTCCTCTTGGCGCCATATTCTGATCTACATAATTCTGTAGAGAAATCGCCTCCCACCATTTAGACACCTCATTTCTTTTAAGTTTCTCCAGTTTTTTGATGGTATCTTCTACTGGTTGTATTGAAGCGTCCCCTCTCAGGGTGTTGTCCCCTTTGTTGTGCACCCCTGTTTTCCTGCTGAATAGGGTCGTTGCTGCCGCTCGTCGTTCCGCCTCTTCTTCCATGTTGCAATGCTATTTGGACAAGCTAACGTTATTTTCGCCCTGTTATACCCCCCCATAGAGTGGGGAGTTCCTCTTGCTGGCTGCTCGAAATGAAGTTGGTCTCCGGATAGGTAATAGGAGCCAACTGTGTTTGTCAAGTAGTTGTGTATAAATTGGGACGAATCAACCAATATACAGTCTTGCTCACACTACCGGATCACACTACGTGTACGTACGTTGTGGTCCTTGTGTCACTTCCCTACCGGAGTGTGGATCAAATGCGGGTACACCATCGTTGGAAACCGCCCACCCGTGCTGGTTGTCGCTGCCCCGAGAGGCGAAATGCTGCCCGCACCCTCCGATGCGAGAAAATAACCCCCCCTAGGGACGAACAAGCGCAGCAGGCAGGCTTACCTTCGTATAGGTGTTACAGCAAATACCCGGTTACATCCACAGAGTTACTATCTCTCTCTCCAGTAGTCGCCGCACAGCCGGTCCAAGGTTGCAGTCCTCACGTAAAATCCACAGAACAGAAAAGCTCCTTCCGGATCTGCTGGGACCCTTGAGAGGTGGCGCACACGCCAGCGGAGCACGCCGGCAAAATTAATGTCCACACCAAACGAGAAAGTTCTTCGTGCGCTCTCAGTAATAAACAGGTGAAACAACGATATCAAAATCCAAGAGTTTAATTCACACTACGCGTTTCGGCGACAAGCCTTGATCACGTGTGAACAAGTGTTACCCAACAGTCCTAATAAAGCATTGAAATTGCGATGTCATCACGTTAGAAAGAGCCAGGGCAGCGGCCATCTTAGAGTGGTACAAACATTATTGGTACACAGGAAAACATTGTATAATCAAATTAAATTAAAAATTAAATTGATAAATCAATGCTGCAATGTGACGTGTCTACACAGGTCCGAATAAAGCATTGAAAATACGCTGTCATCACACCATTGGTTTTGTATGAGAGAAATGTCCAGCTAACTATAACATGTGTGAAACCTATGTTTTTTTCAGTGAATATATATAAATACATATATATATATATATATATATATATATATATATATATATATATATATATATATATATATATATATATATATATATATTGAAAAGGTTATGTCTCCCAAGCTCTCTCTTCCCAGATGGTCTCTGTGTATGTCCAAGGTGATGCAGCAACCATCTTGGAATGATTTTACTGAAAGCCTGGGAAAAACCAATACTAGATGGGTGAAGTTTGTGTGTGTGTGTTGGGGCAGAAAAGTTCTCTGCATAGTAAAAGACATGTACCCGTGCCCTGTATGTCCAACTGTACGGTTGTCTGGATCCCTAATGCTGTTTTATTGTCATAGGTAGACATAGATCATGCATGTGTATCATGACATAGACCTGTCTCATGGATTTCAGGCGCGGTGGTAGCAGTATACCTGTAGTGATCAGTAGAAGTGAACAGGTCCTTTTTACCCTGTGTGACTGGAGTGAGACTTACAGGCTCACTCACCTTTTAAAGGGTCAGCTGATGTGTGCTTAACTCACCCTTGACGTATGTGGTGTACTGCGTAGCACCTGAGTAATGACTGCGCTGGATGTATGTGTGCCTGGGAAGGGTACAATACAAGGATACAGCAGTACTGTGCAGTATGTGTGTGGTTAGTGCATCTACTGAGTGTATGTATGCATGTGAGGAACATATTACACGAGAGATGTGCTGTGCAGAAAATGTGCAATGGAAGCTTGTACTGTGCTGGGTGCATGTGTGCTTGCGTGAAGTGCAATACATGAAGGGTTAAGTATTGTGCAGAGCCAACATGGTGAGTTTGTGTGCTGGCAGTGTGTGCATGTGCAAATAGTACACCCTGATACAATACAGAAAAGCTACACAACTGGACAGTGCATGCAGACTGAATGTGTGTGCTGTATGTATGTGTAGCTCTGATGGCACAATGCATGGAGTTGACAATAATGGAGAATAAATGGGCTGGGAATGTACACGGAGTGCAAGTGTGCCTGTAGTGGTACTTTATATGGAGGACCCTGGGGTCTATTTTGGAAAGCCCAGGCCTACCTGTTGAAGGCATGATGAGCACAGGAATTCTCCAGACAGATTTGAGTATTGCTGAATCCCTGAGAGTTGGGTGGGATGCACACTGGTGGAAGGGAGGAAGAGACTCCCCCTTTACACCCTGTGATTCAGTGATAGATCACATGGAAGTGCGCTGGACACATCTTAAGAAGGAGATGGGGCTGATAAGGTGATCTTAAAGAGTAGGGTTGGGAGACCAAGATTAACCTTTTGATGCACACATCACCATGGTTGACATCCAGGTGTGAATTCTTATCTGTCCTGTGAATGATGCTGTGGGTCTGTCAACTTCAAAGTCATTCCTGCTGGGATAGGCAGCCTTACAAGAGAAAAGAAGAAAAGGACAAGTGTACGCTTCGAAAGAAGCAATACCCAAACATAAAACGTCAAAGACTCAGACCTTAAACTATATTTGGTGTCTAGAAAATGACTACGAGAAAGTGTAGGTTGAGACCCTAAAATGTATCATCTGTCAAACATACAGATGGGCTGTGTGAGAAGGGGAAGCTCTGAAAGACTTCTGCCTGTGACTGGGACTGCGGGCAAAGCTCTGCTAATCTCCCTGATGGGTGAGAGGGAATCACCCAGGGAAATCAAGATCACCTGCCCTTGAGCCTGGAGCACCAGCACCTGCCTGCCTGCCACAGTGGGCCCTGTGTGGAAGGGAAAGAATTGGAGGGAGTGAACTCCAGTGAGAAGACTACTTGTGCAAGGTGTGAGGGAATGTCTGTGCACCGTTCAGGTCATTACCCATTTGCAGAAAGAATCCAGTGATACCCGTATGTCAGGACCTGCGCCATGTTGCAAGGCCTATGAAGGAAGTGCCAGGCCCACATCTCCTCGTTTCAGTGACCCCATATGCCAGAAAAGGCCACTGTTGATGTATGTGCTGTCAGATCATTAAGACTTCTTACTGTCTTAATGGGTAACCCCATATGCGAGAAAGGACTACCATGCTGAGAGGGAGTGTAACAGAGAAACTCCACTTCAGCAGGGAGTACAGTGGCAACCCTGCATGCCTGAAGAGTCTGCCAGTATCCGTATTGCCTGAAGTTCGTGTTGATTACCCAGAAGGAAGACTGCACTTGTGACTGGTGGGTAAAGCAAGCACACCAAGGCCTGCACCTGACTAATTCCCTGAGGACCATAAAGTATGCCAACTGAGACATTGCACCCTTGCTAGGCTATAGTGGTGAGCCGGAGGAACAAATCTCTATCCCGTGAGAGAAAGAGTAACTTACCTCATCTTTGCGGAGTGGGAGCGGCTCTAATCGCTAGGACAAGCAAGCAGCACAGCTCAAGGGAGAGAGCCCTCTCCTGCCGGGTACTGCTCCATGTGCTGCGGGCAGCCCAACTGCACTGAACAGGAATAGGACTTGTGAGTGCCTGTGGAGAGGGTGCTCGCTGTATGGCTGAACGCTTCCATACTGCCTGAGTGGGTAGGACTAGAATATGAAGAGGGTAGACAGGGATTTGCCTGGCAACCACTAGAGCCCCAACCTCAAGGAGATTGTGTACACATGAATGTCTTTATCCTTTTGAATGTGTACAGTTAGAAAAAAAATACTTCTTTTTCTTATAAAAATAAGCAGTGCACTGGAAGTTGATTTGTTGTTCGTACTGTGTTCACTTTGAGTTATGAATCGTGTTCACTTACCTGTATCTACACTCCCCCCCCAAGGAAGCATTTGACTGCTCATACACAGCTACCACTGAGAGTCAAGTGCAGAAGGGGTACTTGGCCCAGTTGCTCAAGATCCATAATAGGTCGGGCTCAGGAAATCAGGAGTAAAAGGCCTCAACCACCACAGTTGGGCCTAGTAACCCCTGTGTGGCCTATCACTCTCTGAAAAACGTTCTGACAGTGTGCATGTGAAGTGTTCATCTTGAATTTGTTTTCTCATGCTTTAAGAAAAATCTTTCCAAGATGGCTGCTATACATGCACATGCATTGTGTCATGTCCCAGCGTAGATAGAGTGTGTGTGTCTGCGTTAGCTTCTGTCTATGAAAACTACGTTTCCCATAAGCCTGTGGGCCTCATCACATGCCTTGTGAACAGGAAGCATACATATGCACCGCCCACAGGCTGCCCAGTGCTTGTCAATCAAGTACTTCTGGTAGCCTAATCTGCTTGCATTGCCATCGCTACGGACTTCTCTGTCCTGTATTTCATCGAGACGGAAACATGCCCGAGGATGAACCCGCACGCTTTGTGCCTAAATGCTGCATCCCTTTGAGAGACATCTTAATCTGAAACGCGCTGTAACACGTCTTGGAGCAGTTGCTCGGCTGCCCCCCAGGTGCGTGGACTCACGCGCACTGCGTTCTGAACTTGCAGAGGTGCATCTGTGAGCCGTTGCTCAAGCTCACCTCTGGTGAATGGATTCGCCTTGCCCGCTTTGCTTTGTATAGTATAGTTTACGAGCAGACGCTCGTCGGAGAGCCGCTTGAAAGGCTCGGATTCCGTTTAGTTTTCTTTCTGTTTCCTTTCCCGTACTCATCTAGAAGACGCTTGCGGAAAACCTGCATGCGCTACGGAGCTGTTTGAAAGGCTCGTCTTTTGTGCTGGCAACTATCCCCTCCAGCTGGGGGAGACTAATTGGACACCGCGCAGGAGCGCTCTGAAGGTCACGGAGAAGTCTGCACTGAACGACCCGCTTCCTACAACAAGGAGAACCCTTCACAGCTAAGTGCCATTCGTTTTGTGTAAATACAAACTACTGGGAGTGCAGGACAAGGCACATGCGATAAACTTGTGCTTCAAAATAGCCAGTTGGTTCCTTTCTTAAATGTACCCTTGGCTCTATGTACCCCGCTTTGGGTAGTGTGCAGCAGAACCGCCACGTAAGTGCTCCTTCATGTTTACATAATAGCACCTTGCATTCAGGTAGTTGTTGGTATACATGTATGTTGTGCTTCTGTTTCACTGAAGGGAACACGGGGTTAGACAGCTGGAGATCCCAGATTGAACTGAGGTCTACGCCCACGTGCCTTCTCCCTGAGTGTGATTTCGCAGCTGCACCTTTTTGTTTCTTTTATCTCTTTTTTCCCTTTCCCCCGTTATGGAGCCGTCTGTTGAGTGACATATATATATCCTCAAGGGCTGCTCTGTATTGGGGACAGGGTTACTAAGCATCGTCCCTCGCTCCCGCTATATCCGGCTTGAAAAGGTTAGTGGTCTGACACATTGGTGGTGGGTATCTTTGAATTGTTTTTTTAAAGGAAAGAAAAAATCAACATGGACACTGTTGATGCAATCATGTGTGGTCACCATTTTTGAATGGTTTTTATTTTCTTTATTTTAGAGAAAAGGGTTTAATGATGGCTACCTGAATATGCATGCATGTGGGCTGGCCATCATGGAATTATTTTTTATACTTTATTCTAATTTACCATACCAAGATGGTGGATGACCACTTCATAACTATAAATTTAAAAACAATGGGGGCCCTATTTATCAAGAAGTGATGCAGCGCAGCAAGTCACCTTACAACACTGCACTGCGTGACAGGAAAAGGGCAGGAATGCTCCAAATGTAACATTATATGTCACATTCTGGCCTTTTCCCAGAGCTGGCACACACTGTGCTGCCTAGTGCCAATGCAGGCAAAGGGGCACCTTCCTGCACAAAAACAATCTCCTGAGGCATGTTCCTCTTTCTATGTGTGCTGCATTCTGCAGCACACATAGATAGAGGAAAAAACGGGGAGAAATAAAAGATATTTCTTCGTGTTATGCCTCTCCTGGGACGGAAACATGCCCGAGGATGAACCCGCACGCTTTGTGCCTAAATGCTGCATCCCTTTGAGAGACATCTTAATCTGAAACGCGCTGTAACACGTCTTGGAGCAGTTGCTCGGCTGCCCCCCAGGTGCGTGGACTCACGCGCACTGCGTTCTGAACTTGCAGAGGTGCATCTGTGAGCCGTTGCTCAAGCTCACCTCTGGTGAATGGATTCGCCTTGCCCGCTTTGCTTTGTATAGTATAGTTTACGAGCAGACGCTCGTCGGAGAGCCGCTTGAAAGGCTCGGATTCCGTTTAGTTTTCTTTCTGTTTCCTTTCCCGTACTCATCTAGAAGACGCTTGCGGAAAACCTGCATGCGCTACGGAGCTGTTTGAAAGGCTCGTCTTTTGTGCTGGCAACTATCCCCTCCAGCTGGGGGAGACTAATTGGACACCGCGCAGGAGCGCTCTGAAGGTCACGGAGAAGTCTGCACTGAACGACCCGCTTCCTACAACAAGGAGAACCCTTCACAGCTAAGTGCCATTCGTTTTGTGTAAATACAAACTACTGGGAGTGCAGGACAAGGCACATGCGATAAACTTGTGCTTCAAAATAGCCAGTTGGTTCCTTTCTTAAATGTACCCTTGGCTCTATGTACCCCGCTTTGGGTAGTGTGCAGCAGAACCGCCACGTAAGTGCTCCTTCATGTTTACATAATAGCACCTTGCATTCAGGTAGTTGTTGGTATACATGTATGTTGTGCTTCTGTTTCACTGAAGGGAACACGGGGTTAGACAGCTGGAGATCCCAGATTGAACTGAGGTCTACGCCCACGTGCCTTCTCCCTGAGTGTGATTTCGCAGCTGCACCTTTTTGTTTCTTTTATCTCTTTTTTCCCTTTCCCCCGTTATGGAGCCGTCTGTTGAGTGACATATATATATCCTCAAGGGCTGCTCTGTATTGGGGACAGGGTTACTAAGCATCATCCCTCGCTCCCGCTATATCCGGCTTGAAAAGGTTAGTGGTCTGACACATTGGTGGTGGGTATCTTTGAATTGTTTTTTTAAAGGAAAGAAAAAATCAACATGGACACTGTTGATGCAATCATGTGTGGTCACCATTTTTGAATGGTTTTTATTTTCTTTATTTTAGAGAAAAGGGTTTAATGATGGCTACCTGAATATGCATGCATGTGGGCTGGCCATCATGGAATTATTTTTTATACTTTATTCTAATTTACCATACCAAGATGGTGGATGACCACTTCATAACTATAAATTTAAAAACAATGGGGGCCCTATTTATCAAGAAGTGATGCAGCGCAGCAAGTCACCTTACAACACTGCACTGCGTGACAGGAAAAGGGCAGGAATGCTCCAAATGTAACATTATATGTCACATTCTGGCCTTTTCCCAGAGCTGGCACACACTGTGCTGCCTAGTGCCAATGCAGGCAAAGGGGCACCTTCCTGCACAAAAACAATCTCCTGAGGCATGTTCCTCTTTCTATGTGTGCTGCATTCTGCAGCACACATAGATAGAGGAAAAAACGGGGAGAAATAAAAGATATTTCTTCGTGTTATGCCTCTCCTGGGACGGCGTAGCACTTTGGTGCATTTCCAGGTCTACCAGTAATGGTAAATCCAGAAATGCACCAACATCCATGGGTGTTACGTGGGAATACCCAAGCACCAACCTTGGAATGCCTCCTTGGGGCAGCAATATTTGCTGCATTGTGTTAATCTGTATTTATCAAGCCACTCACTGGGACCTAGCGTAGCTTGATAAATCGCATCTTAGGGGTTAAATCACTTTTGCACCATGTTGTGTGTTGCAAAAGCTGCACAACCCTTCGACAAATATGTCCCTCTATGTGCGGAATGCTATGCAAATTGTAACATGCAAGAATTTCCGTAGCAGGATGAATCTGCTGGGCTCTCTCAAAAATATATATTTTTAAATGATAAAGTAAAGAAAAGGGAGGAACGTGGTTGGATGATGATACAGAAGGAACCAATGGGCTAAAACGAGCCACCTCATAGCTGAACACAGCTGCCTGACCCTTGGAAAAAGAAAATAAATACATCAAAACAAAATGTTGGAGGGACAGGGAAGAGAGTGAGGAAATTGTTGCCTCGTGTTAAGAGTGGAAGGGTGCCGCTCATCTAATCTAAAATGATGCAAAGTTGACATTTTCCAGGTGGTTTAATTATTTCAAGGTTATAGATGAAAGCTATCTTATACTGTGCAAGGAATTGACAGGGAGAAGAAGGCATCCAACTATGAGCAAAATATTCCTTGTATTCTATTAGGTGAGTCCTAACAAGAACTCGTTGGCCTTCTAATGTATGATACAGCACAATTTGATAGTTCGGGGGTTTGTTTGAAAAGCATAGGAGCATGAAGAGAGAATGTGAGGAGACTTGTGACCCCTCGAGTCTGAATACATAGGGACATGCAACTAGAAAGGGAAGCTTTGGACAAAGCAACAGCTCAAGAAATCTCACAGCTGATTGTTTTCATGCACAGATCAGTAACTAACCACATGCTTAAATGTGAGACTGAACAGTATAAAAAACAGTATAAACTCCACATTCAGCCTCAAATCTAGTGGACATCTTTAGACTGCCCATGGTTTCCAAAGTTTGGGCTTCAGTTGGACGTACTAGGATTGTGATTGGTACAGGTCTCTAGTTTAATTAACTCAGCTGGGGATAAGTGACCTCATTGAGAATGTGCTAAAGACTGGAGGGCTGAACAGACCGTTCTTACAAAGAGCCTAGACAGCACTTACGCAGTCTCTTTGAGACAGGTTGTATATACTTTGTGGGCTTATAGCCTGCCCATTGGTTTTCATTTGTTTCTTTGAGTGTCTTTTCAAAAGGTTTGCTTGCAACTGTTTCATCTTCCCTTTATGTCCCTCCTCCTCATGTGTTGGTCTCTCCCATGGAGTATGGCCCTATTTCTTGCAGCCTTTTGCTTGTGTGAATTTAGGCTTGTTTCTGTGCACAATTTTTTTCATTGGTTTCTGTATGTCTTGTAGGAATGTTCCATTTTCTTCCTTTGTTGTGTTACATAGTGCAAACTCAGCCCGTATCAGAGTGATTTACATGAGCACCAGTTGCATTACAGACAGACACATTCACAGGCACACCGAGATTAAGGGCCACATGCATCAAACTTAGGAATTATGATTCCTTATGCATGTAGGAATCCAAAAATAATTGCGATTCTTACACATTCCTTATTTGCGACTCGCAAATTGCTAATCGCAAATAAGGAATGGCTTCCCATTCATTCCTATGGGCCTAGGAATTTTTCAAAGTTTCAAAGTTTTCACAAATTACCATCAACTGTAAATTGATGGTAATTTGCGTTTCTTAAAAGCGAAATTGGTAAAAAAAATGTGTTGCATTGCATTTAGGGAATCACAATTTGCGATTCCCTAAATGCAATCGCAATTTAAGTAATCTCAAATTTTGCGATTACTTAAATAATGATTTTTGCATTTGGGATAATGCATCCCAAATGCAAAAATTGCGGTCGCAAAGGGGCAGATTCTTCAAATCTGACCCTTTGCAACCGCAAAAAACAATGATGCATGTGCCTCTAAGTGTTTTTCTCAGAATCACAGGATATCGAGCCTCCCGCCAAGACTCGAAGCCGGCTCCCTCACCTTCAAGGTCAGCCGCACTCCTTTGGAATGCACAATTAAAATGCATTCCCACTATGCGTTCCAAAGCAGCGCCGGCCATCTTGTTTTTGTATGATGCTTGTTTGTATTCCTGCTCGTCACGGTGTTATGAATGCTGCTGCAGTTCTGTAATGCATCGTATGGTAGTAGGCGATATCTCAAAAGCAATGTAGAGACCACGTGGGTTTAGCATTTCAGATGTTCTTTCTTGCATTTGTACAACAAAAACTCCGAGAGGTGTAATATTCCTCTCTGTTGGTGATTATAATGTGTGTTCAAGTGTTTTGGTTATTATAAATTAATGTTACAACAGAGATCGGTGCCTTAAATACTGTTACAGTTTCTTTCACAGCATGGCGTATACGGTCAAAAGCAAAAAGCTAAATATTTCTAGATCAGTTGTCACGTGTTGGACTTGGCCCTTTGTGCTTTGGGCACTTTGCCACTGCTGATCAGTGTCAAAGTGCAAGTACTCCCTGTATAAAGTGTTATGGTAATTGGTTGTCCATAATTGGTATGTTTGCCTTACTAGTAAAGTCCCTAGTAAAGTGCACTATGTGTGCCAGGGCTGGTAATGCAAAAGCTACTCGTGGGCCTGCAGCACTAATTGTGCCACCCACACAAGTAGCCCTACAGAGAAAACTCAGGCCTGCCACTGCAGTGCCTGTGCGCAGTTTGCTAACTGCTATGTTGTCCTGACAAGTGCACTCACTTGTCAGGCCTTACCCTTCCCTTTCCATGCACATCAGACACCCCTATGGTAGGTCAAAGGTGCCCACCTGGGTAGGGTGCAGTGTCTGTGAAAGGTAGGACATGTACTGAGGTGTGTAACGTGTCCTAACAGTGAAATACTCTCCATTTTGTTTTTCACTGTTGCAAGGTCATCTTGCCCATAGGACAGAATGGGGAAGGCTGTGTAATATGTTTCCAGCCTATCTTCCCATAGGCTTAAGATTAGAGATGAAGTTTAGTGTGCCTGAACTCACAATTTAATAACACATCTTTTTATGAAGGTGGTTTTTGCATTGTGTGTTTAAAAACCGTGCTTTTAGAAGTGGCTGGTTTCTTTGTTTTAACAATTCTGTGTGTCCCTGCCTGTTTGTGGATTGACTGTCTGGATTTGAATGTGATAGGGTCTGGGAAATGTCTTGACCCAGGGGAGGAGTAGGAGACAGCAACAGGATGACCTGCATCTGGAGTGTAGGGGAGGAGTAGCCCCTGGAGGCGAAGAAGCCTGGTCTGCTGCTATAAAAGAATGGCTCAACCTCCTGCTGAGTGATTGAGGAACTAGACCCCCATTAATCAAAGGAAGGGGGTGTCACTGGCAGGGAGACACCCAGAACTGGTTTGGACAAGGGTCAGTGCCCCCCTGAACACAAAGACTTCAAAGACATGTAGGGGTATAACTATGAGAGCTGAAACCCCTGAACATTGGACTGATCAAGACTGAAAAGGATTGAAACTACTTTGTGGTCAAGAGGAACCTCTGCCAGGGAAGAACAGCTGAAGAGACTGAAGAGAAGGACTGATCCTTGCTGTGTGTTCTGGGGCTGGCCTGCAGTGTGCTGATTTAACTAAGGAGAGGCTAAGGGACTTTGCTGTTTGCTGTGTCCCCCTGCTTGAAAGGGCTTTTCTGTGTGCTGTGTCCTGAAGTAACTTGTCTCCAAGGACCCGAGAAGAGCTGGCTCTCTGTTGTGGAAACTCAGGAACATCAAAGTTTCAAAGTGTGTCTCAGCGATGCTGTGTGTGTGTGCTCTTTGCAGCCTGAGACCTTCGTAGGCATTGCCCTTGGACTGTGTGACCTGAAACCCAACCGAGTCTCAGCGATGCTTTGTAAGCGTGCAGCCTGAGACTGCATGGGGTCCGTGGTGCTGGTTGGAAAGTGCCCTGTGACTGCAGTGCCCCCGCAGCGTGAATCATCGTCTACGCTGCTGTGAAGTTGTTTGTGGCCCGAACCGTCATCGTAACAGAGGCTCCGGATCAAGATCGCCGCTGCCTGCCCGAGCCGCAATGTGCTGAAGGCTTTCGTAAAGCTAAAGAAGTCCTGAAGTAATCGTGATCGTTGTTCGCAAGAGGAATCTGCCCAAGATTGTCAGCAACGGAGAAGGCTGTGCCGTAACCTGTCCGGCTACAGCGTCGCCTTGCATTGGAGCTGCGTCGTCATCGGGAGCGCCCAGCAGGACGTCTGACGAGCGGCGAGAGAGAGAGAGCCAGGCAGCGCATTCCCCAGGTAAGGCTTGGATTCGGCAGGACCGGCAAGCGTGTGTGGCCTGGGGAGGCGCACAGGAGGAATACAGGAGTGCTCCCGTCTCTCTCCCACTGCTTCGCGTTAGACGTGCTGAGTCCTTTAGCGGCCCGGACCTGCCCGACAGTACCGGGGCTGCTGTCGGAAGTTCAGGACTGTTGTCTGTGGTTGGTGCCTAGTGGTGCCCATGCTAATAGCATCAATTGGCCTGGTATAAATCCTGCATTACGAACTGCCTTATTACTTGCATTAGTGATTGTATTATTCCTGCATTACGAACTGCCGTATTACTTGCATTAAGGAGTGCGTTATACTTGCATTAAGGAGTGCATTATACTTGCATTACAAACTGCCTTATTATGTGCATTGAGGACTGAATTATTCTTGCATTCCGAACTGCCTTATTATGTGTATTGAGGATTGAAGTATTCTCGCATTATGAACTACTGTATTACTTGCATTAAGGATTGTGTTATACTTGCATTACGAACTGCCTGACTACGTGCGTTGAGGATTGCATTACGAACGGACGGATTACGTGCATTGAGAATTGCATTATTCTTGCATTACGAACTGCCTGATTACTTGCATTAAGGATTGTATTATTCTTGCATTACGAACTGCATTAGTCTGATGATACGAACTGCATAGCATTGCACTAGGGCTGCATTTGAATATCGTGAACTGCTCGTTAATACCGCAAGAACCTTCAAGTGTTTGTTGGCCTAATAACCGGCAAAGTGAAATATTACGAATACGCATATGTTGGATATTTATCATTTGGTCTTACCATATTTTTCTTCTTGATAAAGATACCGCTATTTTCATACATCAGTGTGGTGTCCATTTGTGGTGTTATCACTGTGTCACTGGGAGTGTGGTTGCAAATATTTTAACAAATTGCCTTGAAGATAAGCCTGGCTGCTCGTGCCAAGCTACCAGGGGGTGAGCAGGGATTATCAAAGAGGGTGTCCCTCCTTTCCCTGACTAGAAGCAAGGGTCCCTATTTGGCCTAAGGTAACTGCCTCAGCCAACTAGAGACCCCCAGGTCTAACATCACGACTTCTTTATTTTCTGGTAAACTCAAAATAATTGACTTTGAAATTTTTGAGGTCCAATATGGCTAAACAGTTCTCACAAATTTTGTTTGTTGGCCCTACTTTTCAATGCCATACTGAATTATTCACCTTTTCTGTGCTGCTCTCAAGCTCTGTCGCGTCAGAGAGCGGGAATGTATTAATATACACATTACAGTGCACATGCGCATTCTTTGAACACCGAGACAGGAGAATGCGGTCTGTTATTGTTCAGTCTAACTTTATATTTCTAGTACAACAAACGATGGGTTGAACATTTCAGAATGACAGGATCAGTAAAGTACAATGCAGATTTTCAACATTTTAAAATGAGTAGAAAATCATGATTTTAATAAAGGCACGGAGGCTAATATTATGCATCATCCCTTTTATTGCTCCCCAAACAGCAGCAACAAAACAAACACTAGAATTTAGAATACATATAACTTCTAGAACATTGAACATGCATATATGCTCAGACCTGGCAGCCATCCTCCTCTTTTAGGTGCTGCGAACAAAACAAAATCCACCAATCAGAATCATAACGACTGTGAATCCTCCAGAAACTGCTCCAAATGAAAAAACCTTCTTCTTTATCCTGCATATTAAAAAAAAACAATTAATAAACTGAGCAGGAACAGTGGAGGAATAATATTAGCCTCTGTTCCTATATTAAAATCTTTATTTTTTACTCATTTTAAAATGTTGAAAATCTGCATTTTATAGCAAGGCCCGGAGGCCAATATTATACATGTTCAAAGTTCATCCAAAACTCTATTCAACACATTCTCAACAGGCTTAAAATAAAACCTTTTAAATGTTGACTCATTAGTCCAATCTGCCGCTTTCATAATTCCACTCAAACTAAAATCTTTCATAAATGCTTTGCTTGCCACAGCCCCTCTAACAGAATGAGCTCCAAAAACACTCACATCCACACCTGACTTTAACATCACCTCTCTCACCCACCTTGCCAGCGTTGGAGTCGACGCTGCCCTAAAAGGTTTCTGATAGGAAATCAAAAGTTGTAAACAACCCTCTTGTCTCAAACCAACAGTCCTTTTTTCATATTCCTTGAGACAATGCACCACACACACATTGTCATTACCCTCCAAACGAGGATAAAAAATCATCCTGGACATAGTCTTTGTTCTCTTCCTTAACTCAAAACATACACCCTCCGGCTGATAGCACCTAGAATCCACCTCTAAAGCCCTAATATCAGACACTCTTCTAAAAGAAACCTAACAGAGAAGTATAGCCAACTTCCATGACAAAAACTTAAGCTCCAAATACGCATTAACACCCCAACTATCTACTTCTTTCAGAACTAAAGACACATCCCATAGCACACCATACTTAGCTCTAGGAGGTAAAGCCACTCTAACACTCTTAACCAACCTTTTAACCAACACATGTTGCCCTACCGGCAGACCATTCACCAAAACATGACCCGCTGAAATTGCAGATCTACTTATATTCACAGTATTATATACTAAACCAATCTTATACAACTCAGACAAATAATTAACTATCTCTACAATAGGTGCTGATACGGAATCCAAATTCCTCTCAAAATACCAGTCAGACCATCTTCTCCATGCTGATCTATAAACCTTGGTTGTTCCCTTAGACCATGATTCCGCGATAAGATCCTCAGCCTCTTTTAATAATCCATGCACCTGCCAAACTCTCCTGAAATCAGCCATGCCACCAATCTTAGTTGTCCTGACACGACTAAATCGTGAACACAACCCTCTTAATCCAGAACTATATCTCTTATATTTGGCAACAACACTGGATCCTCCATCACCAAACTCATCAAATCCGGAAACCACACTTGAGCTCTCCAGAATGGTGTTATCATGACCAACTCTGCCTTCTCCCTTCTCCCTTCTTACTTTCATCAGTGCCCTCTGAATCAACGAGAAAGGGGGGAATGCATAATTCCTTCCTACACTCCAATCCTGAAGAAAAGCATCTATCCCCTTTGCCTCTGGATCTAGTCTCCAACTGTAGAATTCCTTCACCTGACAATTCAGTCTGTCCGCAAATAGATCTACCTGCAATGGACCCCATCTCATCTGCAACCTCATAAAAACCTCCCTGTTTAATCTCCAATTGCTCACATCCTTGAGATACCTTGAATACCAATCCGCTTTTACGTTGCTCAACCCTGGAATATACTGAGCCTGGACTACAATCTCCTTCTCTAAGCAAAACCTCCAAAACTCCTTCGCTAAATCCGCTAAACCTCTCGATTTCGGTCCCCCTAGCTTGTTCACATACCTCACTGCCGACAAATTTTCCATCTTCAACAGAACACAACATTTCACCTGATCCTTCAAGAAACTCTTTACTGCAAAAGAGCCTGCCAGGAGCTCCAGGCAATTTATATGCATCTCTCTCTCCTTTTCTGACCATTGTCCCCCTGTTGACACCATGCCGCATCGTGCTCCCCAACCGTGAAGACTTGCATCCGATTTCTATCTCTGGTTCCTCTCCAAATATCGCCCTGCCATTCCATGCATCCAGATTCATCATCCACCAATTCAACTCTTCTATCGATTCCTGATTCAATAATATCCTCTGAGAATACTTCGCCCCTCTCCTCAAATGATAACCCTTCAGTCTCTGCAATGCTCTGCAATGAAGAGGAGCTGGAAAAATCACCTGAATTGATGCTGATAATAGACCTAGCAATCGTGCTAACTGTCTCAATGTAATCCATTTTGCATTCCTCACTCTTTTCACTTCCTTTCTGATTTTCCTCACCTTCACCATTGGCAATTTCAACACACATTCCAGCGTCTGTATCTGAAAACCTAAAAATTGAATCTCCTGCTGAGGCACCACACAGCCTAAATCCTCTAGAACCCTCACTGCAAACTCCGTATGTTCCCTTGCCAATTGCATCTCTTCCACCATGATCAACACATCGTCCAGATAGACAATCAAGCGTATCCCCCTTGATCTCAACCAAGCTGCCACTGGCCACATCACTTTTGTAAAGCACCATGGGGCCGAAGTCAAACCAGACGGGAGACTCCTGAACTTCCATAACTTTCCTTTCCACCTGAATTGCAGATAATCTCTCTGCTCCATGCACATTTGAATAGTCAAATAAGCATCCTTCAAATCCAATCTTGTCATCCAATCTCCCATTCTTAATAGATCCCTTAACATATGGATGGCCTCCATCTTGAAATGATTGTAAGTAACCCAATCATTCAGCTCCCTCAGATTGATTACTGGCCGCATACCTTTCTCCTTTTTTTCCACTAAAAATATATTGCTTATGAAACCTCCTTCTACTCTCCTTGCCGATTCTATTGCACCTTTTTTCTCCAATGCCTCTATTTCTTTTGTTACCATGCTCTCCATCTCCTCTGAGAACCTCAGAATATTCAGTGGTCTCTCCTTAACTGGAGTCTGTAAGAAATCCATTGTGTACCCTGACACTGTTTCCAAAACCCAAGGATCCTGCATAATCTCTTTCACTCGCAAAACAAAATGGGCTAGTCTGCTGCCCAACTTTATTTGGATAGAAATATGGTCTTGAACATAGCTTACCTGAGACACCCCTTGTTCTCCTTTCTGATCGCATGCCTCTCACCCTGCTTCTTTGCCTTTGTGGGAAAAAGCTTCCCTGCCCATATCTCGATCCGTAGAAACTTGAACCAAAACTGGTCCCATAGGGTCTATTTCCTCTTCCTAAGCTTCCTCTAGAAATGCCTTGTCCACGGCTGGGGAATCAACCCCTCATTCACCCGGCCATGCCAAAATCTCTCCTTATATCTTTCTGTGCCTTTTCTAAAGAACTAAAATCTCGACATGTCTTTAAAGAAATCATCACCAAAAAGTAATCCATCACTACTTTCACCTGGCTCTTTATTTGCCAGATCAACCAACTTCGGGTCTATTTTGAAAAGTATACTCTTCCTTCTTTCAACGCACAAAGCAGTGTTCGAGTTTCCAAGTAGACAAATAGCCCTTTGGACCCACTGTCGCATTTCTGCTACATCAATACCCATATTGTTGGAATGTGCTTCTTCGCACATATCAAATTTTTTTGTCAGTGGCCCCAAAACGTCCAGGAGCCTATCCTGAGAACCCTTCACTCCTTATTCAAGACCCCTTCTATTATCTTTTCCAGATTTGTTAATGAAGGCCAACACCTTCTGGTCTAACTCGGGTGTATAAGCCACCTTACTCTCCAGACTTGGCCTAGGGCACTCGCTCCTCATCCTTGACCTCACAATCTTCGGTAGTTCCCTGCTAATCCAATACCGTACGTATTTAGCAACATGCTCCATCAGAGCCCATTGTGGAGAGAGTGGATGCTGTATCAATAGAGGATCAAACATTCCGTCCCCTTGTGGATCAAGAATTTCATTCTCCTCTATCTTCTTCTCCCTCTCTCTCACTTTCCTTTTCTTTAGTGGAACCTCCTCCACATCCGATTCTTCTATGCTTGAGCTACAAGTAAGCTTAACATCACCACTAGATGAACTTGAGTCACAAGCCACCCTAGTGTGTTTTACTTAATGCGCCTTTATTGCGCTCTCTTTCGCCTTTATAGCGTACTCTTTTAGAACCTTACTTTCTTTTCCCTTTTTCACTGTTTCAACATGCCTTCTCTTTTGAGTTTTCTTTCTTCCCTGGTTAGAACCTCCTGCACCTACATCCATTTCCTCAGTTGTCCAGAAGTTCTCATCTTCCCCAGATCTTTGTCTTCTGTGCATTGGTTTTTCTAGACTACTTTCTATCTTTTTGTCCAGAGATGCTGCCATCTCCCCAAACATTTTATCCATATAACTCTTCATCTTCTCTTCAAAACTTCCCTCTGCACCTTCCATTTTCCCTCACAAATGATTTTCTCCTTCAAACCAACACTAAAAATAATTTTTTCAAATTTACTTTCCTATAAATCTCCCCTCAAATCTGCCTCCTATATCCAAAATAATATTCCTCCTCACCAATGACAAGTATCTTTCCTTCAACTGACAAATCTCACTTCTCCCGTAATGAAATTCGAATTGCACTTGAACTCCTAACCGAAGTCTGACACACAATTACTTGCACTCTGTTAGATTAAATTTTCCCAAAATATGGCCAACAGAAAACTGTTACTATTCAATTACACTTTTCCCAAAGTCTCAAAATGGCCGCCGTACGCTACGTGCGTTTGGCGCCCTTTCTGTGCCAAAATTAATCTTAACTTCACACACTCGCGCTGCATGTGTTGCACTCCTTCTTCCGTCTCCGTGTCGCGAGCCAAGCTGGAGCCTCGCGCTTGCCGATATGAGCGTTCAAACCAAAAGCCTTGCGCTACACGCTACGCGCGCACCGATCAAGTGAATCATCAGACCGGTAACAATACTCGCAAAACTATGCCCCACAAATTAGTCATTCCTGTAAATACTCTATTACTACAAGTCTTCTAAGGAACGTTTTATCCATAAATACTTTCTCATTGATTCTCAATTCTCTCCCAAACCTTTCTCTATTCTTATAAAAATAGCAAATACATTCATTAAATCTATAAATAATATTTACTT
Source organism: Triturus cristatus (assembly GCF_964204655.1). Lineage (NCBI taxonomy): Eukaryota > Metazoa > Chordata > Amphibia > Caudata > Salamandridae > Triturus > Triturus cristatus. The sequence goes on along the minus strand of NC_140591.1, from coordinate 608,248,011 downwards.
ATCCCATAAAAAACCTATTTTCATAATACATCTTTCTTCTACATAACAACACTCTTTCACCAAAAAGGATAAGTAAATGACTTATCTGTTGTCTGAGCAGCAACAAAAGAGGAAGATGGCTGCCAGTTCTAAGCAGATATGCATGTCAATGTTCTAGAATTATATGTATTCTAAACTCTAGTGTTTGTTTTGTTGCTGCTGTTTGGGGAGCAATAAAAGGGATGATGCGTAATATTGGCCTCCAGGCCTTGCTATAAAATCGACAAACGTTTTTAAACTAGAACAGCCATGACATTCTCGAATGTGAGCTTGTGTGGGCACTAAAGCTTTCCCGTGGCTAGTTACCTCAGTTGGTTCCAGCTTGGTGCTAATAATGCCAAGGACATGGGTTCAATACCCGCAAGGGCCAGGCAATAATTAATCCTTTTTTTTTTTCAAATGTTATCTATTCAAATTTTCATGAGTATTTACTTTAGTTCTAATTGTTTTTGAAAGATTTATTTTTTCATTTAGAGATAAACTGTAACATACGAAGCATCTTCAAAGGTAATAGGTCTGATTTGTTAATTACTAAAAGTCCTTGGTATGTGTGTGTGAGGAGGGATTTATAGGCAAGTCATTGGGTGGATGGATGGGTGAATGTGAGCTGGTGGATGAATGGATAAATGAATGCACACCAGTCAATTTACCTTTTTTCGCATCAGGAACACCCAAATTGTAATAATATTCACACTCCTAAAAAGCATCATACCCCTATATACTACCGTAAAATTAAACTCTTTACAAACCTGCAACACCTGCCCAAAAAATAGTTTTCTCCATTTACGTCACCATCACAAGTTTAGGGCTAAATTCTGAACCTTCTACAAGACGTTTCAGAGGGCTCGGAATCTCGAGTTATGGGATAGCTGTTTGAATCTTGCAGTTTTTCCCTAAAAGATTCTGACAGATCAAGACTGTCCATACGTTTTTTGCCGATGATATAGGCAGACGTCAGTAAACAAAGAAGCATGCATTCTTTCCTGGAATTTATAGCTTTGCGTTCAACTGCTCCCCTGCCCTCCCAGTCTCATTTCCAAAATGTTTTTAAAACTTTGTTTTGTGCTTTTGTATATAAGCTTTCAGCATCTGCAAGGTGCCCTCTGGGTTCTTCCTTTCTTTATAATGCTCTTTTGTACGCCTTTCTGTTTTTTTAAATATATAGCTCCAAGGCAAGTGTTGACCTCTTTGGAACAGTAATGTTAAAGCCATAACGACGACCGATGCATCATGTCTTATGCACACATTCCTAATGATGCATGCACTTGTATACATTATGGTGGGTGCACATTTTGTCTCTGCATCGGCAACAAGCACTGGGAAAACCAGACGTTTGCCGTTTTCCTTTGAAAGGTGAGATCGATTGATTTTGCCAATGCTTGTTGATCATGTAGCCTGACTTGTTCTCAAACCCCCAAACACCTTCTGTAGATGATGACCCCAGTCTCCTATACCGAAGGCCAAAACACCTCCCTGGTTTGTCCCAGACCCGACATTTTTGTAGAGCTTGCAATATCGGCACCTATGAACTCCCAATAAAATTTAATTACTCTGGATAGATTAAACGCATCACTTATGCTGTGCTCGGGATGCTGATGCGATGCAAAAACTACAGTTCAATGTCTTGGTTTTATTTATTTTAGCACCAGTGAAAAGTAAAGGTCCTTCTAGTTTTTGATAAGTAGGTTATTTGTTCAAACATTTTCTAGTGTCCAGAAAACCCTGTGCCCTTGACAACATAAGCCATGTTCTTCATCACGCTTCAGTTCAACATGTTGCTGAATTATTTTTCCTAGTAAAATTTAAGAAAACCCAATTTCATATTATGACAGCATATTCCCAATTTAAAAGCAAACGTGCAATATATACGAAGAGTTCTGAAAAATCTGAGTTTTCTACTGTACAATAAGAACTATAAGCAGAGGCATGAAAGAAAATCAATGATTAATTTAAATGATATGTCCTGAAACTCAAATCATGTACTCTTTAATTTATTTTCAGCATAACCGGTGCATGGTTCATAAAATGGCAGCCACGTCCAGCCAGTCCTGGTTTTAAAAACAAAACCTCTTTGCATCCTGGAAGCAGACGTTTGTTTGCAATTAGATAGATTCATAGGCCTCCACGTAACATCAAGTAAAAGTTTCATTAGATAAAGTTCAAGCAGTCAAACATGACATATGAGCCGAATTTGAAATGTATTCCATTGGGCATTTCCCATGGTGATTGAAGCAATCAGAGGGTGTTTTTTGATGGTGGATGTCCACTGCTTCTGTCTCCAGCTCTCAGGTTTTTTCGTGTCGGAGCATGCATAGAGACAGACCGAGAGATAGAGAGAGAGAAAGACAGGAAATCAAGAGACAGATAGGGAGGGGGGGGCAGTTTAACGAATTTAGCTATTTTGCCATGGCTACTTTTGATTTGAAGGCTTTCATTATGATGTCAGGCGGTACGCCCGACAAGCAGGGCATCCGTTTGACTGCCGCATTACGATGCAGGTGGTCGGAGCGTTTGTGACAGGAGAGAGGCCGATGCCTCCAACAGGATCTACTGACCCCGACAAGTGGTGGTTGGAATCGTGATTCTGGATGGAGGTGGTGCCTGCTCATACACCGCCATCGGGATTACAATGTTACTTTCTGACTGCCTTTTCATGGTGGTCCTACTACCATGAAAAGGCAGCCGGAAAGGGACTTTGGGGGCCCCAAGCAGGGCCCCGTCCCCCGTGGGACACTGTAATGTGGCCCTAGGGGCACATGTAGTGCCCCCACACACATTCATGCACCATGTGCTGGGCACCACATGGTGCCTGGCACACGGTGCATGAATGTGCACAAAGTGCTCAATAACACTGCAGTGTGTACTGTGCCCTTTTCCAGGGCCACAGCACACGCTTCAGTGTTATGAAGCACTTTTTGGTCCGCCAGACCGGCTGTTACATCCTTATCAAGTGGTCAGCCCGCCACTTGCTTGTTGGACGGTCCCCGGACTGATGGGGTGTCCGGCGGCAGTCCGACCGTCCGGCATAATTTTGATGCCCGAAGTTCAGTCATGTTGGCAACTGCAAACACATCTGAAAGGTGAAACTATAGTCAGAACTTTAAGTTAGCAATAGTATCAATTTAAAGGAAACAGTGTTTGTTGCTTCATTTATGCTCTTTTGGTGGGCTTTACCCAAAGTTCATTGGTTCAAATAAAGCACAAAAGCGAGTGAGAACCATGCAAAAACAAGTTCAGAAGACTCGTTTGAAGTGCAGTGACAGCATTTTCTTTTACATGTACGGAGGAAGTTCCTCTGATGTTAGTCAGAGGAATATATATATATTTTTTTACAGTTTTTTTTAGAGCTCTGTGTCACCTCAAGGGTATATCAGAGAATTGTCCAAATCGATGCAAAGTCTAGCTTTGTAGAGTAGCAGGATTACAACCTTCTACTGGTCATGGCCCTATCCAATAATTCTCTTTTCCCACAGTCAAGACTGTGGCCAGGTAAAGGACTATTCCGAATAGGAGCAGGCGAGTGACAACGAGGTTAAGGATGGTGAACATCTTGCTCTTGAAAGTCATACTTGGGGTGCACAGTGCCTGATGCTACCACTGCTCTTCAACCCATTTGGTTAATGCTCAAAAGTCCTTGTCACATAAAAAGAAACATGTGCCATATGTGGTTTCTAAGTGAGAAACCTCTATATCTTACATATGGGATACTACCCGTTTTCCAAGATACTTCTGTGTCCCAATTTGTCGGATAGAGGAAACCTAAGGGATAGTTATAAAAATGTATGGGATGACCTCACTCTCCTCCTGGGTGTCATGCTTCATCATCAGTTATCCCACGCTTCTCAAAGAATCCTCTAATTGTGGGTGGGCCTTCGATTGAATCAAGTGTACTTACAGGGAAAAAGGGGCTAAGGATCTACATAAAGTGTAAATACCCCAATCACCTTCCCTATGGATACTACCCTTTATTAGGCGGGTGGTGAGGAGAAGATTAAAAATTAAATGGAAGATGTGCAAGGCACCCTTATGAGCCTTACATCCATTCGGGTCTACATGTTTCAGCCCTCTTAATGGCCCTGTCGAGGGGTCCAGGCTTTCTCCCGGACTGGAATCCTGCTTCCCTATGGTGTGTCGTCTGTATATATAAACACACACTTTTCCAGAATACATACACATGCAATACCAGTTGCAATTTTCTGCTGAGAGTCAAAATACCTTATCAATTGAATTTCACGAGGTCCCAGAATATTAGACATAAAACATGGAAATGGAAATTGCATTTCAGACATTAGACAAAAATAGTGAAAGTACAGGACAAAATTGAACATGCAAGAACAAACGCCACGGGGGGGTCAACTGGCTTGGTAACCCACGGTAAAACATGCTGTGCCAATTTTGTGTGCACTGCAAGTACATGTAGAGACTGGAAACATAGTGAGTTCCCACTCCAAATCACCGATTATGGTAATAACTCATGAGTATGTGGAAAAATGCCATGCAATTCAATTCACACACTCCCTTACCCTAACTTTGGGATATTCAGACAACATGGAGGAGTAAACAAGGGGAGCCTTGTAGACACACACTACTGAAAAGAAAATTTGCTCGAGGTTAAGTAAGAAATTATGCAATGGAGGCATAAACCAGTCTACCTTCTTTTTAAATGAAGCATGCCTTTGACACTATCGTGCGGAAAGCATTCCTACCGAATCGGTTCCGGAATGCTTTCCGGACAACTCGGATCCAGAGAGTCCGACCGAGCGATTTGCATGTATGCGAATACTTACGGATACGATTCGGTCAGACTCTCATTGACGTCAATGAGAGCCTGTGTTCCGAACGAGAACACAGGCTCCCATTGAAGAAAGGGGTTGCTGGGGAAAGCCTTGCACCCTGTGGCGGGTACCCCATGGTTCCTGTCACAGTGTGCAAGGTTGGAAAGGGGGCTCTCTTGGGTACTCCCACGGGCCTGATTCGGAAGGCCCCGCTTGAAGGTGGGCCTGCTACGGGCCCCCAAAGACAGATTCCGGCAGCCGATTCATTCCAGGGAAACCGAATCAGAACGGCTGTCTGAATTTGTCATTTGTACTCGCTTGCTCGGCAACCAAGTCCATAGAGCTGTACGATTCGGCTCCAAAAGATAGAACCTGTCCGAATACCTTTCGGAACCGATTCGGTTAGCCCTACCGCTTTCCAGGCATCGTACTCGGTCATTGGGAAGTGTGCAAGATTCGGTCAGCAACAAGGGTGCTGGATCGGATTCGGCAAACCCGAATCCGATTCGGAGCCCTTCCGAATGACATCGGAATTGACCCCTAACTAGTAATCACAAATGTATATTTTGATTCCAATTCGGGTGAAACGGATTGCGTGAAAGTGTGTTGCAAAATACGATTTTGGAGGGAGGGAGTGCCCCCTCTTAGGGATTTGGAATCCAAAGAGGTTTTTAAGTGCTTGATGGACTCTGAAAGGGATACAGTATATAACAGAGAGTTGATTGCTTTGTCTAATAGGAGTTCGGAGGGTCTGGACCTAGAGGTGGTCTTGCAAAGACAGGAAGTATAGGATGGTAGAGCACAGGGAGTGATGTGTCTGTGTGATTATTGTTACAACTTGGACGATCGGACCTCATTGGCACCACGGCAACCGTCAGGGATCATAGATCCCTGGCAGTGTTGGCATCAGTCTTAAGGCTGCAATATGCTTGGTGGGTCCGCTGCAACCCTGCCTAGCATATTGCGTGTTTCCTCTCTGCCACAGTTTTCATGGAGGTTAGCCTGCCATGAAAAGTGTGGCAGTGAGGAAACAAAGGGGGCCCTACAGGGATGCTTGCAGCAAGGCACATGGTATACCCCCCTGTCTGCGTGCACCCCCAGTTCCTGCAGGGCATGGACTTCACAGTCCATACTCTGTAGGATCTGCAATGGTATTCCCTTTGTGGTATACTAAAAATTCTTCAAAAAGAGGGGGTCCTAGGGATAATATTTAAAGACCTATGCAGTTTTGAATCCCCACACTAATACAGAATACAAAATACAAGAAAAACTGCAGGTCTAGAATTATATACAACCCAAATAAACAAAGACTAAACAGGATGCAGAGTCTTTAAGAAAAGGATGAGATTCCATCACCCACCAAATGTGGCTTGCTTCATCATCTGGGAACTCTTAGTGAACCTAACTCTCATATAGAAATTGAGAATTCTGGTTCAACAGAGATTGGTGAAAATGCTTCTCACCTATGATAGACCAAAATAACTGTTTATAGGGTGATGGTTGCAGTGCTAGTGAAAGTGTGTGAAAAGGTGATTTAAAATTGACTATCAAGACAAAACAATTTTATTCAGTGCTGTCTTGGTGTCAAAAATAAAAACAGTGCGTCTACAGTTTGAACAAATAACTGTAGGATGGATAGATCTACATGTTTCAGCCCTTGGATATTAGAATCCGGCTTTCGTCAGGACCTCTGAGTTTTTAGCTACTGCAAAGAGTTTAGTGCTTAAGTGCGAGATAATAAAACAAAACAAGTGTGTGTACTAGACTGTCCCGTAAACTGGTTCCTCTTTTAAATGAAAAGAGGGGAGTTTGAATATTTGAATTGCCTACGTTCAGGATACGCCAGTGTGTGCGCATAATTTTTTTCACATTGTTGGATAAAGTGCTGAAAGTATTGACGAAGGTTATCCTTGAGAGCGGAGGTTTCGATACAGGGGGTTCCAAGAGAGCATCTCGATTGTTATTAGAGGCTCTCTCCCAAGCCCGTCTCACCAGATGTTTGGGATATCTTCTATCATGTAGTTTCAATAGTATTTTGGCATGATGCTCAAAAGTTTCTCTGTCCGAACAGTTTCTCCGTATACGCAGGAACTGTCCAATGGGCAAATTCTCACGAAGAGACTTTGGATGACGACTGTCGAAATTTAGTAGCAAGTTTTTTGCCATAGGTTTTTTGTACAGCTCGCTTCCAAGTTTACCCTGCATAGGACATATCACAATGTCGAGAAAGGGCAATCTCCTTTTGTCATATTCGACAGTAAATCTCAAAAAATTGTTTTTAGTGTTCAACCAGGTATGGAACTCCAAAAGTGTGGCAGTGGTTCCGTGCCAGACGACAAAAATGTCGTCTATATATCTCTTCCACAACAATATCCTGTGGTGGAAGGGGTTATCATGGGTGAGTACACTGTTTTGTTCAAAAAGATGGACATAAAGAGTCTTCTTAGATCCATCCTCAGATAGATACAGGCACTCCTGTGTTTCTTTTCTTTTTCACCATTGGTTGTTAACAATGTGATTTAGAGATTAATAAATAAAGATAGTGGACAGTTACCATGATTAGACAATGTTCATTGTGATCTTGGTTATTTGTTACTCTTTTTTATATATATAGAGCGGTGCCTCACATCCTGAGCGGATGCCAGGTGAGGTGAGGTGCGCACCCGCACAAAGCCGGGTAAGTGCAATAATTGATTTTAATTTGTGTTTTTGCAGCACACTTAATGGTGCTTTGATACAGTTTAAGTATCATATTTTGAATTATTAAACCCAATGCTATAATGACTATAAGTGAAGGTGTCTAGAAATACATACTAGGTTTCACGCAAGTCTTTTCATTTTTTCCATTAGGTAGTTTTCCAGTTCTACTGTCTGTACTGTTCCATTTTGGATTTACAGAAGTGATCAGGTTGTATTAATACCAACCATATTTTGTTTTGTTTTATTATCTCGCAATTAAGCCCTAAACTCTTTGCAGTAGCTAATAACTCAGAGGTCCTGACGAAAGCCGGATTCTAATATCCAAGGGCTGAAACATGTAGACCTATCCATCCTACAGTTATTTGTTCAAACTGTAGACGCACTGTTTTTATTTTTTACACCAAGACAGCACTGAATAAAATTGTTTTGTGTCTTGATAGTCAATTTTGAATCACCTTTTCACACACTTTCAGTTCCCTTTGTGGTGCCTGTGCCAGCTCTCCTATGAGACTTTAAACAGGCACCTCCGTGGCCAGCCATCACAGGACTGCCCGACCTGGATTCCAGTCAGAATTGGAGGGCAGTCTAATTATGGCTTTGGCAGTGAGGAAGTGGGGCGCTGGCGTGGCGGCCCGCCCCTGCACCGCCAAAGTCATAATAAGGTTCTAAGATCTAGAAACTTTGTATAGTGTTCTAATGGAAACATTTCTCATTAGTCTTGTGAAGAGAGAGAACATTTTAGGATTCCATCATTACAAATTTGCAGTAGGCTAGTTTTGGTAAAGAAAAAAGCAAAGCAAGAATTTCCAAGGTATTCCAAAAAATCAAAATAACACACTTCTTATACTGTGGCTGAAAAGATGTGACAGGATCACCGAAAACTGGAACAACAACACGCCTTATGACATTTTTGCCTAATGATTTCCATTCAACATTTCATAAGGTCCTTCATAATGTTTTTGTACTCTGAACTTGCTGGATCATTTAAACATGCAATAGGGGAAAAATGGGTGCAAACGATATTCATATTTTTTTTTTTACACTCGCTGCTATTATGTTATGTTAGGAAAATATACAGAGGGCACGTACAGTCAAGGCATTCTTGTTGCTTTAACAACCAGGTGGGAGAGGAGCACAGAGAAACCCTGCCTCCTGCTCTTTCTTGCTTGAACCTAGCGATTCTCAGATGATTTGCAAGAGAGAATCTGAATGTTCCAGTACGAACATATCTCTCAATTCTTAATGATGAGGGTCGATATCAGCCATTCTACTGTGCTGGCTATCTCAGCTATTTTGGTCATTTCACTAATGCATCCATTGCTGATTGTTTACTGTAATGTACTGATTTTTTGTACAAAACCTAATAAAAAAATGTCTTGAAAAAAAAGAAAACATCACTTACTTCTGCTTACTATAAGGGCTGAAGCCTGATTATGAATTCATTTGTAAATTATACAAGCCATTTTTTTTTTAAAGTTCTCTGTTTGACCGGGAGCCAATGAAGCTCCATTAAGGCAGAAGAAATTTGTGCATGTCTTGGCAGTGTACAGATTACCCATGCTGCCGTATTTAGAATGATTTGTAATTTCTATAATAAAGTTGCATGGAGACACAAATACAGGGAATTTGCATAGTCCAAGCGGGACACAATTGCCACTGCAATAGTCGCTTTCAAGGACCCAGGTGACAGAAGAGGGGCGATCTTCCTAATAGATTTCAATAGGCCAAAGCACTTCACAGTGACTGCCATGATCTGGGGGATCATGGACAGTTGATATTGTGTCAAGAATATCCGGATTTAAGAAATATTATTATTGACAGGAATATCAAAGGTAAAAATCTTATTTTTATTGTTGTTGTTAATACTGTTGTAAAAAAATATTGATGTAGAAAATGTTGTATGTAATATCATTTGCAAGTGTTAATTTGTATGTAATTCATGTTAATTTTAATATTTGTGTTTTCAGTAGGATAATTCATTAGTTATGGAATTGTTGGAATTTGTATTTTTAGTTGTTTTAATGTATATAAATAATGGTTTTATAAAAATAATTTAGTAGCGGGATATTGGGTTTTTAGGAGATAAGGGTGGGGGGTATTTTTTAAGTAAAATTGATGGTAATAATTTGAATAGTATGCAAATTAATATTTTACAGGTTTAAAATGTATCTTGCTGTTTTAATGTTGTTTAAATTATTTAAATGTGATAGTAATACAAATCTATTAACGGTATTAGGTGTAATTTGTTTCTAATTAAAAAATTATGAAAATCAGTTACAAAATAAAAATATTTAAAAGTTTACTGGAATAAAGTAACATCATTAAAAATTATATTTATATAGATGTTTTAAAACTAAGACATTTTCTGGAACATATTCTAAGTTGATATTAAATAAAATAAAATATAATAAAATAATATAAATATACATTAATGATATTAAATTCAAACCAATTTGTTTAGTATAAAAAGTATATATTATGAAGGAAATTAAAAAATAAAAAGATTTCAAAATATATTTTAAAAAGTATAATTATATAAAAATATGTTGTATACATTTTCAAAAATTAAGTTTTGTTTCTGAAAAATGACTTCATATTACAAAACAATCATATTTATTTTGTTTTAAAATTAATTGTTTTGAAATTATATTTTTGAATTTTTTAAATAAAAAAGGTTAACATAATTTTTTTAGTTTATAATTGTTAACTTTGGCTTATGATTTTTTATGGTATACAGTTTAAGAATGGTAGTAAAGTTTGGGTGAGTACACTGTTTTGTTCAAAAAGATGGACATAAAGATTGGCCAGACTGGGTGCAAAAATACTGCCCATTGATGTACCTGAGGTTTGGAGATATAGAGTTTCCTCAAATCTAAAAAAGTTTTCCATCATGGCCAATCTGGCGCACTCCATTATGAAGTGTACTGGCGTTATGGTATCCATGTCTCTGGTATCTAGAAGGCCACGTATGGCTTCCAATGTCTCCTCCTGTGGAATACAGGTGTAGAGAGATTCGACGTCGAATCTGACCAGAAGGTCAGTTTCGATGTCAAAAGTGATGTCCGGTAGTAACCTCAGGACATCCTTCGTGTCCTGAAGGTAGGTGGGCATTTCTTTGACCAAAGGTCGTAAGAAAAAATCGACAAAGGTCAAATTGATTTTGCAAGATGATATCATTTTCATACCACTTATTTGTACAAGGCAATTTATTGAGTTACTGCATATAAAATGAATTTCACAACATTTTAAGAGCCATTGCAGACTATACTCTAGATATCCATTGCGTGAAAACTACAACTCCCATGACATGACGGATTACACGTCCATGCGACATGAAGTGATGACGTCATCACACAGGGCCGCGAGTGTCGGCCAGAGCATTTTCCTAATACAACGCAGGCATTACGTCCGAAGGAGCAAACAGGGCAAAGAGTATTTAAGTTGGGCTCCCTCCCCGCCGGGCACCTCCCCTTCCAGCTTAGATCCAGAGAGTGGTACCGACGGAGAGGTAAGCCATGCACTTCTCGGGGCCTTTATTTTGCATTTGTCGAGAGGTATTAAAGGATGTTTAGAGAAGCTTTACCATGATGGGTATGTCTTTGATAGAAATTCGACTTAAACGCTAGTGCGCTTTCAGGAAGCTTAGTTATGGGGCCCATCTATTTTTCGATTGTGATAATCGCAATGCTGTGGGTTGCTTTTGCACTTGGCTTTGTATAGAAGGACGTCTATTATGAGAACATGTTCTCTTAAGTACAATCGGCTAAAGACGCTAGCGCGCTTGAAAGAGTCTAGCCTACCTTTTCACTTTACCGGCAACCATTGTTTGATTGCGTGCATATTTTTCATTAACCATTTCTAACATAGTTAGATATATTTTCCGTCTCCTAATTTAATAGTAGCCTAAATATATCTACTTCTGTTTAGTAGACATCGATTCAGATCGTTGTCTATTCTGATCTGATTTCGAGTCATGATCAAGACATTAGAGAGTCTTCTTAGATCCATCCTCAGATAGATACAGGCACTCCTGTGTTTCTTTTCTTTTTCACCATTGGTTGTTAACAATGTGACTCAGAGATTAATAAATAAAGATAGTGGACAGTTACCATGATTAGACAATGTTCATTGTGATCTTGGTTATTTGTTACTCTTTTTTATATATATAGAGCGGTGCCTCACATCCTGAGCGGATGCCAGGTGAGGTGAGGTGCGCACCCGCACAAAGCCGGGTAAGTGCAATAATTGATTTTAATTTGTGTTTTTGCAGCACACTTAATGGTGCTTTGATACAGTTTAAGTATCATATTTTGAATTATTAAACCCAATGCTATAATGACTATAAGTGAATGTGTCTAGAAATACATACTAGGTTTCACGCAAGTCTTTTCATTTTTTCCATTAGGTAGTTTTCCAGTTCTACTGTCTGTACTGTTCCATTTTGGATTTACAGAAGTGATCAGGTTGTATTAATACCAACCATATTTTGTTTTGTTTTATTATCTCGCAATTAAGCCCTAAACTCTTTGCAGAAGCTAATAACTCAGAGGTCCTGACGAAAGCCGGATTCTAATATCCAAGGGCTGAAACATGTAGACCTATCCATCCTACAGTTATTTGTTCAAACTGTAGACGCACTGTTTTTATTTTTTACACCAAGACAGCACTGAATAAAATTGTTTTGTGTCTTGATAGTCAATTTTGAATCACCTTTTCACACACTTTCAGTTCCCTTTGTGGTGCCTGTGCCAGCTCTCCTATGAGACTTTAAACAGGCACCTCCGTGGCCAGCCGTCACAGGACTGCCCGACCTGGATTCCAGTCAGAATTGGAGGGCAGTCTAATTATGGCTTTGGCAGTGAGGAAGTGGGGCGCTGGCGTGGCGGCCCACCCCTGCACCGCCAAAGTCATAATAAGGTTCTAAGATCTAGAAACTTTGTATAGTGTTCTAATGGAAACATTTCTCATTAGTCTTGTGAAGAGAGAGAACATTTTAGGATTCCATCATTACAAATTTGCAGTAGGCTAGTTTTGGTAAAGAAAAAAGCAAAGCAAGAATTTCCAAGGTATTCCAAAAAATCAAAATAACACACTTCTTATACTGTGGCTGAAAAGATGTGACAGGATCACCGAAAACTGGAACAACAACACGCCTTATGACATTTTTGCCTAATGATTTCCATTCAACATTTCATAAGGTCCTTCATAATGTTTTTGTACTCTGAACTTGCTGGATCATTTAAACATGCAATAGGGGAAAAATGGGTGCAAACGATATTTATATTTTTTTTTTTACACTCGCTGCTATTATGTTATGTTAGGAAAATATACAGAGGGCACGTACAGTCAAGGCATTCTTGTTGCTTTAACAACCAGGTGGGAGAGGAGCACAGAGAAACCCCTGCCTCCTGCTCTTTCTTGCTTGAACCTAGCGATTCTCAGATGATTTGCAAGAGAGAATCTGAATGTTCCAGTACGAACATATCTCTCAATTCTTAATGATGAGGGTCGATATCAGCCATTCTACTGTGCTGGCTTGCTCAACTATTGTGGTCATTTCACTAATGCATCCATTGCTGATTGTTTACTGTAATGTACTGATTTTTTGTACAAAACCTAATAAAAAAATGTCTTGAAAAAAAAGAAAACATCACTTACTTCTGCTTACTATAAGGGCTGAAGCCTGATTATGAATTCATTTGTAAATTATACAAGCCATTTTTTTTTTTAAAGTTCTCTGTTTGACCGGGAGCCAATGAAGCTCCATTAAGGCAGAAGAAATTTGTGCATGTCTTGGCAGTGTACAGATTACCCATGCTGCCGTATTTAGAATGATTTGTAATTTCTATAATAAAGTTGCATGGAGACACAAATACAGGGAATTTGCATAGTCCAAGTGGGACACAATTGCCACTGCAATAGTCGCTTTCAAGGACCCAGGTGACAGAAGAGGGGCGATCTTCCTAATAGATTTCAATAGGCCAAAGCACTTCACAGTGACTGCCATGATCTGGGGGATCATGGACAGTTGATATTGTGTCAAGAATATCCGGATTTAAGAAATATTATTATTGACAGGAATATCAAAGGTAAAAATCTTATTTTTATTGTTGTTGTTAATACTGTTGTAAAAAAATATTGATGTAGAAAATGTTGTATGTAATATCATTTGCAAGTGTTAATTTGTATGTAATTTATGTTAATTTTAATATTTGTGTTTTCAGTAGGATAATTCATTAGTTATGGAATTGTTGGAATTTGTATTTTTAGTTGTTTTAATGTATATAAATAATGGTTTTATAAAAATAATTTAGTAGCGGGATATTGGGTTTTTAGGAGATAAGGGTGGGGGGTATTTTTTAAGTAAAATTGATGGTAATAATTTGAATAGTATGGTCATCTTTTCACACACCCCGATCAGATCGATGGCTCCCACAAAAATTTGGTGAGAAGGGCACTCTATCAGCATTTCCACAAAGAGAGGGAAAGAGTAGATTCTGCGAAACAATCTACAACCAATTACTTACAAATCCAGGAACCATCCCCCGAATCCCCGATGTTACCACAGCCCTATTTACGTAAAAAACTGGGCAGGTGGAACAGGACCTTACTATTCAGATTTAGGGACCGGAGTATTGTAAATCTTATCCGCTTTCCACTGGGTTACATTAAAAATCTGGAAAAATTAAATTGCCCTTGTGACCATGGTGGAACCCAGAGTATGTTACACTTTATTTTTGGCTGTGGTTTCTACAAGAAATATACAAGGCATTACTTAATCCCCTACTGTAGAAAGCACGACTTGACCGATCACAATTATGCTTATAGACACTTTTTAATGTTGGGATCAGATGAATTAATTTTTAGAGTCAGTAATTTTCTTAATGCTATCGTACGCTCACGCAGGTCTTTGAGAATTGATTAATTTTATATTGAGATATGCACTTTGCACTTTAATACACGATTTGCACTAACCTAATGTAATGTAACGCATTTGTCTTGATTTCATAATACCCATAGTTATCCTTTTTCTATATACTGCCATATATTGTATCTAAGGTGGTTTTGTGCACTGTATAGTATAAAGGTCATTTGAGTTTTCATTGTTGTTTTTTATAAATTATATTTGTAAATGATAAGTTGTGGCCCAAAACTGTAGTATTATATGTGTATTTTAAAATGTATTTTGTGCTTTTATGGATGGTTTTTGAAATCCGAATAAAGTCTATTTGAATTGAATTGAATTGAATAGTATGCAAATTAATATTTTACAGGTTTAAAATGTATCTTGCTGTTTTAATGTTGTTTAAATTATTTAAATGTGATAGTAATACAAATCTATTAACGGTATTAGGTGTAATTTGTTTCTAATTAAAAAATTATGAAAATCAGTTACAAAATAAAAATATTTAAAAGTTTACTGTAATAAAGTAACATCATTATAAATTATATTTATATAGATGTTTTAAAACTAAGAAATTTTCTGGAACATATTCTAAGTTGATATTAAATAAAATAAAATATAATAAAATAATATAAATATACATTAATGATATTAAATTCAAACCAATTTGTTTAGTATAAAAAGTATATATTATGAAGGAAATTAAAAAATAAAAAGATTTCAAAATATATTTTAAAAAGTATAATTATATAAAAATATGTTGTATACATTTTCAAAAATTAAGTTTTGTTTCTGAAAAATGACTTCATATTACAAAACAATCACATTTATTTTGTTTTAAAATTAATTGTTTTGAAATTATATTTTTGAATTTTTTAAATAAAAAAGGTTAACATAATTTTTTTAGTTTATAATTGTTAATTTTGGCTTATGATTTTTTATGGTATACAGTTTAAGAATGGTAGTAAAGTTTTTATATTTTTGTTATTTATTATTTTTATATTTTGATGTCGAAATATTTATATATAGGTCTGTAGTTTTAGATAGTGTGTTTTTGATGAAATATTACTGTATTTTATAGTTAAGAAATTGTGTGTGAGTATGGGATGTTAATTGTTTATATAAAATACTTGTTTTTTATATTAGCATTATTTAAAATGGTTTTGATTGAAGTATATATAGTAAAGTTTTGCTCTTTAGTGTTTAACATCTTCAAATAGCTTTAGATTGGAGTGGTAATAGTAAATATCACTCCTTTAGTGTCCAACACCTTCCCCCAGTACTGTTAGATTGGAGTGGGAATAGAAAAAGTCACCCTTTTACTGTCCAGCACCTAGCTAAAATATGGCTGGACTGGGAATGGTAAATGTCCCCCGTTAGTGTCCAACACATTCCCTCAATATGATTAGATTGGAGTGGGAACAGTATATGTCACCCCTTTAGTGTCCAACACCTTCCACCATTATTGTTCGAATGCAGTGGCAATAGTAAATGTCACCCCTTTAGTGTCCAACACCTTCCCCCAATATGGTTAGATTGGAGTGGGAATAGTAAATGTTACCACTTTAGTGTTGAATTCCTTCCCCCAATATAGTTAGATTGGAGTGGGAAAGTACATGTCACTCCTTTAGTGTCCAACACCTTCACCCAATATGGTTAGATTGCAGTGGGAATAGTAGATGTTACCTCTTTAATGTCCAACATCTTCTCCCACTATGGTTAGATTTAGAGCGGGAAAATTATATACAACCACTTTAGTCTCCAACATCTTCCCCAATCTGGTCACACTGGAGTGGGTATTGTAAAAGTCACCACTTTAGTGTCCAACACCTTCCCCCTGTATGGTTACACTGGAGTGGGAACAGTAAATGTCACCCCTTTTGTGTCCAACACCTTCCCCCAATATGGCTAGATTGGAATGAAAATAGTCAATATCACCTTTTTAGTGTCAGAGGGCCTGATTACGAGTTTGGCGGTCTTACCGCCATACTACCGGGGTGGCAGTCTCAAATGCATCGCCGAGTCGGCACTCTCCCATACGCATTATGATGTTCCCTCTGGCCCAGTGGTGGTGTTTCTGATGGCGGGGAATATTTTTCTATATGTGACGATGCAGGTTTGTACATTTTGACGGCACAAGTGTTAATTGTACACATATGCATGACGTGTAAAAATACATAGTGCTTGTACTTTGCTGTTGCTGGTGTCTGGATCATACATGCCCAGTCCATCAAATGGGTGGCAAGTGTGAAATCGTCTTACCTGGATTTCGGGGCCGAGAAAGTCATTTTCTTCAGGGTTAAGCTGATGCTTTGTAGGTGGGCCCTTGAAGAAGGGAGCCACTTGGAAGACTGAAGGGGAAAAAAAGGAAATGCGTGAGTTTACTCCCCATATTCTTAGATTCTGCCGAATCAAAGCAGATGGTCTCACTGCCATGGTCGGCTCAACAGAAAGCAAACTCATAATCCGGACAGTGGTAACATTGTCTGTACCCCCCTCTGACAGCTGCTTTCCCCCCACTGGCGATGCCAGCAGTGCTCTGGCGGTCTTCTCTCCAGCAATGCGACAATGCGGACCGCCAAGTAGGTGGGCAGGGTATCTTGCACTGATGTTATGGCATGACTAACACTGCCAAACTCGTAACACTTTAAAAACAAATAGGTTATGTTGGAGTTCGAATATTTAATTAACTTTAATTGTATTTCTATGAAGTAGAAATAGTTTGTGTTATTTCAAAAATATTGTTGGTATTTAGAAATATAATAAAAAATAGATATTTGCATGGTTGTAGGCAATATTATAATTGATTACGTATTGTTTATAGACCAAAGAGGTGTAACACACTTTTCTCATTTTATGTTTCCAAAGTTTATTTATTGTACATTAGTAAAACACACACATATATATATATATCTTACTTGGATCCGCAGTTTGGTGAATGAGGTCCGGATGCCAACAGGATTTGGGACACCACTGGGAGTCTGGTAGAAATCGCTTACTGAAGTGGTCACCACGCCGAACTTCATCTATCAGCATGCAGCGGGTCCAAGCCCAGCACGAGGTGTATCTCAGTATGCAGAGGAGGAGCTGAAACATCTAGCTTGTGGGAGTGGCTTCAGTAACATCAGGAGATTTAAACCTGCCACAGTTGTAATGAACTGCTTGAAACCAGGCACTGAGGAAAGCCTTACGGCTGAAACGCGTCTGCCACAGCGTTTCTTGAACTCTGATCCCTACGCGCTGTAAGTGATTTGCTGAATAAAATCCAATTGTTATAATCCCTGCATGTGTCGGGCTCATTCCAAGCAGTGAATAAGTGTTGGACTTTATATATATATATATTCAGTGAAAAAACCATGGGTTTCACACACGTTATAGTTAGGAATTAGCATTTAAAAAACCTTGCAAATTCAGTGAAAAAACCATAGGTTTCACACACGTTATAGTTAGCTGGACATTTCACTCGTAAAAAACCAATGAAATTCCCCCGTTATAGTTAGTTAAGCTAACTATAACTCGCGCACCCGCAATCCACTGCTGATGACGTCACATATTACATCACTCATGACATGGTCAGTGACATCACTCATGACATCACTGATGACACTAAAAAACAATTATCACATTACAAGGTCTTTGAGGGATTAATAACGAAATACTGAGGAGAAGTGGAAAAAAGCGACCATCTAATTTCTGACTTACCTGACCCACCCAAAAATGTAATTATCAATTTAAATTTAATTGAAATTGCTTGTAAAAATGGTTTTATTTTTTGAAAATTGTCTTTCTCAATCTGAAAAAAAAAGAAAAAAGTATTAATATTTAATAAAACATTTTATAATACAGTACACGTATTTACATATTTTCCAAAAACAATTTTTTGCCTTTTTTTTTGCTGTTTTCAGAATATATTGCATTTCACTATAAATCGTGAAAGCAATTGCATTCATCACTTAACAGCGGGCAAAAAAAAAATAACAATCTCAAAGATTGTTTTAAAAAAGCCCAGAATCTCTTCTCACTTAAACATAACATTATAGAAATGCAAAATATTCAAAAAAAATATCATCTAATAACAATAACTATTTCTAAAAAATACCGTCTGACAATTTTGTTTCAGAAGCATAATGACAAAAATAATATATCTCAAATAACTCCACAATACATCTGGTTACCTTTCCTTTAGGCCAAATGGTAATTTTAAAAATCTTTTTTGATTAAATTTCCAATGGTAATCCAATAAAATTCCAAAATTTAAATTGTACAGATGTTACCGATTCTCTCTAAAATTTTGGTTTCCGAAAGATTAATTAGGAATTAAATAAGTCCACAATACAATTGGTTACCTTTCCTTTAGGCCAAATGGTAATTTGAAAAATCTTTTTATTTGAAAATTCCAATGGTAATCCAATAAAATGGTAAAATTGTTTTGTACAGATGTTGCCAATTCTCTCTAAAATTTAGGTTTCAGGAAGATTAGATAGGAATTTGCTAAATCAAAAGGCAAACGTTGCTTAAAAATCAATTGACAATCATTACACATTGTCCAGCCTTTTTCACATTTTAGATAAACTGTGTAATGACCAGAAGTTACAGTAGGTCCATCATGGAAAATTATTGCAACTGTTACAAAAGTTTTTCCTGAAATTGATAATTGCTGTCCTGTGAACTTCTTTATTAAAGTATCCAATTTTGAACCATCAGCTCTACATCGTTGCATCATTAAAATTACATACTGTCCGTATTCCTTTAAAATTAACGTTGAAAACATGTTAGATTTACACTCACCGCATTCCATGCTATGATTAGCATCTTTAACTAATTTAGCAAAAGTGACTGTTTTACTCTCTGGCAATGTTAAATAAATAAACCTTTCAGAATCAACATTAGAGCCACATGTATTGAAACAGTTTTCACAACTATGTTCCCATTTATAAGAGACACCAAACATATTTTCAATTTGTACCCCTTCTTCTTCCAGTACCTGAAGAAAATACATCAAGAATTCCTGTGCGTCTTGCTGTACATTTTGAGAAAACTGTGTACATCCTGAACATACATCTAAAAGTTCTCTAATTTCAGTAGCACTTTCTATTTTAGTTTTATCATTACTCAGCTTTTCAAAAAGGAGACTCAGGGCGTGGTCTGGCCACGCAGGAAGATGGCCGCCTGACGAGTGAGCTCCGCCGCGGGATGGGCTCTTAACGGAAATATTTTATCCCATACCGGCTTTGGAGTCCTCTTCACGTGCCCTGTGGTTGCCGGAAGGTGGGGGGCACGATTTGAGCGTGTTCCAGGGATGTGACGGCGCAGTCTTCCTGGTGTTAATCGTCTCGACGAGATTGTGTGGCGCTGCTTGCCTGACGCAGCCCGCCTGACGTGCTTCCTTCGGCTGCCTCATCCTCCCCCTGAAGCCGCGCCTCTGCTGCTCATGGAGTGCGCCTGCCCCCTCATGAGGCCGCGCCTTTGTTGCTGTTGAGGAGCGCTCGCTTCCTTACGAGGTCGAGCCTTTCTTGTGGATGTCGAGTGCCCGCCTCCTCATGAGGCCGCGCCTTCGCTGCTGCTCTCAAGCGCCTTCCTCATGAAGTCCCGCCTTCGCTATTACTGCTGAATACCTGCCTCCTCATGTAGCCGCGCCTCCTTCAATTTTGTCTGCTGCATTATTTTCCTCAGCAATATTACCTCACAGGAGCCATGGTTCTTGCTGTGCTGCTGGTCTGCTACTGGTAGGATTAACCCCTTTTATAATTTTATTGTGGCGCTTTTTGTCATTCACCTTAGCCAGTCATTTTGCGCCTCACCCTCTGCAAAGTTAACGATCTTCCTGCAAGAACAATTCACGATTTGTCACTCAAAACTGACCTTTCAAATTTAATTTTTTCACCCTTTTATGAGTGGCCTCACCTTTGTGATAGTTGCAGTTTTGCGCCCTTCGACTGGTGCTGCCTGGAAATGACTCTTTTTAACGCAACTTGGGTGACTCATATAATAGCATGTCTTAATTCAATGCCATTATAGTGTTTTAGTCAATTTTTTCAGTCAGGTTGTGTATTCTTTGCTATGGCTCATGGTTTCCCTGCATTTTGCAGTTCTGTTCATTCTGCAAATACAATTGTGGTTATTAATGTCATAAGTGCGCATATGTTGTTTCATCTTATCTCAGTTCTATTTATGCGCCTTTGAGCATGGCGACAGTTACACTATCTTCATCAATGCCTTAACCCTTTGCTGATGGTTTTGGGGACCACTAAGCAGTGATTTCCCCTTCATGTGATGTACTTTTGCATTTTAGTGTCTGGAATTGTTGTATTTGTTTTGATTATATATAAGAATTGTCTACCGGCAAGACGCCTTCACGCATCTTCAAAGTTTCTGTCAAATATTCTCCTCAAATGCCTGCTCCTAAGCAAGGAAATAAGTCTTCTAAGCCACTTCTTTTTGCAGAAGCTCTTAAGCAGACCATCAACATGCCAACGAAAGGTACTGCCTCCTCTCCTCCCGCTTTACCCCCGGCTTCGGCCTCTAACGGGGGGCAGGCGTCGGCGGCAACTCTACAACGTATTCTACACGAAATATCTGAGGTTAGTCGTCGATTAGATGACATGAACCTCACAATTACATCATTAGCTGAGGAGACTAAATCAATTAAAGCAGAATTCACCAGCTTTCATGCGAAGATTGAATCTCTTGACTCCAGAGTTCAGACGGTGGAGAACCGCTTGGACTCCCTTCCCAACAAAGACCGAGACCTCTTATTCTTCCATAGCAAACTTATTGATTTGGAGGACAGAAGCAGGAGGGATAATGTTCGTTTTTTTGGTTTTCCAGAGCGCATTGAAGGGCAGAGTTCCAGTGCATTTCTGTGTCGTATACTTCCTCAGATGACTGGTATTTCTTTTACTCCACCTCTGGAGATACAGCGGGCTCATAGAATTGGTCCTCCACGTGGTGATCCTGCTGCGCGCCCACGGCCGATCATTGCCTGTTTTCTCCGACATGACCAAACTAGACAACTACTATCTGCTGCTCGACTTCAAGGTTCCTTCTCTTTTGAAGGCCATCGCATCCATATGGCAGCCGATTTCTCCAAGGAAACCAATGAACGGCGGAAGGCCTTTCTATCCATGCGACCTCAATTGCGTCAGTTAGATATCAAGTATGGTCTATTTGAACCTGCACGTTTTCGTGTTACCAAAGATGGAGTCTCTAAGGACTTTTTTGATACAGAACATCTTCAGCAATTTTTGGACTGCCTTCAACCTCAAGATATGGAGGTTCTCACTGCATCCTCGCAGCAAATCCCATCCCAATCACTCCCTAAATCTTCTACTCCAATGTCAGATCGTAGCAGGCGCCCTCCCAGTAGCCCTAGACCTCGGGGTAGGGATCTTGAACGACTTCATCGCTCACAAGCAGATAGGAAATCTGCAATTCAATCTGTTTCGGCAGCCACATTCCCACAAGACTTGCAAAGAGACAAGTCCCGCTCTCCTCTTAAAACCCCTTCAGATGCGGACTGAATAATGCTTCCTCCTGTGGAAATAGTTATCTCCAGTCCTATTGGCAGTTAATGGTAGACTCCTTGTCCTTGCGAGTCTTGTTTCTATTGTTAATTCATCATTATATTTTTGACATATTTTGCTGTTCTTATAATATTTGATTGTCTTTTTTCACCTCTTTCTCACTAGCTTCTTATCTTATTTCCTTTCCCTTTCACTTTGCCTTCTGCTATTTCTCTGCTTTATAATGCTATTCCTTTTTCTCCCTGCATTTATTACTCTCCATGTTACAATTTTATTGCATATTTCTAACTGGTTTTGCAGTTACTTGGGTGCCTTGGTGCCTAATTGTTTGATTATAGTTGTATTATTTTATTTGCTCGCATGCATATTGGTATAGGCTTTTTGATATGCGTATGATATGTCTTATGCTCTTAGGCTACCTCACATTTAATTATTGTTAGATTTCTCTTCTTACGTAATGTCGCTTCTCAATTTCTATTTGGCTTTCTCTACCTTCTTCTGTTCTCTTTTACAATGCTCTTTTGGGTTTCCCTTCTATATTATTAATGCATTCCTAACTGTTTCTCTCTTTCTGTGGGGTCTTTTCCCGCGGCGGCGCTCTAGTGCGCCCAGACCCGCGGGTAACAGTCTACGGTTTCTTGTTCTTTACTCGCTACTATTTAATATTCTATAGTTTCTTTATTACTGTACTGTTTTCTAAATTTTATCTCCTTTCGTCATTACTTCTTTTATTGTTTCCTTTATGTATCTCATCTAAATCAGAGTATCGCTTCCACTTATTTTATTTCTGTTTCCCCTTCCTTTTGTCATTTCTTTTCCTTTTTTCTTTGTCTGGTTCAACACGTTGTTTTGTGCTTCATTTTCCTCTTTCTGATTTTTGCTCTATTCTACTATGGCACATACTTGGAATGTACATGGCCTCACCCATTACATAAAACGGAAGAAAGTACTCTCCTATCTCCAGACCAAACATGTAGATGTGGCCCTGCTTCAAGAGACCCATTTGGATGCTCTAGAATCAGATAAACTTTGTAGAGACTGGGCGGGCAAGGTTATCCATAGTAGTGTTCAACAAGACGATTCCTCAGACACAGGCCCCCTCCGCAAATGTGGAGTAGCAATCCTCCTTCGCAAGTCCCTCCCGGTCACTGTCTCTAAAACATGGTCAGATGTAAATGGCCGTTATGTATTTGCCAAACTTAAAATTGGAGAGTCTCACATTTGTGTAGGGTCTGTTTATGCCCCTACGGGTACCAAAAAAACATTCTTTCTTCAATTATCCCGTTTGCTGCTTGAAATTAATGCATCGCAATATTTGATTGGCGGAGACTGGAATGTAACGCAAGATTCCATTCTAGACAAAACTGGCCCATTAGATAGGGGCAATGCGTCAGACAGAGCTTTGTTAGGGGACATCATATCAGATATTGGACTGGTTGACCATTGGCGTTTCAGCCATCCAACGGATAAGGAATATACTTTCTTTTCATCGGCTCATGGTACATTTTCTCGTCTTGATTATTTCCTCATTTCACATAGCACAGTTCAATTCGTTACAGACTCCTGCATCCTGGAAGTGGCCTTGTCTGATCACTCTCCGGTTCTCCTCTCCCTTGATCTGAGTCTTTCTAGGCCTGGACGTAAGCCATAGCGAATGAATATCCAACGCCACAGGACTCCTACTGGTAAGTCCCAACTGCAATCTTACCTTCAAAATTATCTTTCTACTAATCAGGGGTCTGTCACCTCCAGCAGGACTCTTTGGGCTGCGGCGAAGGCTACTTTGAGGGGGCAATTAATGCGTGATGCAGCAATTGCTAATAAGCAAAATGCAAAGAGACAAGGTGAGCTCGAATCTGACAAACTTATTCTCGCTTATACACCACATCTCCGTCTTTACAAAATCGTAAATTACTCGAGCAAGCTTGAATGGCCTTAGATAGTCTTTTTACGTCTAAAGCAGAATACGCTTTACAGAAAATGAAAGGTTGTCATTACGAGCAAGGGGAAAAGGCGGGAAGATTATTAGCCGTGCAGCTGCGTCAGAGGGAGGCGTCTATGGCCATTCCGGCCATTAGATCTGTGCAAGGACACTTGTGCACAAAACCTCAAGACATTGTTAATGAGTTCGCCTCCTTTTACGAATCTCTATACACTTCCGATAATATAATGGATTCGGATAAAATGACAGCATTTCTTGCAAAAGTGCATCTTCCTTCTCTTTCGGCGGAGGGCAGAGCCATTCTCGAGGGTGAAATAACCAGAGATGAGGTTTCTAGTGCGATTGCTGCCCTGCCTTACCACAAGGCCCCTGGAGAGGATGGATTTCCTCCTGAATTTTATCGCTGGGCAGGTCACAATATTATTGATACCCTATATGCCGCATTCCAGGAGGCGGACAGTGCATCTTCACTAGGACCCCTTTCTAACAAGGCTATTATTGTTGTGCTTCCAAAGCCAGGTAAAGATCCCCAGCTCTGCAGTAGTTATCGTCCCATTTCTCTATTGAACTCTGATATTAAAATCTTGGCCAGCATTCTTGCTTCGCGTTTGCGTAAAGTCTTGCCTTCTTTGATACACCATTCTCAAGTAGGCTTTGTACCGGGCCGTTCCTCCCGGAATCATCTGCGTTCTCTGGCCCATGCGCTATGGTCGGCTCAACATCTTACGGATGATGCGTTAGCCCTTTCGCTTGACGCAGAAAAAGCGTTTGACCGCATCGAATGGAACTATCTCTTCAAGGTCATGGATAGATTCGGTTTAGGTACGAAATTTATTGATAAGGTACGCTTATTATACGATCACCCTTCTGCTCAGGTAAATTGTGGTGGGTTTCTATCTGACACCTTTACGATTAAGAGAGGGACATGCCAAGGATGTCCACTATCCCCCCTTCTGTTTCTTCTGGCTATGGAGCCTCTGGCTGCTACCATTCGTCAATCTGATGAGGTCTCTGGTGTCCCCCTCCCAATTGGACATTCTAAAATATACCTGTATGCTGATGATATTCTACTCACCCTTACTCGTCTTCCCCGGTCGATTCCTTCTCTTCTTCACATTATTAATGATTTCTCTTCTTTTTCAGGTTATAAGATTAATTGGGACAAGAGTGAGGCTTTGCCCATCTCTAACGGTACCACAAAAGCAGCCATTTTTGGATTTCCTTTTCATTGGCAGTCTTCACGCCTTAAATACTTGGGAGTCCTCGTTAATAAAGGATTGCAAGACATGGTTGCAGATAATTTATCTCCTCTTATATCCCAAATGCAACGGGATTTTGATAAATGGAAGGCTTTGGGTCTTTCTCTTTGGGGCAGAACTCAGGCGGTTAAAATGGTTACCCTTCCGAGATTTATATACATTCTAGGTATGCTTCCTCTGCAGATCCCTTTATCTTTACTTCGATCAGTAGATGCCCAGATTAAAACTTTCATTTGGGGTACTGCTAAGCCTCGCCTTGCTATCACTAAGTTAAAGGCTCACCAGTTATCTGGCGGAATTGGCCTTCCATCTATTGAACACTACTCTTTGGCGTTACATGTTTCCCAAATCTCATATTTTTTACCTGGCATCAAAGATTTACCACAATGGGTTCAAATAGAAAGACATCTCCTATCCTCAGAATCGAACCTCTCTCCTCTGTATGGTAGTGGCACTAGTCGTTTTGACCCAAAAAACCCGATGTTATCTGCCATGCATAAATCCTGGCAGAGAAGTCATAGATTATTAGGCTCAAACTCAAGAATCCATGCTAAGGCTCCCCTATGGAATAACTCGGGGATCCGTATTAATGGTCGTATGTTATCCTGGCCTGAATGGCGAGCTGCAGGTATTCTCTGTCCGGATCAACTTCTGCATGATGGGGATTTTAAGTCATTCTCTCAGCTTAGGGTAGAATTTGATCTTCCCCTTCATCATTCTTCCAAATATCTTCAACTTCAACAATGTTTGAAGACCCATATGGGATCATCACCATGGCTCCTGCAAGATTCCCCTATATTATCCTATTTGCACATTTGGGGGAAACTTAAGGGTGTTACTTCTGGTATATACAAAAAATTTTCGTCTCATCTTTTTTCTAAATCTCTTTCACATGATCTTCAGCGTAAATGGCAATCTCGCCTCTCAGTTTCCTTTTCCGATACTGAATGGGATTTGATTCTAGAGAATTTAAACAAGGGAGCCCGTGAATCAAGGCTCAAATTTTGTCTTTTCAAAATTCTGCATGATTGGCATTGGTCTCCTGTCAAACTACACCAAGCTGGCCTTCTCTCTCATTCTAATTGTTGGAGATGCTCCAATTCAGGTTGTGATATTACTCATATCATTTGTGAATGTCCTAGTTTCCAATCCTATTGGACTTTTATTGGTGTTACTTTGAATTCCACTATGCCCCTAAAATTGCCACTTACATCTACTAACATTCTCCTGCATGATTTACGTCACTCCCCAAAGCTCACGAAACCACAACTCCGCCTTTTCCATACCTCAATTGCTACTGCCAAAATATGTATACTGCGTCATTGGAAATCAACTTTACCTCCCTCACAGGAGGATTGGTTGGTGGCAATGATGCAAACTGCCTCCCATGAACGCACAATCTATAACCTTCAGGATCAAGCTGACACTTTTCTTCGAATCTGGTCTCCATTTCTTAAATCAAATGCTGCTGATTCTCCGGCCTCCACTTCTACCCAAACACATTAATCAGCTTTCACTTTTTCTGTCCTTTGTTTTTTCTCTTCTCTTTGTTTTTCTCCAATCCTTTGCTTCCTCCGTTGTTGTATTCTTCTGCCTTTATTCAATTACCTTTTCTTCGTTTTATTTCTTTATACTTTCAGCACTTTTTATTCTTCTAGGTCTTTCCCCTCTTTTCTCCCTATAGCTCTTTTTTATTACATTTCATTCTGTGTTTTGATCTCATTGTTGCATTAACTAGTATTTATCTATTTAAATGCATATTTATATCGTATTTATTTATCAATATCTTATTCCATGATTCCTTTTAACATGAATTTATTTTCTCTTTATTTATTACTGTATATGCTCTAATGTATTCGCCTTATAAAACTCAATAAAAAATTTCAACACAAAAAAAAAAGGAGACAACTCAGAACAGAATCTTTTTCTCTGATTTACTATTATCTGCTCTTGCAAACTTTCAAGATAAAATACAACATTCAGCACTACATTAGCGTAGCAGTTGACACCAGAGCTATTTTCAAAATGACAACCAACAACCTCTTCACCATTTTCCTTTTTCTTTTTGCTTGCAATTACATCACTCCTCTTTTTTTTTCTCCTCTCTACATCCTCATTACAGATATTCTCAATTCTCCTTTTTCGAGAAACTACACGTTTTTCCAACACAGGATACTGACCTAAATGAGGAGCATAGGTTCTTCTTAATCTATTATACTCCTTTACACAATTTGCATCAGCACTAACTTTTGAGTCATCAAAGTCTATCATAAATAAACCAGATAATGTTTTCACTCATGACAAAGCAACATAAGCCATACCTTCTTTGAACACAGTTGAACCAATGTTCACAAAAGCACAATCTACAGTCAATCCTTGAGACTTGTGAATAGTTACAGCATATGCTAGAGAAAACGGAAACTGTTTCCTACGTACATATAAGTCTTTCACAAGCATGAAACGAACTGTACAACGACAAATGTCTATAACTTCTTCTTTCTGATCAAATTTTATTTTTAAACATTCAATTCCATCTTTTTTCTGGTAATTAATAAAGCCCACAACTCTTCCCATAGCTCCATTCACTAAACCTTTTTCAACATCCAAATTTCTCCTTAAAAATACTCATTCTATCAGAAATAATTCAAGGATAAAACCATTCTGCCACAAAAATTGGATCAAAAAGGTTGCATTATATGCCGACGATCTAATGATCTTCACTAACAACTCCGCTGAAGCAATCCCCGAAATTGAGCAAATGATACAAGACTTTGGTTACATTTCAGGTTATCAGATAAATCAATCAAAATCAGAAATCCTGGAGTGGAACACTATAAGCAACCAGCAGCTAGTGAAATCAAAGATCAGATACCTTGGGTTGGACATAGTCAAGGATATTGATGTGTTACCACAAATAAACTTTAACAGAGTCCTAACGGAAGTAAGGAAACTTTTGAAAACCTGGAACGGGCTCCCCTTAACATTCTTAGGCAGATCTAACATCATCAAGATGGCCATTCTCCCAAAATTCACCTTTATTTTTAGCGCAATTCCCCTGGAATTCAATAAGTCTTCTATACTTAAACTACAGGGAGAACTAAACGGTTTTATATGGAACTCTAAATGTCCGAGAATAGCCTGGAAAAAACTAAGAAGAACAAAGATCCAAGGTGGTTTAGCAAGTCCAGACATACTAGAGTATTGTAAGGCCTTTCTATTTAAACACACTAGGATACTCTTGCAAAACTATGAGGTATATCCACCACACCTACAAGCGATGGTAGACACAGGAGGCCACTTCCTATTTAAATTTGGTCATCAAAAATTCTTTAAAAAGATTAAACTGAAAATTCTCCTGTCGGCAGCTAAGTTATGGTTGCAAATCAGGAAAACTTTAAAGATCCCCTATTATAGTAAATACTCTCCAGTCTGGGATTCCCACGGAACTCCGGACTGCCTCAAAGATCAACTGGCCTTACCGTTAAGGAGAGCTGGAATCCTGAACTGGGGGGAACTTATTCCAAATAACACATTGATTGGTTGGGATCTGTTAACATCTGCCACAGAAGATCGCCTATTAAAGTTTAAATATTACCAACTTTTGAGCTGGATAAACTCAATAACAGAACCATTTAAGGGTAACCAGCAACTGGAACTCAAGATGCTTGGAGTCGGTCTCCAGAAAAAAGAAGTATCATTGTGGTACTGGTCTCTAATAACAGCTGGAGAAGAACATTTTACGATTCCTGACTCGACCTGGGGGATCTCGCTGCCTACTACAGATCTTCAAGACATATGGCAAGTATCAATGGGGAAATGCTGGGGTATCATTCAGTCCGCCGCACTAAGGAGAAATCACATCTTCACTATTCACAGAGCCTACTGGACTCCCAAAAAACTTTCAAAGTTCCAAAGCCATCAACAAGTGAAAAAATGTCCAAAATGCGGTGAAGATAAGGCAGATGATATGCATATGTTCTGGCAGTGCCCCCATCTCGAAGACTTCTGGCTAAAAGTTGGTAAGACGCTGACGGTTGGTCAACAAATAATTGTAAGTATGGAATTGGTAATCTTTGGGATCTTCAAAACAATTGTAAATACAAGTCATTTAGGTCTAAGACAGGAGAATCTACTTTTTGTATTAATTCTTTTAGCACGCAGAGAAATATGTATTAACTGGGTTTGCACCACACCACCTAAACACTTGGATTGGTGGAAATCTATTGGTATAGTGAACAGATTAGATAGAAGCGGAAAGCCCAGGAAAAAATACAACTTCTGGGAAATTTGGGAGCATTTCTGTAATCCTTGTGACTAAAGTCCAATGATTTAACCCAGGCAATACACTAAATAACTAAGGGTGGATGACCCCTCCGTTGTGTCTAGGTGATAACTGGCTTCCAGCTGCAAGGAAAAACTTTCCTTTGAAGGTTTTCTGAGTTGCCCAGGACAGTTGAAATAGCAGCTCTGGTCTCCAATATCAAAACCTGCACAAGTATTGCAAAATGAGGACTAAAAAAAAAAAAAAAAAAAAAAAATACTCTACAGTTCATGCAAACATATAGATTTTTTTCTAATCCAGCAGTTTTGGAAATGTTCTTCTCTAGTGAATCCAATTTATTTTTCAGTTTGCCTGTTAATGTAATAGTAATTCTTTCATGCTGAATTTTGTCCACTGCTTCCAATTTCCTAATCTCTTCCTTTTCCAATTTCAAAAGTTCCTCATTGAATATTGAGCATTCACGTAGAGTTGGCATTAAGCAGATTACACTTTTCTTTTCTGCAATGTTCTTGTATATTTTCTCTGCAACTATTTCTTCCTTTGGGAATAAATTATGTAGCAACCGACTCTCTAATGCTTTCGTGCCAGCTTCAGTGAGTAGTCCAATTCTGATATCTTTCAGAATACTTGCATAATCTTCATCGTTTGCTTGCCTCATATTAGTAGTAAGTTCCTTGTACTCAAAGAAGGACCAAACATTTGCATTACCAATGCTTCCCAATGACTTCTTTGTGTCTTCATGTGTCACAGTATTAAACACTGGTTGTCCTTTAACTGGAGTAAGCTGTAGAAGATCCCCAAAAACTATGACATGTTTTCCACCAAATAACACGTCATAGTCTCTCCTTAGAATTTGCTGCATTCTTAAATGCACAAAGGCAAGCATTAAGTTTGATACCATGCTCACCTCATCAATAATGAGAACTTGCATCTTTTTCAATACTCTTGAAACTTCCAAGCATGCTTCTCCAGTTAGCTTGTGGTATTGTATTTTGTTCTCATGCTCCACTGGTAACATTAGCAAACGATGTAAGGTGATTCCTTTTATGTTATATGCTGCTAACCCAGTTGGAGCAGTAACCACACAAGACAAAGTTGAATCCGTTTTTTGCTGTAGGTAGCTTCTGATGACTTTTATTAAGAAACTTTTTCCAGTTCCAGCTTGTCCGCTTACATACATCCTGATTGGTTGAAATGATGTGCATGAGCACTCTTTTTTTTCATGCAGTAATCCGTGATCAATTTTGTTTCTGATCTCTTCATAAATTTGTTGCTGCTCTTCATTCAGTTGTCTTTCCAAATTTGGTAAGTCTATTAATTCTTCTTGACCTTGATTCATAGCCGTTTCCACTTCAGTCATAGCTATTGCAGCTTCATTTTCAACGATTGGTTGTCCTAGGGGATCTTGACTGAGTGTTCCAGAACTTTGGCTGTCTTGAGAACTGTCTCTAGCTACTTCAGCTGCAATTGTAGTTTCCTGTTCAATTTCTTCATTTAACATTTGGACATAAGTTGTGAAAGTACTGCATTCAATCGTATCTTTACATGCATTAAATGAGTCCTCATAGCTCTGGAATTCTCCAAGTAGTTCATCCTCTGAACGCCATGGTTTGAACAGCTGTAAAAGTGCCAAGTAGTAAAATTCCTTTTTGTCAGTAGTGTCGCAAGTCAGCTTCCGATGATTTATCAAACTTCCTTTTGTTTGCTTCACCAAACATCCTTCCTCACCACTGACTTTATATTTTCCATTGTTGATGTCTTCTGTGGCATTCCGTTTAAAAATGAAGTTCTGCAGCACTTCATAGAGACACATGTTTTCAAGGTGATGACTTCTTTTTGGGTAATATGTGTCCAACATGTTTGTTTTTAAAATATCTGTACTTTCTGGGTCATTCTCGGCCAAATATTCAATTTCTCCCACAGATTTCAGTACCCGATTTCTCATTGCTGCAAGACCTAAACTTGCCCAAATTATTCTTCTTGATTTCGAGTAGAGACTTGCAGAAGATAACCTATCTGAACATTCGTAGGATCCAATTTCTCGATGCGATAACATCTTTAAACTGAAACTGTATAGCTTCTTACTGACAGTCTTCTCGTGAGAAATCTCTTCCCACATTTCTTTCAATTCAGTTTTTTCTGATTTAGTAATGTAAGACGTTACATATCGAGCAACAGCAATGGAATTGTCAGCTACATACTGTATATCCATGTTAGCATTCCACATGGATAAAATGACTGGGTTGTAGTCATTTATATTTTTTGATTCTTCTTTTCTTTTTAGGTTGTAGGTATTCTTAGGTGATTTTCTTGTAATAGTATGTCTCACAGCTGACATAAAACTGTTTACTCTTCCTTTTGAAAGAACAGGTCTAGGAAATCCAAATTGACATTTAGTGTAGAATTTATCTTTGCTCTTGTATTTCCGTCGACAGTATTTTCCACACCGATGACTTTGGAAACGTAAAACTTGCTCCTTTAACTTTTTCTCTTCTGTGCTTTTTGGTATAGCATATGTTGCATATTCTTCAATGAAAGATAAAACTGCTTCATCAGATTCTGTTCCAAATTTTGGGGCATCCTTGATCCACAACAGCATATGAATATGAGGAGCACCTCTTGCTTGGTACTCTTTTCTCCAAAAGAAATCCACAACTTCTCCAAGAGGTGGATTTTTTTTATTGCAGATGAAGCACATCATGGCCTCAAATCTATGATTGAAATATCTGCAATTATTAACCGGATCCAATGAGCACAGTTCTCCTGCTGTCTTGTATTCGATGTTTTTAATGTTTGAATTTGCCTCTCGTAGAAAATCCAGTAAATCATCCCAAGCGTACTCGGCACAGCTTAGGGTAAGGAACCATGTTGGAGTTCCTAAATTCCGTAACATGCATTTTAACCTCTTCAGCGCTGCGCGGATTCCCGCGCAGTGCTGAAAGATCTGAGCGCGGGCGGGGCCATGACGGAACGGTTCCGTCATAAGCACAGCCCAACCGGCGTGCATGACGGAACCGTTCCGTCATCGGCATCGAAGAGGTTAATTCACCATGGCGTCGGTACCAATATTCATTTGTCCCACTCTGACAAGCCATCAGATTGATCAGTTGTGTTTCCAAATGATCATCTCGGTGCTGCACTTTCTCCATAAAATCCTTAGCAGACACATTTTGTAAATGTACTCCACTTTTTAAAATGTGATTTACTGCATAAGATAATGCAGACAAGTCGCTTTCAAATAAAAGATGGAACAAATAAGGAATACTTTGTCGAAATCTTGGATCTTCTACATATAGTCTTGTAGTCCAATATTCAGAAGCTGGAATCTGTTCTGGACGTTCATCGTATCGTCCTCCTTTTCCTGTAGGAAACAGCTGGGGAAAACATCGAGCTTCCAAGCTTTCCTCCCATACACTCACAGGAGTTCCTTTTGCTTTCTTCATCTGAAACAGATCAATAGTGTCTCCCATAACTTCTTTTGAATGAAGAGGATGTATGCTAAAATGTTCATAAATTTCTTCTTCCTTTGACTTGTCCACTTTTTCAATTTGTCCAGTTGGTGTTTCTGTGTCTTCTTGTAAATCTTCTTCTTCTTCTTCTTCTTCTTCTATATAAATTGATTCATACCATTTGTTATTCCTTTTCAAATACAAATTTGCTCTTTGTACTTTCCGTACATCTACCAGCTCCTGCCAAATCTTCTTATTCTTTGTAGGTACACCATTAACCAGAATAACTAATGGTTCAGTTTCCAAAGTATCTGCATCAATAGTTTCCATATTTTTTTTCAAATCGAAGGGCAAATACACCACTCTACCTTTTAAACCTCTCAGTAAATCTGAAGGAGGTAATTTACCAGTTTTGGGCTCCATACGTACTATGGTCTGGAACGGATGAACACATTGAATGAGTATAGACTCATATGTATTTAATTCAGAAAGTTCGGCAGGAATAGCATCCAATTCTAAATTATTATGTACAGCTCTGGTCGGCATTCTATTTTCTTCTAACTTATTATAACAGTATTTACAAATACACTGATCTTCACCCAATTCAAAACAATTTTCAAGAAATATATATGTGGCAAAATCCTTCCACTTATAATTATCTTCATTTTCACTTTTTCTGTAGAGATCAACATTCCTGGTTTGTTTTTTATAATGAGTTCTGCGGCAACAAATACAAGTAATATTTGGTCTTTCATTAGAGATTATTGCAAATTTTGTCATGTGATCATTAAATTTCTTACTTACAGAGGGTTCTACATTCTCTTCCACTTCTTCCTCAATAACTGTGTCATTACCTGCACTGTCTTGTTCTGGACCAAAGTAACTAAACTGAATTTCATCAGTAACCTTCTCTACATCTGATACCGATCCACGGAACAGAGCCCTATTCAATTCATCTAACTTTATTGCTGGACTTTTAGCAAAATACAATCGTCTCACAAACTTTCTCATTTCAGTATGATGAACAGCCAGCATCCTAAAATGATGAAAAACACTTTTACACACTTTTCTAGATAGACAAGCCAGAGAATGTCCCTGCAAACCAGTATTCTCTCTCACTCTGCATGGATCTAGACTTTGAAGCACCTTAATCTTCTGTTTAACACTTTTTTTACTATATTCTCTTAGAAACTCACGAAATTTATCAATAGATTCCTGACACACAGTGCAAATACTACTACAATTCCAAGTATACACTGGGGCTTTAGGACGTCTCCCCATAGCCTCATCCACCATCACTTGTTCCTCATCTCTTGGAACCATTTTCTCCTTCTCCATTATACAACCATTTTTCACTTCATAAGCACGACCGCTGGTGTCAACTGCATGCAGCAAACTATTACTTTGAAGATAACTCTCTTTATTAAAAAAAGGTTCACTACTTGAACTATGCATCCATTCTCCTAAAAACACTTTACAAAAGTTTGTTCTTTTCACTAGTCTTTTCCTTTTGCTTTGTGATTTCAGTACATTGACCATTTTATCTAATGTACGCATCCTGTTCAAAATTAAAATGAATAGTTTCCTTTTTAATTCTAAAGCCTTTGCTACAATGGCTTCAATTTCTTTTTTTCTCTTATAAAAGTTTGCTTTTTTCTTATATTTCTTCACATCCTTTATCAAATTGGACATAACTCTTCTCTAAAACATTTTTCTACGAATCTCTTTAAACGCTGTTTTTCTTTTTAAGTTAATCTTTATTGTTTCTGAAGGTATATTTGCATTAACTAAATGCTCAATTTTTTCCTGTTGTTTTCTATTTAATACATTATTTCCAGTACAGACATTTTGTACATTTTTCCTTTTTTGGAAGATATTGTTTAAAAAATCTTTTGTCTGCTTACCAGAAGACTTTCTCTTTTTCCCAACTTGAGCATCTCCAACTAACTTAGGTCCTCCAGTTGTCTTCAAATATAGATTTTTTTTGTGGTTTTTCCTTAGTCTGGATTTTGTAGGCATCTTAAATTTTGTTCACTGCTCTTCAGCAATACCTGAAAAAAACAAAAAAAAAATTCCTTTATTTAATTTAAATATATTACTATATTTTTTATGATCTTTTCAAATCTTAAAATACTATGTACCCCTTTCCTACAAGTGAAAATCACAATAACAACATCACAAATTAAATATCTAAAAACAATTCCTGTGTGCACACAGAGTCATGGTTTGATATTAGGCAGAAAACGAAATTTCTTTGCCAATTTGAAAGCACACTTACTACTCTTTTTTGGCAAGTGATAAGTACTTTTACAGTCTGACACATTTTCAATCCACTTTTCAGAATCTGAAAACAGCACATGTCCAAACAGCTTTTTGAGACCAGGAACATGTGTAACCTGGGTGACTGACTACACTCCAGCAAGGGCAACCAGCCTTAGTGATGCTGAATGTATTTGCATTACTCACTGCAACCTCAAACCCCACTCGGTTGTGAATACTATGCATGATTCTACAGGGTAAGCAGCTGGGTGTGTGCTAAGAGTCTGCTTCTGCAGAAAAATAGCTGCCCCTTTCCTACTAATGCAAATGTAAAATTACCAGAGTAATACGCAATAAATCTCTGGCAACAATTCCTCTTTGCACACAGAGTCATGGTTTGATATTAGGCAGAAAACGAAATTTCTTTGCCAATTTGAAAGCACACTTACTACTCTTTTTTGGCAAGTGATAAGTACTTTTACAGTCTGACACATTTTCAATCCACTTTTCAGATTCTGAAAACAGCACATGTCCAAACAGCTTTTTGAGACCAGGAACATGTGTAACCTGGGTGACTGACTACACTCCAGCAAGGGCAACCAGCCTTAGTGATGCTGAATGTATTTGCATTACTGACTGCAACCTCAAACCCCACTCGGTTGTGAATACTATGCATGATTCTACAGGATAAGCAGCTGGGTGTGTGCAAAGAGTCTGCTTCTGCAGAAAAATAGCCGCCCCTTTCCTACTAATGCAAATGTAAAATTACCAGAGTAATACGCAATAAATCTTTGTCTATAATTCCTCTTTGCACACAGAGTCATGGTTTGATATTAGGCAGAAAACGAAATTTCTTTGCCAATTTGAAAGCACACTTACTACTCTTTTTTTGGCAAGTGATAAGTACTTTTACAGTCTGACACATTTTCAATCCACTTTTCAGATTCTGAAAACAGCACATGTCCAAACAGCTTTTTGAGACCAGGAACATGTGTAACCTGGGTGACTGACTACACTCCAGCAAGGGCAACCAGCCTTAGTGATGCTGAATGTATTTGCATTACTGACTGCAACCTCTAACCCCACTCGGTTGTGAATACTATGCATGATTCTACAGGATAAGCAGCTGGGTGTGTGCTAAGAGTCTGCTTCTGCAGAACAATAGCTGCCCCTTTCCTACTAATGTAAATGTAAAATTACCAGAGTAATACGCAATAAATCTCTGTCTATAATTCCTCTTTGCACACAGAGTCATGGTTTGATATTAGGCAGAAAATGAAATTTCTTTGCCAATTTGAAAGCACACTTACTACTCTTTTTTTGGCAAGTGATAAGTACTTTTACAGTCTGACACATTTTCAATCCACTTTTCAGAATCTGAAAACAGCACATGTCCAAACAGCTTTTTGAGACCAGGAACATGTGTAACCTGGGTGACTGACTACACTCCAGCAAGGGCAACCAGCCTTAGTGATGCTGAATGTACTTGCATTACTCACTGCAACCTCAAACCCCACTCGGTTGTGAATACTATGCATGATTCTACAGGGTAAGCAGCTGGGTGTGTGCTAAGAGTCTGCTTCTGCAGAAAAATAGCTGCCCCTTTCCTACTAATGCAAATGTAAAATTACCAGAGTAATACGCAATAAATCTCTGGCAACAATTCCTCTTTGCACACAGAGTCATGGTTTGATATTAGGCATAAAACGAAATTTCTTTGCCAATTTGAAAGCACACTTACTACTCTTTTTTTGGCAAGTGATAAGTACTTTTACAGTCTGACACATTTTCAATCCACTTTTCAGATTCTGAAAACAGCACATGTCCAAACAGCTTTTTGAGACCAGGAACATGTGTAACCTGGGTGACTGACTACACTCCAGCAAGGGCAACCAGCCTTAGTGATGCTGAATGTATTTGCATTACTAACTGCAACCTCAAACCCCACTCGGTTGTGAATACTATGCATGATTCTACAGGATAAGCTGCTGGGTGTGTGCAAAGAGTCTGCTTCTGCAGAAAAATAGCTGCCCCTTTCCTACTAATGCAAATGTAAAATTACCAGAGTAATACGCAATAAATCTCTGTCTATAATTCCTCTTTGCACATAGAGTCATGGTTTGATATTAGGCAGAAAACGAAATTTCTTTGCCAATTTGAAAGCACACTTACTACTCTTTTTTTGGCAAGTGATAAGTACTTTTACAGTCTGACACATTTTCAATCCACTTTTCAGATTCTGAAAACAGCACATGTCCAAACAGCTTTTTGAGACCAGGAACATGTGTAACCTGGGTGACTGACTACACTCCAGCAAGGGCAACCAGCCTTAGTGATGCTGAATGTATTTGCATTACTGACTGCAACCTCAAACCCCACTCGGTTGTGAATACTATGCATGATTCTACAGGATAAGCAGCTGGGTGTGTGCAAAGAGTCTGCTTCTGCAGAAAAATAGCTGCCCCTTTTCTACTAATGCAAATGTAAAATTACCAGAGTAATACGCAATAAATCTCTGTCTATAATTCCTCTTTGCACACAGAGTCATGGTTTGATATTAGGCAGAAAACGAAATTTCTTTGCCAATTTGAAAGCACACTTACTACTCTTTTTTTGGCAAGTGATAAGTACTTTTACAGTCTGACACATTTTCAATCCACTTTTCAGATTCTGAAAACAGCACATGTCCAAACAGCTTTTTGAGACCAGGAACATGTGTAACCTGGGTGACTGACTACACTCCAGCAAGGGCAACCAGCCTTAGTGATGCTGAATGTATTTGCATTACTGACTGCAACCTCTAACCCCACTCGGTTCTGAATACTATGCATGATTCTACAGGATAAGCAGCTGGGTGTGTGCTAAGAGTCTGCTTCTGCAGAACAATAGCTGCCCCTTTCCTACTAATGCAAATGTAAAATTACCAGAGTAATACGCAATAAATCTCTGTCTATAATTCCTCTTTGCACACAGAGTCATGGTTTGATATTAGGCAGAAAACGAAATTTCTTTGCCAATTTGAAAGCACACTTACTACTCTTTTTTTGGCAAGTGATAAGTACTTTTACAGTCTGACACATTTTCAATCCACTTTTCAGAATCTGAAAACAGCACATGTCCAAACAGCTTTTTGAGACCAGGAACATGTGTAACCTGGGTGACTGACTACACTCAAGCAAGGGCAACCAGCCTTAGTGATGCTGAATGTATTTGCATTACTCACTGCAACCTCAAACCCCACTCGGTTGTGAATACTATGCATGATTCTACAGGGTAAGCAGCTGGGTGTGTGCTAAGAGTCTGCTTCTGCAGAAAAATAGCTGCCCCTTTCCTACTAATGCAAATGTAAAATTACCAGAGTAATACGCAATAAATCTCTGGCAACAATTCCTCTTTGCACACAGAGTCATGGTTTGATATTAGGCAGAAAACGAAATTTGTTTGCCAATTTGAAAGCACACTTACTGCTCTTTTTTTGGCAAGTGATAAGTACTTTTACAGTCTGACACATTTTCAATCCACTTTTCAGATTCTGAAAACAGCACATGTCCAAACAGCTTTTTGAGACCAGGAACATGTGTAACCTGGGTGACTGACTACACTCCAGCAAGGGCAACCAGCCTTAGTGATGCTGAATGTATTTGCATTACTGACTGCAACCTCAAACCCCACTCGGTTGTGAATACTATGCATGATTCTACAGGATAAGCAGCTGGGTGTGTGCAAAGAGTCTGCTTCTGCAGAAAAATAGCTGCCCCTTTCCTACTAATGCAAATGTAAAATTACCAGAGTAATACGCAATAAATCTCTGTCTATAATTCCTCTTTGCACACAGAGTCATGGTTTGATATTAGGCAGAAAACGAAATTTCTTTGCCAATTTGAAAGCACACTTACTACTCTTTTTTTGGCAAGTGATAAGTACTTTTACAGTCTGACACATTTTCAATCCACTTTTCAGATTCTGAAAACAGCACATGTCCAAACAGCTTTTTGAGACCAGGAACATGTGTAACCTGGGTGACTGACTACACTCCAGCAAGGGCAACCAGCCTTAGTGATGCTGAATGTATTTGCATTACTGACTGCAACCTCTAACCCCACTCGGTTGTGAATACTATGCATGATTCTACAGGATAAGCAGCTGGGTGTGTGCTAAGAGTCTGCTTCTGCAGAAAAATAGCTGCCCCTTTCCTACTAATGCAAATGTAAAATTACCAGAGTAATACGCAATAAATCTCTGTCTATAATTCCTCTTTGCACACAGAGTCATGGTTTGATATTAGGCAGAAAAAGAAATTTCTTTGCCAATTTGAAAGCACACTTACTACTCTTTTTTTGGCAAGTGATAAGTACTTTTACAGTCTGACACATTTTCAATCCACTTTTCAGATTCTGAAAACAGCACATGTCCAAACAGCTTTTTGAGACCAGGAACATGTGTAACCTGGGTGAATGACTACACTCCAGCAAGGGCAACCAGCCTTAGTGATGCTGAATGTATTTGCATTACTGACTGCAACCTCAAACCCCACTCGGTTGTCAATACTATGCATGATTCTACAGGGTAAGCAGCTGGGTGTGTGCAAAGAGTCTGCTTCTGCAGAAAAATAGCTGCCCCTTTCCTACTAATGCAAATGTAAGATTACCAGAGTAATACGCAATAAATCTCTGTATATAATTCCTCTTTGCACACAGAGTCATGGTTTGATATTAGGCAGAAAACGAAATTTCTTTGCCAATTTGAAAGCACACTTACTACTCTTTTTTTGGCAAGTGATAAGTACTTTTACAGTCTGACACATTTTCAATCCACTTTTCAGATTCTGAAAACAGCACATGTCCAAACAGCTTTTTGAGACCAGGAACATGTGTAACCTGGGTGACTGACTACACTCCAGCAAGGGCAACCAGCCTTAGTGATGCTGAATGTATTTGCATTACTGACTGCAACCTCTAACCCCACTCGGTTGTGAATACTATGCATGATTCTACAGGATAAGCAGCTGGGTGTGTGCTAAGAGTCTGCTTCTGCAGAACAATAGCTGCCCCTTTCCTACTAATGCAAATGTAAAATTACCAGAGTAATACGCAATAAATCTCTGTCTATAATTCCTCTTTGCACACAGAGTCATGGTTTGATATTAGGCAGAAAACGAAATTTCTTTGCCAATTTGAAAGCACACTTACTACTCTTTTTTTGGCAAGTGATAAGTACTTTTACAGTCTGACACATTTTCAATCCACTTTTCAGAATCTGAAAACAGCACATGTCCAAACAGCTTTTTGAGACCAGGAACATATGTAACCTGGGTGACTGACTACACTCCAGCAAGGGCAACCAGCCTTAGTGATGCTGAATGTATTTGCATTACTCACTGCAACCTCAAACCCCACTCGGTTGTGAATACTATGCATGATTCTACAGGGTAAGCAGCTGGGTGTGTGCTAAGAGTCTGCTTCTGCAGAAAAATAGCTGCCCCTTTCCTACTAATGCAAATGTAAAATTACCAGAGTAATACGCAATAAATCTCTGGCAACAATTCCTCTTTGCACACAGAGTCATGGTTTGATATTAGGCAGAAAACGAAATTTGTTTGCCAATTTGAAAGCACACTTACTACTCTTTTTTTGGCAAGTGATAAGTACTTTTACAGTCTGACACATTTTCAATCCACTTTTCAGATTCTGAAAACAGCACATGTCCAAACAGCTTTTTGAGACCAGGAACATGTGTAACCTGGGTGACTGACTACACTCCAGCAAGGGCAACCAGCCTTAGTGATGCTGAATGTATTTGCATTACTGACTGCAACCTCAAACCCCACTCGGTTGTGAATACTATGCATGATTCTACAGGATAAGCAGCTGGGTGTGTGCAAAGAGTCTGCTTCTGCAGAAAAATAGCTGCCCCTTTCCTACTAATGCAAATGTAAAATTACCAGAGTAATACGCAATAAATCTCTGTCTATAATTCCTCTTTGCACACAGAGTCATGGTTTGATATTAGGCAGAAAACGAAATTTCTTTGCCAATTTGAAAGCACACTTACTACTCTTTTTTTGGCAAGTGATAAGTACTTTTACAGTCTGACACATTTTCAATCCACTTTTCAGATTCTGAAAACAGCACATGTCCAAACAGCTTTTTGAGACCAGGAACATGTGTAACCTGTGTGACTGACTACACTCCAGCAAGGGCAACCAGCCTTAGTGATGCTGAATGTATTTGCATTACTGACTGCAACCTCTAACCCCACTCGGTTGTGAATACTATGCATGATTCTACAGGATAAGCAGCTGGGTGTGTGCTAAGAGTCTGCTTCTGCAGAAAAATAGCTGCCCCTTTCCTACTAATGCAAATGTAAAATTACCAGAGTAATACGCAATAAATCTCTGTCTATAATTCCTCTTTGCACACAGAGTCATGGTTTGATATTAGGCAGAAAACGAAATTTCTTTGCCAATTTGAAAGCACACTTACTACTCTTTTTTTGGCAAGTGATAAGTACTTTTACAGTCTGACACATTTTCAATCCACTTTTCAGATTCTGAAAACAGCACATGTCCAAACAGCTTTTTGAGACCAGGAACATGTGTAACCTGGGTGAATGACTACACTCCAGCAAGGGCAACCAGCCTTAGTGATGCTGAATGTATTTGCATTACTGACTGCAACCTCAAACCCCACTCGGTTGTCAATACTATGCATGATTCTACAGGGTAAGCAGCTGGGTGTGTGCAAAGAGTCTGCTTCTGCAGAAAAATAGCTGCCCCTTTCCTACTAATGCAAATGTAAAATTACCAGAGTAATACGCAATAAATGTCTGTCAACAATTCCTCTTTGCACACAGAGTCATGGTTTGATATTAGGCAGAAAACGAAATTTCTTTGCCAATTTGAAAGCACACTTACTACTCTTTTTTTGGCAAGTGATAAGTACTTTTACAGTCTGACACATTTTCAATCCACTTTGCAGATTCTGAAAACAGCACATGTCCAAACAGCTTTTTGAGACCAGGAACATGTGTAACCTGGGTAAATGACTACACTCCAGCAAGGGCAACCAGCCTTAGTGATGTTGAATGTATTTGCATTACTCACTGCAACCTCAAACCCCATTCGGTTGTGAATACTATGCATGTTTCTACAGGATAAGCAGCTGGGTGTGTGCAAAGAGTCTGCTTCTGCAGAAAAATAGCTGCCCCTTTCCTACTAATGCAAATCTAAAATTACCAGAGTAATACGCAATAAATGTCTGTCAACTATTCCTCTTTGCACACAGAGTCATGGTTTGATATTAGGCAGAAAACGAAATTTCTTTGCCAATTTGAAAGCACACTTACTACTCTTTTTTTGGCAAGTGATAAGTACTTTTACAGTCTGACACATTTTCAATCCACTTTTCAGATTCTGAAAACAGCACATGTCCAAACAGCTTTTTGAGACCAGGAACATGTGTAACCTGGGTGACTGACTACACTCCAGCAAGGGCAACCAGCCTTAGTGATGCTGAATGTATTTGCATTACTCACTGCAACCTCAAACCCCACTCGGTTGTGAATACTATGCATGATTCTACAGGGTAAGCAGCTGGGTGTGTGCTAAGAGTCTGCTTCTGCAGAAAAATAGCTGCCCCTTTCCTACTAATGCAAATCTAAAATTACCAGAGTAATACGCAATAAATGTCTGTCAACAATTCCTCTTTGCACACAGAGTCATCTTCTGATTCTATGCAGAAAACAGTATTCCTCATTTATACCAGTACACCTTAATTTATGGTGAAAACATAGTCCATAATATTTTACATGTTCCTTACATTTAAATTTCTCCCAAAACACAAAATGATAAACACAACTTCAACAAAAGGATTTTCAATTCTATTATTCATTTCTTAATTTACCACATACATCCCCTCTCAAACTCATAACTCACCTTTAAAATTAGTTAGTTGTGAAAGAAATGTGGCACTCAAACAGCAGATTATCAGAGC
The DNA here is from genome assembly GCF_964204655.1 of Triturus cristatus. Lineage (NCBI taxonomy): Eukaryota > Metazoa > Chordata > Amphibia > Caudata > Salamandridae > Triturus > Triturus cristatus. Next base: position 608,204,888 of record NC_140591.1, on the reverse strand, counting down.
CAGGATCTCTGTTCTGTACACCTCTCTCCTCTCAGCAGAACCAGATAATGGCTATGTTTCCCTCTCTTTTTCCACACATATACATGTTAATTTCAAATCTCAGTGCTTCCCCCTTTTTTTCAAATGTAATCACACATTTCTATTGGTTGAAAACCAACCCTTTTCCAAAAGTACCCTTCCCCCAACTTGACTTCTGCCTGCTACCATAGCAACAGCTCATGGAACACTGCTCTGTAGAGTCAGGTCAGAAGTTCACCACACAATGTTTCATTTCCAAAGAGCAAGAGTGCTTGACTTTTCTAACCTAACAGCAAATCCATAGTAATGTTCTTTGGTAACACATTTTTCTGTACCAATACAAAACATGCTTCTATAAATTGACACATACAGCCTAGTTTTTAGTGTAAAATGGTATGAAACAGCCAATGAGTTCTTTTTATTTTAAAAAAATATGTATGCCTCCATTTCCAAACTGTCTTTCATTTCTTTTTCCCATTCTACTGAAATACACCTCCTGAGTGCATCCAGATCTCCTTTGAAGATGTTCACAGTGTGGATTGTAGGGCACAGCTATGTCTTCTGGAGTGAAAAGTATGCAGAGAAAACAGGTATGGTGAGAGACCTTGCTTTGCCAAATGTAGACATTAAATGTATTGGTCAGAGAGGGTTAAAGTGGCACCAATTGATGCCATTGGTGAAATCCTTCATGCAAATCCAACACCCTGACCTCATAATAGTGCACTGTGGTGGCAATGACCTAGGCACTTTGACTGGGGTAGGTCTGGAAATGCTTATGATGGAGACCTTTGCACAACTGTTTTCACTTTTCCCTAAAACTGCCTTTGTGTATTCTAACATATGCCAAAGGCAAAAATGGAACTGGTCCAATCATTTTTGTCCGCAGATTGACAAAGCAAGAAAGCACGTCAACAAATCTGTTTCTGCTTTCCTCCGAGACTATGGTATGGGTTCCATTTACCACAACAACTTGCGTTACGACATGCAAGACATTTATAGAGGAGATGGTGTACACTTCACTGATGAAGGGAACAGAGTCTTCCTCTTGAACCTTAGACTCTGCATCGGTACTTACTTGTAGGTACCACTAAAAAATCACTTCATAAACACAACGGCTCTTTTTAGAGCCCCCTAATATCTAAACACTTAAATCTGAATGTTATTTCTTTTTTTCTTTTTTTTTTCTACCGTACGCGTACGGTAAGCTTACCGTACGCGTACTCCGCGATTTTTTTTTAAAATTAATAAATGTTTTTTTTGTACTTTTGTGTCCTTCTTTGACCCCCTTTCAAATGTTAGGGGGTCTGTAACTCTCTTCCTTGCCCCCTTTTCACGTTATCTCCCTTTTTTTTTCTGTGTGAAACACACGAAATGGCGGCCGACACTTCCTGATTTCGTCCGATTCAAATGTTTACAGTCATGTGACAACCAATCAGATTTGAGCTCGCGCACGGCACCGTACGCGTACGGTAAGCTTACGGTAAGCGCACCGAGCGCGCTTACAGATATATATATTGATTTAAATGCTATTTTCTCAGGAACTACTGAACAGATTTACACCAGACCTACAAAAGGCACTTCCTTGACCTGCGGACTACCTCTCTGCCAAATTACAAGTAATTCTGTTCAGCCGTTCGGGCTGTAGCTGTGTCTAAAGGTCCAATGGAAAAATGCATGGGGAAAACGCGTTTTCCGCATGGGGAGCAGCTAACATGCTGCTCCCCATGTGGAAAAGCAATCTGCTTTGCTTCATTGAAGCGAGAGCAGGTTTCCCTGCTCTCGCTTCAATGAAGCAAAGCAGTTTGCAATGGCAGGGTGGGAGCCGCGAGGCTCCCGCCCTGCCATTGCAAACAGCAGTTTCCCGGGGGTGGGCACCCCGGGACACTGCAGGAGCCGGCCCTGGGGGGTGGCGGTCCCCAGGGCCACCATTGGCTCCAGGGGGGTAGCCGCGCGGCTCCCCTCCCACTTAATTTAAAGCCCCGGGGGGTGGTGGTCCCCGGGGCTTGGGGGTCCGTAACGGACCCCCTTCCTCACAAATGCGCATGCGCGGGCGTCCGCGCATGTGCATTTGTGAGGAAGAAGTTGCCGCTGAACCAGGAAGAGGGATCCCCGGGACGCCACCCCTCAGGTAAGGCATTTTCTTACTTTTAAATGCTTTAAGTTAATTTAAAATGAGGGCGGGCGGAAGGCGGGTGGCGGGCAGCTCTGCTCCTCTGTGGCGTGTGCGTAGCGCTGCCTGCTACGCCTACTTCGTGGACCACGAAGCAGGCAGCACTACGTGCACTCCGCGGGCGGAGCGGAGCACTACTCTCACCCTTAATCATAATGTTATGTTTAATTGTGTTATGTTATTTATATTTTCATGGTTAAGTGCATATTTAATGTATTTTGAGGGAATGTAATTTGTATTCGTTGGTGAGTTTTTGTATTTTACAGGTTTTTGTCTATCAACATTAGGAGTTTCTATTTTTTTTTTAAAGAAAAACTATTTTGCGTTATAAGACACAAACCTTTTTACTTTGATTTCCTTTTTTCGGGTTTCCTAGAGCATTTACATTTTTTTTAAACCCTTTTTCTATTTTTTTATTGTTCCTAGATACTTTTTTTGACTACAAGGACACAGTGGAAGATCTGCAGCTACAAAACAGTAAGTTTTATTTTCTTAATTTCTTTTCAGTGGGAACTGTGATAATATTTTGTAAATATTGTTGTGTGATTTATATGTTGAAATTAATTCATGTGATGGATTGACTTTGTTTTACTTTCTTGGTTGGTGATGTTTACATTTAACACATACAAAAGATAATATGTTCGTATCTCAGTCTTCATTAATTCTGCAAATATATTAATTTTATTTAATTCATAAAAATGCTTAGCTATCTTAGTTTACATTTTGTAATGATATTTTATGGACTTTGGTAGGTTATTATTCTTTGTTTTATAATATGCTTTTGACTGTTACTTCTAAATAATCAACTCCTTTGTTTTGTATGAAGATTTTGGGCCTTATTATGACTTTGGCGGTCTCAGAGTGGGGCTGCTACGCTGCTGCCCCTCTTCGAGACCACCAAAGCCATTAAAGACCACCCAATGAGTAAGACTTATTTTTACTCTGTTGGGCGGTTCATTGACTGTCCCAATGCAGTGCCTTTGAAAAAGGCACCGCAGTGGAGGCGTCAAAGGCAGTTCTTGCAGAGCATGGACTATCAAGTCCATGCCCGGCAGAAACTGAGGGTGCATGCACACAGGTGAGCACAACATATGTCCCCTGCATGCACCCAATGGCACAATGGCAACAGGAGCCCTGTGGGGCCCCCTTTGTTTTCTCCCCGCCTCACGTTTCATTATGGTTGCTCTGCTATGAAAAGTGTGGTGGTGAGGAAACTCCTAATATGCTTGGTGGTGCTGCAGCAGCATCACTGGCATATTAGGGGCCTCAGACCACTGCACCAGAGGCCTCTGGTCTCCGGCGGAGTCCCGGCTCCATATCAACCTATTGGAGCTGCAGGCGATCCGACTTGCACTGAAGGCATTCCTTCCCTCTGTTCGGGGAAGTGTAGTGCAGGTGTTCACGGACAACACCACCGCCATGTGGTATTGCAATAAACAGGGCAGGGTGGGGTTGTGGACCCTTTGTCAGGAGGCTCTGCGCCTCTGGACATGGCTGGAACATCAGGGCATCACCTTGGTGGTTCAACACCTGGCTGGATCCCTGGCAGGAGCCGCCCCGTGGTGGTCCAACAGCCACAGTCCTAATGTGGTGGGCGGGCTGCCAGTCTGGAAGTCCGCAGACCACCACCACAGGTTCAGTGGTCCATTGGACCAGCGAAATCGTAATAAGTGCCATTGACGATACATAGTAGCATGTCATACATTCCTTTGGTTTGTTTGCTAAGTTTAGGGTGCAATTTGGCTAGCAGTTTGCTCTAATCATAGTTGTTGGTAGGTTTGCTTTTTTGGTAATACTTCTATAAATTTATAGAGTGTAGGTTGGGTTCTGCCTAGTAAACACAAGGAAATGATAGATGGAGCACTGAAACTTTTCAGACACTCACCCCCACTCACAGATCTTGGTTGAGTCCTTCACTGTTCTTTAGCTCAATTCGCCATCACAGTTCAGACCCAGCCATATGCAAATCAGTCTTGACCCTGTTCTTCATGAGAACAGTCCATCCCAAACTTTCAAGCCAGGTCGTCCTTGGACCGGAAATAAGCATCCTGGGACTGGTTTCGGGGTAACACCCCTCATCAGCCAGGCTAGCTTGAATCCAGTGGCAAAGTGAGCAAGGGACACACGTCTGGGCATACCCTGCCAACATAGGTGAACAAAGCAAACACAAGCAGATGATGGACCTAGTGTCAACTTTCCACTGCGTTCTTTGTTTTGGTTTCCTGTGCCAAGGTGCTGTCATAGACATTCCACCATGGCTTTTGAAATTTGGGTTGGCATCTGTGTCTGGAGCGATGCAGCCTGACAACCCAAGTATCATCCAAATTTTATTTTTTATTTTACAGAGTTTTATATAGCGCAAACTTGACCCGAAGTATCGGGTATCAGAGCGCTTTACATAGCACCAGTTGCGTTACATGAGGACACAATAATTTTTGTTAGGCACGGGGAGATTAAGTGATTTGCCCAGAATCATGGGAACCCCTTGGGTTTTGCTCTCCCAGCATGCAGCTCTGTAGTAACTCTACCTGCCAGTGCCTCCGCCTCCCAGCACAGGTGACCTAGGTTCGACTACCAGAGACTCCTCTGCTCTGCTCCCAGCTCCACTTTCACTGCTTTTCCCCCAAGTGCTTTGTTTTTTCTGCCTTTTCTTTTTCTCTGGTTCTCTGCCTCCGCCCTGTTTTAATTGACTTAATTTCTCTGTTTTTCTGCCCCGCTTATATTGACTTTAATTTTGTCTGTTTTTTTCTGCCCCATTTGTATTGACTTTAATTCCTCTGTTTTCTGCCCTGTTTGTATTGACTTTCATTTCTCTGTTTTCTGCCCTTGTCTTTATTGTCTTCATTTCTCTGTTTTCTGTCCCTGTTTCTTCCCTACACTTTCCCCGGGTCTTCCTGCTTCTTTACCCTTCTCGCCCTGCTGCCCCTGCAGCCCCTCCCGCTCTTGCCTCCCTGCTGCCACGCTGTCCCCATACCCCTACTTAAGGGTGGGCAAAAGGCAAGCCCGTGTGCACCTGTCCGTGACCCGCCTGCGACCAGCGCCAGGAACCCTGGTCCTCCGACCCACCAGCGCTACGACTCAGCAACCCTCCACACACTCAACCTCGGAAGAAACAGCAACTGCCAGCTGTCGACACTGAGCCCCACCCATGACCAGTTCTCCTACAGGCACTGCAGGTGCACCTTGACCCACATCCAGACCTCCTCTGCCACCACCAACCCACAGGATGCCAGCGCACCTAAACCCATGTGTTGCATCCTTCTCAACATACGCTCCCTGCACAGACATGCAGTAGAAATCTGGGACCTCCTCGACACCCTCTCACCTGACATTGCCTTCCTCAGAGAGAACTGTACCAACACCACCTCCGCACCCGACATCACAACCGCCGTCCCCGATGGTTACAAGATGACGAGGAAGGACCACCCCAACTACCCTGGAGGTGGACTTGCCATCGCACAGAAAAAATCCCTCCGACTCACTATATCCAGCACAAAGGACTTCTTCTATCCTGTGGAACACCTCCTTTTCCAAGTCCAGGTCAAGCCCAGAATGTCCCTAAATGGCACCCTCGCCTGCAGACCTCCCGGACTGTGCACCATTGCAGACCTCATCGCGCCCCACGCCATCGCATTCACGGACTACCTAATCCTTAGAGCCCTGAATTTCCACCTCGACAACATCAGCGACCCCAACTCTACCACCCTCCTGGACAACCTCGGACTGAGACAGCTCGTCCACTTTGTCCAGCTGGACCACTTTGTAAAATTACTTGGAGGACAATAAGCAGTAGGGACATTATAGGCAGCAATTAATTACTCAAAGGAAGTGTCAGTTAATGTCAGATTTAATTTTAGGTTAAAAGCTCCAGACATTATTCATATTACATTTAGGTAGGATGGATTTAAAACTGTTAAATCATTTTTAAACTTTTTAAAACGGAGATATACACATTAATCAAAACTAAGAATGAGATATTTGTTATGCTAACATATACATCAACTATACAGCCTGAAATTCGCACACGCTGTGTTTTTATTTTTTTCAATATTACAAGCAACTATTGTTGAAGTTACCATTAGCATGCCTCCTGAAGAATGACCTGAGTGGTTTTTGGAGTTGTTATGCGGTAATGCCACAAACTCTTTTATTTAATTTAACTGATACAACCACACCTCCAGGAAGCATATTAAATCATTCTGACTGAATATATCATTAAAAAAACTACTTTGTGTATTCCACAATAGCGATGAAAGGAGCTCAAGAACTCTTCCACCTGGGAAACATTATTGAAACAAGTACATCAATAGTATCATTATTGGATAAAGGAGCAAAACAGTTATTATACATAGGAAAAGTATTGAGATCAAGCTGTAGATTGTATGAACAAACAAATCTGGAGTCTTCCTTCTCTAATAAAGATGAATTCACATGAGTAAAGTTAATGTGTTTTCAGGGCATTTAGGCAAGAAGGATGCTGAAAGGTAGGTGACCTGCATGATTTCATAATATTGTAAAAAGGGCTTTAGAGCAACATTACATCAAGTGATGCTAGGTCGTCTTAGCATTCTCAATCAATTTGATAGATTTGTGAAGAGTAGACATGTTATTCCTTTCCCCTTTGTAAATTTCATCAAGCCCCCAAACTTAAATCAACCCAAAATCCTTCAAAAGTGGAATTGGAGTAAAGAGCAAAACTAAATGTGATGTGTAAGATGTGTAAGAAAGTGTATTATTAGTTGGGGTGGATGGAAGTCACCCCAAGTAATAAAGCTACTAATCTGTTAGGTACAGTCAAAGGCTTTTGTAATTTGGACCTGAGCTCACCCTGTTGTAGCTATGTCACAGAGCAGACAGGTATAACTTAAATAAAATGTATAAAGCATTTAGCATAACCAAAACAGTTAAGATGGCAAAGAAAAAAAAGAAGAAATATCTCACTCAAATAATAAAAGGAGGCAAAAATGTAATAAGCAACATGACACAAAAATGAAAAAAGAAGGGGAAATGGAGATATGAATTGTCAAAGATTTAAGGTAATAAACACCAAAAAGTGCAAAGTGCCAATGGTAGTAAATGGTTGTGGTGGACCTAAGCACAATTTGAGGCCAACCTCAAAAGAGTTCAGGTCGAATATACCAAATGGATTGGTCCTGATGAAAGTCTGAAGGTCAAAAACTTTGAAAAGGTTATTAAGTACCACTTCAGAAAGGAGACATGTCACTTTTTAGAAGAAAAAATATTCTAAAAAAAATTCTAATTCCCAATGCAGAAAGGGACTTTGTCACGTTTTTAAGAAGAATAATTCTCCCCAAGTGGGTCGCTGCTGAAATTGTAGCCTCTAGCGTGGAAGCAAAGGCTGGTTTCCATCTAGAGCTTTCAGTTTTTTCGCAGAAAATGTTCTAATTTCCAACACAGAATGGGACTCAGGCTTTTATTAGAAGTGCAGGGACCTTTGAGTGGGACAAAGATGAAATCCAATCTGGCACAGTGGAACTGCTGGTCAGTTACTATCTGAAGATCTGGAGCTCTGGAGGAAAGGTTTTAAAAAGTTTCAAATGTTCTTCTGTCTCCCAAACAACCAAAGAAGTGCACTTCTAAGGCCCACAGGACCATGTCATAAGTGATGTCATATGGGAGGTCATGAGCAGTGCATTGCCGGGGCGTAAGTTATAGTTATCTCAGGTAACTAAAACGGCTGAATTTCTTTCATTTTGTATGTATAATCTGAGCCTGACTATAACGTCCCAGTTATCTTTCTTTTATCAGTGAATATATATATATGATATATACATATATATTCTCTTAAAACCTTTTAGTCAATACCCTCATTTCTTCTTTAAAGGCTTCTTGTGTACTGCAATTGTTCTTCGCCCTTAGTAACTCCCCTAATAAAATGCTGTGAATCAGGTTATAGGGATGATTTCTGGAAGCATGCAAAAGGCTAATTCCTGCTGTTGCTTTCCTGAAAAGCATTGTTTAAAATCTATTGTTGTTGATTTCAATTTTAAGAACGAAGAATTTAATAGTGTGTTCATTAAGATGGCTAGTAAAGCCTCAAATTCAATGTGTTTTTCATTTTGTAGTTTCACAAACTCCACAGCTGCCAGTTTATATTGTACTGCTTTAACAACATTTTTTTTCTCTTTAGCAATGAGTTCTATCACCAAACCCTGGGCACTAAGATGGGGACTTATTTTGCTCCCAGCTGTGCTGGACTCTTCCTTGACTGGTGGGAGGAACAGGTTGTGAGTAACATCCATTTATTTAATGATTACGTAGTGTTCTGATTGCATTATTTAGATTACATTTTCTGTATTTGGAAAGGCTCTACACTGACAGCAGTGGTGTTTGAATCAATTTGAAATGCTTTTTTTGTCATATAACATTTTCAAACAATGAGATATGCTGAAGTGTGGTGTACAAAACGTTTAATGACCATGGGTTTGAAATTTTAATTCCAGTGTAAACTGGATTTGTCTTGACCCTTATAGGTGACATTATAATGTAAATTGAGCATGGACATACATTAATCTACCTACTAGGGCTAGTCGCTGAGACTTTAATCAACTTTTGTTTTTGAACCATGTGTATTGACACATGAATGTGCACACTAGCTAGTCAATGAGAGTTCAATAATATAATTAACTTTGGTTGATTAGGAATGATTTTGAAGTTGAGTCATGGTATTTAATATTCTTCAAGATGGAGCCTGTTAGAAATAAGGGTCTCTAGTTGGCAGTGGCTTGCACCCTGTTCAAGTACGGACCCTTCTTCTAGTCAAGAAAGGGAGATACACACCTAAAATAGCCCCTGCTCACCCCTTGGGAGCTTGGAATGAGCAGTCAGGCTTATCTCAGAGGAAAACGTGTAAAGTGTTTGCACATAACACACAGTAACCCAGTGAAAATACTACAAACTGACAACACACAAGTTTTAGAAAAATAGCCAATATTTATCTGTGTAAAACAAGACCAAAACAATAAAAATCCAGCATACAATTTTGTAAGAATCAGCTTAAAACACAGTTCCTCAATGTCGATAGCTCCGTCCGGGGCTATAGCAGTGTTGAGAACAACAAATCCAACAGTTTCAGGCTGACCGTGAGATCCCGGGACAGATACGATGTCGGGAAAAACCGCAAACAGTACCTTGGAAATGCAGGAAGTCGTTGACCATGTGATGAGATCCGAAGTCATGGTGTTCATCGGTGTTGACAGATGGCGGTTCCGGAGGTCGGTGCAGAAGTAGCCGGGCCCTTGAAGTCACACGCATTGTAGATCAAACTCCGTGAGGTCCAAGTCAGGAACACTGGAATCCGCAGGCCAGGGATGTGATGCGAAGCTAAACAATGCAACGAGCGGTGTCCACATGGCACTGTACAGGCAGCAGTGTGGCGTCATTGCTGAAGCGCTGTTGTCGGTAGACACAAGGATGTGATGCAAAGTGGGGTGATGCACTGTGTGGTGTCCACAGGTGGTGATGCAAGTAGTGGCATTGGTTGATGATGTTGGAGTCGATGGCACTGATGTTCCTGGTCCAGGGCTGGGGTGTAGGATCGGGAGATGCTTTTCACACCTCACGAGTGGTGTCCATAGGCCACGGTAACGGCATTAATGTCAGCGTGGAGCGTCGGCGTCAGTTATATCAGGGCTGCAATGTGAAGTGAGGAGCTGCGATGTGTGGTGCAGCAGCTCAATGATGGTGTCAGGCCGCAAAGTCGGTGAGATCAGAGTTGCGTTGTGAAGTGGGGTGATGCTTTGTGTGCTGCCGTCAGGTCATGGTGCAGGCAGCAGTGTCGGTGACGGCATTGGTGTTGCTTTTTCCTCTGCTGAGCGCAAACACGCAGTTCCCAGTACTAGTCAGCAGATGAAGCTGGAGTTTTTGATGTGCCTGACACTTCCAACAGGAGGCAAGCTCTACCTCAAGAGAAACTTAAACAGTAGGATCAAGAAAGTTCAGGCCAGTCCTTTCACTGCCCAATATAGAAGCAGCAAGCAGCAGACCAACACATCAGAGCACACAGCAAGGTGCTAGTCTCTCCTGGCAGTGTTTCCAGCTCTTATCCTTAGTCCAGGGTATTCTAAAATTGTGGGGTCTGAGCCCCAATACTTATACCAGTTTTGGTCTTTGAAGGAGGTAAACTTCAAAGCAAAGTCTTTGTTGTGCACAAAACCTTGCAGTTCCCTGCTATGCCCCCAGACACATTACATGGGGTGGAAACAACATTGTGTGGAGATAGGCGCAGGCTTATTCAGCTGTCAGTGACCACTCCTCCTATCACTCTCGCTCCAGGAGGCCCATCAGCCTGGTAATGAGATATCAGAATATGCAGGGCACACCTCATCTCCCTTTGTGTGACTGTCTGGAGTGTATGCAAGAAAGCCCAGCTTTCAGGCAACACAAGTGTGGATTCCACAGACAGGCACAAAATGGTTAAGCAAGAAAATGCCCACTTTCTAAAAATGGCATTTTTAAACATGCAATTTAAAAACCATCTTCACTAAAAGATGTATTATTAAGTAATAAGTTCAGACATCCCAAACTCCAACTTCCTATAATCTCCCATTGGGAATCTGTACTTGAAAAGTGTTTCAAGGCAGACCCCATGTTAACCTATGGAAGAGATAGCCTTGCAATAGTGAAAAAACGAAATTCACAGTATTTCACTATCAGGACATGTAAGAACACACCATTAAATGTCCTACATGTAAGAACACACCATTACATGTCCTACTTTTTAGGTATACTGCACCCTGCCCATGTGTCTGCCTTGGCCTACCTTACGGGAGACTTACATGTAATAAAAAGGAAGGTTTGGGCTTGGCAAGTGGGTGCACTTGCCAGGTTGACATGGCAGTTTAATCCTGCGTGCACAGACACTGCAGTGGCACGTTTCAGACACATTTGAAAGGCTACCTGTGTGGGTGGCACAATCAGTGCTGAAGGCCCACTAGTAGCATTTGATTTACTTACCCTGGGCAAACACAGTACACTTTACTAGGGACTTATTAGTAAGTCAGAAATGCCAATCATTAATAAAATCAATCATTAATACAATTTACACAGAGATCATATGCACTTTAGCGCAGAATAGCTCGGGTAAAGTACCCAGAGTCCTAAAACCAACAAATACAGGTCAGATAAAATAGGAAGAAGGAAGAAAAATGTGTAGGGACAACCCTGCAAAAATGCCAGTTCCAACAGCGTCCATGATCACCAGTCTATCATGCATCTGTGTTAATGCAGTCTGTTTTCACTGTTCTATACTTATTTTTAAACTGAGTTTCGTTGTCTCACTTTGGCCCATGAACTAGGAGAGTAGCCCACAAAAATGCGTCGGGAGTTGTTGCCAAATAAATTCATGCTTGTCACAATAAGGAGGTTACATGGTATCTTTTTTGAGAGGAGAAAGGAACTTTTGGTGTTTATTTGTCGGGATTCACACCCAAATGCGTTATAGTTAGGACCTAGATTCCATAGGAAAAGCATTTTTTGTTTTGTTTATAATTCTGGTGCCATTTGATGAAACTTCACAAAACATTCAAAACGAATTTGCCACTCATTTCACCTGCCTGCTGTTTGTAAGGTTTCCAGGTGATTCGTTCGCAGTCCAAAAAAAAGGGGGTGTCCCGAAATGTCTTTCCCCATGCAATTTCCCATAGGGATTTTAGACACAGCTACAGCCTGAATGGCTGAACGGAATTGCACCAAATTTGGCAGATAGTGATATCTCAGTCAAGAGTGCTTTTTGTAATTTGGTGTGAATCTGTTCAATAGATTTGGAGTTATTAAAGAAAAGTATTTATGCATATCTAGAGACGTAGATCCACTGTGGAGGATCTACGGATCAACGTGCCAACAGCAGTGCCATGATTGGCTGGCAGCAACCTGTGAGGAAACTTGCAGCTGCTATTTTAAGTATCAGGACTCAGCTCCTGGGAAGGAAAATTAAATTCAAAACTGATATAAGGGGTCAGGGCAGATGTACCCTGACCTCAGGGGACTGATTGAGGGGTCTGTGAGGAACCCCTCATGGGCAAGAAATTGCCCATAAATGTTTTTTTTGGACACGCAAGGATCCACCGCAACTCTCAGCACACAGGAAAATGCTGCAGCAGAATGAGGCAGTTTTGAAGATAATTGGCAGTTATAATGGAGGACAGCAAGTAAAATATATAAGAACAGATTGATAGTGGAGATGTTCAGGGAACTACAATTAGGCAGTGATTTTAAGAAAAAAAGTAACTAACTATGTGATTGACTTTGGAAAAATGGACAAAAGGTTTGTTGTTTGGAATATGCTTGAAATTGAAAACAGACAGCCACACCTGCTACAGGTAATGTGAAGCTAGTATGCTGTTGAGACAAAGTCTTGTGGACTTTTGACCTACTGACAGGTGAGAGACATACAGCACAGAACTTCCAGACATCACTTTGTTTTCTTGGAGATGGTGTATCGTCCTCTTCATCCTCAACAGGTTCTGGATGTTCATCCTGGACAGAAGATGAAGCTTTAGCCATTCTATGAAATTAGAGCACCACTGGTTCTCAATCCTCTTTCTACAGAGTTCACTGGAGAAATAACTGGTTTTGGGTGTGGTTTTACATGTGCAAGGGTGGGGTCCTTATTTACCCAATCAAAAAGCAAGGTTTGCGTGTGTCACCATGCAAACTCATGAATCCGGCCTGGAGATTTACTGATTCGCTAAACTTGTAAATTGAGTAACTTTCTTGAAAAACAGATATAGAGGGCCATATACATAATTGTAAATATGTTCACACAGATGACATTAATGAAAATAGAGGAAGGTACATATGTGAAATAATCTTTAAAAATGTTTCTGAATCCACGTATCTGACTTTGTAGATTCATTCCGAGTATGTGATCGGTATTAAAAACCATAGAGTACTTTTGGTCCTGTCTATGGGTGTGCGGTAGTCTTATGACCACTGCACTTGCAGTGGAGCAGCAGTGGAGGTCCACCATCTGCTGTATTATGACTTTCACCATAGTACCGGTGGTGGACTGCTGGCTGCGGTAGGGAAAAGCTGTTCCCTTGCGCTGGTGCAGCGGAGGGACAATGTAATATGCTGAGCAGGACTGGCGCTGTCCCGCTGAGTATATTACGAGTTCACCCACTTCGCCAGCCTTTTCAGGGCGATGAGCCTGCCACAAAAAGGCTGTCGGTGGGGGAACAATGGGAGCCCTAAAGGGGCCCCATGCCATGGGGATGCATTCAGCGGTGCATAACATGTGCCCCCTGTCTGCTTGCACCCCAGTTCCAGCACAGCATGGGCTTCACAGTCCATGCAGTGCTGGAACATTTTTGCTGTTCCCATTGTGGTGCCATTTTTCAGGGCACCGCCGTGGGAATGGCAAAAAGACCATCTGCCTGCACATATTCAGATGGGTGGTCTTTGCGTGGCTTTGGTGCAGCCGTGCCAGCGGAGAGCTGCCACAACTGCGCCAAATTCATATTCAGCCCCTATGTTTTTGGACCCACAGAGGTACCACAGCACCCAAAAAAAAAATTTTTTTTTAAAAAACTTGTTTGATTACATTTACAAAAACATTAAATCTGATTTTTACCTTTTAAAATGCATTAAAAGTATACTCACTCAAATAAAAAGCAAAATAACTTGTATTGGTCAGTGAGTGGGTGTGTGAGTGGGAGTATGGTGGGTGAGTGGCTGTGTGAGTGGCTGTATAGGTGGGTGAGTGGGTTCGTAAGAGGGTGTATGGGTGACTGAGTGGCTGTTTAAGTGGGTGTATGAGTAGGTGAGTGGGTGTGTCAGTGGCTGCATTGCACAGTTACTGTCAGTGTGAATGGATTTATGGGTGAGTGAGTAGGCATCTGAGTGGTTGTATGGATGTGTGAATACGTATGTAAGTGGTTGTGTCAGTGAGAGAATGAGTGTGTGAATGGTTATATGGGTGAATAAGAGGGTGTGTGAATAGCTGTATGGGCAAGTGAGTGGCTGTGTGAGTGGCTGCATGGGTGAGTGAATGGCTGTGAGAGTAGGTGTATGGGTACATGAGTGGCTGTTTGAGAGGTTGAATGGGGGAGTAAGTGGGTGTGTGAGTGGTTTTGTGGATGTCATCAGTGATGTCATGTGAGATGCTATCAGTGATGTCACTGACCATATCATGAGTGATGTAATATGTTAGGTCATAAGCAGTGCATTGTTGGGGCATAAGGTATAGCTAGCTCATGTAACTATAACTACAGAATTTCTATGGTTGTGTGTGTGTAAAATCTGAACCAAACTATAACATCCCTGTAAACTTTGTTTATTTCAATTAATATATATATAATTTAAATGTCAATTGGTTGTAATTAATTTGACATCAGTTCCTGTGGAGTGCTACTTTATTTCCCTGCCTGTATTGTTTTCTATAGGGGGGTGCTGTAATACTTGGAAGTGGCTATGTAGGGTGCCTGACTCAATCCAAGTATGAGCAGTATTTTTTAGCCTGTTTTGTCACCATTAGAACTGTAGTAGGACTGTAGTGACTCTTGGTATGTACCGTGTATGGTGATATAATCCCATTCTAATTCTGCATCTCAGAATGGGTACTAATGAGGAAAAACTGCATCATTTTCCAGACATCAAGCTGTAAAATTGGAATGCTGCTGTCTTTGCGTGCATTAATTCTACCAGGTTTTTACGAACAAAATCTATGCACAGAAAATGTGTGATGTTTTCAAACTAATTTTAATTATGATCATAACAAGGGTCGGGATCTAAAGCATTTTTACTTACAATATTTGATGACCACCACATTTTTGCCTTTGGTAAGATCCGATGACCCTCCCAACCTTATTGTAATTTTAAATATGAGTATTATCATGTCATCCATAAGGTGCACGTTGGATGCAGTTTTTGTTTTTGGATTGTGTACCTAACCTAAGGATGCTCTATATTTTGCCATTTTGTGGCCATTCTCAGTGGCCATATTTGGGGATGGCATTTCTACCAGCATTGGCATGCGTTCATGGTTTTTCCACTGAAAAAATGTCACTGCCAAGGCGGATGCAGCCACTGGAGAAACCTCTGCTGCCCAGGCAGGCAACCCAAAATGACCCAAATCTTCATTTCACTTTAAAAAAAATTGATTTTGAGGACATACAGGGGAATAATATACATATTTCATACAATGCTATGAGTAATTGAAGTATGCGGTGGTACATTAGATACCTATGGTATATCATTAAGAATATTGATTAGGGTAGAACATTGTTGGCTGAAACCTCTTATTTTCAACTGCTACCTTTGGGGAAGATGTAAGCTTGCCAAAATGGCTGATGGAAAATCAACTAAACATGGTCAAAGTCAGGCCTTAAGACTCACAAACGGTGATACCAGGAAAAAGAAAGAGAGTAGGTATATAAAGAAAGGGCAGAGTAGACTGGCTTGGTGGTGTCTTCTACCTATCACATTCCATCTTTCCATAAATAGCAACGACGTTTTTAAATAGGGCAGCATGCAGTCAGTCAGCTGCCTAGAGGTATGTGAATAATTATTATTACTCGGAGGACTGATAGACACCGAGTATGATGGGAAAGACTGACACAAAATGGCTACATAAACAGCGTCTCGAGATCCAACTTCTACCTGGTAATACCTTTCAGCCACTTGAATGAACATCTACACCTTACTAAAATAAGGCCTGAGCCCGGGATGTCAAGCACAAGAAATCCAACACCATTCGGAAATGTGCAGACATCCTCACATCTGTAAACAATATGCCATGACCTCCACATGCCCCGGTCTGGAAACCAAAATGGAGTGCGCATTCCAGGCAAACGGCAGATGAAGACGGTCGGTTTCTAAATCAAATGTACAGGCAAGGACGTTAGAGCACCAGAAGTGAAATATGAAAATAATCTCCAATCAGGACACTGTCAGTAGAACCACGACACTGGATGTAATGTTTATGTTATCACGCGCAATCTTTATTGGAAGGCATTTTACGTCACATTTTGCAATGATTAAGGAGAAGAACTTTTGTGGGCACGTGCACTTAAGACTCTTCTCTATTATGAAGCACCAGTGACATTTCGCTTTTCACTCTCACAACAAAGTGCACATTTGGGAGGTGGAACTGAGCCTTGGGGAGTTACCACAGAAGTACTTTTGCCTATTAGTGCTGCTGCTTGTCTGAATGTGTCAATATTTCTTGTATTCCTCCAGTCGCCGCTTTCAGTGATTCATTAGCAGCATCACAGCAGAATGACTCAGGGTAGATTCATGGGCTGTGTTGAAAGGCACTTATTGCCATTTGGACACATTAATAGGTGGCCCACTGGCTCCCTTAGTGGGGGATGCACAAAGCCGCCATCTTTGGAGAAAAGGCGTTTCCCTGTAGCATCAAAGAACAGGGTGTGCAGTAGGATAACGAGTGCGTGCTCCGAGCAAAATTCATCTAAATTGCCTGCTGCAGGGACCTCCGTCTGCCTCGTGCCCTCTGAATAAAATAATTTAGTTTAACACCAATATTGTTTCTGGAGGGTAAATCTAAGACAAGCTGAGTTTAAAATATAAATATTTGTTTGTATTTCTCCACATGCTGCCTTTCCGTATTCACTGTGATGAAAGTAGCAGTTTCAAGGTGGGCTCTGCAGTGAGCTTCCAGCACAGCTGATTCCCTATCCGCATTCGTCATCTGTTCAGCTCTATTATGCCCTAGGGGAACAGGCTATGCAAGCACTGCCCCACGAATGAGCATTAATGGAGAAAGTCGGTTTGGGGATCTGCCAAAAATTGACACAGAGTCAGGGTTGACTAGGGAGAGCTCATGCCCAATATTTTTAATGTCCTTAAGTGAGCTCTTACCAAACAACTGATGTATGTAAGTTCAATAAGGAGCAGGATACAGTGTCATGGGCTTTGTTAATCACAGTCAATGTTCCCCCCTGGTGCACCGGTGCATGCACTATGAGTCCATTGTTGCTTATACCACAGTTGCAAATTCTCTTATCTGATGTATTAAGCAATTGTGAGAAATACAAATTTAACATATACTGAAAAGTAACATTCTTGCAGCTGATAATTTTTAAAGTTTGTAAATAGGGGCAATTTAGGGTTGTACATGTAAATTTATCGATTGGAGCCTGGTTTTGAGTTTGTCAGATAACCTGTCTACCTTATTATGCACTCTTAATATGGCGAACGCGAAATACGTCATGCTTATGAGGAGTAGCCTTTCTGTCAAACTCTGTCTTCAATTTATGGGGTTAAACCTGATGATTGTCCAGATTTACGCTCAGTGGCAAGTGATCACTTTATGATTGTCTCCAATGTGAATTACACATTAACTTAAACGTGCTTTTCTCGGATATGTGTCATAGCCAAATAGGGATATTTCTGGTGAAGGGCACGTTGGGCGACATAATGGTAATCAGGAATAAAGGGTTACTGCAACAACAGCTGATAACCAAATTGGGAAGACTAGTGAGAGGCTATGCAGGTTAAGTCAGTTTTTAAGATGGCTGAATGTGAAACCCATTACTAAAGGAGGGAGGGGCACCAGCCTCTTTCTGAGATGGGAATTTGGTCAAGTCTCTTAGCCAAAGAAGCTCACCGGACTCTGTGGATCTTACCAGAAAATCACTTTATTAAACCTTGGTTATATTTTTTTAGGAAAATATTATCGAACATATTAGTGTACATAATTATTACTGAAAGCCCCTTACATCCAGATCAAGCTGAGTGTATCCTGGAACACCTCTTGGCTACAAGCGCAGAATATCTCTTGGTAGCTATTGCTTAGTCTTAGAAAACTCTGTTGCTGTTCATGTCTCTAGATTCCAAGAACGCTTTTGATCTGTTGAACTCGTAATATTCGGAAGCAGTACTGAATGGCATGAATTTCCCTTCATAGTCCACCTGATTAGCAATCAGGGCTATTCCACTTTATTGATTTCTAATGGTATGTGAGTGGAGCCAATTGGAATTACATTTTTTTTGCCCTCTGCCTCTTCTATTATTTACCATTTTTACGAATCCTTCACTCAGTGTATTAGAAACAACATGGCTAAGAGGGATACATCAAACATTTCAGTGTGAGCTAAAATTTGGCTTTTAACAAATGATAGTGTCCTGTTTGAAGATATAGAGCGCCATTGTATTGACCCCATGTTCATTGTTGAATCCTTTGGTATATTTGGAAGTTGCACAATTAAGCAAAACTCCTGCTATAATTTGTAATGCTGACACTGCAATATTGGAATCACTAAGAGAATATCGAGGGGCAAAATATCGGGCTGCCACAATATCGAAGTTAAAATATCGAGTGACAGAATATTGACTTCCTATCTACAGACAGGTAAGTACAAAAATATAGAATCTTAAATATAGTTGTAAATAATATAGTTTGCTATAATATCGACTTTTTAAAATGTATTAAAAGTCATTTAAAATTATTAAATAATAAATATAATTAAGTAAAACATACTTAAAATATTAAAAACATTAAAATTAATGAATAATAACTGTGATGTGAAAAACATGCATTCGTTTTTTATATATATTACCTTAATAATATCTAAAACAATTTCATATTTTTAATTATAAAATGTTAAAATCATAATTTAAAATATAATTACATATATATATATAAACATAAAATATCAATATAACAATAAATTATATATAATAACTTAAAACATTAAAATACATATTAAAAAAAATAATAATAATAAACATAACAATACTGAAAACATTTCATAGCATAGGGGATAAAATGACTATTCCCACTTCAGCGAGTGGTACAGTAGGAAAAGCGTTGGATAGCGGGTGGATAAAAATTACTATTCCCACTCCAGCGAGTGGAACAGTAGGGAAAGTGTTGGATAGCGGGAGGGTAAAAATTACTGTTCCCACTCCAGTGAGTGCAACAGTAGGGAAAGTGTTGGATAGGGGGTTGGGTAAAAATTACTTTTCCCATTCCAGTGGGTACAACAGTAGGGAAAGTGTTGGATAGCGGGTATGAATAATTTACTATTCCCACACCACCAAGGGAAACAGTCGGGAAAGTGTTGGATAGCCGGAGGGTACAAATTACTATTCCCACTCCAGCGAGTGTAACAGTAGGGAAAGTGTTGGATAGCGGGTGGGTAAAAATGACTATTCTCACTCCAGTGAGTGCAACAGTAGGGAAAGTGTTGGATAGCGGGTGGGTAAAAATTACTATTTCCACTCCAGTGAATGCAGCAGTAGGGAAAGTGTTGGATAGCAGGTGGGTAAAAATTACTATTCCCACTCCAGTGAATGCCACAGTAGGGAAAGTGTTGGATAGCGGATGGGAGAAAGAGTTTCAATTTCAGTTTATTTATTTTGCAGAGTTACTTAAAACCATTGCAATGCATGCAAGAAATAAAACCATATGTAAAATATTAATTCGCAATAATAAAATTCCATCATGATTAATATATAAAACACTTTGGTTGCTTACAAGTTTTAAAAAATTCAGATTTAAACATGCAAGAGCAACCAATATAAATTGCCCAGTAAATTCAATTGTTACTCCCCTTGAGCAAATTCATTATCCAAAGTCTCCTTTGCCCCAAAAAAGCTTTAGTGACAGTTTGGCATTTTTGCCCTGGCTGCTATAAGAAATCTAACTAGTCTGGAGTTAAATTGTGGTGATGCTGGGTCGAAGCAGGCCAACACTGCTTGCCTCCTTGTCCGTATTCCCCTTTGATTAAATGGGATTTTTAGCAATTGCCTCCTTTCTTGAAGCATCTTTGTGCAGGAACAAATGGTATGGATGATGTCACCCTGGCCGTTTTTGCACAAACTGCATACTGTGAAAGACTGCACCCTTTCCCATGGTGGCAGATGCTGCGTGCATGGTATCACTCCGAGTCGTAGCTTTAGAAGTTTTAATTTATGTGTTTTTGGATAGACCAGGTTAAAATATTGTTGCGGGGCTAGAGTCTTGTAAGAAATCAGCGTCATCCAGGCATGCGCTCTGACTGAAAAAGCAGCTTTATCCTCCACCAGTGATTGTTTTTCGAGCGACTTTCAGACTAATTTCTTCAGAGTTGAATGATGGCACTGTGTGTTCTATAAGGGCGATAGGCCTGTGTTTGCCAGTGCCTCCTGAAGATAGCGGATGGGAATAATGTACAATTCACACTCCACCAAATGTAACAGTAGGGAAAGTGTTGGATAGCGGGAGGGTAAAAATTACTATTCCCACTTCAGTGAGTGCAACAGTAGGGAAAGTGTTGGATAGCGTAGGGGAATAATTTAGTATACCCACTCCTGCAATATAATTAATAAGTAATTATTTTTTCTAAATTAATTTACCTCCCACCATTTTCCCCTATAAACGTCACCTACAATATTGTAAAATATTAATAAATTAAAATAATTAGTTAACAATTAAATAATTAACTAAT
This sequence comes from Triturus cristatus, assembly GCF_964204655.1. Taxonomy (NCBI): domain Eukaryota; kingdom Metazoa; phylum Chordata; class Amphibia; order Caudata; family Salamandridae; genus Triturus; species Triturus cristatus. Next base: position 608,184,287 of record NC_140591.1, on the reverse strand, counting down.
AACAATTACAATAAAATTACTAACCATCAAATATTAATTAATTCACACATTTAACACTATAAAATAACTTTTAATAAGTATATTATAAAAATAATAAAAATAACATCAAAACTAAATTACTTCCTACCCTACTCCCCTATCAATCTTCAACCCACTCCTAAAAGCGTACACAATTAACATATTTACTAATTAATTATTAATAATTAATATCAAATTAATTACTAATTAATAGAAAATAAAACACAATTAACATAATTACCAATTAAATATTGATTGTTAATAATCAATTTATAATTAATTAATAATACATTACCTTAATTAGCAATATACATTCTTAAATACTACATTATTAATTAATACATTAATTCATTAATTAACTAAAATTAAATGACTTCCCACCCTATTGCCCTATAAACCCACAACCCGCTACAGAATTAAATTACACAAAAACTAATTAACATATAATGAATTAATTCTAAATAATTCTTAAAAATTATATTATAATTACATTACTTCCCATCCTATTCCCCTATAAACCCACAACCCACTACGGAATTAAATTACGAAAAAGTTAATTAACATAAAATTCAATATTTAAAAAAAAATTCAAACATACATTACAAAAATAATACATACTTTTAACACATATACTAACACTTAAAACACTAAAATAAATTTCGATATTTTTAACAACTATATTATGACTGTCGGTATTACTAACTTCGATATTATAAAAGACGATATTTCTTACCTGCATTTTGATATTCTGCACAACTATATTTTTGCAAGCTGATATTATGTCCAATCGATATTTAAAACTCGGTATTTTGCCATATTGATATTTAAAATTCGATATTGTGACTGTTCACCGCAATATTGCCATGGTAGTTTCAGGTTTTCTGCTTTAATCTACCAGTGAAATACGTAGAGATAATGGTCTCTGGAACAAAATAGGATGTTTATTAATTAGACCATGGTTGTCTTCCGAAGACGATAAAGGTAATTTTTAGACATGGCTACAGAGCTCTCCTTTCCTGGTCGGTCAAATCAATTTAGTAAAATGGCTACTCTCCTGCAGTACCATTTTGTGTGATTTTTAAGGAAACAATGTTTTTGTAAAATATTGTTTAGCAAACTTTATAGGTCATTGAACACATTAATTTGAACAGGGAAAGCACTGAGCATGGCCAAGCTAAAGCTGTGTGCTGACTTAAAAGATAGTACTTTATAACTCCCTAATTCTGAATACTAGTATTTAGTTTCCATTTCACAAGCTCAAAGGCAGTCGATCATACACTCCCCGATCTATATCATCATTGTTTTGCACGAAATAATACTTATTCACACACCAACATCACAAAAGACATTCAAGTATAAAAGAATAACCGGAATTTGAGTGTTAGGTATATAAAAAAGAGGAAGCTAGGGCTTTAAGTGGACTGGGTCTTTCCGGTGCTCAGCACCAGCAGTTCTAAAAAGCAGGTGCTGAGACGGGTCCCTATCAGGCTTTCCATTTTTGCCCTCACACTCAGGATAAAAAAAAAATATTGATTCTGCAGCAGCGCCACCCTTCACTGATTTGATGTAACTTCAAAGAGACTCGTTAAAGTTTTCTGCCTCATCATTTCAGAACTGAAGCATTTTCATTATTATATAAAACGAAGCCATAGCTGTTGCTTATTTATCTTATGCAACTAACATCCATTGACAAAGCCAACAATCCTGACTTGTTGTAGGTGTAATGTTACTTGTTGTATACTGTATCTGGATGCAATGACAGAAGCAGCAAAATACCATTTGGCTGGCACACTTTGTTAAGCATGGATTTTTAGCTTACATGTTTAAGTCACGCCCTAAATTACATCGACCACGCCCCTTTTGAGAGAGGCCCCAGTTTTTTCATCCCACTTAAAGCCCTGGAGGAAGTTGAATACTGAGATACACTTTCCCACCTTAAACTTTAACTGAGCGGTTCAGTTTACTCAATATAACAGCAGAATTGGTCTCCTGTTCACCTTAATAAACAATTCAATAAAATATTCAAGCCAAAGGGACAGATACCAAGCTGCAGTTGGAAGCTCGTCTCATGTCTTCTGGCTTTGTTTGAAACTAAGGAATTAATGGTGGTTGGTATTTTTTATGTTACGTGGGCTCAGTAATGGTGACATTAAACCTGAAACCAACCCTAGCATAGACATGGCATCCACTGCAAGTAAAAATCAACACCTTTATCTGAAAAAAACAATATTAGTTAATCAGATTAATATCAGTCAGTCAGTCAGTCAAAGTACTTTATTTCGTTAGTTATAAAAAACAGCATAAAAAATAATCAGTCAGTCAAAAAGCTTTATTTCGATAAAATTATATCATAAAAGCATTGGTGTACAGGCATATAAAGTGCAATATATCGAAAAGAGGGGCATAGCTTCTTGACACCGGCGTGCAAATTATAGCAATTTGAAAGATGTACATTAAAAATCAATTTAAGATATATTCATTAAAAAATGAAGAATGCTACATTTCATAGTAAGAAAGAACAATTTCGCTAAAACATTTATACAATAAAAACATGTTAAAAGAGAATTCATTATTGAAAGTGTAAACATTTAGCCCTAATATTTTAAGACCACCCAAGGAATTTTGCCACACCACAAACTAGCACTAGACTGGTGTCAGAGCGTAATATTCTTAATGCGACCCGGTAGTTCAACGTGCCCAGTAATCGACATACGGGTCCCTACCAGCGACTTCTGGGTTTTTTGTAAGCTGGGCATTCGAACATGATATGCGCCGTGTTTTCCACCAACCCACTGCAGCTCAGACAAGTAGGCGGGGTTTGGTGGGGTGGCTTCCATTTGCTAGTACGCTCGCGGGTTGGCAGTGTGTCGAGTCTAAATTGAATGTACAGCAATCTATCTCTAGGGTTCTGTTCAAAATCCAAGTACGGCTCGAGACTGACAGCCTGTTTATGTATATAGAAAGCTTCAGTCAGGCAGCCTAAATTGGAGCTACTTAATTCCTGTGTGTCTATCCATGCCCAATAGGCTTTTTTCAGGACCGCCTTGCTCAGGGGTGCGCCTTGCTCCCAAACTTCTCTAAGGCCTAACGACAGAAGGGACTTCTTAATGCAGCATAGCCAAGTAATTTTATGGGACCCCGGTGAATTCATTACTTCTCTTAGGCCCTCAGTGTATTTCTCTAATTCTGGGGTGCACCATAGTCGAGCCCAAAAGAGCAGGGGTCGTAATCTTGCCATGTCTTTTATCGTGCGTCTACCCATATCACTAAAAAGGGGCTTGAGTGGAGTTCCCCTTGGATGTGAAACCAACTCTCTCAAAAATGTATTTTCGGACCTGGAGATGTCCTCGAGATTGTCGAAGCCCCAAAGTTCAGCACCATACAGTGGCGAACCAACAGCTTTTGCCTGATAAATCACCAGCGCGGGAACGATTGGTCTGCTATGCGAGATGCGATGTTCTTTGATAATTGATCCCGCCACCCGTTTGTGATTTAGCAGCATTTTGTCAATGTGGGATCTCCAGCTCAATCTATCGGAAATTCTTATGCCTAGATAGTCAAATGTTTTGGCAAACTCCAAGGATGCACCATCAAGCTTGAGAATGGCTTTAGAAGATTTTCGTGAATTAAATGAGAGGAGCTTGGTTTTTAGGATATTGATACTCAGGCCTCTCTGATTACAAAACAGGTGAAATCTGTCCAGGAGCTTTTGCAGCCCTACCGGAGTTTTAGAGATTAGCAAGGTGTCGTCGGCAAATAATAGTGTGGGGACTCGTTCACCAGCCAATGCCGGGGCGTCAGCAGGGATATCTTGTAGGAACTTCACCACCCCATTTACAAACAAAAAAAAAGGGTGGGGGCCAATACGCAGCCCTGTCGGACTCCCCTGTTTACAGGGATCTTTGCAGTCTTCTGGGTCTGAGAGCCCCACCTCACCTGGGCATAATTGCCTTTGTGTAATCGAACCAAAAGGTCGAGGACAGGGGAGGGCAGACCCATATCCCTCAAGACCTGCCATAGACGATCTCGAGGGACCAGGTCAAAGGCAGTCTTCAGATCTATAAACGCCAAGTGGAGGCTACCCTTGCCAATCAAAACGACCTTCCAGTATAAAAGGAGGAGTCTGAAGGCCTGGTCGATTGTGCTTATATTTGGTCTAAATCCCGCTTGGTAGTGGGAGAGAATATTATTCTCGTTGACCCACAGCAGGATTCTTTCTAGCAGGACCCTGCCAGCAACCTTCTGGCCGGCGTCAATGAGGCTGATGGGTCGATAATTAGCTGGATCCTCCCTGAAACCCTTTTTGAATATTGGAATCACCTCGGCTCCTTTCCAAGAGTCTGGGATAGGTGACCCCTTGAGGAGAGCATTAAAAAAGATAGCAAAATACTTTGCCCAATGTTTGGGGTCCAATCTATACAAGTCACCGGGGAGACCATCGGGTCCAGGGGCCTTTGCTGGTACTATTTTGTTAATGGCAATCTCTACTTCCATCTCTGTGAAAGGATCATATTCCTCAAGGATGGATATAGTCGTTGCAGTATATGCAGAAAACCGGGGATTTTGAGTGTCCTCCCCAGAGTAGAGTTTTGCAAAGTGATCAAACCACTCCAAGCTCGAAATGTGGTTTGGGATTACATCGGGGTCACAACCTCTTGAGTATCTACAGAGATTCCAGAAAGCATTTCCGTCTTTGGCCAGGCTTGCGGCTTTGAGGGCCAACCAACGGGATTCCTCCCAGGCTTGCTTGGCTCCCAACACTGCCTTTCTGTAATAATTTTCATCATCTAAAATCAGGAATCCATTAAAAAAATACTTAAATGTTTTCAATCTGATCTATCAAATGATTTAAAAACAGACTATAAATTTGTAAATTGCACACAATTATCCTCATGATTGGCATTTGCGAGTCTTTATAGCCCTTTGGAGAAACCGAGCCAAGCAATACCAAATAAACGGGTCAGGCAGCTCTTTTAGAAGATAGAGGGCTGGTCGACATTGCCTCAGACCAAGTTCACACAAAATAGGGCAAATAAATCTCTTCCTCTCCTCTCTATATAATGTGCAAAAGAATAGCACATGGAGATCACATTGACTTGATGAGGAGTCACAGGGGCAAGGAGTCAGAGCATTCAGTGAGTGGGTATTAGCGGGATAACCAAGCATCAGTGGGATGTAATTCGTGTGAAATCTTATCAACAGAAATTTGTGATAATGATTAGTTACAAACGATAAATAGTTAAGACCAAGTAAAATTGTGTTAGGGTCAAGATGATATTGTCTTACCCTATTAGTTAATAGGTTTCCCATCTCTCCTCTCCCTGCTTTTCTATTAAACGTTTTTTCAACTTCGTCCTGGAGACGGATTAACTGGTTGTTGGATCATCAAATAACTTTGGAAGCCCCAGAAGGAGATATTCTCAAGAACGTGTGATAATTACCGCAAAATTAGCCGAATGCAACTCTTCACATCCCAGTCTATTGCGGGAAAATAACGCCATGTTAACGTTGTATTCTCAACACGGCGGTATCATGCGATAGGCTCATGATAACGCGTCCAATGACTGCGTTAATATCAACGCAACGCCCAAAAAACGCGAAACACAAACGTAAAAATAGTAGCGATGAGGCCAATTGCGATACAAAAAATAGCGATAAACAGCGACAGGCCTGCAATTCCCACGCCTCATGTGGGAAAATGCACAATAAAAGCAAAATAAAAAAACGATGAGATGACAATGTACGAGCACAACCCCACAGCCATGACGTTGAACAAATGTCCATTGTCCCGCATCAGATAGGCATCTCCTCACAAACAGCCACAATGTACATTGACATGCATACATGGAACACACTGTGAAACTGCATCTCCCCTTCACATTGCAAAGGGAGAATCAACACCTCCTGCACACAGACGTGTCATGTCCATGATCAATCAATTATGAAAGCATGGACGAATGTAGGGGCAGTGACTCCCCTTACGTACAAGTTGCCCATGTCGTGGGACTTGAGTCACAGAGTGCATCCCTGCATCGTGGTGGTACATATCTGACCCCAAAAGAAGCCCCGTTGTCACTTGTAGGCCACAAATGACTGCCATGTAAAACACCAAAGAGTGGGATTCCGTACTAACTGTGACACACAGAACTGGCAGTACGAATACATGACACCCTAAACAGCCTCTCTGCACAGAGGTGACACACCCACCATCCATTAACAAATTAATAAATTGTTAGCACTGCATGTCGCACTCACACTTGTATGAGTGATGTGCTTGTACAGATGAGTGACATGCACTCAGGGAATGTGTTTGGAATGCATTTATTTGCACATGCTGTGCCTGTGGTCATTTTGTACTGTCCCATGATTGCTAAGGACTGTCACAATGTGATGTTAACATGTGAAATAATTGTCAATGATGGTGTTCCTATGGGCTATTCCTGCTGCGGCTGCAGTGGGGTGTGGTCCACCTGCCTCATATTCATCATCATCGTCCGGTGCATCTTGCACTTGTATCCATGGGGCATTGCTGTGTACACATATGTTGTGCAACACACAAAATGTAACGATCATCTTGCACAAGATGTCTGGGCTGTACAGGAGCCTTCCACCTGTGATGTCCAGGCACCTGAAACGTGACTTCAACACGCCAAATGTGCGTTCCACGATGCCCCTGGTGCGTTTGTGGCCCAAATTGTACTGCCTCTGGGCCTGTGTGTTTGGGGCTCGGAGGGGTGTCATCATCCAAGCGCAGAGTGCATACCCTTCATCACCTGTGACAGTGCAGAGAGACATGAGTCAATACTTCGTACTGCATGATTTGTTGGTAGGCTCACTGATACATTGGTGTGTGATATGTGTGACTTAGGGATTCCTGTATGACGAATCACTGACATAATATCGACTACAAAAATATAGACTTACAAAAATATCGATGCCAAAATATAGAATACAAAAATATCGACTCCCTATCTCCAAACAGGAAAGTACAAAAATATAGAATCCAAAATATCGTTGTAAATAATATAGTTAGTCAAAATATCGAATTTTTTAAATGTTTTAAAAGTAATGTAAAATTAATGAAATAATACATATAATTAACTGACACATACTTAAAAATACTTAAATAACATTAAAATTAATAAATAATTAATGTAAGTTAAAAAAATAATTAATACATATATATTAACGTAATATTTATTAAAAATATTCAATATTTTCTGCGTAGGATAGCGGGCGGGTAAAATTTACTATTACCACTCCAGTAAGTGCAATAGTAGGGAAAGCGTTGGAAAGCGGGAGGGTAAAAATTACTATTCCCACTCCAGAGAGTGCAACAGTAGGGAAAGCGTTGGATAGCGGGAGGCTAAAATTTACTATTCCCACTCCAGTGAGTGCAACAGTAGGGAAAGCGTTGGATAGCGTAGGGGTAAAAATTACTATTCCCACTCCAGAGAGTGCAACAGTAGAGAAAGCATTGTATAGTGTAGGGATAAAAATTACTATTCCCACTCCAGAGAGTGCAACAGTAGGGAAAGCATTGGATAGCGGGAGTGTCAAATTTACTATTCCCACTCCAGTGAGTGCAACAGTAGGGAAAGCGTTGGATAGCGGTAGGGTAAAAATTTACTATTCCCACTCCAGAGAATGCAACAGTAGGGAAAGCGTTGGATAGCGGGAGGGTAAAAATTACTATTCCCACTCCAGAGAGTGCAATAATAGGGAAAGTATTGGATAGCGTAGGGGTAAAAATTACTATTCCCACTCCAGAGAGTGCAACAGTAGGGAAAGTGTTGGATAGCGGGAGAGTTAAATTTACTATTCCCACTCCAGTGAGTGCAACAGTAGGGAAAGCGCTGGATAGCGTAGGGGTAAAAATTACTATTCCCACTCCAGAGAGTGCAACAGTAGGGAAAGCGTTGGATAGCGTAGGGATAAAAATTACTATTCCCACTCCAGAGAGTGCAACAGTAGGGAAAGCGTTGGATAGCGGGAGTTCAAAATGTACTATTCCCACTCCAGTGAGTGCAACAGTAGGGAAAGCGTTGGATAGAGTAGGGGTAAAAATTACTATTCCCACTATAGAGAGTGCAACAGTAGGGAAAGCATTGGATAGCGTAGGGATACAAATTACTATTCCCACTCCAGAGAGTGCAACAGTAGGGAAAGCGTTGGATAGCGGTAGGGTAAAAATTACTATTCCCACTCCAGAGAGTGCAACAGTAGGGAAAGCGTTGGATAGCGGTAGGGTAAAAATTACTATTCCCACTCCAGAGAGTGCAATAATAGGGAAAGCATTGGATAGCGTAGGGGTAAAAATTACTATTCCCACTCAAGTAAGTGCAAAAGTAGGGAAAATAATAAATTAATATTTTGTTAAAAATTAATTAATTATTAATACCAAAACAAGTATTACAATTAATTACCAATCACACAAGATTTAATAATTGATTATTTATAAATACCAATATATTTTTGTTTAATTAATTACCTATTAATAATTAATTAACAACCAATTGTTTTTCAATAACAAACATTAATAAATGCTAATAATACCAATTAATCATTAATTAATAATATATTGATTAACGATATACACAAATTATTTAAATAATAAATTTTTTACAATTATATTATTTCCCACCATATTCCCCTATAAACACACTACCCGCTACAAATATTAAATGAATACAATTAACATAATTATCAATTAAACAATTAATACAAATTAATTACCAATTAATACAAATTATTTACCAATTAATAATTAATCAACAACCAATTAATTTTCAATACCAATTAATAATTAACTAATAACAATTAAATTACTTCCCACCCTATTCCCCTATAAACCCACAAAACGCTACAGAAGTAAAACGCTAAATTAAATTAAAGATATATTAATTCACAATATACACACATCAATTAAATAATTAATTATTTACAATTATATTACTTCCCACCATATTCCCCTATAAACACACTACCCGCTACAAATATTAAATGAATACAATTAACATAATTATCAATTAAACAATTAATACAAATTAATTACCAATTAATACAAATTATTTACCAATTAATAATTAATCAACAACCACTTAATTTTCAATACCAATTAATAATTAACTAATAACAATTAAATTACTTCCCACCCTATTCCCCTATAAACCCACAACCCGCTACAGAAGTAAAACACAAAATTAAATTAAAAATAATTAATAATTCCTATAAATTATTATTTAATGTACTATAATTAAATTACTTCCCACCCTACTCCCCTATAAACCCACAACCCGCTACGGAATTAAATTACACAAAAATAAAATAACATAAAATTCATTACTTTAAAAATATACTAACATACATTACAATATTAATACATACTTTTAACACATATACTAACACTTAAAACACTATAAAAAATTCGATATCTTTAACAACTATATTATGACTGTCAATATTACTTACTTCTATATTATTGCAATCGATATTTCTTACCTGTTTTTCGATATTCTTCACCACTATATTTTGGCAATTCGATATTCTGTCCATTCTATATATAAAACGCGATATTCTGTCCACTCGATATTTTTTTTTCGATATTATGTCTATTTACCCTGTAGGACATGTACTGCTTGTTGCAAATGAGCGGCATTAATGTGTATTACGTAGCCTCACTGCTGCTCTTCCCTCCCCCGAGCCTATTCACTAGTGTACGCAGTGCTGTTGCATCACTTGCACCCCTACGGCCTGACTACGACACAGTGATGTTGAGCGCTGAAGGTGGGTGGCCATGTGTGTGTAGGCCTATGGTAAGGACAGGGCGGACACAGATGTAGGGTTCATGCCTGGCTGAACTTACCATGCGGTTGAGGGTAGACCTTTGGCGTATGCTGTGCTAATAGCGACACACACAACAGTTGGCATGTGTGATCCCTGACCCCGAGTGGGCTTGAACTCCCTCATTTACCCCTTCGGCTGAGCCCGCACTCTGGGGGCATGCTACATAGCAACATTGTCCATTGTCGCACGGGTGGCGCAGACACTTCAACAGAGACACACGCATTAGTTACTTCCTTGACAAGGCCTAAACTTAACCACGCCCAGAGCCATGTGTTGAAGAACCACACCCCTACGCTGTACTAACGTACGCTGGTCCACTCCGCTTACGCTCACAGGGGGGTTCGACACAGCTACATGTCCCAGGTCTACCCCACTGCCTGAGGTGACAAGGTTGCGCCCACTGTACACAGCACAATGTAATGTGGTATGGCCCGGGGCCCTCATGCATACTTAATGACCACACGGACACACTGAGATAGTTTTTGGAACTGGCTACGGACACGTGCACCCGGCACCTTTTATTGCCAGGGTCACATGTCCGGTGACGCCTGTGCTGGATGGGTGTTGGGTAGTGTAAGCCACCTCTTAGGGGTTGGTTGATGCTGGCAACAACTACAACAGTGATCAGACAATCAGAAGTTTAAAGTTCAAACATCAAGGGTCCATGACTTGAGCTGCACAGAGTTAGTGGCCCCGGATGCACTGCGGCCAGCACAGGCACTCCGCCACGGGACGGTGACTTGCGGTGTACAGAGGAAGGGCCACGAGAGCTGAGCGGGTCCTCATTTATGTCCAAGGAGAATGTCACAGAGTGGTATGGGGACAGCAGAAGGTGTCCTTCCAGGGCATGATGGACAGGGCAGAAGCAAGCAGAAACAGGCAAATGGAGGAGTAGAATTCTACAGACTACTTTTTACCACCATGTCAGTATCAGCTACATGATGATGAAGACAACCCCCAGGCCATAGACTCAGACGCCACCAAAAATCAACCAGAGAGTGTCTATGTCTTCCGGGGCACCAGAGCTGGAAGGAGAAGCAGTCTGCGATGGAGCCTGTACAATGATATGAACTCTGCCATGAAGAGATCAAGACTCATGCCATGTGCTGTTGGCTAGCGATGCACAGAGTAAGTGACACTAGTGCAGTTGTTGGTAGTGTTCGATCACCTCTGTAACGGAGATCCTTTTTTCCTCCAGACTGAACCGCGTCTTCCTCTTACTCCTCTCCTTTCGTACTGTGACATGAACTCTGCCATGAAGAAATAAAGACTCAGTTGCAAAATGTGTGACCTACCTGACCGCAGTGTTGGCCGGAGGCAGCGGTCAGCACGGGTCAACCGCTGTTCAGCCAGCTCCTCCTGGAACTCTAACATACGATGTTGAAATGGCATGTGGAGTAAATTTGTGGCTGACGGAGGTAGAGGCACCAGAGCTGAGCGGGTGTGCAGCCTGCGATGATGTTCTGTCTGGTATGGACTGTATTGGATTGGTGTGAAGCCTGCTGGACCACAGTGTAGGCTGAAGGCCGAAGTCAGCAAGGGCTCACAGACACGTGTGGTTGGAATGCTATGCACAGAGTTGGTGGCACCACATCAAAGGGAGTATAGTGATATAAACTCTGCCATAAAATATGTACTCTGCCATTGTGTATTCAAGATTCAGTTCCAAATGTGAGACCTACTTGTCTGCTGTGTCTGCCGGCGGAGTACGTCAACAAGGAGTACTGCGGGCCTTGCTCGCCGAGTCCATGATGGTCTGAGGAGGCAGCCAAGGTCGCGGGCCTCATGCTTGGAGCTTGCACCGGCACGTGGTGGGCCCTCCGTGACACACGCCGGTGTCGGCAGGTGAGCAGTGATGCCTGGATCAGCAGGGGCGGGCAAGACTGGTTTGGGGACCAGCGGCCCGGGCTGCGGCAGGCACACAGGATCGCAGGCACTGCCGCTCATGGCGTTGACCTCGTGACGGGGTGAGAGGCGCTGCCCTGGCAGAGATGTTGGCCATTCCGGAAGAGAACTACGCCCAGGGCTATGTGCTCTTTATTCACATCCCTACGCAGGCCTGGCATACGCCGGGCCAGCCCACTATGCACACGCTTACAGGGGGGATGTAACAAGCTAAATTTCCGTGATCTTCCCCACTGGCTTGGGTGACATACAATACCACTACCAGCAGTGTATGGCGACATGAATGTGTCTGTCGTCTGCATTCTGCAGTCTGTCCAGCACATCCACGCCACACTTGGCATTGTGTACATTGTCATTCATGGGTCACTTGCCTCCTTCACACATGCCTGGTTCCCACCTCTCCCCACAATCTGCTAATGTGTGGCCGAGGTGCTATGCCATTGATGGCTTGTGTACATGGCTAGCCAAGGTTACCACAGTAAGTTGTGCTGTCGTATCTGGTAGGTGGGCATGTTGTTTGGCTTGTTGTATGTGATTTTGTAGCGTGTGCATTCCCAGAGTTGTGAGTTGCATGATTGTGGATTTGAGGTGTGTGGTGTGTTCATTTGGTACTTACCAACGAGCAGTGCATTTCCGTAGGTGCCATCTTGGAAGCGCTGGTTGATGATGGACTGTCGGAAGATGTCGGAATCATGCACACTGCCTGGGTAGTTGGCGACGACATTGGTGAATAGTCCCCGGTGGTCCACTGTTGCCTGCACATTGATGGAATACGTGTGCTTTCTGATGTTGTAATTGTGTGTAGTTTCCGCAGGGGGCACAAGTCAGACATGTGTGCAGTCAATTGCCCCCAACACGTGCGGGAAGCCAGCTATGGCGTAGAAGCCTTGCTTGGTCTCCAGCTGTTCCTGAGCAGTGTGGGTGAAGTACAGGTACTGGGGTACCAATCTGATGATGGCATCCAGGACAGGTGTGAGGAACTTTGATAGGGCTGGCTGTTAGACTCCTCCGACTCTGGCAGTTGTTGGTTGGAAGGTACCAGAGGCCAACAGGTGCAGCACAGCCAGCAGCTTTGTCTGAGGTGGGATGATGGTTGTCCGCTGTGTTGGTACCGTCAGCCTGTGGGCAATGATGGTCAGGATGGGGAGGATGGTTGTCCTTTTGAGCCTGTAGTGGGCAATGACGTTCTCTGGTGTTAAGTCTGTGAGGCTGGTGCGTTTCCTGAATGTCCACTGTCTTTGCCAGCGCTGCCTCTGTGGTGATCCAGAGGGGGGGCAGGGGGATCCGGGGGGTGGCGGTGGGTGTTGTGGCCCTGTTGGGGCTCCAAGCTGCATGATCAGTAGCTCCATGGCATCTGTTGATCTTCAGGTGTGGCTCTGGGTTGGGCTCCCTTTTAAGTTGCAGGTCGCCGTCCGAATTTACACCAGGTCAGAGCAGGTGTTATTTTCCTGCTGCTAAAGCGCCTCATCGCCTGTTTTGTGATGTTATCGCCGATCTGCCTGGTCGTTGAGAATGTTGTGGTGTGGTGTTGTCGTGGCTTTTTGCATGGGAACGCCTACTCTGCATCTCATTAGCGACAGTTGCCGGGGTCATCTGTGGCCATGATTTTGGCGGCTGCTTTCGCAGGTAAACTGGTTATATGGGCTAGTAGCACCAGCATGTGAATGGGGCGATAAATTTATCGCCACTTTGGCTGCGATAAAGTGCCGATAACTCGGCGATAAATCCTCAAGAATATGACCCCTACTAGTGTATAAGCTATTTGTGACAAATTGCAACCATTTTATTCTACTACACCCATCTAGTCATAGACAGTCTAATAAGATGTCTTGCGTCAGCTTTAGAGTATCCCTCCTCCATATCGGGTGCCAAAGAAGAGGGGGAGCTTCAAAAATCTGGTAAGAAATAAAGGGAACATCTAGTTTGGTGTGGCAGTTAATGGCAGGAAAAGTTTGGGGAACGCAGAGTAGACGCTTCAAAATTTGTTCTCTATTTGTTGGAGCCTACAAACAGGAATTACTCCCCACACTGCTGAACCATAGGTTGCGTCTGAAATTGTTTTTGCTTCATATATCTTGGTTCCTAGTTTCTTAGTGAAATAAAAAATGACCCCTATGCTTCTTTCCAACAGAAGAGCTTGGTTTTCTAACATATTGCGCCATGAATTTTTAGAGTCAAACTATACTCCTAAATAGGTGAACGATTCGACTAATTCCGATTTCCTTCCTTCTGCATACCACCTCCTTTGTATTTTCGGCCTGGGTCCCGCCACAAGCACAAATGACGTAGTTTCATTAACTTTCAGATCTAATTTGCTCATGAAACCTACGTAGGTATTTATGAGCCTCTCCAATGCTTTCCCAGTTCGGGCTAGCAGGACTGCATCATCACCGTAAAGGAGTATAGGAACTGGAGCTGAATTAATAATAGGAACATTGCTCGTGGTCCCCACCAATGCTGCCTCTACACCATTTGTGTAGAGAGAGAATAAGAAGGGGGCGAGTACGCAATCCTGCCTTACACCACGAGCTAAGGAAAAGGGGCGGGAGTGCTCCCCCCCTCTCCCCATACGTACACAAGCCTCAGCCAAGGAGTACATTTCGCCAATGAAATTAATTATTGCTCTGTCTATCCCCATTTCGGCCATTATGGACCAGAGCTTCAAATGGGCCACTCGGTCAAAAGCGTCTGACAGGTCCATGAAGGCCATATAAAGCTGACCCTTTTTAGCCGCCATATATTTGGCTATCAACAAATTTAAATCGAGGCACTGATCCACTGTCCCCTTTGTCTTTCTGAACCCATATTGAGTTTGAATTAATATGTTGTTCTCTTCCGCCCATAACTCAAGCCTATCCAGCATAAGTTGGACCATTCAATTTGCTGTGCTGTCCAGCAGCAAAATAGGGCGATAGTTTTTCGCTAGCGTTTTGTCCCCCTTTTTTAAAATCGGTATAACAATAGATTTTTTCAAAGAATCGAGTGAAAACGTTTTGAAAACAGAATTAAGAGCGTTAGTGAGTAACGGGGCCCAGGGCTCTTAGTTGTTTAAAAAGAAGTCTATGAGATCTCCGGCGGAGCCTGCTGCTCTCAAAGTACTGCATTGATTCAGTGCCACTTTCAGTTAATCTAAAGTAAAAAGTAAATAAGGTCCATCCTGTGAAGACTGGCGGTGAGATTCCTCTAATTGAGGTTCCTTTTCACTGCCAAAAACCCCGGAGAAATGTCTTACCCAGTCATCCTCCATTGCGTGCTGGTTTGTGGATAGATCAGAGTCTTCTCTAAGAAACGGGGCAATACTTTGACACCAGTAATCCTTACTATTTTTTAGAGTAGCTCCTTTTGTTAATTGGTCCCATGCCTCTACTTTTAACTACTTAAATCTATTCTCAATTTTTATTTTATAGGTAAGATGTAGGGATTTTACCAGCGAGGTGTCCTTTGGAATTGCACGCAGGGCAGTATGAAGATTTTTGAGAGCTTTAGTGCAATGTTTGTTAAACCAGTGTACTGTGCCCCTAATACTGCTATACGGTTGTACCTGGGTGTCATTAATTTTGGTTAAAATTCACTCAAAACCTGTTGCTAATGCCTCTGGATGTGAGAGTGGATCCAAACAGGTTGTAACTTCCTATGCAATGGTAGTAACTATACTAAGGTGCCGATTCCGATCCGGTAAAAAAAAATACCGTACGATTCGCATCCGTATTTTTTTACGTACGAGTTGCACAAGTACCGTACAAACTGCCAAGTACGATTCGCATGGGAAAAACTCCATACGAATCACATCCGGAAAACTCCCCCACACGTCCTCGGGTCAGAAAATGTGTCCGACACATCCCGGACGATTTACCGTACGAATCGGAAAAATGAAGTCCCACCGCGCTAGTACGATCACTCCCGTCCTTTAGATTTTACAACTGTATGCAAAAAACACCGTACGGACCGAACTCCCACAGCAAGCATGGAGACACGTGTCCGCATACGCGCCGAACACCCCACCACAGACCCCGCATGTACGCGCAAAATGCCCCCCGGCCGCGGATGTACGCGCCGAACCCCCACCCCACCAGTGTATGTACGGACCGTACCCCCACCCCACCAGTGTATGTATGGACCGTACCCCCACCCCACTCGTGTACGTATGGACCGTACCCCCACCCGTGTATGAATAGAGTGTACCCCCACCCCACCAGTGTATGTACGGACCGTCCCCCCACCCGTGTATATACGGTCCGTACCCCCACCCGTGTATGTACGGACCGTACCCCCACCCCACCTGTGTACGTACGGACCATACCCCCACCCGTGTATGAATGGAGCATACCCCCACCCCACCAGTGTATGTACGGACTGTACCCCCTCACCCGTGTATGTACGGACCGTACCTCCACCCGTGTATGTACGG
This sequence comes from Triturus cristatus, assembly GCF_964204655.1. Taxonomy (NCBI): domain Eukaryota; kingdom Metazoa; phylum Chordata; class Amphibia; order Caudata; family Salamandridae; genus Triturus; species Triturus cristatus. The sequence goes on along the minus strand of NC_140591.1, from coordinate 608,168,110 downwards.
ACCATACCCCCACCCCACCAGTGTATGTACGGACCGTACCCCCACCCCACCAGTGTATGTACGGACCATACCCCCACCCCACCAGTGTATGTACGGACCGTACCCCCACCCCACCAGTGTATGTACGGACCATACCCCCACCCCACCAGTGTATGTACGGACCGTACCCCCACCCGTGTATGAATGGACAGTACCCCCACCCCACCAGTGTATGTACCGACCGTACCCCCCACCCGTGTATGTACAAACCGTACCCCCCACCCGTGTATGTACGGACCGTACCCCCCACCCATGTATGTACGGACCGTACCCCCACCCCACCAGTGTATGTACGGACCGTACCCCCACACCACCAGTGTATGTACGGACCGTACCCCCACCACACCAGTGATTGTACGGAGCGTACCCCCACCCCACCCGTGTACGTACGGACCGTACCCTCACCTGTGTATGAATGGAGCATACTCCCACCCCACCAGTGTATGTACGGACCGTACCCCCACCCCACCAGTGTGTGTACGGACCGTACCCCCATCCCACCAGTGTATGTATAGACCAAACCCCCACCCCACCCGTGTTCATACGCACCCTACCCCAGGCCCACACACCAGCACCCTCACCCAACATCGGGAATGTACGAGTCGTACTGAGCCATAGCAAAGGACAGCACTGTACAACAAGATGGCCCATGTACGCAGCGTACAGACGCCAATAACACACCTACTGAACCAGAACTAACCAAAAAAACACAAGGACAGTCAATCCGAGGCTCACAACACCACAAAACATATCCAACAAGGCCAAATACATCCTATACACTGACCTGCAACTGACAAACAGAGAAACAGAGGCCCAAACCACTACCACTCCTTATAACACACCCACCCAAAGTTCAAACACAGCCACACCCACAAATGGACCAATAAAAAGGCCCAACACACACAAACCATGATCCTTTGCAACAGATCCACTGCTGCCAGACCCCAGAGACAACGCACTGCACCATACTTCAACCATCAATACACCTTACACTTGCACTCCTTCACACAACCACCATCACAAACACACCCTCATCACATTCACACACACACACCTGCACACCCACAACCATCCACACCCACACCCATTCACACCCCCACCCCCACACCCATCCACACCCACACCCCACACCATGCCCACCAACAAGAATCCAAAGTTCACAAAGGACGAGCTGGAGTCCCTTGTCGACGAAATCATCAGAGTCGAGCCACAGCTCTTCGGAACATTGATCAGACGGACCAGCATATCAGAAAAAACTGCCATGTAGGAGAGGATAGTCAATTCCGTGAATGCTGTTGGGTCCACCAGAAGGACCAGGCATGAGTGCCAAGCCAGGTGGTACGATCTGCGGAGGACGGTCCGCCACAAAATGACGGACGAGCACAACCAGGCTAACATCACTGGAGGAGGGCCATCCCGCAGACCGGTACACTACCATCCCTGGGAGGAGAAGGTGATGACCACGCTGGAGCCGTTGGCATGTGACGGACTAGAAGGACTCCGAGAGCCTGGTGAGTACACAAACAACTCACCTCACATGGGGGGAACGCCATATACAACCCAAATACCAATCATGCACGCAACCCCCACAAAGCCTGCACCGTACACAACCACACTCCAACAACACACACATGCCACTAGCGCCTCCATGCCCCATGCCCCAAGCAAGGCCATGCCAAGTCACAGGCCACACAAAACACCAACACAAGACAGGATGTCCCCGATGCCGGGAGGGTGGGCCTCAAAACTAACATAGAGCAACTCTGAAGCACACAGCAATGCCCTCAGCCCATATGGCTTAGGGCACAGCCATACCAACAGTGTGTCCCCACACAGTACTGTTTTGCCTGCTAATGGTGGCCGCGTTGCAGGACGACATGGGTATGAAGGCACAATTTGCACATAACAGCAGCCAATGAAGACGCAGCACACTGAAAGAGTGTCAGCACACACCACCACAGCAGCAGTGCAGACTCACACACTCCGCCCAATGGATGCCCGCAGAGAAGAAACAAACCCACATGAACAAGCCAATGGCCCTTGCAAGACCTGCAAACTCTGTGTGCCCAGGAAGCTGGGCTGCGGTGACAGAGGGTGACACACAGAGGGAGGGAGAGGGGCAGAGAGAGGGACAGAGACAGAGGTGGACACAGGGAGACAGACAGAGGGAGGGAGGAGGCTGACAGAGGGAGGGAGAAAGGGAGACGGACAGAGGGAGGAGGCTGACAGAGGGAGGGAGAAAGGGAGACGGACAGAGGGAGGAGGCTGACAGAGGGAGGGAGAATGGGAGACGGACAGAGGGAGGAGGCTGACAGAGGGAGGGAGTAAAGGGAGACAGAGGGAGACCAAATCACCCTTGGGTGGTGTGGCCATGTCCGCTCGTCAGCAGGTGTACCGTGTGCATGTAGACAAGGTTTGGCAGTGCCTTAACCCCCCTTCAACCTTTGATAAACACTAGGCCATGTGTCAATCTGTGCACGAGTACATCCGTGCTGCAGGCACAAACAGAACCGTACACCCAGTATACCTACCCACTGTGTTCGTCAGAACCCTGTCACAAATTGTTAAGTTACCTACCTGCATTCTCAAATAGCATGGAAAAAACACCATTTGGCCACGTACAGTGCAACACGTAAGGCGGCTCTGCATGGCTTGCTACGCCCGCTCACTACGCTGCTGACTGCGTTGACAAAATATGCATCAACTAAGATTGTGTCACACATAGGTAAAGTGTCGAAAGCTGTGGCCAAGGGACATACCCATGCACAAGTGCACTGTGTGAGGAATGCTAGCCAAATCCAACCACCCAGAGGAACTGTGCCAAATCAAAAAATAATGAAACATGGATGTCGCATGTAACACAATTAACACTGTCTCTCTCACACACAGGTCAACGTCGTCGATCTCCCCCCAACACTGGGGGGGAAGACTCACAGGACCAGGCTCTGCGTGAAGAGGACCCCAACACCAGCGACGACTCTCACCACTCCGTGGATGACCCAGACCAACCTGGCCCCTCTGGTGTCCAACCACCTGCAGCACCTGCGTCAGGTACAACTGTGCCAACCACCACCCCCATTCCTGCCACATCCCAGGAGACACCCAGGAGCCCTACCCGCACACAACAACGCAGCCAGTCTGTCCAGGAGGGACAAGGTTCTTCGGGCACCCAGGAGGAGGCAGGCGACCCCGCAAATGCCATCCCTCAGGGGTCCCGGAGACTCGATGTGCCCACAACGGCAGGCCAGGCGCAAGTGGGCAGGGGTGGTGGGAGTGGAGGATGGCGGAGGTGCGAACCTGCCCAGTTGGCTCAGGACCCGGCTATGGGACACGTCAGAAACATCCTGGACACATACCGGCATAACTCCAGAGGCATCGCCCAGGTATTGGAGACCCTCAATGAGATGAAGGCCCTGCAGGTTGAGCATCATGCCAGGATGGAGGCAAGACATGCAGAGCATTTGGCGGTGTAGAGGGACCTGAGCCAATCCCTCCGTCAGATCGCCCAAAGCCTGGCAAACCCTCCCTGTGCCAGCAGGCATAGAGCAGCACCAGCCCCAGGCAGGGAGGAGGAGGAGGAATCATCTGACGGAGCGTCCCTTGCACCGTCAAGCCAGGCGTCTTAGGGTCCCCGCAGGAAGGTGGGTCGTCCACGCAAGAAAACGTGAGAGTCAGCGGAACATAACCATCTCCCAGGTCACCTGGCCTGGCACCAGGCCCTATGGCCCAACAGCAGCACAGCGGCAAAGGACATTCTCTGCCACATGGCCTTGCTGGTCACTGTCTGACCAATGTTGACAAAGACTGTGGCACAGACTCTGATGACTGTCAATGGCAAGGACACCATCTCCCCCTGTGAACTTTGGATTCTACACTCCCGCCAAGCACCTCTTGTCACCCCCCCAAACACGTACCCCAGCACAGGACACACATGGGTCACAACGTACCATCCAAAACAGACATGGAGCACCATACTCACCCATGATGGGCCCAACCAGCTGAGGGGGTGCCCGCACAACTGTGCCCACAGACCTATTTAGAAGAGCAACAGTCATGCGCAGAGGTCAGGGATCATGTGGAGTGTCCTGGGGTGGGAGTCCCAGGTATGTGTAGACACGTGGCAGAACCATGTCCTGCATGCTTGAGTCAGGTGGATGTGGCGAATGGTGGGCCAGCCAAGGTTGGATGCATGGAGATGGCACAATAGGGTGTTGGATCACAGTGCCACAAGGTTGTGTTGTGGGTGTGGGCTGCATCCTGAGGGTGTGCGTGGATTGAGAAGGTCATCCTGCAGCTGGCAGTGATCCACTCCCCCCATCTCTGTTTGACGTTGATGTGGCCTGGTCGCCGGATGTAGTAGCAGAGCTGTGCAGATGCACCCTGGATGTGGTCAAGTATCATGGGATTTCTAACGCACATGTCCGTAGAGTGCAGGGTAGGAGTAGACACGGATGTCATAGTTGACCTGGGGGATGGTCTCCCTCTTGCCTTGAGGTGGATGGAACTGGGGATCTTGTGCATAATGCAGAGTGTGCTGCCGCATGAGGCACAGATGCTGCTGATCAGCATAGCACATGTCAGCAAGCAATGCATGATGGACACTAGCTCGTTTGCGTGGACACTGGGTGCCCTTGCAGCAGGGCCTGCAGCAGCATGCGCCATGTCAAGTAAAACAATGCCACAAGTAGCACACAAAGACAAGGATCTCAGGAAGGAACCATGCAAAAGGTGCATGTCAAGGAAGGAATGTCTGGTTCAACATGGCACACACACACACAATGGATTCACATGCTGTACAGTGGCCGTCGTGGAGACTGACAGGCCACAAAACCTACACAGCCATGGACATCATGCACAATACAGAATCTTATCCCTGACAAACAGCTTGCATCTTGCTACTCTACCCATAGACTCATATGCACCATCTGAGAACAATGCCAGACATGCCGCATGCACATTGGCAACAGACCACCATTGACAGAGATGAGGCACCTTGGAGGCAGAGGGACACCTTTATTAGTCGTGTGTGTCGGAATGCTAATGCAACTCTGTCTACACATACACAGGTCATGTGGATGAAGACGTGGGACCAACACTGGCACCCCCCTTAGCACCACAGATGCTGGAATTCCATGGCACTGGCACACAAGTGACGGGTGACAGTTAAACACCCCCTGCTGCTCACGGAGAGCCTGCTATACACCATTGAGCCCCTAATGGGGAATTCACACACCATGTCAACCCGGTGCAACCCGTATGTTTCCGAGGCCAGTGTCACACACATTGATGGCTCCATCACAATCCCATTACAGATGACTGTCACCATGTCTGACCATCAATTCAGGTGAATTCTGCTCCAGGTCATGTGCACCATGGTGATTCTACATGTATGCCAAGTAACCAAACATGAACAGGAGCAGTGCACACACATGCTAAACAAATACCACTCCCAAAAAGCCGTGCTGCATCCCTTACCCGAAGGAGATTTTCGAACTTGTCCATGCATGTAATGCTGATTCAGCACATGTTGCTGTGATCATGAGGAATAGCAGGAGCACAACAATGCCACCAGCAGACAGCATGCGCAAGTACCTGTGGATGGGAGACACACCAGAAGTCAGCCAAAAGAAGTACATCCGCATGCATGTGCATGTACTCGACACGTATTAGGTTGTCAACATGCTAGGTGACAATGATGACTCAGGAAAGACATTCTACTATTGCACCATCACTTGAGTGACACATCCAAACACACCTCAGACTCACTTGGAAGACATGCAGATGGACACACACATTGCAACACATGCCACACACAGCCCAATGCGTGCACACTCAGACACTGGAACTCACCACTAAGCAAAGAAGTCGCGTATGAGCTGACTCCGCATGTCCTCCGCCGCCTCCTCCTCCTCCACATCACTTGCCTCGTGCCCAAGCCCTTCATCCTCCACGGGTGGATGGTCCTGCTCATCTGGATCCAGGATGAGTGGCACAGCTTTCTCCACTGCCGTGTTGTGCAGCATGCAGCACACGAGGAATATCTTGCAGACCTTCACCGGTGCATATGGGAGTGCGCCACCGGTCTTGTGGAGGCAACGGAATCGGCTCTTCAGGAGGCCAAACGTCCTCTCTATCACTCGCCTGGTCCGCCCATGGGCGTTGTTGTAGCGGTGATCGGCAGCCATTCTGGGGTTGCGGAGAGGCGTGATCAGCCATGGCATGTTGGGATAGCCAGCGTCCCCTACATGGAAACATCATGGACAAGAGTGGGTCAGAGAAGCAGTAAGACAGGAAGATGACGTTAAATACAGGACTGGCAGAGTATACCCACCAACAATGCATGCTCGTTCGTTGCGCAGCTGCAGCATCATTTCAGGCACCCTGCTACGCCTCATGATGTACGCATCGTGTGCTGATCCTGGAAAACGAGCACAGACATGTGAAATCACCATGTTGGCAAGACACACCGCAAGGGCATTAATGGAGTGGTAATGCTTGCGGTTACGGAAGGCTACCTCCTGTGCCTGTGGTGGTACCAAAGCAACATGTGTTCCATTTATGGACCCAATGACATGGGGCATCCCTCCCAGGGCATAGAACTCACGCTTGACAGCTGTCAACTGCTCAGGAGTTGGGAATTTAATGAACTCATCAAGGTGCTCCAACATGGCCTCTAAAAAATCACGCAGAGCACGGCTCAACATGGTTTGGGACATCCCACCCACATGGGCAATGGTATGTTGGAAGTTACCCGTGGCCAAGAAATGTAAGGCTGCCATCACCTTCACCTTGGGTGTCAGTGCACCAGGATACCTGTGTAGCGGTTGGAGGTGTGCTGCCAGCCGTGTCGTCAAGTCCTCAATCAAACGTTGGGGGAAGCGGTAGCGGCGTATACAGTCATTTTCACGCATGTCAGCCAAGTCCGGAATTGCTCGAGGGAGAGGCGGAGCCCTGCAGTGAATTAGAAGGGACAACTAAGAGTGAGTACAGTACACCACCTATGTTAATGTACTCAGCACATGGTCAACAGGCAATACACATATGCTACATACAGAGTCATGTCTGTGCAATATGCCCTGGACACGTATGGCAGCCATGTGACACTCCTACCAAGAGACAGCTCCAAACGTTTATTCTCAACCTCATAATGCCATGCCATAAAACTAGCTGTGGGCCAGTGTAAGTGAGCAGGCAGACGCATTACAGGAGTTACAGACAACCAAATATGTGCAGAGGAAGGATGTTTATTGTACAGACAGGTTGCAGAACACTAGAGGCACAGGTCACATGTACTAGAAAAATGACACACCACACACCTTGCCATTAAGGATTACATTTCAAGAATGATCCCACATACATTGAGAGTATGCAGATATGTCCTTGTTGTGAAACTCTGTGTCGATGCATACACACACACCTCACGTCGGATTCCACATGTGGCGTGATATGCGTAACACTGTGCCATGGCCATCTACACACAGACACATGTTGGTTGCAGCAACTGCAGATGCATTTGACCAAACACCTACAGCAAGCCCATGGGAACACACGACACATACATGACATAGTCACATCGTGCAACGCGGGTAGTCACATGTCAGGTGTGAAAACCCCTGTAGCTGGCATCAGGGGACAGTTGCGTGTGTTGTTGACTGTGCCATGGCGGTGACGCTTTTCACAAGTGTTCTGTACTACATGCACACATGTCAAAGGAGTGAAGGGGATGTCTGGCACATACTCCACCATCACACATGACACCTGTACACATCTCATCATACATCTATTGCCTTCACAACTCAGGAGTAATGTGCCACATTACAGCCTGACACACCTGTGCCCGACACATGTAGTACTGCACAGACAATGCCTTGATGTCCAGCCTTGGACATGTATGTCAGCTCTATTCCTTTCTGTGTGCTGCCTGTCACCACTGTCAGGTGTGAAATGCACCGTACATGTGCTCTGAGGGCGTGTGTACGTTCCCCATCACTATGGGAGTGCTGCCGTAGGCCTACCCAAAGTGAAACGGCCCGTACATGCGTGTGTACGGGGCGTATCACTATGGGTACGCATACGCGAGCAAAGCCATAGTGAAACGGCCCGTACACGCGCGTGTATGGCCCGTTTCACTATGGGTACTCATACGCGAGTAAAGCCATAGTGAAACGGCCCGTACACGCGTGTGTACGGGGCGTATCACTATGGGTACGCATACGCGAGCAAAGCCATAGTGAAACGGCCCGTACACGCGCGTGTACGGCCCGTTTCACTATGGCTTTGCTCGCGTATGCGTACCCATAGTGATACGCCCCATACATGCGCGTGTACGGCCCGTTTCTATGCATGTGGGGTGCCCTAGGGCCCTGGAACTCACTGTACCTGTGTGTGAATGTCCAAATTACATAGGGGACACATGAGGGACAAGTATAAAGCCCTACATGCATGCTGGTTGTCATGGAGACCGAGTTTAAAGTTTGAAGTTTTTTCATCAGGTGCCCAGCTAAAGTCAGTTTGAAAGAATCTACATTGTTGCAAAGTGGCTGTTGAGTTGACATCATGCTCAATTAAAAAAAAAAGCAAAGCCACTGACTGTGGTAGGTTTAAAGGGATTGGAGGAAACATAGGATGCAAATGTGAGTGACCAATCACTCTGTACTCCTGTGAATGAAACAGGGCAGCAAGGTAGATATAAGGCAGCCAGGTCCTATGAGAGAGCACTTGCCTGCACATCCTTTGATTCAACTACACTGCTGCTGCTCGTGAATCCTCTGGCACCATGTCCAGGTCTGTGGAGAGGTCCCAGCCTTTCACCCAGGAGGAGAACCAAGACCTGCTGGATGTGATCCTCCCACAGTACCCCATGCTGTATGGTCGACCAGGGGTTCAGGTGAGTGCTGAGTCCACTAGCAAAGACTGTGCCCCTTTTTTGTGACTGTGACTTCTGCCATTGTGTCCAGGTGTAACACACATGCAATGTACTGTAGGGTGGGTCCCGGGTGGGGGAATGCCTAATGTCTCCCAGCCAGAGCATGCTGTGGTGCATGTCTGCTCTCCTCACTTGCATTGTGTGTACTGTGACAATCACTGCATGTGGCATTACACATTCTGCCTGTCTAATCCTCCTGGGAATGTTGTTACTACAGTCCTCATGTGAATCTGTGGTCCCCCCAGTGTGACAGGTGGCAGTACCCACAGATGTGTGTTTGTTTAGTGTACATGTGCTGAGAGTGTCCAAAAGATGTGTTTGTCCCCTGGACATTGGTGTGTGTGTGTAAGTCCCCTGTCATGTGGGTGAGTGCATATGTGGAGTGTAGCACCCCAGCTGCATGAGGGATGGATATACCCTGCCCATCTGATGTGAGCAGGGAGCAGTGCTGTGTTTCTGCGGTGATGGGCCAGCCCCACACCTGTGACACCCCCCAGTCTAGTGGCACATGTGCAGAGTGAGGTGTGTAGCTGCAGTTGTCAATGGCAGGTGATTGTCCTGTGGCTGTGTGTGTCTGTGTACTCGGCTGAGGGCTCCTCAGTGGCCTGTGGCATGTGACTACTTTGAGGTGCTGCACATAATCGTGGTGTCGCTTGTGATGCACAGTGTGAGCCTGGATGATTGATTGTGTCGTACCCCTCATGCCACCTGTGTACTCTACAATGCCACCTAGTGCTTTTTGCCTTCCACAGAGGAAAGTGTCCCTATGACACAGGTGTAATGAGTTTGATGCATTCTATGCCCTGTTAAAACCAGCCAAATTGTTCTAATGTGTGTCTCTGTGACATGTCGCAGGTGTATTGATGTTGTCTCACTTTTTCACCCTCACAGGTAGGCGCCTGTGCCAAAGAGCAGATCTCGAAGGACGCCGTCAGTGCCGTGAGACAGACGGATGGTCGGAAGCGGCGCCTAGCCCAGGTGAGGAAACGCTGGCAGGATATCCGGTGCTGGACGCGGAGGATCGCACGGGTCCTGCTGGGGGACTCACCTGTGAGCCAAAAGAACCATGGGCAATGCCGTCTGACCCACATCCACAAGCGTGTGCTGGCGGTCGTCTTCCCTGACATGGACAGGCGCTTACGGGAAAAACAGCAGCAGGAAGGGGGTAGGTACATGTGTGTTTGTTGTGTGTCACCAGCATTTGTAAGTGCACAGTTGCATGGATACACTGGCAGGGTTTACATGTGCAGTGCAGTTCCTGGTCCCCAAAGTGTAGCGGTGCTGTCCTTCCTCCCTTCCCCTCCTTGGCATGTGTATCCTGGTCTGTGTGTAGTCACACTTGCACAAGGTTATCTAGGCTTCCAGTTTATCGATGTGCCCAATGCTTGCAGCTTCATGTGTGGGGGTGGTGTGTAACAGGTGTTGGGACCTTGCCTGTGCCCTGTCCAGTTCAGTACTTGTGGGGTCTATGTCAGTTGTCACTGATGCTGAGTCCAGACATAAGAGTGTGTCTCTAAAGTGTATTGCTTTACAGCATGCATGTCCTATTTTGTGGCCTGTGACATGATGTGCATGAGTGTGAGATATGCAGAGCGCAGGGATGGTGGCTTGTGTTGCAGTCAGTACCATTCAGGACCATGGAGTAGTGTGGCCACTACTGTCCCCTGGGGCATCTTTTCCTAGGTATCATGTGTGTAATCCAAAAATCTCGACAATCCCTGTGTCTCCAGCATAGGTTGTGCTCTGTGCCATTGTACCCTGGCACCATTTGTGTCTACGTAAACTCTGCTACATGTGTCCACTGTACAGGCTGACCAAATGTCCCTTGTTCATACTCACGGGGGCCAGTGCCTGTGTGTAATGGTGAAATGATCTGATGATGGCCATTTGTAGATGATGTATTTGTACGGGCGCACCAGGGGTATTTTGTGTCCAATCAGGATTTCTGGCAGGCCATGTGTTTTTATTCCAGACTGAGAGATATAAGTGCTTCCTGTGTCTCAATAAATTGTCTCATGTAGGGGGTGGTTGGTGCGGGCAAGGCCTACATGTCTAGACCTGAAGTCTCCTTGCTAGGTCTGGTCAGTGTGTGATGTTTGTGTGGACATACACTCAAGGTGCAGTGACCCATTAATGTTGGGCATGTTTTTCAGTATTGCCTTTGCAGCATGTGCCTACAGTTAATAGACATGGTTCCTGCTCATCCCTTTTTACGCCAACGCTGTGTGCTGCAGATGCTGTGCTGGATTGTCCCCAGTGCCTGGCTCCTCTGTCCAAATCCACATCATGTTATTTGCTATTGTGTCATGCTCTCCATAGTTGTTCAGTGGCATGGTGGGTCAACCAACTGTGTGTTGCAGGGCCTACATATGTGCCTTGTATTGTAGATGTTACTCATGTTGCTTTTCAGGCTATGCGCTGTGACCTATGTGTATTTGACTCATGTGACATATGTATACAGGTGTCTGATTATTTCCTGTCTCTTCACCTTGCTCACAGCATCTCCGGGGGACACCGAGGGAGACACTGGCATGGACCGTGAGGAGGGATCGAGCACCAGTGCCATCAGTGCAGAGTTGTCTGGCACATCGAGTGGCACACAGGCCGACGGGAGTGCAGCGGAGGACCTGTCCAGTCAATCCACCACCGACTATGACGCAGACGGGTCCGAGGCTGAGCACTCCGAGGGGGCGGAGGCTGGTCCCACAGCTGACACCAGCACTCCATCACTACCCGCCCCCTCCATTCCGATCACCGGCCTCCCACTTGCTCGTGTCCCTTCCCGCCGTGCTCGGTCAGCACGTGTCTCCTTCTTGCCAGGCACCGCACCCCCTGCCCCTGTCTCCACTGCCGCCACCAATGCCGAGTCTGTGGACATCCTGCGGCAGTTGCGGGTTGGTCAGACTGCGACGCTTAATGTCCTCCATGGCCACAGCCTAGTGCTGAACCAGATGGAGGCATACTTGGAGGGCATTTCAGCCGCGCAGTCTGACCAACGCAACTTGCTGAGGTCCATTGACTCGACACTGACTGCAGCAGTGGGTCTCCTGCAGCGCTACGCCCCACCCCCTACCCCTGCCCCATCCACACTTCCCACTCCCATGCCTGTCCCACATACACCCAGACGTCAGCATGCATGCACACCACCAGACACAGGCACCACACCAGCAGGGCAGGGCAAGCACACACCTCCTGGCACGCACACACAGGGTGAGGTAGGCACACCCACTGGGTGGGGGGGCAAACGTAAGTCACGCAGCCAGAGTGGGAGTCCGCATTCCGCAAAATCCACTCCGTCCAAATCCACTCCCCTCAGCTCTTCATGGCCGCTCTGTCCCTGAGCCCAACAGTGACACCACCCAGCAAGCGGACAAAGGAGTCCCCGGTCAGGGTAGTTGAGTGCCCCCCCTGTACACACCCTCCCCCAGTGGCACTGCGACCCATTCCTCCGCCCCCCCCCTCCTTGGGGCCTGTGGTTCCTTCGGGTGCAGGGGATACGCTGGGGGACCTTGCTGACGTGTGCAGCGCCATCCTCACCACCTCCTTTGGCGCTGCCCCACCCCCTGTGGTGGAGTCCTCCGTCCCTGCACCCACAACGCGTGCCCTTGCCCCTCCTGTCCCTGCGGTGCCTGTTCCTTCCCACCCACATGATGCCCCCCCCTGTGGAAGACAGGGTGGTCTGAACCGTGCAGGCAAGCTAGGGGCCACGCGTCCCACTGTGTCCCCCATCCAGCTGTGACTCATGGACTGCCCTATGGGCTTTGTAAATATTGAACTTTATCCACACACACTTTATTTGAAAATGCTGAATAAAGCCTTTTTTTCCCTTAGAACACTACTGCTTTTGTGGTATTGCTGTTGGTGGGGCTGCTACATGATTTTGGGTGGTGATCATGTGTTGGGTGTGTGGGAAATGTAGTAGTGTGCTGGTCATAGGGGGGACCCTGGTATCTGTGTGCCATCACAAGGTGTTAGCTAAGTTTCTCTGTTCATGTAAGCAGTTACTGCATGGTGAAATTGTCCCAAGGTGTGTTCCTTCCTCTGTGTACCCTGACATCTTCCCTGCAGGGTGTTCCCAATATGTTGCGCTGAGCTGTGTCTACATTAGCTGGGTGTGTGACGGACCCCTTCAACTTTGGCCATGCATGCAGAGCGATGTCTCCACCTGCATCATTCGTGGCATCCTTGGTGATCACTGTACTTGTGTATGTAGTCTGTTGACATGACTTCATGTGGACATGTTCCCTTTTAGGCTGTATGCATGTGTGTACTCCCAGCCTCGCACACATGTGTTACATGTACTGCATGGTCTTTGTGCACCTGACTGACAATCGTGGCAATTGGATCTGTGTGTACTCCACCCTTTTTTTTTCCATGGGCACTGCTGGGGGCCTCTGCACCCACCCCTCCTGCGTCTGGGCACTGCTGGAAGTGATAGGCACCCACCCCTCCTGTGTCTGGGCACTGCTGGGAGGACTCTGCACACACCCCTCCTGTGTCTGGGCACTGCTGGGAGGACTCTGCACACACCCCTCCTGCGCCTGGGCACTGCTGGAAGTGATAGGCACCCACCCCTCCTGTGTCTGGGCACAGCTGGAAGGACTCTGCACACACCCCTCCTGCATCTGGGCACTGCTGGGAGGACTCTGCACACACCCCTCCTGCGTCTGGGCACTGCTGGGAGGACTCTGCACACACCCCTCCTGTGTCTGGGCACTGCTGGAAGTGATAGGCACCCACCCCTCCTGTGTCTGGGCACGGCTGGGAGGACTCTACACCCACCCCTCCTGTGTCTGGGCACTGCTGGGGGGACTCTACACCCACCCCTCCTGTGTCTGGGCAGTGCTGGGAGGACTCTGCACACACCCCTCCTGTGTCTGGGCACTGCTGGGAGGACTCTGCACACACCCCTCCTGTGGGGGAGGACTCTGCACACACCCCTCCTGTGTCTGGGCACTGCTGGGAGGACTCTGCACACACCCCTCCTGCGTCTGGGCACTGCTGGAAGTGATAGGCACCCACCCCTCCTGTGTTTGGGCACTGCTGGGAGGACTCTGCACACACCTCTCCTGCATCTGGGCACTGCTGGGAGGACTCTGCACACACCCCTCCTGCGTCTGGGCACTGCTGGGAGGACTCTGCACACACCCCTCCTGTGTCTGGGCACTGCTGGAAGTGATAGGCACCCACCCCTCCTGTGTCTGGGCACTGCTGGGAGGACTCTGCACACACCCCTCCTATGTCTGGCCATGTACGCTCCATACATACACGGGTGTGGGTACGCTCCATGCATACACGGGTGGGGGTACGGTCCGTACATACACTGTTGGGGTGGGGGTACGCTCCATACGTACGCGGGTGTGGGTACGCTCCATGCATACACGGGTGGGGGTACGGTCCGTACATACACTGTTGGGGTGGGGGTACGCTCCATACGTACGCGGGTATAGGTACGCTCCATGCATACACGGGTGGGGGTACGGTCCGTACATACACTGTTGGGGTGGAGGTGCGCTCCATACGTATGCGGGTGTGGGTACGCTCCATGCATACACGGGTGGGGGTACGGTCCATACATACACTGTTGGGGTGGGGTACGGTCCATACGTACGCGGGTGTGGGTACGCTCCATGCATACACGGGTGGGGGTACGGTCCGTACATACACTGTTGGGGTGGGGGTACGCTCCATACGTACGCGGGTGTGGGTACGCTCCATGCATACAAGGGTGGGGGTACGGTCCGTACATACTCGGGTGGGGGTACGCTCCATACGTACGCGGGTGTGGGTACGCTCCATGCATACACGGGTGGGGATACGGTCCATACATACTCCGGTGGGGGTACGCTCCTTACGTACGCGGGTGTGGGTACGGTCCCTACATACACGGGTGGGGGTACGGTCCGTACATGCACTGTTGGGGTGTTGGTACGCGCCGTACATGCACGAGTGGGGGTGCGGCCCGTACACATGCCTTTGGAACATGGGTATGGGCCGTACCGCCATTATTGGGGTGACGTAGGGGTGGGCGTGGTACGACTCGTACCCACGCTCTTAAGGCGTGGGTACGGTACGTACCGGACTTGTTGTGTTGCCGGTTCGCG
Organism: Triturus cristatus; assembly: GCF_964204655.1. Lineage (NCBI taxonomy): Eukaryota > Metazoa > Chordata > Amphibia > Caudata > Salamandridae > Triturus > Triturus cristatus. Next base: position 608,153,041 of record NC_140591.1, on the reverse strand, counting down.
TGTACATCCACTTCCGTTGCTGGACACGCCCCCACCCCCTCGAAGTGACCAGGCCCTGAAGGTCAGGTATGTCCAGGGCATGTATGATTTGTGACTTGGGTGGGGGTTTTGTGTCCTGCCCCTGCCCCCCCCCTTGCCCCTGGGTGTTGTTCTGACCTTCTGCGGCATCTGCGTCGGTTCCTGTAGAGCAGGTGGACTGCTATGAGGGCTGGGATGACATGTAGGTTCGGGTCCATATCTGTCCGCCGCGTACAGGTGCTCCTTGCGCGCATCGTCCTGATTTCCCGGCAGTTTTTGGAAGGCGGAGAATTTTATCCGTGCGGGGTGACGTCGTGCGGTTCGTACTTCCTGGTTCGTGAAACGCTGCCTGAAAGCGTCCCGACGTCACGTCGGTGCTTTCCCCGGATCACATTTGTATGTATATTTTCGTCGGTCAGTGTTTTGTACGACTCATACGAAAATGGTGTGTCCGTGCGAATCGTACTTCCATGTTTGTAATGTTTTTTTCCCGGGTACGAGTCGGACTGAGAAAACGCTCCGACCGACGGTTCGTACCCGGTTTTTCCAGGATCAGAATCGGCACCTATGTGTGAGATTTGATATGTCCACTTTCTCCTACTTTAGGATAATGCCATTTGTTCATCGCAATAGAGGGTGTAGGAACTCGTTCACCTGAGGTAGAGATCTTCCTACCCCAGGGTATTAGACAGCTGATTGCCACATGATCATTAAATGGAGAAACTGTAGTCTTAGTAGGGAAACCTGAGATCTTAAGAATTCAGAGGCCAAGATAAAATCTATTGTTGTCTTGAAAAATCATGCAGAACAAGTATAGTCCAATAGGCCTGTGTTGACATCTACTGCATTTAATATTTCCAAATTATGGATCGATGGTAATCTATTGAAAGGAGTGCCATAATCGTTATGTATGAAGTGGCAAATCGGATCTCCATGATCATCTGTAATACCACATACAGAAAGGTGTGACCAATTGCACGTGCAAATATTAAAATCCCCCATTCATAAGATGTCTAACTAGGATTGCTTTCCTGTAATTTATCTATATCTTTCTCAATGGAGTCTATTACCCCAGCCATATCCCCAGCAAAGTTGTTATTGTAAAGGTTAATTAAGAGCTAATCCCTTCCTTGTCTACCTTCGCATAAGAGAATGTGATTGTATATCGACGTGTTTGCAAACTTTTTTACTTTGATCCCACTATTGCAATCTACTAAACTAACCAGCCCCTCTCTTGCACGGCCTATACATGATGCTACTGCCGGCGTCTGATAAGTTCTAAACCCATCTATGCTAATCATTTTCAACTCCCAAGTTTCTTGTAGACACACAATGTCAAACTTTGAAACAATTTGTGCCCATTCAGGGTCCTGTGATTTCAACCTGAAACCCGCTATATTCCACAAGATAAAAGTTAGGATGTGCTGTTTGGGAACCAGGGTAGATGTTATCTGACATGGGAGGACAGAATTCGGGGGCTGTGCTATAGTTTGACTATTGGGTCAATCACATGCCTCTAGGTCACTTAACCCCTTCGATGCTCATGGGAAAATCCCAGTAGACACCAGGGATTTTTTGGGAAAATTTTAATTAGGGTGGGGGCATTGGGATTCCAGTTTTGGGCAGCCCCCACCCTAATTAAAATGTGCCCAAAAAACTCCCTGGCATCTAGTGGACATTCAGCCCCCCGGGGGCAGATGGGGGCATTAGCCCCCAATCTGCCCCTCAGGGGGAGGCAAAAAGCCCTCTAGACGCCAGGGTTTTTTTGGGGGCAAATTTGAATTAGAGCGGGGCAGCCCAAAACGGTCATGCCCATTTCCCCAGCCCCTCCCCCACACAAATTGCAGCCTTCCTGCCCCCCTGGGGAGAATATGGGGCAGTAGCACTCAATCTGCCCACCCAGGGGGCAAAAAGCCCACTAGACACCAGGGATTTTTTTGGGAACATTTTTATTAGGGTCGGGCATTGACATGCCTGTTTTTGGCAACCCCCACCCTAATAAAAATTTGCTCAAAAAATCCCTGGCATCTAGTAGGCTTTCTGCCCCCCCTGGGTCAAATTTGAATTAGGGTGGGGGCTGCCCAAAACAGGCATGCCCATGCCCCCACCCCCTCTCCCTCCCCTGCAAATATTACAGCCTTGCTGCCCCCCCGGGGGGTAGATGGGGGCATTAGCCCCCAATCTGCCCCCCCGGGGGGCAAAATGCCCAGTACACGCCAGGGATTTTTTGTGCAAATTTTAATTAGGGTGGGGGCAATGGCATGCCCGTTTTGGGAAGCCCCCACCCTAATTAAAATTTGCCCAAAAACACTCCCTGGCGTCTAGTAGACTTTCAGCCCCCCCGGGGGGGCTAAAACCCCACTAGACACCAGGGATTGTTTTGGGTAAATTTTAATCAGGGTGGAGGCTGCCCAAAATGGGCATTGCCCCCACCCCCACCCACAACAATTACAGCCTTTCCGCCCCCCCTTGGGGGGAAGATGGGGCAGTAGCCCACTAGATGCCAACGATTACGCTGGCAAAGTGCCTAGCTGTAGTTTTTGAACCCTAGCTCTGCCGGCACCTTGGGAAACCTACCAAACCCACACATTTCTGAAAACTAGACACTCAGGGGATTCCAGGGAGGTATGGCTTGTGTAGATCCCCCAACATTTCCTTACCCAGAATCCCCTGCAAACCTCAATTGTAGCTGAAAAAATCACTTTTTTCACACGTTTTTGTGTGGGAAAGTTGTGGCATCACCGGGCTGGCACAAATTTCCTACCACCCAGCATTCCCCCTGGTCTCCTGATAAAAATGGTGCCTCACTTGTGTAGGAGGCCCAAGTACCCGCAACAGGCAGGGGCCCAAAACGTATTGAGGCTATATCAAAATTGCCTATCACCAAACAACCTGGTTTTGCAAGGGCGGTCGCCTGGGATTTTGGCTCCGTGATCGGCAGCCATCTAAGGAAACCTACCAAACCCATGCATTTCTGAAAACTAGACACCCAAGGCCTTCCAGGGAGGTATGGCTTGCGTGGATCCCCCAACGTTTCCTTACCCAGAATCCCCTGCAAACCTCAATTTTAGCAGAAAAATTACTTGTTTCACACGTTATTGTGTGGGAAATTTGTGGCATCACAGGGCTGACACAAATTTCCTACCACCCAGCGTTCCCCCTGGTCTCCCGATAAAAATGGTGCCTCACTCATGTGGGAGGCCCAAGTAGCCGCAACAGGCAGGGGCCCAAAACGTATTGAGGTGACATCAAAATTGCCTAGCACCAAACAACCTGGTTTTGCAAGGGCGGTCGCTTGGGATTTTGGCCCCGTGCTCGGCGGCCATCTAGGGAAACCTACCAAACCCACAAACTCCTGAAAACTAGACACCCAGGGAGGTATGGCTTGCCTGGATCCCCCAACATTTCCTTACCCAGAATCCCCTGCAAACCTCAATTTTAGCTGAAAAATTACTTGTTTCACACGTTTTTGTGTGGGAAAGTTGTGGCATCCAGGCAAGCCATACCTCCCTGGAATCCCCCGGGTGTCTAGTTTTCAGGAGTTTGTGGGTTTGGTAGCACGTGGCCAAAAACCCAGGTGACCCCCCCTTGCAAAACCAGGATGTTTGGTGATAGGCAATTTTGATGTCGCCTCAATACGTTTTGGGCCCCTGCCTGTTGCGGGTACTTGGGCCTCCCACACGAGTGAGGGCCCATTTTAATTGGGAGACCAGGGGTAACGCTGGGTGGTAGGAAATTTGTGTCAGCCCGGTGATACCACAACTTTCCCACACAAAAGCGTGTGGATAAAGTGGATTTTTCAGCTACAATTTAGGTTTGCAGGGGATTCTGGGTAAGGAAACTTTGGGGTATCCACGCAAGCCATACCTCCCTGGAATCCCCAGGGTGTCTAGTTTTCAGAAATGTGTGGGTGTGGTAGTTTTCCCTAGGTACCAGCAGAGCTAGGATTAAAAAACTACAGCTTGGCACTTTGCCAAAAAAGGGTAATTTTTTTACTGCAAAATTGAGGTGTGTCCACATTGCGTTTTGCGCCGGTTCCTGTCGCGGGCTCCAGGCCGACCCACACAAGTGACGTACCATTTTTTCGGATGACTTTGGGGAACACGGGGTGGGTGGAAATTTGTGGATCCACGCAGATTACAGGACTTTCCACCACAAAAATGTTGGCAAAATGTGTTTTTTTTAACAATTGTTTAGGTTTGCAAGGGATTCTGGGTAACAGAACCTGTTGGGAGGCAGTCAAGTCACCCCATCCTGGATTCCCCTGGGTGTCTAGTTTTCAAAAATGTATAGGTTTGCTAGGTTTCCCTAGGTGTCAGCAGAGCTATGGCTAAAAAACTACAGCTAGGCACTTTGCCAAAAAAGGGTCATTTTTCACTGCGAAATTGAGGTGTGTTCACGTTGCGTTATGCGCCGTTTCCTGTCACGGGGACTATGCCGACCCACACAAGTGAGGTACCATTTTTCTTGGAAGACTTTGGGGAACGTGGAGTGGGTAGAAATTTGTGGATCCACGTAGATTCCAGAACTTTCCACCACAGAAATGTGGGCAAAATGTGTTTTTTTTTACAATATTTTAGGTTTGCAAGGGATTCTGGGTAACAGAACCTGGTGGGAGGCAGTCAAGTTACCCCATCCTGGATTCCCCTGGGTGTCTAGTTTTCAAAAATGTATAGGGTTGCTAGGTTTCCCTAGGTGGCAGTAGAGCTATGGTTTAAAAACTACAGCTAGGCACTTTGCCAAAAAAGGGTCATTTTTCACTGCGAAATTGAGGTGTGTCCACGTTGCCTTTTGTGCCGTTTTCTGTCGTGGGCACTAGGCTGACCCACACAAGTGAGGTACCATTTTTCTTGGAAGACTTTGGGGAACGCGGGATGGGTGGAAATTTGTGGATCCACGCAGATTACAGAACTTTCCACCACAAAAATGTGGGCAAAATGTGTTTTTTTTGACAATTGTTTAGGTTTGCAAGGGATTCTGGGTAACAGAACCTGTTGGGAGGCAGTCAAGTCACCCCATCCTGGATTCCCCTGGGTGTCTAGTTTTCAAAAATGTATAGGTTTGCTAGGTTTCCCTAGGTGTCGGCAGAGCTATGGTTAAAAAACTACAGCTAGGCACTTTGCCAAAAAAGGGTCATTTTTCACTGCGAAATTGAGGTGTGTTCACGTTGCGTTATTCGCCGTTTCCTGTCGCGGGGACTATGCCGACCCACACAAGTGAGGTACCAATTTTTCTCGGAAGACTTTGGGGAACGTGGAGGGGGTAGAAATTTGTGGATCCACATGGATTCCAGAACTTTCCACCACAGAAATGTGGGCAAAATGTGTTTTTTTTACAATATTTTAGGTTTGGAAGGGATTCTGGGTAACAGAACCTGGTGCGAGGCAGTCAAGTTAACCCATCCTGGATTCCCCTGGGTGTCTAGTTTTCAAAAATGTATAGGGTTGCTAGGTTTCCCTAGGTGGCAGCAGAGCTATGGTTCAAAAACTACAGCTAGGCACTTTGCCAAAAAAGGGTCATTTTTCACTGCGAAATTGAGGTGTGTCCACATTGCCTTTTGCGCCGTTTCCTGTCACGGGCACTTAGCCGACCAACACAAGTGAGGTGCCATTTTTCTCGGAAGAATTTGGGGAACGCGGGGTGGGTCTAGATTTGTGGATCCACGCAGATTCCAGAACTTTCCACCATAGAAATGTGGGGAAAATGTGTTTTTTTAAAACAATTTTTTAGGTTTGCAAGGGATTCTGGGTAACAGAACATGGTGGGAGGCAGTCAAGTCACCCCATCCTAGATTCCCCTGGGTGTAAAGTTTTAAAAAATGTATAGGTTTGCTAGGCTTCCCTAGGTGCCGGCAGAGCTATGGTTAAAAAACTATAGCTAGGCACTTTGCCCAACAAGGGTCATTTTTCATTGTGAAACTGAGGTCTGTCCACGTTGCGTTTTGCGCTGTTTCCTGTTGCGGGCACTCGGCCAACCCACACAAGTGAGGTACCATTTTTCTCGAAAGACTTTGGGAAACGTGTAGTGGGTGGAAATTTGTGGATCCACGCAGATTCCAGTACTTTCCACCATAGAAATGTGGGGATAATGTGTTTTTTTTTTTACAATTTTTTAGGTTTGCAAGGGATTCTGGGTAACAGAACCTGGTGGGAGGCAGTCAAGTCACCCCATCCTGCATCCCCCTGGGTGTCTAGTTTTTAAAAATGTATAGGCTTTCTAGGTTTCCCTAGGTGTCAGCAGAGCTAGGGTTCAAAAACGACATCTAGGCACTTTGCCAAAAAAGGGTCATTTTTCACTGCGAAATTGAGGTGTGACCACGTTGCGTTCTGTGCCATTTCCTGTCGCGGGCACCAGGCCGACCCACACAAGTGAGGTACCATTTTTCTCGGAAGACTTTGGGGAACGCGGGGTGGGTGGAAATTTTTGGATCCACACAGATTCTAGAACTTTCCAACACAGAAATGTGGTGAAAATGTGTTTTTTTGGGCAATGTTTTAGGTTTGCAAGGGATTCTGGGTAACAGAACCTGATGGGAGACAGTCAAGTCACCCCATCCTGGATTCCCCTGGGTGTCTAGTTTTCAAAAATGCATAGGTTTGCTAGGTTTCTCTAGGTGCCGGCAGAGCTAGGGTTAAAAAACTACAGCTAGGCACTTTGCCAAAAAAGTGTCATTTTTCACTGCGAAATTGAGGTGTGTCCACGTTGCCTTTTGCGCCGTTTCCTGTCGCGGGCACTAGGCCGACCCACACAAGTGAGGTACCATTTTTCTTGATAGACTTTGGGGAACGCGGGATGGGGGCATTGGCATGCCCATTTTTGGCAACCCCCACCCTAATTAAAATTTGCTCAAAAAAATCCCTGGCGTCAAGTAGGCTTTCTGCCCCCCCTGGGGGACAGATGGGCACAGTAGCCCCCAATCTGCACCCCCTGGGGGGCAAAAAGCCTACTAGTCGCTAGGGATTTTTTTTAGGCAAATTTGAATTAGGGTGGAGGCTGCCCAAAACAGTCATGCCCATGCCCTCAACCCCTAACCTGCAAAAATTACAGCCTTCCTGCTCCCCCTGGGGGGCAGAAAGCCCAGTAGACACCAGGGATTTGTTGGGCAAATTTTAATTAGAGTGGGGGCATTGGGATTCCCGTTTTGGGCAGCCCCCACCCTAATTAAAATGTGCCCAAAAAACTCCCTGGTGTCTAGTGGACATTCAGCCCCCCGGGGGCAGATGGGGGCATTAGCCCACAATCTGCCCCTCAGGGGGAGGCAAAAAGCCCTCTAGACGCCAGGGTTTTTTTGGGGGCAAATTTGAATTAGAGCGGGGCAGCCCAAAACGGTCGTGCCCATTTCCCCAGCCCCTCCCCCGCACAAATTGCAGCCTTCCTGCCCCCCTGGGGAGCAGATGGGGCAGTAGCACTCAATCTGCCCACCCAGGGGGCAAAAAGCCCACTAGACACCAGGGATTTATTTGGGAACATTTTTATTAGGGTCGGGCATTGACATGCCTGTTTTTGGACACCCCCACCCTAATAAAAATGTTCTCAAAAAAATCCCTGGCATCTAGTAGGCTTTCTGCCCCCCCTGGGTCAAATTTGAATTAGGGTGGGGGCTGCCCAAAACAGGCATGCCCATGCCCCCACCCCCTCCCCTGCAAATATTACAGCCTTCCTGCCCCCCCTGGGGGGTAGATGGGGGCATTAGCCCCCAATCTGCCCCCCGGGGGCAAAATGCCCAGTAGACGCCAGGGATTTTTTGGGCAAATTTTAATTAGGGTGAGGGCCATGGCATGCCCGTTTTGGGAAGCCCCCACCCTAATTAAAATTTGCCCAAAATAACTCCCTGGCGTCTAGTAGACTTTCAGCCCCCCGGGGGGGCTAAAACCCCACTAGACACCAGGGATTGTTTTGGGCAAATTTTAATCAGGGTGGAGGCTGCCCAAAATGGGCATGCCAATGCCCCCACCCTCACCCACAACAATTACATCCTTTCCGCCCCCCCTGGGGGGAAGATGGGGCAGTAGCCCACTAGATGCCAACGATTACGCTGGCAAAGCGCCTAGCTGTAGTTTTTGAACCCTAGCTCTGCCGGCACCTTGGGAAACCTACCAAACCCACACATTTCTGAAAACTAGACACCCAGGGGATTCCAGGGAGGTATGGCTTGTGTGGATCCCCATTCGTTTCCTTACCCAGAATCCCCTGCAAACATCAATTGTAGCTGAAAAAATCACTTTTTTCACACGTTTTTGTGTGGGAAAGTTGTGGCATCACCGGGCTGGCACAAATTTCCTACCACCCAGCGTTCCCCCTGGTCTCCTGATAAAAATGGTGCCTCACTTGTGTGGGGGGCCCAAGTACCCGCAACAGGCAGGGGCCCAAAACGTATTGAGGCGATATCAAAATTGCCTATCACCAAACAACCTGGTTTTGCAAGGGCGGTCGCCTAGGATTTTGGCCCCGTGCTCGGCAGCCATCTAAGGAAACCTACCAAACCCATGCATTTCTGAAAACTAGACACCCAAGGCATTCCAGGGAGGTATGGCTTGCGTGGATCCCCCAACGTTTCCTTACCCAGAATCCCCTGCAAACCTCAATTTTAGCAGAAAAATGACTTGTTTCATACGTTTTTGTGTGGGAAAGTTGTGGCATCACCGGGCTGACACAAATTTCCTACCACCCAGCATTCCCCCTGGTCTCCCGATAAAAATGGTGCCTCACTCATGTGGGAGGCCCAAGTACCCGCAACAGGCAGGGGCCCAAAACGTATTGAGGTGACATCAAAATTGCCTAGCACCAAACAACCTGGTTTTGCAGGGGCGGTCGCCTGGGATTTTGGCCCCGTGCACGGCGGCCATCTAGGGAAACCTACCAAACCCACAAACTCCTGAAAACTAGACACCCGGGGGATTACAGGGAGGTATGGCTTGCCTGGATCCCCCAACATTTCCTTACCCAGAATCCCCTGCAAACCTCAATTTTAGCTGAAAATTTACTTGTTTCACGCGTTTTTGTGTGGGAAAGTTGTGGCATCCAGGCAAGCCATACCTCCCTGGAATCCCCTGGGTGTCTAGTTTTCAGGAGTTTGTGGGTTTGGTAGCACGGGGCCAAAAACCCAGGTGACCCCCCCTTGCAAAACCAGGATGTTTGGTGATAGGCAATTTTGATGTCGCCTCAGTACGTTTTGGGCCCCTGCCTGTTGCGGGTACTTGGGCCTCCCACACGAGTGAGGGCCCATTTTAATTGGGAGACCAGGGGGAACGCTGGGTGGTAGGAAATTTGTGTCAGCCCAGTAATGCCACAACTTTCCCGCACAAAAACGTGTGAAAAAAGTGATTTTTTCAGCTAAAATTTAGGTTTGCAGGGGAGTCTGGGTAAGGAAACTTTGGGGTATCCACGCAAGCCATACCTCCCTGGAATCCCCTGGGTGTCTAGTTTTCAGAAATGTGTGGGTGTGGTAGGTTTCCCTAGGTACCGGCAGAGCTAGGGTTAAAAAACTACAGCTTGGCGATTTGCCAAACAAGGGTAATTTTTTTACTGCAAAATTGAGGTGTGTCCACGTTGTGTTTTGCGCCGGTTCCTGTCGCGGGCTCTAGGCCGACCCACACAAGTGAGGGACCATTTTTCTCGGATGACTTTGGGGAACACGGGGTGGGTGGAAATTTGTGGATCCACACAGATTACAGAACTTTCCACCACAAAAATGTGGGCAAAATGTGGTTTTTTTGACAATTGTTTAGGTTTGCAAGGGATTCTGGGTAACAGAACCTGTAGGGAGGCAGTCAAGTCACCCCATCCTGGATTCCCCTGGGTGTCTAGTTTTCAAAAATGTATAGGTTTGTTAGGTTTCCCTAGGTCTCGGTAGAGCTATGGTTAAAAAACTACAGCTAGGCACTTTGCCAAAAAAGGGTCATTTTTCACTGTGAAATTGAGGTGTGTTCACGTTGCGTTATGCGCCGTTTCCTGTCGCGGGGACTAGGCCGACCCACACAAGTGAGGTACCATATTTCTCGGAAGACTTTGGGGAAGGTGGAGTGGGTAGAAATTTGTGGATCCACGTGGATTCCAGAACTTTCCACCACAGAAATGTGGGGAAAATGTGTTTTTTTGACAATTTTATAGGTTTGCAAGGGATTCTGGGTAACTGAACCTGGTGGGAGGCAGTCAAGTCACCGCATCCAGGATTCCCCTGGGTGTCTACTTTTCAAAAATGTATAGGTTTGCTAGGTTCCCTAGGTGCCGGCAGAGCTATGGTTCAAAAACTACAGCTAGGCACTTGCCAAAAAAGGGTCATTTTTCAGAGCGAAATTGAGGTGTGACCACGTTGCGTTTTGTGCCATTTCCTGTCGCGGGCACCAGGCCGACCCACACAAGTTAGGTACCATTTTTCTCGGAAGACTTTGGGGAACGCGGGGTGGGTGGAAATTTTTGGATCGACACAGATTCTAGAACTCTCCAACACAGAAATATGGTGAAAATTTGTTTTTTTGGGCAATGTTTTAGGTTTGCAAGGGATTCTGGGTAACAGAACCTGATGGGAGACAGTCAAGTCACCCCATCCTGGATTCCCCTGGGTGTCTAGTTTTCAAAAATGCATAGGTTTGCTAGGTTTCTCTAGATGCCGGCAGAGCTAGGGTTAAAAAACTACAGCTAGGCACTTTTCCAAAAAAGGGTCATTTTTCACTGCGAAATTGAGGTGTGTCCACCTTGCCTTTTGCGCCGTTTCCTGTCGCGGGCACTAGGCCGACCCACACAAGTGAGGTACCATTTTTCTTGATAGACTTTGGGGAACGCGGGGTGGGGGCATTGGCATGCCCATTTTTGGCAACCCCCACCCTAATTAAAATTTGCTCAAAATAATCCCTGGCGTCAAGTAGGCTTTCTGCCCCCCTTGGGGGACAGATGGGGGCAATAGCCCCCAATCTGCACCCCCTGGGGGGCAAAAAGCCTACTAGTCGCCAGGGAGTTTTTTTAGGCAAATTTGAATTAGGGTGGAGGCTGCCCAAAACAGGCATGCCCATGCTCTCAACCCCTAACCCGCAAAAATTACAGCCTTCCTGCTCCCCCTGGGGGGCAGAAAGCCCAGTAGACACCAGGGATTTGTTGGGCAAATTTTAATTAGGGTGGGGGCATTGGGATTCCCGTTTTGGGCAGCCCCCGCCCTAATTAAAATGTGCCCAAAAAACTCCCTGGCATCTAGTGGACATTCAGCCCTCCGGGGGCAGATGGGGGCATTAGCCCCCAATCTGCCCCTCAGGGGGAGGCAAAAAGCCCTCTAGACGCCAGGGTTTTTTTGGGGGCAAATTTGAATTAGAGCGGGGCAGCCCAAAACGGTCATGCCTATTTCCCCAGCCCCTCCCCCGCAAAAATTGCAGCCTTGCTGCCCCTCTGGGGAGCAGATGGGGCAGTAGCACTCAATCTGCCCACCCAGGGGGCAAAAAGCCCACTAGACACCAGGGATTTTTTTGGGAACATATTTATTAGGGTCGGGCATTGACATGCCTGTTTTTGGCAACCCCCACCCTAATAAAAATTTGCTCAATAAATTCCCTGGCATCTAGTAGGCTTTCTGCCCCCCCTGGGTCAAATTTGAATTAGGGTGGGGGCTGCCCAAAACAGGCATGCCCATGCCCCCACCCCCCCCTGCAAATATTACAGCCTTCCTGTCCCCCCTGGGGGGTACATGGGGGCATTAGCCCCCAATCGGCCCCCCAGGGGCAAAATGCCCAGTAGACACCAGGGATTTTTTGGGCAAATTCTAATTAGGGTGGGGGCAATGGCATGCCCGTTTTGGGAAGCCCCCACCCTAATTAAAATTTGCCCAAAAAAACTCCCTGGCGTCTAGTAGACTTTCAGCCCCCCCGGGGGGGGGCTAAAACCCCACTAGACACCAGGAATTGTTTTGGGCAAATTTTAATCAGGGTGGAGGCTGCCCAAAATGGGCATGCCAATGCCCCCACCCCCACCCACAACAATTACAGCCTTTCCGCCCCCCCTGGGGGGAAGATGGGGCAGTAGCCCACTAGATGCCAATGATTACGCTGGCAAAGTGCCTAGCTGTAGTTTTTGAACCCTAGCTCTGCCGGCACCTTGGGAAACCTACCAAACCCACACATTTCTGAAATCTAGACACCCAGGGGATTCCAGGGAGGTATGGCTTGTGTGGATCCCCCAACGTTTCCTTACCCAGAATCCCCTGCAAACCTCAATTGTAGCTGAAAAAATCACTTTTTTCACACGTTTTTGTGTGGGAAAGTTGTGGCATCACCGGGCTGGCACAAATTTCCTACCACCCAGCGTTCCCCCTGGTCTCCTGATAAAAATGGTGCCTCACTTGTGTGGGAGGCCCAAGTACCCGCAACAGGCAGGGGCCCAAAACGTATTGTCTGTTTTCTGACAAAAGTCTGTCATTACCTAAAATCTGGGAAAATGGTGATTTCAGCCCCACAAACCCTTTTTTGATACCACTTGCAGGGAAAAACCCCGACGCTTTCATCTGCAGCCCTTTTTTCCCAAAAAAACAACATTTAGCTGTATTTTGGCTAATTTCTGGGACCCCTCCAGGGGAATCCACAAACCCTGGGTACCTTTAGAATCCCCATGATGTTGGAAGAAAAGGACACAAATTTGGCGTGGATACCTTATGTGGTCAAAAGGTTACAGGGGCCTAAGCGTGCAGTACCCCAAATAGCCCAAAGGCTTAGCACAGGGAAGGAAAAGGCCTAGCAGCGAAGGGGTTAAAAGCTCATATCTATTTTTCAATGGAACCGATGACCAATTATCAAGATGCCGGTTATGAGGGAAGATGGGCAAAGGCTTTGCCTGTCAATTGTTAGTGTGCTTTAGAGGTTCTAGAGGTTTGTTAAAAAAACACAAGTAGCAGTGCAAATATCTGTGATTCGAGGCTGGGCACGATAGGTAATATATGCAACAGGTGCTCTGCCAGCCTTTGATTGTTGAAGGCTATCACAACACAGTCTCCCCCTATAGATTTTGTGTCAGTCCCCACCCATTTCACCCGTTTCGCCATTATGATATGGTTATACAGCCTAAGATCCCCCCTGCAGAATTTAGAGAGCCAAAGTAATGCCTTGTCCATCAGCTCCGATGTTGTCTCATACTGGTGCTGTTAAAGTTCGGGCGTGTTGCCTAAGATAATGACATATGGGCACGCGTCTGGAGGTAGGTCCTGGTTGTCATTGTGTGATATAGGCTGTGCTACCCCATCAATCTTGAGCCCTCCATGAGCATGGGAACGTTTTTGTCTCTGCAAGTGCTCCTCAAGCGCTGGACCTGGCCTGTCCTGTCCCTTTCTCCCTCCTCCTGATAATGTAGTCAGTTGAACGTTATCACGATTTAAGGCGCCAAATTGTTGGGGGTTCCAAGAGGGCTTATCTACATGAGATCTTTCTTGCTCTCCAAGGGGTAGTGACTGTACAGGGCGAGTGTCTATGTTTTCAGTGGCCCCTTGTGTGGCACTATGCAGGTTAATCGGGCCAGTCCCAAGGTCTAAAGTCTGTTGGGTGAGCCTTTGGTTGTCTCTGAATAGGGACTGGAGAGCATCTTCTATCTTGCTTAGCCTATCTGTAATTGGCTGTAGGACAGTACGTAGAATGAGATCAATTTTTACATTAGAGTTTGCATTGGCGCGTCCTCTTTGTGGATGTGGTTATAGTGTCACCTCTCGCTTGGTTCATCACTGTCACAGTATTTTTGCACTGTTTGGGGGCCTTTCCATTTTTGTTACTGGTACGAGTGGTGCCCATCTTAACCCTCCCCCTCTTTCCTTTGCCAGGAGGCTCATTAGACAGACTACCTTCTGTTCAATTCGTGTTAGTGTCCCATAGAGGCTCCCTCATAGCTGTCACCGTTGAGGAGGAAATATTAGCTAAAGTGCTCCCGGGGGGTGAGGGACCTTCATCCTCCCTTACATATTCTCAGTTGTTATTAATAAGGGGGAGTCTTAGCTCTTCCAACGAGAGGTGTTGTTTGGTGATCTCAATTTCCTTTGTCAAGACATCGGCCGCTCTGATCAAAAAGGAGTCTAGCATGGTTATGATCTCTCCTCCCGGTTCTGCTGACCTTGTTTTCCTCTTGCACATGGCCCGAGCTTGGGTTTCCTCTCCTCAAAAGCCAAATGAAAGGGGGGTGGCCCAGCCTCTTCCGGGCATGGACGGACACGCCCTTAGCCCATGCTTCGCCTGGGTGCGGGCCGGGGGCGTCCCCGCTCATGTCCTGCACCCCTGGACTGCTGGCACTTTTTGAGTGCCTATGGAGGTGCAGTGGCTGATGGAAATCTGAGTCCCCAGCTTTGTTGTAAGTAAACAATGTGGCACGGCTTGCTCCCCTTACGGGGGTGAATGTTGCCAGCTACATGGCCACGGCCACAGGACTGCTGGTGCTTTTTGATAGCGTATGGAGGCGCAGGGGCTCACAGGACTCTGAGTCCCCAGCGGTGTGGTAAGTAAACAATGCAGCACGGCTTGGTCCTCTGAAGGTGGTGAACGTTGGTGGATACTAATATTATTTATTGAATGGCTTACTTTTTCTGGGTAATTCCCATACTGATTATGGTTGTTGCTGATTATGATAGTGTAAGCAAGGTCACAATTTTTGCTGTGGCCCCCCCATTTTCAGACTGCTAAATAGTAGTTGTTCACCTCTGCTTTTCCCTAAAACAAATACTGTGTCTTGGATTTAACTAATTGGATTAACCAACTTTCCTCTGAGGCTATTGTAGATGGAACTGAAAATGCACTAATGGCATGGAATTTAAATGTCATATGTAACTTGCAGTATGCACCTATACCACACACATATATGAAAAATGTAGGGCTGCCAGGAGCACCAATGTGCTCTGGCTGGGCTGTGGTTTATAATCACTACTGTGACACTCAGCAGGGAAAATGTTTTTGTCATGTAAGAGAGTCTATTATATATAAGATATGTTACCTGCTTAATATGTAAAATGTGACATACTACAGATTGAGACTAGAGACTTCTTCATAGCTGAAAGGGCTGTTATCACTAGGGGTCCACCTGTGAAAGCCAAACATTGGGAAAGAGACACCCTTAACCTCAACTCAATTACGCTGTCGGCTATTAATAACTGTAGCCTGTTCCCACCTTCCAACATGTTTGACACACGACCACAACAATCACTACGTCAACTCTATGTCAAGCATCATGGATAACATTGCCCCCAAACAAGTAAAGAGAGTTCGGTTCAAAAGATCCAACCCTTGGTTCAACTGTAACCTTAATGAGGAACGTCACTACCTCTGACTTGCTGAAAGGGCAAGGAGACCTTCCCCATCTTAGGCGTACCTCAAACGTCTGCCACAGAGACAAAGCTCCCTTAATAGTCACCTTAGAAACTCTAAAGCAGCATCAGACATGGCAGTAATTCGGCCCAAAAACTGTTCAATATTGTTAAAAACCACACAAATTGGAAAAGCAATGACCCTTCCCCAGACAACAAAACGTTATGTAATTGTGAAACTTTTGCCTCCTTCTTTGCTGAGAAAACCATGCTAATCACCACCAATCTCCAGAACGCTATGAAACTCCTAGCGTTCGAAACCCCCCCTCCACATCCCATGCCTCATTCTCAGGAATTATGCTCCAGAAGCCCTCCCCACAAACCTAATAACAATGTTGCTTAGTCCAGCTTTTAAACCTTGGATGAAAGCGACATCTTAAAACCTTTGACTTCTCTAAAATACTCCAAACACTTCAATGATCACCTTGCTTCCAAACTCCTCAATGAGACCATTCAAATCCTGCCCCCATATGGACTTAAATTATCAATGCCTCACTTACTCAAGGCTCCATATTAGGCTGCTCCTATCGTAAAGATCCCACTTCAGTCCAATCTCACACTAACAACTACCACTCTCAAACATCCCAACTTTGGCCAAACTCTGCACCTATAGCTTCCCAGTCACATTGAGGAAATCCAACTCATTGACCAATATCAATCTGGTTTCAGACTGGGTCATAGCAACAAAACTACCCTGGTCCATATTGTTGACGATGCTCTATGATTACTCGATCTTAATGAATCTTGCTTACTAATCCTACTTGACCTGTCAGGTGCGTTTGACACTATCAAACATGAGACTCTTATGAACCTGCTGGAATACAGGATGGGTCTCTCTGTTACCATGTTAAAATGGTTCTCTTCAGTCCTAAACAGCAGATCTCAATGCATTTTAATCAACCACGCTCTATTTGATCAGTCGCCAGTTAAGCTTGGCGTCCCTCAAGGCTTTACTCTCTACCCTACACTGTTTAACCTGTAGATGGAGCCCCAGCAGAAATCTTCGAACTCTCCCACATCTCCTACCACATGTATGCTGATGATACTCAACTATACATGAAAATTGTTTCACCCGAAGACATCAGCATCTGCAATAACACCTTGACGAAAACTCAACATTGACTGACTTGTAATCACCTCAAACTTAACGCACTCAAAACCGAATTCTTATTGATCTCACCTCCCAGTATCACTCCTGATATCAAAGACTGGCTCCCACATCTCACTGCCTTGGACTGTACCCCACACGTCATTGACTCAGCTAAATTCCTAGGAATAATCTTGGACAATAACCTCTCTGTGCAAAATCATATCAGTGTCTACACAGAGGAGCTAATCTTCAACTACACGCGCTAAGAAAACTAAAACCTTTCTTCCACACAACAGATCTCAAAACAGTAGTCAAGCACTTGTAATATCTAAATAATACTATGGTGATATCTAAATAATACTATGGTAGTGCCACCCTTGTGGACCTTCTGAAAATCAAACTTACACCATTTACGGCAAGGATCATCACAGGCTACCATATGAGGCTAGGATCTATCTCAGACTTACCTTCATAACCCATATAGCTCTTCACCACAACACTTCTTCTTACCTGGCCCAGAAACTGACCCCATCTGGAGAAAACAAATCTTCGCGAAACACAAGCTCCCTCCTAGTTAAGCCACATAAATTCAACAAAAAGAAACCCTACAAGCGAATCTATTCCGGAATTGCCCCCTTATTCTGGAACTCTCTTCCCCCAGAGGCCAGGTCCATCCCTTCAACAGCCAGCTTCCGAAAAGAAGTAAAACGTCTACTATCAAATAGATTCCTCTCACATTGAGGATATACCTCGCTCACCCCAGGCATGGCAGTGTTACTTGACAGTTTGATGGTCTATTCATCACTTCTTTATCATACCACCTGCGTTCCACACTGATCTTCCATTTGCCAACCATCTCCACACTAATTGTTGCAGAACGCCCTGACACTCATTGGGTTTTGACTATGAATTCCTGTCTTCTTACTATACATGACTGTTTCTACTGCCTCCATGACCAATACCATGGATATGTCTATCATTTATTGTTTGAATCATAACTACCTTCCATTATTCTTGTACAGCGCTCAGATACCCCAAAAAGTTTTGTTTGCACTCTATAAATCAATTAAAAAATTCAATAAGAATAAGGAGCAAGAGAGGAACAGTCTTCTGTCATTTGATTTTAGATGCGATGTCAGGGCTATAGTTGGAAGAAGCCAATAGCTGTCCTAAAAATAGGGAGCACTTTTTTAAAGTTTGCAGTGGAAAAACATTTCATTCACAAATGACTAGTATGGTTTCACAGTGAAATTACCCACAAGCTATTTTCAATATATAGTTATGACCAGATTTTCTATGAACAGGCCTATATGTAAATAGAAGCCTTATTTTATGTCTTTACTTTGGAAAATGCTAGTAAAATGTTTGGTTATTTCCCCCATAGTTTCAAAAATCTAATTCAATGGTGAAAATAATTTTTTCATAACTTTAGAGGAAAAGTAAAAAGTGTGCTTATGCACTTAAAAGCACACTGGTACAGAACCAATAGGCCTCTCAACTCCACTCCAGTGGCTGAAAACACATTCCACGCTGAGTGCCAACAAGTAGTGGCATGCCAAATTCACATAGGGCCTTATTATGAGTATGGTGGTCCTGGGACTACCATATTCACGGTCCGACCAACACCACCGCGGCAGGTCCGCCCGCTGTATTATGAGTGTGGCAATGGGACTACCATTAGGCTGCTACCGGGATCAAGGATTCCGCTGCAGTGGCAGTCTTCAAATGGCCTGAACATGCTGGCATGGTGTCTCCTGGCACCACTGAGCATATTTTGACCTCCATACCCACCGCCTTTTTCATAGTGGTAACCCCTCCATGAAGAGGATGGTGAACATGCTGGTTCCCTGGCTGAATCTGAGCCTGGGGGTGCGTGCGGGGGGGGCACATGTTGTGCCCCCCTGGAATTGCACCCTTGTTCCTGCACAGTGTGACATCCACAACATGGTGCATGTCACACCATGCAGGAACGTGCTGCAGGCACTCACACAGCAGCGATATGCTGTTAAGGCCTAACACAGCCGCCGTCATGAGACCATCAGCTGCACCACCCGCCTGCCCTGGATTAAACTCATAATACAGTGAGTGAGCTCACCACAGCCTTGGCAGTCCCATTGGAAGATTGCCAAAGTTGTAATAAGTGTTGTTCGATGTGTACCCATCTTTTGGACATATTTGGGAATTTCGATCTAGAGCGGGGTGAAGCTGTGCTGCCAGTATGTAAAATTTGATGTTCAGGAAGGCCGAACCCCCTACATCGAGGGATCTGTAGAGGGTGGTCCTCAGCACCCATACACAGCATAGGATTTTTTTTTGTATCTGATCCAAAGTTGAGGCTGGGAATTCAAGCATTAGGGTTTGGACCAAGTATAGGAGCCTCAGAATGAAGTTCATTTTAACAGAGGTTATTCTGTCTGGCCAGGAGAGTACTAGTTGGCAACAAAGATAGAGGTCCTTGGAGAGCATATATAAAAGAGATGCAGAGTTGCATTGGTACAGCTTTTCAGTGAAGTCTGGAATGTGCACCCCCAAGTAGGGAACAGTTGTTCATGCCCATGCCCATGCAAAGATATTGCAGTAAGATCGTCACAAGTGTCTGCTTGCGGGGCAACTATGCCAAGGCCACTGGATTTTGTATAGTCTCTAAGAAGCCAAAGACTTCAGAGAAGCTGGCCAGTTCTTCCTTTAAAGGAGGAATAGGAGTGAAGGGGGTCATTAAGGAAACAAAGTGGTGTTGTCTGCGTATAAAGCTTGCTTAATTTCCTCGGTGCTGACTTTCAGGCCTTTAATATTTGGGTTGGCTTGTACTTTTTGCATGAAAGGTTAACACTAATACCAATTGAAGCAAAGGTCAACCCTGCCTAGTCCCCTATTGAATCGGTGAGAGGTATCAATTCACTTTCATTTGATTTGCCGTTCTTTGAAAGTTCAACAAAGTCATGCATTTTAGATTCAGGCCCATTGGAGTCCTGTCCAATAGTTTGAAGAGATAAGGCTGATTGACCCTATCAAAGGCCTTCTCTGCATCTAAGGAGAGAAGGACTATTGGTGTCTGGGTTCTTTCGGCTACCTCCATAATTGTTGCAGCCAATCTGGTATTATCTCTGGCATGACAGTTGCGGATAAATCCTGTTGTTGTGGAGAAATGAGGGCGGACCATACAGCATATAGTTGATTTACTATTATAGGCGTAAAGATTTTTGCATCTATATTAAGTAGTGCTATAGGTCAATACGAGGTACACAATATGGGTTCTTAGTCTGGTTTTAATGATAACATGATGTAAGATTCTAGCATTGTTTCAATGACTATTCAGCTTGTGAGTATATCATCAAATACCGCTGTGAGAGGTGTGGCTAATAGTGTGGCAAAGGTTTCGTAAAACGACATTGGAAACCCATCAGGCCCCAGTACCTTTCAGCCAAGTAGTTTACATATTGCTGCCCTGACTTCCTCCACTGTAATCTCCTCCTCCATTTGCAAGAATTCACTTCGCTCCACTGGGTAGCAGTAAGAAGCTAGATAAGCATTTTGTGTGTCTGATGATAGCTTGTCGCTCATAAAGAGCGCTGTATAGTATGGGGAGAAGCAATCCAAGATAGACTTGGTGTCAGAAGAAAACATTTTAGAAAATATGCACCTTGCACTTTTGCAAATCATCCAGAATTATTGCATTATGATATTAATCTGTTGTATTTGCGTAAATCTGGGCTAATCTGTAAACTGCATACATTTCATGATTAAATATAGCACATCTGCACTGCAGAGCCAAAAACAGTTAGGCTTTGAACACATCTCTAAGGTTGGACTAATATAGAAATAGAAAAGTTAAACATTGATCTTTTCTTTGAGCTAAAAAAAAAGCCATCAAAAACATTTTCCTTTATCTTTCTTTTTTGCAACTGTGGTGTCTCTGTATCCTTTTAATTGTATTATCAAGAGCAATAAAATAATGAAAAGACTAAGCATTTCTTCCTCAGGTATTAACTTGATATTGTGCATTACTTTACAATGTAATACAATATGGTTGGAAATGACCACTGTTTGCATGGTATTTCGCCAGATGTTTTCCATCTTTAACTGAGCCTGCTTTTGTTGGCCATAGGATTCTGAACACTTTACTCCTGCTAAACAGTGGTAAACTCCTTGTTGTCTCCCTGGAAAACATATTTAAATTGGAATGCACCTAACTGGCACATTTAATTTACCTATATGTCCCTAGTTTATGGTAACGTACCTAGGGCCACCATTTCAACACTCAACCTCACCACTGTAAAATATGTCTCCAGGCCTGTACTTGCATCCAGTGTGTGCAGTATGAAACTGCCTTTTCGACCTGGCAAAAGAAAAGTTTTGCCAGGCCTAAGACTACCTCTTTAATATTTAAATATAACCCCTAAGGTGAACCCCAAATGCTCATAGAGCAAAGGGCTGGCTATTAAAATTAGGACATATGTACTTAGCTTTTACCTGTCCTAGCATTAAAAACATCTCCAACGTCATTTTCACTGTGGCAAGACTTGCTATCCCACAGAAAAGTACTCGGTTAGTTTATAACACATAATAATGCATGATTATAATGCATATCTAGTACTATCTAGGAAAATTATTTCATGACTCCTTTTAAAATAGTAATTTTAAATCTAACCTAATTGTGAAGTCAGATTTTAAATTACTGTTTTGAAAATGCATTTAGGAAGTTGGAATGTTTCTGCCTGAGCTAAATATGCCTTTATGCCAGTGCTCAGTGTCACCTGACTGTTAGTGGCTCTTCTGTGGCGAGGTGTGTATTGCTCCCAGACTGTGCATAAAGAGCTTGGATGTGGGAAGATGGTTTTTAACCCCTGACAGGATGGTCATCTGGGCTGTGCCTAGGAACCTAATTACACTTCAAAAGGGGACTAATCTGTCACAACCAGATGTAGATCACACTAAGGCCTCCCCCTCCGTTGTACCACTAGCCAACCAGGCACCAATCCCAGTGGGAGAGGGGCTTTCCCCAGAACCAACAAGTTTTGAGTGACTAAAAGGGAGGGTTTGCCCATTATCATAGCCACACCTCTGGGTGGGCACAGGAAACTCAGCACAATGAAGGTGAGGTTCTTATATGTTGAAAAAAGCAATGATGGATAGTTTACAGTAAAACACACAGGAAGTGCTGCAAAACTAGGTAGGGGCATCCCTGGAAACTTTTATCCCATTGGTTAGGGAGTGACCAGGTGTTTCCCCCTCCAACCATGGGCTAGCACTGGACTTTAATGTGTCACCCTCAGTGCCCCCTTCAGAACACTCCTGGACAAGTGTGGTTTCAGAAGGACTGCCTTAGTAACTGAAGAACACGAAGGAAGCTGTAACCTCCTTCGCTTGAACCCAGGACCCCAGAAGTGACTCCAAACGTCAATTTGATGACCTAATGTTTGAGCTGCAGGGACACAACAGTGATCCAAAGGAAAAAGCAATGTTATATATTTTTACATATGCATATTTTCATAAAATAAAATAAATAAGAAACGTTATTTTGACTTAAATGTCCCTGTTCATATTTCTTATCGCTTCCTAAGATATTTATTATCAATCACGACTTTAGTGCATTGTCCCCAATTCTGACATTGCTTTTTCCTTTGGACCATTTTTGGCCACATAAGAACCATTGTTTTCTAAGACATTAGTCTACCCCAGGTTCACTTATCGGGGATCCCTTGTTTTCCTTACCGCAGGGACACAACAAGCTTCAAGAGACTTCCCTCCCTGCAACTGCCCAGCTGACCTGTTCCAACTGGACCTGCCCCGGAACCTGCTTCTACATTTTGTGGATTGAGTCCTAACCACCGAGGGGTGCCCTTCAGGGCTAGGACCCTTGGCTGGTGTTAGAGTGTAATGCTTCTACATTTTATTGAAAATTGGAACTTAGAAACTTTTTGATAACTTTTTGCTCTGAGAACCGATGGGGTACTGGAACCAACTTGCCAACCCGATCTGACGAAGGTGCCTCACTGCTGGGCCAAAGATTCAGGTTGCTACTGCTATGATCTTCTCCACTGCAACAAATCCGACTCAGCTGAACCTCACAGAAAAGGTGTCCGGACTTTTTGAGCCCAAAAAATTGACTATGTCTAGAGATAAAAATCTTCACCAGGCGCAGATGTGAAATGTATATGGTGAGGGGGCTTCTCTTGGTTTGAAATTCAAATTTCTTCCATTCTGAGTTTCCCTTCAAAAGTCAATGGCTTCACCAAAGCTTCATTCATCAGCTATCCTGCAATGTGGAGCCCTCTCAGCCACAGCCTACTGCCTTGCCTCCCTGAGGATTTTTGACTTCCATTTCAGAGCCTAAGTCTAAAGGTACAACTTTTCACAGGGAAAAACTTGTTCCCTGTATACGACCTGTGCTTCATTGCGGTCAGCCTTAACTTTTGACTTTGACCTGGTCACGTGCAATCAGATGACCATGATTGGTGCTTTGTTCTTTTTGGTGTAAAAATTAATAACTCCAGTTCTTCTGATAAGATTTCTTTTGTTTTGGTGTCATTTTATTTACTGAAATAGTCTGTTTTTTCTAAATTGATATGGATTTTTCTTCTGTTGTGTTATCACTTTATTACCGTTTGAGTACTTCAGAAATACTTTACACATTGCCTCAGTTTAATCCTGACTTCTTTGTTTCAAGCTACCAGGATTAAGCACAGGTTTATTTTGTGACTTTTGTGTTCACCCTGACAGGGACTGTGATTGTTATTTGAGGTGGATTCTCACACTCTCAACTAATAACTCTAATTTTACTACGGACACAAGAATGAAAGAATGCAAAAGTTTGTACTAAAATAACCTATAGGAAAAGGCACACACCTCAAAGAGGCAGGAAATGTATATATATATTTTTAGTGGTATACCTGCCCATGGAATGATAGAGCTAATGTCCAGGATTGCCCATACTTTGTTTAAACTAGGTTTAGGCAAAATGTTAATTATGCTGGTAAAATCTGTGAGATAGCTAAATATCTGCATTATGCAATTTTGCATAAATTCTGCCCATAGGAGGCTGGTTTGTGCAGAAAATGTCTTTGTGGCAGATATTTTCTGCTTCAAACAATCTCCTGCTGGTATCATGCAAGACCTTTAAGGTGATATGCACAATTGTGTGGCAAACATGCAGATACTATGTGTCCACTATTTTTCTGAGGGCATTACAAGATTAAGGTTTCCATTAATTCTTAAATTCACACTTTCATATGCATGTACTGGAAATGTCCTAGATACATTTGAGGAAGACAGCACACTTTTCTTCACTTGAGGCTCATAATGAATCACCTTGGCAGTGTTTGTCAAGATATTCATTTCGAATAAAAAACATCAACATGTAATGGTCATGGGAGTGACAAGAGGATGGTCATGTGTTAGATCTGGGGTCTCTATTTGGCAGGGTAGGTACCACTGTCCAAGTAGGGACCCTTGCTTCTAGTCAGGTAAAGGGGGATACACTGTTAAGATAACCTCTGCCCACCCTCTAGGTAGCTTTGTCTGAGCAGTCTAGGCTATCAAAGGCAAAGTGTAAAGTATTTGTACCAACACTCACAGTAACACAGTGAAAACACCACAGATTTACCCTACACCAGTTTTAGAAAAACAAGGTATCTTTACTAAAAACTTCACAAGACCAAATACTACAGAAAAACCAACATACAATTAAAAAGGTTACTTTAAAGATAGTTCAAGAGTTTGTAGAAAGTACTCCAGGATGTAAAAATCAGTGTCCTGCACAATGCGACTCTCAATGCACAAAATGCGACACTCTCGTGCCCAACAGTACCTGTAGTTGCGCTAAGGTTCCCAAAAGCTATAACAATGAAGATGGCAAAGGCGATGCGATACTCCTGAGACCTTGGGGAGGCTTTGCAGCAGCCCTGCTTCACGCAGCAGAGGTGGATGCGCTGGCTCCGATCTGTAGGGGGAAGATGCGATGACTTTGGCTTTCGTTGTGTAGATTTC
This sequence comes from Triturus cristatus, assembly GCF_964204655.1. Classification (NCBI taxonomy): domain Eukaryota; kingdom Metazoa; phylum Chordata; class Amphibia; order Caudata; family Salamandridae; genus Triturus; species Triturus cristatus. Next base: position 608,128,637 of record NC_140591.1, on the reverse strand, counting down.
TTAGGGGGAAGCTTCACGCACAGGTACGGTGCGACGCTCTTCGATGGGGCGCGATGCGCGGCACGGCTTTGACTTCTGGCGCCGCAACCCATGATGCGCCACGGGACGGGACTCTTCGTCGACGCACACAGCGACTGGATACTTTCATGCACCGGCAGTGGTGCGGCCCGCAAACTGGTTCTGCGACGACCTTCGCAGTGTCAGGAATCTTCACGCACCGGGACGATGCTCGACGCACTCGGCAATGCGGGGACTCCGGGTGCTGCGATGACGCCGCAATGAAATTCTTCTCGCACTCTTGATCTTGCGACTCGCAACCGGATGATGCGACCCTCAAACGGATGATGCGATGGGTACCAGTTACTCTTGTTCACGTTTTCTGCTTTCTAGCTCCCAAACACAGCAAAACGACCTCCTGAGGCCCCAAGACTAGGCAAGCACTCCAAGGCAGGTCAGAACTCCCTCAGCAGAGTTCCAGGGAAGCTGGTGGTGAAGTTCTTTTGTTCCTAGGAGGGAGCCCGCTCTCCTCAGAGATCAGAATTTAAAGAAGGGGGCACAGCAGAGTCCTTTCCCTCTCCTTGGTAGCAAAGCAAAACAGCAAGCAGGCAGTCTTCTCCTCTTCATTTCCTTCCAGCTTTCTCCTTGGCAGAGGTTCCTTCTTAGTTCCACAGTGATCTAAAGTTTAGGTGTCTGGGGTCCTCTTCTAATACCCCTCCAAGTCTTTGTCTCTCTTTGTTCCAGTGGGGGGTTCCCCTGCTCAAACCGGTTCCTGGGTGTGCTCTGCCCTGGAGCACCTGGTTCCTTTCAGAGTGAGGGGCAGGGTCGTTGGACGCTCAGCAGGAGGTGGAGCTTTCTTTGTGCTGGCAGAGGCAGAGTCCTCAGCCTGGCCAGCAGGGGGTGGAGCCGGCATTGTGCTGGCAGAGGCAGCCCTATTCAAACCCAGGGGCCACTCCTCCCACCCATCTAGAGCAGATCTCCCTATTCACCCTGCTGCTGACTCATCCAGACTCCTGGAACCACCTAGCCCATCACATGACACCAGTCAGCCAATCTGCACACAGGAAGGTTAAACAGGAGAATAGCTACTTTCTAAAAAGTGAGATTCTCACACAGTGAATTAAAAAACCATCTTTCTAAAAAGATGTATAATTAAATTCTGAACACAAAGATACCAAACTTGGATTTTCTATCTTGCCTTTATGGGAAGATAGGCATGTAAACAGCCTCCCCCATTCTGTCCTATGGGCAAGATAGCCTCTCAGCAGTGAAAAACGACAATGGCTGTAATTCACTACCAGGGCATGTTACACACCGCAGTACATGCCCTACCTTTCACATACACTGCACCCAGCCCAGGGGGGTACCTAAGGCCACCATAGGGATGCCTTACATGTACAGAAAGGGAAGGATAAGGCCTGGTTAGTGGTTGCACTGGCCAGGTCAACATGGCAGTCCTGGACTGCAGATAGGCACTGCAAGCAGGCCTAAGACATCATTTTAGCGCTACTCCCGTTGGTGGCACAATCAGTGCTGCAGCCCACTAGTAGCATTTGTACTACCAGCCCTGGCACTCTCAGTGCACTTTACTAGGGCCTTGCAGGTAGAACAAATATGCCAAACATGTTTAGCCAATTACATCACAATTTCCCTAGGGAGCACTTGCACTTTGACACTGATCAGCAGTGTGAAAGTGCCCAAAGCATCTATACCAGTAAAAACGACATCCCAAATAGCATCAAAAATACAGGAGGTAGAGGCATAAGTCAGGGGTAACCACGCCAAAAGATGCCAGGTCTAACACGTGTCCCCTCCAGCTGAAATGTGAGGAGAACTACCCACCCTCTTGGGAGTTCTCATCACTAAGGCGGAAAAACCTGGACAGACCGTCAGTGTTGGCGAGGTCTGTACCGGGACGGTGTTCCACCGTGAAGTCCATCCCCTGTAGGAAAATGGACCACCTCAACAGCTTAGGATTCTCACCCCTCATCTGCATCAACCATCTAAGGGGCCTGTGGATTGTCTGAACCCGGAAGTGAGTCCCAAACAAGTAGGGTCTCAGCTTCTTCAGAGCCCAGACCACAGCAAAAGCTTCCCTCTCAATAGCACTCCACCTCTGTTCCCTGGGAAGTAGCCTCCTGCTAAGGAAAGCTACAGGTTGGTCCAAGTCCTCATCATTTAGTTGTGAGAGCACTGCTCCCACTCCATGCTCAGAAACGCCTGTCTGCACTATGAATTCCTTGGAGAAGTCAGGCGCCTTGAGTACAGGTGCTGTACACATGGCCTCCTTCAGGGCATCAAAAGCTTCTTGGCAGGCACTGGTCCAAATCACTCTCCTGGGTAACTTCTTGGAAGTTAGTTCTGTTAAGGGAGCAACAATGGTGCCCTACCCCTTGACAAAACGGCGATAGTACCCGGTGAGTCCTAAGAAGGCTCTCACCTCTGTCTGGGTCCTGGGGGGTTCCCAAGCCTGGATGGTATCTATCTTGGCTTGTAGGGGCGCCACCTGGCCGCTTCCTACCTGGTGTCCAAATACACCACTGAACCCTGCCCTATCTGGCACTTACTGGCCTTGATAGTGAGGCCTGCACTGTGCAGAGCCTTCAACACTGCGCAGAGGTGTTGCAAGTGTTCTTCCCAAGTGGAGCTGAACACAGCAATGTCCTCCAGATATGCGGCGCTGACTTGCTCCAGCCCGGACAGTACCCGGTTGACCATTCTCTGGAATGTGGCAGGGGTGTTCTTCAACCCAAAAGGCATGACACGGAACTGGAAGTGCCCCTCTGGCGTTGAAAACGCAGACCTCTCTTTGGCCCCATCAGTTAAGGCAATCTGCCAGTACCCAGAAATTAAATCAAACGTACTGAGGTAGTTGGCAGCTCCCAACCGATCCACAAGCTCATCAGCTCTGTGGATGGGGTGTGCGTCAGTCTTCGTGACCGCGTTGAGCCCACGGTAGTCCACACAAAACCTAAGTTCTGGAGTGGCACCTGGCGCAGCAGCTTTTGGTACAAGTACCACTGGGCTAGCCCAGGGGCTGCTGGAGGGCTCACTCACCCCTAGTTCCAACATCTTAGAAACCTCCTTCTTGATGCTGGCCCTGACCTTGTCAGCCACCCGGTAAAACTTTTGTTTTACAGGCATGCTATCTCCAGTGTCCACATCATGGACACACCAGTTGGTGATACCGGGGGTCACGGAGAACAGAGATGCAAACTGACCCAACACATGGCGACAGTCCCCCTGCTGTTCTGGGGTCAGGGTGGGCGAGAGGACCACTCCATCCACTGACCCATCTTGCTCCTTAGCTTCCAGGAGGTCAGGAAGAGGATCGCTATCCTCCTCCATCCCTGCATCTGTAGCAAGTAGCATTGTTACTTCAGACCTCTCAAAATGGGGTTTGAGGTGGTTCACATGTAGGACCCTCATGGGGTTCATGGGAGACCGCAAGTTGACCAGGTAGGTCACTTCACTCTTGCGCTCCACCACCTCATATGGCCCAGTCCACTTGTCTTGGAGTGCGCAAGGCTCCACTGGTGCCATCACCCACACCATCTGCCCAGGTTGGAACTCCACCAGAGTGGTATGCTGGTCATACCATCTCTTCATCTCATCCTGGCTAGCTTCCAGGTTCGCCTGAGCGAGTGTCCTGAAGCGCTGTGTCTGGTTACGGATGGCCAGCACATAGCTGAACACCTCCTGGGGGGTTTTCCCTGGGGATTTCTCCCAACCCTACTTCACCAGACTGAGAGGTCCTCTAACAGGGTGCCCGTACAAAGGCTCAATGGGACTGAACCTTAGAGACTTTTGTGGTACCTCCCTGTAGGCAAATAATAGGCATGGCAAAAAGACGTCCCACTTCCGTCTCATGGGCTCTGTCAGCCCCATGATCATGCCCTTCAGGGTCCGGTTGAACCTTTCAACCAACCCATTTCCTTGAGGGTGGTAAAGAGTGGTGAACTGATACGTTACCCCACACTCCTCCCACAGAGACTTCATATACCTGGAGATGAAGTTGGTACCCCGGTCAGATACCACCTCTCTGGGGAAACCCACACGGGAAAAGATCCCCATCAATGCACGGCCCACCACCGGGGCTGTGGTTGTCCTGAGAGGGATAGCCTCCGGGTACCGGGTGGCATGATCCACCAGGACCAGGATGAACCTGTTGCCCAAGGCTGTCCTGGGGTCCAGTGTCCCCACAATATCTATCCCCACCTGCTCAAAAGGGGTGCTCACTACAGGAAAAGGCTGGAGAGGGCCTTTGCACTTCCCTCCAGCCTTGCCACTTGCCTGGCAAGTCTGGCATGATCTACAAAAGGAACCGACGTCTGTCTTCATCCAGGGCCAGTAAAAGTGGATGGCAAGCCTTTGTCGGGTCTTGCCCTGCCCGAGATGTCCTGCAAGAGGCACGTCGTGAGCCAGACCCAGTAGGAAGTCTCTGAACCCTGCGGGTACCACCAAGGTACATGATCCACTGGGCTCAGCAAACCTAGGCTCACTGTACAACAAGTCATTCTCCCAGTAGAGAAAGAAGTTCTTTGGATCAGCACCTGCTGCCTGGTCTGCAGCCTGGTGCCGCAGACCTTCAAGAGTAGGGCATGTCTTCTGCGCCTGGCAGAACTCCTCTCTGGAGGGACAACCCTCTTGCTGCCAATGGGTCAGCTCAGGCATGTCTCCCAGCTCAGCTACCTGTTCCCCTGTAGGCTCCAGGGCATCCCCCTCAGGGTCTGCTCCTTCCTGGACCGTGGGAACAGCGGGGGTGTACGCACCACGCCCCTTGCCCATCCTCTTTCTGGCAGGGACCTGGGCCACTGTTTCAGGCTCCAGGTCTGCTTCACAACCCTGTCTGGCTGCCATGGACTGAGTGGTCACACAGACCCACACAGGCAAACCCAACATCTCCAAATGAGCCTGGCGTTCCACCTCCTTCCACGGGGAACTCTCCAGGTCATTACCTAGCAGACAGTCTACTGGCATGGATTGACTCACAACAGCTCTGAGAGGCCCCGAGACCCCCCCCACTCAAAGGGAACATGTGCCACCTTGCAAAGGCGCAGGGAGTTGTCAGCTGACACTACAGGGTGAAGTACATCGGGAATGATCAGCTCCTCAGGGACCCACTGACACCTGACCGAAGTCACACTGGCTCCAGTGTCCCTTAGAGCCTCCACCCTCTTCCCATTGATGGTCACCCACTGCCTGTACTTCTTAGTGTTATCAGGTTCAGGGGTTTCCCGGACCATCTCTGTGTCTCCTAAAGAGATAAGGGACATAACTGCTAATCTCTCCAAATCACTAGAAATTAAATCCCCACCAAAAGCTACACTAGCTATACCCGGTGTTGGAGCACCAGAGGGTGCCTGGGATTTCTTGGGACACACAGGGAATTTGTGACCCAATTCCTGACAGTGATAACACTTAATGGGACCCCTGTTATCCGACCTGCTCTTAGGGGGCAAGGTTGGTTTGGGTTTTGACTTGGGGGGCTGGGACTGGTTACCCTGGGAACTGTTTTGGGGCCCATCGGAGAACTCCTTTTGGTTACCCTTGTCCCCCCCACTCTCCTGCTGGGGACCCTGCCCACCTTTGGCTGTGGTACCCACAAAACCCCTATGGACCCTGGTACTGACCCAGCGGTCCGCCTCCTGTGCAAGCTCAAGGGGATCAGTAAGCTTGCGGTCTAAAAGATGCTGGCGCGGCTCTGGAACACATATACTACTCAAGTGCTCCCAAATGATCAAATTCAACAACCCCTTATAATCATTCACCTTGCTGCCCTTTATCCAACCTTCCAGTGCACGTGAGAACAGATTTACACACTCTACCCAAGTCTGGAACCCCTCCCTCCTGGAGTTCCTGAACTGTACCCTGTACTGTTCTGGGGTTGTCCCAAACCTGAGGCATAAGGCCTCCTTCATATGGGGATAGGTCAGGTTACCTGCTGCTTCCAAGGGCTCTAGAGCACTCCTCCCTGAGGCATCAAAATGCTTCCACAGACCTGCACCCCAATCTTCTTCAGGCACTCTATGCATCTTACAAGAAATCTCATAGGCAGAAAACCACCCATAGATATCATCACTCACTCTGTAACTCTGAACCACATCCTTGGGGATATATACCTTACCCCTTTCACTGGCTGTTTGCTGCCACCATTTGAGCCGGTCTCCACCTCTCTGGCTTTGATCTCCAGCTCCTTCATGCTCAACTCATGAGCCAAAAGCAATTTTCTTTCCTCAAAAGCAAGGGCATTCTTCTTCTCCTCCTTTGCCATTTCCATTTTCATTTTCATTCCTTCCAGCTCATGTTCTCTGATTGTTTGATTCTCTTGTAACTCCTCTGCTGGGGAGAGACCCCTGCTGGAATGGTGACTCCCTGCTCCGCTGGTGGGGTTGCCCACTGGCAAATCATTTGCCCCGAACCCATTCCCTTCATTATTATCATCTGCTCCCTCAGCCTCTTTAGCCTCCCACCAGGTTTTCACAACCTTCTGCAACTCTTCCTTTCTGAAGTTGCTTTTTATGGGACAACCAAAATCCTTGTAGAACCGCTTGAGCTCCTCCACCTTGTATGAATACAAATCCTCAATGGTGAACTCTAGCTCTCCTTCTACACTGGCTGCTTTCTCACTTGGAGCCATGATAATTCAAGAGTTACCTCAAAAATAAAACCAAAAATCAACAATCAGCAGTATGTGGCTGTGTAATGGTCTGCGTTCCTAGTGACGTACACCAATTACTGTGGGTCAAGTACAAATACATGTTCAATCCTCACCGCTGACCACCAATGTTAGATCTGGGTGTCTCTAGTTGGCAGGGTAGGTACCACTGTCCAAGTAGGGACCCTTGCTTCTAGTAAGGGAAAGGGGGATACACTGTTAAGATAACCCCTGCTCACCCTCTAGGTAGCTTGGCCTGAGCAGTCTAGGCTATCAAAGGCAATGTGTAAAGTATTTGTACCAACACTCACAGTAACACAGTGAAAACACCACAGATTTACTCTACACCAGTTTTATAAAAATAAGGTATCTTTACTAAAAACTTCACAAGACCAAATACTACAGAAAAACCAACATACAATTAAAAAGGTTAATTTAAAGATAGTTCAAGAGTTTGTAGAAAGTACTCCAGGCTGTAAAAATCAGTGTCCTGCACAATGCGACTCTCAATGCACAAAATGAGACACTCTCGTGCCCAACAGTACCTGTAGTTGCGCTAAGGTTCCCAAAAGCTATAACAATGAAGATGGCAAAGGCGATGTGATACTCCTGAGACCTTGGGGAGGCTTTGCAGCAGCCCTGCTTCATGCAGCAGAGGTGGATGCGCCGGCTCCGATCTGTAGAGGGAAGATGCAATGACTTTGGCTTTCGTTTCTTAGGGGGAAGCTTCACGCAGAGGTACAGTGCGACGCTCTTCGATGGGGCACGATGCGCTGCGTTGACTTCTGGCACCGCAACCCTCGATGCACCACGGGACGGGACTCTGCGTCGACGCACGCAGCGTCTTGATACTTTCACGCACCGGCAGTGGTGCGGCCCGCAAACTGGTTCTGCGACGACCTTCGCAGTGTCAGGAATCTTCACGCACCGGGACGATGCTCGACGCACTCGGCGATGCGGGGACTCCGGGTGCTGCGATGACGTCGCAATGAAATTCTTCTCGCACTCTCGATCTTGCGACTCGCAACCGGATGATGCGACCCTCAAACGGATGAAGCGATGGGTACCAGTTACTCTTGTTCACGCTTTCTGCTTTCCAGCTCCCAAACACAGCAAAACGACCTCCTGAGGCCCCAAGACTAGGCAATCACTCCAAGGCAGGTCAGAACTCCCTCAGCAGAGTTCCAGGGAGCTGGTGGTGAAGTCCTTTTGTTCCTGGGACTTCCTAACAGGGAGCCAGCTCTCCTCAAAGATCAGAATTTAAAGAAGGGGACACAGCAGAGTCCTTCCCCTCTCCTTGGCAGCAAAGCAAAACAGCAAGCAGGCAGTCTTCTCCTCTTCAGTTCCTTCCAGCTTTCTCCTTGGCAGAGGTTCCTTCTTAGTTCCACAGTGATCTAAAGTTTAGGTGTCTGGGGTCCTCTTCTTATACCCCTCCAAGTCTTTGTCTCTCTTTGTTCCAGTGGGGGGTTTCCCCTGCTCAAACCAGTTCCTGGGTGTGCTCTGCCCTGGAGCACCTGGTTCCTTTCAGAGTGAGGGGCAGGGTCGTTGGACGCTCAGCAGGAGGTGGAGCCTTCTTTGTGCTGTCAGAGGCAGAGTCCTCAGCCTGGCCAGCAGGGGGTGGAGCCGGCATTGTGCTGGCAGAGGCAGCCCTATTCAAACCCAGGGGCTACTCCTCCCACCCATCTAGAGCAGATCTCCCTATTCACCCTGCTGCTGACTCATCTAGACTCCTGGAGCCAACTAGCCCATCTCATGACACCAGTCAGCCAATCTGCATACAGGCACACAGGAAGGTTAAACAGGAGAATAGCTACTTTCTAAAAAGTGCTATTCTCACACAGTGAATTTAAAAACCATCTTTCTAAAAAGATGTATAATTAAATTCTGAACACAAAGATACCAAACTTGGATTTTCTATCTTGCCTTTAGGGGAAGATAGGCATGTAAACAGCCTCCCCCATTCTCTCCTATTGGCAAGATAGCCTCTCAGCAGTGAAAAACGACAATGGCTGTAATTCACTACCAGGGCATGTTACACACCTCAGTACATGCCCTACCTTTCAGATACACTGCACCCATCCCAGGGGGGTACCTAGGGCCACCATAGTGATGCCTTACATGTACAGAAAGGGAAGGATAAGGCCTGGTCAGTGGTTGCACTGGCCAGGTCGACATGGCAGACCTGGACTGCACATAGGCACTGCAAGCAGGCCTAAGACATCATTTTAGCGCTACTCCAGTGGGTGGCACAATCAGTGCTGCAGCCCACTAGTAGCATTTGTACTACCAGCCCTGGCACCCTCAGTGCACTTTACTAGGGCCTTGCAGGTAGAACAAATATGCCAAACATGTATAGCCAATTACATCACAATTTCCCTAGGGAGCACTTGCACTTTGACACTGATCAGCAGTGGCAAAGTCCCCAAAGCATCTATACCAGTAAAAACGGCATCCAGCATAGCATCAAAAATACAGGAGGTAGAGGCAAAAAGTCAGGGGTAACCATGCCAAAAGATGCCAGGTCTAACATCATGCAAGCAATGTTTATGCATGGACAACTCAGCTTGTAGCACCATCAAAATACTTGATTTAGGCGTTATTTGCTAACAAACTTTTACTTATCTCAGTTCAATCAATAAGTAAACAAAGTCTATAATCTCAATAATTTCTATCATTTTCCTTTGAAAGATCAAAGAAAGCTAAAAGTTTACAAATGTAATTTATTGTTATCGGTCGTGATCTATTTTTATTGGATACAATAAAACGCATCCATGATGAAAGTATAAAAAGGTTTTTATACTTTTAAGATGGTTGCCATGTTGCATGGTGGAACTCTGTGTAACACAATGTGGCGGTGTAGTGTTGAAATGTTTAGTCTGTTTACTAGTTGTTCTCCAGGCTTGCAGGCTCATGCCAGTTATCCTGTGATGCAACATGTAATGTTTACACTTCTAATGGGCTCAAGGTTCTGTGTTCCTACTCCGTGGTTTCCAGCTTCACTTGCTTCAGTTGGAGTTGGGTTCCGCTGGAGGAAGGAACTAGAGGATATAGGCTCCTTTCATTTGAATAAAGAAGATTCCACTCTCATAATTCAAATCTGCTTCAGGCTTTTCTTTTAATCTGCACCACGTCAGGCGGCTATCTTAATAGTTTAGCAACATTATTTTCTTCAATAACAAGATGGCCGCCATGTTGTGGTATGCTTCGTTGTATCATGCAATGTGGTGGTCATCTACAAGGCATAAAAAATTCTATCTGCAATATTTTCAAGATGGCCTTCAAGTTGTGCCATGCTATGCTGTCATACAACCTGGTGGTCATTGTGAAAGAACTTAAATACACATTGATGATCACCAGTTGCCACAATTGAATTTGCCATTTCAATTTTATAAGCATCTGGCATTGGCAAAGCCTATAGTGGTGGCCTACCTGGAAAAAAGGAGGTGTGGCAGGAGAGTGATGGCATGGGAGTGGGAGAAAGCCAGATGGAGGAGCAAAAGCCAGGGGAGGGAGAAAAAGGCAGAGCAGTGGAGTAACGGAGCATGATACTGAGCTGCAGCAGTACTCAAAGTCGCACTCTTAGAGGGAGGATGAAAGGAGGGAAGCTGGGTGGTAAAATCAGGGGACCAAAGGAAAGAGCGTTAGCGTATTTTAAATGCAGGGACTGTGGGAGCAAGTAACTGAATATGCACTGCCATGGAGTGCTAAATAAAAGCTAAAAGTGAAAAAGACAAAAATAGTTCCATAACATTAGCAGTGGAAGGATACAACTCAACCAATCAAATGAAAGGGTCGAAAGGAAATGCTTCAGGGGTTGGACAAAAACAAGTATAGGGTGGAAAGTTATCCAATCAAAAGCTGAGAACTGAGATTGACAAGAAATGAATCCAATGTAGTATTGTACACAATTCAGTCTGTGACAGGCAGCTGCAGCGGTCTGTCTCAAGACCTCAAAAGGGTCCAAGAAAGCCATCAAACAATAAGCAAGGGGTTTTTTACGAAGCTTACTCTAAACATTATTGATCACAATGCTGTCCCCGACTTAGAGCTGAAACTCTCTGCAGCAAGACTGCGAGAAAGCCTTTTGTACCATCTCAGAAATTGCTAATACCAGTAAAGTATGTGGTTAAAGCATGTTGTATGTACTATTTCGATATATACACATGTGCATGCTAGGTCGTAGCTTTTACAACCATCATTGTTCTTGTATGACCTTTCTTGTACCAAAAAAAACACTGTCGTTATTAAAGATAGGAACAAATGATGGAAACACCCTCTAAAAATAGGTATTAGGCCCACTTTTCATAGCCATGAAACATTCATTATCAGATGATGCAGATTAGCAGTAGCGCCTACTACGGGCTGTGGTTGTGGGGCGGGGGAGTTAAAAAAACACTATCGATATTAAGTTATTAAAGATAGGAAAAAATGATGAAAAGGAAAAAATTATGCAAACCCCCTCTAAAAAGAGGTATTAGGCCCATTATTCATAGTCATGAAACATTCATTATCAGATGATGCAGATTAGCAGTAGTCACTGTTATGGGCTGTAGTGGTGAGACGGGGAGTTAAAAAACACTATCGATATTAAGTTTTTAAAGAGAGGAAAAAATAATGGAAACACGCTCTAAAAAGAGGTATTAGCCCCACTATTCATAGCCATGAGGCATTCATTTTCGGATGATGCAAATTAAGAGTAGTGGCTGCTACGGGGCTGTAGTGGTGAGGCAGGAGAGTTGAAAACCTACCAGACACCATCTCCATCCAACTCAGGAAACAGGAAGCACACAGGCTCCCAGACTCCCCTAAGCCAATCATAATGCTGCTGTCACCAGCATGAGAGCAATATTGTGAATTGTCTGAGCTCCGTGGTTCAGCACTCAGAAAGGGAGTGGGAGCCTGTGCGTGTTCTCCACCCAGGCTGGGCAATACAGTCAGGTGGAGAACATTCTAAGTGAGCATGACTGTTTGGTCGGCCCAAGACGCCTGGTGAAACCGCCATGCGCACTTAGAAAGTGCCCACCACTCCTCCTCCTGCTCTGTGAGCAACCCAGCCCTGCCCTGCCTCGACCTAAACAGAGACAATTCGGAAAAATAAAATGATCATAACTTGGTGCTATTACCATTGTATTTTTCCTGTGGGTCGACGCTTCTCCATCTTAGAGGAGGAGCCGCTGCTGCAGATTAGTTTGGGGCATTCCTCTCAGACTACTGTGATTTATCAGGATCTATTGCACAACAACAAAATATACTGATTTACAGAAAATATTTGCATTTCAGATATTGAACATACTAAAGTTATTTGAAATTCCTCAACATGTATTTATTCCTGAATAATCCAGTCATTTTTTTCTGATCTGCATTTATTAAAATAGTTCAATTTAGGGGCATCTTCAAGCAATAGAAGCTGTATCCATCCAAGCAAATTGGGGATATTTGTCACCATATGTTGTGCCCCATTTCTGAAATCATTTGTATGCCCTCACTGGCAGCTATTTTAAGGACTCGCAGTTTGGTGGAAATGAAAAATGCCAAAGTTAAATGTTTGATTAAAGTCTCTGACTGGATTAAGCATAGATCAGTGCAGAAGTGTGCATGAACTAAAACTTTAAATGACTGCAAGAAAGAGTCGTGCATATTGCTACATTTCAGTGAGTTGTCCTGACGCTGTCAAAATTCGAATAAAAAATGCATTCCTTATCCACAGACGCTGATTTGTTTTTCAAATCTGTTAATTACTGAGGATTGGTATATTCCATTGGCCGGGCGTATAGTTTATGTACTTAGCACGAGACGGTAAGGCTGGCAGTCTCCTGCATTGAATTATTGTACGTGCACCATTTAAGCTCTATTGTAACAAGACGGTTTATGCCTGGTCACGTTAAACTGAAAATGACTCATGTAGCCTAGGCCACCCTAGAGCAAACTGGCAAGGGGGCTGTTTATTAGAGAAGGGTGGACAGGCCCAAATGTATGCCCAGATTTACTATTCTTTGATGCAAGGCAATGCTGAACCAAAGTTGCTGGGATGCAGTGTGTCCTTGTCAGAGAGAAAAATGTGCCATATCTACTAAAGAATGGTGCCTTTATAGGATGTATTTTTTCTATCTCACAGCTCTGATGTAGTTTTGACAGCTGTGTGCCAAAGCACACACTGTTGCGCCATAGTGCAAGAGTGTCTGCGTTGAACTGAAGCATAGGTTTTCTACTGGAAGGTGTCCCTTTCAGTATGTGTGCTGTATATTGCAGCACCTATGCACAGTTGGAAAAACAAGAAGAAATTAAAACATTTCTCCTCCTTATACCTGTCACTAAGAGGCTTCAGATTTTAGTACAATTCGTAGTGTACCAATGTTTGCAAATAAGAATTTGCATCAAAATCCATGGGAACACTCATGCACCATTCATTGAATGCCCCCTTGATGCAAAGTAATGCAAAGCAGCGCATAGCACAACTTTGAGTTTCTTTGGGATTTTATCCAACGCAAATCCTGATTTGCATCAGCTAGTAAATGCAATGCTAACACTTTGCTCCACAAAAGTGATGCAAACCCGGCGCAAAGCATTATTTAACCTGGACCCCACTTGTTACTTTAAAAAAATTGTTAATTCATGTCATATGCACTTTAGATGCATTTTTCACGAATTTCAGTAATTTTATGCCTTAAAGCAGAAATTGTCCATTGGCACATAAGTGGCAGATAGGCTCCAACTGCAATGTTTTGTGTGACATTTCAACACTACAGGAAAAGAGCAATGCAGTGAAAATGTATTTTAACAAAATAAAGATGGCGTTAATATAACTATGGTGTTGGTACATTGGACACCATTAGCAGTTAGAAGAAAAGAAAGAAGAAGGCGACTGGAGCCGGGGCGCGTGGAGAAGAGAAAGTGATGTAGACAGTAGACATGAAGAGGAAACAGTGGCAAAGAGATCCTGGCAAACTCACCTAAGGCACTGTTATAGCACAATTACAAGAAAGGACAATCAGATTGCCTACAAATGTGAATTTATGGAAGGATGGGCAATGGTGAGGGGAACTGGGAACAGAGTAAGGCAGCCAGTAACACTCCGCATTTTGAAAGGGATAATCTTGGTGCTCCTGCTGGTTTGCAGGGAAGGGTTTGAGAGTTTGCGGTTGTCAGTGATGATAGTATGGCTGTTCTTCAGGGCTTTCAGGGTGACAGAGGTGGTGGAAACTAAGACAAAAGACGCATTTGGTGAGATGCCATTTGGGTGTGTTGTAAGTCAGTCCAGGTTTGTTTACCTACGTCAAAGACAGATCAGTCAGGGAGTGGAACTTGTGTCTTGTTGAGAGCTTACCCAGATACTCGGGTATGCCCATGGGCATAGTGGGCAAGGTTTATAGGACAATGTGAGGGCGGCTGTGAGGTTTCCAGGCATGCAGATGTCACAAACATTTTGGCATTGCAGGTGCTTGGGGTTCCATGGAGGGCGGTCACTGAATTGGGTTTCCTGGCACAGGAGTTTGAGATGCAATCTTTCCGCATTGGGATGACCACAAAGGCAATGTGAGAGGGTGGACAGGAGTGAAGAATAAGTGCGCAGTAAGCGGGAGGTTGGACTGCTATCAGAGGCATTTGAGGTTGGGGTGGACGCTGGGCAAGCTACATCAACGTTGTTTGTTTATATTCGATGTTGTGTCGTGGGCCCAAGGAAAGAATGCATAGAGGTGTGGATATGTGGGCACTCTTTCGTCAAATGAGCAGGAGGACATGCAGAGACAAGGAGAGGTGGAGAGCAGTTGGGGTTTCATGACACAGAAGCTCTGCTGAGATGGTTTGGAAAAGGGGAAATGAGGTGGTATGAAGTGCTACCCAAGCTTAATTCTTTGGCAAGGGAGTGCCCCTACCCAGATGTACTTGAGCTCCATTTAGGAGAGAATGACCTTGTAAAAATGAAGGGACTGGCGCTCTTGAAGCACATAAAAGAGGACTTGAAAGAAATAAAACGTTTGTGGTCATGTGCGACCATTGTGTGAACTGAGTTCTTACCACGCAGAACTGGCGTGTGGTTGTAAAGCACGGGGAACTGGCAGGGTGAGAAGGAAAAAAAACAGAGAATTGAGAACATTTCGTAAGGCGGAAGGAATCTTTTTTCTGGAGCAAGGTGACATAAAGTGTGGACTTTTTTTAAGGATGATAGTGTGCACCTGTGGGTCTTTGGCATGGAATTGTATTTAATGCAGTTGAGGGTTTTTTTGTCAGAACAGTTGCACTTGCAGTTCGAGCTGGATCTACCTCGGCGAGTGTGCAAGGGGGGACAGAAAAACGCTATAGGTTTTTCTGTTGGCGGTTGGTTAAAATAGTTTTAACTTATTGCAAGAAAAGTTGGTCATTTTGAGAACCAGTAGAGGATGCGGGGATGTGAAGGGGAGGGGAGTTTGGAAGCAACAAAAAGACAACTGTGGTGCATGCAGGATCATTGGATGCGTGAAGTTTGATTGAGGAAAGTTGTGAGGGTTTTTTTGGGGTAATTTACGGGAGAGGGGAGGAGGTTGGATAGTCATTAATACATCTGGGAGCATATCAACAAGCAGGCGATTAAAAATTATCGCCGCTTTTGCGGCCGTTTTCGGCCGAAAAGCGGCGATAATTTTATCGCCTAATCAGCAAGGTCACGCTAACGCGTGAAACCTTGCTTTAGCGTCAGGATTTCTAACGCCCAGCTTTGCATCTCTAATGAGATGCAAAGTGGGCGTTCCTGACCTGGCATGACAGGAGAAATGTTGCTAAGCGACATTTCTCCTATCAGCAAGCCCCACGCTATGAAGCATGGCGGTAAGAAAAGTAGCGATAACACCTGTTATCGCTACTTTCCTAACACCTGCTTCAGGACTGACTTAGCCATGATATCCTATGGAAGGAGGATATCATGGCTAAGTTTGTGAGTCCCTATCAACAAGCTAACGTGAGATTATTGCTGGTTTTCCAGCGATAATCTCACGTTAGCCAGTTAGCGCCAGGATTTTTATCGCTGAGGAGATAAGCGTTGCTAATAGCACGCTATCTCAGCGATAAAAATCGGCGCTAGCCGGCGATAATTATCCTGGCGCTAAGTGCGCTCAGCGATAATTATCGCCGGTTGTTGTTGATATGCCCCATAGTGAGGCCAGGTTAATTTAGTATGTATGTATTAGTGGCAGGGCTTGTTGGTTCAAAAATTGTGCACCTGTCTCATTAAAGCAGACTTTTCACACTATAATGGTTTACAGTTGCTTCTTGGATGTGCCATCCTGCCCGAGCCTGCTTCTCAATCAGTCGTTCTTATTACCGCTCATGGAGTCCTCCTCGTCCCAGGACTTAAGAAATGAGGCGCAACTTTTAACCGTAAGAATATTTGGAGTTACCAATAGTCCTACCTCTTTGTCTTCATTTTATCGTAAGTAGTCCCTCCCTCCAAACCTCCTCATGTCTCAATAACAAGTATACAAATGGAGGTGTAACAATGGGAGGGCGAGAATTATGCCGGCACGAGGAGGCAGCAGTGTAGATAGACTTTTGGCCGCCCATGGCGATCCCTGCAATTGCCGCCCACCACAAAGAAGAGCGAGGGTGCTGGTGATTCCTGCGTTTGCTGCACCGCGACTGCTGCAGGTAAAAGCAGGGGGAAGCCGACACCCCCAAAACTCGTGCCGCTTGGGGCAGACCACCACCCCGGCCACCCCCTTGCTACACCACTGCCAGGAGGACTCCTAATCGGGGTAATGAAGATTACCGGTAAGTAAAAGGCAACCAACCCTGCACCTGTATTTTCAGCAAACAATAAAGCTAAAGTGAATATGTCTTGCTGGAAGTGAATGGTTTATTTGTGTTTTAGAAACTTGCATGCTGCAATTTTCAACTACATTGAGAGATGCACACCTTTTTTGTCAACATACAAAGCACTACAAAAAAAATTCTAGATAATGTTGTTGACTCCCATTGGCACTAAAATAATGATTATAAAAAATATGCATATGATTACTGTTCTGTGTTATATCACACTTTCGAGTCAACAAAAACAATTGGAACCAATCGGGGGTAAAGCTCTCCCTTTAAAGTTCCATTACATTATTTATAATTACTAAGAGAGAATAGAGCGAGAGGTTCTATAATAAAACTATATTTTCTCTCGTCCGTGGTAATGGGGAACTGATTAATTGCTGAGTGTATTTAGGCCTTTTAGAGGCAAAGCCTGCGTAATTTGGCCGGGCAAGGCAATCAGCAGAAATGATTAATAATGCACGAGTTTTGGAATCATAACTTCAGCTGTTGCATGAACTGTGTCTGGTCTTGCTGAGTAGATTGACTTTTATACCCTTTGTACAAAAGGAATGATGATTTTTTTATATGTTTTATATTTTTCATGAAAAATAATATTCAAACTCGTACTAGTCTTATCTGTGTGGTTCTAAGGGGCGGGAGGATATGGGTGTACACTGGTGTGCACACAGTAAAAAACAACAGCACTTCAGGAAGGTATGGAATTATCTTTCATCAATAGCTATGTTTTTTTATTTGAAGAATATTGATTTTATGAAAAGGACAAAATGGTTGTTCGCCGTTTTCTGTAATTAACGTAGACAGACATAGCGTCATTAGTTACTGTAATCTGTGTGCACGTGCTCGGCTCCATTCCTCGCCACGGGGCTCAAAGACTACATAACTAGCCTCTCAGGCTGGTAGATTTTCCAGTAGACATCTGGCCAATTTGATTTTATTACTCTGGGTTTAAAGTCTGACTATCTTTTATCGCAAAGCATTCTTCAGTAAACCTTTTCCTCCTTGCCAAGAAGAGACACAGATAAATGAACCCAGGACGTATTCCAAAATATGTGCCCGAACTGCGCAGGTCAGGCAAGAGAATGTGGACAGAGTTCGTGGCTGGGGAATATACTCTAATGAAATAAATGCCGCCGACTCGGCTTCTTACAAACAAGAGGCAAATGCATCGTATGTGGGATGTTTGTGTTTTTTCAACAACCACTTCTCTTGTTGCGACAAAAGCGCAACAAACTTTCTCCAGAGTCTCTTTAGTCCTTCTAAAATTAACAAGCAGTGGCAAATGTACACATTTCAAGCTTTTAATAGCCGAGCAAGTAAGTGGCTTTGCCAATGCTTGTTGGCACCTGCATGCATACGCATGACTCAAGACGCAAGTAAACACATGGACCACAATTTGGAAATGGGTTTCCTATTTAGGTAAACTCCTTTCAAAAATTCTGCCATGGCGTGCGTGCACACGCATCATAATGCATGACGGCCATTTACATATATATAATTTGCCCTCATAACACGAAGTGCACAATTTGAGTCGATGACAGTCTGCCACTTGGGGACGCTGTTTGTTCAATTTAGAGACAAGCACAACAACAGTTGTTTAGTTTAATTTATTTAAATTCGATATAGACCTCAACTGAGGTCAACAAATACACAAACATAATTTTTAAACATTTATCATGGTACCCGTAGCATCAGCATAAAGCATTTATAATGTAAACACGTTATCATCATGGCTTTTAAAACAGCTTTAAGAAAAAGTGAGGTTGTATCTGAGCTTTAGTTGTTTATAATTTTAAAAACATTATTATATTATACTAGATTTAAAAAACTCAGTAAAAATGTATAGAGTTGTTAGCAGGCAAATTCATCCGGTGGTGATTTACAAAGCCTAATTAGACTTTGAGTAGACGAGATGTTATATCTAATACTAATAGGCCTTAAATATCTCCGCCAGGCTTCTCCTAGAGTTGGATTAGGGCTGAATTAAATCTTGTATTCCTCCCTTACACAAGTCACAGAGCCCTGTTGTGTTTTCAGCTATTCCACTTTGCTATGTAAACTTTCAAAGGGAGGATTTCCAACCTAAATTAAAGAATACAGCGCCGTACCCTGTGATCTAATGACAAATAAATGTATTTCTCAGGGGATTTATAGTCTACGGTTTTTGCGTATTCTGTATAGTCTTTTAAGTGAAGACAGTGTGCTAAGTCAAGATCAAAGCTTAATCTTGGGGTCAGATTCTTTAAAAAGAGCTTTAACAGTGGTGGTGTCTAAGTTTGTAAAAGTGCTACTGTGCAGTGTGACAGATTAAAAGCTGTATTAAGATTTATATTAAAAGTGTACCGCGACGACTCATCTCTGAAAGTTTCCAGTTTTAAAATGTGCCTTAAGGAACCAGAATCAGCATGTAAAAGATGATATGCCCATCTTAATATATTCAAGATAGCTCTTGCATATATACAAGCTAAGGAGAGTTCGAGGCGTATGACTTGGGCCGGAACAGCTTGGTTTACTCTTACCAGTTTCCGAAGAGAATTCCCTTCTCTCGTTTTTACAAATTGCCAAGTTTTCATATGTGTATACTCTAGACCATATGGTAGAATGTGAGGGATTTTCATACGATAGACCTCTAACAAAGGTCGGAAGTGTCTGTTTCCGGAGGAGGAGTATAGCCTCAACAGTGCTCCTACGTGGGCGTCTGCCTTTCGACCTATGTGATGTAGTTGGGAGGAGTTCTGTAAAGTTTGGGTAAAGATCCGACCTAAGTAAGTGTATTCTTTGACGGTTTCTATTGGTTTTCCCCCCAATGTCCAATGAAAAGGTTGGAATCTCTTTTTTCCCCTAAAAGGTAAAAAAAGTTTTTTCGAGATGTTTGGGACTAAAAAGTTGTCTTCGACATAGCCACTTTGTGCGATTAAGTTTCTTTGGAGTCCTATAGGGTGTAAGATCTAATATCACAATGTCATCAGCGTACATTAAAATATGTATGTCAGTCAGTGCTAATTTCGGTGGAATTTGTTTTACTTGGGTGAAGTACTCTGGTAGGTCACTTAAATAGAGAGAGAATAACAAGGGGGCAAGGAGACAGCCTTGTTTTAGTCCGTTTGATGTGAAGATTGGTCTAGTTAAACCCTTCTCTCCCCCATTTGGACTCCGCACCAGGTTTCTGTATGTAGGGATATAATTATTGTGAGTAGGTTTTGTGGGATCCCCAGCCTCAACAGTTTTTTCCAGAGTGTTGGCCTCTCCACCCTATCAAAAGCTGTGGTAAAATCAATAAAAGCACAGTACACAATTTGTAATTTTGACATGACATATTTGTCCAGTATCGTTTGTAAAATAGCAATATTGTCTGTTACTGAGTGTTTTGGGCGGAATCCTGCCTGGGACATAAAAATTGCTCTATTAGAAAAGGCCCCGGCCTTAAGATGGTCCAGGATGCCGGCTGCAAAGACCTTTCCCGTTGCGTCGAGTAGGGCAATCTGCTGATAGTTCTTTGGGTCTGTTCTAGAGCCTTTTTTAAAATAGGGACCACAATACTCGCCCGCGATGATTTTGGAATATCTCCTGTTGCAAAACAGTAGAGAAATAGGGGGATAGAAATTTGCTCCACTCGTCGGGATTTGCTTGAAGAGCCTTAATCGAGATCTTGTCCGGTCCCATTGCTGCTGTAGATCTTGCAGCCTTTATAAAGTGAGCTATTTGTTTAGTTGTTGAGGCTACTGCGACAGCATTTAACTGATCCTTCCCTTAAGTCTGCTGATACCATTTTCCCTCCTTCTGTGAGTTAAGTTTATACAAATTATGGATATGTTTTTCCCAGGCCGACACTGACATTGGGAGTGCTTGCATTGTTTTCCTGACACCAATTTGTTTGGCAGCTAAGCTCCAAAATGCTTGGCTGTTTTTACTTTTTACTGCCAATTGAATGTCGATCCAGTTTTTTTGTCTTTTTCCTCTTGCTGTTTTTTCGCTTTTTTCCGTTGTTGTAATTATTTCAGCTTTTTTATTTCTTCCTGTCGTATCCCTGAGTAGTTTAGAAATTGCGATCTAATCAGACTATTTAATTTGACTGATTAATAATCTTTGTTCATTCCTTAAGAATGGCTCCTTCTCTTTTCGTGCCTGTTTGAGTGTTCCTGAAGAGATGCGGCGACCGAGGACACTGTTTCTTCATAATTCATTATCAGGTTTACTTCTTTATTGAGTGGGTCTGAGAAAATAGCAGAGATTCCATTGTTCATTCTCTCAATTGCTTTAGAGTTCCAGTTGTTTATTAATTCAAGCATGACTAATAACTGCTGCTGAAGCCATTCTTTTATCTTTGGAGTTCTGGAATTGTCAGAATTATCACACCTCTAGAAGTGTGACAGTTATTGGTTATGTTATTAATGTAATTGACAGCATCAACTGGCAGTGCAAGTGGAAATGGTCTACTGACTAGGGCTCTGGCACTTTTTTTTTTTTACAAATTAAGCAATGCCAATGATGGAATGGTAAATTGCAACGTTAAACTAAGGAAACAATGGTGTTCCCAGAGTGCGCGAAAAAGGACATGAAAAAGCACATTAAAATCAACACCAGGAGCACTTGGCAACTGCCATACCAAAACAAAACATAAGAACATTGGCAAAACCAATAGATCTGGCATCAGCTGCCAGACCTTTGGCTTTGCCAGTGCTTGTTTTATCTTTCCGTGTCTTCTGTAAAAATTTTGTGTTGGGGAAGCTGCAGGGTCCTTGCTAATATTAACAAAAATGTTGACTGAA
Source organism: Triturus cristatus (assembly GCF_964204655.1). NCBI lineage: Eukaryota > Metazoa > Chordata > Amphibia > Caudata > Salamandridae > Triturus > Triturus cristatus. The sequence continues at coordinate 608,107,427 of NC_140591.1, read as the reverse complement.
AGCAAAAATCTTCATGCATAACAGTTTCAAATGTACACAATCTGGCATGCTGTAAAATAACAGTAGTGAAATAAACAAATACCTCTCCAAAAATGAATGTACAGAATGATGAGCAGTAGACAGGAACTAATAAAGTTGGAATGTGCTCAGAAACAGAGCTAGTAGAATGTGCGCTGCTATGACAGGATCTAAACACAGAATAAAAAGACCAACATTACAGTAAGTACACGTACATAGTACCAAAGTAGTACCTGGCAATGAAGGATATCTACTTTGTTTGCAGATGTGGAATGCTGTCACTCACTGTGAAGTTAGCAAAAGGCTGATAAGGCCTGACCAACTGCAAATGTAGTACACTGTAGTTCCTGAGCAAAGGAGTGCAATCCACAGCATTAAGATGGATTAAATCATTCCTTAGCAATCGCACCCAAGCTGTGCGCATGGGCCAATTTCACTCAAAACCCTGTCCCATCGGCTGTGGGGTCCCACAAGGGGCCTCACTAAGCCCCACTCTCTTTAATGTCTACGTTTCATCTCTGGCTGACATTGGAAGAAAGTGGGGCATCGGCATATGTTCCTATGCCGATGACACTCAGCTGATGGTGACAATGGAAGGGTCGGAAACAACTAAGAAAAAACTACACAGCTGTCTCTCCGAAATGGCAGAATGGATGCGCAACCACTGCCTAAAATTAAATGCTGGAAAATCGGAGATACTACTGTTCGGAGGAGCCAAACTCTCATGGAACGACACGTGGTGGCCACCGTCTCTGGGATCAGCCCCCGTCCCGAAACAGTATGCCAGAAATCTTGGCATCATGATGGACGACGCCCTGTCCATGAAAGACCACATCCGCATACTCTGGGGCAAAGGTTTTGCAATTCTCAAACTCTTGGCAAAAATTTTCTCCTGGATACCTTTGGACTGTCGACGCACAATCACCCAGGCCCTCCTGGTTAGCCGCCTAGATTACGGCAATGCCCTGTTCGACGGGATGAACGAGCAACTGTTCTCCCGCCTACAGGTCCTACAAAACCAGGCGGCTAAACTGGTCTGTAACAAAGGCAAGCGAGATTCGGCCTCTGTATGCCTAAAAAAACTTCACTGGCTACCAATGCGTCAGAGGGCCACCTTCAAATTACTTTGCCATGCGCACAGAGCCCTTCATAAAACAGGCCCCATTATCCTTCAAGAGAAAATTGAATTTTATATCCCCAACAGGAATTTAAGATCCAACAACTCAGCTCTGGCAAAACCCAAGCGCATTTACAAAGTAAGGACTGGTGGACGCGCCTTCTCATACTTGGCGGCTAAAAGATGGAATGAGTTACCTGTGGACCTCAGACATACCACTAACTACCTCCAATTCCGCCAAAAATTAAAAACTCACCTCTTTCCAAAAAACTAACCCCCCAGCACAGTTTCAGTAGTCTTCTTTTCTTACAGCGCCGTGATATCCCATGGGATGAGTGTTGCGCTTTATAAATACCAAAAAATAAAATAAATAGTAGGTGGAATAAAAATGTGAATGACACAACAACAGAGCAATGGATAAAAAGGGCAGGCTAAGCGCCCAGTTAAGTAATTATATCATACCTGTAAATTTAGTAAAATCAAAAGGTCTTGGCGAAGGCAGACCAGAAAAGTAAAACTGAAAATAAGGAATGAATTAAGAACTGGACAGGGATAGAGGAGATAGAGGAGGGAAGCATCACAGGGTGGTTTGTGGGAGTTAACTTTCTGAATGGAAACTTTCCAGGCTGTTGGGGGATATAAAAAGGAAAAAGTGTCTAAAACAAATAAAAGTCCTCAAGTATGCCATATAAGAATACAACTCATCCAATCATGTCACAGTGGGACATAAATGCTCCTGGGCAGGACAAAGAAAAGAATAGGGAGCAACTCAACAGCAGATAACTGAGAAAGACAACAAAGTCAATTGTCATTAGCAAAAGGTTCACCCACTGATAGGGCCCGGTTCACAAACTACAATAGTACTACAACAGTACTTCTCAGCTGCTACAAAATGCCATTATAAAACTAATTGCTGAAGAACTCCTCCTCTACGTCGCCTATCCTATCTGTGCTGAGATCTCTACCATGATGCAGAGATCACCACACAGATAGGTAGGTAAATGAGTAATAAATATGGGAGGCACAAGGGGTGTGGTGAGAAAATGGATAATCCCTATTACTAAATGGGAGGGGGGTTAGGGACATTTTTAGAAGTGTTTTTTGGAGGGACATGCTAATACAAAACACACCCAGAAAAGAGTAAGACAATTGCAATTCATAAACTACACTTCTAAAGTTACGACAGCCCAAAAGTGTCAAACTGACTCAAACGTACTCCAGCCTGACATGGAGTACGTCAAGCACTACACATGGTCAACCTTTGGCACTGCAAATCACTCCCAAGTAAAACAATAGAGTAAAGTAAAGTGAGTGAGGCGTGAATCCTAGGCTTTAAAGAAGGATTTATTCAAGGACTACATGGTAGTAGAGCCTGTCACAACACAGGCTCCACGAAACACAGCTTCAACTCCAACAGCTCCACTACTAGTAGATTCAAACTCCCAGGCAACAGAGACATTCCATGTGATGACATACAATTCCTCAAAAGAACATTAAAGCATTAAGAATCTAACAAGGATAGAGAAAGGTGGAAAAACAATAAGAAAGGCATTACTACACATCTTCCCTTCTTCTTAAAACAAAAAACAAAAAAAACTAATAACAATGATACATTCAAACTAGGTACCAAAAATGGCAAAGAAAAACTAAGACCTGAATCTAGCAGGTCTGACACCCACTCTGGTACTTTTCCTAGGACTCGCCGTAAAACAAGAGACTTCAGCAGGAGAACGAGAAGGTTCACAGATGGAATGAGAGGGTTCAAGGACGATCGGACCGGAAGAAACACATGTTTGCACCACCTTGACAACTTTGGACAAATTCCACCGATGGCCTCCTTCAACTTGCACAGCATTACCCTTCAACTTAACTACCTTGACAGGAACACTGTATTTGCTTTCTCCCTTTTTGACATGCACAGAGTTCTTGATCCTAATCAAATCCTCAACTTGAAGAAAAGTCATCTTGACACCCTTCCTGGCATCGAACCACTCCTTTTACTTGCATTGAGTAGCACCCATATTCTCTTTGACAATGGACATCAATTTTAAAACATCTGATTCACATCTAAGCACCCTCGACATCCACCCAGGTCTGAAACTGGTGTTAGCTTTCCTACCCCTCATGAGGTCAAATGGAGAAACCGTGGTGGAGGAGTGAGGTGTGGTACGGTAGAACCAAAACATGCTATCTAAAGCCAGGTCCACATTGTTGTTGCCTGCCCTGGCCCATTTGACACACTCACCCACCACTCGATTCATCCTCTCAACGAGCCCGTTCGTTTGAGGATGATAGAGAGAACTTTTAAGATGCTTAACCCCAGAAGCCTCAAGAAAATTTTGGAATTTGTCACACACAAACTGCTTCCCATTGTCTGACACAAGACACTCAGGAAAGCCCTCTCTCAAACAGACATCATTAAGAAAGTCGATGATGCTTTCAGTATTGGCTTCCTTCATTAGTTTGAACTCAGGCCACTTGAAAAAAAAAGAAATCTGTATTTGTAAAGCGCAAACTACTCACCCTTACGGGTCTCAAGGCACTGGGGGCCGTTGTGGAAATTAAGTGAGCTATTGCCCAGAGTCACATGGTGCTGAGCTGAGCTGCCGGCTAACCGGAGATCGAACCGTGACCCCTGTGCTCCGAAGTCAGCTGCCCTGGCCGCTGCACCACACCTCTCCATGGAAAGCATAATCCATAAGAACTAGAATGAATCTTGAGCCCCTAGAAAGAGTCTCATACAGTCTTGTGATGTCAAGGCCTACTTTCACCCAAGGCCTACCAGGGCATTTTATGGGAAGGAGAGGAGGTGTGAACACTTTAAGGCCTTTATCTGCAGCACCACACACGCAACAACCAGAAACAACCTCATCAATCTCTGTGTCCATACCAGGCCACCAGAAGTTATCACAAATGCGGCGTTTGGTCAAGGTGGCTACTAAGTGCCCCTCATGGGCCCTTTTTGTTATGTCATTTCTGAAAGCAAAAGGAGGAATGAGTTTCTCAGTTCATAGCAGCAGACCATCCTCTAGCAAAATCTCACTTTCTACCTTGCAGTAAGGCTGCAACAGAGAAGACCAAACCCTTTCTCTGGGCCAACCCTTCATCACATGGGCACACACATCCTGTAACACAGAATCCTCACAGCAAGCACGGCTCCACTCCTCCTCCTAAAACATAGTCAACCTGGGTATCTCTATAGCTGCAACTACACGATCTTCACAATCTTCATCCACAGGATCCTTGAACTTGATTTGATCATGCTCCTCACTTGTAATGGGACAAAAAATCAGCCCTACTATTTTTCCCCCACAAAATGTGTCTCACATCAAACTGATATTGGAGCAGTCTGGTAACAATTCTCAAAATCCTGGGGGTACAGCACTTGGTCTTGTTGCCATTGAGGATGTTCACCAGCGGCTTATGGTCAGTTTGTAGGAGGAAGCGTTTGCCTCAAATGAACGGACAGAATCTTTCAATTGCCCGACTGCAAGCCAATAACTCCTTTACTATTACAGAGTATTGAAGCTCAGCAGCTCAACACTCTGGAGGCAAAACCAATGGTGCATTCAACTCCATCAATAGTTTGAGTCAAAATGGTTCCCAATTCCACTTGACTGGTGTCCACAGTGACACAACAAGGATGAATGGGTTCAAATGGTTTGAGAGCCCTGCACTCCTCCAAAGATGACTTGACATGTTCAAACGCACACACACACTCATCACACCATTGAAACTTGGCACCCTTTTTGAGGAGATTGCTAATGGGGCGTACAATGGTGGCAAAGTCAGGAATGAACCTGGAATAATATTCGCACAAGCCCAAAAGTGACTTGACCACATTCTTGTCAGTGGGAGCCGGGGCCTTAGCGATGGCTTCAAGCAAACCCAGTTTGGGACTGACACCTTCTCTGGAAACAACATGTCCCAAGTATTCCAATTTATCACAAACAAAATTCACATTTTTCAGCTTCGAGAACCACCCCACGGAATAAGGTCAGAACTTTGTCATGCACCCCGAAGATGTGGACATCGTCTTGAAAGACGAGGACACCCTCTAACTCCTTGAGGATATTATTCATGACTCTCTGGAAAACAGAGTCCGCTGATGCCAAACCAAAAGGCATTCTGCGATATTGGAAAGTACCTAAAGGAGAAATGAAAGCTGTAAGACGGCAAGAATCAGGATGAAGCTCCACCTGATTGTATGCACAAGCTAGGTCGAGTTTAGAAAAATATTTTGCTCTTCGTGGAAGCTAAAAAGTCATTAATTCTTGGGCAGGGGATGAAAATCTACCCAGATTTCTCTATTGAGAGACCTCAAATCATCACAGACCCTAAGTTGATCACCCCTGTTCCGGGCCACAACTAATGGAGACAACCACAACAAAGAGTTTGTAGGTTCAATAATCCCCTTGGTTCACAGGTCCTCCAATTCTTTTTCCAGATCACTCCTAATACTGTAAGGGACACCTCTCAGCTTATGCTTTATGGGTATGGCACCATCCTTGACAATAATCTTGTGTTTGAAACCCTAATCTTTCTCAGGGCGTCACCAAAAATGGAAGGAAAACTGTCTTTCCACGATTGACCTGCATAATCATCACCCACAACCAACACTTGGTCATCTTTCCCCAGCCTCATAATCATCCCGAACAATCCCTGGTGAAACCAACCAAGGATGTTCAAACCCTTGGCAGCCACATACATTTTGCCCCTGAGTTTCCTTCTTTTGAAAATCATCTCTTTTTTGAAAAGCAACAAAGTTGGATCCTGCGCCTTTCCTATGAGACAGGAGAGCGGTCAGGAGGAGACAATTGCAAGGTACCCTTCCAAACTTCATCAAACAGATTTTGAGTAATCCTAGTAATGCGGGCACCCGAGTCAACAAGAAGCTTAAAACTCTTCTCATCTACCTCCAAGTCTACAATGGGATCTCTGCAGGACGAAGGATCACCTTAGACACCAGTTTGAATGGGAGCACATGTATCACCCCTACTGCCAACATGATTCATGTCCACATCCCATACAACAAAAATAATTTCAGACTCAGATCCACTATTGGATTCTACAGTACAGACCACAGGCTTTTTGTAACCCTTCCTTTTCATGCAAACTTTGGCCAAATGGGCAGTTTTTTTTACAGTAATTACAGATGACGTTGGTCGCAGGGCACTGAGAATTCTTTAAATGAGGAGGATTCCCACACATCAAACACATGTTAGATGGGTTAGAACCTTGACCTTCAGATTTCACGGACCTGGAATTAACTTTTGAGCCCTGACGCAAAGGTTTAGTGTGTGACTTAGCTGAACTGATCGCGTTCACACATTCTGCACTCTTCATCTACCTCTTTCAAGGAGAACATAGAAATCTCAATACTTTTAGCTGTCTTAATGGTTTAATCTAAAGAAGGATCACTCAAACGTAAGAGTTTTTGCCTTATGTGTTTGTCCTTGCAGTGGCAGACAAACTGGTCTCTTATCAGTTGGTCGGTGAAATTCTCAAATTTGCAGTCAGCAGCCAACCTGCGCAGAAGAGAAATGTACGAGTCAACTTCTTCTTACTTTTGTTTTCTTTTGAAAAATTTGTGCCTGAGAACCATAAGTCTAGGTTGTCTTCCGAATCTGTTTTTGAGTTTGGGAACAGTTTCACGATACTCACCAATTCAATCACTATCCTCAGTGGATAGTGTCAGTGGGTGAAAATAGATCTGCCCTCAAAACCAAGAGAATGTAAGAGTGAACATTTTTTCCTGCCAGCACTAAATTATGAGGCACCAATGGCCCCTAAGTAGGTTTCAAATACATCGTGCCAGATTTCCCACCGAACAGGTGGTTCACCAGGGGTGTCCAAGAAAGCAGGTGGAGGATTAACAGATTGCGGGGTGCACACGGGTAGAGATTGAGAGATGATGAATAACGAACGTGCACTTGAAGTTAAATTCAAATACAACAGAAGACCACAAGGAAAATGTAATGAAAAGAAATATATAATAAATTATACCAACATGAAGTGTTTGAGCAGGTGTGTGTATCACCGAGTGACACCTCATAGAAAAGAAAACAAACGGGTGTGTGTCACCATGCAACACACTTTTGACCAACTGAGAAAAACATGGTACTGGTGTTGAGAAAATAAAAAGAAAATGTTACCTGTAGCACAACAAAGTATGAAATGGCAGGTTGACAAAGACTAAGCACAGATGTGCCTATCGTAGTTGATAGGGGCAGAGCAGACGTGTTTATCATTGTTGATAGCGGAAGAGAAGAAATGCGGGAATGATGAGGACAAAGGCACAGACGTGCCTATCACCGTTGATGGCGGCAGAGCAGACTTGCCTATTGTCGTTGATAGCGGCAGAGAAGAAATGCCTGGATGATGATGACAGACGTGCCTATCGTCATTGACAGTGGTAGAACAGAACTGCAGTGTCATTGAAGAAAAAACAGACGGACGTGCCAATTGTCGATGAAGAAAATAGAGCTGCAGAGACACCGAATGAAGTAAAAGAAGGCGGCTGTGTTAGGTAACTAAGGACGCTGCAAAAAGAACACACACAGGACTGTAGGATTTCCAAGGGCAGACGTCACTAAAGGAGGAAAAATGCCCGCCAGCATGACTAGAATGGGGGTGCGCTCTAGTCTATTGCTGACGGGATGGAAAGCAGGTACGCAGACGTGACGGAAGGCAGGCTGTAGAGGAGAACGTTGCCGCAGATAACACTGAACATCACAGCAGGCTTCAGATTGCTGGAGGCTTGACTATGCTGTTCGATTGCGTGGGACAGCTTGCTAGACGGGAATTAAATGAACGTGGTGAGTGCGTGAGACCAAAAAAAAACAAATGCCCGAAAATGTAAAACAAAGGGGCAACTCTTGTAGGCTGGGTGAACAAGTAGTCAAACTGTCAGGAATGTCATATCTAGTGTTCTTCTCAAGAAATAAACTTTAGGTTGTAAGGTTTAGTAGGTATTCACAGTGGATAAGGCATAGGTGTTTTTCTGATAATCAAATGGGGCATTTCATGCAGGCTTGTAAGGGCTCCGATATTATATAGGATATATAGGATCCGAGATGGCGGCCACCATCTTAGCAATACTTAAGGAAGTATTTTAGTTGTTGTTTGCGTGTGCAGTGAACAAACTTCATGATGCGTGAGTGCTAGAATTCAACGGTGCGCTTCAACTGAATTATTCAAGACTGTTGGCCATGTTTCATGTAGTGCTGACTTGTGAAGAAGTTTTGGTAAATATTGAAACTCTCTACTGAGAGAAATCTCAGTCTGAGTTCCGAAGAATCTGAAGGAGAGCTGCATCGCAATCTCATGAATGCTCTCAATCCTAGAGGAGGAGTCAGAATCTGGAAGAAGTTGTGAGAACAGAGTCGCTATCTCACGCATGCTCAGAACCCACAGAAGAGATAGAAGTTCTGAGGAACTTGTACATAGCGAGGATCGACAGAGGAGAGCAGAACTTTTCCAGTTGGCAGAGGGTAAGACGCATCTTTGCCAAATCAGTGTTTTTATTTGGTAACAGATCAAAGACTGTTGTGAGAATAAGAATCGCACCTCTGCCTAGACTGTATTTTCGTTCGCTAGAGGTCCCAAGCTGTTGCGAGTGTAAGAACAGAACTGAGACCACTTAATAATCAGAGCTCTGCAACGATCTGATAAATCTACCAAACTGAATGATTGGAGACTGTTTTCTTCTAAAGAAAGACTGAAAAAAGGTTGTCAACAACAAAGAAAAAGAAAAGGCAATAAAAGATAAAAGCATTTTCAAGCAAAAAATATCTGTTGTCAATAAGAGAGGGGCAAATGCTTAAGCAATTTGGGTAACCATTTATATTTAGAGAAATAATAGCAAGAGAGAGATTATTTGGTAATTGAAGGCATATTAAGTAAAAGTGTACAGTAGAATTTGTGTAATTTGTTTCCACTGCAGGTGCTGATTTGTTCCAAGGTTCAGAAGCAAAACTGAAACAAGAAGAGTAGAAATCTGAACTGAGAAGGCAGAAGAACCCAAGAGGCAGTCTCTCTTTTCTTATCCACTTCCCCTTTCCCCCAGACTGATGCTTGAGCTGAGAATAGTTGGTAGTTTGATGCTCTGGCACTAGTGAGGGGGCATTGGGACCATATTCTGCTCCTGTGGAATAGCTGGTAAAAAGGTACTCTGACAGATTGAAGTGCCATAACTTTCCACCTAAGTAGAAGATGGCGGAGGGGTTGGATTTGAAGGCTTTGGCTTTGGCAGGAATTTTAGATTCTATGCAGAAGCAATTAAGCCAAACTATTGAGGAGAATAAGACCTGAAAGGATGATATGAGAAGATCTCAGCAGGAATCATATCTAATATCACAAAGGGTGGATGAATTTCTGGCAGGGATGTCTTCCATACCTAGAATATCTGAGAATCCAGATAGACCTGATTCCATTTCAGCTTCTGAGATATCAACCCAACTAATTCACGTCATTTCACCTATCATATCTCAAGCTCCACCAGAACGTTTTCTGGGGGATCCCCATAAAGCACAAATATTTTTGACTCAATGCTCCTTGCACTTTCTCTGGAAAGATTAATCCAAAGTAGCGTTCATTCTATCTTACTTGAGGGGTGATGCCGCTGCCTGGTCAATGCCTTTAGTTTCCCGAAATGATTACATTTTATATGATTTCGAAGGTTTTAAAGCAGAATTTCTTCGGATTTTCGATAGAAGAAGTACTTCACAAGTGACTGGCTATGAGTTGTTGGAGTTACGTCAAGGAAATCAAAATCTTATTTCATATTTAGTACAATTTAATACATTTTTTGTAGAAACAAATTGGCCAGAAAGTAAAAGAGCTGCCATTTTTTACAGAGGGCTCAAGGATGAATTAAAGGACGCTCTATCTCAAATTCCTAAGAGACAGCAGGAGATTTCAGAGTTAATAGATTTAGTTTTGCAGATTGACCATTGTTTGAGTGAAAGAAGATTTGATTAAAGAAAGTGTTATATTCCATATAGGTACCCTGTATAGGCGCAGGTAACATTGCAACCTTTCACCTATATCCTTTCCTACATTACATACATAACGGTTCTTAGGGACTGACCTTTTACCTACATACGATTCTGCATTCAGAATGCGGGTTTTTCCATAGTTCGAATCTCATACATTATGTATGAGGTTTCTTGGAAGCACAGCAGGACTTCCATCTCCTGTATAATATCTCTGTATAAAGTTCAGGCCCAACGTCATCCTTTAGGCCGACACAGTAACACAGCAAGGTAGGACCCCTGGGTCCAACTCGAGACCTGGACGGGGTCCCATATTCTCTCATTCTCAGGTTATGGGGTTGACTATATCCTAGAAGGAGTTTTGGCATAACACCTACATAGATGCTAGGTACATTTAGGTACATCTAGTTAGGGAGGCATCGTAGGAGTACGCACTTTTATCATGTATTTTATGTACTTGTATATATTCATGATTACTGCAAAATGGTAGAACTGTACCATCCCTTTACTTTCATAGTACTGCTAGTCATATATCTCTGCTACTGTCTAATGGTTGTTGCAGCTAATCTGTTCTACACTAGAATAACCACTGTTCAATAAATCCTTATTTACAAAACGCCCAGTATGTTTATTCTGTGTATCTCTGAGAGAAACTAAGTAAGCACGAGTGACTGAGCAAAAGGTAGTATATTGTTGCCACGATCCTGCGGGATCAGGGTTGTCATGTTCTGTGGTTGCCAAGAACTATTGTCTCTCCGAAAGAGGAGATTCTAGTGGCACTGTGAGCTAGCTGATAAAGACAGGCTTACATACCCGTTGGGGGTGCACGGAAACAGTCTGCTACCAATCCACAGTTTATGTTATCCAAACGCACAGATCCTGTATAGGGTATATAGGAACTACACAACAAAGGGATTAGAGGCCTCTTCCACCACGCTTGGACCGGGTAAAGACAGAAGTCAGTAAGAATGTATCGTCATCGTCTGAAGAACCCATGCAAATTGGGTCTATTCAGGGTCCAATTTCTAAGGAAGAAAAAGAAAGAAGAAGGACTAAAAATCTATGTTTATATTGTGGAAATTCAGGGTATTTTGTAAGAGTCTGTCCAAAGAAGCTAGAAACCAATTTTTTGGTAAAAGACAGACTCCATCAGTAAAGGGAGTTGCCCTGATGGGAGTGAGTAATGAGAAAACTCCAGAAGATCAACAAGTGGCTAATACTTTGCAGTCAGCAGCTCCACATCTCCTAGTTGTTTTCACAGTAAGGTTTGGTAATTTAGAAGTAAAGGATGCTACTGTCATGATTGATTGGGGGCCACCAGACATTTCTGTGACATAAAATACGTACAGAAGATAGGTATACAATTTCTTCAGAAAGAAAGAAAGATTCAAAGTGGTTAAAGTAGTAGATGGGACAAATCTTATTTCAGGTCCGATAACCAGGGAAACTGAAAACACTGAGTTAATGGATTTAAAGGGGAATCGGGAGCCTCTAAGGTTCAATCTAACAGATGCGCCGCAGTTTCAATTAATTCTGGGACTGCTGCGGTTTACAGAACACAATCCAAGAATTGATTAGAGTCCGCGTACTGTGGAAATGGTTTCAGATTATTGTTTTCATGATTCATGGGAGGAGTTGTTTCATTCTCCTGTAACTAAGTTAGTTCATAAACCTTGAATGGTCTGTGTGGTGGAGGTGGCTGAGATTCCAGAAGAATATCAAGATTTGGCAACAGTTTTTGATAAGGTAAAAGCAGAAAAGTTTCCTCCACACAGAGACTATGACTTCAAAATAGAGTTGGAACCAGGGGCAAATCTGCTGTGCAGTCGTATATATGTATTAACTGAATCAGAGAATCAATATTTAAAGGAATATTTGGAAAAATACTTAGAAAATAGTTTCATTCTCCCCGCTCAGTGTCTCATTTCATCTCCTTTGTTCTTTATTCCTGGGAAGGATGGCAGTCTGAGAACATGCATCGATTATAGATCTTTAAATCAAGTAACAATTAAAAACAGATATCCTTTACCTTTGATTTCAGAACTTTTGGATCAAGTGAGAGGTGCAAAGGTTTATACTAAACTGCATTTGAGAGGGACCTATCATCTGGTGAGAGTTGCAAGGGGAGATGAGTGGAAGGCGGCATTTAGAACAAGATATGGCCTCATGAATATCAAGTAATGCCTTTTGGTTTATGTAATGCTCCAGCATCATTTCAACATTTTGTAAATTATATTCTAAGGGAATTTGTGGATCAATTTGCAGTTGTATATATTGACATAGTAATATTTTCCAATAACGAAGAAGAGCATGTGCAATATGTTAGAATATTTTTGAAGTAGTGACTGGAAAATCATTTGTATGTTAAATTGGAAAAATGTACTTTTCAGTCTGAACAAGTGGAGTTTTGGGGTTTTGTACTCTCTCCACATGGAGTTTCAATGGGTCAAAAGAAAGTACAAGTTTTTTAGGTTTTACAAATTTTTACTGGCGATTCATTTATGGTCTGAGGAAGCCGAGAATGCTTTAAATTTTTTAAAGGAAGCTTTTACCACCACTCCAATTCTGTTACATCCGGATTCTGAAGAGGCTTTTTATGTTGAAACTGATGTTTCAGATTTGGCTACAGGGTGAATACTCACTCAGCGTGATAAGGTCACTGGGCAGTTACATCCAGTAGCATTTTGTTCCAGTAAGCTAACTGTTGTAGAAATCAATTATTCCATCGCGGATAAGGAATTGTAAGCCATTAAAGATGTTTTTCAGGATTGGAAGCATTATTTTCTAGGAGCAAAACATGTAGTAACAGTTTTTACCGATCATAGGACTCTTCAATTTTTTAAATCAGCTCGAACACTCACTCCTAGGCAATTAAGGTGGTCTTTGTATTTTGCTGATTTTAATTTTGCGATTACTTACAAGTCTGGAGCTACCAATGGAAAAGCAGATGCATTATCTCACTTAAATATTGAAGGTGAATAAAAAATTTTGCAGAAGGAACAAATTAATCCGAACCAAAAATGTGTGTGTTCAACCCAGTATGCTGTTTTTGCAAAATAAATCGAAAACATTTTTACTACAAAAGAATTGGAAGATTGGGTAAAAGAGGATTCTTATAGAAAGATTCAAGATGATCTTCCTTTTCTAAACAAAGCTTTGTATTTACCTAGTAAAAATCTACAGGAGTTAGCACTAGAAATTTGCCACAACAATAAATTAGCTGGGCATAAAGGCACAAAGAAAACGTTGGAATTAGCGAAAAGGCATTTTTGGTGGCCAGATATGGGCACTCAAATAAGAGAGTACGTTTTAATGTGTGAAAGGTGTATGAAAGGAAAGACTGACTGTTAAGCACCGCAAGGTCTTCTTCAACCTTTGTCCTGTTGCACCGTATCCTTGGCACACAGTAACTCTAGATTTAATTGTTGATCTTACTTTTAGTCAGGGCTTCAACACTATTTTAACATTTGTGGAAACCTTTTCTTAAATGAGTCACTTTATCCCTTTAAAGACCATTCCAGCTACATCTCAACTAGCCCAAGTTTTTACTCAGCCTGTAGTTAAAGCTCATGGGATTCCCAGTGTGATGATTTCCGTTCGGGGTTCTCAATTTGTGTCTAAGTTCTGGAGGGCTTTCTTGAAAAATGTGGGAGTTGATGCAAAAATCTCTATCAGTTATCTCCCAGAGACCGAGGGTCTAATCTGAGAGAGTGAATCAGGAGATTGAGCAATATTTGCATTTATATATCTTAGATCAGGAGGGAGAATGGCCGGATTTGCTGTGGACAGCTGAGTTTGCTTATAACAATGCAATACATAGTTCCACAGGATATACACCATTTAAAAAAAAATTCTGGCAGATATCCAAATATGATTGTAGGGAGAACAGAGAATTTGGTTCCAGCAGTTGGTGACATGATGAAAATATTACAGACAGCTTATTTGCTAGCAAAGAAAAATCTGTTAAAAGATAAGACATCTTACAAAAAATATGGAGACAAAAAGAGAAGAGCAGGTTTACCTTATTTAAAAGGAGATAAGGTTTGGTTGTCTACTAGAAATTTGCATCTAAAGGGGAACCGGAAGTTTCAATCCAGATATAGTGGTCCATTTTGTGTAGAAAAAATGTTAAACCATGTGACCGTGAAATTAAAACTTCCTTCTCGGATTAAGATCCATCCAGTTTTTCATGTGTCCCTTTTAAAGAGAAGCCCATCAAATTTAAGATTGCACATATCTCCAAAGCCAATTAAGGTTGATATAGGTGAAAGATTATGAAATAACTTGGATACTGGATTCAAAGTTAGTTAGAGGGAAATTATTTTATTAGGTTGATTGGAAGGGGTTTGGTCCTGAACAAAGATCATGGGAGCCTCATTCTCATATTCATTCCCCAAGGTTAAGAGAATTCCATGAAACATTTCCAAGGAAATCCAATTGGGGAGGGACTAGGGGTGGGCGGAATTTGCATAATCGTGTTACGCAAATCTCCGTGAAACGGTAAAAAATCTCCGCGAACATGCAGAAATTCCGCGAACACGCGGAATTGCATGTTCGCGATGCTTTTTTCCTGTTCGCAGTTGCTGTTTGCGTGCTCGGGGAGAAATATCTCGCGAACACGCATTTTGAGAACGCGAACAAGAAAAAATTTTGCGAAGTCGCGGAAAGCAGAATTTTGGGCAATTTTGCGTTCTCCGCGGAACGCAAAATTACAGAAATTCCGCAAATTCCGCGAGCGGAACGGAATTTGCTGCCCAGGCCTAGGAGGGACCCCTTTGGAAGTGGGTACTGTCAGGAATGTCATATCAAGTGTTCTTCTCAAGAAAATAGGCTTTAGGTTTGTAAGGTTTAGTAGGTATCCACAGTGGATAATGCGTAGGTGTTTATCTGATATTCAAATGGGGCATTTCTTGCAGGCTTGTAAGGGCTCCGATATTCAAAGGATCCGAGATGGCTGCCACCATCTTGGAAATACTTAAGGAAGCACTCTAGTTGTTGTTTGTGAGTGCAGTGATCAAACTGCATAATGCACAAGTGCTAGAATTCAACGTGTTTCATGTAGCACTGACTTGTGAAGAAGTTTTGGTAAATATTGAATCTCTCTACTGAGAGAAATCTGAGTCCAAGTTCCGGATAAACCAAAGGAAAGCTGTGCTGCAATCTCATGCATGCTCTCAATCCTAGAGGAGAAATCAGAATCCGGAAGAAGTTGTGAGAGAGCCGAGTTGCTATCTCACGCATGCTCAAAACCCACAGAAGAGATAGAATTTTTGAGGAACTTGTAAGTAGCGAGGACCGACAGAGGAGAGCAGAACATCCCCAGTTGGCAGACGGTAAGACGCATCTCTGCCAAGTCAGTGGTTTTGTTTGGCAACAGGTCAAAAACTGTTGTGAGAATAAGAATTGCACCTCTGCCTAGACTGTATTTTCGTTCGCTAGAGGTCCCAAGCTGTTGCGAGGGTAAGAACAGAACTGAGACCACTTAATGATCAGAGCTCTGAAACAATCTGATAAATCTACCGAACTGAATGATTTGAAACCGTTTTTTTTTAAAGAAAGACTGAAAAGAGTAAAGACAGGTCATCAACAACGAAGAAAAAGAAAAGACAATACAAGATAAAAACATTTTCAAGCAAAAAATATTTGTTGTCAATAGGAGAGGGGTAAATGCCTAATCAATTTGGGAAACAGGTTATATTTAGAGAAATAGTAGCAAGAGAGAGATTATTTGGTAATTGAAGGCAGATTAAGTAAAAGTGTAAGGTAGAATTTGTGTAATTTGTTTCCACTGCAGGTGCTGATTTGTTCCAAGGTTCAGAAGCAAAACTGAAACAAGAAGAATAGACAGCTGAACTTAGAAGGCAGAAGAACCCAAGAGGCAGTCTCTCTTTTCTCATCTACTTCCTCTTTCCCCCGGACTGATGCTTGAGCTGAGAATTGGTAGTTTGCGGCTCTGTCACTGGTTAGGGGAAATTGGGACCATCTTCTGCTCCTGTGGAATAGCTGGTAAAAAGGTACTCTGACACAAACACAGTACCTCAGCCTTAGAGTTCTTTAGAAGGTCAGCAAACGGCACAAAGTTGTCAATGTTGCATGCAGGGTTGTACCATGTAGCCAGATCGTCGCCAAAGTTTCTGTAGTGATTGAGGCATGAATCCTAGGCTTTGAAGAAGGATTTATTCAAGGACTACATGGTAGTAGAGCCCGTCACAACACAGGCTCCATGAAACACAGCTTCACCTCCAACAGCTCTACTGCAAGTGGATTCAAACTCCCAGGCAACAGAGACATTCCATGTGATGACATAGAATTCCCCCCAAAAACATTAAAGCGTTAAGAATCTAACAAAGGTAGAGAAAGATGGGAAAACAATGGGAAAGGCATTACTACACAATGCTAATACAAAACACTCCCAGAAAAGAGTAAGACAATTGCAATTCACAAACTAAACTTCTGAAGTTACAACATCCCAAAAGTGTATAACTGACTCAAACGTACTCCAGCCCCTGACATGGAGTACTTCAAGCACTACGCATGGTCAACCTTTGGCGCTGCAAATCAATACCAAGTAAAACAATGGAGTAAAGAAATTAAAATACCACCGGATATGAACTAATGCTGAGTTATTTAAAAAAGCTTGACCTTTTTTTTGTATAATTTCTTTTTTATTTAATAATAAACATGATTTAGAAAAATGAATATAACTTTTACACTTTAAAAAAATGAAAATGCTTTAAATTAGTGAAATATATAACTTTTAACTGAGCTATCTAATAAAATAAAAATGTTTGCGAAGCTTAGTATTCTTGAAAGTATTGCATAAAAATGTATATTTATAAATTAAATTAATAAATTTAAAGAATTATAATATTTTATAGACATATATTGTGATAGGCTGCTGTGCTTTAAAATTGTATTTTATTATATCCAAATCAATAGTAAATATTTCCCTGCCGCCCAACTGTTCGCCAGCCCTCCAGCCAGTCACTGGCATCCGCTGGTGAGTCGAAAAAGTAGGCCTTCTCGCCGTCCAGGATCTTGAGTCTGGCCGGGAAGAGAATCATGTATTTCCCGCCCTGGTCTCTGAGGGCCTTTTTCACCCCATCAAAGGAGCGCCGCTGTCGTTGAACCTGGAGTGTGAAGTCCGGGAAGAAACGGATGGTGGCGTTGTTGCGATGAAGGTCTCCATGATTGTGTGCCGCCTGTAGTATGGCATCTCGGTCTCTGAAATTCAGGATGCGGGCGATGATCGTGTGGGGAGGAGCCTCAGGTTTGGGCTTACCACCCAGTGCCCAGTTCGCCCGCTCGACAGAGAAGAAATTGGACAGGCGCTTAGGATTTAAGTGGTTAAGGATCAAGTCTTCTACAAACCAGTCCGTCGATGGCCCCTCCAATTCTTCCGGCACCCAAACTATAAAAATATTATTCTGTCTGGCCCGGCCTTCTTGGTCCTCCAGGCGAGTGTGGATGTCGGTCTGATTCATTGTAAGAGCGGCAACCTGTTCCTCCAGCCTCTTCATTCTCGACTGAAGGCCCCCGAGTCCAGTCTCAGCCGCAGAGACTTTTTCTGACATTTTCCAGAAGTCCGCCCGTAGGAGGTTCACTTCTTCTGTCACGGAGTCCAGCTTTGGCTCCAGGGTACCACGGAAATCCCTGATAGCCCTCATGATATCTTTCAGAGAGGGGTCCGGTCCGCCGTCCTCAGGGTCGTCTTGCTGGCCCCCACCCATCGCGCCGTCCTCCCGGTTCACAGCAACGGTGTATTTATCAATTTGGTTAGTCTGGCCCGGTGGCCTGTTGCAGCCCATGGCGGACAGAGAACAAGGATATAGCAGTGCACCAGCATTCCGGGGAGCCCCGTCAGGACCTGCACTCATGCCGGATGCACCCTTCCAACACTGTCTCAGGGCGCCACACTTATCACCAGGATCTGGTGATCTCGTCTCTCACAGTGTGCCACAAATTCACCGGCTGCGCTCAAATCCAGGGATGCCCAACTAGCCGACCCAAGCTCCTGGCCAGCGTCCTCACTTGCACTCTGAAGGTATATGCACCAGCTCGTGGGTGTCAATCTCGAAGATGCAGTCCAGGACCCTGCCCGCCGTGTTCTGTCTGCCCCGGGTCCTGTCTCCCCCGTTCTCTCCCGAGCGCGCCTCTGCTCTTGTCAATGAATGCTGGGTCACAGGCCTCAATATGGAACTCAGGCACTCTCACTGCGCAGCTAGAGCGGTGTGCCAGCAACCGCAACCACAGCCAAGTCAATGGGGGAAGGGCCGCACACCCGTCCTACCGTCCTAGCGGCCTCATGTGACCAAAAGCTTTTGACCGGCACCACAAACGTCCAGGGGCCCCAAGACATCTTAGTCCCAGCGCGGGCGAAGCCCCGAACTCCACTAGGCTCCCCCGCACTTTCGTCGTGGATGAATGGCAGTGAAGGGCGGCCGCGGCAGCACCCGCTCGCAGTCCAGGCAGCCCGCTCCTCTTTTCACCCCCCGGGCCCGCAACGCTGCAGGATTGCCCCCTCCAGCCGCTCCGGGAAGGAGCTTTAAAATCTACAGTTGCGCTGCAGGCGAGACAGCGGCACCGGGCAGACTTCGCTCAAAGGTCTCGGGCAGGTGCCATTTTATGCCGTCTCCGTCTCCGGTGAACGCACCGTAACACCGCACTCCAAGTCGCTCCAGACTGCTGCCAAACACCGTCGCAGGACGTCCTCGGCGGCCGCTTTGGTTTATGGATTATGCCGGATTATTAGGGGTAAAATCAGTCTGCTAGCGCAGCTCTCAGACTAAGCCACCACCTTCCACGGCTACAAGCCACGCCCCGTGTCAAAAATATTGAGGACAAGAATATATTGAAGGCAATTTTCTATGAGCTAGTAAATGTTTACTATATATAACTCAACATATACGTACCTTAACAATAGATATATCTTCAAGATGCGTAGATCTGGAGTTAAGAATAGTAAATTTACACTTACCTATTTGCACTTACCTAGATACCAAGGATATGTGTTATCAATATTTCAATTGCAAGACATGTGCTGCCTTTAAATCAAAGTATAGATATTGTATGGTACTTGTAATTTTGAAAAAATATGCCGGAAGGCCACCAAGGTTGTAGCAAGTAAAGTTGAGGATATGTCAAGTAATCAAAGACTTAGGACCTCATTTTAAGTTTAGTGGTTGCAACTAAAAAGCAGTAGATGCCCCTTCCACCAAACTCAAAGCTCACCTACTCTGTTTAGTGTAAGAAGTGTCTGGTTTCCAAAGCTGGGCCTAAACTGACTCTGCTGGCTTAAACCTTTGATAGATGTCCCAGGACTGGCAGTCAAAGTATATCAGAACATCTATCCTATTTAGGTTGGTCTGACTTACATATTCTTTTTATGTTTGGACTGCTAGAGATAGCCTAGTGGTCCTAAACAGAAAGCAAAATAAATATTCCCCATGTGAAAACTGTCAGCATGTCATGACCATTAGTTTTTATTTTTCACCAACAAACTCCAGCTATAGGAGTCTACTTATTAAAAAATAAACAACTTTGCTGACCTGGTGCATTAAACAAGGCGGCCGCGCAACTAACCTTCAGTGCCTCCCCTGAAGGCAGAGATATCCATGAAAAGCAAAACAACCCACCTCCTTTTCCCTTTTCTAGGGTTTTATTCCCTATCCCGCTCCAATATTTATTACCTTGGGAAACCCTTTGTTGCTGTTTATTTCGCAGATTCCTGCCTGCCTCCGCCAATCTCTAAATCAACCTCTTAGTTATGTAAAGTGACTGAAAGCCTTCTGAAACCTGCAGCTTACAAGAAAATATGGTGTCCTATTTAAAATACTGAAAACATCTGTTTTTTGTTTAATCAGCCTAATTCTTTGTTAAATAGATATTCTCTGTTTATTGTGGTGCTACTGTCTTCAAGAAGGTTTGGGAATTAGAATGACAATGCACACTATAATGCGTAATATAATAAGTGTTGCTGGTGGTCAATACATTCAGTTACATTGGAGGCTATTCAGAAGTGTGAATTCAGTTGATCTCTGAATCAGAGATCAACCAGTTCTTGAGTGGAGATCTCCACAGCCATAAATCCCAACCAAGGAGTAGGGAGTGGGCATTCTAAGGCATGGTTTGGATTAGCAACACTGCATGACAGACCTGGGAAGCTGCATTATACCCTAGTGTACAGTAGTCTACCTTAACGTGAACATCATGGATAAGCCGGCCATTCCGGTGAGGAGATATGAAGTTATGGGAGTGCCTTCAAAATACTAAACATCAGGGCATGATACAGTACACCATGCTCATATCAGAGTATAGAGTTCTCAGGGATTCGTGGCCCGATGGGTAGAGTTCTTTCTTTTGTAGTCTACAAACCCTTTTTCCAGAACATAAATTGTAGAATTAGAAGTTGAATGGTAAAATTTTACATTCAAGACAAGATATAATACACCACATAGACTGTAGAAAACATTGACTTGATTCTGGCATTAAGTTCAACCCAGATTGTTTCTGTCATCTTGCACTGCAGTTTTGGGCTTAAGTCTAGGGAAATTCTTGAATTCTAGGTACATTGTAAATAGGAAATGCATCAAACAATGCAATGAACAAAAAACTGAAATAGTGACTTAAGGCCTGATTTATATGCTGGTGGTATGTATACTTTCTCGCAACAGTGACGGAGTATACATACCACCAACATAATGGTCCGTCCACCCAATTTAGATGCCTGCGAACCATAGGTTTGGCTACAGAGGTGACTACTATATCACTGCCTTAGATTAACCTCTCCGAAGTACCGAGGGAGTAAGGGCCGTCAGAGAAATGGCTATATGTCTGCCCACTCAATTACGAGGGGCGGACATATAGCCATTGTTCTACTGTTTGTCACTGCTAGGTAAACCCTGGAGGTGAGGAACAGTAAAATTGTAATAATGCTGCCCTCACCATGGGAGATGACTCCCATAGTGAGGAGAACATTAATAAAAAAATAAAAAAGAAAATCCAGTTTTGGGATGAAGATTAAAAAAAACTGTTTGGTGCAGGGCTGTACCATCATGACACATCCCTGTACCAAACATAGAAATACATTGCCAGGAACCGCCGTGATGGTGTTTCCTGCCGCCTGTTTCACGGTCATTTATAAATGTGGCAGGTGGTCCCTCTACCAGGTGGACAGAGTAATTTACTCCCTCCCCCTGGCAGAACAACAGGCCGCCCACCCATAAATAAATCAGGCACTTAGTGCTCAATGTTCGAGATAGACCAATGGTCTTCATAGCTAAATAGTTAATGTATTTCACCGGACAGGTGGAATAACGCACATCAACATTTGCATCTTCTCGAAGGTTTGTAAGGGAAGGGAAACAATATCATATATTAAGCCTGATTTATAATCAGAAGATCCCATTGTTATGTCTAGGAGTTGGAATAAACACCATTGTTATAGACAATTAACATCCATGGGTGCCTGTATACTCATTCTAAAGGTATAAATCAATAAGTTTCACACTAACTCGACCCTTTGCCAAAGGTATTCGAATGTGCAAGATATGCATGCTCATCATCTGCTGGCAGCGGCTGATAGAAATGTTGATATTATAAATAAGCATGCCTATTAAACAATCAGCTTTTCCCATTTAAAAAAAATGAGTATGCTTTGCCTCCTACTGTCTTACAGGTTCTCATGAGTAACTCAGGATTTACTCTGTTGAACTCTGGAGTGTTTTTGATCAGTAAGTGTAAGTTTGTAGCTTCCTCTCTTTCAAGACAATCTCCAGCCCCAAACTCTTTAGAACCCCATTCTTGTGTGTACTCACCTTTTCTTGTTATAGGCTCCTTATTCCCTCTTTGTACAATACTATATTGCTTTGTAGTTACGTGTATGCATGGGCCTATCCACAAGGACATTTTTGAGTACATAAATTAATACTTCTATACTGCTCGCTTACGTACACGTACATGCTTTTGTTAATAGGCCCCAAACATCTAAAATAGTACTAAAATGTGAACATTTTAGTATATTCATCTTTAATTAGTACTCATAAAGGACTGCACCTGTTTCATGATTGTAATTATAGGGTGGTGGACGTTTTGAGGCAGATTCAGAAAGGCATATAAGAGTACTTTAAAAAATATTGATGCTCTACTACTTCCCATACTCATTAATGCTTCTGTGAATTTGCTCATTCATATGCAGGTGGCTTACATTACTGGCAATTGATTATCCAATCTTTTTTAAAGAGTGCAGTTACCAACAAGGAATCCTGACGCTAAGACTGACAATCTGGAGAATTATTTTTCAGCAATGTGAATGACCATGTACACAGGTAGATTTTGAATATTTTCCTGACCATGTATGAATTTGTGGATGAATGTAAGGACAGTGATCTCCCTTGCGTCAATGATGCTCATCCTGTAGGATGCCAGTCAGAGGGAGCTACATTGCCTATTGTGTTCCGGGTGCCATGGACACTACAACAGGGACACATGCATCAGTCACTTCCTTGTCCGGACATGGACTGAACCACGCCCAGAGCCCGTGAGTCATTGTTGCAAGCCCTGCTCTGGGCCGGCGTACGGCAGGCTAGACCACTCCGCTCACGCTCCGAGGGGGGGCCCTCATTGCTACTCGCTGGTGGTGTGCAGGTCACTGGTCTAGTTGTCAGCATGTCACAGACACTCCCTGAGGGCAGGTTTGCACACACACCACACCCATCTGGCACATGCGTCAGAGGCCATGTGACTCCACCAACATAAGGGGCCGACGATGTCACATTCCCCTCTGCCAGTGGTGACTGGATGACCGACGCTCCACGGTTCTCAATCATAAAGGGCCCATGAGTTGTTGTTCACAGGGTTATTGTCACCAGAGGCTTTGCGGCCGTCACGGGCCCACCACCACGTGGCGCTGACTGGGGTTGCACAGGGTTAGTGGCACCCGAGGCCTTGCGGCTGGCACGGGCCTACCACCACGTGGCGCTGACTGGGGTTGCACAGGGTTAGTGGCACCAGAAGCTTTGCTGCTGGCACAGGCACCCTGCCACGGGACGGTGAATTAGGGTGCACTGAGGTAGGGGCACATTAAGTGCTGAGCGGGTGTGCAGCCTGCGATGATTCCCCGTCCTGGCGGTCTGGACAGCTCAGGTTTTGTGTGCCCTGCTGGACCGCAGTGTAGGCCAGAGCCAATGGGCAGCGCGGGCCTACAGCCACGTGACGTCGCTTCCGGGATCACAGAGCTAGTGGCACCTATTGGGCTGAGCGGGTGTGCAGTCTGCGTTGATACCCTGTGCACTGGTATGTCCTCTGCCATGGAGTAATCAAGACCCAGCACCAAACTTGAGACCTGGTGACCTGCGGAGCAGGGCTGCATGATGTGGAGGGTGCCATGTCCACGGGCCCCGTGCTTGTGGCTTGCAGCGGCACGTGGTGGGACCTCTTTCATGC
Source organism: Triturus cristatus (assembly GCF_964204655.1). Classification (NCBI taxonomy): domain Eukaryota; kingdom Metazoa; phylum Chordata; class Amphibia; order Caudata; family Salamandridae; genus Triturus; species Triturus cristatus. Next base: position 608,083,853 of record NC_140591.1, on the reverse strand, counting down.
ATGCCGGTGGCGGAAGGTGAGCAGTGAGGCCAGGGTGTTCATGGGTGGGCATTCTTCGATGGGCTGCGGGAGGGTCTGGGGTGCATCTGCTTGGGTGCGCAAGGGGCGGGCATGCACCGCTGGGCGGTAGGAGGGGCTGGGGTGCATCTGCCTGGGTGCGCAGGGGCAGGCAGGCGATGTTGTCTTGTGCAATTGTGTGTACTGTGCCAATCATGTATTTGGACTCTGTTTCAGATGACGGGTATGTCTCAGATGTATGACCTGGTGGACTGCAATACATACCGGCAAGTGGTCTGAGACACACCAGTGGCAGCAGGTGAGCAGTGTGGCCTGGGTGCGCAGGGCGGCTCTCTCTCTCTCCCTCTCCCTCTCTCTTCTTCTCTCTCTCTCTCCCCTCTCTTCTTCTCTCTCTCCCCCCCTCTCTTCTTCTCTCTCTCTCTCTCTCTCCCCCTCTCTTCTTCTCTCTCTCTCCCTCTCTTCCTCTCTCTCTCCTTCGCTCTCTCTCTGTCATTTGATGTGCGCAGGACACACCTTCTCATCATGGTTTTTGTCTTGCAGGCTGTGACCTATGGATTGTCCCGAGGGGAGCCGCCATGTGTCTTCATTTCAGTTCTGTGTTCCTTTTAATAAAGTTTCATTTGTTGCTTCCGAAGTGAATGTGTGATGCTCATTTTTGTGACGACACATGCATGTCACCAGTTGTGATTGTGCAACATCATGCGGATTATTTTGTACATGTTTAGGTGTTGCTGATGTGGCATGTCTTTGGTCGTGGGGGTCCTGGGGAGGGGGTCCTGGGGGTGGTGGCGGCAGGTGTTGTGGCCCTTTCGGCCCTCCGGGCTGCATGTTCAGTTGCCCGGGTGCATCTGTTGTTCTTCAGGTGTGGCTGTGGGCTGTGCTCCCTTTTGTGGTGCAGGCTGCCGACAGAATTTGCACCAGGTCAGAGCAGGTGTTATTTTCCTGGTCCTAACGCACCTTATCGCGATATGCCTGGTCATTGAGAATGTTAAGGTGTGGTGTTGTCGCAGTTTTTGGCACGGGAACGCCTACTCTGCATCTCATTAGCGATAGTTGCGGGGGTCATCTGTGGCGATGTTTTTTGCAGCTGCTATCACGGGTAAACTGGTGCTGTGGGCTGTTTACACCAGCTTGTGATTGGGGCGATAAATTTATAGCAACTTTGGCTGCGATAATGTGCCCTTAACTCGGGGATGGCTCCTTGTGAATATGTCCCTCAAATTCTCCTTGGTCTGGAGGAAGAGCTATTCATGGAAGACTAGTGGATTATTTACCACTGTTTTGTCTACTAGCATAACATTTTAATTCATTTTGTTCAGGGTAGAGTCTTCTTAGCTTATGATTTTGGATAGCAGTGTGTAGCAAGTGATAACCCTTTATGCATATTTCTCAGCGTGTGTAATTGCAAATTTAAAGTCTGATTAGTTACAAATAAAATACTGGCCAATTCAATTATTTTTATAAAACGTTATTAATTCTATTTCGTCAGCAGAAATTATCCTTAATTAGAAATGACAATGCAGGAATTTCAGGGACTAACACATATTAAGTTGAAGAGTACTTTGATAAATAAGGAAAACAGGAGCTCTAGAGTCCTCTTTCCAACATGCTTACAAGCGAGCGTCCTCTTTTCCTATTTGATACGAAAAACACATTTTCGCTGATTCTTATGAATTAATATAATTAAATCTCATGTTCTTCTCTGCTTGGCTTGTGCAGTAACATCCATGACTGGGTCACATACCTTCAGCTTATTTCAGCAATTTGATTCAGGGCAATAACAAATAAACGGTCTTGGATTTAGAGGACCAATATAGTTTTGTTGTTTTTAATTCCAACTAGTACGATAAGTACTTCCTGACTGCTGTCATTTTTAAAACAATTTTGACATAGCATCCTTTTCATCTATTGCAAATACCAACATAATACTAGTGAGGTAATTTTGCACCCAAAATTACCTATGTTGTATAATTCCAAGATGCAGAATTACTACGGTATTCCTGGTAAGCCCCCCTAGAATTGGAAATAACATTGAAAAATGGAGTATCCATACTGATTTCCCCACGTCACTTCTGATTTCTAGGCCATTTACTAGGACCTAATTTCTCCAGGTCTGGGAATCCCACTACCAGCCACCTGCAGTAGTTTTGCATTTGCTAATACACAGTCCTTAGTTTTAAAAATAATACGTTCCAGGTCTCTTGTTAAGAGGCAACAGCAATTGTCACCACCTATTGCCCCTGCCAGCAATGCCATTGACGGTACCAACACAACTACTAGCAATCACACTCATGCAAGTGTGACAATTCAGACAATTCCAGGCCCAAAAAGCTCTGAGAATGGCTTTGGCTGCAGGCATTAGTCATATTTAATGTGCATTGAATTAATAAACAACTGTTGTTTTGCTCATCTCTAAACTAGACAACCAGCGCCACCATGTGGCGCACTCTCATAACTGCCGGTGTTTATAATTAAGTGCCCCTGTGGAGCACCGGAAATCACAGGCTCAAATTAAGCACTGCTGATACAGCATGCAAATTTACTGCATTTCTTGTAATATTAACCAGAATTAAAACACTGTTTTCACCCAAATTGGTCTTAAGAGACTACTTTGAATGAGGGTGGCAATGGTCAAATATTTGAAGGGGTGTTTGTCATTATAAACCGTAGGCCTTCTTGTTTGTTTCCCCTCTTTCTTATCACAGATACAGCAACATCAGCACCATTTGCTTGACCTGTGTGGCAAAGCTTTTCTATGTATTTCTACAAATGAAATACAACACATGCCTTGCTATAGATTTACATGGTCACTTTATGTGCACTGAATGCATGGATGTGTGTGATGGAAGCATAGGACCTAGAAGCAGGCCTGCTTATTTCTAACAAGAGCCATTTAAGTTTATGCTGACTGTGAGAAAGTGTTTATAAATTGAGGAGGATGGTAGTTCACCACAAGTAATAATGTCACAATTTTTGTTTGGTCCAGTAATGGTTTCAGTCAGTCTTTTAAACCTGAGCTCAACCTCTGGTAGGTATGTCCTAGAGCACACAGGCTTAACTTAAGAAAATGTGTAAAGCATTTAAAAGAACCAAAACACTTAGGGCCATATGTATGAAGCCAATTTGCGATCGCAAAAGCTGAAATCCGCAGAATTTCAGTGTTTGAGATCGCAAATTAGCAGTGTGCAATGTAGCACACAAAGCCCCCCTCGCAAAATAAGGAATCGCAAATTTTGCGATTCCCTATTTTGCGATTGCATTTAAGGAATCGCAAATTGCGATTCCTTAAATGCAATGTAAAAAGCACAATAGACAGTGCGATTTGGCCTTAAGGAATTGCAATTTACCACCAACTTCAAGTTGGTGGTATATTGCGATTTCACTTAAAAATGCAACTTTTTGCATTTTTGAAAGTGCCATGTGGCGCACATCCATGCCCTTAGGGCATGTGTGTGTGCCACATGTGCACACATGCACATTTCAGGGGTGCAACAGGGTGTCCTTTTGACACCCTGGCACCCTTGAAATTGCATTCTCAATTTGCGATTCACTAATTGAGAATCGCAAATTGAGAATGTCTTCCCATTCATTCCTATGAACCTCCTAGCCCATAGGAATGAATGGGAAGGTTATTCCTTATTTGCGAATCTCAATTTGCGATTCGCAAATAAGGAATATATGGGATTCGCAAAATTATTTGCAAATCCCACATACATTGCATTTTGCGATTCCTTAATAGCAATTCGCTAAAAATCGCTATTAAGGAATCGCAAAAGGGCTTGTTCATACATATGCCCCTTAGACATTTGAAAACATTACACAGTAAAATTCAAACTCTAGTATATAAAAATAGAGAATTTTTTAATGAACAAAATGTGACTAAAAGGAAAGAAATCCTATAGGGGGAACCAGAAATATGATTTTTTCAAAATTTTAAATAAACATAGCACCAAAAAGTGCAAAGTGCCAACTGGTCACACTAGACTGGGACAAGGGTAAGGTTTAAGACCGACTACAATGGAGCAAGGGTTGGATACAGAGGCCTGGTTTGTCCCAGTCGGAAGTATTACCTTCTGACTTAGTCTCTGAAATGCAAGTCAAAAATCCTTAGCAGGGCAAGGCAAAGGGCTATGGCCGCGATGGGATCCGCAAAGTCAGATAGCTGACATACGAAGTCCTGGTGAAGCCATTGACTTTTGGTGGGAAAGCTGCAAGGAAGAGATGTTCACAATTCGCACCCAAGGAAGAGAACTCAAAAGCCATATACTTTAGGCGCCTTAGCCCAGTGAAGTTTTCTACCTTTGGACATAGTCACTTTTTTGGAGCTTAGATTCCTCCAATGGGGGAAGGCTGTAAGGTGTAGCCCAACAGAGCTCCATGAGGACAGATATCATCTCCACGTCATATACACTGAAATGGATTTGCTGCAGGGGAAAAGCTCAGATCTGGCGCAACTTGAATCTTTGGCTGAGCAGCAATACACCTTCATCAGATTGACTTGGCAGGTTGGTCCCGGTCTTGTCTGTTCTCCAGGCAAAAGTCCTTGAAATAAAACTCTAAGTACCAGCTTTTAGGGTGAGGCAAGACGAGTACACTCTGATACTTGTCTATGGGTCCCAGGACCTTAGGACACCAGGCAGAGGTCAGGATTCACTCCAGAAGAAACCACCAGGAGGGTCCAAGGCAGATTGAGCTGGAACTGGTCAGCTGGGCTTTTAAGGAATGCAGGCTTGTGGCAACTTTTGTGTCCCTGTGGCTTAACAGGTCAGCAACTGACCCTTGAACTAGTGGTGGCAGGTCTGAGACACCTTTTCAGGGCTACTCATGTGGGTGGCACAATCAGTGCTGCAGGCTGACTGGTAGCATTTGATTTACCAGCCCTGACACACTCAGTGCACTGTACTAGAGACCTACTGGTAAAACAAATATGCCAATCAGGGAGAACCAATCATTGTCATAATTTATACAGTCAGAATATGCACTTTCGCACTGATCAGCGGTGGTAAAGTGTTCAGAATCCTATAGCCAACAAAAACAGGGTCAGAAAAATGGGAGGCAAAAGGCAAAAAGTTTGGGGACAAACCTGTCAAAAGGGCCAGGTCTAACACAACCCCCTACCAGCTTAAGGCCAGGGGAGACCAATCAAACACCTTGATAGACTTCCCTGATTGGGGCAATAGAACATAGACCCTGGCCCGCAACAGCAGAGGCACGCTCCAGTTCCACGTCTTCCTGAACCCAGGTGGATCCTCTTATCCATACTCTCAGGGCCCTCTAAACTAGACCATAGGGAACACTTCTCCTCACTTGCAGACCCCATCTGTGCAGCGCCTAAGATTACCTTGCTCACAGATATGTTCCAGCAGGCAGACAATATCCACATGGCCAACACAGTAGTGTGTCCCAGTCCACCCTCAGGGTGAGACCCCTGTCCTTCTGCCAGGGACAACTCTGTCCACCACAACAGCAAGCCAAAGTGGCCACTGACAGATGTCAGTGATGAAATCCAGGCCTCATACCTCTCAAGGCTCTCTAACCTCTGTGGCATCTGAGAGTGGGGGCGGAAGCCCCAGGTGACTAGCACCCTTTGTCCACTCTCTCTCCTGTCAGGTGAAGAATGGCATCCTGACACTGAACCACCAGCTCAGGGTCTGTACCCTGCAGCTGGACAGGAGACTGGGGTGAGCTCTCCCACACCCTGTCCTCCTCCATGGGGCTCTGCACCCTCCCACCTGGAGCGTACCCCTAGAAAACACACTTGTTGGGGTACTGCTACTAGTCACCCCTTCCTCTAGGTCTGGGGGGAAACCCTGAACCTGCTCCTCCAACCCTTGGTCTGTACCCTTAGGTTGGACCTGGGCCTGGCAACCCAGGACTTCCGGGGAGTACACCAAACCCCCCCCAAGGGAAACACACTCCTCATGAGTTGTGTAAGAATCTGCCTGGTGCAAGTCTTCAGCCTCCCGTCCACCTGACAGAGCATGAAGACCCCCCCCAGGCCAGAAGTGGCATCACCAGGGTCAGTCCTGGGGTGCTCTGACATCAGAGCAGGCAACCCCTGACCCACTGGTCCATCCACTGGGGACTGTCTCCCCCCTCTCACTCCTTTCTCTGGACTCATGCACCCTCCCAACTGAAGCGGTGCTGCCAGACACCAAAACTGGTGGAACGCTCATTACAGTGATCTCTTCTAGCTCACCTGACACCTTGGGATCCCCTCAGGGAATGGCCTCCCGGTACAGACTAGGCTCCCCTCCTGGTGTTCAGTCATGGAACCAACCAGGCACTGGGACTGGGTCTCGGACACCTAGGGACTCAGCCCACCCCCCACTCCCTCTACTCAGAGACAGGACATGGGGCTCCTTACCCATCCCACTACACTGGGACCTATCTGGCTTACTCCAAACCTCTCCTACCTCACATGGTTGGGGAAAACCTGAGCCACCTCCTTCAGGATCACTCCCAAAAGACTCATAAGACCCTCTGGATTCCACCAAAGGGTCTGCCTCCAGTGCAAGCTCCCTGGAATCAGAGAACTCACACTCCACCTGGTGTTAGAATAGCTCTGGAAAACAGGAACTTAATATATGCTCTCCAACAATTGAGTCACAGAGCTCCTCCCAAGTGTTAACCATGCTACCGGTCACCTCACCATCCAGTGCCTCACAAAAGTACCTCACATCACCCTCCTGTGACTGGCAAGACAGTGTCTGACTGTTTTTGCCATTCAACCCACACTCTTGTGGGTGGTCTGCACACACACGTACCAGGACTTCTCCCATGGGAGAACCCCTCTCCCTGCACCTCTCATCTAGAGTCAGTAGAGTGTCCCTCCCACCATTAAGACTATGAACCCCTGTGCCAGTTCCCAAATCCACATCAGGTACACTGCGCACCACTGGAACTACCTCTTATCCTTGAATCTCCTGGTTTGTGTCAACCTCCTCCTTCAAGTCGGGCACCACATCTCTGGGTGTACCTACTTCTCTCACAGCACTAGACATCACATTTTTGCTGCCACCATTTGAGCTGGACTCCGCCCTTAAGGCTTTCCGCTCCAACTCATCAAGCGCTCTCATTCCCGCCTCATCAGCCAGATTCATTTCCTGTTCCTCTATTTCCCATTTCTTTTACATCATCTCCAATTCGTGTTTTGCTAGCTCCAACTCAAGATCCTCGGCCCTCTGCCTGTCCGCCAGCTCTTCTGGGTAAAAGCCTCTATGAGAACCCCTACTGCCCTCTCTGGAGGACATCTTCCCCCCAGGCTGAGATATGAGGGTTGCAAGTTTGCAAAAACTCCAGATAGGAAGAGCAAAAAGGAAAAACAAACAGTTTGTGGCCAGTCACAGGTCTAAGTGCAGCGTTTGCAGTGCAACCATGAGTCAATGTGGTACTGGGCAAACGCAAGTCCTATCCTCATCGCTGACAACCAATGTTAGAAGTGGGATTTTTGGTTGGCTAAGGCATGCACCTAAGCCAGGTAGAAACCACCAGTCTAGTCAGGGAAAGGGAGTTACACGCTGAAGATAACCCCTGCTCACCTCCTTGGTAGTTTGGCAGAGCAATCAGGCTTATCCCAGAAGCAATGTGTAAAGCAGTTGGGCAACGCACACACACACACACACCAGTGACACACTAGGCACACCACAAAAGAGACTGCACACAAGGGTATATCAAAAATATCCTTTGTATTACCTAAACTTAAGACGCATTAGACCATAGATCACTGCAGAGCATGTAAAACACATTAGACCACATAACATACATCGCTGCACCACTAGGCGCTTGACATAAATAGAATAGAATAGAATAAGCATTTATAAAGTGCATAGCTACCCAAAGGCATCCCAGCGCTATCTGCGGACCGTGGACTAGGGGGCAACTTTACTGGATGTGAGCTTGGGACAGCCAGGTTTTTAAAAGTTTCCAGAAGGAAAGATGGTTAGAGATTCTCTACGTAGTTGGAGCGGGAGGGAGTTCAAAAGCTTGGCCATGTTATAAGAAAGAGCGTCCGCCACCTCTTGCTCTCTTTATTTATTGTACAGCAGCGAGTGAGAGGTTAGCCAAGCGAAGGCTTCTATTAGGACAGTATGGCACAGCAATGGCTTGGTTAATGGGCAGGCCTTTCCCCCAGAAGGACCTGTGGATGATACAAAGGGCCTTAAACTTGACTCTCTCAGAATGGGTAACCAATGCAGAGTGTTCAGCGCGAGTTTGGCAGATTGCCGATAGGGGATTTTAAGGATCAGGCTTGCTGCACAGTTCTTGATGACTTGTAATTTAGAGGTGGTAGACTGAGGGGCTTCGAGGTAGAGTGCATTTCCGTAGTCTATACGTGATAGAATCAGGGCTTGTCCCATCATCTGCCTAGCACAGAATGGGAGAAGAGGAAGAATTTTCCTCAGCATCCTCAAAATATCAAGGCAAGTGCCCGACAGCTTCATTGCTTGATAATTAAAAGTCAGGGATTGGTCCAACCAAATGCCCAGACTCTTGATTTGTTTTTTAGGAACTTGCGGGGGCGAGACAATTAGGCCATAGTAGCTCGGGATTGAAGGTCGGCTGATTGCCTAGAAGCATAAGCTCTGTCTCCATTCAACTTCCGACAGGACAGCCCGATCCACTTGGCGACTTTTTCCAGACAAGGGCCCAGGCTAGAGGTCAGGCTTCCCGGGTGGTTTAAAGATACCATCAGCGTGTATCGTCAGCATAGGTAACTATTTTTATGCCAAAAGGGCGGACAATCTCTGCCAGTGGGCTCATGTATATGTTGAATAATGTCGTGCTCAGGGAGGACCCCTGCGGCACACCGCAACTGAGTGACATCGGTTTAGAGCTGACATTACCCTCAAAAACCTGAAAGAACCTGTCCTCTAGAAAAGACCGCAGCCAGGTGATGATGCCTCCAGTCACTCCAAGATTCATGAGTCTAAGGATTAACATGTCATGGCTGACAGTGTCAAATGCGACACTGAGGTCTAACAGGATGATGGCTGCTGTACCACCTTGGTCTAGGATTCGCCTGGACTCTTCAACCACTGCCAACAGAGCAGTTTCTGTTCCATGTTGGGGCTGGAAACTGGTCTGTGAGGGGTGAAGCAGGTTGTTTGATTCTAGGAATCCGGATAGTAGTGAGTCAACGTGCCTCTCTAATATTTTACTACAGGTGGGAAGAAGTGAAATTGGCTTGTAGTTCCCCAGCTGTTCTTGGTCCAAGTTTGGCTTTTTGAGCAGCGCCTTGACCGTGGCGCATTTCCAAGGAATGGGGACCCCTCCAGAGGAGGTATAGGAGATGATCAGTTCACAAATTACCAGCAGGATTGTTCCTGCGGCTGATGTCAGAACCTTAGGGGGGGCCAGGTCCCTAGATGAACCAGATTTTACGTGATTCAGGATGGATTCTAATGATTTGGGTTCTACCACAGGGATATGTGCCAATAGTGCACTGGTACTGGAAGTAAGGCAGGTCATAGGGGGGCAATCTAGGTGGGCTGATGTGTGGGGAAAAGTGAGATATATGTTGTGTATCTTTTTGTGAAAGAATTCCGCTAGATTGTTAGATCAATCAAGAGTGCCCTCCGCAGTAGTTTGTGGGGCTGGAAGCTTGATTAAAGTTTTCGCAATACGGAAAACCTCACGTGGAGAATTAGACGCACGGAGGATCTTTTCACCGTAGAAGGCGTATAAAGATGCACATAAGGTCATAAATCACTTGGTAGTAGGTCCAAACACAGACCCCAATTACACAGATTACATGTGCCACTAGGAATTTGTCATGCACTTTGCCATAAGACAATGGTCATACTATTGCAGTTAGGGCAATCACATAAATCATACTGGGTTGCTCATAACGTCCCAATACACCTTATTGGCTCAGGACCCCAACACGTGGAGCAGCTAGATCATGCCCCCAGCACAGGAACCACTCCTGGTATCAGGTGTTAAAACAACTGCAGTCACAATAAGTAGAACACCCTGATATCGTCAATGTTCCTTGCTGTAACTAGGATGCAGGTTCTCCGCAGGACGGGGACCTCGGGCGAGGGTTTCCCTCCCAGCCTGCATCTGATTCTCAATCTATTGAGGCTCCCCATAGTGTGCCCACAACGAAAGGGGGAAGGACCCCCACACCCTTCCCCGGTGTGCAAAACTAGGAAGTGTGGCTGCCTGTGGACACGTGGGGCCGCTACAGCCAATCACTGCTGCACCAACAATGGTGGCCTGAGCCAAATACTCCCCGAGTTTGTGACTGCTAGGTCTGGGGCGTGCAAACCTCCTGTGATGGCGGAGAACCTCCCTCTGTCCCCACCGCAGGAAGAGTGTTTCAAAGTGCAGCGGGCATGGCTGCACGGGTCAAAAAGGGCTGAACTGGACCTCCATCGAGGGTTCCTTCCCGCTCGGCTGACTGACCTGAATTCCAACATGGAGCACGCCCATTGAGGAGGCGGCAGGATGCCCCCTCAGTTCTCGCTCCGTCCTGTTGGATGGACACTCTTTCTCCTCTACTGCCGGGGAGGGCGGGTGCGGCTTTCCTTGCGGACCCCACCCACCGCAAGACATCAGCGGAACTCTTCCGCTCCCTTCTCCGGTCTTCCCATTGAAGGTGGGCCTCCTCATTGCTTAGGGCAGCGTCCCCACTCCTCAAGACAGGCGGCCTCCACTGTAGAGATGCTGTAGCACTCGGTGCTGCGTCTCGCTCGGGGGAGGCCACGCCCCTCGGTGGTTCCTCCAGCCTCTTCCTCGACTCTGGAGGCTGGTTGCCAGGCATCGCCTGGTGCTTCTGCAGCGCTCACTCAGCTGGTAAGCGGGCATGTTTATTTTTGGTGCACGCCATTGACCTCGGGCTGGAAACGCTTCACACATGTTGTACCGTAAAACTAGCTGAAGGACTCAGCGCTCACCGTGGGCTACAGTACAAAACCGGCTGTAGTCCACAGCACTCCCCACGGGTTTCCAGCACTCACAGGGCCCCTCTGTGCATTTCTCAACAGGGATGGAAGCGTCCACCACGCACTAGCTTTAGAGTAATTGTAGGTGCCCGGTGATTATAGAGATCATCCCACGAATTACCCCAGCTGCACAGGGGAAATCAGAGTGACACCAGAAATCCAGATCAAGTAAAGCACCAAGAATGTCCATCTGGTAAAGCACCAGGCACTCCCCAAATAAAGTGGAAACACCAGAAGGAAGACTTTGATGACCCTGAGTCTTCCAACAACAGGAGGCCAGCACACACAGGCCCTTGGAGACTCCTCTCAAGCAGGGGGACACAGCACACAGCAAAGTCCTTGTCCTTTCCTTGGCAGAAACAGCAACTGCAGGCCAACCCCAGACACACAGCAAGGGCAGTACTTATCCTCAGTTTCTCCAGTTCTTCTCCATGGCAAAGGTTCCTCTTGATTCCAGAAGTACTCTAATTTACTGGGGCTTTAGGTCCCATACTTATAGCCCAAAATGTATTTTTTCGCTTTGTGCAAGGGGCTCTGAGCCCAGTCCCACCAGTTCTGTATTCACTGGTGCAGCATGACCACCGGGGGTGTATACAGCATTGTGCAAGGGAGACAGGCTCCATTCAGGTGCAAGGTAAATCTCCTCCCACCACTCTATATGCAGCCAGGGTCTATTCAGATCAGGGCTGGGTCATCCAGGAACGGCCAGGCACACCTCAACCCCCCCAGAGGCTGTCTACAGGGAATGCACATCCTTTGTCTCTGTCACACTGAAACCAGACAGTCAATCCACAAACAGGCAGAGGCACACAGGATGGTTGAACAAGAAAATAGCCACTTTCTAAAAGTGGTATTTTCAAATACACAATTTAAAAAACATCTGTACTAAAATATTTAAATCCTGAGTTCAGGGATACCAACCTCCATTTCTCTATCTTATCCCTTGGGAAGATATGCTTGTAAAATGTTACAACGCATTCCACATTCTGTCCTATGGGGCAAGATAGCCTTTCAATAGAGAAAAACAAAATTGGCAGTATTTCACTCTCAGGACATGTTACGCACACCAGTACATGTATTACCTTTCACATACACTGTACCCTGCCCGGGGGGTACCTTGGGCCTACCATAGGGATGCCCTATATGTAAGAAAAGGGAAGGTTAAGGCCTGGCAAGTGGGCGCAAGTGCCAAGTCGACATGGCAGTTAACAAAACTGTTCGCAGGCACCGCGGTGGCAGGCCTGAGACATCTTTTCAGGGTTACTCATGTGGGTAGCACAATCAGTGCTGCAGGCCCAGTGGTAGCATTTGATTTACCAGCCCTGGCACACTCAGGGCACTTTACTAGGATCCTACTGGTAAAACAAATATGCCAATCAGGGAGAAATAATCATTGTCATAATTTATACAGAGAGCATATGCACTTTAACACTGATCAGCAGTGGTAAAGTGCTCAGAATCCTATAGCCAACAAAAACAGAGTCAGACAAATAGGAGGCAAAATGCAAAATGTTTGGGGATAAACCTTTCAAAAGGGCCAGATCTAACAGTGCCCCTATCCACTTCTACAGCACTTCCTGCTCAGTGTACTGTAAACTATCTCATGGTGCCCCTCTCTATCTAAAGGCAACATGACAGAACCCTGCTTTCCATGTTGCAGGGCACCCTGTGCCCACTGAGAGGTGTGGTTATGAAAATAGGCAAACCCTCCCTTGTTGTCACCTCAAACCAGTTCTGGGGTAGCTCCCCTGCCCACTGAGTTTAGAAACTGACTGGCTAAGAGGACAAAAAAGAGACAGGCTTAGGTGTGTGCACCCTTTGCCACTGACATGGTAGTTTTCAACGGAAGCTCAGGAAGGGGCTGGGCACAAAGCCCCAGGCCATCTTGCTCAGGAAGAAAAGTGTCTCTCCGCATTCAAGCCCTTTGATCACTGTCTGAGAGCAATATGTATCTCACCACAGGAAAGCCATTAACAGTCAGGTGATATTAAACACTGGCGGAAAGGCACATTTGGCTCAGGCAGGAAAATGACATACTTCTTGAAGTGCCATTTTCAAAATAGAAATAAAAAATCTGACTTGAACATTAAGATGGATTTTAAATTACAATTAAAATGAGTCCTTGAATAATATTTTTTAGATATTTCCAAACTGAAGTTATGCATAATAAAGAATTATAATGTTATACAGTCCTTCTCTGTGAGAGTAGGCCTTAACACAGTGAAAAACGACTTTGGAGAGTTCAAGGTTCAAGGTTCAAAACACTTTATTTGGATAACATCGTATCCATAAAAGCACAAAAACACAACAACCAGCAGGTAAAAAGATATACAAATTAGAGAGTCATAATAAAAACCATTAGCAACATACAACGTACAGTAATCTTTAGATTCATAAAAGTTCATTAATGGATTAAAGCTCAAGGATTAGCCATCATTTGGCGTGCACGAACTGCAATTCTCAAAAAAGTGCCTGTGCGAAAGACCAGCTCTTCATCGTCCAGGGTAAGTAGCCTCAAATAAGTGTTTTCAAAGCTGATGGGCATGTGCTTTTTAAAATACAGAGTTAAAAAACACTTAATATACTTTAAATAGTAATTACAAAAGAACAAGAAGTGTAAAATAGATTGGTGACTCTGACCATCACACGGACAGGGTATACGATTAAGGGCGGGGTGGTGGCCAAGAGGGAAACATAATACAAATTTAATAGTGCCTGCCCTTAGACAAAACAAAAGGCTCCTCTTCCAATGGCTCATAGGCAGAGTAATGTAATTAGCCAGCGGGTGTACAGAATTTTCAATGACCATGTAGCTATGGACAAGTCATTTTTTGGATTCCTTTTCAATCATTTCTGCTCTATATAGCTAATAGAGCGCACTCCTAAGTTCATTTTTATTCATAGTCATCGCTGTGCTGGGATCTGAAAAAATTCTTCCCTTGTAACACTACATAGGCCCTGACAGCCATGGTATGTCCTTCCCTTTCACACATCCCATGCAATCACTGATAATCTCTCTCGTTAGGGATGCGGCCGGCTTTTTCCAAACCGATAACCAGAAAAGGGCAGGGCGGGCCCTAATAAAATCTCAAATAAAATTTAGGTTGCATTCCAGATGGCAAGTGTATTGTGGTGTTGGGATTGGGACACCTAATAACTTCCTGCAAAATCTGTTCTCTTCCTGTTGGATGCAGGTACTCTTGGCAAAGCCCCAAACCTTAGCGCCATATGTGGCTGTTGGCACGCATTGGGACTTAAAAAATGTTGTAATGGCTAAAATGACTCCTGTTCTCATTTGGCGTGGAAGACTAAGAATCAAGTTGGTGGCCTTTGAGAACTTGCTCCTGGAGTGAGCCATATGCTCAGTCCAGGAGCCGTACGCAGCAAAGACCAACCCAAGATAGGGAAAAGTGCTGGTGCTCATCAGTTTCTGGTTACCCACTGATATTGAACTGAGTTGACGTTTCTTTGGACCACACGACATTATGAAAGACTTTTTAAATTTAGTGCATAGGTCCAGGCTATCCACGTGGTTAACAAAACCCTGCACTAAGGAATTCGGAGTGCGGCCCATAAGGACTGCATCATCCGCATAAAGTAATACGGGGAGTGATTTTCCGTACATTTTCAGGATGTCTTGGGGGTAATTTTTTAAATATTTTATTCAGTCCATTGATATAGATAATAAAAAGGAGGGAGGCCAGAACACAACCCTGTCTGACCCCCCTGCCTACATCTATGGCTTCGGTGACCTCACCCCCCCAAACTTTGGAGAGTTAGATTTTGAATACCATGGGCCCTGCCCTATGGGCATGTTGAGCCTACTTTACATAAGTATTAAAAAGGAAGGTATAGGTGTGGCAAAAGGTTTATTTTGCCAAGGTTAATTGGCAGTTTTAAAGTTGCCTCCCCAGACAGTAGGGGCAGGCCTCGAGACATGCTTTGCATTGTCACTATTTGTGGTGGTACAAAATGTGCTGCAGTCTACTAGTGATGTTTAACTTACAGGAGCTGTGTACATTTTGTTACCATATACTAGGGACTCATAGGCAGGTTAAATATTCCAATTAGGAGGGCAGCCAATTTTGACATGTTTTAGGGGTCAGAGCACATGCACTGGGACCTCGTTAGCAGTGCCCCAGTGTGCAGTTACAAAAACTGCAGTACCACTGCAGACAAAATGGGAGTGACCATACAGAAAGAGGCAAAGACTAACAAATATAAACTTAATTGTGATTTTTTTAAAAGCTTTTTAACCAGCCAGAGACGGACATTTTTCCTTCTCTAAGGTTTTTTTTTTTTTTTTTTAAATGCACAAAAGCTGAAATGTGGCAATGAGGAGAAATGACCTTGTAAATTCCAAAATGAAGGAAAGATATCATAGCATCAGGTTTCCATGTAATTTCTATAATCAGAAGTGGTTACATTCCTAGGTAACAAAACAGGAATAGAGCACAAACAAGACCCACTTCAATCCATATGGTACCATATAATAAGTATAAGAAATGGTCTTAGTTGCGAGACCAGACACAGATAGAGAGATTGCTGGAGGGATGCTGAATGACAGAGTTATGACCTCAGCTCATATGACATGAAAGTATGCTGGGGAGCTTTCTATGCTATAAATAAAATACGCCTTTACATCTAGGCTGCTTATTAATGAAAACTAAGATTGGGATTAGACTGTTAATTAGGGACATGTAATTAAATATTTTGGTGCATATTTCATTTTTTCATTTCGCATATCTGATTCTTTTGTACGCGGATTTCGGGTTTCAAGGTGGGGCTCTACCATATTATCTACAGTTAAGAGATTCCATGACTGGGTTTGTCTGGCTCCTAACACTTTTAGTCATATAAGTATAATTCAGCTGGAGCATTGAGAGACACCTGTCACTTTTCCTTTTCTCTGAAAAGGTTACGGTTCATTTTGGAGTTTAAAAATCTACTGAATGTGACCCCAATAAGTCAGGGGTAAATTGACGTGGTTCATAATATGGGGATAGGGCCTTGATGCCCTTTGAGGGCTCAAAGTCCTAGAAATCATTGCACACACAAATGAATCATTAGAGATCCTGTGGTATTTTTATGATCTTCCTCTGTGCTAAGAAAGGTACGCCTTTGTCCAACTGAGGTTTGTTAGAGCATGGCAGTTACAAAGGACATACCAAAATTGTTAGTACTGATTCTCAAAGTCTTTGTAAGCAATGGCAGAAAGCCAAAGAAAGTAGAAAAAGAAACAGTGTATTTGGCTGAAAACTTCCTTTCCCACCCTTACTGCCCATCTTACTGAAAGGGATTCCCATTGATGGATGATGAAATCACATTGGTGGTTGGAGACGACCCTTCATACACCACTGTTCGACTCAAGGATTGAAATAGAAGCTAAGGATGCAGCAGGGATATTCACAATGTTTGCTATATTAGATCCTCTAACATGGTATTATCTACATAGGTGTATTGAACTTACCTTCACATACATTGCTCACATAACCTTCTTTTGGGAACATACAACACAAACAGCGTGTTTGGGACTATTAGACCTGTCATCCTTAGGGTGGCCTCCCCCCAAAGGTTTTGCCTGCTTACCTCCTCTTTCTGCTGATTCTTTTTGTTGTCCCTAGGACTCTGAGCACTTTACCACAGCTGACCAGTGCTAAGTGCATGTGCTCCTCCCCTAAATATGGTAACATTGGTGTACGTGAAAAATGGTATACCATATACCCAGAATCTGTAACCTAAATGATACTATTGGGCCTGTAGCACTGATTGTGCCACCCACACGGGTAGCATTTCAAACCTGTCTCAGGCCTGCCATTGCAGGGCCTGTGTGTGCATTTTACTTGCCATTTAAAACTAGTTGCCAAGCCTTAAACTCCCTTTTAATTACAGATAAGTCACACCTAAGGTAGCCCCTAGTTAGCCCATAGGGAAGGGTGCTGTACAAATAAAAGAATAGGACATGTACTGTTAAATTTTGAATGTCCTGGTAGTGACAAACACCCACATTTGTTTTTCACTAGTGTGAGGCCTAATCCTCTCATAGGTTAGCATTGAGAATTCCTTAATACACTTCTAAGCTGTAATTTCTGATTAGAAAAGAGTAGCTGCATCCTCCTGACTGGTAAAGCTGGATTGAACATTACTGTTTTAGTAATGCTACTTTTACAAAGTGCAGAAAGAACAACTGATGGGAGGAATACTAGACAATGTCAAACACTCACCCCCAGTCAGAGATCTGGGCTTAAATCCATAACTTTTTTGCTCACCACACCATTCCAGTTTGGCCGAGCCATATGCAAATTAGTCTTGACCCTGCTCCTCATTGGACGAGTCCAGCTCAAACTGCCAAGCCAGGTCCTCCCTGGACCTGAAACAAGCATTCTAGGACCAGTTTCGGGGTATCACCCCTGATCAGCCAGGATAGCCTCAAGCCAGTGGCATGGTGAGCACAGGACACAAGTCTGGGCATACCTTGCCTACCTGCGGTGACAAATACAAAAAGAATAATTGATGGATGGAATGCTGAACAATGACTGGACCCATCTCACTAGAACCTAGAATGGCTCCAAGGGCTTGCTGGCTTATCCCCTGTTATGAAGTCTAATGGGTCATCAAAGACATTCTACAAACCCTGCAACAGCACCTGGACTGCCCGACGACATTGCTTTGACAGACTGCGCAGTTCGACGATGACAGACTGCACAGCTTGACAATGATGCATCGCCTGCACCGCAAAGGGGTGCATCAGTGAGGCTTCACTGACTTCGTGGATCAGATTCGCCACATTGCCTGCATCCACGGGATCGACAACAACGCACCGCCTCCTCTGCTCCTTGCATCGGGTCCTCGATGTCGATGCTTCCTCCACCCAAGGTACTTTTCCAGCGGGACCTGCGAGAGTTCTGTAGCCGGTCTGCTCTCCATTGAGGTCAGCCTGAGCTCCCAGTCTAGCATTACCAGGTATCCACGGTTGGCGCTTCATGACTCTAAGCACTATATTTGAATTGCATCTTTAAAAAATCATAACTCCGGTTCTACTTATTGGTTTTTTGTCATTTTGATTTTGTTTTACTAATAAGGTGTATTCATTGAGTTACTGTGTGCATGTGTGTGTGTGCGTGTGTGTGTGTTGCACAGATACTTTACACATTGCCTCTTTAGATAAGCCTGATTGCTCTGTGCCAAAATACCGGCGGGTGAGCACAGGTTATCTTTTAGTGTGTATCTAGTTTATCCTGACTAGAGTGGTGGTTCCTGCTTTGACAAAGTACATACCTCTGCTAATCAGAAACATCATTTCTAACAATGGTGATCAGTGGTAAGGATAGGACTTGTATTTGTGCAATACCATATAGTAACTCATTGTTCACTGCAACTCTATACTAAGACCAATCCAAGCTTTTTTCAATTCTCCCTGATTGGCCTTTTTAATTTTTTGCTAAAGCATGTCTGTTTCTGGAGAAGCTACACCTGCATCTGAAGTCATTGATTTTGAGCTAGCCCAGTTAGAATCCTGTACGGAGGCCCAGAATGCAGGAACTCAGGTCCCATAGGAGGAAGAGCAGGAACTTCCAGAGGAGCAGGAGGAGCTGAGGTTGGATTCCTGTGGGTATTTAGGACTGCCTGTGGAGGGTGCCATCAATGTGCTGAAAGCTGTGATGATTCCCAGAGCAGGGAGCAGTGTCTTCTCCAATCACCTGTCCCCAGAGGAGCTGGTGGACAGGAGGAAGAAAAGGAAATTAAAACTAGAGCTTACCAAATTGAAGTTAGAGCAGGAAGAGGAACAAGCTTTAAAGGAGAAGTGGTTGGCTCTGGAGGAGAGTAAATTAACCCAACAGCTAAACCTCAGAGAGATGGCTATCAGAGCACTACAAGTGGAGTCCGTCAGTAATGGTGGCAGAATACCTGCAGTGTCTACTACTGAGATCAGAGTACGGATGCCCAAAGATTTGGTGCCCAGTTATGTGGTCAGGGATGACTTAGAAAAAGGGTTTGCAGCCTATGAAGTGGCTCTAAGAGTGCATAAGTTCCCAGAGGAATCTTGGAGTGGTAGTCTATGGAGGTACATGCCCACAGTGAAGAGGGATACACTGCTAACACTAGAGTGCATGCTGTACTGCTATGAAGGCCATACTAATCAACAAGTTTGGGCTGACACCTGAGAAATACCAGCATAGGTTTGGGGCCAGTCACAAGATCATATCACATAGCTGGGTGGACTGATTATACTATGCTAGCAAGGAACTGATGGGCAGGGTGAGCAGCAGCAAAGCAAGATTATACAGGCTGTACAACTTGATCTTGAAGGAGCACATGCTTGATCTTTGTTTTACAGAGCTGCACCAAAGCCTGGTGGACAGTAAGCTTCCTAACCCCAGGAAGCTTCCTGAGGAGGTAGACATTTGGGTCTGCACCAGAGTGTCCAAGAAGGTATCTGGGGCGACTCCCAAAAGGGTGATTAATGTCATGACCCTGACCACCTTGTGTTTTTATTCCTCCTGTACCTTGTATGTGGGGGGTTGCAGGATTGAGCAAATGTCTCAATGCTTCCCTATCTATTCATGGGACTCCATGACCCGTAGGCTTAACAACGTTCTTGGCATGGTAATTATACCCTAGGGTCCTGGGCCACCGAGTCATCAAACACCAAAGTACAAAAAGTAACATCCCCCAGGGCTTTCAGGATGACTCATCATGACTATGGTGACATTTGAACTGAATCATAGGCACATGACTATGGGACTATTTAGGCTGACTGATAGGCACTTGACTATAGGGATATTTGGTCTGACGCATAGTCATATGATTGTGGGGATATTTGGACTGACTCATAGGCACATGACTATGGGGATATTTGGGCTGACTCATCAGGATTTGGGAATGGTATTTATGCTGCCCTCAAACCATGAGCCAGTGCTTGGTTTACCCACTAGTTGAGAAGGATGGATCCTCTTCAGCAATTCCACTCACCTGAACGTCTCCATGACCCTGCCGAGCTTCTTCTGCCTTGTGGCTCTCCTGCGAATCTCTGACACTGCGGACATCTTCTCCTCTGAAAATCCAGCAATGCAGCGAACTCCATCCCTTCAACCCGCACAGCTCTCCTGCGAATCTCCCACACTGCGATCAACTTCTCCTGTGCAAATCCAGCAATGCAGCGAACAACATCCCTGCAACGCTGCACCTAAAAGGAGCAAACATGGTTAAGTACCATTCTTAACGTTAATGTACTAACAGAAGCCGCATCAACCAAATACTTTTTTTATGATGCTGGAAATCAGGACAACTGTTGAACATTGAGACATTGTAGGTATTATTTAACACTCATATTGAGGCCTTGGTATTAGTGCCGAGTGACATTCTTATGTACCATCCTTTATTGTGCTGTAGTCTGTGAATCCAAAAGCACACTCTTACGCACCTTGTGCTTAGTGTTGTACAAACAAGTTGTACCTTAGTGTGTGATGTGAAAACATCATATAGCTTCTGCCTGGAGTGCCGCAACTCCATGGTAAAAGTTGATTACTGGAAGTCTACGCAACAATAGATTTAGCATTGAGTAAGTGACTGTTAGTACACATGTCAAAGGAGGGAGGGGATATTTCACGACTACTCATTTGTTGAATAACCTCTCCACTTGTATTTCTAGTACAGCTCACTGAGCACTACATTATGCACATATCACGATGACGCTCTCCAGGGCTGAAAGGATACATACGTACGACTCCATGAAGTTTTTTTGTTTTTTGTTACCTCTGTTTCTTGTGCTTTTTACATTTTATTTGTATTTTACTTGTGGGTTCCCAAATTCATTTAATGTAATTGCATTATAACGGCTGGGAGGAGAAATCACAATTTTACAGAGGGAGCATTGTCAGTCATGGTGGATGAAATTATAAGAGTAGAGCCACAATTGTTTGGAACCCAAGTCCAAAATACAACCATATTTCAGAAAAGGTAAATGTGGTCCGGAATAGATGGCAGAGTTAATGCTGTAGCAAACAACCATCACACACAGGACGAAATTAGGAAGCAGTGGAATGACCTGGTGGGGGTGCATTCCCCAGCTCCAAGCATCACCTGCAGGCCCAGATGACTGGTGGTGGTTCTCCCAGACCCCCATTACAATTCTTTCTCTGGGAGGAGAAGATCTTGCAGGTCGTTCATCCTGAAGGTTTGACAGGAATCCTTGGTGGACTGGAGACTGGTAAGTAAAAACTTTTCAATGTGTCACTAAACCTAAATGTCCTGTTTGCTTTGAAGGTAGCTGTTGCTATTGCGATCAGCACATTTATTTTTTAAATTGAAACCTAAATATATCAGTAACATCTTGTTCGGCTTGTTTTTTTTTAAAGTAGTGTGCTGTATTTAAGATAACAGGTTTCAATCTCCAATACATCTTACATGATTTTATGGTGCTTGTAAGTGTTTGAATACCACATAACAAATAACATATATGTCTTTCATATAGTAAATGTCTTTTCACTGTTTACTGCAGATTTTCACTAGGTAAGTTAAAATTAGAATTTTGCAAGTGTTTTGAATGTTACATTGAAATAACTACAACTACCATGATGCTTCGTTTCAGTTTTGTGAAAATAATATTGCAATGCAATTTTACTCATTCTCCCTTTTCTATCATATTTTCACATATGATAAACTGTCATTTATCATGTGAAAGCTGAACGTGTTTATGTTAATTTGACCACATAATAAATATAGAAATGTTCTTTAACAGTAACATAGAAAATGCATAGCATTTGGCCCACATGCATCAAAGCAAAAGCCAGTCGCAAACGGGCAGATTCTCAGAATCTGCCCCTTTGCGACTGGGATTTTTGCATTTGGGATGCATCATCCCAAATGCAAAAATCGCAATTTAAGGAATCTTTAAATTGCGATTCCTTAAATTGCTATTGCATTTAAGGAATCCCAAATTGATATTCCTTAAATGCAATGCATGAAAGTTTAAAAATTAGCGATTTCGCTAATAGGGGGAGCAAATTACCATGAAGTTGAACTTCATGGTAATTTGCAAAAACTTTAAAAAATGCACTAAAGTGCATTTTTCAAAGTTCCATTTTACACACACACATGCCCTTGGGGCATGTGTGTGTGCAAGATGTATTCATATGCAGATTTCAGGGGTGCAACAGGGTGTCTTTTTGACGCCCTGGCACCCTTGAAATAGCATGAGCAATTTGCGATTCTCTAATTGAGATTAGCAAATTGAGAAAGTCTTCCCATTCATTCCTATGGTCCTCTAGGCCCATAGGAATCAATGGGGAGGTATTCCTTAATTGCGACTCGCAATTTGCAAGTAGCAATTAAGGAATGTTTAGAAATCGCTATTTTGTAAGCGATTTCTACATGCATAACCTTTTGCTATTCCTTATTAGCGAATCCTTATTTTTCGCTATTAAGGAATCGCAAATGGCATTGTTGATGCATGTGCCAGATAGTGGTTAGAAAATGTGCTTTTATTAAATGTGCAAAAAGTGAAAATACTGCTTATTTCTGCAGGAAGCTCCCATTTTTATCGTTCTTTCAATGCTAGCCCTCAATATTTTCTTGATTCTTTCCTATCCCTTTAAGAAAATGAATGACTTTTTGTAAAATTATGATTTAATGTTATAACTGAACTGTAGAACCTGACATCTTTGTGAGGTGTGCTGTTTGCTGCAAAATGCACATCTTTCCTTCCTCACACCAGTTGACTTCATTATAGTTTAGATTGTTTCCTCTGCCATATTCTTATAATGAACTAGTATATTAATGAAAGAAAAGCTTTTTGTAGATTTAAATTTTAAATTTAACCAGGACATGCTACATACTGATGTTTATTTTCATAGAGCAGACCATCGTTACACAATGGGACACTGAATAGGTAAAAGAGTAGGCTTTGAAATTTTCCCATGAGAACCTTCCTAGATGCATCTTTTTGTAGCATGCGTAGCCATAACTGTCGACATGGACATTTACCTTGGGAATCAAGGGAGAAGGCAACGGACCATTGGAAGATCATTCCTCATTAGCTATAGATGACATAGCCACCTGTTTTTGCAACATGTTTTGTGTTTTCCATATAGTATGTGTTCCTAGCTAGAGACTTCAGGCATTCTATGCACCCCCACCCTGCCATGTCCCTTAGCACTTTGTTTTGCTAACCAGAATTGCCATAAGTTAGTTCTAATGGTGATTTCTTTATTTTCCTTACGATTTGTGAGGAGACGTTCTATCTTATGTCAATCATAGCTACTGCTATCATTATTTCCTTTACCTGTTTTAACGGTTTCTACTGTGGTTGTTAGGGACCTCGGCTGAGTTTCCAAAGCTATTTTTTATGGGGAGTTATACCCTTTTCATAGCTATCAGCCTTTTGCTCTAAAAATGTCAGTTGCGCTTTTCCAAAAGGAACACTTGATGGGTTCTTGCTAGGATAGGTTAGGTCCTTTCAATTAGGATAGGGACTTATTCTTTATGAAACATGCTGTTATTTTGTATGCTTGTTCTAAAAATAATTTCTCAATTTTTTCTGTAAATGAATTTATTTGACTAATTTGAATCAAAAGACAAAAGTATAGACTAATCTCTTAAAGAGAAAATAAGCTTAAAAAATGTTTATCAAACCTGTCATTATTGACTGAACATCTAATGTTGAAGACAATGTTTATTTTAGAGATACGTTTGGGTTGTGCTCCATTCTAATATAGTGACAAAAATTCATCAACCCTAAGAAGCATGAAAATTGGAAGTTTGCTTAGTAAGTTTGAAGTGGAGCTTCCTATAAAAAAAAATTATTACATTTGTAAATGTTAATGTATGTGTCTTGTAAAGCGCACTGCTGCCCTGAGGCGTCCTGGCGCTGTAGACCGCTGAGGAACCCGTCCTGGCTATCCCTGTGAGATGGTTCCTCCTGGGTATCTCCAAGGTGAAACCAGGCATCCCCGGCGAATGTGGGGGGCTGTTGTGGAGATGTGGCAAGCTAATGCCCAGAGTGGCCGAGTGTGATCCCTGGTTAGAGTAGGCACCGAGGCAAGAATTATCGAGTCCGCTGGCCCTGGTCCACGACCCTGCCGCATCAGGAATTGAACCCTGGTCCCGGGTCATCCTCTGCTTCCGGGTCTGCTGCCTCTAACCAGTGAGCCACACCACTCCACTCCGCGCTCCATTAAAATAACTACAATTACCATCATGGCTTGTTTCTGCTTTGTGAAAATAATATTGCAAAGCAATTTTGCTCATTCTCCCTTTCTATCATATTTTCACATATGGTAACGTGTCATTTATCAATCAATCTCGATTTAATGCTATAGTTTGAAAATTGTTTGTGTTGAATTTTGTATGTTGTCCTTTTCTTGTCATGTAATAGAATTGATATAATTAGTTTCATAAATCAAAGTTTGTTGACCTAAAATGCTTGAGGTATGTAAATTAGTATGCTGAATATAAGAGGAATATGTGAAAACTTTACTCTGCACTCTTTACATAGTGATTAATGCTAAAACATCCTTCTAAGTTGTGTAAATGTCTGTTTTTTAGCCCGCTAGGCATTGGAATGGTTAATTTCACATTTCTCCTCTCTACTGTTTTGTATTGAATGGTTGGTACATGTCATGTATATGTTATGTTATGTTATGCTAAATAATTTTATAATGCGCACAGCTACCCAAAAAGGGTTTCCCAGCGCAGGACTGAAGGACCAAGGAAGTGAAAAATGAAAAGTTATTGATTAAATAACCAGGTTTTTAGTAGTTTACGGAAATTCGTGTATAGTGTTTCTCTGCGAATCATTATGGGGAGAGAATTCCATAAGAGTTGGCCAAGATAGGAAAAAGAACGACCACCCATTCTTGTAAGCTTGACCCTGAGAACTACAAACTTTTCCTGAGTGGTGGACCGCAACAAGCGGGAAGGTTGATAAAAACGGACTAACCTTTGTAGGTAATGAGGGGCAGTGCCTATCTTGATCTTGAACATATAGTGCAGAGCTTTAAATTTAGTCCGATTTTCCACTCTGATCCAGTGAAGATCTCTCAAGGCAGTAGTGGTGGAAGTCATTCTTGGGAGTTTGCAGAGCAATCTTGCGGCGGAGTTCTGAACCACCTGAAGCTTGCGTAGTACAACCTTATTTGCACCCAAGAAAAGAATATTTCCATAATCCAGTCCAGATGTTACAAGTGCCTGGACAACGGTCTTTTGGGTAGCACAAGGGAGCATCCTAATGATTTTCTTCAACCATTTTAATATGGTGAAGCAGGTGGCCGCCGTTTTTACCGCATGTTGTTTCATAGAAATATTACTACCCATGATAAATCCTAGGTTGCGGACTTGAGAGGAGGGCACAGGTTGAGGACCCATTACAGTGGGCCAGTGTTGGGGGCCCCATAGGTCTTTGTTTTTCCCTAAAATAAGGACCTCAGTTTTTTCACCATTAGGCTTGAGTAGATTGCTTTGCATCCAAGATGCAATCTTACTCAAGCCAGTTTGAAGAGTGGAGGGGCCTGACAGCTTTTCTGCTGAGAGGGAAAAAATGATTTGGGTGTCGTCAGCGTATGAAAAGAGAGACAGCCCAGCCTCTTCTGCAATTGCTGCCAAAGGTTGCACATATATATTAAACAGAAGAGGGCTAAGGATTGACCCCTGAGGCACCCCATAAGGAGAAGAGTAGGTTTTTGACGTGGCCCTAGAGGAGAAAACTTGAAAAGTCTGCCTGGATAGAAAAGAGGACAGTCAGCCAAGTGCCATACCAGTAACACCAAGAGACTGCAAAGATTTTATTAACACGGTATGAGAAACCATGTCAAATGCAACACTCAAGTCTAACAGTGCAAGGGCTGCTGGGTTTCCTGTGTCTAAGTGTTGCCGCAACATTTCAGTGACACCAAGAAGAGTTGTTTCAGTCAAGAAACCTGCACGGAAGCCAGACTGGCATGAATGTAAAAAGTTAGAAGAATCGACAAACTCAGTAAGCTGTAGATTAACATGTTTCTCTAAAATCTTTGAAAAGATTGGGAGCAAAGAGATGGGCCTAAAATTAGATGGCTGAGCAGGGTCAGCATTAGCCTTTTTCAAGAGTGGGAGGACCATGGCATGTTTCCAGTCAGGTGGAACCATGGCCTCTTGGAGCGACGCGTTAAGTAGCCCCATAATGATTTCCAAAGATGGCAACTCAAGTTGTTGAAGTTCAAAAGCAGGAAAGAGATCACAAGGAGACCCTGACTTAAGACTGTTTAAAACACTTTTTAGAGAATCAATATTGAGAGGAGACCACGTTTCCAGTTTAGTTGACAGTTTGTCAGAAGAAATAGGCTCAGACAAGGGAAATAACTGGATAGGCACCAGTGGTCTAGTTTTGTCTAATGTTAAATATATTTGCTCCACTTTATTTATAAAGAAATTAGCGAGGCTATTACATTGTGACTCATCTAAAGTGGGCGGGGTGGGCTGTGTATCTGAGCCAGCTAACTTTTTAACCATGGAAAACAATGTACATGGACAATTCTTTGCATTGGAAATAGTGGAGGAAACATATTCCGCTCTAGCCAGTGTACATAAAGCCTGGTATTTTTTTTAAGCGGTTTTATGTATGATTTTAGATTCTGAGAAGTGATTTTTTCTCCAACATCTTTCCAGTGCTTTACATTTACTTTTTTCAATTTTTAATTGTTCTGTGAACCACGGAGCAGGAGGACCATGATTATATACTTTTTTAACAGAAGTAGGAAGGCAGTCATCAGTTGCGTTAGAGATCCAACTGTAAATGGTTTCTAAAGAAGACATAGATATTGAATCCATGGTGGGAGCACTGTTGAACAGGGTTCGATTAAATGTGTCAATGTCCATTTTTCCCCAGTTCTTGGGTTGAGGTTGTGATCCAGATACTGAAGTTAACAACTTCCCTGGGACTGTGAAATAGAACTTGACAGCAAAATGATCTGCCCAACACAGGGGGAAGACCGGCGGACATTGAATGTCAAGTAAATTAGAAAAAATGGGATCCAATAAGTGGCCCACCATATGCGTCGGGCCGCTATTGCAGAGTGGATGGTTCATAGCAGCCAGATCCAAAATCAGTGCGCCAGTGGTAGTACACTCAGTATTATCAAGGTGGAGATTTAAATCACCCAAAATTGTGAAATTAGCCATTTTAAGTGGATAAGGGGCAATCAGATCTGGGAATGATGACACCCAAGGACCAGCCGGTCCTGGGGGCCGATAAACCAACATTCCAGAGAAAGTAAACTGAGAGGTCAAAGTAAGTTTAAATAAAGCTGCTTCGCAACCGGAGAAAGGCAAGTTCTCAAATTTGCAAGCGTAGCACTTTTAAAGATAATTGCAATGCCTCCTCCTACCCTTAGATTTCTATCTTTTTTAACTAGGGAGTAATTGGCTGGTAAAGACATGGCCACATCTGGTCCTGAACTAGTGTGCAACCATGTTTCATTAAGAAAAATTGCATCTGGTTGTTCGCTGCTCAGTAAATTAAAAATGTCTTCCTTATGTTTAGGAAGGGAACGACAGTTAATATTCCAGAAATTGAACACTTTGTTGGAGGAGGGACAAAGATATTGTTGAGCAGGAGCGCTGCCTATATTTATGTCATTTGCCTCACTGGAAAGTATTGTGCAAAAAGTAAAATCACAGTGTGAGCAGATAGTAACATCATCTGTGGGGTAAAATAAACTACAGTCAGTATGAAGCTTACCGCGTAATTTCAGCAGCTCATCAAATGAGTATTTGGTAGGCTGTTTCGGGTATGCCAGATTTTGAGCAGAGTTTCTGGACCCTGGTCCCGGACGGTCTTGGACGGGCTCAGACGGGCTTGCCTTAGACGCGCCTTCGGCGCGCCAGCGGTGCGCCCACTGCACACGTCTGCTGCGCGGTCCCGTTAGCATATGTTTTTATATTGTGGCCCAACCACTAGCCCGCTAACCTCCCAGAGGCCGCCACTCACCACCCCTCGCCCCAGCAACAATGCCGGACAGCGTCGGGCGGCTTCAGCGTCGGACAAGTGGGAGGAGGAACAGTGCCGATCAGTGAGGTAGGTGTTAGCGAAAAATAAATGTCTAAAAATGATTAGCAACAAGGAACAGCAGCAATAATAGAAATGCAGTGTGGAAAAAAGCAAGGTTAAATATAGCGAAGATAAAAGGATTTTAAAACAAAGTTTCACCTTCAACTCCCTCTGCCTCAATCTCGCGCTCCTGGATGGTATTGAACACAACCCTTCCCAGGCTCACTAAGGAGTCACCGCTACATATTCCAAATGCATTCTCACACGGCCTTCACAATGTGAGTAAACAAGCCCTCCAGTCACAAGTGAAGTAAGATAAAGTTCTTTATTCCAACAAGTACCAGGAAACAAGCATTACGCGTTTTGACCGGATGGTCTTAATCATATGCGAAAACAGTGTATAGTTACACTTTTTTATTTTTTTATTTCAGGACATCTTCTTACCTGTTTATTTGAAGTAGTTTTGTCTGGAATTTAATTTATGTAATTAATTACAATACCACTGAAAGGTATGATCATGATATTGAATTCCTTTTCCCTTTTTTTTGGTTAGAGAAAAGAAAAGAACAACATTAGTATGTGATGTGTGTTTTAAGCTCTACATTTTATTTGATGTGTATTTTGATCTATATCTATATATATGTATGAATTTCATGTGAAATGTAGAAATTTCATATCATGTAAATTTAGAAAACACATCATATTTTCTTTAGAACTGTACATATATATGTCATTTTGTACATAACATGGCTTTTTGATAGACCTCCGCCTTGATGGACAGGACCTTGCACCTCCCGTCACCCCCCTCCCAGCGCCTTCAAACCCTTACGGGTTAGTAGTCGCACTTAACAAATCCATGATTGATTGATTCATTGTACATACCAACTACTAATGATGTTTGCTATGTGTATTATCCCACAAATCATCCAGCCTAGATCAGGTATCTCCAACCAGTCGCTTGGGAGCTACCAGTAGCTCCCAGACACCTTCAGAGTAGCTAACAGCCTTGAGTTCTTTTTCAAGTGAGCACAAGGCCATAGTTTCATGTCAAAGTTGAAGGAAGGTTGTGTTCCTGTGACATCATGATCATCAGGCTGCAGATAGCAGGGCCTGTCAGATTTGTGGACCATTCTAGGGCTGAGTGACAGAGGTGAACAACAGAAGCACTGAGATATTGGACTATTAAAAGAAAATTACTTGTCGAATCAAAATTGGAGTTTGGAACAAAATGGTGTTCCTGAAGGCTTTTTGGAGAGTTATTAATTACACAAACAGTTTAAATTGCACATGCTCTCAGGCAAGCATGCAAATATATCCCTTTCATACGAACACATGTTCACACATCCCCAAAGACCACACTCTCACTGACACACAAAGCAGCCCTTTCATTGTGCCCTTAGTCATAGTATTTAGTTCAAACCATAGTATCTGTCTCTCTGGACATTAGGCTTCAAGCCAATAAAGCTGGGTGGGGGGTGTCTGGTTACAAGTTATTTAGCCTTTAGTATTTCACAATGATATTCACTGATGAGAAGTAGCTCATTACAGCAAATGTTGGAGCTCTCTTGCCTAGATGATGTCACTGGCTTGGATTATTGAATTTATGAAATGACAAGGGATAAGGGTAGTCAACAGGTTTTAAGAATTATTTATTGTTTTATTTTGGCAGAAGGAAAAAGAATATCTTGTAGTAACTCTTGACTAATGATTGTGATTGATGTAGTAAAATTGTGTTACATCAATACAGATGAACAACAAGTCACAAAGCAATTCTTTTTTTCTTTCATTCCTTGTATCCATACAGGTCAATGCCCATCAGAAAAAAGCATTTGGAAGGCCATTGCCAAAAAGGTGCAGACACTGTGGTTCTACAAGTGACGCAACATTCATTGTTGGAAGAGGTGGGAGGACCTACGGCAGTGGACCAAGAAGTCATCAGAAGTCCAGCTCGGCAAGTCCTCTCAAAGTGGGAAGAGCATGTGCCACACCCTGACCCCCCCTAATGACCCGCATACTTGCGGTGGCCTATCCGAACATTGGTGGGCAGTTGAGAGCCCAACAGCAGCATCAAGGGGGTTAGT
This sequence comes from Triturus cristatus, assembly GCF_964204655.1. Classification (NCBI taxonomy): domain Eukaryota; kingdom Metazoa; phylum Chordata; class Amphibia; order Caudata; family Salamandridae; genus Triturus; species Triturus cristatus. The sequence goes on along the minus strand of NC_140591.1, from coordinate 608,053,785 downwards.
TATAGTTTTAGTTTAACATGTTAAATAACACATTTTTGTTACAACATCTAATTTTGCCATCATACTTAAGCTTGACACATGTCCAACGCACAAGAAGAGTTCTTGAAGGGGTATGTTTTGTACAAGGTGTATTCTGATGTGTTTTGTATACAAATTTATAGAAAAGGATACCACCTGATTTCTGTTCACTTCCAAAGGACTGGTTTCAGCAGACACATGCCTGTCTAAACAACAAATATAAATCAGGTTGTTTGATGTTATAAGGGAGAGTTGTACCAAACAGGCCACTAGTCTTTATTGTGTCAGGTGTGATGCTCCTTCACTATTGTAAATGATGTAAGGTTAGCCCTAGTACAGGTGATATAGCATAAAATGCACTTACATTGGTAAGTTGGTAAGTTGGTTTTATACACAAACAAAATTGAGTAAGTGAGCCAAAGGGCCAGATGTAAGATGCTTTTTCTGCTCGCAAATGGCCCGAATCGCAGAACTGGGCCGATTGCGACCAGAAAAAAGCATTTCCGGATGTTCCAAACCCTATTTGCGATTTGGTAACTAATTACCGAATCACAAAATGGGTTTGCAATTTGGTATTAGAAAGGGGCATATTTACGGCATCCCTTCTTAAAACAGAATCACAGAGGTATGTAAGAAAGCTTTGTGACCAAAATGCGTCACAAAATATTTGCATTTTACTGCCAACTTCAAGTTGGTGGTAACCCTTCATAAATGGGAAGGGGTCCTCAATGGACCCCTTCCTTTATGATTGGCAGTACAAACATTTTTTTAGAGCAGGCATTGGTCCCAAATATCATTGCCTGCTCTTAAAAAATGAAAAGAAAACTTTATTTTTTTCTTTTTTAAACACAACCTATTTTCCTTTAAGGAAAACGGGAAGCATTAAAAAAAAAGATTACTTTATTTAAAAGCAATCACGGACATGGTGATCTGCTGACCACAGCAGGTCACCATCCCTGTAATTATAGCAATTCGCATTGGATTTCAAATTGCAACCTACCTCATTAATATTCATGAAGTAGGTCGATTTGCTGCCCACTAGGAATCGCTAAATTAAACTCATGGAGTTTCATACATTAGGAATGGTGATTACCTTATTGCGATTCGCAGCAAATTACAATTAGGTAATCGCTATTTACAATATTGATACATGTGGCCCAAAACGTCTAGTAACATTGACTAAATGGCTACATTTTAGATTCCAAACATATCCCAAATGTGTTTTGATTACAAAATACTATTTCATTCATGTTAAAAATGACAGATTTGCATGATGTCTTAAACCTTCACAAATGCGCATGTAAGCCGGTCTGTTTTTGGCAATATTTGTGAGAGGCATGCCATTTTTGGAAAAACACAGACAGGAATGTGTACACATTGGTGACAGAGTAACACATACCCAAAACCATTTGTTATGTCCAGATGATAAATAAATTAAGGAGAAAAATGGGATACTTAAAGGGACTTTTGCAGATGGAATGTTCAGTCACATATATGTTGGAGTATCCCATCTGGAAAACTCAAAACCAGGCACAGATCATGACTCATTAGGAAAATGTAGAAATGCATCAAGGTGTAATCTAATGCATAGTGTGAATTGCTCTTGAATTTTTGATTCTCTACGAATCAGTGAATGTAATATTTACTGTGATATTGTACCAAATGTTTGCCTAAAGTGAAAGGTGAATAACAAACAAACTTAAAATTGAGATACTTAGGAGTCAAAAGTGAAAACGTTTTGCTCTATACTAAAGAAGAATAGAAATGTATCAAGAAAGCCCAATGCATTTACTTATGCTATAGAAAGCATTTGCCAATCCACAAAAAACATATTTCTAAATTTCTTCTACAGCATAGGTATAAACATAGTGTGTGATACATTTAAAAGCTACTTCAGTACTAAATCCATGTAATATTTTTTGCATTTGATATATACTGTAGTAACTTTAAGCAAATGTCACCATTGTGAAATGCCCAAACGAAGGAAATAGGCTTTCAGTTTATACCAATATTGGCACAGCATTGCAGTATTTGTTGATACACATTGATTCATATTATAGGGGTTGATTAGGGTGGCGGGTGTATCAACACCACCGGCCCGGCGGTCGCAATCTGCCCGCCATTGCAACCTTTTTTACCACCCGCCATATTATAATGGCAGGGGCTATCGCGGCAGACGCAAAGTGTGTCTGCCACTTTTCCCCCGGTCGGCAATCATTCCGATTGCCAGCTGGGCGGATTTGGGCCACAATTTGGTGGCGTGTGGCTTTGAATGCCTTTCCATGGCGACGATGCCTCCATGGAAAGGCTGGTGATGAATTGCTTTGGGGAACCGTTGCGGGCCCCCAGGGGGTGGGAGGGATGCACTTGTACCCCCCTACATTGCCATGCACAAGGTGGCAGGCACCGCGCGGTGCCTACCACCTTGTGCATGGCAATGTCAAAAACGCGGAATCGTTCGAATCCTAATTAGCGGTGCGGGGCCACCACACATCTGGTGGCCGGTCCCAGCACCGCTAGGGTGAATAACCCCCTTACTTTTTGTGAATGAAAATAATGCTGCGTTTTGGCCTTGTTCAAACACTGTACAAAGGTATTGTTGGCTTATCTCCTTTTTGGTAACATAATGTCACTATTGTAATCAACAAGGCCTAACCATTCAGAGATATTAAACAGTTCCTAGAGAGAATAAAAAAGGAATAAGAGACAAGATCATAAATTATATAGGAGCTATCATGAGTGTTGGAATTGGCCCTTTTGCAGGGTTATCCCCGAACATTTTGCTTCTTCCTTCTATTTTTCATGACCTTTTTTGGTTGGCTTTAGGACTCTGATTACCACTACTAATCAGTGCTAAAGTGCATATGCTCGCTGTGTAAATTGTTATCATGATTCGTTACCAATCCAATCCAACAAGCTTTATTTGACAATAAGTCATAAAAGTACAGTACATACAATACATACTCCATAAATCACAATACAAGTACGAAATGTTAAGACCATGATTAAATGCTTCAGTTCTTGGGCCGGATTCGAAAAGGGATAAAATAGGTTAAAACACTATAAAATGCCAATACATAAAAACATTAAAATTTTTTATATAAAAATGTATACGAAAAGGCACAATACAATTACTAACAGTGTAAACAAGCTCATGTGTTGCGTGTAGGCCAGTTTAGTTGGAGAGGGGCTAATATAATGTTCAGTACACATAGGATGCCTTTGACTTAATTGCCCAAGCCCAGCCCAGATATTTTGCTACTGCAATAGCAATAGGTGCTGAAATGTTCGTGCGATTGGTTACCATTATTTGCATATTTAATTTACTAGTAAATTGCACTGAGTTTGCCAGGGCCTGGAAATCAAATGTTACTAGTGGACCTGCAGCACTGATTGTGCCACCCACATGAGTAGCCAGACCTGCCACTGTAGTGTCTGCACGCATAGTTGTAAACTGCAATGTTTACCTGACAAGTGCACCCACTTGCCAGGCCCTAACCTTCCCTTTTCCCTCATGTAGGCCCAAGCTAACCCCATGGGCAGGGTGCAGTGTATATGAAAGGTAGGACATGTACTGGTGTAGTTTGCATAACCTGACAGTGAAATACTGTCTATTTCGTTTTTCACTATTTAAAGGCTATCTGCTCAAGAGGATAGATGGGAGATACTTTGTAACATCTTACAAGCATACCTTCCCATTGGGGCAAGATAGAGGAATAATGTTTAGGCTCTCTGAACTCAGAATTTATTAACTCATCTTTTAGTAAAGATATTTTTAAATTATGTGTTTGAAAATGCTACTTTTAGAAAGTATATTCACAACAAACAAGAGCAACCCATATGTCCCTGTGAACTGGGTATTACTATGAAGTAAGAACAACGTCCACAAGGAACTTATTCACAAACAAATGTTCTAAATTTTGGAGCAAAAGTTAAACTCCTAACTGATTCAATCTATAAGCCAAACAAAAGTATCTTGTTACTTTGGAGTATCTATTTATTCAGACTAATAACAATTAATCACATAATTCACAAAAATATGAAAAAATATATATATGTTTCAGTTTTTAGGCACAAAGAAATAAGTGAAGAAGGTGAAGCTAGAACCCAGTGTGAATAGAAGTAGCCTATAAAGTGAGATAGATATAAAAAGGTCTTTCTTTTAAAAACACAATGAGGAGCAAGTTAGCATGTAACGAGTCTTTTTTGCTCTCCCTTTGTTGAGGTCGACGACGTTTCAACCCTCTCGGGGTACGGGGTCTCATCAGGACATAATCTGGGAACTACAAATGAACAAGGTATAAGTGCCCAAAAAAATTTTATTTTAAGTGTATTATAGGACTCCATGGAATCGTTGGCTTACCTAATTATTTCCAATTGTAATTTGAGGGATGATAGATAAATTTCTGATGAATCTAGAAGTGAAAATAAAATAGTGTATAAGGAATTACACCAGTAAATCCTTAAAAAATATATATAAATTTTTCAGGACCGGGAGGTGTGTCATTTAGACGGCACGAACTTAATCAGAGCAACTATCCCCATGGGACTATCAATGATCAGAGTATTGGAGCGATCTTTTCACTATTTACACTCTGTATGTATAACACTTACTTGGAGTAATTAATATCTCCGCGTTCTCTTGTGTGACCAAGGCTTCCCAATTTAAAAGCGCTGTATGCCCAATCTGTTTAAAGACAAGTATAGTGAAACCTAATCAATAATTGAGGATGCATAAACGGTTGTATTCTTATTATACAACAATTAATTAAATAATTACTCACAGGGCTGATTCTAGATTCATCAGAAATTTATCTATCATCCCTCAAATTACAATTGGAAATAATTAGGTAAGCCAACGATTCCATGGAGTCCTATAATACACTTAAAATAAAAAAATTTTGGGCACTTATACCTTGTTCATTTGTAGTTCCCAGATTATGTCCTGATGAGACCCCGTACCCCGAGAGGGTTGAAACGTCGTCGACCTCAACAAAGGGAGAGCAAAAAAAACTCGTTACATGCTAACTTGCTCCTCATTGTGTTTTTAAAAGAAAGACCTTTTTATATCTATCTCACTTTATAGGCTACTTCTATTCACACTGGGTTCTAGCTTCACCTTCTTCACTTATTTCTTTGTGCCTAAAAACTGAAACATATATATATTTTTTCATATTTTTGTGAATTATGTGATTAATTGTTATTAGTCTGAATAAATAGATACTCCAAAGTAACAAGATACTTTTGTTTGGCTTATAGATTGAATCAGTTAGGAGTTTAACTTTTGCTTCACTTTTAGAAAGTAGGCATTTATTTGGTTTAACCTTTCTGTGTGCCTCTGCCTGTTTGTGGATTGACTGTCTGGCCTTGGAGTGGCAGGAGCTGGGGATGTGCATTCACTGTAGACAGCTACTAGGTGCGTTGAGGTGTGCCTGGCCCTACCTCTATGACTCAGAGCTGAGCTGAATAGGCCTTGGCTGCATTTAGAGTAGTGGGAGGAGTTTCCCTTGCACCTGACATGAGAAACTACAAAACTGTGACCAAAAGGTTTCTGAAGATCTTCCCTAAATGCATGAGATATTGATAATAAAGAGGCAAAGTTTGTGAGCCTTGAAGCAGGTAAAGCGGAAAACTTGGAAAATGTTTTGAGATCACAGTTCATGATCAGTTCCATTTACACAGATACAATATAACTATTGTGTATGTCTTTTCAGCATCATCAGGAGCAGGTGAAGGTGAAATTTGCCATGTAATTGAAAACAACAAGCACCCCCTGCTACCGATAAGCATTCCCAATGCAGAAACAAATCTATTGTATACAAAGACCTTAGGTAGCCTATTACTTCAATTAAAATCTATTTATAGATGTTTTTACATTAAAGAGCCAAGCAATACAGATAAAATCAACCAATGCATTTTATTATCAAAAATATAAATTAGAGCATCAAGGAGTTCATGATAACTCCATTGACCATGTCCTATCTGGTTCACTGACAGAATATCACCCTCAAAAATATAGATGTAAAAAATATCGAGGTAAAAATATAGCATGCAAAAATATCGACTACCTGTACTTCAACAAGTGAGTACAAAATATTATGAAAAAGATATCGATGTCAAAAATATAGTTGAACAAAATATCGATTTATATATATATTCACTGAAAAAACCATAGGTTTCAGGCATGTTATAGTTAGGAATTAGCTTTTAAAAAACCTTAGAAATTCACTGAAAAAACCATACGTTTCAGGGGCGTTATAGTTAGCTGGACTTTTCACTCGTACAAAACCATTGAAATTCCCCCGTTATAGTTAGTTCAGCTATCTATAACTCGTGCGCCCGCAATGCACTGCTGATGACGTCACATATTACATCACTCATGACATGGTCAGTGACATCACTCATGATATCACTGATGACATCTCAAATGACATCACTGATGACATCACTGATTACATCATCCAGTGAATGTGTGTTTTTCTGAAAATTACATTTGTTTTATATATGTATATCTCAAGGTCGATGGAAGAATAAATGGGTATATAAGTGTCTAAATGGATGATTTGTTTTTGAAAATTGATTGTATATCTGACTGATTAAGTGTATCTTAGTGAATACATGGCTTAGTGAGTAATGTTTAAATATGTAAATATCTGTATCAGTCTCTCACTTTGTGTATAAGTGGCTGCATGGGTTGGTGAGTAGCTACATGAGTGTCTATATAGGTTATTAGTTGGTTTTTTGAGTATCAGTATGAGTGTCCGAGTGTCTGTATGGTTCGGTGGGGGGTATTACGTAGTGCATAGGTGCATGAAGGAGTGACTCACTGTTTGTATGTGTTGAAGACAGCATGTGTGCAGGACTGTATGGGTGGATGAGTGTGTGCATGGGTGTGTTAGTGAGTGAATGACTGTCTCAATAGTGTCTTTATGAGTAACTGCATATGTTTTAAACTAGTATATGTGACTATTGGTGTATACAAGTGAGTATATGTGAGAGTGAGAGATTGAAAGAGTTCCTGTATGAATAAGTATGTGCTTCTATAAGTGATTGTTTAAAAGACTAAGTATGTGTAAGTTTCTGTAGAAGTAAGTGTGGTGATGTGTGTATAACTGTATATGGATGGATGTTTGATTCTTTATTAGCATGAGTGACTATGTGTGTGAGTAACTCTATGGATGAGTGGCGTTGTGTAACAGGATGTATAGGTGTATGAGTACATATGATGAGTAAGTACATGTATGAGTGACTGTATAGGACTGTTGGTGAATGAGTGGATGTGTATGTGGATCTTAGAATAACTGAATAGGTTGTTGTAACTGGTATTGGTATGTCCATTGTTTTGAAAATTTTAGTTTCTATTTTTGAATGTGTGTATCAAAGGTTATATTAGGGGGAGAGGAGATCTACCACTCTATCACAAGGATGATGTCATCAGTGATGTCATCAGTGATGTCATTTGAGATATTATCAGTGATGTCATGAGTGATGTCACTGACAATGTCATGAGTGATGTAATATGTGACGTCATCAGCAGTGCATTGCGGGTGCGCGAGTTATAGTTAGCTGAACTAACTATAACAGGGGAATTACAATGGTTTTGTACGAGTGAAAAGTCCAGCTAACTATAACGCCCCTGAAACCTATGGTTTTTTCAGTGAATTTCTAAGGTTTTTTAAATGCTAATTCCTAACTATAACGTGCCTGAAACCTATGGTTTTTTCAGTGAATTTCAAAGATTTTTTAAATGCTAATTTCTAACTATGCCTACAGAGATAGGACATGTGAAGAAAGAAGAAAAAACGCACAGAAAGAAAAAAAAGAAATGCATAAAGAAGCAACAGAAGTCCTCAAAGACAAAAAAAAGTGCAGGAAGAAGGATAACGTGCAGAAAGAACAAACAGAAGAGCAGAAAGAAGTCTTGTGCAAAATCATCCTGTACCCTCAACTTTTTCAGACGGATACTGGTGGTAACTGAGTCTGACTAACCAGTCCTAGAGCCAGTGCTATGTTAAAAGACACTCAGAATACAGTGAAAACACCTACATACACTAGGGAACACTATGCGTTGGGGTCCCCCTGTGATTAGCATGACCTCCTCTGTAAGCCCCTAGTATATAATAGGGCAGGGGATTAAAACTACCTCTTAAAACGTGCCATAGGGCATGTTTACACACGTCACCTCAGGGCCCGTCCCCTCCCTTCCCCACTGTGTAAACACGCCCTGTGGCCGTTTTAAGTTGGGAGATTAAGTCCCCTTGAATGCTGAATGTCCCTAGGGTTCAACTAGACCACTAGGTACCTCCAGTAAGCACCACAGAGCTGTGTTGCAGAGAGATGTAAAAGGGGGCACGGCCTAGACCACCTCTCTGCAACGCAGCGCAGTGGCGCTTACTGGAAGCACCTGGTGGGCTAGTTGGCCCCCAGGGTCCCTCAGGATTGAAGGGGAATTATTTCCCCAACTTTTGCACACGTCACCTCAGGCCCCGTCCCCTCCCTTCCCCACTGTGTAAACATGCCCTGTGGCCGATTTTTAAGTTGGGAGATTAAGTCCCCTTGAATCCTGAGGGTCCCTAGGGGCAAGATAGCCCACTAGGTACGTCCAGTAAGCGCCATTGCAGAGAGGTGTAAAAAGGGGCACGGCCTGCACCACCTCCCTGCAACGCAGAGCAGTGGCACTTACTGGAAGCACCTGGTGGGCTAGTTGGCCCCCAAGGTCCCTCAGGATCGAAAGGGAATAATTTCCCCAACTTAAAACGCGCCACAGTGCGTGTTTGCACACGTCACCTCAAGCCCCGTCCCCTCCCTTCACCACTGTGTAAACGTGCCCTGTGGCCGTTCTAAGTTGAGAGATTAAGTCCCCTTGAATCCTAAGGGTCCCTAGGGTCAAACTAGCCCACTAGGTACCTCCAGTAAGTGCCACAGAGCTGCGTTGCATAGAGGTGTAAAAAGGGGCGTGACCTCAGAACACCTGTCTGCAACGCAGCTCCCTGGCGCATACTGGAGATACCGGTTGGGCTAGTTGGCCATCAGGGACCCTCAGTATTGAAGGGGAATTAATTCCCCAACTTACAACTGGCCAGGGGGTGCGTTTGCAGAGTGCTGCAAGGAGGTGGCGTGGCCTCCGGCGTGATGCTGGTCTTTTATTTATTTTATTTTTTTAAGAAGGAGGGCTGTGTGGCCCCCCTTCTTTTTCTAATTTATTGGCCCTAATTTTTTTTGTAGAAAAAAATTAATTTGTCCCTCCCAAGCCTTAATCGGCCCCGGGGACCCCAACCCCCGGGTCATGGCCTTTTTGTTTTTTAATTCTTTAGGAGGGGGGCTGTGTTGCCCCCTCCTCAGGCCACTTATGGCCCCGGGGACCACATCCCCGGGGCCAGCCTTTGTTTTTTATTATTTAAAAAAAATATATATTTATAGAAACACCTAGGACATGCTGGACAAACCGTATGTACCTATCACCATGACGATTTGCGTGATATTTATTAAAAGGCGATTATGCATACAATGAATCCACGTGGAATGTATTTACACCGCTAGTGAAGCTCTGACGTGACTCACGCCCTACCGTGCCTAATCCCGGCGCCCCCGCTGGTGGGTACTCTCCAAGTAGACACCCTTGTCGTTTATTTATACAAACATGGGTAGCTATTGACGGTCACTTTTAATACACACGCACACCAAGCCATTCAAAGAGGATTCAACAAAAATTCGACCAAACTATGCAAGAAACCCCCCTCACGGTTAATAAAACACACATCCACCGCCGGATGTGTAATACTTTTCATTTTACTCTCTGGAAAGGAGACAAACCTCACTTGAGAGCCACAGCGTGCTCCTGGCTGAGCCCAATGCTGTGTTACACCCACCAGTGCCCGCCGAGTGCCATACACCTCTGTGTTGTATTCCACCAGCTACTGCGTATGCTATGACACTCTTTAGCCCATGTGCACTGTAACACCACCCCGTGAATATGTCATGCCACACTTGCCTTCGCACGGGTTATATTGCCCCATCTAATGTGCCTTCCTCGATGTGTTTGTTATAACGCACAGCGCTATGCCATACATATTACAATCTGGGATCCATATCTTTGTCACAGTGCATATGCAACGTTACACTCCCCAGCACATATTTTATATTACAACTTTAGAGACTAGTTAGGTTACACAACACTGCCCTGTAGATATTACACTCCAAGGCGCATATCGCATAGCACGCGCTAGTGCCTGTGCTATCTTGCGCTCTCCAATGAATCTGTCATGTATTGCATATTAAATTTCAAGCCCCGGTTCATCTTATATCACACTTTTTTTTTCATTTTCAATCGTGCTCTCAGGACTATGTTTTATATAACACTGCGTCCACCTACCCTTTTCACGGGCATTACATTTTGCGATGGGGGTGGAGGGTCAGGGGGTGTTTCTGCCAAGTAAGCCCGGAGTCACAGTCACAAACGTCCTCTTCTTCCGGAATAAAAGTGAGATTATGCTGCATACTTGTTCATATTTTAAGTAGTTCGCACAGACACACATTTTAAAAACAATACAGTTCCTAATACCCACCTTCTCTGAACAGTTAGCTTGCTGCCCCACCCACCTCCTCCCTATCCTCTGTTGTCTGAATCCATGGACTAGCCTCCTCCCTCCTGCCATGCATGGTCTGATGTGCTGCCACTGCCCTCCAATTAGCATGATGTACCAGTCCACTCCTCTGCCCTTCATTGCCCAATTCTATGGCCCATCATTGACCTCCTGCTTAGCCTCTGTGCTTAGCTTGCTGCCCCTATTCTCCTTCCCTCTGCCCTCCAATGTCTTTGTGCATGCCCCTGCTCCATCCTTTTTGCCCACCATGTTCCATGGACCTGCCACTCCTATCTACTCTGAGTGTTCTGTTGAGCTGCCACTCCCCTCCCACCTGCCTAGCATTGTCAGATGACTGTAACCTGTCCCTGCCACCTCCACCCTGCCTGTCCACATGCCATGCTCCTATCCCCTTCCTCCTGTCCTCCATGGTCCATTTTACTGCCACACCCTTCTGCCCTCCCTGGTCTGTTGTGCTGCAACTGCTCCTCCTGCCTGCCCCGCGCGGTCTGTTGTGAGGCCCCTTCCCCTGAACTCTCTTATCTGTGCCCAGGTCCTGACACTCCCTTCTATCCTCCATGGTCCTTTGTGCATGCCCCTGCACCCTCCTTCTTGCCCATTATAGCCATTGTGCTGCCACTAACCCTCCCACTTGCCATGCATGGTCTTCTGTGCTGCCATGGCCCCTCCCACCATCCCTGTGTGGTCAGCTAGCTGCCCCTGACCCCTTCCCACCTTCCCTCCATGGTCTGTGTGTATGCCATCATAGTCTCATTGTTGCTCTCCATGGTGTGTCTTGTTTCTAGTGCCCATCCTGCCTGACCTCCATGGTCATCTTGCTGCTCCTGCCCTGTCCCCTTGCCCCCAGCCCTCTGTTTCCATGTGCAGACCCATATTCCCTCCCTCCTGGCTTGTCTGTTCCGTTGTAATGTCCCTGATCCGTCCCTCCTGCCCTTTATGATCTGTTATGCTGCAGCTTTCTCTCCTGTCTGTCCATTATGGTCAGCTAGCTACCATTGCCTCTTTCCCCTCTGTTCTCTGTTGTCCATGTGCATGGTCCTGTCCCCTCCGTATTGCTTTCTATGGATTGTTGTGCTGCACTCCCATCCCACATGCCCTGTGTGGTGTATTGTGCTGCTGCAAACCCTGATGCCTGCCCTGTAGGGTCAGTTTGGTGCACCTCTCCATGCCCCTCCTGTCCTCTGTTATCCGAGTCCATGTCCCTACCCCAATTCCTCCTTCCTACTATGATCCAATGTACCATACTTGCGAACATTTTGAACTTGGTAAGAGGGAGATTTTGAAAAAAAACTGGGGTATTGATTTCCCCCTTTGAGTTACATTGAAAAAGAGGAGATTGTAGATAGGAGACAGATCAAATAAAGCCCATTTGAGCTTAAAAACATTGGACTTTTCCTGGCTGAAACGGGTCTGTTGGCATATATGGTTGTACTACCACTGCCTCTTCCCTCTGCCCACAATGGTCTATTATATTGCCACAGCCTCTCTTGCCAGTCCTGTATTGTTGGTTTGTTGACCCTGCCCCCCCTTTCCACTGCCCTCCATAGTCTGTTGTGCTGCCACTGCCCTTCCTGCCTGCCCAGTGTGGTCAAATTGTTGCCTCTGCACTCTCCTACCTGCTTTCTATTTTCAGAGTCCGTGCCCCTGGCCTCTGCCTCTCAACAGTATCCCAATCCTAGATTGCTAACATTATATTTTTATTACAAAAGTGTGGAACGCCTGACGTCATCTTGATGTAATCAAAACTGTAATACCTAGAGCATTTCCTTTAGAAATTACATATGAGAGGGTCTTATTTGCATCAAAATTATGGTTAGTGCTCTAAAAAACTAAAATGAGGACATACTTTCTGAGTTTTCAAATAGCGACAAAGAACTTTTAAATTATTTGTAATCTTTATGTTTTTTTATCCAGTTGACCACTTGATTAAATGTTGCACCTAGGGGAGAGGATGTGGTGTTACTTCCAGAGCTACAGACTTTGCAACTGGGGAACCAGGTTGGAGTTTCTGCTTCAGCTCAACATTCTGTGATTCTGGTCAAATCACTTAATCTCCCCATGTCTACAACCAAAATGAATTTGAGCTTGTGTGATGTCACCAATGCTCATGTAAAACACTCCAATACCTGACAAGTCTGCACTATATAAAACTGCAAATACACAACAAATAAGTATTTTGCACACTTCTGTCATTGGGCTACATGTGGGCTACATCTGGGTGATATTTGTGCTGCATTTGGGCTCTTTTGTCTCTGGTGGCCATCTTGAGAGATTTATTTGTTATGAAGCTTCCTAATTTCCTCATTTACTGCAGTCTCCTCAGTAGGAAATGCTTTCAGTTTTTTACTTTGATTCCATCAAGAAGGTATTCAGATATATCACACACTTGCCATAAATTCTGAATGTTAGCACTCTAGTTGCTCATTAGATCACTGTAGGAAAGCTACTGCTCACCACGGAAGTCTGCTGCTGGTATTAAAAGTGCATGTTTCAGTCTGCATATCAGAATTTTTTAATGAAATAGAAGAGGATTTGAGAAGTCACTCAAAATGTGCCCTAATTTTTCTTTCTTCAGCACTAATCATAATTTCTATGGCAAAGTGAACCCCCTCATTGTGTTCCTTTTTAAATTAAATGTTTTAAGTGTTATCAGTTTATTCCAATCAAGATGGCTTCAGGTGTGCTATACTTTTGTCATAAGTAAGACAGTAAGCGCTCTAGTTGTTCTTAAGAACACTCTGGGACATTCAGTCATTGGGCTATACTTGGGCTACATCTGGGTGATATTTGGGCTACATTTGGGCTCTTTTGTCTCCGGTGGCCATCTTGGGAGATTTATTTGTTATGAAGTTTCCTAATTTCATCATTTACTGCAGTCTCCTCAGTAAGAAATACGTTCAGTTTTTTATTTTGGTTCCATCAAGAAGGCATTCAGATGTGTCACACATTTGCCATAAATTCTGAATGTTAGCACTCTAGTTGCTCATTAGATCACTGTAGTAAAGCTACTGCTCACCAGGGAAGTCTGCTGCTGGTATTCAAAGTGCATGTTTCAGTCTGCATGTCAGAATTTGTTTATGAAATAGAAGAGGATTTGAGAAGTCAAAATGTGCCCTAATTTTTCTTTCTGCAGCACTAATCATAATTTCTATGGCAAAATGACCCCCTCATTTTGTTCCTTTGTAAATTAAATGTTTTAAGTGTTACCACTTTATTCCAATCAAGATGGCTTCAGGTGTGCAATACGTTTGTCATAAGTAGGACTGTTAGCGCTCTAGTTGTTCTTTAGAACACTCTGGGAAGCTGCAGTAGAACACAAAGGAAGCAACTGACAGTCTCTGCCCTTGTTGGATGTACATGTTTTACTGAGAATGTCAGACTTCATTCTCACATGACTGAGAAAGATAATGTGAATTTACAGAATATATGCTCTCAGTTAGCTTATAGATCACCTTCCAAACCTCTGTGGGAAAAGCATGAGAAAATAGTTTTCTCTCAAACATGATTCATGATATCACAGCAGAAGGCTTTTTCACATGGTAAAATCACCTTAGAACACACCACAATTCCTAAAATGAGTATGGTACCATCAACAAATGATTTATAATGTAACTAAAGTCTTAAAACCTTCTATTAACTGCAATGCTTTTTAATAAGGTGCTATCATGTATATTGGTCCCAAGATGGCTGCCAACATCTCACGATGAGATGTGTGGTTAGGCTCCGCCCAGATATATCTATCTTTTTAACTCTCATTTTCTCAGGAACTACTGAACGGATTTACACCATTTAAGCAAAAGGCACGAGACTGAACTGAGGACTACCTCTTGGCCAAATTTGGTTTAATTCCGTTCAGCAGTTCGGGCTGTAGCTGCGTCAACAGGTCCTATGGGAAAATAAATGGGGAAAACGCATTTTGGGACCCCCTTTTTTCTCGGCCCCCGCTTGATGAATCACCGTGACGTTTTCAGGTTAGGAGCGGACCGGAGCTGGCCAAAAGTTTGGAAAATTTCGCGAAGATTCGTCAATCGGCGCCAATGTTATTCCAAATAGAATGTTGCGGATTTCCTATGGAAAATAGGTCCTAACTATAACTACCTACTGGCGACTGCCAGTAGGTAATATATATATATATATATATATATATATATATATATATATATATATATATATATATATATATATATATATATATATATATATATATATATATATATATATATATAAAATATAAAATATAAAATAATACATATTAAATATATTAAATAATAACATTAATAAAAAAAATTAATTGATTTAATATACATTTTAACAAATATAACACATGAACTTAATTTAAAGAAGTTAAACCCACATACATAAAAATTGATATATATATATATATTTACTTTAAAACTATTAATAAACTATTAATTGTAATTAATTTTATAAACAAATGTACAATTAAATATATCTATATATCTATATAGCCATCTATATCTATATTCACTGAAAAAACCATATGTTTCAGGCCTGATATAGTTAGGAATTAGCATTTAAAAAGCCTTAGAAATTCACTGAAAAAACAATAGGTTTTAGGGGTGTTATAGTTAACTGGACATTTCACTCGAACAAAACCATTGAAATTCCTCCGATATAGTTATTTGCACTAACTACATCTCGCGCGCCCGCAATCCACTGCTGATGATGTCACATATTACATCATTCATGACATGGTCAGTGACATCACTGATGACATCTCAAATGACATCACTGATGACATCATCCAGTGAATGTGGTTTGGTTCGTTATTTAAATATGTATTATATATATATATATATAGGAATTTGCATTGAAGAATGAGTGGATATATAAATATAAATATCTGGATGGAGGATTTAGTAGCAGTGTGATTGACTGTTTACTTGACTAATTTATAGTGCCTCACTAAATATATTGGATAGTGACTAAACTGTGTGAATATCTGTATCACTTTGTCAGTTGTTGTGTAAACTGCTGCACTAGTTGGTTACTAGCTACGTGAAAGTCTATATTATTTATTGATTAGTTAACTGAGTATTTGTATGGGAGAGTGAATGTGTGTGTGGTTCGGTGGGGGGTATGTCACTGCCCAAAGATGTGTGAATATTTGATTCAGTAGCTATATGAAGTTAAAACTACATGTTATAACAGTTGTTTGGGTGAGTGAATATCTTTATGGGTGTGGTGATGAGCCAATATATGTCTCAATGCTACATGTCCAACAAACTAGAAAAATAAAAGCCAGTGTGTGTGTCAGTTGTTGTATATAAATAAGTATACATAAGACTCAGTGATTGTATGAGTGACTGTATGGACAACTGTATACTTGTAATAGTGTTTTTAAAACACACTAAGTATGAGTTATTATCTATATGAATAGATGAAGTGGTGTTTTTATAAGTGTATAGCTAAGTAAAAGTAAGTATGAGCCATTGTTTGCATAAGTGAGTAGGATGACTTCATAAGTGATTAGGATGTGTGCTAAGTATATTTGATAGTGTTCTATTGATCATTGACAGCATGTATGAGTGAATCTATAGGTAAGTGATTAGATGTGTGTATAGATCTAGGAATCACTGAGTGGGTGTTTAGAAACTTGTATCGGCGTGTCAATGGTTTTAAATCTGGCACTCTGTATTTTACAGTGAGTGATGAAAGGTTATACTAGTGTATGATGAGGTGTATCTGATTGTCACGTGGATGATGTCATCAGTGATGTCATCAGTGATGTCATTTGAGATGTCATCAATGATGTCACTGACCATGTCATGAATGATGTAATATGTGACATCATCAGCAGTGGATTGCGGGCGCGCGAGATGTAGTTAGTACAAATAACTATATCGAGGGAATTTCAATGGTTTTGTTCGAGTGAAATGTCCAGCTAACTATAACACCCCTAAAACCTATTGTTTTTTCAGTGAATTTCTAAGGTTTTTTAAACGTTAATTCCTAACTATATCAGTCCTGAAACCTATGGTTTTTCAGTGAATTTCAAAGGTTTTTTAAATGCTAATTCCTAACTATATCAGGCCTGAAACCTATGGTTTTTTCAGTGAATTTCAAAGGTTTTGTAAATGACAATTTTTAATGTTATACTGATTTTTTTTATACTGATTTACTACATTTTTTAAACTATTTATTTTTAGATATTTTTTATTAAATGACATTATAATTACATTATACATTACAATACAAAATATACTTTCTCAGAATGAATTACTTTAGTTTAAATACTTTGCAAATAGGCAATAGACTTTTAAGTACAGTAGTTACAGTTGTTGCAATGGGCTACACAATTTCAAACACAATGCAACATTGAGCTCAATGTGAATTTCTAGTCAAATGCAATTAGTTACTTTATGGATTACTTTTCTAACCACAGGACTGGATCCTAGATTCAGTCCATGGACATCTCCTGTAAACAGTTGAGTAAAAGCGTTTTGGTTACCGTAGTGATTTTTAAGGAATATTATTGTATTTTAAAAGTTGACACTTAGAAATTTTTTCACATAGAATCACCAATGTTATCCTATGGCAGAAAATTCCCTTAGCAGGTAAGTAGTGTTATCGTTACTTTTTCTTACTCAGTGGTGAATCCTGGATCCAGCACTGGTGCATCTCCTGTAAACAGTTGAAAGAATGTGTTTAAGTCATACAGGTGATTTTTTAGTAATATTTTTAGTTTGTGAAAATAGACACTTAGAAACTTTTCTGCTGAAAACCACACAATGGATAACTATGGAAGGAAATACATGTTACTGGTAAGTACGCTTAGAATTACTTTTCAGGGTCAGTGCTGGGCTAAAAGATGCAGCACTGGGTTCTCTCCTGATAACAGGTGAGTAAATCGGAATTTGTAGTTCGGCTGATTTTAGAGGAATATTTGTACGTTTCAAAAATGGACACTTAGAAAGTTTTCTGCTGAAAACCACACAATGGATTCCTATGGAAGGAAATACAAGTTACTGGTAAGTACGCTTAGAATTACTTTCCAGGGTCAGTGATAGGCTAAAAGATGCAGCACTGGGTTCTCTCCTGATAACAGGTGAGTATATCGGAATTCGTAGTTCGACTGATTTTAGAGGAATATTTGTACGTTTCAAAAATGGACACTTAGAAACTTTTCTGCTGAAAACCACACAATGGATTCCTATGGAAGGAAATACAAGTTACTGGTAAGTACGCTTAGAATTACTTTCCAGGGTCAGTGCTAGGCTAAAAGATGTAGCACTGGGTTCTCTCCTGATAACAGGTGAGTATATCGGAATTCGTAGCTCGACCGATTTTAGAGGAATATTTGTACGTTTCAAAAATGGACACTTAGAAACTTTTCTGCTGAATACCACTCAATGGATTCCTATGGAACGAAATACAAGTTACTGGTAAGTACGCTTAGAATTACTTTTCAGGGTCAGTTCTGGGCTAAAAGATGCAGCACTGGGTTCTATCCTGATAACAGGTGAGTAAATCGGAATTCGTAGTTCGGCTGATTTTAGAGGAATATTTGTACAATGGTGAAGGAAGGGGGCAGGGCCTGAGGTGACGTGTTCAAACACGCCCTGTGTCGCGTTTTAAGTTGGGGAATTAATTCCTCTTCAATCCTGAGGTCCCTTGGGGACCAAGTAGCCCACCAGATACCTCCAGTATGTGCCAGGGAGCTGCGTTGCAGAGAGGTGTTCAGAGGCCACGCCCCTATTTACAACACGCTGCAACGCAGCTCCGTGGCGCTTACTGGAGGTACCTGGTGGGCTAGTTGGCCCCTAGGGGACCTCTGGATTGAAGAGGAATTCATTCCCCAACTAAAAATCACAGGGCGTGTTTGCACACATATCACCTCAGGCCCCGCCCCCTACCTTCACCACAAATTAAAACTCATTAAATTTAATTAATTTCCCACACTTTACCCCTATAATCTACACAACCCACAGCTAAAAATAAAAAAACTTAATTATACAATTAAAACTTATTTTCATTTAAAAAACTAATAGTATTTAACAACTAATTATAAAGTAAGTAACATTAATTTACCCCCCACCCTTTACCCCTATAAAAGTAAAACCCACACACAATAAAATAAACAATTACCCTAATTAACCCCTTGCATGCTGCGTACATTTTTGCGCTGTGCGGGCGATTTAAATAGTGGGCGGGATTCAGACAGCCCCCGGCATGCAAGGGTTTAAATTTTAATTAATTAATTAATGATCAACTAATTATTAATTAATTACACATAAATTACTTCCCACCCTTTACACCTATAAACCCCACAACCTGTACCTAAAATCATTTACACAATTTCCATAATTAATTTTCAATCAATTAATTATTATCAATTAACAGCTAATTATTAATTATTAATAAAATTAATTACTTCCCACCCATAACCCCTGTAAACCCCACAACCCACACCTAAAATTAATTCCACAATTTCCATATTTAATTTTCAATTAACTAGTTAATATTAACAAATTAATATTTATAAACTAAAAATAAATTACTTCCCACCATTTACCCCTATAAACCCCAGAACCCGCACCTAAAAATGTAAACAATTACCAATGAATTAATATTAATCAACAAATAATTAGTAATTAATTATTAATAAATTACTTCCAACAATTAACACTATAAAATCTCAATTAAATGAATATTATTCAATAAAAAATAATAATTAAATTAAACCCTATTCCCCTATAAGCCCACAACCCGTTACGGAACTAAAAAACGTAAAATTTAATTAAACTAAAAGTGAAAACTACTAAAAATGTCACACATATATTAAAAAACATAAACAATTTTTATACAAAAAAAATACATCACATACATTTAAAATATATACTAAAATACATAACACTAATTCAACAATCGATATTTTAAACAACTATATTTTTGCAAATGATATTAATGACTTGTATAATTTTAAAAACAATACTTTTTACCTTAAAATCGATATTCTTGACCATGATATTCTTGCTGTCGATAATTCTGACTCACAAAAATTTGGACTCAATATTTCTGTACATTTCCAACTCGATATTTTGTCTGCACACCATCCTATCCTGTAGGTAAACTGGATCATTATATCCCATCATAATTTCTTTAACAAATCCAGGAATCCATGTCAAAAGTCATGGAGATTATTTTGCCAAAATAATAAACAAGAAGTAAAACACAACAAAAAGTTGGCTTGCATCGTGGCTGGTTCTTGGTAAGATCATGTCCTTCATCAGGAAAGCAACAGATCATCTTCCAGATAATGAGACAACACCCACAAAAAGGTTTGATATGGCTCCACACAAAGAAACGGCTGTCTATGTGTGAATGAAATATGTGTCCTCAGATGTTTAGACTATTTGAGAGATAATTTTCCTTTTTCTCCTCTCCTCTTTTTCTTCCATTCTGTGTTATTTAGGTGTCTATATTTATGCTTCAGGTGTACAGGTACATTTGAAAAGAATTTGTGTTCTCAATATTCTGGTAAAGCTGAACTCTCAAGATATAGGCATGCTTCGTCCAGTTAGACAGAAATTGGCCATTTAGGCAGAGAAGCAGCTGGACACTGTGTTTTGACTGGAGGACCACCAACATTGATGGACACAGTGGTGCAGAGGGTGAGGGGACTAGCACGGAGGCCACCAGGTGTACTTCATCTTTGAAGGCCTCCACAAGCAATCAATCCCTAGTGGTGTTTGACCCTATAGAAACTGTTCCACCGGCATCTTTGTCCACCACCCAGAGACCCATCTCCACCCTCCCTCTTGCTGCCCCCCCACTTTGCTAAATCCGCCCCCCTAAAAGTGCTGGGGTCTCCTTCATTGCAAGAATCTCACCCCCTGTCCCCCTGGCTGCGCTGAGTGAGAAGGCTATAGAGGTCCTACACAGTATCTCTGTAGGCCAGACTGCACTCCTGAAATCCACCCAGGGCCTTAGTTGCCATATGCAAGAAATGGTAGCATGCCTGGAAGACATTCATAGTGCTAAGTTTGGCCTGCTGAGATCATTTACAGGACTAGCCTCCTCACTGACTGCACCATCCCAAGCAGCCCAACCTTGTGCCCCAACTCAGGCTCTTCCCCATCCCAATTTTCAGTTCCCAGCCCTGTCCCAAGCACACACACTCCTTTTCATGCACCCACTCCGACACACACAAGCAGCACACCCATACATAAACATAGCAAGAAACATAAGCACGTACCCAAACAACATACAGAAGCCAAACCCCCATCACAACCGCTGCCATACCCACAACCAGCACACCTACCACAAAACCAACCACCACAACCTCCAACACACCTACAATCACCACATCGACCACCACAACCTCACACCCATCACCATCACCACTCCACCACAACCACCATCACCCAACAACAAGCAGCACCCCCATCACAACCACCAGCACACACAGAGCCACCTACACACCCATATGCATCAGCACACCCACAACCACTAGCACACCCACAACCACCACAACCGCCAACACACCCACAAGCACACCCACAACCAGACCAACCACTTCAACACTCCAGCTCCCTCTACCTCCAAAACCCAGTCCTCTTCCATCCATCCTATCCTTTATCCTGATTCTGATTTTCTGCTCTAAACTTCACCCTTACCAAACACTAAAACCACTCCTCCAAAACCTAACCTTCCCACCCCTCCCAAGCCCAAGCCCACCCCTCCCACCCTTCCCAAATCCAAACCCAAACCTCCCAAAAAAGATGCTTGAGGTGCCTGCCCTGTTCCCACTAGATGCCCCTACATGAGGAGGTTCCCGTTTTGCAGTCTTCTTATGAGGCCAGTTTTGGACAACACACCCACGTCTTTGGGACATTTCATTTTTGGATTTGTCATGTTTGTAAATAAAAGTATCTCTGTTAGTAATATCGCGTTTCGGGCTTACGCCCTTCTTCCATGGATGTTGCAGACCAAATCTTGGCATGCAGAGACCGGCAGTAACATCCCCTCTTTTATTTGACGATTGCGTACAGGTGAGTATCACTCACAGAATTATGGGACTGGTAGTCAAATTAAACATCCATGTGGGTTGCTGCCATATTGTGTCTTTAAAAAACAGAAAGTTCTTGGAGGCACTGGTGTGTCCTGCACAACTCCCGCCTGTACTTTAAACATAGCTCCAAACCGCTCCGCCATTCACTGCCCCAGTAAGCAGGAACGGACTCACAAGGATTGCGTGATGGTGATGACTCGTGGCCTAGGCGGAACCACTTAGATCCAAGTAAACAGTTTGCCATTTCTTGAGTCACACTCGCAGCTTCGTAAACGCTGACTTCAACCAAGCGGCTCTTGCAGGAACACACCTCCTCACTCCTACTAGCTGACGCATTTCAGGCTTGCGCCCTTCTTCCATGGGCGTTGCAGACAAAATAATGGTGTGCAGAGACCAGCAGTAACATCCCCTCTTTTATATGCTGATTGCGTACAGGTAAGTATTACGCACAGAATTATGGGACAGGTAGTCAAATTAAACACCTATGTGGGTTGCTGCCATATTATTGTGTCTTTAAAAAACAAAAAGTTCTTGAAGGCTCTGGTGTGTCCTGCACAACTCCCACCTGTACATTAAACACAGCTCCAAACCTCTCCGCTATTCACTGCCCCAGTAAGCAGGAACAGACTCACAAGGATCGCATGATGGTGCTAACTCATGGCCCAGGCCGGACCACATAAATCCAAGTAAACAGTTTGACATTTCTTGAGTTGCACTCGCAGCTTGGTAAACGCTGACTTCAACCAAGCGGCTCTTGCATGAACACACCTCCTCACTCCTACACGCCGACGCGTTTCCGGCTTGCACCCTTCTTCCATGGACGTTGCAGACAAAGTCTTGGCGTGCAGAGTTCGGCAGTAACAGCCCCTCTTTTATTTGACGATTGCGTACAGGTGAGTATCACGCACAGAATTATGGGACTGGTAGTCAAATTAAACACCCATGTGGGTTGCTGCCATATTGTGTCTTTAAAAAACAAAAAGTTCTTGGAGGCACTGGTGTGTCCTGCACAACTCCCGCCTGTACATTAAACACAGCTCCAAACCACTCCACTATTCACTGCCCCAGTAAGCAGGAACGGACTCACAAGAATTGCGTGATGGTGCTGACTCGTGGCCCAGGCGGGACCACTTAAATCCAAGTAAACAGTTTGCCATTTCTTGAGTTGCACTCGCAGCTTGGTAAACGCTGACTTCAACCAAGCGGCTCTTGCATGAACACACCTCCTCACTCCTACTCGCCGACGCGTTTCGGGCTTGTGCCCTTCTTCCATGGGCATTGCAGAGAAAAAAATGGCGTGCAGAGACCAGCAGTAACATCCCCTCTGTTATTTGCTGATTGTGTACAGGTGATTATTATGCACAGAATTATGGGACTGGTAGTCAAATTAAAATCCCATGTGGGTTGCTGCCATATTGTGTCTTTAAAAAACAAAAAGTTCTTGGAGGCACTGGTGTGTCCTGCACAGCTCCCGCCTGTACATTAAACACAGCTCCAAACTGCTCCGCTGTTCACTGCTCCAGTAAGCAAGAAGGGACTCACAAGGATCGCGTGATGGTGCTGACTCGTGGCCCAGGCGGGACCACTTAAATCCAAGGAAACAGTTTGCCATTTCTTGAGATGCACTCGCAGCTTGGTAAACGCTGACTTCAACCAAGCGGCTCTTGCATGAACACACCTTCTCACTCCTACTCGCTGACGCGTTTCGGACTTGCGCCCTAATTCCATGGGCGTTGCAGACAAAATATTGGCGTGCAGAGACCGACATTAACATCCCCTCTTTTATTTGCTGATTGCGTACAGATGAGTATCACGCACAGAATTATGGGACTGGTAGTCAAATTAAAAACCCTTGTGGGTTGCTGCCATATTGTGTCTTTAAAAAACAAAAAGTTCTTGGAGGCACTGTTGTGTCCTGCACAACTCCTGCTTGTACATTAAACACAGCTCCAAACCTCTCCGCCATTCACTGCCCCAGTAAGCAGGAACGGACTAACAAGAATCGCATGATGGTGCTGACTCGTGGCCCAGGTGGGACCAATTAAATCCAAGGAAACAGTTTGCCAGTTCTTGAGTCGCACTAGCAGCTAGGTAAACGCTGACTTCAACCAAGCGGCTCTTGCATGAACACACCTACTCAGTCCTACTAGCTGATGCATTTCAGGCTTGCGCCCTTCTTCCATTGGCGTTGCAGACACAATAATGGCGTGCAGAGACCAGCAGTAACATCCCCTCTTTTATTTGTTGATTGCGTACAGGTGAGTATCACGCACAGAATTATGGGACTGGTAGTCAAATTAAAAAACCCATGTGGGTTGCTGCCATATTGTGTCTTTAAAAAACAAAAAGTTCTTGGAGGCACTGGTGTGTCCTGATCAACTCCCACCTGTACATTAAACACAGCTCCCAACTGCTACGCTATTCACTGCTCCAGTAAGCAGGAATGGACTCACAAGGATTGCGTGATGGTGCTGACTCGTGGCCCAGGCGGGACCACTTAAATCCAATTAAACAGTTTGCCATTTCTTGAGATGCACTCGCAGCTTGGTAAACGCTGACTTCAACCAAGCGGCTCTTGCATGAACACACCTCCTCACTCCTACTCACCGACGCGTTTCGAGCTTGCGCCCTTCTTCCATGGGCATTGCAGACAAAATATTGGCGTGCAGAGACGGACATTAACATCCCCTCTTTTATTTGCTGATTGCGTACAGATGAGTATCACGCACAGAATTATGGGACTGGTAGTCAAATTGAAAACCCTTGTGGGTTGCTGCCATATTGTGTCTTTAAAAAACAAAAGGTTCTTGGAGGCACTGTTGTGTCCTGCACAACTCCTGCTTGTACATTAAACACAGCTCCAAACCGCTCCGCCATTCACTGCCCCAGTAAGCAGGAACGGACTAACAAGAATCGCATGATGGTGCTGACTCGTGGCCCAGGCGGGACCAATTAAATCCAAGTAAACAGTTTGCCAGTTCTTGAGTCGCACTAGCAGCTTGGTAAACGCTGACTTCAACCAAGCGGCTCTTGCATGAACACACCTCCTCACTCCTACTAGCTGATGCATTTCAGGCTTGCGCCCTTCTTCCATGGGCGTTGCAGACACAATAATGGCGTGCGGAGACCAGCAGTAACATCCCCTCTTTTATTTGTTGATTGCGTACAGGTGAGTATCACACACAGAATTATGGGACTGGTAGTCAAATTAAAAAACCCATGTGGGTTGCTGCCATATTGTGTCTTTAAAAAACAAAAAGTTCTTGGAGGCACTGGTGTGTCCTGCACAACTCCCACCTGTACATTAAACACAGCTCCAAACTGCTCCGCTATTCATTGCTCCAGTAAGCAGGAATGGACTCACAAGGATTGCGTGATGGTGCTGACTCGTGGCCCAGGCGGGACCACTTAAATCCAAGTAAACAGTTTGCCATTTCTTGAGATGCACTCGCAGCTTGGTAAACGCTGACTTCAACCAAGCGGCTCTTGCATGAACACACCTCCTCACTCCTACTCACCGACGCGTTTCGAGCTTGCGCCCTTCTTCCATGGGCGTTGCAGACAAAATAATGGCGTGCAGAGACCGACATTAACATCCCCTCTTTTATTTGCTGACTGCGTACAGATGAGTATCACGCACAGAATTATGGGACTGGTAGTCAAATTAAAAACCCATGTGGGTTGCTGCCATATTGTGCCTTTAAAAAACAAAAAGTTCTTGGAGGCACTGTTGCGTCCTGCACAACTCCTGCTTGTACATTAAACACAGCTCCAAACAGCTCCGCCATTCACTGCCCCAGTAAGCAGGAACGGACTCACAAGAATCGCATGATGGTGCTGACTCGTGGCAGAGGCGGGACCACTTAAATCCAAGTAAACAGTTTGCCATTTCTTGACGCACTCGCAGCTTGGTAAACGCTGACTTCGACCAAATGGCTCTTGCACGAACACCTCCTCACTCCTACTCGCCGAGGGGTTTCGGGCTTGCGCCCTTCTTCCATGGACTTTGCAGACAAAATAATGGCGTGCAGAGACCAGCAGTAACATCCCTTCTTTTATTTGCCGATTGCGTACAGGTGAGTATCACCCACAGAATTATGGGACTGGTAGTCAACTTAAACACCAATGTGGGTTGCTGCCATATTCTGTCTTTAAAAAACAAAAAGTTCTTGGAGGCACTGGTGTGTCCTGCACAACTCCTGCTTGTACATTAAACACAGCTCCAAACCGCTCCGCCATTCACTGCCCCAGTAAGCAGGAACGGACTGACAAGGATTGGATGATGGTGCTGACTCGTGGCCCAGGCGGGACCACAGAAATCCAAGTAAACAGTTTGCCATTTCTTGAGTTGCACTCGCAGCTTGGTAAATGCTGACATCAACCAAGCGACACTTGCATGAACACACCTCCTCAGTCCTACTAGTTGACGCATTTCGGGGTTGCGCCCTTCTTCCATGGGCATTGCAGGCAAAATAATGGCGTGCAGAGACCGTCATTAACATCCCCTCTTTCATTTGCTGATTGCGTACAGGTGAGTATCACACACAGAATTATGGGACTGGTAGTCAAATTAAACACCCATGTGGGTTGCTGTCATATTGTGTGTTTAAAAAAAAAAAGTTCTTGGAGGCACTGGTGTGTCCTGCACAACTCCCGCCTGTACATTAAACACAGCTCCAAACCACTCCACTATTCACTGCCCCAGTAAGCAGGAACGGACTCACAAGAATTGCATGATGGTGCTGACTCGTGGCCCAGGCGGGACCACTTAAATCCAAGTAAACAGTTTGCCATTTCTTGAGTTGCACTCGCAGCTTGGTAAACGCTGACTTCAACCAAGCGGCTCTTGCATGAACACACCTCCTCACCCCTACTCGCCGACGCGTTTCGGGCTTGCGCCCTTCTTCCATAGGCATTGCAGAGAAAATAATGGCGTGCAGAGACTAGCAGTAACATCCCCTCTGTTATTTGCTGATTGTGTACAGGTGATTATTATGCACAGAATTATGGGACTGGTAGTCAAATTAAAAACCCATGTGGGTTGCTGCCATATTGTGTCTTTAAAAAACAAAAAGTTCTTGTAGGCACTGGTGTGTCCTGCACATCTCCCGCCTGTATATTAAACACAGCTCCAAACTGCTCCTCTATTCACTGCTCCAGTAAGTAGGAACGGACTCATAAGGATCGCATGATGGTGCTGACTCGTGGCCCAGGCGGGACCACTTAAATCCAAGTAAACAGTTTGCCATTTCTTGAGATGCACTCGCAGCTTGGTAAACGCTGACTTCAACCAAGCGGCTCTTGCATGAACACACCTCCTCACTCCTACTCACCGACGCGTTTCGGGCTTGCGCCCTTCTTCCATGGGCGTTGCAGACAAAATAATGGTGTGCAGAGACTGACATTAACATCCCCTCGTTTATTTGCTGATTGCGTACAGCTGAGTATCACTCACAGAATTATGGGACTGGTAGTCAAATTAAAAACCCATGTGGGTTGCTGCCATATTGTGTCTTTAAAAAACAAAAAGTTCTTGGAGGCACTGGTGTGTCCTGCACAACTCCTGCTTGTACATTAAACACAGCTCCAAACCGCTCCGCCATTCACTGCCCCAGTAAGCAAGAATGGACTCACAAGAATCGCATGATGGTGCTGACTCGTGGCCCAGGCGGGACCACATAAATCCAAGTAAACAGTTTGCCAGTTCTTGAGTTGCACTCGCAGCTTGGTAAACGCTGACTTCAACCAAGCGGCTCTTGCATGAACACTCATCCTCAGTCCTACTAGCTGACGCATTTCGGTTTTGCGCCCCTCTTCCATGGGCATTGCAGACAAAATAATGGCGTGCAGAGACCGTCATTAACATCCCCTCTTTCATTTGCTGATTGCGTACAGGTGAGTATCACACACAGAATTATGGGACTGGTAGTCAAATTAAACACCCATGTGGGTTGCTGTCATATTGTGTGTTTAAAAAAAAAGTTCTTGGAGGCACTGGTGTGTCCTGCACAACTCCTGCTTGTACATTAAACACAGCTCCAAACCGCTCCACCATTCACTTCCCCAGTAAGCAGGAACGGACTGACAAGGATCGCGTGATGGTGCTGACTCGTGGCCCAGGCGGGACCACTTAAATCCAAGTAAACAGTTGGCCATTTCTTGAGATGCACTCGCAGCTTGGTAAACGCTGACTTCAACCAAGCGGCTCTTGCATGAACACACCTCCTCACTCCTACTCACCGAAGCGTTTCGGGCTTGCGCCCTTCTTCCATGGGCATTGCAGACAAAATAATGGCGTGCAGAGACTGACATTAACATCCCCTCGTTTATTTGCTGATTGCGTACAGCTGAGTATCACTCACAGAATTATGGGACTGGTAGTCAAATTAAAAACCCATGTGGGTTGCTGCCATATTGTGTCTTTAAAAAACAAAAAGATCTTGGAGGCACTGTTGTGTCCTGCACAACTCCTGTGTGTACATTAAACACAGCTCCAAACCGCTCCGCCATTCACTGCCCCAGTAAGCAGGAATGGACTCACAAGAATCGCATGATGGTGCTGACTCGTGGCCCAGGCGGGACCACATAAATCCAAGTAAACAGTTTGCCAGTTCTTGAGTTGCACTCGCAGCTTGGTAAACGCTGACTTCAACCAAGCGGCTCTTGCATGAACACACCTCCTCAGTCCTACTAGGTGATGCATTTCGGGTTTGCGCCCCTCTTCCATGGGCATTGTAGACAAAATATTGGCGTGCAGAGACCGGCATTAACATCCCCTCTTTCATTTGCTGATTGCGTACAGGTGAGTATCACACACAGAATTATGGGACTGGTAGTCAAATTAAACCCCCATGTGGGTTGCTGTCATATTGTGTGTTTAAAAAAAAAAAAGTTCTTGGAGGCACTGGTGTGTCCTTCACAACTCCTGCTTGTACATTAAACACAGTTCCAAACCGCTCCGCCATTCACTGCCCCAGTAAGCAGGAACGGACTGACAAGGATCGGATGATGGTGCTGACTCGTGGCCCAGGCGGGACCACTTCGATCCAAGTAAACAGTTTGCCATTCCTTGAGTCACACTCGCAGCTTGGTAAACGCTGACTTCAACCAAGCGGCTCTTGCAGGAACACACCTCCTCACTTCTACTAGCTGACGCATTTAGGGCTTGCGCCCTTCTTCCATGGGCGTTGCAAACAAAATAATGGTGTGCAGAGACCAGCAGTAACATCCCCTCTTTTATATGCTGATTGCGCACAGGTAAGTAATATGCACAGAATTATGGGACTGGTAGTCAAATTAAACACCCATGTGGGTTGCTGCCATATTGTGTCTTTAAAAAACAAAAAGTTCTTGAAGGCACTGGTGTGGCCTGCACAACTCCCGCCTGTACATTAAACACAGCTCCGAACCACTCCGCTATTCACTGCCCCAGTAAGCAGGAACGGACTCACAAGAATTGCATGATGGTGCTGACTCGTGGCCCAGGCGGGACCACTTAAATCCAAGTAAACAGTTTGCCATTTCTTGAGTCGGACACGCAGCTTGGTAAACGCTGACTTCAACCAAGCGGCTCTTGCATGAACACTCCTCCTCACCCCTACTCGCCGACGCGTTTCGGGCTTGCGCCCTTCTTCCATGGGCGTTACAGACAAAATAATGGCATGCAGAGACCAGCAGTAACATCCCCTCTTTTATTTGCCGATTGCGTACAGGTGAGTATCAGCACTGAATTATGGGACTGGTAGTCAAAGTAAACACCATGTGGGTTGCTGCCCTATTGTGTCTTTAAAAAACAAAATGTTCTTAGAGGCACTGTTGTGTCCTGCACAACTCCCGCCTGTACATTAAATACAGCTCCAAACCCCTCCGCTATTCACTGCCCCAGTACGCAGGAACGGACTCGCAAGAATCGCATGATGGTGCTGACTCGTGGCCCAGGCGGGACCACTTAAATCCAAGTAAACAGTTTGCCACTTCTTGAGTTGCACTCGCAGCTTGGTAAACGCTGACTTCAACCAAGCGGCTCTTGCATGAACACACCTCCTCACTCCTACTCGCCGACGCGTTTCGGGCTTGCGCCCTTCTTCCATAGGCATTGCAGAGAAAATAATGGCGTGCAGAGACCAGCAGTAACATCCCCTCTGTTATTTGCTGATTGTGTACAGGTGATTATTATGCACAGAATTATGGGACTGGTAGTCAAATTAAAAACCCATGTGGGTTGCTGCCATATTGTGTCTTTAAAAAACGAAAAGTTCTTGGAGGCACTGGTGTGTCCTGCACATCTCCCGCCTGTATATTAAACACAGCTCCAAACTGCTCCGCTATTCACTGCTCCAGTAAGTAGGAACGGACTCATAAGGATCGCGTGATGGTGCTGACTCGTGGCCCAGGCGGGACCACTTAAATCCAAGTAAACAGTTTGCCATTTCTTGAGATGCACTCGCAGCTTGGTAAACGCTGACTTCAACCAAGCGGCTCTTGCATGAACACACCTCCTCACTCCTACTCACCGACGCGTTTCGGGCTTGCGCCCTTCTTCCATGGGCGTTGCAGACAAAATAATGGCGTGCAGAGACTGACATTAACATCCCCTCGTTTATTTGCTGATTGCGTACAGCTGAGTATCACTCACAGAATTATGGGACTGGTAGTCAAATTAAAAACCCATGTGGGTTGCTGCCATATTGTGTCTTTAAAAAACAAAAAGATCTTGGAGGCACTGTTGTGTCCTGAACAACTCCTGTGTGTACATTAAACACAGCTCCAAACCGCTCCTCCATTCCCTGCCCCAGTAAGCAGGAATGGACTCACAAGAATCGCATGATGGTGCTGACTCGTGGCCCAGGCGGGACCACATAAATCCAAGTAAACAGTTTGCCAGTTCTTGAGTTGCACTCGCAGCTTGGTAAACACTGACTTCAACCAAGCGGCTCTTGCATGAACACACCTCCTCAGTCCTACTAGCTGACGCATTTCGGGTTTGCGCCCCTCTTCCATGGGCATTGTAGACAAAATAATGGCGTGCAGAGACCGGCATTAACATCCCCTCTTTCATTTGCTGATTGCGTACAGGTGAGTATCACACACAGAATTATGGGACTGGTAGTCAAATTAAACCCCCATGTGGGTTGCTGTCATATTGTGTGTTTAAAAAAAAAAAAAGTTCTTGGAGGCACTGGTGTGTCCTGCACAACTCCTGCTTGTACATTAAACACAGTTCCAAACCGCTCCGCCATTCACTGCCCCAGTAAGCAGGAACGGACTGACAAGGATCGGATGATGGTGCTGACTCGTGGCCCAGGCGGGACCACTTCGATCCAAGTAAACAGTTTGCCATTTCTTGAGTCACACTCGCAGCTTGGTAAACGCTGACTTCAACCAAGCGGCTCTTGCAGGAACACACCTCCTCACTTCTACTAGCTGACGCATTTCAGGCTTGCGCCCTTCTTCCATGGGCGTTGCAGACAAAATAATGGTGTGCAGAGACCAGCAGTAACATCCCCTCTTTTATATGCTGATTGCGTACAGGTAAGTAATATGCACAGAATTATGGGACTGGTAGTCAAATTAAACACCCATGTGGGTTGCTGCCATATTGTGTCTTTAAAAAACCAAAAGTTCTTGAATTCACTGGTGTGGCCTGCACAACTCCCGCCTGTACATTAAACACAGCTCCAAACTGCTCCGCTATTCACTGCTCCAGTAAGCAGGAATGGACTCACAAGGATTGCGTGATGGTGCTGACTCGTGGCCCAGGCGGGACCACTTAAATCCAAGTAAACAGTTTGCCATTTCTTGAGATGCACTCGCAGCTTGGTAAACGCTGACTTCAACCAAGCGGCTCTTGCATGAACACACCTCCTCACTCCTACTCACCGACGCGTTTCGAGCTTGCGCCCTTCTTCCATGGGCGTTGCAGACAAAATAATGGCGTGCAGAGACCGACATTAACATCCCCTCTTTTATTTGCTGACTGCGTACAGATGAGTATCACGCACAGAATTATGGGACTGGTTGTCAAATTAAAAACCCATGTGGGTTGCTGCCATATTGTGCCTTTAAAAAACAAAAAGTTCTTGGAGGAACTGTTGCGTCCTGCACAACTCCTGCTTGTACATTAAACACAGCTCCAAACAGCTCCGCCATTCACTGCCCCAGTAAGCAGGAACGGACTCACAAGAATCGCATGATGGTGCTGACTTGTGGCCCAGGCGGGACCACTTAAATCCAAGTAAACAGTTTGCCATTTCTTGACGCACTCGCAGCTTGGTAAACGCTGACTTCGACCAAGTGGCTCTTGCACGAACACCTCCTCACTCCTACTCGCCGAGGGGTTTCGGGCTTGCGCCCTTCTTCCATGGACTTTGCAGACAAAATAATGGCGTGCAGAGACCAGCAGTAACATCCCTTCTTTTATTTGCCGATTGCGTACAGGTGAGTATCACCCACAGAATTATGGGACTGGTAGTCAAATTAAACACCAATGTGGGTTGCTGCCATGTTGTGTCTTTAAAAAACAAAAAGTTCTTGGAGGCACTGGTGTGTCCTGCACAACTCCTGCTTGTACATTAAACACAGCTCCAAACCGCTCCGCCATTCACTGCCCCAGTAAGCAGGAACGGACTGACAAGGATTGGATGATGGTGCTGACTCGTGGCCCAGGCGGGACCACAGAAATCCAAGTAAACAGTTTGCCATTTCTTGAGTTGCACTCGCAGCTTGGTAAATGCTGACATCATCCAAGCGACACTTGCATGAACACACCTCCTCAGTCCTACTAGTTGACGCATTTCGGGGTTGCGCCCTTCTTCCATGGGCGTTGCAGACATAATAATGGAGTGCCCAGACCAGCAGTAACATCCCCTCTTTTATTTGCTGATTGCGTACAGCTGAGTATCACACACAGAATTATGGGACTGGTAGTCAAATTAAACACCCATGTGGGTTGCTGCCATATTGTGTCTTTAAAAAACAAAAAGTTCTTGGAGGCACTGGTGTGTCCTGTACAACTCCCACCTGTACATTAAACCCAGGTCCAAACCGCTCCGCTATTCACTGCCCCAGTAAGCAGGAACGGACTCACAAGGATCGCGTGATGGTGCTGACTCGTGGCCTAGGCGGAACTACTTAGATCCAAGTAAACAGTTTGCCATTTCTTGAGTTGCACTCGCAGTTTGGTAAACGCTGACTTCAACCAAGCGGCTCTTGCATGAACACACCTCCTCAGTCCTACTAGCTGACGCATTTCGGGTTTGCGCCCTTCTTCCATGGGCGCTGCAGACAAAATAATGGCGTGCCCAGACCAGCAGTAACATACCCTCTTTTATTTGCTGATTGCGCACAGGTGAGTATTACGCACAGAATTATGTGACTGGTAGTCAAATTAGAAACCCATGTGGGTTGCTGCCATATTGTGTCTTTAAAAAACAAAACGTTCTTGGAGGCACTGGTGTGTCCTGCACAACTTCCGCCTGTACATTAAACACAGCTCCAAACCGCTCCGCTATTCACTGCCCCAGTAAGCAGGAACGGACTCACAAGGATCGCGTCATGGTGCTGACTCGTGGCCCAGGCGGGACCACATAAATCCAAGTAAACAGTTTGCCATTTCTTGAGTTGCACTCGCAGCTTGGTAAACGCTGACTTCAACCAAGCGGCTCTTGCACGAACACACCTCCTCACTCCTACTCGCCGGCGCGTTTCGGGCTTGCGCCCTTCTTCCATGGGCGTTGCAGACAAAATCTTGGCGTGCAGAGACCGGCAGTAACATCCCCTCTTTTATTTGACGATTGCGTACAGGTGAGTATCACGCACAGAATTATAGGACTGGTAGTCAAATTAAACACCCATGTGGGTTGCTGCCATATTGTGTCTTTAAAAAACGAAAAGTTCTTGGAGGCACTGGTGTGTCCTGCACAACTCCCGCCTGTACATTAAACACAGCTCCAAACTGCTCCGCTATTCACTGCTCCAGTAAGTAGGAACGGACTCATAACGATCCCGTGATGGTGCTGACTCGTGGCCCAGGCGGGACCACTTAAATCCAAGTAAACAGTTTGCCATTTCTTGAGATGCACTCGCAGCTTGGTAAACGCTGACTTCAACCAAGTGGCTCTTGCATGAACACACCTCCTCACTCCTACACACCGACGCGTTTCGGGCTTGCGCCCTTCTTCCATGGGCGTTGCAGACAAAATAATGGCGTGCAGAGACTGATATTAACATCCCCTCTTTTATTTGCTGATTGCGTACAGCTGAGTATCACTCACAGAATTATGGGACTGGTAGTCAAATTAAAAACCCATGTGGGTTGCTGCCATATTGTGTCTTTAAAAAACAAAAAGTTCTTGGAGGCACTGGTGTGTCCTGCACAACTCCTGCTTGTACATTAAACACAGCTCCAAACCGCTCCGCCATTCACTGCCCCAGTAAGCAAGAATGGACTCACAAGAATCGCATGATGGTGCTGACTCGTGGCCCAGGCGGGACCACATAAATCCAAGTAAACAGTTTGCCAGTTCTTGAGTTGCACTCGCAGCTTGGTAAACGCTGACTTCAACCAAGCGGCTCTTGCATGAACACTCCTCCTCAGTCCTACTAGCTGACGCATTTCGGGTTTGCGCCCCTCTTCCATGGGCATTGCAGACAAAATAATGGCGTGCAGAGACCGTCATTAACATCCCCTCTTTCATTTGCTGATTGCGTACAGGTGAGTATCACACACAGAATTACGGGACTGGTAGTCAAATTAAACACCCATGTGGGTTGCTGTCATATTGTGTGTTTAAAAAAAAAAAGTTCTTGGAGGCACTTGTGTGTCCTGCACAACTCCCGCCTGTACATTAAACACAGCTCCAAACCACTCCACTATTCACTGCCCCAGTAAGCAGGAACGGACTCACAAGAATTGCATGATGGTGCTGACTCGTGGCCCAGGCGGGACCACTTAAATCCAAGTAATCAGTTTGCCATTTCTTGAGTTGCACTCGCAGCTTGGTAAACGCTGACTTCAACCAAGCGCCTCTTGCATGAACACACCTCCTCACCCCTACTCGCCGACGCGTTTCGGGCTTGCGCCCTTCTTCCATAGGCATTGCAGAGAAAATAATGGCGTGCAGACACCAGCAGTAACATCCCCTCTGTTATTTGCTGATTGTGTACAGGTGATTATTATGCACAGAATTATGGGACTGGTAGTCAAATTAAAAACCCATGTGGGTTGCTGCCATATTGTGTCTTTAAAAAACAAAAAGTTCTTGTAGGCACTGGTGTGTCCTGCACATCTCCCGCCTGTATATTAAACACAGCTCCAAACTGCTCCGCTATTCACTGCTCCAGTAAGTAGGAACGGACTCATAAGGATCGGGTAATGGTGCTGACTCGTGGCCCAGGCGGGACCACTTAAATCCAAGTCAACAGTTTGCCATTTCTTGAGATGCACTCGCAGCTTGGTAAACGCTGACTTCAACCAAGCAGCTCTTGCATGAACACACCTCCTCACTCCTACTCACCGACGCGTTTCGGGCTTGCGCCCTTCTTCCATGGGCGTTGCAGACAAAATAATGGCGTGCAGAGACTGACATTAACATCCCCTCGTTTATTTGCTGATTGCGTACAGCTGAGTATCACTCACAGAATTATGGGACTGGTAGTCAAATTAAAAACCCATGTGGGTTGCTGCCATATTGTGTCTTTAAAAAACAAAAAGTTCTTGGAGGCACTGGTGTGTCCTGCACAACTCCTGCTTGTACATTAAACACAGCTCCAAACCGCTCCGCCATTCACTGCCCCAGTAAGCAAGAATGGACTCACAAGAATCGCATGATGGTGCTGACTCGTTGCCCAGGCGGGACCACATAAATCCAAGTAAACAGTTTGCCAGTTCTTGAGTTGCACTCGCAGCTTGGTAAACGCTGACTTCAACCAAGCGGCTCTTGCATGAACACTCCTCCTCAGTCCTACTAGCTGACGCATTTCGGGTTTGCGCCCCTCTTCCATGGGCATTGCAGACAAAATAATGGCGTGCAGAGACCGTCATTAACATCCCCTCTTTCATTTGCTGATTGCGTACAGGTGAGTATCACACACAGAATTATGGGACTGGTAGTCAAATTAAACACCCATGTGGGTTGCTGTCATATTGTGTGTTTAAAAAAAAAGTTCTTGGAGGCACTGGTGTGTCCTGCACAACTCCTGCTTGTACATTAAACACAGCTCCAAACCGCTCCACCATTCACTTCCCCAGTAAGCAGGAACGGACTGACAAGGATCGGATGATGGTGCTGACTCGTGGCCCAGGCGGGACCACTTCGATCCAAGTAAACAGTTTGCCATTCCTTGAGTCACACTCGCAGCTTGGTAAACGCTGACTTCAACCAAGCGGCTCTTGCAGGAACACACCTCCTCACTTCTACTAGCTGACGCATTTCAGGCTTGCGCCCTTCTTCCATGGGCGTTGCAGACAAAATAATGGTGTGCAGAGACCAGCAGTAACATCCCCTCTTTTATATGCTGAATGCGTACAGGTAAGTAATACGCACAGAATTATGGGACTGGTAGTCAAATTAAACACCCATGTGGGTTGCTGCCATATTGTGTCTTTAAAAAACAAAAAGTTCTTGAAGGCACTGGTGTGTCCTGCACAACTCCTGCTTGTACATTAAACACAGCTCCAAACCGCTCCGCCATTCACTGCCCCAGTAAGCAAGAATGGACTCACAAGAATCGCATGATGGTGCTGGCTCGTTGCCCAGGCGGGACCACATAAATCCAAGTAAACAGTTTGCCAGTTCTTGAGTTGCACTCGCAGCTTGGTAAACGCTGACTTCAACCAAGCGGCTCTTGCATGAACACTCCTCCTCAGTCCTACTAGCTGACGCATTTCGGGTTTGCGCCCCTCTTCCATGGGCATTGCAGACAAAATAATGGTGTGCAGAGACCGTCATTAACATCCCCTCTTTCATTTGCTGATTGCGTACAGGTGAGTATCACACACAGAATTATGGGACTGGTAGTCAAATGAAACACCCATGTGGGTTGCTGTCATATTGTGTGTTTAAAAAAAAAAGTTCTTGGAGGCACTGGTGTGTCCTGCACAACTCCTGCTTGTACATTAAAAACAGCTCCAAACCGCTCCACCATTCACTTCCCCAGTAAGCAGGAACGGACTGACAAGGATCGGATGATGGTGCTGACTCGTGGCCCAGGCGGGACCACTTCGATCCAAGTAAACAGTTTGCCATTTCTTGAGTCACACTCGCAGCTTGGTAAACGCTGACTTCAACCAAGCGGCTCTTGCAGGAACACACCTCCTCACTTCTACTAGCTGACGCATTTCAGGCTTGCGCCCTTCTTCCATGGGCGTTGCAGACAAAATAATGGTGTGCAGAGACCAGCAGTAACATCCCCTCTGTTATTTGCTGATTGTGTACAGGTGATTATTATGCACAGAATTATGGGACTGGTAGTCAAATTAAAAACCCATGTGGGTTGCTGCAATATTGTGTCTTTAAAAAACAAAAAGTTCTTGGAGGCACTGGTGTGTCCTGCACATCTCCCGCCTGTATATTAAACACAGCTCCAAACTGCTCCGCTATTCACTGCTCCAGTAAGTAGGAACGGACTCATAAGGATCGCGTGATGGTGCTGTCTCGTGGCCCAGGCGGGACCACTTAAATCCAAGTAAACAGTTTGCCATTTCTTGAGATGCACTCGCAGCTTGGTAAACGCTGACTTCAACCAAGCGGCTCTTGCATGAACACACCTCCTCACTCCTACTCACCGACGCGTTTCGGGCTTGCGCCCTTCTTCCATGGGCGTTGCAGACAAAATAATGGCGTGCAGAGACTGACATTAACATCCCCTCGTTTATTTGCTGATTGCGTACAGCTGAGTATCACTCACAGAATTATGGGACTGGTAGTCAAATTAAAAACCCATGTGGGTTGCTGCCATATTGTGTCTTTAAAAAACAAAAAGATCTTGGAGGCACTGTTGTGTCCTGCACAACTCCTGTGTCTACATTAAACACAGCTCCAAACCGCTCCGCCATTCACTGCCCCAGTAAGCAGGAATGGACTCACAAGAATCGCATGATGGTGCTGACTCGTGGCCCAGGCGGGACCACATAAATCCAAGTAAACAGTTTGCCAGTTCTTGAGTTGCACTCGCAGCTTGGTAAACGCTGACTTCAACCAAGCGGCTCTTGCATGAACACACCTCCTCAGTCCTACTAGCTGACGCATTTCGGGTTTGCGCCCCTCTTTCATGGGCATTGTAGACAAAATAATGGCGTGCAGAGACCGGCATTAACATCCCCTCTTTCATTTGCTGATTGCGTACAGGTGAGTATCACACACAGAATTATGGGACTGGTAGTCAAATTAAACCCCCATGTGGGTTGCTGTCATATTGTGTGTTTAAAAAAAAAAAAGTTCTTGGAGGCACTGGTGTGTCCTGCACGACTCCTGCTTGTACATTAAACACAGTTCCAAACCGCTCCGCCATTCACTGCCCCAGTAAGCAGGAACGGACTGACAAGGATCGGATGATGGTGCTGACTCGTGGCCCAGGCGGGACCACTTCGATCCAAGTAAACAGTTTGCCATTTCTTGAGTCACACTCGCAGCTTGGTAAACGCTGACTTCAACCAAGTGGCTCTTGCAGGAACACACCTCCTCACTTCTACTAGCTGACGCATTTCAGGCTTGCGCCCTTCTTCCATGGGCGTTGCAGACAAAATAATGGTGTGCAGAGACCAGCAGTAACATCCCCTCTTTTATATGCTGATTGCGTACAGGTAAGTAATATGCACAGAATTATGGGACTGGTAGTCAAATTAAACACCCATGTGGGTTGCTGCCATATTGTGTCTTTAAAAAACAAAAAGTTCTTGAAGGCACTGGTGTGGCCTGCACAACTCCCGCCTGTACATTAAACACAGCTCCGAACCACTCCGCTATTCACTGCCCCAGTAAGCAGGAACGGACTCACAAGAATTGCATGATGGTGCTGACTCGTGGCCCAGGCGGGACCACTTAAATCCAAGTAAACAGTTTGCCATTTCTTGAGTCGGACAGCAGCTTGGTAAACGCTGACTTCAACCAAGCGGCTCTTGCATGAACACACCTCCTCACCCCTACTCGCCGACGCGTTTCGGGCTTGCGCCCTTCTTCCATGGGCGTTACAGACAAAATAATGGCATGCAGAGACCAGCAGTAACATCCCCTCTTTTATTTGCTGATTGCGTACAGGTGAGAATTACGCACTGAATTATGGGACTGGTAGTCAAATTAAAAACCCATGTGGGTTGCTGCTATATTGTGTCTTTAAAAAACAAAAAGTTCTTGGAGGCACTGGTGTGTCCTGCACATCTCCCGCCTGTATATTAAACACAGCTCCAAACTGCTCCGCTATTCACTGCTCCAGTAAGTAGGAACGGACTCATAAGGATCGCGTGATGGTGCTGTCTCGTGGCCCAGGCGGGACCACTTAAATCCAAGTAAACAGTTTGCCATTTCTTGAGATGCACTCGCAGCTTGGTAAACGCTGACTTCAACCAAGCGGCTCTTGCATGAACACACCTCCTCACTCCTACTCACCGACGCGTTTCGGGCTTGCGCCCTTCTTCCATGGGCGTTGCAGACAAAATAATGGCGTGCAGAGACTGACATTAACATCCCCTCGTTTATTTGCTGATTGCGTACAGCTGAGTATCACTCACAGAATTATGGGACTGGTAGTCAAATTAAAAACCCATGTGGGTTGCTGCCATATTGTGTCTTTAAAAAACAAAAAGATCTTGGAGGCACTGTTGTGTCCTGCACAACTCCTGTGTCTACATTAAACACAGCTCCAAACCGCTCCGCCATTCACTGCCCCAGTAAGCAGGAATGGACTCACAAGAATCGCATGATGGTGCTGACTCGTGGCCCAGGCGGGACCACATAAATCCAAGTAAACAGTTTGCCAGTTCTTGAGTTGCACTCGCAGCTTGGTAAACGCTGACTTCAACCAAGCGGCTCTTGCATGAACACACCTCCTCAGTCCTACTAGCTGACGCATTTCGGGTTTGCGCCCCTCTTTCATGGGCATTGTAGACAAAATAATGGCGTGCAGAGACCGGCATTAACATCCCCTCTTTCATTTGCTGATTGCGTACAGGTGAGTATCACACACAGAATTATGGGACTGGTAGTCAAATTAAACCCCCATGTGGGTTGCTGTCATATTGTGTGTTTAAAAAAAAAAAAGTTCTTGGAGGCACTGGTGTGTCCTGCACGACTCCTGCTTGTACATTAAACACAGTTCCAAACCGCTCCGCCATTCACTGCCCCAGTAAGCAGGAACGGACTGACAAGGATCGGATGATGGTGCTGACTCGTGGCCCAGGCGGGACCACTTCGATCCAAGTAAACAGTTTGCCATTTCTTGAGTCACACTCGCAGCTTGGTAAACGCTGACTTCAACCAAGCGGCTCTTGCAGGAACACACCTCCTCACTTCTACTAGCTGACGCATTTCAGGCTTGCGCCCTTCTTCCATGGGCGTTGCAGACAAAATAATGGTGTGCAGAGACCAGCAGTAACATCCCCTCTTTTATATGCTGATTGCGTACAGGTAAGTAATATGCACAGAATTATGGGACTGGTAGTCAAATTAAACACCCATGTGGGTTGCTGCCATATTGTGTCTTTAAAAAACAAAAAGTTCTTGAAGGCACTGGTGTGGCCTGCACAACTCCCGCCTGTACATTAAACACAGCTCCGAACCACTCCGCTATTCACTGCCCCAGTAAGCAGGAACGGACTCACAAGAATTGCATGATGGTGCTGACTCGTGGCCCAGGCGGGACCACTTAAATCCAAGTAAACAGTTTGCCATTTCTTGAGTCGGACAGCAGCTTGGTAAACGCTGACTTCAACCAAGCGGCTCTTGCATGAACACACCTCCTCACCCCTACTCGCCGACGCGTTTCGGGCTTGCGCCCTTCTTCCATGGGCGTTACAGACAAAATAATGGCATGCAGAGACCAGCAGTAACATCCCCTCTTTTATTTGCTGATTGCGTACAGGTGAGAATTACGCACTGAATTATGGGACTGGTAGTCAAATTAAAAACCCATGTGGGTTGCTGCTATATTGTGTCTTTAAAAAACAAAAAGTTCTTGGAGGCACTGGTGTGTCCTGCACAACTCCCACCTGTACATTAAACACAGCTCCAAACTGCTCCGCTATTCACTGCTCCAGTAAGCAGGAATGGACTCACAAGGATTGCGTGATGGTGCTGACTCGTGGCCCAGGCGGGACCACTTAAATCCAAGTAAACAGTTTGCCATTTCTTGAGATGCACTCGCAGCTTGGTAAACGCTGACTTCAACCAAGCGGCTCTTGCATGAACACACCTCCTCACTCCTACTCACCGACGCGTTTCGAGCTTGCGCCCTTCTTCCATGGGCGTTGCAGACAAAATAATGGCGTGCAGAGACCGACATTAACATCCCCTCTTTTATTTGCTGACTGCGTACAGATGAGTATCACGCACAGAATTATGGGACTGGTAGTCAAATTAAAAACCCATGTGGGTTGCTGCCATATTGTGCCTTTAAAAAACAAAAAGTTATTGGAGGCACTGTTGCGTCCTGCACAACTCCTGCTTGTACATTAAACACAGCTCCAAACAGCTCCGCCATTCACTGCCCCAGTAAGCAGGAACGGACTCACAAGAATCGCATGATGGTGCTGACTCGTGGCCCAGGCGGGACGACTTAAATCCAAGTAAACAGTTTGCCATTTCTTGACGCACTCGCAGCTTGGTAAACGCTGACTTCGACCAAGTGGGTCTTGCACGAACACCTCCTCACTCCTACTCGCCGAGGGGTTTCGGGCTTGCGCCCTTCTTCCATGGACTTTGCAGACAAAATAATGGCGTGCAGAGACCAGCAGTAACATCCCTTCTTTTATTTGCCGATTGCGTACAGGTGAGTATCACCCACAGAATTATGGGACTGGTAGTCAAATTAAACACCAATGTGGGTTGCTGCCATATTGTGGCTTTAAAAAACAAAAAGTTCTTGGAGGCACTGGTGTGTCCTGCACAACTCCTGCTTGTACATTAAACACAGCTCCAAACCGCTCCGCCATTCACTGCCCCAGTAAGCAGGAACGGACTGACAAGGATTGGATGATGGTGCTGACTCGTGGCCCAGGCGGGACCACAGAAATCCAAGTAAACAGTTTGCCATTTCTTGAGTTGCACTCGCAGCTTGGTAAATGCTGACATCAACCAAGCGACACTTGCATGAACACACCTCCTCAGTCCTACTAGTTGACGCATTTCGGGGTTGCGCCCTTCTTCCATGGGCGTTGCAGACATAATAATGGCGTGCCCAGACCAGCAGTAACATCCCCTCTTTTATTTGCTGATTGCGTACAGCTGAGTATCACACACAGAATTATGGGACTGGTAGTCAAATTAATCACCCATGTGGGTTGCTGCCATATTGTGTCTTTAAAAAACAAAAAGATCTTGGAGGCACTGGTGTGTCCTGTACAACTCCCACCTGTACATTAAACCCAGCTCCAAACCGCTCAGCTATTCACTGCCCCAGTAAGCAGGAACGGACTCACAAGGATCGCGTGATGGTGCTGACTCGTGGCCCAGGCGGGACCACATAAATCCAAGTAAACAGTTTGCCAGTTCTTGAGTTGCACTCGCAGCTTGGTAAACGCTGACTTCCACCAAGCGGCTCTTGCATGAACACACCTCCTCAGTCCTACTAGCTGACGCATTTCGAGTTTGCGCCCTTCTTCCATGGGCGCTGCAGACAAAATAATGGCGTGCCCAGACCAGCAGTAACATACCCTCTTTTATTTGCTGATTGCGCACAGGTGAGTATTATGCACAGAATTATGTGACTGGTAGTCAAATTAGAAACCCATGTGGGTTGCTGCCATATTGTGTCTTTAAAAAACAAAACGTTCTTGGAGGCACTGGTGTGTCCTGCACAACTTCCGCCTGTACATTAAACACAGCTCCAAACCGCTCCGCTATTCACTGCCCCAGTAAGCAGGAACGGACTCACAAGGATCGCGTCATGGTGCTGACTCGTGGCCCAGGCGGGACCACATAAATCCAAGTAAACAGTTTGCCATTTCTTGAGTTGCACTCGCAGCTTGGTAAACGCTGACTTCAACCAAGCGGCTCTTGCACGAACACACCTCCTCACTCCTACTCGCCGGCGCGTTTCGGGCTTGCGCCCTTCTTCCATGGACGTTGCAGACAAAATCTTGGCGTGCAGAGACCGGCAGTAACATCCCCTCTTTTATTTGACGATTGCGTACAGGTGAGTATCACGCACAGAATTATAGGACTGGTAGTCAAATTAAACACCCATGTGGGTTACTGCCATATTGTGTCTTTAAAAAACGAAAAGTTCTTGGAGGCACTGGTGTGTCCTGCACAA
This sequence comes from Triturus cristatus, assembly GCF_964204655.1. Lineage (NCBI taxonomy): Eukaryota > Metazoa > Chordata > Amphibia > Caudata > Salamandridae > Triturus > Triturus cristatus. Next base: position 608,010,663 of record NC_140591.1, on the reverse strand, counting down.
CTCCCGCCTGTACATTAAACACAGCTCCAAACTGCTCCGCTATTCACTGCTCCAGTAAGTAGGAACGGACTCATAAGGATCGCGTGATGGTGCTGACTCGTGGCCCAGGCGGGACCACTTAAATCCAAGTAAACAGTTTGCCATTTCTTGAGATGCACTCGCAGCTTGGTAAACGCTGACTTCAACCAAGTGGCTCTTGCATGAACACACCTCCTCACTCCTACACACCGACGCGTTTCGGGCTTGCGCCCTTCTTCCATGGGCGTTGCAGACAAAATAATGGCGTGCAGAGACCGATATTAACATCCCCTCTTTTATTTGCTGATTGCGTACAGCTGAGTATCACTCACAGAATTATGGGACTGGAAGTCAAATTAAAAACCCATGTGGGTTACTGCCATATTGTGTCTTTAAAAAACAAAAAGTTCTTGGAGGCACTGGTGTGTCCTGCACAACTCCTGCTTGTACATTAAACACAGCTCCAAACCGCTCCGCCATTCACTGCCCCAGTAAGCAAGAATGGACTCACAAGAATCGCATGATGGTGCTGACTCGTGGCCCAGGCGGGACCACATAAATCCAAGTAAACAGTTTGCCAGTTCTTGAGTTGCACTCGCAGCTTGGTAAACGCTGACTTCAACCAAGTGGCTCTTGCATGAACACTCCTCCTCAGTCCTACTAGCTGACGCATTTCGGGTTTGCGCCCCTCTTCCATGGGCATTGCAGACAAAATAATGGCGTGCAGAGACCATCATTAACATCCCCTCTTTCATTTGCTGATTGCGTACAGGTGAGTATCACACACAGAATAATGGGACTGGTAGTCAAGTTAAACACCCATGTGGGTTGCTGTCATATTGTGTGTTTAAAAAAAAAAAGTTCTTGGAGGCACTGGTGTGTCCTGCACAACTCCCGCCTGTACATTAAACACAGCTCCAAACCACTCCACTATTCACTGCCCCAGTAAGCAGGAATGGACTCACAAGAATTGCATGATGGTGCTGACTCGTGGCCCAGGCGGGACCACTTAAATCCAAGTAAACAGTTTGCCATTTCTTGAGTTGCACTCGCAGCTTGGTAAACGCTGACTTCAACCAAGCGGCTCTTGCATGAACACACCTCCTCACCCCTACTCGCCGACGCGTTTCGGGCTTGCGCCCTTCTTCCATAGGCATTGCAGAGAAAATAATGGCGTGCAGAGACCAGCAGTAACATCCCCTCTGTTATTTGCTGATTGTGTACAGGTGATTATTATGCACAGAATTATGGGACTGGTAGTCAAATTAAAAACCCATGTGGGTTGCTGCCATATTGTGTCTTTAAAAAACAAAAAGTTCTTGTAGGCACTGGTGTGTCCTGCACATCTCCCGCCTGTATATTAAACACAGCTCCAAACTGCTCCGCTATTCACTGCTCCAGTAAGTAGGAACGGACTCATAAGGATCGCGTGATGGTGCTGACTCGTGGCCCAGGCGGGACCACTTAAATCCAAGTAAACAGTTTGCCATTTTTTGAGATGCACTCGCAGCTTGGTAAACGCTGACTTTAACCAAGCGGCTCTTGCATGAACACACCTCCTCACTCCTACTCACCGACGCGTTTCGGGCTTGCGCCCTTCTTCCATGGGCGTTGCAGACAAAATAATGGCGTGCAGAGACTGACATTAACATCCCCTCGTTTATTTGCTGATTGCGTACAGCTGAGTATCACTCACAGAATTATGGGACTGGTAGTCAAATTAAAAACCCATGTGGGTTGCTGCCATATTGTGTCTTTAAAAAACAAAAAGTTCTTGGAGGCACTGGTGTGTCCTGTACAACTCCCACCTGTACATTAAACCCAGCTCCAAACCGCTCCGCTATTCACTGCCCCAGTAAGCAGGAACGGACTCACAAGGATCGCGTGATGGTGCTGACTCGTGGCCCAGGCGGGACCACATAAATCCAAGTAAACAGTTTGCCAGTTCTTGAGTTGCACTCGCAGCTTGGTAAACGCTGACTTCAACCAAGCGGCTCTTGCACGAACACACCTCCTCACTCCTACTCGCCGGTGCGTTTCGGGCTTGCGCCCTTCTTCCATGGACGTTGCAGACAAAATCTTGGCGTGCAGAGACCGGCAGTAACATCCCCTCTTTTATTTGACGATTGCGTACAGGTGAGTATCACGCACAGAATTATAGGACTGGTAGTCAAATTAAACACCCATGTGGGTTACTGCCATATTGTGTCTTTAAAAAACGAAAAGTTCTTGGAGGCACTGGTGTGTCCTGCACAACTCCCGCCTGTACATTAAACACAGCTCCAAACTGCTCCGCTATTCACTGCTCCAGTAAGTAGGAACGGACTCATAAGGATCGCGTGATGGTGATGACTCGTGGCCCAGGCGGGACCACTTAAATCCAAGTAAACAGTTTGCCATTTCTTGAGATGCACTCGCAGCTTGGTAAACGCTGACTTCAACCAAGTGGCTCTTGCATGAACACACCTCCTCACTCCTACACACCGACGCGTTTCGGGCTTGCGCCCTTCTTCCATGGGCGTTGCAGACAAAATAATGGCGTGCAGAGACCGATATTAACATCCCCTCTTTTATTTGCTGATTGCGTACAGCTGAGTATCACTCACAGAATTATGGGACTGGTAGTCAAATTAAAAACCCATGTGGGTTACTGCCATATTGTGTCTTTAAAAAACAAAAAGTTCTTGGAGGCACTGGTGTGTCCTGCACAACTCCTGCTTGTACATTAAACACAGCTCCAAACCGCTCCGCCATTCACTGCCCCAGTAAGCAAGAATGGACTCACAAGAATCGCATGATGGTGCTGACTCGTGGCCCAGGCGGGACCACATAAATCCAAGTAAACAGTTTGCCAGTTCTTGAGTTGCACTCGCAGCTTGGTAAACGCTGACTTCAACCAAGTGGCTCTTGCATGAACACTCCTCCTCAGTCCTACTAGCTGACGCATTTCGGGTTTGCGCCCCTCTTCCATGGGCATTGCAGACAAAATAATGGCGTGCAGAGACCGTCATTAACATCCCCTCTTTCATTTGCTGATTGCGTACAGGTGAGTATCACACACAGAATTATGGGACTGGTAGTCAAGTTAAACACCCATGTGGGTTGCTGTCATATTGTGTGTTTAAAAAAAAAAAGTTCTTGGAGGCACTGGTGTGTCCTGCACAACTCCCGCCTGTACATTAAACACAGCTCCAAACCACTCCACTATTCACTGCCCCAGTAAGCAGGAACGGACTCACAAGAATTGCATGATGGTGCTGACTCGTGGCCCAGGCGGGACCACTTAAATCCAAGTAAACAGTTTGCCATTTCTTGAGTTGCACTCGCAGCTTGGTAAACGCTGACTTCAACCAAGCGGCTCTTGCATGAACACACCTCCTCACCCCTACTCGCCGACGCGTTTCGGGCTTGCGCCCTTCTTCCATAGGCATTGCAGAGAAAATAATGGCGTGCAGAGACCAGCAGTAACATCCCCTCTGTTATTTGCTGATTGTGTACAGGTGATTATTATGCACAGAATTATGGGACTGGTAGTCAAATTAAAAACCCATGTGGGTTGCTGCCATATTGTGTCTTTAAAAAACAAAAAGTTCTTGTAGGCACTGGTGTGTCCTGCACATCTCCCGCCTGTATATTAAACACAGCTCCAAACTGCTCCGCTATTCACTGCTCCAGTAAGTAGGAACGGACTCATAAGGATCGCGTGATGGTGCTGACTCGTGGCCCAGGCGGGACCACTTAAATCCAAGTAAACAGTTTGCCATTTCTTGAGATGCACTCGCAGCTTGGTAAACGCTGACTTTAACCAAGCGGCTCTTGCATGAACACACCTCCTCACTCCTACTCACCGACGCGTTTCGGGCTTGCGCCCTTCTTCCATGGGCGTTGCAGACAAAATAATGGCGTGCAGAGACTGACATTAACATCCCCTCGTTTATTTGCTGATTGCGTACAGCTGAGTATCACTCACAGAATTATGGGACTGGTAGTCAAATTAAAAACCCATGTGGGTTGCTGCCATATTGTGTCTTTAAAAAACAAAAAGTTCTTGGAGGCACTGGTGTGTCCTGCACAACTCCTGCTTGTACATTAAACACAGCTCCAAACCGCTCCGCCATTCACTGCCCCAGTAAGCAAGAATGGACTCACAAGAATCGCATGATGGTGCTGACTCGTGGCCCAGGCGGGACCACATAAATCCAAGTAAACAGTTTGCCAGTTCTTGAGTTGCACTCGCAGCTTGGTAAACGCTGACTTCAACCAAGCGGTTCTTGCATGAACACTCCTCCTCAGTCCTACTAGCTGACGCATTTCGGGTTTGCGCCCCTCTTCCATGGGCATTGCAGACAAAATATTGGCGTGCAGAGACCGTCATTAACATCCCCTCTTTCATTTGCTGATTGCGTACAGGTGAGTATCACACACAGAATTATGGGACTGGTAGTCAAATTAAACACCCATGCGGGTTGCTGTCATATTGTGTGTTTAAAAACAAAAGTTCTTGGAGGCACTGGTGTGTCCTGCACAACTCCTGCATGTACATTAAACACAGCTCCAAACCGCTCCACCATTCACTTCCCCAGTAAGCAGGAATGGACTGACAAGGATCGGATGATGGTGCTGACTCGTGGCCCAGGCGGGACCACTTCGATCCAAGTAAACAGTTTGCCATTTCTTGAGTCACACTCGCAGCTTGGTAAACGCTGACTTCAACCAAGCGGCTCTTGCAGGAACACACCTCCTCACTTCTACTAGCTGACGCATTTCAGGCTTGCGCCCTTCTTCCATGCGCGTTGCAGACAAAATAATGGTGTGCAGAGACCAGCAGTAACATCCCCTCTTTTATATGCTGAATGCGTACAGGTAAGTAATACGCACAGAATTATGGGACTGGTAGTCAAATTAAACACCCATGTGGGTTGCTGCCATATTGTGTCTTTTAAAAACAAAAAGTTCTTGAAGGCACTGGTGTGGCCTGCACAACTCCCGCCTGTACATTAAACACAGCTCCAAACCACTCCGCTATTCACTGCCCCAGTAAGCAGGAACGGACTCACAAGAATTGCATGATGGTGCTGACTCGTGGCCCAGGCGGGACCACTTAAATCCAAGTAAACAGTTTGCCATTTCTTGAGTTGCACTCGCAGCTTGGTAAACGCTGACTTCAACCAAGCGGCTCTTGCATGAACACACCTCCTCACTCCTACTCGCTGACGCGTTTCGGGCTTGCGACCTTCTTCCATAGGCATTGCAGAGAAAATAATGGCGTGCAGAGACCAGCAGTAACATCCCCTCTGTTATTTGCTGATTGTGTACAGGTGATTATTATGCACAGAATTATGGGACTGGTAGTCAAATTAAAAACCCATAAGGGTTGCTGCCATATTGTGTCTTTAAAAAACAAAAAGTTCTTGGAGGCACTGGTGTGTCCTGCACATCTCCCGCCTGTATATTAAACACAGCTCCAAACTGCTCCGCTATTCACTGCTCCAGTAAGTAGGAACGGACTCATAAGGATCGCGTGATGGTGCTGACTCGTGGCCCAGGCGGGACCTCTTAAATCCAAGTAAACAGTTTGCCATTTCTTGAGATGCACTCGCAGCTTGGTAAACGCTGACTTCAACCAAGCGGCTCTTGCATGAACACACCTCCTCACTCCTACTCACCGACGCGTTTTGGGCTTGCGCCCTTCTTCCATGGGCGTTGCAGACAAAATAATGGCGTGCAGAGACTGACATTAACATCCCCTCGTTTATTTGCTGATTGCGTACAGCTGAGTATCACTCACAGAATTATGGGACTGGTAGTCAAATTAAAAACCCATGTGGGTTGCTGCCATATTGTGTCTTTAAAAAACAAAAAGATCTTGGAGGCACTGTTGTGTCCTGCACAACTCCTGTGTGTACATTAAACACAGCTCCAAACCGCTCCGCCATTCACTGCCCCAGTAAGCAGGAATGGACTCACAAGAATCGCATGATGGTGCTGACTCGTGGCCCAGGCGGGACCACATAAATCCAAGTAAACAGTTTGCCAGTTCTTGAGTTGCACTCGCAGCTTGGTAAACGCTGACTTCAACCAAGCGGCTCTTGCATGAACACACCTCCTCAGTCCTACTAGCTGACGCATTTCGGGTTTGCGCCCCTCTTCCATGGGCATTGTAGACAAAATAATGGCGTGCAGAGACCGGCATTAACATCCCCTCTTTCATTTGCTGATTGCGTACAGGTGAGTATCACACACAGAATTATGGGACTGGTAGTCAAATTAAACCCCAATGTGGGTTGCTGTCATATTGTGTGTTTAAAAAAAAAAAAGTTCTTGGAGGCACTGGTGTGTCCTGCACAACTCCTGCTTGTACATTAAACACAGTTCCAAACCGCTCCGCCATTCACTGCCCCAGTAAGCAGGAATGGACTCACAAGAATCGCATGATGGTGCTGACTCGTGGCCCAGGCGGGACCACATAAATCCAAGTAAACAGTTTGCCAGTTCTTGAGTTGCACTCGCAGCTTGGTAAACGCTGACTTCAACCAAGCGGCTCTTGCATGAACACACCTCCTCAGTCCTACTAGCTGACGCATTTCGGGTTTGCGCCCCTTTTCCATGGGCATTGTAGACAAAATAATGGCGTGCAGAGACCGGCATTAACATCCCCTCTTTCATTTGCTGATTGCGTACAGGTGAGTATCACACACAGAATTATGGGACTGGTAGTCAAATTAAACCCCCATGTGGGTTGCTGTCATATTGTGTGTTTAAAAAAAAAAAAGTTCTTGGAGGCACTGGTGTGTCCTGCACGACTCCTGCTTGTACATTAAACACAGTTCCAAACCGCTCCGCCATTCACTGCCCCAGTAAGCAGGAACGGACTGACTAGGATCGGATGATGGTGCTGACTCGTGGCCCAGGCGGTACCACTTAAATCCAAGTAAACAGTTTGCCATTTCTTGAGTCGGACACGCAGCTTGGTAAACGCTGACTTCAACCAAGCGGCTCTTGCATGAACACACCTCCTCACCCCTACTCGCCGATGCGTTTCGGGCTTGCGCCCTTCTTCCATGGGCGTTACAGACAAAATAATGGCATGCAGAGACCAGCAGTAACATCCCCTCTTTTATTTGCTGATTGCGTACAGGTGAGAATTACGCACTGAATTATGGGACTGGTAGTCAAATTAAAAACCCATGTGGGTTGCTGCCATATTGTGTCTTTAAAAAACAAAAAGTTCTTGGAGGCACTGGTGTGTCCTGCACAACTCCCACCTGTACATTAAACACAGCTCCAAACTGCTCCGTTATTCACTGCTCCAGTAAGCAGGAATGGACTCACAAGGATTGCGTGATGGTGCTGACTCGTGGCCCAGGCGGGACCACTTAAATCCAAGTAAACAGTTTGCCATTTCTTGAGATGCACTCGCAGCTTGGTAAACGCTGACTTCAACCAAGCGGCTCTTGCATGAACACACCTCCTCACTTCTACTCACCGACGCGTTTCGAGCTTGCGCCCTTCTTCCATGGGCGTTGCAGACAAAATAATGGCGTGCAGAGACCGACATTAACATCCCCTCTTTTATTTGCTGATTGCGTACAGCTGAGTATCACTCACAGAATTATGGGACTGGTAGTCAAATTAAAAACCCATGTGGGTTGCTGCCATATTGTGTCTTTAAAAAACAAAAAGATCTTGGAGGCACTGTTGTGTCCTGCACAACTCCTGTGTGTACATTAAACACAGCTCCAAACCGCTCCGCCATTCACTGCCCCAGTAAGCAGGAATGGACTCACAAGAATCGCATGATGGTGCTGACTCGTGGCCCAGGCGGGACCACATAAATCCAAGTAAACAGTTTGCCAGTTCTTGAGTTGCACTCGCAGCTTGGTAAACGCTGACTTCAACCAAGCGGCTCTTGCATGAACACACCTCCTCAGTCCTACTAGCTGACGCATTTCGGGTTTGCGCCCCTCTTCCATGGGCATTGTAGACAAAATAATGGCGTGCAGAGACCGGCATTAACATCCCCTCTTTCATTTGCTGATTGCGTACAGGTGAGTATCACACACAGAATTATGGGACTGGTAGTCAAATTAAACCCCAATGTGGGTTGCTGTCATATTGTGTGTTTAAAAAAAAAAAAGTTCTTGGAGGCACTGGTGTGTCCTGCACAACTCCTGCTTGTACATTAAACACAGTTCCAAACCGCTCCGCCATTCACTGCCCCAGTAAGCAGGAATGGACTCACAAGAATCGCATGATGGTGCTGACTCGTGGCCCAGGCGGGACCACATAAATCCAAGTAAACAGTTTGCCAGTTCTTGAGTTGCACTCGCAGCTTGGTAAACGCTGACTTCAACCAAGCGGCTCTTGCATGAACACACCTCCTCAGTCCTACTAGCTGACGCATTTCGGGTTTGCGCCCCTTTTCCATGGGCATTGTAGACAAAATAATGGCGTGCAGAGACCGGCATTAACATCCCCTCTTTCATTTGCTGATTGCGTACAGGTGAGTATCACACACAGAATTATGGGACTGGTAGTCAAATTAAACCCCCATGTGGGTTGCTGTCATATTGTGTGTTTAATAAAAAAAAAAGTTCTTGGAGGCACTGGTGTGTCCTGCACGACTCCTGCTTGTACATTAAACACAGTTCCAAACCGCTCCGCCATTCACTGCCCCAGTAAGCAGGAACGGACTGACTAGGATCGGATGATGGTGCTGACTCGTGGCCCAGGCGGTACCACTTAAATCCAAGTAAACAGTTTGCCATTTCTTGAGTCGGACACGCAGCTTGGTAAACGCTGACTTCAACCAAGCGGCTCTTGCATGAACACACCTCCTCACCCCTACTCGCCGATGCGTTTCGGGCTTGCGCCCTTCTTCCATGGGCGTTACAGACAAAATAATGGCATGCAGAGACCAGCAGTAACATCCCCTCTTTTATTTGCTGATTGCGTACAGGTGAGAATTACGCACTGAATTATGGGACTGGTAGTCAAATTAAAAACCCATGTGGGTTGCTGCCATATTGTGTCTTTAAAAAACAAAAAGTTCTTGGAGGCACTGGTGTGTCCTGCACAACTCCCACCTGTACATTAAACACAGCTCCAAACTGCTCCGTTATTCACTGCTCCAGTAAGCAGGAATGGACTCACAAGGATTGCGTGATGGTGCTGACTCGTGGCCCAGGCGGGACCACTTAAATCCAAGTAAACAGTTTGCCATTTCTTGAGATGCACTCGCAGCTTGGTAAACGCTGACTTCAACCAAGCGGCTCTTGCATGAACACACCTCCTCACTTCTACTCACCGACGCGTTTCGAGCTTGCGCCCTTCTTCCATGGGCGTTGCAGACAAAATAATGGCGTGCAGAGACCGACATTAACATCCCCTCTTTTATTTGCTGACTGCGTATAGATGAGTATCACGCACAGAATTATGGGACTGGTAGTCAAATTAAAAACCCATGTGGGTTGCTGCCATATTGTGCCTTTAAAAAACAAAAAGTTATTGGAGGCACTGTTGCGTCCTGCACAACTCCTGCTTGTACATTAAACACAGCTCCAAACAGCTCCGCCATTCACTGCCCCAGTAAGCAGGAACGGACTCACAAGAATCGCATGATGGTGCTGACTCGTGGCCCAGGCGGGACCACTTAAATCCAAGTAAACAGTTTGCCATTTCTTGACGCACTCGCAGCTTGGTAAACGCTGACTTCGACCAAGTGGCTCTTGCACGAACACCTCCTCACTCCTACTCGCCGAGGGGTTTCGGGCTTGCGCCCTTCTTCCATGGACTTTGCAGACAAAATAATGGCGTGCAGAGACCAGCAGTAACATCCCTTCTTTTATTTGCCAATTGCGTACAGGTGAGTATCACCCACAGAATTATGGGACTGGTAGTCAAATTAAACACTAATGTGGGTTGCTGACATATTGTGTCTTTAAAAAACAAAAAGTTCTTGGAGGCACTGGTGTGTCCTGCACAACTCCTGCTTGTACATTAAACACAGCTCCAAACCGCTCCGCCATTCACTGCCCCAGTAAGCAGGAACGGACTGACAAGGATTGGATGATGGTGCTGACTCGTGGCCCAGGCGGGACCACAGAAATCCAAGTAAACAGTTTGCCATTTCTTGAGTTGCACTCGCAGCTTGGTAAATGCTGACATCAACCAAGCGACACTTGCATGAACACACCTCCTCAGTCCTACTAGTTGACGCATTTCGGAGTTGCGCCCTTCTTCCATGGGCGTTGCAGACATAATAATGGCGTGCACAGACCAGCAGTAACATCCCCTCTTTTATTTGCTGATTGCGTACAGCTGAGTATCACACACAGAATTATGGGACTGGTAGTCAAATTAAACACCCATGTGGGTTGCTGCCATATTGTGTCTTTAAAAAACAAAAAGTTCTTGGAGGCACTGGTGTGTCCTGTACAACTCCCACCTGTACATTAAACCCAGCTCCAAACCGCTCCGCTATTCACTGCCCCAGTAAGCAGGAACGGACTCACAAGGATCGCGTGATGGTGCTGACTCGTGGCCTAGGCGGAACCACTTAGATCCAAGTAAACAGTTTGCCATTTCTTGATTTGCACTCGCAGTTTGGTAAACGCTGACTTCAACCAAGCGGCTCTTGCATGAACACACCTCCTCAGTCCTACTAGCTGACGCATTTCGGGTTTGCGCCCTTCTTCCATGGGCGCTGCAGACAAAATAATGGCGTGCCCAGACCAGCAGTAACATACACCTCTTTTATTTGCTGATTGCGCACAGGTGAGTATTACGCACAGAATTATGTGACTGGTAGTCAAATTAGAAACCCATGTGGGTTGCTGCCATATTGTGTCTTTATAAAACAAAACGTTCTTGGAGGCACTGGTGTGTCCTGCACAACTTCCGCCTGTACATTAAACACAGCTCCAAACCGCTCCGCTATTCACTGCCCCAGTAAGCAGGAACGGACTCACAAGGATCGCGTCATGGTGCTGACTCGTGGCCCAGGCGGGACCACATAAATCCAAGTAAACAGTTTGCCATTTCTTGAGTTGCACTCGCAGCTTGGTAAACGCTGACTTCAACCAAGCGGCTCTTGCACGAACACACCTCCTCACTCCTACTCGCCGGCGCGTTTCGGGCTTGCGCCCTTCTTCCATGGACGTTGCAGACAAAATCTTGGCGTGCAGAGACCGGTAGTAACATCCCCTCTTTTATTTGACGATTGCGTACAGGTGAGTATCACGCACAGAATTATAGGACTGGTAGTCAAATTAAACACCCATGTGGGTTGCTGCCATATTGTGTCTTTAACCCCTTCCATGCTCATGACGGAACGGTTCCGTCATGAGCATCGGTTGAGCTGTGCTCATGACGGAACCGTTCCGTCATGGCCCCGCCCGCGCTCGAACCCTTCAGCACCGCGGGGGAATCCGCGCAGCGCTGAAGGGGTTAAAAAACGAAAAGTTCTTGGAGGCACTGGTGTGTCCTGCACAACTCCCGCCTGTACATTAAACACAGCTCCAAACTGCTCCGCTATTCACTGCTCCAGTAAGTAGGAACGGACTCATAAGGATCGCGTGATGGTGCTGACTCGTGGCCCAGGCGGGACCACTTAAATCCAAGTAAACAGTTTGCCATTTCTTGAGATGCACTCGCAGCTTGGTAAACGCTGACTTCAACCAAGTGGCTCTTGCATGAACACACCTCCTCACTCCTACACACCGACGCGTTTCGGGCTTGCGCCCTTCTTCCATGGGCGTTGCAGACAAAATAATGGCGTGCAGAGACCGATATTAACATCCCCTCTTTTATTTGCTGATTGCGTACAGCTGAGTATCACTCACAGAATTATGGGACTAGTAGTCAAATTAAAAACCCATGTGGGTTGCTGCCATATTGTGTCTTTAAAAAACAAAAAGTTCTTGGAGGCACTGGTGTGTCCTGCACAACTCCTGCTTGTACATTAAACACAGCTCCAAACCGCTCCGCCATTCACTGCCCCAGTAAGCAAGAATGAACTCACAAGAATCGCATGATGGTGCTGACTCGTGGCCCAGGCGGGACCACATAAATCCAAGTAAACAGTTTGCCAGTTCTTGAGTTGCACTCGCAGCTTGGTAAACGCTGACTTCAACCAAGCGGCTCTTGCATGAACACTCCTCCTCAGTCCTACTAGCTGACGCATTTCGGGTTTGCACCCCTCTTCCATGGGCATTGCAGACAAAATAATGGCGTGCAGAGACCGTCATTAACATCCCCTCTTTCATTTGCTGATTGCGTACAGGTGAGTATCACACACAGAATAATGGGACTGGTAGTCAAATTAAACACCCATGTGGGTTGCTGTCATATTGTGTGTTTAAAAAAAAAAAGTTCTTGGAGGCACTGGTGTGTCCTGCACGACTCCCGCCTGTACATTAAACACAGCTCCAAACCACTCCACTATTCACTGCCCCAGTAAGCAGGAACGGACTCACAAGAATTGCATGATGGTGCTGACTCGTGGCCCAGGCGGGACCACTTAAATCCAAGTAAACAGTTTGCCATTTCTTGAGTTGCACTCGCAGCTTGGTAAACGCTGACTTCAACCAAGCGGCTCTTGCATGAACACACCTCCTCACCCCTACTCGCCGACGCGTTTCGGGCTTGCGCCCTTCTTCCATAGGCATTGCAGAGAAAATAATGGCGTGCAGAGACCAGCAGTAACATCCCCTCTGTTATTTGCTGATTGTGTACAGGTGATTATTATGCACAGAATTATGGGACTGGTAGTCAAATTAAAAACCCATGTGGGTTGCTGCCATATTGTGTCTTTAAAAACAAAAAGTTCTTGTAGGCACTGGTGTGTCCTGCACATCTCCCGCCTGTATATTAAACACAGCTCCAAACTGCTCCGCTATTCACTGCTCCAGTAAGTAGGAACGGACTCATAAGGATCGCGTGATGGTGCTGACTCGTGGCCCAGGCGGGACCACTTAAATCCAAGTAAACAGTTTGCCATTTCTTGAGATGCACTCGCAGCTTGGTAAACGCTGACTTCAACCAAGCGGCTCTTGCATGAACACTCCTCCTCAGTCCTACTAGCTGACGCATTTCGGGTTTGCGCCCCTCTTCCATGGGCATTGCAGACAAAATAATGGCGTGCAGAGACCGTCATTAACATCCCCTCTTTCATTTGCTGATTGCGTACAGGTGAGTATCACACAAAGAATTATGGGACTGGTAGTCAAATTAAACACCCATGTGGGTTGCTGTCATATTGTGTGTTTAAAACAAAAAGTTCTTGGAGGCACTGGTGTGTCCTGCACAACTCCTGCTTGTACATTAAACACAGCTCCAAACCGCTCCACCATTCACTTCCCCAGTAAGCAGGAACGGACTGACAAGGATCGGATGATGGTGCTGACTCGTGGCCCAGGCGGGACCACTTCGATCCAAGTAAACAGTTTGCCATTTCTTGAGTCACACTCGCAGCTTGGTAAACGCTGACTTCAACCAAGCGGCTCTTGCAGGAACACACCTCCTCACTTCTACTAGCTGACGCATTTCAGGCTTGCGCCCTTCTTCCATGCGCGTTGCAGACAAAATAATGGTGTGCAGAGACCAGCAGTAACATCCCCTCTTTTATATGCTGAATGCGTACAGGTAAGTAATACGCACAGAATTATGGGACTGGTAGTCAAATTAAACACCCATGTGGGTTGCTGCCATATTGTGTCTTTTAAAAACAAAAAGTTCTTGAAGGCACTGCTGTGGCCTGCACAACTCCCGCCTGTACATTAAACACAGCTCCAAACCACTCCGCTATTCACTGCCCCAGTAAGCAGGAACGGACTCACAAGAATTGCATGATGGTGCTGACTCGTGGCCCAGGCGGGACCACTTAAATCCAAGTAAACAGTTTGCCATTTCTTGAGTTGCACTCGCAGCTTGGTAAACGCTGACTTCAACCAAGTGGCTCTTGCATGAACACACCTCCTCACTCCTACTCGCCGACGCGTTTCGGGCTTGCGCCCTTCTTCCATAGGCATTGCAGAGAAAATAATGGCGTGCAGAGACCAGCAGTAACATCCCCTCTGTTATTTGCTGATTGTGTACAGGTGATTATTATGCACTGAATTATGGGACTGGTAGTCAAATTAAAAACCCATGTGGGTTGCTGCCATATTGTGTCTTTAAAAAACAAAAAGTTCTTGGAGGCACTGGTGTGTCCTGCACATCTCCCGCCTGTATATTAAACACAGCTCCAAACTGCTCCGCTATTCACTGCTCCAGTAAGTAGGAACGGACTCATAAGGATCGCGTGATGGTGCTGACTCGTGGCCCAGGCGGGACCACTTAAATCCAAGTAAACAGTTTGCCATTTCTTGAGATGCACTCGCAGCTTGGTAAACGCTGACTTCAACCAAGCGGCTCTTGCATGAACACACCTCCTCACTCCTACTCACCGACGCGTTTCGGGCTAGCGCCCTTCTTCCATGGGCGTTGCAGACAAAATAATGCCGTGCAGAGACTGACATTAACATCCCCTCGTTTATTTGCTGATTGCGTACAGCTGAGTATCACTCACAGAATTATGGGACTGGTAGTCAAATTAAAAACCCATGTGGGTTGCTGCCATATTGTGTCTTTAAAAAACAAAAAGATCTTGGAGGCACTGTTGTGTCCTGCACAACTCCTGTGTGTACATTAAACACAGCTCCAAACCGCTCCGCCATTCACTGCCCCAGTAAGCAGGAATGGACTCACAAGAATCGCATGATGGTGCTGACTCGTGGCCCAGGCGGGACCACATAAATCCAAGTAAACAGTTTGCCAGTTCTTGAGTTGCACTCGCAGCTTGGTAAACGCTGACTTCAACCAAGCGGCTCTTGCATGAACACACCTCCTCAGTCCTACTAGCTGACGCATTTCGGGTTTGCGCCCCTCTTCCATGGGCATTGTAGACAAAATAATGGCGTGCAGAGACCGGCATTAACATCCCCTCTTTCATTTGCTGATTGCGTACAGGTGAGTATCACACACAGAATTATGGGACTGGTGGTCAAATTAAACCCCAATGTGGGTTGCTGTCATATTGTGTGTTTAAAAAAAAAAAAGTTCTTGGAGGCACTGGTGTGTCCTGCACAACTCCTGCTTGTACATTAAACACAGTTCCAAACCGCTCCGCCATTCACTGCCCCAGTAAGCAGGAACGGACTGACAATTATCGGATGATGGTGCTGACTCGTGGCCCAGGCGGGACCACTTCGATCCAAGTAAACAGTTTGCCATTTCTTGAGTCACACTCGCAGGTTGGTAAACGCCGACTACAACCAAGTGGCTCTTGCAGGAACACACCTCCTCACTTCTACTAGCTGACGCATTTCAGGCTTGCGCCCTTCTTCCATGGGCGTTGCAGACAAAATAATGGTGTGCAGAGACCAGCAGTAACATCCCCTCTTTTATATGCTGATTGCGTACAGGTAAGTAATATGCACAGAATTATGGGACTGGTAGTCAAATTAAACACCCATGTGGGTTGCTGCCATATTGTGTCTTTAAAAAACAAAAAGTTCTTGAAGGCACTGGTGTGGCCTGCACAACTCCCGCCTGTACATTAAACACAGCTCCGAACCACTCCGCTATTCACTGCCCCAGTAAGCAGGAACGGACTCACAAGAATTGCATGATGGTGCTGACTCGTGGCCCAGGCGGGACCACTTAAATCAAAGTAAACAGTTTGCCATTTCTTGAGTCGGACACGCAGCTTGGTAAACGCTGACTTCAACCAAGCGGCTCTTGCATGAACACTCCTCCTCACCCCTACTCGCCGACGCGTTTCGGGCTTGCGCCCTTCTTCCATGGGCGTTACAGACAAAATAATGGCATGCAGAGACCAGCAGTAACATCCCCTCTTTTATTTGCCGATTGCGTACAGGTGAGTATCAGCACTGAATTATGGGACTGGTAGTCAAAGTAAACACCATGTGGGTTGCTGCCCTATTGTGTCTTTAAAAAACAAAATGTTCTTGGAGGCACTGTTGTGTCATGCACAACTCCCGCCTGTCCATTAAATACAGCTCCAAACCACTCCGCTATTCACTGCCCCAGTACGCAGGAACGGACTCGCAAGAATCGCATGATGGTGCTGACTCGTGGCCCAGGCGGGACCACTTAAATCCAAATAAACAGTTTGCCATTTCTTGAGTCGCACTCGCAGCTTGGTAAACGCTGACTTCAACCAAGCGGCTCTGGCATGAACACACCTCCTCACCCCTACTCGCCGACGCGTTTCGGGCTTGCGCCCTTCTTCCATAGGCATTGCAGAGAAAATAATGGCGTGCAGAGACCAGCAGTAACATCCCCTCTGTTATTTGCTGATTGTGTACAGGTGATTATTATGCACAGAATTATGGGACTGGTAGTCAAATTAAAAACCCATGTGGGTTGCTGCCATATTGTGTCTTTAAAAAACAAAAAGTTCTTGTAGGCACTGGTGTGTCCTGCACATCTCCCGCCTGTATATTAAACACAGCTCCAAACTGCTCCGCTATTCACTACTCCAGTAAGTAGGAACGGACTCATAAGGATCGCGTGATGGTGCTGACTCGTGGCCCAGGCGGGACCACATAAATCCAAGTAAACAGTTTGCCATTTCTTGAGATGCACTCGCAGCTTGGTAAACGCTGACTTCAACCAAGCGGCTCTTGCATGAACACACCTCCTCACTCCTACTCACCGACGCGTTTTGGGCTTGCGCCCTTCTTCCATGGGCGTTGCAGACAAAATAATGGCGTGCAGAGACTGACATTAACATCCCCTCGTTTATTTGCTGATTGCGTACAGCTGAGTATCACTCACAGAATTATGGGACTGGTAGTCAAATTAAAAACCCATGTGGGTTGCTGCCATATTGTGTCTTTAAAAAACAAAAAGTTCTTGGAGGCACTGGTGTGTCCTGCACAACTCCTGCTTGTACATTAAACACAGCTCCAAACCGCTCCGCCATTCACTGCCCCAGTAAGCAAGAATGGACTCACAAGAATCGCATGATGGTGCTGACTCGTGGCCCAGGCGGGACCACATAAATCCAAGTAAACAGTTTGCCAGTTCTTGAGTTGCACTCGCAGCTTGGTAAACGCTGACTTCAACCAAGCGGCTCTTGCATGAACACTCCTCCTCAGTCCTACTAGCTGACGCATTTCGGGTTTGCGCCCCTCTACCATGGGCATTGCAGACAAAATAATGGCGTGCAGAGACTGTCATTAACATCCCCTCTTTCATTTGCTGATTGCGTACAGGTGAGTATCACACACAGAATAATGGGACTGGTAGTCAAATTAAACACCCATGTGGGTTGCTGTCATATTGTGTGTTTAAAAAAAAAAAGTTCTTGGAGGCACTGGTGTGTCCTGCACAACTCCTGCTTGTACATTAAACACAGCTCCAAACCGCTCCACCATTCACTTCCCCAGTAAGCAGGAACGGACTGACAAGGATCGGATGATGGTGCTGACTCGTGGCCCAGGCGGGACCACTTCGATCCAAGTAAACAGTCTGCCATTTCTTGAGTCACACTCGCAGCTTGGTAAACGCTGACTTCAACCAAGCGGCTCTTGCAGGAACACACCTCCTCACTTCTACTAGCTGACGCATTTCAGGCTTGCGCCCTTCTTCCATGGGCGTTGCAGACAAAATAATGGTGTGCAGAGACCAGCAGTAACATCCCCTCTTTTATATGCTGAATGCGTACAGGTAAGTAATACGCACAGAATTATGGGACTGGTAGTCAAATTAAACACCCATGTGGGTTGCTGCCATATTGTGTCTTTAAAAAACAAAAAGTTCTTGAAGGCACTGGTGTGGCCTGCACAACTCCCGCCTGTACATTAAACACAGCTCCAAACCACTCCGCTATTCACTGCCCCAGTAAGCAGGAACGGACTCAAAAGAATTGCATGATGGTGCTGACTCATGGCCCAGGCGGGACCACTTAAATCCAAGTAAACAGTTTGCCATTTCTTGAGTTGCACTCGCAGCTTGGTAAACGCTGACTTCAACCAAGCGGCTCTTGCATGAACACACCTCCTCACTCCTACTCGCCGACGCGTTTCGGGCTTGCGCCTTTCTTCCATAGGCATTGCAGAGAAAATAATGGCGTGCAGAGACCAGCAGTAACATCCCCTCTGTTATTTGCTGATTGTGTACAGGTGATTATTATGCACAGAATTATGGGACTGGTAGTCAAATTAAAAACCCATGTGCGTTGCTGCCATATTGTGTCTTTAAAAAACAAAAAGTTCTTGGAGGCACTGGTGTGTCCTGCACATCTCCCGCCTGTATATTAAACACAGCTCCAAACTGCTCCGCTATTCACTGCTCCAGTAAGTAGGAACGGACTCATAAGGATCGCGTGATGGTGCTGACTCGTGGCCCAGGCGGGACCACTTAAATCCAAGTAAACAGTTTGCCATTTCTTGAGATGCACTCGCAGCTTGGTAAACGCTGACTTCAACCAAGCGGCTCTTGCATGAACACACCTCCTCACTCCTACTCACCGACGCGTTTCGGGCTTGCGCCCTTCTTCCATGGGCGTTGCAGACAAAATAATGGCGTGCAGAGACTGACATTAACATCCCCTCGTTTATTTGCTGATTGCGTACAGCTGAGTATCACTCACAGAATTATGGGACTGGTAGTCAAATTAAAAACCCATGTGGGTTGCTGCCATATTGTGTCTTTAAAAAACAAAAAGATCTTGGAGGCACTGTTGTGTCCTGCACAACTCCTGTGTGTACATTAAACACAGCTCCAAACCGCTCCGCCATTCACTGCCCCAGTAAGCAGGAATGGACTCACAAGAATCGCATGATGGTGCTGACTCGTGGCCCAGGCGGGACCACATAAATCCAAGTAAACAGTTTGCCAGTTCTTGAGTTGCACTCGCAGCTTGGTAAACGCTGACTTCAACCAAGCGGCTCTTGCATGAACACACCTCCTCAGTCCTACTAGCTGACGCATTTCGGGTTTGCGCCCCTCTTCCATGGGCATTGTAGACAAAATAATGGCGTGCAGAGACCGGCATTAACATCCCCTCTTTCATTTGCTGATTGCGTACAGGTGAGTATCACACACAGAATTATGGGACTGGTAGTCAAATTAAACCCCCATGTGGGTTGCTGTCATATTGTGTGTTTAAAAAAAAAAAAGTTCTTGGAGGCACTCGTGTGTCCTGCACAACTCCTGCTTGTACATTAAACACAGTTCCAAACCGCTCCGCCATTCACTGCCCCAGTAAGCAGGAACAGACTGACAAGGATCGGATGATGGTGCTGACTCGTGGCCCAGGCGGGACCACTTCGATCCAAGTAAACAGTTTGCCATTTCTTGAGTCACACTCGCAGCTTGGTAAACGCTGACTTCAACCAAGCGGCTCTTGCAGGAACACACCTCCTCACTTCTACTAGCTGACGCATTTCAGGCTTGCGCCCTTCTTCCATGGGCGTTGCAGACAAAATAATGGTGTGCAGAGACCAACAGTAACATTCCCTCTTTTATATGCTGATTGCGTACAGGTAAGTAATATGCACAGAATTATGGGACTGGTAGTCAAATTAAACACCCATGTGGGTTGCTGCCATATTGTGTCTTTAAAAAACAAAAAGTTCTTGAAGGCACTGGTGTGGCCTGCACAACTCCCGCCTGTACATTAAACACAGCTCCGAACCACTCCGCTATTCACTGCCCCAGTAAGCAGGAACGGACTCACAAGAATTGCATGATGGTGCTGACTCGTGGCCCAGGCGGGACCACTTAAATCCAAGTAAACAGTTTGCCATTTCTTGAGTCGAACACGCAGCTTGGTAAACGCTGACTTCAACCAAGCGGCTCTTGCATGAACACTCCTCCTCACCCCTACTCGCCGACGCGTTTCGGGCTTGCGCCCTTCTTCCATGGGCGTTACAGACAAAATAATGGCAGGCAGAGACCAGCAGTAACATCCCCTCTTTTTTTCTGCCGATTGCGTACAGGTGAGTATCAGCACTGAATTATGGGACTGGTAGTCAAAGTAAACACCATGTGGGTTGCTGCCCTATTGTGTCTTTAAAAAACAAAATGTTCTTGGAGGCACTGTTGTGTCCTGCACAACTCCCGCCTGTACATTAAATACAGCTCCAAACCACTCCGCTATTCACTGCCCCAGTACGCAGGAATGGACTCGCAAGAATCGCATGATGGTGCTGACTCGTGGCCCAGGCGGGACCACTTAAATCCAAATAAACAGTTTGCCATTTCTTGAGTCGCACTCGCAGCTTGGTAAACGCTGACTTCAACCAAGCGGCTTTTGCATGAACACACCTCCTCAGTCCTACTAGCTGACGCATTTCGGGCTTGCACCCTTCTTCCATTGGGATTGCAGACAAAATAATGGCGTGCAGAGACCAGCAGTAACATCCCCTCTTTTATTTGCTGATTGCGTACAGGTGAGAATTACGCACAGAATTATGGGACTGGTAGTCAAATTAAAAACCCATGTGGGTTGCTGCCATATTGTGTCTTTAAAAAACAAAAAGTTCTTGGAGGCACTGGTGTGTCCTGCACAACTCCCTCCTGTACATTAAACACAGCTCCAAACCGCTCCGCTATTCACTGCCCCAGTCAGCAGGAACGGACTCACAAGGATCGCGTGATGGTGCTGACTTGTGGCCCAGGCGGAACCACTTAAATCCAAGTAAACAGTTTGCCATTTCTTGAGTCGCACTCGCAGCTTGGTAAACGCTGACTTCAACCAAGCGGCTAATGTATGAACACACCTCCTCAGTCCTACTAGCTGACGCATTTCGGGCTTGCGCCCTTCTTCCATGGGCGTTGAAGACAAAATAATGGCGTGCAGAGACCAGCAGTAACATCCCCTCTTTTATTTGCTGATTGCGTACAGGTGAGTATTACACACAGAATTATGGGACTGGTAGTCAAATTAAAAACCCACGTGGGTTGCTGCCATATTGTGTCTTTAAAAAACAAAAAGTTCTTTGAGTCACTGGTGTGTCCTGCACAACTCCCTCCTGTACATTAAACACACTTCATACAGTTGGCCCATCAAAACTGAGCGTATTATAAAGCTTACACTCTGAAGAAGGAACTATGATTGTGTTTTATTGTTTGAAACGCGCGTCGGCGTTTTGTCTTTTTGTTTGTGGTTGTGACTTGGTGTATAACAATATTATTTTATTAATGTATTGTCAATTGTCAATGTGTTGGAACTCCTTTTGTTTTGTGATATTTGGTTGTAATTATTATATGTATATTCTTTCTTCCTATTTTTGCATCATTCACAGTGGGCCTATGGCTGCTGAATGTCTATATTTATACAAATGTAATCAATTATAAATGTTTTAGATAAAAGGGAAAAGAATTATATTTAAAAAAACTGTTGACTTTTACGTTGTTATATTTTTGGTAATACATTTTTTTTTCTTTGAAACCCGGAATCTGTGGAACAACTCTATATGTATTTTGGATATGCCACCAATACTGTTTAGGCCATAGGGGGAAGATTCTGTATTTTGCCGAGAGTGGTGGTTCCTGCTTGGACAAGGTGCATACCTCTGCTAACCAGAAACACCATTTCTAACAGGGACCTTTAACATCGCCAGGATAAGTGTGACCCACTTTAACTGCATGTAGGACTGACACACAGATAGAGATTGATTAAGCTTAGGAGAAACTTAAGGAAATGTTCATACAGGTAATGGTAATATACATATAGTCAAGGAAATATGTACTGTGGCACACTAAGGGAGCAGGCACAACCCGAACACCTACACATGCACAAGTGACTATCATTAATCTGTAAATTATAGACCCAATACATGAGCATATCCCAGCCCAGCAGAATAAAAGTCAATCAGAGGCAGCATATCTTCATTCAACAATATTGGACTAACAACAGATACTAATTATGTGCCCACCAATGCAAATGGTACCTGATACTCAACAGTGTCCATCATGGGGAAGAATGTTTGCAACTCTGTATACCACCACACATGGCATTCCTTCTACAGAGGCATTCCGTGAGGTTCTCAGGGAATGCTAGAAGAGGACAGTGCCTCCCTTTTGTAGATGAGTTCATGAATTAGAGAGCAATGTAGAGACTGTGTCTGAGCTAGTTCTTGATTATCTATAGAGCAATGCAGCTCGTTTGGCCATATGCCATAGACATACTGCGACTCCACAGCGGTGAAAAGAAGTGAAGTTATTGAAGAATCTCTCTCAAGTCTATATTGAGATAACTCTCTCATAGCTTAGAACACTCCAGGGCATGGTTTCAGAAGTAAGGACTACAAGGTGACCTTTGACCTTTTCAGAAAGAGGGTCCCAGTATGCTTTTTCTTTAGTCAATATCACTTTACTATGAAGAGTGAAATAAGGTGCAGAAGTACCTGTGCATCATACCTCATCGGGGAGAGGAGTTGGCCTAAGGGCTAGGGCGGTCGACCTCGGACCTGGGGAACTGGGTTTGAGTCTCGGTATTGACGCTGAACATTCTGTGATTCTGGGCAAATCACTATGGGGCATATAATCAAGAAACGGCGTTACAATTATCGCCGCTTTAGCGGCAGGAAACTGCTCCTAAAGCGGCGATAATGAGCTTGATAATATGCCCTTGAGAATTCCCATAGAAGCCCATGTTCTGGTGTCAAGATGGGCTTCTATTGGAATTCTCTATGGCATATCATCAAGCCCATTATCGCCGCTTTAGCGGCAGTTTTCTGCCACTAAAGCGACGATAATTGTAACATCGTGCTTGATAATATGCCCCTTAATCTCCCCATGCCTAACAAAAAAAATGAATGTGTGTCCTCATGTAACGTAACTGTTGCTATGTAAAGCGCTCTGATACCCGATTGGATTCGGGTCAAGTTCGCGCTACATAAAACTCTGCAAAAAAATATATATATATCAGTTGGCACCCATGACCCTATTGAAAATACTGACAGACCTGGAGGATAACATTCCACTGCCATACAATGAGGGATGTATATACCCTACCATATTAAACTCGCTAAAACTGTGCGTGATGTGTCAACAAAATATGGTCAGAGTATTCTCTATCATCATGTGCTAAATATAATTTACAAAAGAATCGCACAACTGGAGTGAATAATAAAAAATCTACACCAATTAGGATGATATATTTGTAAACTACATTTAGAACGCCATGTGTGTGAAATCTAACACTCTGTAATATATGGAGGATTTCTAACCAAAGAAGTGTTTAGGGCACGACTTCCATCAAGCACGAGTGAAAAACAGGCTGGACTCACATTTCAATGACGTCATACGCCATTAAAGCACAGTTGAAACCAACCAAAGGGCTATGCAAATGCGTAACCACGTAACAGCATCACAAGCACAGTCATTCACGCATCTAAACATTAGCTAAATCAAGTAAACACCACATCAGAGCAGTTGACAGCCCATGTCTTTTGGAACTTGCGGATATAGGGTGAGGCGCGACTAAAAAATGTAAATTAAGCACCTGCAAGATACAGCAGACACTTGGGCGCGTGCACAACCAATGGGCTATGCAGCCTGAAATCAGCAGGCTGGTGGCCACAGTTAATATTCTGTGACGGGGATGTCCATATAATAAAACAAATGAGAATGAGCAGTCAATTAAGTGAAAGTACATACATAGAAGACAGCTTGAAAAAACTGAAGTGCTTCTAGCAGTGCAGGGTAAATAAAGTCTGACAAACAAAAACATGCAAAAATGTATTTCTGAGATGATGGGCATGGATAACCAGCGTAGCCAGGCTAAACATGAAAAAGCACTAAAGGCACTGCCTACATTTCCGAGAAGTGTGCTTTAATGAGCATGCAAACTTTCAGAGAACCCACGGGAAATGACGTTCTTCTTGTTTCCATAGGTTACATTGAAACTTGCAATTCTGAAGTGTTACAGTTGCAATCACACTTTCTCAAAGAAAACTCTAGCAAAAGGATACTTTTGTGGATTGATAGTCACGTATAATTAAGGGAGAGTATTTAACATAGATATGACCAAGGTTTGAGACCGCAGATCTAGCAGTCTGATTTTCTAAACGATACTATTTACTTTAAAAGAAAGTATTTTAACTTAGATTTTGCCCTGACTTTCTAAATCTAACTACAATGTTTTGTATGTTTTCAAGTGGTGACATTCCGTGTCTAGAGTGAAAATATATTTGGCTGTACACTAAACAAACTAACATTCAACTGGATGTATTAAATATGGAGTGGGTTGGAGATCTAATTTTAATAAAGGAAATAATTCAATGTGTTCCAGATTGATAGATTTGTGATTTAAACAGTCAGGTTTTTCTTAAGTGTCTTTTTTTACATCTTTTATTTCCTTTTATAGCTATTGATCACTCGTGCATTTCTGCTGCAATTTATACTATTGTAAATGATTTTGAGAAACCTTAACAGTAACAATGTATTTAGAACTCAGGGGCATATTATCAAGAAAGGCGACAAAATTATCCCCGCTTTAGCGGCAGAAAACTGCTGCTAAAACGGCGATAATGGGCTTGATAATATGCTCTATGGAATTCCAATTGAAGCCCATGTTAGATGTCCTTCACAGCTAACATGGGCTTCAATTGGAATTCCATAGAGTATATTATCAAGCCCATTATCTCCGTTTTAGCGGCAGTTTTCTGCCGCTAAAGCGGCGATAATTTTATCGCCTGTTTTGATAATATGCCCCTTAGTTACCAACAGTATGTGCTTACTTGAAGTTTAAAACTTGACCAAGGGCCCATTCTGAGTTTTGTCGACAGGTTACTCCGTCACAAATGTGACAGATATTCTGTCTGCCTTATTACAAGTGCATTATATAGTATGGCAGTTGTAATAAGGCAGAGATGAAATCCATCATATTTGTGACAGAGTAGCTATCTGCCAAATTCTAAATCTGGTGGTAAGTCCAGTTATGATTGGACAATGTAGACAGTTTGGGCCTGCTTTAAAAAACTGGTTCGATGAGTAGCTGTGTCTTACTCCTGTCTTAGGTGTGAGTTACACCTGAATACCCTGACCTGATTAAAAAAGCATTTTCTGTGAGTAGTTTCCTGAAGTAAGACATATTTACTCATAGAAACCATGAGTAACTATGTCCTACTCCTGGAAATGTACAAGTAAGTCTAAATTAATGGCTTTATTTAGCGTTTGGTGGATTCCAGACATCTGCCAAATCATAGTGGTGTCCTGTCTGCACCATTTCCGGTACATACTGGGCCTAAACACATTAAACAGGGAAGACAGGGCATCTGATTTTTGGATGATGCCACACATTTGCCAAAACCAAATAAGGTCATAGGTCTGGATTTAGACACATCTAACCAAACATAAAGCTTTGTGAATTCAGCAATCTTCTATTTATGGGATTGTGGCAATGGAGTGTGGCATCCCATAAAGCCTTTTTCACTCTGGCTGATTTTAAAACAATTTACTTGAAAATGGAAAGTGTACCATGTGTTTTTCCTTTTCAAAGGCAACACAGCTGATTCACAAACTGTTCTCTTATGCCTCTGGGGAAAGTACACATGGTGTAGTTCTGATGACAAGCAGCTACATTCAGGCACTAACAAGGAGAGCTCTGAGGTACGGCTCAGTGTGCTACTGGAACCAATCTATACCCCATGCAAAACCAGTCTTAAGTTGCTTGGGTTCTGTTTCATGGAGGACCTGACCTGGCAGTTCAGGCCGGACTGTTCATATGAGGAACAGGGTCAAGACCAGTGCTTTCAATGGGCCGGTACTCACTGGTACTAAGTACCGGCACTTAAAAATGTTCTGCGCTTGTGTACCGGAACTTCTTCTCGTCCAAAGAGAGTACTGGTACTCGTGGAGCAGCAAGCCAACTCAGTGTAGTTTGGCATGTAAAAAAAGAAGCGTGACACAGCTGACCAGTCGGTCCGTTTTCGTGAAGCACTTGAGTGCTAATCTACCCCAATGTGCTAATTGAGCAATGCCCATATGCATTCATTCAGAGCTGGCAGGGAGTTTGGGAGGGGCCCGAGTCACACTGTGATTATTGACACAGTGTCCACTCAGGCTCTGTGGAGACAATAGCACTGTCGGTGTGTGAGAAGGGCCTTCTAACACAACAGGCACATCTTGTGTCTCAGGAAACCTAAGAGAAGGCTTCCTGCTGGCACAGCTGAGTAGGGCACAACTTGATTTCAGCCAGATCGGGGAGGAAGGTGGTGATGGTGACGCTGTAGCACAGAAGTGGGGGAAGGGGGGGCCGGGGAATCAAGGTTTTGTAATGTGGTCATCAGTAATATGTGTTTCTAGAACACGTGAACTAAATACCCTGTCTGTATGCATGAGTGCTTTTATGTTCCTGTACGTGTTCTTGTATGAGTTGGTGTCTTTATTGTGCATATCTACACACCAACTAAATCTCAATCAAATTAAATGTGTGCCTCTGGCCCGGTCCCTTAGCACTGCCTGTAGCCCCACTCCCTTAGCCCTGCCCCCCTAATCCCGTCCCCTAGTCCACATCTCAATTTGGTGAGTACCTGCACCTATTTTTTTCCATTTAAAGCACTGGTCAAGAATGATTTGCATATGGCTGAGTCCAAACTGAGGTGGCATGGTAGGCGTAACATGATGAATTGGGATGCAACCTGAGTGATCATCAGTGGCTGAAATTAACTCAAGCTTTCCATCCATCATCTTGTTTTGCATTTTACACCCTAAATGTGCTGGGGATGCCCAGACATGGGTCCCGGTATCACTATGTCACTTGAACCAAGCTATACCCAGCTGATGAGCTCATAACAAGGGTGAACCCAGTCCTGGTTTGCTTGTCTTCTGGTTCAGGGAGGACCTGGCCTGACAGTTTGAGCTGGACTGTTCCCATGAGGAACTGGGTCAAGACTGATATGCATATGACTGGCTTCAAACTGAGGTGGTATGGTGGGCGAAAAACATTGGACTGGGATGTGGTCCTGAGTAGTCACCAGTGGCTATGATTTATTCAAGCATTCCTTCTATCATCTTGTTTTTTTTTGCGTCCGGCACCCCTCCACACAAGGAATGTAATTAAGGGTACATGTTGATTAGGGGTGGGCGGAATTTGCATAATCGCGTCACGCAAATCTCCGCGAAATGGTAAAAAATCTCCGCGAACATGCAGAAATTCCGCGAACACGCGGAATTGCTTGTTCGCGATGCTTTTTTCCTGTTCACAGTTGCTGTTTGCGTGCTCTGGGAGAAATATCTCGCGAACACGCATTTTGAGAACGCGAACAAGAAAAAATTTCGCGAAGTAGCGGAAAGCAGAATTTTGGGCAATTTTGCGTTCTCCGCGGAACGCGAAATTACCAAAATTCCGCAAATTCCGCGAGCGGAACGGAATTTACCGCCCAGGCCTAATGTTGATTAGAAATCCATGGATGTACAGTCTGGTGCTGCAAAGCATACCAGCATTTGTTTGTAACAACAGCCTGGTATGCTCTCTTCACAGCCAAACACTATGCAGTGGCAAATTATTAGGAGAAAATGGCAATCTGTTATCCCTAGGAGGGGTGAATCAATGTAATTTGGCAGAACAATGTTTGCATTCCTACTTCACATTTTTTCATTCATACTGCACTACTCGTGCTCTAGATCAGCTCCAGATCTGTTAGAAAATACTTCAGAGTTTAATTTGGTGTCCAGAGCGCGCCTAGCTGATGAGGCCAAAGCTAATGTCTACATGACATATCTTTAGACACACCCTTGTAAAACTGGCCTTCAAATGCTCCAGAACACCGGGGAAATGCTCAGTGGAAAAACAAGCAGTCAGGGCTTGATTGGGTATAATACCATCTGTTAATTGCTGACTTTCGAAAGAGAAAAAGTGCAGCATGAAGTGTTACTTCAAGAGCAAAAAATATTAGAAAAAACACATTCGGTGGCTAGGAAACTGATGAAGGCGCACAATCTCCTTCAGTCCGATTCATGCAAGTGTTGATGCTTCTTATCATTATGTGCTCCAAGAGGGCAAGAGTGTCCACCATACACTCCACAAACAGACTATTCCTCAAATGCACTAGACCCTTGAGTGCCTTCAACTGAAAGTACAGTCCAATGTTACTCTGTAGCTTCTTTTATATTCTTAAATTCACACTCTAGCCAACACACGTTTCGTCTAAGTAGACTTACTCAAGGCTAATACTTAGAAACAGCTAATATGTCTGGCCAAACATGGTAGTAGTAATGAAAATATATCAAAACACTGAGTTTCACATAAGGTAAATTAAATGGCGTGGAAGCTGAGCAGGTTCAAATCTTCCTGTCTCACTATGCAATAAGTGTCCGTCCATTCACAAGACCTCAAGTGTATGACATATATTTTCATTACTACTACAAGATTTGACTGGCAATATTAATATTGGACTGGACTTTCATTTGAAGGCGCTCGAGGATCTTGTTGCAAAAGTTTTTAGCATTTTGCTGCTGCCTCATGGGCTAATGACTGTCAGATAACCTTAGAATCACAATTACATCAGAGGAAGTATTATTAGCAAATACTGCCAAAGAAAGACATAGAATTAAAATAACAATTTCTCTGAAATGCACCCATCAAATCTATGCCCTCGTGCATGGTGCCTGCATGGTGGCTGCACCCCTTTGGAGGCCAAGGACCCTTGTAATATCAGACATTTGGACAAAATATTTGTAGCGTTTCTTTAGAAATGCATGTACAAAATATTTATTTTGTTCAATTTATTAATGAAATTGCATTGGAAAAATGCCCAGTTGAACCCATTTTCTAAAAAGCATTTCTTGGAGAGAGATCCCCCGGGCTCCCCACGGGAGATTTTTGCTTGCTGGCTGATACACATTAATGGTTTGGTCTTACACCTCACCACATTCATAGTTTACCAGCTGCCACTGTACAACACATATCATCCCAGCTGGCCTGATGACATTAGTCCTAATTTCTTTTATCTTGCTGGTCTGTCTTCACAAAGAAGCTTGTTTATTCAGGCCCTCATTTACAAGAATTGACGCATCGTCACGGTAACGCGGTGATGCGTCAACATTTCTTGCGTCTGCAGCAGAAACCCTTGCGACACCATGGATGCGCTGTAGTGACAATATGGAGATCCATGGAGCAAGGTTTTAAAGATACGCCAGAATTTCTGACGTACCGGTGCGAAGGATGCTGCAAGACATCCGGCATAAAAGTGGCGCATTGCTGTAGTTGGTCAGAAAATGGACTCAACTACAGCAGTGCGTCAAAAAAGAGGTGAGGCCTCAGTTTTTTACTGATGCAAGAAGCCTATTGTATGGGGATCAATGTACTTGGGTGTCAAAATGGTGAAAAATTCACCTTGCACTGTATTACATTGTTCCTGTATGTCACACATACAAGTGGACATAGTTTACTTATATGATTCACTATGCACACGTATGAGTGACATGTCATCCATGTAGTGTAGTGTGACATGTAATGTGTTACCTACCTTCTGTGTGCACTTACCTGTTAGGGGAACATGGTGTCCTTGCAGATTACATCATTGGAAGTGACTTTGGCTGGTCAGATTCCTCTTCAACAGCCAATGTGTCATTCCCACACCTGAGTTTTACAGGCAGAGGGATTTTACCGCCTTTCAAGCACAGCAGTCTGCTTCCCAAAAATGGGTCACTTTTAAAAAATGTCTTAAGTACCACTGTGTCCGATTTACAGGGGAGTGTCTGATGGAGTGCCTACCTTGCATATATTATAAACTACCGGAATGCAGCCAATTCTCATGCCGGAAAAAACACCGCATCATTAATATGGAGCAAATGAAGAGCTGCTGGTGTGTCAACAATAGTTATGCAAAGGCATCACAAGGCAGCACTAGGGACTTGTAAATAAAGCCCACAATGCTCATTTCCTGCTTTACAAAGCCCCTCAATATCTACCTTAACTACTTTACTTACAAATTACCGGCCTCATGTATTATATTTTGATGCATGGCAGTGCCGTAAGTCTTCCTGCTGCGCTGCCACGTGTCATAATAAAAGGGCAGGAATGTGCCATATCTACAAGTTGCGGCGCATTCCTGTGTTTCTTCCCTGTGCAAACACCAGCCGAGCACCAATGCAGACACCCTTTCATCATGTTGCAAGGGTGCCTGCGTTGCTGGGATGATTGTTTTTGTGCAGGAAGGAACACCTTCCAGCACAGATACAATAATTGATGGCATTTTCCTCTTTCTCTGCGTGCTGCAGAATGCAGCATGCATAGAAAGAGGAAAAAACGAGGAGAAATAAAAGTATTTCTCCTTGTTGTGCCACTCCTATGCCTCCTCTGGGTAGTCGTAGGATTGTGACGCATTCCCAGCTTTACAAAACATTGAAAATCTGGGAATGTGTCAGGTTCCATGGATGTTGAGTGGGACCACCCACAGCAACACCCATGGAATGCCCCTTTCACACACAGTAATGCGTGAAAGGGGCCCATATTTAAATGGCCATGAAAAGTCACCCAGGGTGACTTTACAGGGCCTTGTAAATATGGGCAAGCCTATTGCGCTGCTGGTGCATCAAAAAAGTGACGCATCAGTAACTCAGTGGATTTCTAAATGTGGCCCCTCCTAGCTCAGTGGGTATGAGCTTAGGGAATGCTTTTTTCAGGATCCGGCCCAAGAAAATAGAACTATCTTTCACATGAGCTTCATTATGCATCATTTGTCATCATCATCTGGATGGAGCTAAAACTCTGCTCTTAAAAAACACTTCGTAGATGGTGACTAAGCACTCCCAGGAGTGAAGCCCAACTCTTGCCTCAGCTGGCAATAAGCAGCATACAAAGCAGGCCATCTCGGCTAAAATCCCAAGTACTAGGGGATGCCTGACCTTGCACCTGCTGTTTTAGTTTATAAGCGTGGAATAGACATACCCTCAGAATCTCTCCCTGATATGAATGCATTATACAGAATCCAGTACTATGACTGAAAACTCATGATTGCATTGCAATAACAATCTCTAGATGGGCTTATTATGACATTGACTCACAGATAACTAGCACCGCAGCAGTGAAATCATCGTAATGGCGGCTCAAGCTTAATGCAATAGAGTACCAGTAACGGCTGGAAAGGAATGAGGGTGGATGGGCCAGGGGGGACAAAAAATAAATACTGCTTCCCTTTTCCGCCGGACGCATCTCTCGTTTGCTTCTATGGCAAGTTCCTGAACCAGGAAGCACCCAGGCACCCCATGGCCAATCACAGCAATGCAGCGTTGTGATTGATCTGAGCACCGTGGATCAGTGCTCAGATGGGGACTGGGGGCCTGGGCATGTTCTCCACCAGGCTGTGTAATGCAGCCTGGTGGGGAAAATACAAAGTGCAAAAGACTGTTTGGCCGGCTTGAGACAGCCGCCCAAGCAATCATGCGCACTTGGAGTGTGCAAACCACTTATCCCCTGTGCCACCAGCCCAGAATCTGTGAAAAATAACATGGTAATAACTACATTAGTGGAGGAGCCGCCCCTGTAGAATACAACACACATGCTTTCAAACTAAATGAATTGATTCACACCTCTCTTATCAGCAGTTTCCTCCTGGTCAAATTGACTCTGATCCTTTAGACTAGTCCTTTTAGGGGCCAACCATTATGCTCAAAAACTACCCTAAAGGAATTAAAACGGGGGAAATGCTATTATTAAAAACTGTGATTATCCTGTAGCATAACATGAGTTTAGAATGCCATTAAGTGTCTGACTACATAATTTGCTATATTATTAATCTCAGGTCACAGCCCAACAAGTCAGCCTCACTGTTATAAAAAGTCAACCATTGCTACGAATAAGGTATATATATGCTGCTGGAATTATCTCGATAAAATACTTGCTGTGTCGACGATGTACTCTCTTGGCTCACTGTACATGTTGTACGGAGCTCGAAAGGCTCCCTGGGAGAAGATTTCAGATCTAAAAAATGCAGAAATAAATTAAGTAATATAGATTATATCGTTTTGGAATTGGTCATTTGGACAAATAATGCCCGCTCGGAAAGATCCTTGGGCTAAGAATATAGAGTGTGTTTGTTGATGACCAGCTGTGGGTCATGACAGAGGTAATCGGAGAGTGTAAACATGTTTTTAAAAGATGTTTTATTGCTTAAAAAGGAAGTAGTCTGGAAAGACGGGATGCATAAACTGGCTCCAGCCAGCTGTGCCTCTCAGACAGGGAAGGATCCTCTTCAATTAGTGTTGTAAAATAAAATACTTTGTAAAGGAGATAAACACTATGAGAGCTCAGATTCATGCTTTCAAATATACACAAGGTTTGAATTTTTAATTAGGGCTGCTAATTACGGCCATCAGAAAGCAGCACAAAATAGATTTTACCTTACATTTAGCAGACAAGCCTTCAACCCCAGTGTATTTTTCAACTTCATTAATATTTTATGAAAATGGCCTTTGCAGCTTCAGCCTGTTCTTTGCCTCCTAGAAAACTGCCCCGCATTATGGATGCCAATGCCTTTAAGCAATGCACATTACAGATGACAAAATGCAAAACAGCATCTTGTCAACCATCGCACCAATTGATTCTATTAGATAGTGCAAAAACAGTTGGGTGTGAGTTATAGGCTAGCTGGCACTAACGATGAAACAAGAAACTGGCTGAGGGAAGCTATTAGCCTGGAGCCAGAAATTAATGCCTCTAATATTTTTTTGACTAATTAGCCCTAATGAACTGGTCTCACGTACAATCAGATAATTTAAGCCTCTATGTAAATGATCTAGTATGTACCTTTATGTATTTGAGAAAATATGCATGTGGATGTGTGATACATATATACATATATATATATATATTTTTTTTCATCGAAAAAGCCGCAAGGCGAAACGCGTCTGTCAGTAAGCGGGGGGTCTGCACTAATAAAGTATTCGTACTTGGAGAAATTGCTCCTGTGTGTGCTTTCCGTCTGGTGTCGAAGATTTACTGATACTTTGTTGCAATATAAATATATGTATATATATATATATATATATAAAAACACACACATATATATATACATACAATATGCGAAGCTCATGAAGAAACTGGGAGACAACATAGAGATCGTTATAAAAAAATCAGATAAAGGTCACATCATGTTGTTGCCTAAAAATGATTACATCCAAGAAGCCAAGAGACAATTGGAAAATGAACAATGCTGTGAGAACAACTATGAAGGGGAATATAACAAAGCAAAGGAAATTTAAAAAAAAGATCTGCAACAATGGAAATGGGAGGGACTAATTTCATCTGACGAATACAAATATATGCACAGGGAATTCCCAGTTCTCCCAGTTATAAACTTCATTCCAAAGGTCCACAAAAATGTTGTATCAATACCAGGCAGACCCATCATCTCTGCGATTAATAGCGTGGGAGAACATGTTGCGCAATATGTGGACTAGTTTCTACAGGACCTGGTCAAAATATTACCCACATATGTAAAAGATACAGGGGATCTTTTAACAAAAATTAATGACATTGTATGGGCAGATGACTTGATGCTTATTACATTAGACATAGAGTCACTGTACACAAGTATTGAACATCAGACAGGTTTAAAAGCAGTCAGGCACTTCTTGGATACAAGACCTTGTGAATACCATCAACACAATAAAATGTTGCTTGACCTTATTTCTTGGTGTCTACATAATAACTACTTTATGTTTGGCAAAGACATTTTTCAACAACTAAGAGGAGTAGCGATGAGAGCCTGTTTCTCCCCCAGATATGCATGCTTGCATGTTGGCTGGTGGGAGGAACAGGTTCTTAAAAAAGAGCATCAGAAGATGTATACACAACACATAATGTACTGGCTCTGTTATATTGACGACGTTTTTATTGTGTGGAATGGTGATGAGCGGAGTGGAGTGCCAGGCAGTTCATCAATGCAATCAATACAAACACTGTCAACCTCAACTTCACATCTCATATGATCAGATACAACATTGAATTTTTAGATGTGAAAATTTACATCAATAAGGGGATCTTAGAGACAACTCTATTTAGGAAGACGACACAGGCAATGCCACACTACACGCTAGGAGTGCGCACCCAAAACACCTCATTAGGAGTATCCCGTATGGGGAAATCCTAAGATTGAAATGCATCTGTAGCACACAAATAGACTTTGAGAACTGCACACAAGAGGCACTTGCTCAGCTCAAGAATAGAGGTTACAGTGAGAAAATACTGAGGGAGGCAGTCAAGAAAGCAGAAGAAAGGCCAAGGGCAACACTGTTACCACAATTGGAAGAATCAGTAGAACCCTTACGTGTAGATGAAGGTCCCGGGTTGATAACTACATACAGCCAGCAGGAAAGAAAAATAAGGTTCATTATAAGAAACAAATGGCCTATTGTTCTCACCGACAATGTCCTAGGAACTAGACTTCCCACCTTTCCCAACATTACTTTTAGGAAATCACAATCTATGGGATCTAAACTAGTCAAGAACAGCCCAGAATTAGGCCACACTGGTACATGGCTTAAACCCAGACCGGGTTTTTTCAAATGCTCATCGTGCAGAGCGTGCAAATTTGGAGTTAAACCGACTAGTTTCACTACTCCATTTTGCCATGAAGAGATTGTCATAAGGGGTAGCTACAATTGCAGAACAGAGTACGCAGTGTATATTCTGACATGCACCTGTGGTTTGAGATACGTTAGGAGTACCAAGCTGCAGATGCATGTCAGAATCCTGCAACACCTAAGGGCAATCGTTAATAACGATATCTCCTATCCTGTGGCAAGGCAATTCTAGAGCATGCATAATAACGATGTAACTGTTTAAAATATTATGTGATTGATGCCATTCCCATCCTCAGAAGAGGTGAGAATAGGGAACGACTGTTGAGGCAATTAGAAACATGCATGATACTTGAACTTGATAGCAAAGTACCAAACGGGTTCAACAACGCTGAGGACATGCATAACTTTTTGTAAAACTCATTTTTTGTAAAACTCATTTTCTGTAGATTCATTCTATAAAATTTGATACCACCCCCAAGAGGAGTAAAACTGTGGAAGCAGGAGCATGGTTGTGATTATGATATAATGACTATTAGTTTCTTATCCGCTGCCACCCAGATGTAAATATTGTTTTAGCATCCTAGATGTTATTATTAGAGTTAAGATTTTAGCAATAGCACTAGCACTTTTATGATTAGATATGTATTTGCACAGCATTTGGCACTTTAATTGAGCAATTTTGCACAAACTGAAGATGCTGCGAGGCACAGAAGCACTTTAGAAAAAACAACATAGATATTTAGCGATTATGAATATCATCAAAAAAAGAAAAAAAAGATAAAAAAAGATAAAAATTACTTTTTTAGCACCGATCAATTAAGGATAATATTTCATATGTGGCCATTATATTATTGAGTGTGGGGCTAGAAGAACAGCATTTAGGCTGAAATAGGATTTATCTGAGATTGCTACAGTAACATGGAGGAAATATAAAAAAGCATTTGTGCAGTAATAACTACAACCATATTTAAATATAAAATAGGAGAATATGGACCTTTAAAAGTAAAAGACTATGTACAAAAGAATATCATATTATGATGATTTGCTCATAGGATTGGTTCATTGGAATCTGAAGATCAAAACCGAAATATAATCCGTGTACTTGTCTTGCTTCACATGATAAAATATATGCATATATATATTTATGTGAAAAATGCACATATTTATTTATTTATGCATAATTATCCATTTATTTATTTATTTATGTCCATGCATTACCAAAATATTGATGATTTTTAAGATGTCCCGACACTGGTAAAACATTTTTAGTAATTTTAACCACATGTGATGTTACGAACAGCAGACGTGCTTTTTGTAAATTTATAAGCATAGTGTTTCTTTTATTTTAATCATCACGTGACAATAGGGAGTGTGCACATTTCAATTTAAAAAAAGTATGGCGCACTGCGTTCCGTGTGTGATCAAGGGCACTTGATGCTCGAAATGAGTCATCGGAGGAGTGAGGAAGAATAAAGATTCACTTGCCATTCAATCAAGGTGTCCATTACTCTCTGTTCGCCAAGAGGAGGTTCTGAGAGTGTTGTGGGTCGCGATATCTATATATATATATATATATATATATCCAGCTCGGGCTTGTTCCAACGCAGTGAGAGGCACTCGAGCGCAGACACGAGCCTCAAGCGGCGGCTCAATCTTATGTCAGGAACTCCGGACTTCCGATACCTTTGGCAGCCCAACCACCACTGCCTGACGCGTTTCAAAATCTTCCTCAGAGGCTGTTTGTGGAAAGGAACACGCACAGTCCGGAACTGCAGGTGAGAGATTTCTTTAATTGCGCGCCCCCTATAGGCTGCTTAAATAAGACTGCGCATTGTCTGCTGGTACCTGTAGTTCCAGAGGGATGCAGATATCCCCTCTAAAGTGCGTTTCAATGTTCTGCCGGAAAATAAAAGCCCCCAATGAGCCTCAGAAGTCGGGGGTTCCCTCAATTCAGTGTCTCACGCCCCACATCTCGAGGCTGCTGAATGTACTCCTCTGTGGCCCCCAGGTTCCCGGGGTGGTGCTACTCTCGGCGGCTTGGCAACCGCCTATAGATCCAGCTCGGGCTTGTTCCAACGCAGTGAGAGGCACTCGAGCGCAGACACGAGCCTCAAGCGGCGGCTCAATCTTATGTCAGGAACTCCGGACTTCCGATACCTTTGGCAGCCCAACCACCACTGCCTGACGCGTTTCAAAATCTTCCTCAGAGGCTGTTTGTGGAAAGGAACACGCACAGTCCGGAACTGCAGGTGAGAGATTTCTTTAATTGCGCGCCCCCTATAGGCTGCTTAAATAAGACTGCGCATTGTCTGCTGGTACCTGTAGTTCCAGAGGGATGCAGATATCCCCTCTAAAGTGCGTTTCAATGTTCTGCCGGAAAATAAAAGCCCCCAATGAGCCTCAGAAGTCGGGGGTTCCCTCAATTCAGTGTCTCATGCCCCACATCTCGAGGCTGCTGAATGTACTCCTCTGTGGCCCCCAGGTTCCCGGGGTGGTGCTACTCTCGGCGGCTTGGCAACCGCCTATAGATCCAGCTCGGGCTTGTTCCAACGCAGTGAGAGGCACTCGAGCGCAGACACGAGCCTCAAGCGGCGGCTCAATCTTATGTCAGGAACTCCGGACTTCCGATACCTTTGGCAGCCCAACCACCACTGCCTGACGCGTTTCAAAATCTTCCTCAGAGGCTGTTTGTGGAAAGGAACACGCACAGTCCGGAACTGCAGGTGAGAGATTTCTTTAATTGCGCGCCCCCTATAGGCTGCTTAAATAAGACTGCGCATTGTCTGCTGGTACCTGTAGTTCCAGAGGGATGCAGATATCCCCTCTAAAGTGCGTTTCAATGTTCTGCCGGAAAATAAAAGCCCCCAATGAGCCTCAGAAGTCGGGGGTTCCCTCAATTCAGTGTCTCACGCCCCACATCTCGAGGCTGCTGAATGTACTCCTCTGTGGCCCCCAGGTTCCCGGGGTGGTGCTACTCTCGGCGGCTTGGCAACCGCCTATAGATCCAGCTCGGGCTTGTTCCAACGCAGTGAGAGGCACTCGAGCGCAGACACGAGCCTCAAGCGGCGGCTCAATCTTATGTCAGGAACTCCGGACTTCCGATACCTTTGGCAGCCCAACCACCACTGCCTGACGCGTTTCAAAATCTTCCTCAGAGGCTGTTTGTGGAAAGGAACACGCACAGTCCGGAACTGCAGGTGAGAGATTTCTTTAATTGCGCGCCCCCTATAGGCTGCTTAAATAAGACTGCGCATTGTCTGCTGGTACCTGTAGTTCCAGAGGGATGCAGATATCCCCTCTAAAGTGCGTTTCAATGTTCTGCCGGAAAATAAAAGCCCCCAATGAGCCTCAGAAGTCGGGGGTTCCCTCAATTCAGTGTCTCACGCCCCACATCTCGAGGCTGCTGAATGTACTCCTCTGTGGCCCCCAGGTTCCCGGGGTGGTGCTACTCTCGGCGGCTTGGCAACCGCCTATAGATCCAGCTCGGGCTTGTTCCAACGCAGTGAGAGGCACTCGAGCGCAGACACGAGCCTCAAGCGGCGGCTCAATCTTATGTCAGGAACTCCGGACTTCCGATACCTTTGGCAGCCCAACCACCACTGCCTGACGCGTTTCAAAATCTTCCTCAGAGGCTGTTTGTGGAAAGGAACACGCACAGTCCGGAACTGCAGGTGAGAGATTTCTTTAATTGCGCGCCCCCTATAGGCTGCTTAAATAAGACTGCGCATTGTCTGCTGGTACCTGTAGTTCCAGAGGGATGCAGATATCCCCTCTAAAGTGCGTTTCAATGTTCTGCCGGAAAATAAAAGCCCCCAATGAGCCTCAGAAGTCGGGGGTTCCCTCAATTCAGTGTCTCACGCCCCACATCTCGAGGCTGCTGAATGTACTCCTCTGTGGCCCCCAGGTTCCCGGGGTGGTGCTACTCTCGGCGGCTTGGCAACCGCCTATAGATCCAGCTCGGGCTTGTTCCAACGCAGTGAGAGGCACTCGAGCGCAGACACGAGCCTCAAGCGGCGGCTCAATCTTATGTCAGGAACTCCGGACTTCCGATACCTTTGGCAGCCCAACCACCACTGCCTGACGCGTTTCAAAATCTTCCTCAGAGGCTGTTTGTGGAAAGGAACACGCACAGTCCGGAACTGCAGGTGAGAGATTTCTTTAATTGCGCGCCCCCTATAGGCTGCTTAAATAAGACTGCGCATTGTCTGCTGGTACCTGTAGTTCCAGAGGGATGCAGATATCCCCTCTAAAGTGCGTTTCAATGTTCTGCCGGAAAATAAAAGCCCCCAATGAGCCTCAGAAGTCGGGGGTTCCCTCAATTCAGTGTCTCACGCCCCACATCTCGAGGCTGCTGAATGTACTCCTCTGTGGCCCCCAGGTTCCCGGGGTGGTGCTACTCTCGGCGGCTTGGCAACCGCCTATAGATCCAGCTCGGGCTTGTTCCAACGCAGTGAGAGGCACTCGAGCGCAGACACGAGCCTCAAGCGGCGGCTCAATCTTATGTCAGGAACTCCGGACTTCCGATACCTTTGGCAGCCCAACCACCACTGCCTGACGCGTTTCAAAATCTTCCTCAGAGGCTGTTTGTGGAAAGGAACACGCACAGTCCGGAACTGCAGGTGAGAGATTTCTTTAATTGCGCGCCCCCTATAGGCTGCTTAAATAAGACTGCGCATTGTCTGCTGGTACCTGTAGTTCCAGAGGGATGCAGATATCCCCTCTAAAGTGCGTTTCAATGTTCTGCCGGAAAATAAAAGCCCCCAATGAGCCTCAGAAGTCGGGGGTTCCCTCAATTCAGTGTCTCACGCCCCACATCTCGAGGCTGCTGAATGTACTCCTCTGTGGCCCCCAGGTTCCCGGGGTGGTGCTACTCTCGGCGGCTTGGCAACCGCCTATAGATCCAGCTCGGGCTTGTTCCAACGCAGTGAGAGGCACTCGAGCGCAGACACGAGCCTCAAGCGGCGGCTCAATCTTATGTCAGGAACTCTGGACTTCCGATACCTTTGGCAGCCCAACCACCACTGCCTGACGCGTTTCAAAATCTTCCTCAGAGGCTGTTTGTGGAAAGGAACACGCACAGTCCGGAACTGCAGGTGAGAGATTTCTTTAATTGCGCGCCCCCTATAGGCTGCTTAAATAAGACTGCGCATTGTCTGCTGGTACCTGTAGTTCCAGAGGGATGCAGATATCCCCTCTAAAGTGCGTTTCAATGTTCTGCCGGAAAATAAAAGCCCCCAATGAGCCTCAGAAGTCGGGGGTTCCCTCAATTCAGTGTCTCACGCCCCACATCTCGAGGCTGCTGAATGTACTCCTCTGTGGCCCCCAGGTTCCCGGGGTGGTGCTACTCTCGGCGGCTTGGCAACCGCCTATAGATCCAGCTCGGGCTTGTTCCAACGCAGTGAGAGGCACTCGAGCGCAGACACGAGCCTCAAGCGGCGGCTCAATCTTATGTCAGGAACTCCGGACTTCCGATACCTTTGGCAGCCCAACCACCACTGCCTGACGCGTTTCAAAATCTTCCTCAGAGGCTGTTTGTGGAAAGGAACACGCACAGTCCGGAACTGCAGGTGAGAGAT
Source organism: Triturus cristatus (assembly GCF_964204655.1). Classification (NCBI taxonomy): domain Eukaryota; kingdom Metazoa; phylum Chordata; class Amphibia; order Caudata; family Salamandridae; genus Triturus; species Triturus cristatus. Next base: position 607,970,518 of record NC_140591.1, on the reverse strand, counting down.
TTCTTTAATTGCGCGCCTCCTATAGGCTGCTTAAATAAGACTGCGCATTGTCTGCTGGTACCTGTAGTTCCAGAGGGATGCAGATATCCCCTCTAAAGTGCGTTTCAATGTTCTGCCGGAAAATAAAAGCCCCCAATGAGCCTCAGAAGTCGGGGGTTCCCTCAATTCAGTGTCTCACGCCCCACATCTCGAGGCTGCTGAATGTACTCCTCTGTGGCCCCCAGGTTCCCGGGGTGGTGCTACACTGAATTGAGTGAACCCCCGACTTCTGAGGCTCATTGGGGGCTTTTATTTTCCGGCAGAACATTGAAACGCACTTTAGAGGGGATATCTGCATCCCTCTGGAACTACAGGTACCAGCAGACAATGCGCAGTCTTATTTAAGCAGCCTATAGGGGGCGCGCAATTAAAGAAATCTCTCACCTGCAGTTCCGGACTGTGCGTGTTCCTTTCCACAAACAGCCTCTGAGGAAGATTTTGAAACGCGTCAGGCAGTGGTGGTTGGGCTGCCAAAGGTATCGGAAGTCCGGAGTTCCTGACATAAGATTGAGCCGCCGCTTGAGGCTCGTGTCTGCGCTCGAGTGCCTCTCACTGCGTTGGAACAAGCCCGAGCTGGATATATATATATATATATATATATATATATATATATATATATATATATATATATATATATATATATATATATATATATATATGTTAGAAGGCCGCCTCAGAGGGGCCCGGAGGGGGCCCTGACTGCCCTGAGACCCACCCTCGAGGTATCGTAGCCGGGCACTGGCGGGAGACTCCTCAGGGGAGGAACCTCGTATCTAGGATCGCACACTCGGCACCACACGACAGAGAGACACCACACGAAGAGTTCTTACGAGCAAATCTTTATCAGATCGAAGTGGTAAGATCTTTATGATCAGCCAGGCAAATATATACAAGCAGAGCGTGGGCTCACAGAGTCTTGGAGGGGGTTAGGAGGTAGCGGGACAGTCTTGGGGGATAGGGATCAAATGCAGGAGCGTACCCGGCGCACAGCTCACAATCCTCGAGCTGGGGGATACGCTTGTCGTCGCGGGGTCCGGCGGGACCAAGAGAGTCTGTGGGAGCCGCGAGTCACTCAGCAGGGCTCGGTTATAAGTTCGGTGGTCTTACGATCTTCGAGGAGCCGCGAGTCACTCAGCAGGGCTCAAGCACACGTTCGGAGGTCTTACGATCTTCAGGGAGCCGCGAGTCACTCAGCAGGGCTCAAGCACAAGTTCGGAGGTCTTACGATCTTCAGGGAGCCGCGAGTCACTCAGCAGGGCTCACGCACAAGTTCGGAGGTCTTACGATCTTCCGGGAGCCGCGAGTCACTCAGCAGGGCTCAGGTGTTCCAAGGCGAATCTGCCGGACAGTCCCAGAGCACCCCTTGTTATAGGGCGACTCCTCTTTGATGTCCGGAGTCTGTGTAGGCAGGGGTCTTGTCACCTGGGGGTCGCTTGTTGGGGTTTCCTGCCATTGTCTTTTGATCCTTTCAGGGCTGGGTCGGGAGGAGTCCCAGACGCCCAGCAGGCATGGAGCCAGCCCTCGGGGAGGCCGGCAGGTCGATCGAAACCCACCGTCCCAGGGAAGCGCAGAGGTGTGATAGAAACTGCTCCTCCCTCTCTCATCCCAAGGGGAGCGTGGTGTCCTCCAGCCGGAGTGGCGCCTCTCGGCCCGGGTCGCGCTGGGGCCGGGCGGCCATCTTGAGCATGAAGTGGGCACGCGGGCCCGGTGTGGCCGAAGGGAGGAAGGCCACGGACGGGGAAGTCCGGGTTGGGTGCGTGTGAGTTCTGGTGGGAAGGATCGGCTAGGCCGTGGGTTTGGGGGCTGGTGTGAGGTGCAGGGGCCAGGTCTAGCTATGTTACGAGGGCCGGGTCTAACACGCGTACCCCCCAGCTGAAAGCCGGAGAGAACTACCCATCTTCTTGGGGGTTCTCTTCGCTGAGGCGGAAGAACCGGGAGAGGCCATCGGCGTTGGCGTGGTCAGCCCCAGGGCGATGCTCCACGGTGAAATCCATCCCCTGGAGGGAGATTGACCACCGCAGCAGCTTGGGGTTTTCCCCTCGCATCTGCATGAGCCACCGCAAGGGGCGATGGTCGGTTTGGACCTTGAAATGGGTGCCGAACAGGTACGGGCGTAGTTTCTTGAGGGCCCAGACTACGGCGAATGCCTCTCGCTCGATTATGCTCCATCTCTGTTCCCTGGGCAACAGTCTTCGGCTGAGGAAGGCTACGGGCTGGTCTAGGCCTTGGTCATTCACCTGGGAGAGGACTGCCCCGATGCCATGCTCGGAAGCATCAGTCTGTACCACAAACTCTTTGGAGTAGTCGGGGGCCTGGAGGACGGGGGCAGTACACATGGCCGCTTTCAGGGCCTCGAACGCCTCTTGGCAGGCAGGGGACCATTGCACCTTCTTGGGCTGCTTTTTGGACGTGAGTCCCGTGAGGGGACCGACCAAGCTGCCGTAATTCCGGATGAATCTCCGGTAGTAGCCCGTGAGGCCCAGAAAGGCTCGGACCTCCGTTTGGGTAGTGGGGGGTTCACAGGCTAGGATGGCGTCGATATTGGGCTGTAGAGGAGCGACCTGCCCGCTTCCGACCTGGTGCCCCAGGTAGGTTACCGAACCTTGCCCAATCTGGCACTTACTGGCTTTCACGGTGAGGCCTGCCTGGTGCAGGGCGGTCAGCACTCTCCGAAGGTGCTGGAGGTGCTCACTCCACTCGGAGCTAAAAACTGCGATATCGTCGAGATGCGCGGCACTGAAATTTTCCAGCCCGGCCAGGACTCTGTTTACCAGTCGCTGGAAGGTGGCCGGGGGATTTTTCATCACGAAGGGCATTACGCGAAAGCGATAGTGCCCATCCGGGGTGGAGAAGGCGGACCGCTCCTTGGCTCCTTCTGTGAGTGCAATTTGCCAGTAGCCGCAGGTGAGATCGAAGGTGCTGAGGAACCGAGCAGCCCCGAGCCGGTCAATGAGCTCGTCGGCTCGGGGAATGGGGTAGGCATCGGCTCGGGTGACTTCATTGAGTCCCCGGTAGTCCACGCAGAAGCGGAGTTCTGGTGCAACCCCGGGGGCAGCTGCTTTCGGGACCAGGACCACGGGGCTGGCCCAGGGGCTGTCTGAGGGTTCGATCACGCCTATGGTCAACATTTTCGAGACTTCGGCTTGGATGCAGGACCGGACCCGATCATGGACTCGGTAGGCCCGGTGTCTCACTGGCGGACTGTCCCCGGTATCCACGTCATGGACACACCAGTCAGTGACCCTAGGGACCAGGGAGAAGAGGTCCGAAAACTGCCCTAGGAGCTGGCGGCAATCTTTACGTTGCTGGGGAGTGAGAGACGGGGCGAGGTTCACTCCTTCTACGGAACCGTCCTTCTCTTTGGTGCACAGGAGATCCGGGAGAGGATCTGACTCCTCCTCGGACCCATCATCCGTGGCCAGTAGGAGGCTCAGCTCCGTTCGCACAAAGTGGGGCTTGAGGCGGTTCACGTGGTGGACCCGGAGGGGGTCCCGGGGGGACTGGACGTCCACCAAGTACGTGACCTGGCTCTTCCGCTCAACCACCTTGAAGGGCCCGGTCCATTTATCCTGGAGGGCGCAGGGTTTCACGGGGGCCATGACCCATACCTGCTGGCCCGGCTGAAACTCGACCAGAGTGGCGTTCTGGTCGTACCAGCGCTTCATCTCCTCCTGACTCGCCTCCAGGTTGGCCTCGGCCATCTCTCGGAACCTTCTAGTCTGGTTCCGGAGGGTCAGGACGTAACGGAACACATCTCGGGGGGGCCTCGGGGCGCCGCCTCCCAACCTTCCTTGACCAGGCTGAGGGGCCCCCTGACGGGGTGCCCGTAGAGTAACTCAAAGGGGCTGAACCGCAAGGATTTCTGGGGAACTTCGCGGTATGCGAATAGGAGGCAGGGGAGCAGGATGTCCCACTTACGCCGGAGGGGCTCTTCCAGGCCCGCGATCATCCCCTTCAGAGTCCGGTTAAACCGCTCTACCAGGCCGTTTCCTTGGGGGTGGTACGGGGTGGTGAACTTATAGGACACCCCGCATTGTTGCCATAAGGACTTCATGTATCAGGAGATAAAGTTGGTACCGCGATCGCTCACGACCTCGTGGGGGAAACCCATGCGGGAGAAGATTCCCATCAACGCCCGGCCCACCACGGGGGCCGTGACGGTGCGCAGGGGGATGGCCTCAGGGTAACGGGTGGCATGGTCCACCAGGACGAGGATGAACCGGTGCCCTTGGGAAGTTGGGGGGTCCAGGGGACCTACAATGTCGATCCCGACCCGCTCAAAAGGGGTACTGACGACAGGGAAGGGTTGGAGGGGAGCCTTGCTCTTCCCTCCGCTCTTCCCGCTGGCCTGGCACGTGGGACAGGACTTGCAGTGGGCTCCTACATCTGCTTTCATTCTGGGCCAGTAGAAGTGGGTCACGAGGCGACTGTACGTTTTGTCCTGGCCCAAGTGGCCTGCGAGGGGAACATCGTGGGCCAAGCCCAGGAGGAGGTTTCGGAAGCGTAGGGGTACCACCAGCACCCGGCCGGACCCTAGCTCCACCGACTTCTGTTCGCTGTACAGAAGGTCATTCTCCCAATACACCTGGTGCGTCCCCGTCTGGTCGCCTGCGGCCTGGGCCTCTGCCTGTTGCCGGGGCCCGACCAGGGAGGGACAGGTAGCCTGTTCTCGGCAGAACTCTTCTCGGGAGGGGCCCCCCTCATGGCGCCAATGGGCTAATTCGGGCAGGTCGCCTACCTCGGTGACTGGGGTGGAGTCGGAAGGCGGGTGTTCGTCACTGGCGATCGGCTCTTCTGGTGGGGGAATGGGGGGACCCTCGGCTGGGACCATTCTATCTTCAGGGATCGGGGCGTCGTCGACTTCCCTCAGGGGGGTCAGTCGAGCCGCCATGGATCGAGTGGTGGCGCACACCCACTCAGGGAGGCCGATCATCCCTAGGTGGGTCTTGCGCTCAACTTGTCCCCAGGGGGAACTTTCCAGGTCGTTCCCCAGGAGACAGTCGACGGGCTGGGAGGTTCTCACTGCAACTTTTAGTTTACCGACCACCCCTCCCCACTCAAAGGGCACCAGGGCTACCTTACATAGGCTTTCTGTGTTGTCGGCTGAAATGACAGGGCAAAAGACATTGGGGAGGACCTGGTGTTCGTGTACTAAATGGCTGAGGACACCGGTGATGCTGGCCCCGGTGTCACGGAGGGCTTCTACTTGGTGGCCATTGATCTTTACGAGCTGCCCATATTTCTTGGTGTTAGAGGGCAGGAGGCTCCCAGGGACCATCTCCCTATCTCCTAAGGATACTAGGGCCATAGCTGCGGGTTCCCACTCCTCGGCCTCCTCAACCTCCTCCCCCAGGGCTACATTGGCTATCTGTCTAGCAGGGGGTGCTGCCTGAGTGGTGCGTGGGGCCATGGGGCATTCAGGGTCGTTGGCGTAATGCCCGGGCTTCTGGCAACGGAAACAAGTGATGGTTACCCGGTGCCCCCGTCTAAGGGGGGGGCCGGATACAGCTGGTGGGGGTGCCGGAAAAGGCGGAGGTTGGGACTTCGGTGGACTAGCTTGGGACTCTCTCTGCCCTCCCTGGTTTCCCCCCCCTCTCTGGCGGGGTGGTCCCTGACTGGCTCGGGGGTACTCTCCTACAGGGCCCCGGGAGACCCGGGTGTTGGTCCAGCGATCCGCCTCGACAGCCAGCTTTCTTGGGTCCGTGAGCTTGCTGTCGAGCAGATGCTGGCGTAGTTCCACAAAGCAGTTGGCCGCCAGGTGTTCCCACAACATAAGGTCGGTTAGTTCTTCCATGGTGGATACCTTGCTGCCCTTGATCCACCCATCGAAGGCGCGGCTGAAGAAATTCACATATTCCACCCAGGTGGTACCCGGGATCTTCCTGCAGTCCCGGAACCGCTGGCGGTACATCTCCGGGGTGAGGCCGTACCTTGTGAGGAGGGCCGCTTTCATGTGTTCATAGGAGGTTTGCATGGAGGTGGGTAGGTCGAGCAGGGTGTCTCTTCCTTCGCTCAGGAATCGTCCCCATAACCCAGCCCCCTAATCCTTCTGCGGGACCCGATGGGAGGTCATGGCGACCTCGTTGGCCCGGAACCACTGCTGAATGTCATCATTTTTGTAATATTCTTTGATCACATCCTTGGGGATGTGGACCTTCTGCTCGGTCGGTGCGGCCGCCTCCCGGTTCCCCGGGGGCCGCGTTTCTTCGCTTCTCGCTTTCAATTCTATTTCCTTCAGGCTGCGTTCATGTTCCAGTTGAAGTCTCCTTCCCTCGTGTTCTCGTTGGAGTTTCTTCTCTTCTAGTTCCCCCTGTACTCGCAACTGTTCTACTGCTAGCTTTTTCTCGGCTAATTTCAACTCGCCCTCAATTTTGAGTTTGGCTAATTCGAGCTCGTGATGGCGACTTTTTTCTCTGTCTGCGAGTTCCTCCGGGGATAGGCCCCCGTCTGGTACGAAGCCTCGCACCTGGTTGCTGCTGCGTTCTCCTTGGGAGGGTCCCGCTTCGTCGTGGGGCTCCCCCGCTCCTTCTGGGCGGGAGGCTCCAGAATCCACCCAAGCTTTCAGTGCCTTTTGCATATCTTCTTTGGTGTTGAGACCAGTGGTAGCGATTCTGAGTTCCTTACAGAATTGTTTTAGTTCCTTGTGAGTGTACTCTTCCAGCTGTTCCACCTGGAACACGGTACTGGCGTCGTTTTCTATGAGAACCACGGCGTTTCCTTCTGCCATCTTTGTCGGTAGTGCGTCAGCCGTTCACGGTACGATCTCTAGATTATGGGCCCGAATCCCGTCGCTTGCCACCAATGTTAGAAGGCCGCCTCAGAGGGGCCCGGAGGGGGCCCTGACTGCCCTGAGACCCACCCTCGAGGTATCGTAGCCGGGCACTGGCGGGAGACTCCTCAGGGGAGGAACCTCGTATCTAGGATCGCACACTCGGCACCACACGACAGAGAGACACCACACGAAGAGTTCTTACGAGCAAATCTTTATCAGATCGAAGTGGTAAGATCTTTATGATCAGCCAGGCAAATATATACAAGCAGAGCGTGGGCTCACAGAGTCTTGGAGGGGGTTAGGAGGTAGCGGGACAGTCTTGGGGGATAGGGATCAAATGCAGGAGCGTACCCGGCGCACAGCTCACAATCCTCGAGCTGGGGGATACGCTTGTCGTCGCGGGGTCCGGCGGGACCAAGAGAGTCTGTGGGAGCCGCGAGTCACTCAGCAGGGCTCGGTTACAAGTTCGGTGGTCTTACGATCTTCGAGGAGCCGCGAGTCACTCAGCAGGGCTCAAGCACAAGTTCGGAGGTCTTACGATCTTCAGGGAGCCGCGAGTCACTCAGCAGGGCTCAAGCACAAGTTCGGTGGTCTTACGATCTTCAGGGAGCCGCGAGTCACTCAGCAGGGCTCACGCACAAGTTCGGAGGTCTTACGATCTTCCGGGAGCCGCGAGTCACTCAGCAGGGCTCAGGTGTTCCAAGGCGAATCTGCCGGACAGTCCCAGAGCACCCCTTGTTATAGGGCGACTCCTCTTTGATGTCCGGAGTCTGTGTAGGCAGGGGTCTTGTCACCTGGGGGTCGCTTGTTGGGGTTTCCTGCCATTGTCTTTTGATCCTTTCAGGGCTGGGTCGGGAGGAGTCCCAGACGCCCAGCAGGCGTGGAGCCAGCCCTCGGGGAGGCCGGCAGGTCGATCGAAACCCACCGTCCCAGGGAAGCGCAGAGGTGTGATAGAAACTGCTCCTCCCTTTCTCATCCCAAGGGGAGCGTGGTGTCCTCCAGCCGGAGTGGCGCCTCTAGGCCCGGGTCGCGCTGGGGCCGGGCGGCCATCTTGATGCATGAAGTGGGCACAATTCAACAGCCACAGATTTCTTACTATATATATGCTGTTGTACAAATTGTAACAAAAGTACCTTATTAGGAAAAGGTGTACCTAAACAACATAGTATACTGTTGTATCGATATAATAGCATCCGCAAACTCATCGCGTATGTACATCAACATCTGATTTTTTCATGTCATGTTTTTTTATATATATACAAAACTTTATTGACACTTCGTGAATGCGAAAATGCTGCTATCCTAGTGGTAGTGTCACTGCTACTGCATATATTGAAGAAAAATAAATCAATATAAATATCTGTATAAGTATGTGTAGGCAAATGGTAAATGCCAAATGGGCAGAAGAAACTTCCAATTACTTCACCAAGTGTAAGATGGCAATCCACCTCTCAGTAAATGATGGATCAACTAGAATCAATCAATTAAGATACCTATAGTACACCAAATACTCACGGCCAATAAACAAAATTAAAATAAAAGTGGTCGAACCAAATAAATTTTGTACCTATCTTACAGTTGGTGAATAATGAAGCCTAGTTAAGTAATACAACCCTAGTGGGTAATGATAACTTCAATATATCCATCTAAACCCCATTGTAAAAACAATAGTTATGCAAGTAAGCAGATAGACTCACAATCTGACCCCAGTGGGTAAATATTCAGGTAGCAGAATAAGCATTAATAGAATTAAACATGTGATCCTCCTGAATACAATAAAGGAAACAAAATCATACTCGATAAACCCCAGTGGGTGATGGAACTATCGTAGATCCATATTGATAGTTGATTATTAATAATAAATCATACTCGAAGTGTGTCTTCACATCAAATAATTCTTACATGTCAACTCCATCTGAAAAGAATAATGGATGCGATGAAACACAATGGTTAACACATTTGGGACACATTATTCCACAATCAATTATTACTCTTGTACTGGAATGGAAACTGAACAATGTGCATTAATAAGTTAAAAAGGATGTCTGTCAGAAGGTATATGAGTCAAGTCCATTAATACACCAAATGCAAGTAATCAATCCTTAAAAATCACAGAAGAACAATTATCAATTAGAATTCTACTCGCCCAAAAACCAAGACAATTCTTCCTCGGAATTCAGACCAACCGGGATCTTTGTGTCGAGTTCCAAAATATATTTGGATTCTAACAGACGTAGTTTGCGTATTCTATCCCCTCCTCTGATTGTTGCGGGTATCCGATCAATCACAAAGAATTTTAGCAAACTACGATTGCTTTTGTGGAACTCTTCATAGTGTCGTGCTATGGATGAAAGCTTGTCCCTGTTTTGTATGGCCCTCATATGCTCTAAGACACGTTTCTTGGCAGCAAACATCGTGCTGCCCACGTATCTTTTGGCACAAGGGCAAGTTAAAACATAAACACAATGATCCGATAGGCAGCTAAGATGTTTATCAATGTTTCTGTTTTCGTCTGTGATGGGGTAGTGAACTTTTTTCACATTAGAACTGAATTTACAAGCCTTGCAAGACATGCAAGTGTAAAAGCCCTGCACTTCTATGGTAGAGGGTCTCATACAACTGATTTCATTCTTACAGAGTTTGTTACCTAAGGAATCTGCCTTCCTGAAAGTAACATTGGGCACGTCATTAACGATCTCTTCTAGAGTTGACTCAGTTTTAAGGATGCCCCAATGTCGTTTAAGACATTTTTTAACATCATATGAACCTGAATTGTACGTTGTTATGTATCTGATAATATTGCTATTTTCCTCATCAGGTTTATCTTTAGGGACCAGTAGTTCTTCATGCTTGAATTTGGAGGCTTTCACGCGAGCTTGTGTGATGATACTGGGATTATATCCCCTTTCTACAAACCTCTCATTCATGATTTCACATTCTAGTTCAAAATTGTAATCAGAACTACAGTTCCTCCGCGCCCGGAGGAACTCCCCAAACGGGATGCTTTTAATGAGGGCTTTAGAATGTCCGCTGTCAGCGTGTAACAAAGTGTTACCAGATGTTTTTTTACGATACAATTTAGTAGTTAATGTATCTCCTATTGGCTGAATCTGTAGATCAAGAAATTCAATACATGAATTGCTGATGGTCCCCTCGAATTTCAAGTTGAACTCATTGTCATTGAGTACTCTAATGAATTTCTGGGCAAGATCTTCACTACCCTCCCAGATGATAAAGAGATCATCAATATATCGCAACCATGTTTTCACATGGTTGCGATATGGACCGTACACCTTAGGCACCTGCTGCTCCCAGTACCCCATGAGCAGGTTGGCATAACTGGGAGCAAAACAGGTGCCCATAGCAGTACCCTGTTTTTGTCTGTAAAAATTGTCATTGAAGACAAAGAAATTATTCTCCAAACAGAATCTAAACATCCGGAGTAGCATGTCTGTATGTTGCAGAAAGGAAATAGAACGTGACGACAGGAATTGTTTACAAGCCTGTAAACCGTCCTCATGTCTAATGGACGTGTAAAGACTACACACGTCAAGTGTGATTAGCAAGTAATCTTTTTGCCAAGTGATGTTGTTAATTTTCTTAAGAAAATCCCTGGTATCTTTCAGGTAAGATGGAAGACTCTCTACATAAGAACGCAGAAAATAATCAATGTACTTAGATGTTTTTTCCAAAAGTGATCCTATAGATGACACGATAGGTCTACCTGGGGGTTTCTTCATGTCTTTATGTACTTTAGGCAAAAGGTATAGTAGAGCTACTTTAGGTGTACGATTCAATAGAAAGGAATATTCATTCCATTCCAGGATCCCCTGAGTATGCCAATCCTTTAACATTTTGTGGTAAATGGTATTGGACTCGTCTATTTTGCCTACATCCACTATCTCATAACATTCAATAGCTTCCAGCTGACGTAGCCCTTCCTGAAGGTAATCCTGTACATCCTGTATAACTACATTACCCCCTTTATCCGATTGCCGGATCACTATGTTTCTGTCAGTTTGTAGGGACTTTACTGCTAGTCTTTGTCGTTTACTGAGATTGTCACATCGCCATTTCCTCTTTCTGGCTAAGGATTTAAGGTCTGCAATCACGAGAGTTTCAAAAATATCTATGCCACTGGGGGGCATAGATATATATATATATATATATTCATTTAAAAAACAAAGGTTAGAGGGACGTTATAGATGGGTGTTGATGTAATATAAAAACTAATATCTAACAACCAAAAATTCACTGAAATTCACCAGTTATACATTACAGAGCTAACTACTATAACTTAGCTCCTACCATGCATTGCATATGACCTCACATGTCACATCACTCAGGGAATGTTAAATGACATACTTGATGACATTGTTGATGGCATTTCAATTGATATCATTGATGACATCCCTGATGACATCACTGATGACTCAAGAAGGCATAAAGGGGTTTAACCCTGTTAAAAAATGAAGGACATCTGGACAGTTGGTGTCCAGATATTTCCTGAGTGGCCCATTTAAAATGGATGGGCATTTACTGATAGGCTGACAACCAACAAATGGAGAATATGATGTGGCAGCTATTACAGGTCTCAAGGGTTCATTCCCCAAGACCTAAAGAAAAAAAATAAAAGGCCATAGAAGGTCCCCAAAGTACTCCCTTTAAGTAAATACATTTATGGTTGCAGTACCCAAGGCACCATCCCCTGTGGAACTGCGGTATAGATATAATATTAAAATAAAAACAATGAGAAGAGTCTGGTCTCCTGAGGCCATCTGACATTGTGCAGGCCATAGGCTGAACGTAGTGGGGGTTAACTGTCTGCAGTGGGTTGTGTGCAAGGTCATTCCGCAGCTGCTAATGACTGAAAGCTGTATGCAGCAAGGGTTTGATGCTTGTGGGGTTTTGGGATGCAGGGCCTGGCCAGAAGTCAGGCCCTGTGCCCTACTCCTACTGTGAATGAGCCAAAGCCCTTGGCAGCAGAGGTTGGTTGCCTGTAGAAGTTGGGCATCTGGCCTGCCCACAGGTTGGGCATCAGGGGAGATGGGCACACACACAGGGTTGAGAGCAAGCCCTAATCTATGTCCTGGACCAAAGCCCCTGCTGCACATGGTAAAGGCCAAACACAGTAGGTGTTTCGACGTCTGCGGAGGGGTGGGCACTGGGTCTGGCTGGAGGTTGAGCATCAGCGGGAGGTTGGGCAAGACTTTGCAGCCAATCCACTGCTGCGCATGCTTAAAGGCCAAGTGCAGCCAAGAGGTTGGCCGCAGGTTGCCTGGGGGTTGGGTTTATGCTCAAATTAGACAATAAAATAAAAACATATATATATATATATATTCACTGAAAAAGCCATAGGTTTCAGGCATGATATAGTTAGAATTAGCATTTAAAAAACCTTAGAAATTCACTGAAAAAACAATAGGTTTTAGGGGTGTTATAGTTAGCTGGGCATTTCACTCGAACAAAACCATTGAAATTCCTCCGATATAGTTAGTTGTACTAACTACATCTCACGTGCCCGCAATCCACTGCTGATGATGTCACATATTACATCATTCATGACATGGTCAGTGACATCACTGATGACATCTCAAATGACATCACTGATGACATCACTGATGACATCATCCAGTGAATGTGGTTTGGTTCGTTATTTAAATATGTATTATATATATATAGCAATTTGCATTGAAGAATGAGTGGATATATAAATATAAATATCTGGATGGAGGATTTAGTAGCAGTGTGATTGACTGTTTACTTGACTAATTTATAGTGTCTCACTAAATATATTGGATATTGACTAAACTGTGTGAATATCTGTATCACTTTGTCAGTTGTTGTGTAAACTGCTGCACCAGTTGGTTACTAGCTACGCGAAAGTCTATATTAGTTATTGATTAGTTAACTGAGTATTTGTATGGGAGAGTGAATGTGTGTGTGGTTCGGTGGGGGGTGTGTGACAGGCCAAAGATGTGCGAATAGTTGATTCAGTAGGTGTATGAAGTTAAAACTACATGTTATAACATGTGTTTGGGTGAGTGAATATCTTTATGGGTGTGGTGATGAGCAAATATATGTCTCAATGGTACATATCCAACAAACTAGAAAAATAAAAGCAAGTGTATGTGTCAGTTGTTGTATAGAAATAAGTATACATAAGAGTCAGTGATTGTATGAGTGACTGTATGGATAACTGTATACTTTTAATAGTATTTTTACAACACACTAAGGGGTCGATTCCGATCCTGTATTTATTTTTCCCGTACGACTCGTATCCGTATTTTTTTCCGTATGAATCGTACAAGTCACATCCGACCCGTGAAGTGCGATTCGTATGGGAAAAAGTACATACGGATCGGCCCGATCCGTACGAATCATTGTGGGTAAAGTTGTACGAGACGGACCCGGACACTTTTCCGTACGAATCGTAAAAATACAGTCCGAGCGTACAAGTACGATCCGGACCGGCTTTCCGATTTAGGCATCGTACGGAAAACATACCGTACATGGGGAATGACTTGTACATATGCAATGTCGGTGTACGAACCATACATAGCAATGGCGGTGTATGCACCGTACATAGCAATCTCGGTGTACGCACCATACATATGCAATGGCGGTGTACACACCGTACATACGCAATGGCGGTGTACGCACCATACATAGCAATGGCGGTGTACGCACCGTACATAGCAATGGCGGTGTACGCACCGTACATAGCAATGGTGGTGTACGCACCGTAAATAGCAATGGCGGAGTACGCACCGTACATAGCAATGGCGGTGTACGCACCGTACATATGCAATGGTGGTGTACGCACTGTGCATAGCAATGTCCGTGTACGCACCATACATACACAACGCATGGGGGTGTGTGCCTGTACGACTCGTACCCTTGTACCGTACTGAACCACGGACACTGTAAAACAGCACCAAAAACACGTCTACAGTGCACTAAAAATGGAAATGACTGACCTGGACACATCCAAACAGGCAAACAGAGGGGCAAACTCACAACCACCCCTTATAACACACCCACCAAAAATTCAAACTGAGGCCCACCCACAAATGGACCAATAAAAAGGGCCCACACACACAAACCATGAGCCTTTGCAACAGACTCACTACAGCTAGAGAGCACACACCAACAACTGCACCCATCCACCTTAACATATACACCTTCACACAACCTCCTTCACACATACCCCCTCTTCACATTCACACCCACACCGTCACATTCAGACCCACATACCCACAACCATCCACACCCTCACCCCACACCATGCCCACAGACAAGAATCCAAAGTTCACAAGGGAGGAGCTGGAGATCCTTGTCAATGAAGTCATCAGAGTCGAGCCGCAGCTGTTTGGAACATTGGTCAGACAGACCAGCATAGCTGAAAAATCACGCCTGTGGCAGAGGATCGTCGATAGGGTGAATGCTGTTGCACCCATCAGAAGGACCAGGAATGAATGCCAAGCCAGGTGGTACGATCTGCGGAGGGCGGTAAAGCGCAAAATGAATGATGACTACGCCCAGAGCAACATCACTGGAGGTGGTGCGCCCCGCAGACCAGTACATTTCCATCCCTGGGAGGAGAAGGTGGTGGCCCTGCTTCTGCTGGTGGGAGTACATGGACTGCAAGGACTTCTAGAGCCTGGTGAGTACACAAACAACTTAGGTAACATGGGGGTAATGGCATCCACATCCCAACCACACCAAATGCACGCAACTACCCCCAAGCCCTCACCGGCCATAACCACAGTCAAAAATAATGCTAATGCTACTAACATGTGTATGCTCCATTGAGAAAGCAAGGCCATGCTATATCCCATGCTACATGAAGCAGCAACGCAAGAATGGATGTCCGGTATGCTAGGAGGATGGGTGGCACAAAACACATTGTTGAACTCCAAATCAGACACAAATGCCCTCATCCCATATGGCCCAGGTACATACCCATGCACCATGCGCAACGCACATGGATTGGGAAAGTACTCACAAGATAGCTCACACTCGGCCCGGGTGTAGGCAGCACAATGCCCTCCTGTGACCAGTGCAAACACAAACACCAAGACAACAAGGTCATATATCTAGGACAGGAACTCACACTCACTGTCATGGCAGCATGCTCCATGGGGGGACAGCTACATCACCTGGGAGCCCCACTGCCAAATCACACTACACCCACCAGCAGGCCCTGTCACACACACCCCTTACACAAGCAGACACCCCCGGGACAGTCAATGGATTTACCCACTGTCACAATGGGCATGTAACACAACAACAGCAATACATAGCCAAAGACGCATCCAAGCCAAGAATCTACATGTCAATGACTCAGGAGAACATATTAATCTGTCCCCTGCAACATACCCATCCACAAGTGAACATTGAGGAGAATGCTAGGCACATACAACTACCTGGAGGAACAGTGCCAGCTTGAATGTGTATGATACATGCATGTTGCATGAAACAGCATTAACATTGTCTGTCTCTCACACACAGGGCAACGTGATGAATCTACCCCCAACAATGGGGGTGAAGATTCACAGTCCCTGGCCCGGGAGGACCCTGATCCCACCGGCAGCGACGCCTCTCAACATTCCACGGATGACCCCGACCGACCTGGACCCTCTGGTATCCAAGCCCCTGCAGAATCTGGTTCAGGACCATCTGTGCCAACCACCACCCCCATTCCTGCCACATCCCAGGAGATACCGAGGAGCCCTGCATGCAGTGAACAACTGAGCCAGTCTGACCAGGAGGGACAAGGAGCACCGGGCACCCAGGAGGAGGCAGACAACACTGCCACTGCCATCCCTCAGGGGTCCTGTAGACCCGATGTGCCCACAACGGCAGGCCAGGACATTGTGGGCAGGGGTGGTGGGAGTGGAGGCAGGCGGAGACGAGAACCTGACCAGCCAGCTGAAGGGACCAGTATGTCACACATGCACAACATCATGGAGGCATACCGGCATGACACCAGGGAGTTCAGCCAGGTAGTGGTGACCCTCAAAGAGATCAAGAACCAGCAGGCCGAGCAACACGCCAGTCAACAAGCCCACCAAGGACGGATGGAAGCAAGACTGGCTGAGCTCCTGGCGGTGCAAAGGGACATAAGCCATTCACTCCGTCGGATCGCCGACAACATGGCCAACCCTCCCTGTGCCACCAGGCAAAGACCACCACCAGCCACAGGGAGGGAGGAGGATGAGGATTCGTACGACGGAGCGTCCCAAGCATCGTCAAGGCCTGCATCTCAGGGTCCCCCGAGGAAGGTGGGTCGTCCACAGAAAAGACCGTGAGAGGCAGCGGCACATCCAGATCTCCCAGGTCACCTGGCCTGGCACCTGGCCTTCATGTGCGACAGCATCACCTCATTGACTGACATCATCTGCCACAAGGACCTGCTGGTCACAGTCTGACTAATGATGCCAAACACTGTGGTCTGGACTCTGATGACTTCAAATGGCAAGGATCCCATCTCCCCCTGGGAACTTTGGATTCTATGGTCCCTGCATTGCACCTTTTTCTGTGCACAAATCACGCCACAGAGCTATAAATAAATAATTAATACGTGAAATTTTATTTTGCAGTCATTTAGCATGAGTCCACAACAGATGTGTGGGGATATGTCAAAGTATGCCTGAGTGTGGAACTAACTCCAGCCATCCATACACTTGGATCTGAGTCCGGTCGAGGACACTCATGTGTCTCAATGTATCACCAAATACAGACATGGAGCCCAATGCTCACCCGTGATGGCCTCAAGCTGCTGAGGGGGGGCTTGCAATACTGCTCAGGCAGACCAATTTGGAAGAGTATCATGAAGGTGTAGAGGTCATGGGTCATGTTGATGTGCCCGGGAAGGGAGTCCCAGGTCTGTTTGGCAAGGTGTGAGAACTATCTCCTGCATGCAGTTTTTATGTGGATGTGATGAATGGTGGCCAGGGCAAGGTGGGCTGCATGGAGTTGGGTCAATGGGATGTTGGATGACAGACGTCCAAGGTTTGTTTTGGGTCTGGGGTTGTGGACTGCCTCCTGAGTGTGGTTGAGGAGTCGGAAGGTGATCCTGCAGCAGACAGTGAGCCATTCTAGCTATCTCAGGTGGACGATGATGTGGCTGGGGCTGGTGATGTTGAAGATGAGGTGTGCGGATGCACCCTGGATGTGGACAAGTTCTCCTGCAGTTTTGCTGTTGTTCTCCGTAGAGGCCGGTGCTGTAGTTGAGCCGGCTGGTGTCATGGACCTGATGGACGGTCTGTCTTGCCTTGTAGTGGATCTATCTGTGGATCATTTGCAGCATGCAGAGGGTGTTGCAGCATGAGGTACAGATGGTGGTGAGTTGCATGGTAATTGTGAGCGATGGGTCCATGATGAACACCAGCTTGCGTGCGTGCCCACTGGGTGCTGGTGCGGTGCCCAGACCAGTGGGACACAAGGAGTTGACCCAGCCGTAAGGGGACAATCCTCAGATGATGACCTCAGTCCTGTCCAAGTCCAGCCTCAGGTATCTCATGCCTTCTTGAAGTTTGGAACTGGCAATGGCTGGCTCTTTGGTGAGTTTGAGGAGCAGCTGGGTGTCAATGGCATACGAGATGATGATGAGGTTGTGTGCACATGTGATGGTGGAGAGGGGGGTCATGGAGACATTGAAGATCGTCACGCTGAGAGAAGAGCCCTGGGGCATGTGCCACATGACCCCAGTGTACTACTTGCTGCAGGGTGGAGGCAGACTCCCTGGGCCTTGCTGGTGAGCTACTTTCTGAATTAAACCTGGGCCCTCCTCTGGATACCAGTGTTGGAGATGTGTGAGCTGACAGTGTGGTAGCACATGGTGTACAATGCCGTTGAGAGGTCAAGGGGGGTGGGCTCACCATTGTTGAGCAGGGCAAAGTTGTCGTTGGTGGTGGCAATGATGACGGTTGCAGTGGTGTGATTACTGTGGAATATGGTCTGGTGCCGATTGCCTGGAGCTGGTTGCGTGGAGGAAATTTGTCAGTTGCTTGTTGAGTGTCTTCCGGATGACATTTGCTGGGTAGGGAAGCAGGGTGATGTACCAGGAGATCCTGCGGTACTGCCGTCCGTTGTTTAAGAAGGTTCTGGGTCTCTGCATGCCTCCAGCACCCATGGAATGTGGCTAACTCAAAGGAGACATTCAGGACGCGCTGGACGTGGGCTTCAAGGATGGGGAATGATGTGGTTGAGATGTTGTGTGGGAAGGGGCCTGATGGAGAGCCAGAGTGGATGGTGCACATGAGCCAGGTGGTGTACTTGCTGCTGACGGGAGACCAGAACCTGAGGGGGATTGTCCTGCGGATAATAGTGCTGTCTGCCTCTGTGTGCCAAGGCTGTTGTGTATGGCCATGAGCTAGCAGTGGTATAAAGTTGCAAGGGATGTGATCTGCCTTGCAAGGGTGGGGTGTCTTGGATGGAGATCTGCTGTCAGTTCACTCACAATGCTGATGAGCTCTTTGATGTCGTGTGTTTTGGTGTCTCAGCACTATCTGAAGGATCTCCACTTGTCCTTGCTGATGATATGGTGATGTCTGTGTGTGGTCTTTTCCAGGCCTGTAAGGTAAATGATGGCTCTTTGTGTTGCAAGGTGTGCACAAGAGTCCGGCTAGGTCTGTAGGAGTCTAGTAGGTCTGCCTTGTCCCAGGTGCCTTAACTGTTGTTGTACTTCACAGGAAAGTCCGTCAATGTGGCAAGATTGTTGGATCAGTTGCTGATCCAGTGCCTGAGGTTTCAGGGTGTTGTGCTGGTGTTGTTTTGAGTGTCCCACACAGCTTGTCTGTGGTGACTTACATCAAGCATCTTTGGTGGATCGTTAGCAGGGTGTGGGGCAGTGTGTTGCTTGTCGGAGACATCGATTAAAATGTTGATGGACCAATGATGGATGGTGGTGTGGTTCTCCTCCAGCCAGAAGTTACTGGCCCCCAGCCACATGTAGCCTGTGGAGGTGAGGGCATGCATACAGATGTACGTGTTGATAGCTTAGCGCAATTGTGGATGTAGGCCTGGATATCTGTAGATGAGTGTTACTCTGAGGGTTGCCAGGGAGTTGCTGCAAACCCGGATTTGTGACTCTGAGGGTGTACTTGTGAATAAATTGCAATTCATCCTCCGGGATTGTTGGTTCCGTCCCTGCGGGTGATCTTGTATCCGTCTGGGTTGGCAATGAAGAAGTCGTGTGCTGAGGATGCTTATGTCCAGGTTACTGTCATGAAGGTGATGTGTGGGGCTGTTGTGTTGAGGAGGTAACAGAGTCCAATGGCGTGCTGGTGGACGGAGCGGATGTGTGGAGTAGGAGGCTCATGACCTGGTTGTTCTGACAGGGTCTGGTAGGCTGGGCAGCGCTGTGTAGGCAGTTGGAGTTGCACACTCAGCATGCGAAGGTGTCGTGTGTGCGCTTAGGGGTTGCCTGATAGCAGGCGGATGATTGTCTGGAGGACATTGCATGGAGGTTGGCTGCAGCATGAGCCTGTTGTGTGACGTGGGTCATGCAAAGACCAGAGGCTCGTGCACTGTGCACGTTGCAGGCACAGACGGTCCTGCCTTTGGCACGGCTTTGGCACAAAAGTGGCACAGACAAGCTGCTGGCTGAATTAAGAATGGGTGGAGGGGGGAAGGGAGGAGCATTTTGGAGGCGTGTGGGTTGCAGAATCAGGGCACTCGGCGGGGCGGTGCTGCAGGTGACGCAGCAGCAGGCAGAAGGGGTGAGAAACTAGGCAAAAAGTAGCACACAACGACAAGGAGGTGAGAAAGGCACAGTGCAACAGGTGTATGTAAAGGAAGGAGTGTCAGGTAACTCATGGGTCACTACGAGAAAATGTATGACCAATCACCAAAAATGACGGTCACAGGGTCAGGCAACAAAATGCGGAGCTGCGCACAGGAGACACACCCTCAGCATGTGTTCACGTCCCGTTGTGGGGAGCAACCTGCACAAATACATACACAACCAGGGACTTCATGCACAATAGATATTATTAGCCATGCAGAACTGCATGCATGTTGCCGAAGTACACATACACATATGCTCAATATTTGACAAGTATGCCATAGATGACGCATGCATACTGGCAAGAGAGCTGCAGTGACAGAGATGTGGCACTTTGGTTTGTGCTGAACACCTTTATTCCACATACACACAGAAAGCGAAATGCATCCATGTGAACAGACTCACAGGTCAGTTGACAGAACATGTGGGACATACGCTGGACCCCCCCTTCACGACACGGATGATGTCAATCCCAATAAACTGGCACACAAGTCAAGGGGATGAGCCAAACACATCCTGCTGCACACAGAGAGGCTGCAATTCCCCATAGAGCCTGTTGTGGTGATGTCCCACACTATGTCCACCCGTAGCATCCGCAATGTTTCAGAGGCAAGGTTTACACACATTAATGCCTTCATCAGACGCCACACTCCACTACAGATGACAGTCAAGAAGGGTGACTATCATGTCATGGGAGAGATGCTACATGTTATATGCTCCATGGTGAGAAGACATGTATGCATGGTACCACAACATGCACAGAAGCAGGTCCACACATTCCCAACCCGTACCACCACCAAAAAGCCTTGCTGCAATCCTTACCCAAACTGACATTTACACATGTCCGTGCATGGAACGCTGATTCAGCACACGTTGTAATCCTCATGAGGAATGGCAGGAGGACAACGATGACACGAGCAGACAACATGCGCAAAAACCTGGGAATGACAGACACACAAGAAGTCACCTAAAACAATTCTCGCCGCACACATGAACATTTACAAAACATGAACAATGTTGGACACATGTAAATTTCAAAGAAAGTCTCTCCGCAAAACTGTGTGGCATGACATCATCACTCGAGTGACACATCAGAACACACATCAAAGTCACTTTACATTCAGTCAGCTGGACACACACATTGCAACACAGGCCACTCAATGCTACAAGCTTGCACACTCATACCCAGTGACTCACCATTATGAGAAGAAATTGCATATGGGCTGACTCCGGATATCATCCTCCTCCTCCTCCTCATCACTAGCCTCGTGAGCAAGCCCTTAATCCTTCACGGGTGGATGTTCCTGCTCATCCGGATCCAGGATGAGTGGCAATGCCTTCTAAACTGCCATGTTGTGCAGCATGCAGCACACGAGGAAGATTCGGCAGACCTTCTCCGGGGCATAAGTAAGGGACCGGCCTGTCTTGTCCAGGCACCGGAATCGTCTCTTCAGGAGTCCAAAACGTCCTCTCAATCACTCGCCTGGTCTGCCCTTGTGCATTGTTGTACCGGTGATCTGCAGATGTTCTTGGTTTGCGGAGAGGTGTCAGCAGCCATGGCATGTTGGGATAGCCAGAGTCCCCTACATGGAAACATCATGTAAAAAAGTGGGTCAGGAGATGCCGTAAGAGCCAAAGATACTGCAACACACAGGACAAACAGAGTATACCCACCAACAAGACATGCTCGTTCGTTGTGCAGCTGCAGCATCATTTGTGGCACCCTGCTACGCCTCATGATGTAGGCATCATGTGCTGATCCTGGAAAACGTGCACAGACATGGCAAATCAGCATGTTAGCAAGACACACCACAAGGGCATTTATCGAGTGGTAATGTTTTCTATTGCGATAGGCTTGTTCCTGTGCCTGTGGTGGTACCAAAGCCACATGTGTACCATCAATGGACCCAATTACATGGGGCATCCCTCCCAGGGCATAGAAATCCCCCTGTCAACTCCTCAGGAGTAGGAAATGTGATGAATTCATCAAGGTGCTCCAACATGGCTGCTAAAACATCACGCAGGACACAGGTGAACATTGTCTGTGACATGCCACCAACATCAGCTATGGTCAATTGAAACGTACCTGTGGCAAAAAAATGTAGGGCTGCCATCACCTTCATCTTTGGGGTCAGCGCAGTAGGATACCTGTGTCACGGTTGGAGGTGTGGTGCCAGCCTGTCGGTCAAGTCCTCAATCAACTGTTGAGTGAATCTGTAACGTCGGATGCAGGCACGTTCCCTCATGGCACCCAAGTCTGGCATTGTTCTTGGGACAGGCTGTGCCCTGCAAGACATTGTTTGTAAGAATGAAGATTGAGAGTCTGCCAATATCAATGTCAATGAACATAGCACATGCTACACTGATAATACACATCAGGTAACTATGGAGTCGGGTGTGTGCAATACATACAGGACACATATGCCAGCTTGCTGGCACTCCTACAAAAAGCCAGATACACCTGTTGATTGTCAAGTCTACATGACATGCCCTGAGATGAGTTGGTGGCCAGTCTGAGTGAACAGCCACAGATATCACCGGAGTGACACACAACCACATAGCTGCATTGGAAGGATGTCATCTTATCCACACACCTGGCTGCAAGGCACACGCACAGGTCACAAGGAATGTCAAATGTACATATCAAACACATTGCGATGAAGGGGTACACGTTACAAGAGAAAGACACAGCCATTGAGACAATGCAGACATGTATGACTGGGAAAATATGATGTCCGACGCACACAGACCCTACAGCGGTGGGAATCCACATGTGACATGGTGTGCGTAGATGTGTCCCATGGCCATCTCCACACAGACCCATGTTGGATGCATGAACAGCAGATGCAGTTGACGGAAAACTGACATCAAGCTCATGGGAACACATGACACACACCTGACATAGTCACAAAGGGGCACGCAGATCGTGACAAGTCAGTTGATAGAGTGTCCCTGTCACTGGCATCAGGAGACAGGTGCGGGTGGTGATGACTGTGCCATCCCACTGCTGCTGTGCATGACACAGTTGGACTACAGACACACGTGGCAAGTGTCGAGGTGATGTGTGCCACATAGTGCCCCATCACACATGACATGTGTCCACAGGTCATCACACATCAATTGTGCAACTAGATGAGATGACCTGTGCAATATCACTGGCTGCCACACCTAGGGCCTGCACATAACAGTATGCAATGACAAGTACTTGATGGACATCCTTGTGCGACTCGTAGCCCTCCATTCCTGGCATGTGTGCGCCTGTATTACCATTGTAAGCATGTGAGAAGCGTACTCATACGTGTGAACTAGTGCGTACCCGTAGGTGTCAAACGCACTGTACTACTAGTGTGTACCCGTATGTGTGAACTAGTGCATACCCGTAGGTTTCAAACGCACTGTACTACTAGTGCGTACCTGTACGTGTGAACTAGTGCGTACCCGTAGGTGTCAAACGCACTGTACTACTAGTGCGTACCCGTACGTGTGAACTAGTGCGTACCTGTACGTGTGAAACGCACCGTACACCTGCTATCATCGCGTGTGTACGCTTTGTTTCACCATTGTACTTGTGCCGTAGGGGTACGTGTGAAACGCACCGTACACCCGCTATCATCACGTGTGTATGCTTCGTTTCACCATTGTACTTGTGCCGTAGGGGTACGTGTGAAATGCACCGTACACCCGGGCAGCTATCATCGCGTTTGCACGCTTCGTGTTACCATTGTACTTGTTCCGTAGGGGTACGTGTGAAACGCACCGTACACCCGCTATCATCGCGTGTGTATGCTTCGTTTCCCATTGTACTTGTGCCGTAGGGGTACGTGTGAAACGCACCGTACCTGTGTGTGGATTTCAAAAATACATAGGGGACACATAAGGGACAAGTATTAGGCCCTAAATGCATGCTGGTTGTCATGGAGACAGGGTTTTCAGTTGAAAAGTGTCGATCATGTGTCCTGGAACAGTCAGTTGGCCACAAAATACAATGTTGCAAAGTGGTTGTTGACTTGACATGATGCTCAAAATTTGAACGATGCGAATGCTGTCATTGGTGTATGTTTAAAGTCATTGGTGTATGTTTAAAGGGATTGGAGTAAACGTAGGATGCGAATGAGTCTGACCAATCACTATGTACTCCTCTAAATGAATGCCCCTCAGCAAGACAGATACAAGGCAGCCAGAACCCATGAGAGGGCACTTGCCTGCACAACTTTTCAGTCGACCACACTGCTGCTGTCACTGCTTCCTCTGGACCATGTCACGTACTGTGGAGAGGACCCAGCCATTCACCCAAGAGGAGAATGAGGCCTTGCTGGACGTCCTCCACCCACAGTACACCAAGCTGTATGAGAGACCAGGGGAGCAAGTGAGTGCTGAGTCCACTACCCTTGCCTATGCACCTGTTGTGTGACTGTCAATATTGTGTCCAGGTGGGACAGACATGCAATGTTGTTTAGAGTGGGTCCCGGGGGGGCCATGCTGATGTCTCTCATGCAGAGCATGATGTAGTTCCTGTGTGCACTCCTCACTTGCATTGTGCTTACTGTGACTTTCACTGCATAGTGCATGACACTTTCAGCCTGGCAAATCCTTGGTGGCTCTTTTTCCTATTGACCTGAGGTGATTCAGTGGTCCCCCCGGTGTGACAGGTGACTGTACCCACAGATGTGTATGAGTTGAGTGGCCCTGTGGTGAGAGTGTCAAAATGATGTGTACGACCTCATGGACATTGATGTGTGTGAATGTTCCTTGTTATGTGGGTGAGTGTCTATGTGAAGTGTTGCACCACAGCTGCATGGAGGAGGCAACAGATCAACCCATCTGATGTGACAAGTAAGCTGTGCTGTGTGTCTGACTTGCAGAGCTAGCATGACACCTGTGACACCCCACTGGCAAGTGGCACATGTGCAGAGTGAGGGTTGTATCCGCTGTTGTCAATGACAGGCGAGTGATCTGTGCTTGGGTGTGTCTGTCTAGTATGCTGATGGTGCGTCAGTGGAGTGGGACATGTGACTGCTTGGCACGTGCTGGCCTTCAGCCTGCTGTTGCATGTGCTGCACAGTGTGTGGCATGATCAGTGAGTGTGTCACACCCCTCATGCCAACCTGTTGACTTTCAATGCCATGTAGTGTATTGGGGCTTGCACACAGGCCAATTTCTTATTGTGCATGATGTAATTCATGTATGCATCCTATGCCCTGTTCAACATTTCAATGATGTTCAAATGTGTGTCTCTGGGACATGGAGCAGGTGTATTGATGTTGTGTTACTTTGTCATCCTGACAGGTATCTGCCTACGAGAAGGGGGTGATCTGGAAAAACATTGTCAGGGCTGTGAGATCTGAGGGGGAGCGTAGTCGGCAGCTGCCACAGGTCCGCAAGAGGTGGCAGGACATCCGGTGCTGGACCCAGCGGATCGCCCGGGTCCAACTGGGGCTCGACAATCCCCACCCCCACGGCAGCCGCCGACGCCTCACCCCCCACATGAGACGTGTCCTGGCGGTGGTATTCCCTGAGCTCGATAGGCAGTTACAGGAGAGACTGCAGCAAGGAGGGGGTAGGTACATGGCTGTTTGTCGTGTTATGTGTCGCCAGCTTTTGGAAGTGCTCTGTAGCCTGGATACACTCCCAGAGTTAATATGTGCAGTGCATTTTCGGTTCCCCAATGTCACCTGGTGCTCTTTTTCATCCCTTCCCCTCCTTGACATGTGTCCCCTGGTCTGTGTGTAATCACATTTGCACATGGTCATCTAGGGTGCCAGTAAATCTAAGTGCACATTGCTTTCTGCATCATGTGGGAGGGTGGACTGTGACTTGTATTGGTATCTTGCCTGTGCCATGACCTGTTCACTATGTTGGGGGTCCATATTTGTTGGCACTGATGATGATTCTCAACATAGGAGTGTGAGCTTTCAACTGAACACCCTTGCAGCATGCATGACCAATGTTGTGGCCTCAGACATGATGTGCATGAGTGGGAGATATGCATATTGCCATGACGGTTGAACATGGTACAGTCAGCTCATTCCAGGACCACGGAGCAGTGTGCCCACTACAGTCCCAGGAGACACCCTGGCCTCCTAATCATGTGTGTCATCCAACACTGTGCACATTCTCTGTGGGTTCAGCATAGGTCTGCTTCTGTGGCATTGTTCCCTGGCCTAGATAGTATTTTGCAAATGTGTGCTACATGTGTCCACTGGACAGGGATACACCATTTTGCTTGTGCATACTCACACTGAGCAGTGCCTGTGTGGCTATTCACAACAATCTGTTGATGGTTGTTTGTCACAAATATGTGTTGCCAGCCCCACAAGGTGATGTTGTGTAAATGAAGCTATTTTTCCAGCACAGTTATTGTAACCCTGAATAAGAGGTGTCACTTCTTGATCTGTATCAACCACATTGACTCAGGCATGGGGTGGGGTGTGCGGGAGAGGCATACATGTGCAAACCTTATTTTTCATTGCCAGGTCTGACTTGTGTGTGAGACTTGGCTGTACAAAGAATCACCGTGCAGTGCCCCTGTACTTACAGCAGCAAATGGTGTGAAGTTATGTGAAATGGTGCAATAGCATAACTTCTGGAAATCTGCACACCAGGTGTAATACAAAATTACAGAGATTATCCAAATCACACCAGTGAAAATTAAATTTCACTCTGGCCTAGCGACCACACAGACAATGGAGGGTATGCGGGAAGGATGGGACACAATAGGGAACACTGTAATGCTTGCCAGTGCTTAATGTTCGTGCTTTGCAGCCTCTGTCAGTTTTTTAACTACATGATTCCTGCTCATACATTTTTAGCACCTGTGTGTGGTTCAGATGCAATGCTGTTTGGACTTTGTGTGCTGACATCTGTGTGTACATTCTGGCTTGCCATGAGGGTGTCCCCACAGTACAGCTAGGCTTTTTTTCAACCCAATTGCAGGCCCATTAGCTTATGCATTGTCCTGGGTGTGGACATGTGTGCCACTCAAGATGACAGGCAGTAGGTCATATGTGTAGCCAACTGTGTAATCAGGTGACGGATGGCCATGTGACAACTGACATAATTGAAGTTGTTACCTTGGCACTCACAGCACTTGTCAACAGTTCTTCGTGTTTTAAATGTGGAAATTTGATGATTTGTGTTAAGAACACTGATGAACCTGCATGAAAAAAGTCTCCCAAGGAAGTGCACACCAAACGACATTTCCACTTTCATGGAACACACTGGCACATTGCGCATAAATGGTGTTGCAGATTCTCCATATACATGTTCCCACAGTTCTCTTGATTTTGTGAGAATCCTTTGTTGTTGGTGATACAAACTGACGAGTCTCAAGACATCAAGACCTCCGTGGGCCCATGTATAGGTACTTTCTGCAACACCATTAATTTCTAACAGTGGTTTCTTAGAAAAGGTGCCAGCTTCTTCAATGACAGTGTAAATGTACTTTTGTGTGCACTGCCTTGTGCGACATATTTTATGCAGGCACATGAGTGTTCTTTTCACGAAATGGCGAATTGGCACATTCAAAACATGTAGATTGTGTAAAGTATTGTGAGTCCAAGGTAGCAACATTTTTTTCGTTTTGTGTTCCAAAGTACTTACAGGTCTCTGAGTGTGGTGACACCTTGAGTATTGAGGTGTGTCAGTTTACGTTGGGTGCACCACTACTGTTTCTTTCAGGGTAAACAAGAGGTGGCATTACTTCATTGTATTGCTGTGCTCACCGGTTCACAGACACTAACTTCCCAGTGTATTTCTCATTCAAGTTGTGGCCTTTTGTGTTCTTTTTCTCCTGGTGTCCAAGTGGCATAGTGGGTCTACCAACTGGGCAGTACAGGGCTTACATATGTGCGGAGTTATCTAGCTGTTACTCATGATGCATTGCCTGATATGCACTGTGACCAATTGTTCTTGTGCTCATGTGTCAGATGTATACAGGTGACTGATGCATTTTGGTTTCTTCTCCTTGCCCACAGCATCATCATCCGGAACCGAGGGAGACACCTGCATGGACCTGGAGGAGGGACCCAGCGACAGTGCCACCAGTGCTGGGGAGTCAGAAGGAGCCAGTGGCACGGAGGGTGAGGGGAGTCAGTTGGAGGACCTGTCTGGAGGCGAGAGCAGCTACGACGCCGACGGATCCGAGGCTGACCTCCCTGAGGAGGCGGAGGCTGCAACACCAACTGGCAGCATCTGGCAGCATCCCCACATCTGTCCCCGCCTCCTCCATTACCATCTCGGCCCTCCCAGTTGCTCCCGTCACTTCTGTCTGTGCAGAGTCCCACCATGTCTCCTTCGGCTCAGGCACCGCACCCCCTGCCCCTGTCACCCCTGCTGCCCTCAGTGAAGAGTCTGTGGACATACTGCGGCAGTTGCAGGTTGGGCAGGCATCGGTGCTGAATGTCCTCCATGGACACACTAAACTGCTCACACAGATGGTGTCGTTCATGGAGGGCATGTCAGCAATGATGTCTGACCAACGCAGGTTTCTGCGGTCCATGGACTCTTCCCTGACGGCAGCAGTTTCTCTCCTGCAGTGCTCCGTTCCCCCCTACCCCGGACCCATCCACACTGCCCTCTCCCATGCCTGCCCAACGCACACCCAGACAGTCACGGGCACGCACCCCACCAGACACATCCAGCACACCCCCAAGTAAGGCACAGCGCACACCTCCTGGCACGCACACTCAGGGGGATGTAGGCACACCCACAGGGTCTGGGGGCAGATGACATACACGCAGCCACAGTTGCAGTCCGCAGTCCTCACAACCCTGTTCCTCCAAAACCACTCCCCTTAGCTCCCCTGCCAAACTCTCACCCAAGGAGACCTATATGGTTGAGCTTGGTCTCGCCCCCACTGAGCCACCAACCCACAAGCGGGCGAGGAAGTCCCCGGGCACGGAAGTTGAGTCCCCCACCATGTCCACCCCCTCCACCAAGAGCGCTGCACCCCATCCCTCGATCACCACACCCTGCGTTGGCCCTGGGGTATCTTCAGGTGCAGGGGTTAGGATGGAGCCCCTAGTAGCAGTGTGCAGCGCCGAGCTCACCTCCACCTTTGGCGCTGCCCCACCCCCTGTGGTGGAGACATCCACCCCTGCACCCACCACACCTACCCATCCCCCTCCTGTCCCTGTGGTGCCTGGTCCTGCCACAGATGATGCCCCCCCCGGTCGACAAACCTTGAGGTTCCTTTGTGCAGGCAAGGTAGGGGTGGACACGGTCCCCTACATCCACCCTTGGACTTGAGAAATGGACTGGCCATTTGTACATAGTCTCTTTTAAATTTATTTATTCTTGGAGCTGAATAAAGCCTTTTCTTTTACTTTCAACACTATTGCATTTCAGGTAATTGATGTTGGTGATTAGGCTCCTGGAGTTGATGTTCTGGTAATGTGTTAGGGTTCTGAGAAATGTTTTTGTATGATGGTCATGAGGTGGACCATGGTATCTGTGTGTCATCACAATGTCTCTGCAAAGAATCATTGGTAGTGTGTGTTCATTTAGTTTGGAGACATTGTCCCAAGGAGTGTTCCTTCCTCTGTGGCACCTGACATCTTCCCTGCAAACAGTTGCACAATTGTTGTGCTGACCTGTGTCCACATTTCCTTTGTTGGTGATGGATCCCTTCAACAATGGCCATGCCTGCTCATCGATGTCTCCTGCTGAATCGTCTGTGCCATCCTTGCTAGTCACTGTACTTGTGTTTTGGGTATGTAGGAATGCCTTCAGGGACAAATTTGCCCTTTTCAGCACCATGCATGTGTGTAATCACGGCCTACCACACAAATGGTACTTGTTATGCAGGGTATTTGGGCACCTGACTCACAATTGTGGGCATTGTATCTGGTGGAATTGAACCCTATTCCTCCCATGATAGACAACATCTTGGTGGCTGGACCAGCACCTGAACATTCCTATCAGTCCTGGGATGTGCGTGACAGTGTATGTTCCCTTTGGCTATCTTAGTTTTGTATGCAGTTACATGACTATACAGTCTGTTGACATGAAATCAGGGTGTGTATTGTGCTGCATCCGCCATGGGTGGGTATGCATGTGTTATATGTCCTCACACCCACATGTGGTGTGTCATGCAGTGTGTGAAAGACATCCATCGTCCTGGGTTTGGGACACTACTGTCAGTGATGTGTTGTAATAGCACTAAAATCATAGTCCAAAGTTAGAGATGCGTCCATACCACCATGTAGGTGTGATCATCTGATGATGATGTACACCCCCCCATTATCTCTGTCCACTGCTGGGAGTCCTCTGCACCCACCCCTCATATGTCTGGACACTGCTGGTAGTCATATGCACCCACCCCTCATATCTCTGTCCAGTGCTGGGAGTCATATGCACCCACCCCCATATCTCAGTCCACTGCTGGTAGTCATATACACCCACCCCTCATATGTCTGGACACTGCTGGTAGTCATATGCACCCTCCCCTCATATTGCAGGCCACTGCTGGGAGTCATATACACCCACCCCTCATATTTCTGGACACTGCTGGTAGTCATATGCACCCACCCCTCATATCTATGACCACTGCTGGGAGTCCTCTGCACCCACCCCTCATATGTCTGGATACTGCTGGGAGTCATATGCACCCACCCCTCATATGTATGGACACTGCTGGGAGTCATATGCACCCACCCCTCATATGTCTGGACACTGCTGGTAGTCATATGCACCCACCCTTCATATCTCTGGACACTGCTGGGAGTCATATGCACCCACCCCTCATATTGCAGGCCGCTGCTGGTAGTCATATGCAGCCACCCCTCATATTTCTGGACACTGCTGGGAGTCATATGCACCCACCCCTCATATCTCAGTCCACTGCTGGTAGTCATATGCACCCACCCCTCATATCTCTGACCACTGCTGGGAGTCATATGCACCCACCCCTCATATCTCTGGACGCTGCTGGGAGTCATATGCACCCACCCCTCATATGTCTGGACACTGCTGGGAGTCATGTGCACCCACCCGTCATATGTCTGGACACTGCTGGGAGTCATATGCACCCACCCCTCATATGTCTGAACACTTCTGGTAGTCATATGCACCCACCCCTCATATTTCTGTCCACTGCTGGGAGTCATATGCACCCACCCCCATATCTCAGTCCACTGCTGGTAGTCATATGCACCCACCCCTCATATGTCTGGACACTGATGGTAGTCATATGCACCCACCCCTCATATTGCAGGCCACTGCTGAGAGTCATATGCACCCACCCCTCATATTTCTGGACACTGCTGGGAGTCCTCTGCACCCACCCACGCACCCTCTTGGAGCAGTACACTGCTGGCCTGGACCTACACACACACCAATATGAAGGTAACATATAGGGCCAGTCCTCTAAGCCCACATTCCTGGCTTGTGTACGCCTCGTATCCCAAATGTACTGGTGCCGTAAATGGGGGTACGTGTGACACGTACCGTACCCACGCATCCATTGCGTGTGTATGGTCCGTATCACAGGTCTACTGTGCCGTAGGGGTATGTGTGGTACGCACCGTACCCACGCATTCATTGAGTGTGTACGGTCCGTATCACAGTTGTACTGTGCCTTAGGGGTACGTGTGGTATGCACCGTACCCACGCATTCATTGCGTGTGTACGGTCCGTATCACTGTTCTAATGGTGCTGTAGGGGTACGTGTGACACACACCGTACCCACGCATTAATTGCCTGCGTACGGTCCGTATCACAGTTCTACTGTGCCGTAGGGGTACGTGTGGTACGCACCGTACCCATGCATTCATTGCGTGTGTACGGTCCGTATCACTGTTCTAATGGTGCCGTAGGGGTACGTGTGACACGCACCGTACCCACGCATTCATTGCGTTATACGGTCCATATCACTGTTCTAATGGTGCCGTAGGGGTACGTGTAACAAAGGCACAAGGGCACCCAAAGCAATTGGTCAGGGACCTTGGGCAGTTACGTTTTATAAGAGACAATGGTCCCTGAAAGAAAAAGAGTATATCAAGCAATAAACAATATAGCCACAATGGGTACTATATTATAGCCTGTGTCCAGCCGGACAAGGCAGCTTTAATAAGCAAAATGGTTTTCAATGATCAGACAAGATGTAAGCGAAATATTGGTGGGACACAAGCCTGTATCCTATGGCTTACATATCAAGAGGACATAAATTTCTGAAAAAACAAACAGGCAATTGAAGCGATGTTTCTATGACGAGAATAACAGGTGGTGAAACATCTTGGTATATAACTAGTCACCTTCACAACATTTTATACACATAAGTAGTCATAGTGTAAGGTGAACGACATAGTCGACGACGTTTCGATCCTTACTGGGGGGGTGTTAGGATCATCATCAGGACTGATTAGTATAATTGCCTTTAGAAATGCCTGAATTAACCACAATTAGCACAAAAACCAACATGTTACAATAAAAAGGAAGGAATGGGGGGAGAGAAAAATGGGAAAAAAACATAATTGTCAAGATTAAATAAATTAAACCAAAACATAAGACAGTATATGTCAGAACACGAGCTGAACATGATCAGAATGACTTTGTGAACTCTCGAGCACGGAACGATAGAGAAATACAGTGGAACATGCTACGTAGCAGGTCGTGTCAATGATGGAAGGGCGTGGTTACCGCAAGTGTAAAAGGATCTCGACGGTGGAGCAGTGCGTGGTCGTTGTCATGCTTAAATGGAGGGCGTGTCTGAGACCGGGAATTGTGAATACCGTAGGTGAGAAACAAGCGCTTTCTATACAGTGAAAAGTATATTTGGTGAGCATTGCGTGATACGCGAGGAACAGTTTACCTCATGCTGTCCAGAGTTACAGCAGGAATGATGTGTCGACTCGGTAAATAAACCTAAGCGACTAATTTAAAACACCTGATCGGTCTGAAATAAAAAATAAGAAGGTCAAAATCAGGACCCAGGAGTGCGGGGGTGCTGTGTAAAAGGGGTAAAAAGTCTTACCCAAGTCCGCGATGGGCAATATCAACGCGGTGGCGAAAATCTGCCGAGAAAATACAAGGCAAATTAACGAGCAGGATCATATCGTGAATAGAGGGTTAGGGAGCCAGCGGTAGGAGAACGAATAACGTACCTCAATGTGATAATGGAGTCGCGTTCACGAGGGATCAACGGGGCAACGTCTCGGTCAATGCCGGATCGGTTGTGGTGAGGAAGTGCTTGGGCCGGTATCATGTGATAATGGCTAGATCAGGTGATCAGTCACATGTTCGGCTGGTTGCTAGTGGTGATGTAAAGCTGGGCTGATTTGGGCGCCATATTGAGTGAGTAAAAAAACGGCGTGTAGTGAGGTTAAAAGCGAGTTTGTATGGCTGGTTGCCAGTAGTGATGTAGAGCTGGGCTGATTTGGGCGCCATATTGAGTGAGTGACAAAACGGCGCGTAGTGAGGTTAAAAGTGAGTACGGGTGCAGTGGTGGTAGACGGTCAGACAACACCATATTAAGTCAAATACAAGGATGTATAAGCCATTACATTTCTAAAACATGAAGAGCACAATTTGGAAGGGAGAAAAAGTCAAAGTCTATTAAAGTATGGTGGTGGTTCTGTAGTTGTATCCTGATTCGCGGACAGTTCCAATTGAGAAATCAAAGTAAAGAGGTCCAATCTTCTAAGCGGTTCAACCCACTGTGAATGCTTCCCGTTTTCAAAATCCATTTTAATTCTTCCTTATTCAGGAGCTGTGAGATATCTGCACCTCTTGGAGGGATTTTGACGACAGTGACAACTGTCCAATGAATGTCATCTTCAGTATGGCCAGCTGATTCGAAATGTTCTACCAGTGGTGCGTTTGGTGTTTTGCACCTCAGTCTGCTTCTGTGTTGGCAGATTCTGATCCAGATTTTTTGTGTCGTTTGTCCTATATAGATCTTATCACAGGGGCACAGAATTGCGTAAATGACATTACTGGTATTACAATTACTGAAATGATTATGGGGTTTACGTATGTTACCAAACACAAACTCTTTACAGTCAGTAGTGAATCCACATACAGAGCAATTACCACACTTGTTGTGCCCAGTGACTGCAGGTAAGGACCAATGCTCAAGGAGGGTGCCAGTGTTTCTGGTGTCAGGGAGTGCTGCTCTTATCAAATGGTCTTTGATATTTTTATTTCTTTTGAAAGCAAAGAGAGGTCTTTCTAGGTTTAGTATTCCAGCATTTAACACACTCCAGTGTTTAAGAATACTTTTGCGTACTTTGTTGGAAGATGGAGAAAATGTGGTGACACATACTAGGCGATTGTCTCTTCTCTTGGTTTTCGGTTCCAAGAGGACATCCCTGGGACAGTACCATGCTCTTTTCAGGGCACTGCGAATTAGCTTTTTTGGGTAACCTCTCGATGTTAGTTTTTCGGTTAGTGTTTTGGCTTCCCTGAAATAATCCTCCTTAAGGGTGCAGTTGCGTCTGATGCGTAAGTATTGTGAGTAGGGAAGAGAGTCTTTTAGGGCCCTTGGGTGGCTGCTACTGTATTTCAGAAGAGTGTTACGCTCGGTAGCTTTCCTGAAGAGGCTGGTGATCAAGTGTCCATCATCATGTGTTATGTTTAGATCAAGAAATGGTATGGATGTTTTGTTGTATGTGAGTGTGAATTTGAGACCACCACAGTTATTGTTGAGCCAATGGAGAAAGTTACTAAGCATAGTTTGGGTATCGTGCCAGATGAAAAAGATGTCGTCAATATAACGTTTCCATAGTGTTATTGCAGATTGGAAGGGGTTCTGTTGGGCCATTATGTAGTTCACCTCAAGGGCATTCATATAAAGGATAGCCAGATTCGGTGCGAAAACTGCTCCCATGGATGTTCCCTTGGTTTGTTGGTAGTAATGACCGTCAAATAGAAAAAAGTTTCTGGTCAAACAGATCTCGAGGAGTTGCAAGATGAAGATAGTGGGGACAGCGTGTGGTCTAATACGAGTGTCTAGAGTGGTCTCAATGATGAGTAATGCGTCTCGTTGGGGAATGTTTGTGTAAAGTGACTCAACGTCTAATGTGCAGAGTGTGTCGATAGAGGGATTGAACCTATGATTTTCTACTAGTGTAATCATCTGCATACTGTCTCTCACGTAGTAAGGGGTAGACGGAACAAACTCCTTGATAAAGTAGTCCACATAGAGACCTAATGGCTCTAGGATAGACCCGCAGCCTGAAACGATGGGCCGTCCAGGGGGGTTGGAACTATCCTTATGGATCTTTGGTAGAGTGTAGATGACTGGTGTGCGTGGGGCCTTGGTATTCAGAAAATCATATTCATGTTTGGATAGAAAACCTTGTTCCAGACCTGATTGCGTGGTCTGTTGAATAATCTGTTTAAGCTCATTTGTAGGGTTCGTTGGGAGTTTGCAATAGTGATCTGTATTCCCTAGCTGCCTCAGTATTTTGTTTTTATAGGTTATAGTATCTTGTAGTACTATGCCACCGCCTTTATCTGCCGGTTTGATAACCAATAAGGCGTTGGACTTGAGGGTTTGAAGTGCTGTTTTCTCTTCCAGTGCAATATTGTACGGAATGAACTGGTGTTCTGTCGCTAGTTGGGAGAGGTCTTTTAGTACCAATTTTTCAAAGCAGGAAACCTAAGATGGAACCATGCTGGCTGTAGGGGTACGTGTGACACGCACTGTACCCATGCATTCATTGCGTGTGTACGGTAGGCCTGGGCCAAAATTCAGTTCCGTTCGCGGAAATTGCGATAATTTGGCATTTTCACGTTACGCGGAAAGCGCGAAAATGTCAAAATTTCCGCATTCCGCAGCTTAGCGATAATTTGTTTCTTTCTCGCGCTGTACAATAATACATTCTTGCGTGCGCACGATCGCCTTACCTGAATCCCCGCGTTCGCCGACAAGTTTTCCCGATCCAGTCGCGTTCTCCACGAGATGTTGGATTGTTGGTAGCCATTTGCGCTGTCTCGCGACAGTTGGCGCCCGCAGTAACGTCATGCGTCATGCGATCACGTCTTTCTTCTCGCGATCATGCACCGCGAGACAAGTGAAAACAAGATGGCCGCGCCCGCGAGCAACCGCATGGGTAAGTTGGCGAGCCGCGACCACGCAGAAAATACCGCGAACGGGCGGGAAAAAAACTTCTGCATCTTCGCAATATTTCCGCGTGTTTGCGGAGATTTTTAACATTTTCGCGATAATTTGCGAAAGTGAATTTTGCAAATTCCGCCCACCCCTAGTGTACGGTCCGTATCCCAGTTCTACCTTGCCGTAGGGGTACGTGTGGTACGCACCGTACCCACGCATTCATTACGTGTGTATGGTCCGTATCACTGTTCTAATGGTGCCATATGGGTACATGTGCCACGCACCGTACCCACGCATTAATTGCGTGTGTACGGTCCATATCACAGTTCTACTGTGCCGTAGGGGTACGTGTGGTACGCACCGTACCCTTTGCATTCATTGCGTGAGTACGGTCCGTATCACTGTTCTAATGGTGCCATAGGGGTACGTGTGACACGCACCGTACACGTCCACTTCCATAGTTGCAGTACGCAGGGGTTGCTGGCCACGCCCCCCCAAATGACCAGACCCTGGTGGTAATGTATGGCCTCCATATTATAGGTTTGGCTTTGAGTATGGAGTTTGTTTCCTGCCCCTCACCTCCCCCTGGCCCCTGGGTGTGTTCTCACCTTCTGCGGCGTGTGCGTCGGGTGCGGTGCACCAGGTCGTAGGCCAAGAGGACCGGGATGACACGTACGACGGGGTTCATGGCGTGTACGTCGCGTACCGGGCTCCGTTGCGTAGCGGTTCGCGTCGGACTCTGCTTTTCCGGCTGTGTTTGACTCCCGTAAAAAAAGACACGTACGGAGTGACGTAGGGACGAATCGTACTTGCTGGGCCGGAAACCACTGCCTGAATACGTCCGGATGTCGCGTACAAGCTGTTCTAGATCAGAATCGTAGTTTTTTTTGACCCGTACGGGCTTTTTTACGAAACGTACGGAAATAAGCTTTCTGTACGAATCGTACTTCCTAGGTTGTACGGAAAGTTTACCGGGTACGAGTCGTACGGGGTAAACGCTCCGTACAACGATTCGTACAGCCTTTTTACAGGATCGGAATCGGCCCCTAAGTATGAGTTATTATCTATATGAATAGATGAAGTGGTGTTTTTATAAGTGTATAGCTAAGTAAAAGCAAGTATGATCCATTGTTTGCATAAGTGAGTAGGATGACTTCATAAGTGATTAGGATATGTGCTGGTGTGTAATGTCGATATAGGTGTATAAGTTTATTCGATACTGTTGTATTGATCATTGACAGCATGTATGAGTGAATGTAAAGGTAAGTGATTAGATATGTCAATAGATCTAGGAATCACTGAGTGGGTGTTTAGAAACTTGTATTGGTGTGTCAATGGTTTTAAATCTGGCACTCTGTATTTTACAGTGAGTGATGAAAGGTTATACTAGTGTATGATGAGGTGTATTTGATTGTCACGTGGATGATGTCATCAGTGATGTCATTTGAGATGTCATCAGTGATATCACTGACCATGTCATGAATGATGTAATATGTGACATCATCAGCAGTGGATTGCGGGCACGCGAGATGCAGTTAGTACAACTAACTATATCAGAGGAATTTCAATGGTTTTGTTTGAGTGAAATGTCCAGCTAACTATAACACCCCTAAAACCTATTGTTTTTTCAGTGAATTTCTAAGGTTTTTTAAATGCTAATTCCTAACTATATCAGGCCTGAAACCTATGGTTTTTTCAGTGAATTTCAAAGGTTTTTTAAATGCTAATTCCTAACTATATCAGGCCTGAAACCTATGGTTTTTTCAATGAATTTCAAAGGCTTTTTAAATGCTAATTCCTAACTATATCAGGCCTGAAACCTATGTTTTTTCAGTGAATTTCAAAGGTTTTGTAAATGACAATTTTTAATGTATTAATTGTTATACTGATTTTTTTGATACTGATTTACTACATTTTTAAAACTATTTATTTTTAGATATATATTTTTTTAAATTACATTATACATTACAATACAAAATATACTTTCTCAGAATGAATTACTTTAGTTTAAATACTTTGCAAATAGGCAATAGACTTTTAAGTACAGTAGTTACAGTTCTTGCAATGGGCAACACAATTTCAAACACAATGCAACATTGAGCTCAATGTGAATTTCTAGTCAAATGCAATTAGTTACTTTATGGATTACTTTTCTAACCACAGGACTGGATCCTAGATTCAGTCCTTGGATATCTCCTGTAAACAGTTGAGTAAAAGCGTTTTGGTTACAGTAGTGATTTTTAAGGAATATTATTGTATTTTAAAAGTTGACAGACATTTTTTCACATATAATCAGCAATGTTGTCCTACGGCAGAAAATTCACTTAGCAGGTAAGTAGTGTTATCGTTACTTTTTCTTACTCAGTGTTGGATCCTGGACCCAGCACTGGTTAATCTCCTTTAAACAGTTGAAAGAATGTGTTTAAGTCATGCAGACGATTTTTTAGGAATATTTTTAGTTTGTGAAAATAGACACTTAGAAACTTTTCTGCTGAAAACCACACAATGGATTCCTATGGAAAGAAATACAAGTTACTGGTAAGTACGCTTAGAATTATTTTTCAGGGGCAGTGCTGGGCTAAAAGATGCAGCCCTGGGTTCTCTCCTGATAACAGGTGAGTAAATCGGAATTCGTAGTTAGGCTGATTTTAGAGGAATATTTGTAAGTTTCAAAATTGGACACTTAGAAACTTTTCTGCTGAAAACCACACAATGGATTCCTATGGAAGGAAATACAAGTTGCTGGTAAGTACACTTAGAATTACTTTTCAGGGTCAGAGCTGGGCTAAAAGATGCAGCCCTGGGTTCTCTCCTGATAACAGGTGAGTAAATCGGAATTCATAGTTTGGCTGATTATAGAGGAATATTTGCACAATTGTGAAGGAAGGGGGTGGGGCCTGAGGTGATATGTGTGCAAACATGCCCTGTGGCGAGTTTTAAGTTTGGGAATTAATTCCTCCTCAATCCTGAGGTCCCCTGGGGGCCAACTAGTCCACCAGGTACCTCCAGTATGCGCCAGGGAGCTGGGTTGCAAAGAGGTGTTCAGAGGCCACGCCCCTTTTTACAACACTCTGCAATGCAGCTCCGTGGCGCTTACTGGAGGTACCTGGTGGGCTAGTTGAAACATTTTTTGAAAAAATTATTGTTTCAGAAATATCAAGTATGAGTTCGGTAATTCATTAGGCAATCTCGGTTGTATTTCCAAGTGTGTATTGTTGCAGTGACTCCAACCATTATTGCATTTTAAATATAAAGTATAATGTCCACATGTGGTAGTAGCTCCAGCATGAAAAACAATAGCCACTGTTGCGAAAGTTCTTCCAGAAATAGATACTTGACTAGCAAAAAGATTTTTATTTTTCGTTTCCACTTTTCTTCCATTTGGTCTACATCGTTGTAGCATTAAAATTACATATTTTCCATATCTTTGTAGGCATAATGTAGATAACATTTCTGATTGACAACGAGAACATTTCATATCATGATTTGCTACTTTTACTAATTTCATAAACGGTACAGATTTGCAGTCAGGTATTGTTAAATATGGAAATCGTTCTCTGTCAACTATAGTGCTTGAAGTTAATCTCCTGTAAACAGTTGAAAGAATGTGTTTAAGTCATACAGACGATTTTTTTGGAATATTTTTAGTTTGTGAAAATAGACACTTAGAAACTTTTCTGCTGAAAACCACACAATGGATTCCAATTGAAGGAAATACAAGTTACTGGTAAGTACGCTTAGAATTACTTTTCAGGGTCAGGGCTGGGCTAAAAGATGCAGCCCTGGGTTCTCTCCTGATAACAGGTAAGTAAATCGGAATTCGTAGTTCGGCTGATTTTAGAGGAATATTTGTACGTTTCAAAATTGGACACTTAGAAACTTTTCTGCTGAAAACCACACAATGGATTCCTATGGAAAGAAATACAAGTTACTGGTAAGTACGCTTAGAATTATTTTTCAGGGTCAGTGCTGGGCTAAAAGATGCAGCCCTGGGTTCTCTCCTGATAACAGGTGAGTAAATCAGAATTTGTAGTTCGGCTGATTTTAGAGGAATATTTGTACGTTTCAAAATTGGATGCTTAGAAACTTTTCTGCTGAAAACCACACAATGGATTCCTATGGAAGGAAATACAAGTTACTGGTAAGTACACTTAGGATTACTTTTCAGGGTCGGTGCTGGGCTAAAAGATGCAGCCCTGTTGTTCTCTCCTGATAACAGGTGAGTAAATCGGAATTCATAGTTTGGCTGATTTAATAGGAATATTTGCACAATTGTGAAGGAAGGGGGTGGGGCCTGAGGTGATATGTGTGCAAACATGCCCTGTGGCGCGTTTTAAGTTGGGGAATTAATTCCTCCTCAATCCTGAGGTCCCCTGGGGGCCAACTAGTCCACCAGGTACCTCCAGTATGCGCCAGGGAGCTGGGTTGCAAAGAGGTGTTCAGAGGCCACGCCCCTTTTTACAACACTCTGCAACGCAGCTCCGTGGCGCTTTCTGGAGGTACCTGGTGGGCTAGTTGAAACATTTTTTGAAAAAATTATTGTTTCAGAAATATCAAGTATGAGTTCGGTAATTCATAAGGCAATCTCAGTTTTATTTCCAAGTGTGTATTGTTGCAGTGACTCCAACCGTTATTGCATTTTAAATATACAGTATAATGTCCACATGTGGTAGTAGCTCCAGCATGAAAAACAATAGCCACTGTTGCAAAAGTTCTTCCAGAAATAGATACTTGACTAGCAAAAACATTTTTAATTTTCGTTTCCACTTTTCTTCCATTTGGCCTACAGAGTTGTAGCATTAAAATGACATATTTTCCATATCTTTGTAGGCATAATGTAGATAACATTTCTGATTGACAATGAGAACATTTAATATCATGATTTGCTACTTTTACTAATTTCATAAACGGTACAGATTTGCAGTCAGGTATTGTTAAATATAGAAATCGTTCCCTGTCAACTATAGTGCTTGAAGTTAATGAACACTGTTCACATTTATGATCCCATTTGTAACTGAGTCCAAATAAACTCTCAATTTGGATTCCTTCATCTTCTAATACTCCAAGCACAACCATTAGAAATTATTGTGCATCTTGTTGTATATTAGCGCTGAACGTTAAAGATCCAGTACATGTATACAAGAGTTGGCGAATACCAGAAGCAGTATGGATCTTACTTCTGTCAGTTCTCAATTGTTGAAATAAAGTATAATAATCTTTTTTCCTGACTTTCCGTAATTTCACCATAAAGATCTTCCAGATAAAATATAACGTTTAGAATAACATTTACATAGCAGTTAACACCAGAAGCATTTTCTAATTGGTATCCCACAACATCATCACTTGTTTGTATTTTCTGTTTCTTTACATCTTTTCTTTTCTCTTGATTTTTTTTCTGCGTTTCAACCACACTTGATTCATCAACATGTTTGCGTTTTGAACACACAACAGATTTTTCATAAATAGGATATTCACCTAAAGTTGGTGCATAAAGCCTTCTTAAACGATTACATTCTCTTACACAATTTACATCAGCACAAACCTTGTTTTCATTGAAATCAATTAAATACAAACCAGACAATGTTCTAACTCGAGATAATGCAACATATGCCATTCCCTCTTTAAACACGGTTCTTTCAATATTTACT
This sequence comes from Triturus cristatus, assembly GCF_964204655.1. Taxonomy (NCBI): domain Eukaryota; kingdom Metazoa; phylum Chordata; class Amphibia; order Caudata; family Salamandridae; genus Triturus; species Triturus cristatus. Next base: position 607,929,212 of record NC_140591.1, on the reverse strand, counting down.
AAAGCATTATCTACACTTAAACCTTGAGATTTATGAATGGGTATTGCATATGCTAAACAGAAAGGAAACTGTTTTCTACGAACATACAAGTCTTTTACCAGCAAAAAACCAACAGCACAACTCGCAATCTGTCTTACCTCTGTAATCTGATAACAGTTACTTTTCAAGAATTCAATTGCATTTCTGTTTTGATATTTTACAAATTCAACAACTTTCCCCATTGCTCCATTCACTAAACCTTCTTCTACATTCAAATTACGCCTCAAAATTACCCGACAGTTTATACATACATCTAAAAAAAATTCTAAGCCAGCAGTTTTTGATACAGACTTTTCCAAAGAATCCAATTTAGTCTGTAGTTTCTTTGAAATAAGAATTGTTATTCCTTAATGCTCGATTTTATCAATAGCTTCAATGTGAACTATTACTTGATTTTCCAATTTCAGAAGCTTTTGATTAAATGTATAACACTCTTCCACTGTAGGCATTAAGCAAACTATAGATTTTGTTCTGCAATTTTCTTGTACATTACTGCTGCTGGTGTGTTTTCAGTTGTAAACAAGTTTTTTGGTACACAACTTTGTAAAGCTTGTTTACCATGTTTGCTTAGAACACCAATTCTTACATCTTTCAAAATATTTCCATAATCTTCATCACTTGCTTGTCGCATATTCTGAGTGCGTTCTTTATATTCAAAATGTAACCAGAGATTCACATTTCCAATACTTCCCAAAGATTTCCTAGTGTCTTCATGTAGAAGAGTTTTAAAAACTGGTTCTCCTTTGACAGGAGTTATTTGTAGCAGATCTCCAAATACAAATAAATGTTTTCCTCCAAAGAGAACGTCGTCATCTGTTTTTAATACCTGTTGCATTCTTAAATGTACAAAAGCAAGCATTAAGTTTGAGACCATGCTCACCTGATCAATATTTAAAAGTTTCATTTTCTTTAGCACTCCTGACACTTCATAAGAAGCTTCTCCAGACACAACTTCTGATATTCTAATTTATTATCATGCTCAACTGGTAACACCAGTAATATGTGCAAAGTAATTCTTTAACATTGTGCACAGCTAATCCAGTTGGAGCTGTTACCACACAAGATAAATGTGAACCAGAAGTTTTTTGAAGATAACTGGTCAAAACTTTGATTAAAAAACTTTTACTCGTTCCAGCTTGACCACTGATGTACATCAGAATAGGTTTAAATGATGAACATACACATTCTTTTTTTTATGCAACAAACCATATTCTATCTGTTCTCTCACTTGTACATATATTTCTTTCTGTTCAATATTTACTTGTTCTTCTAACTTTTCCAATGTAATATTCTCCTCTTGTGCTTGTTGCATTGCAATTTCGACTTCATGCATAGCAATCACTGCTTCATTTTCCACTATTGGTTGTCCAAGTGGATCTTGACTACATGGACCAGAACTTTGACTATCTTGAGAACTTTCATTAGCTATTTCAGCTGTAATAGTCTTTTCCTGTTCAACTTCATCATTCAACATTTTTAAATATGTAGGGAAAATTGTACATGCAATGCTATCTTTACATGCATTAAAAGAATCTTCGTAGCAGTCGAAATCTCCAAGTAATTCACTTTCTCTACGCCATGGTTTGGAGAGTTGGAGAAGTGCTAAATAGTAAAATTCTCGCTTATCTGAAGTTTCACAACTGAGTTTCTTGTGGTTAATAAGGTTACCTTTTGTATGTTTTACTAAACATCCATGCCATCCAACTACTGCATATGTTCCTTCTTTTAGATTTTGTTTAACATTTCTTTTGAAGCTGTAATGTTGAAGTACTTCATACAGACATTGCTGTTCCAGATGTCAACTCCTTTTCGGATAGTATGTATCCAACATATTAGTTTTAAGAATTTCTGTACTGTCTGGTTCATTTGCTGCTACTTATTCAAATTCTTCTAATGATTTCAATACTCTATTTCGAGAGCAGAAAAAAACGAAACTTACCCAAATTATTTCTCGTGATTTTGAATATAAACTTGAAGAGCACAAGCGGTCTGAACATTCATAGGATCCAATTTCTCGGTGGGAAAGCATTTTCAAATTAAAGCTGTCCAATTGTTTGCTGAGGCACTTCTCTTGTGCAATTTCTTCCCCCATTTTTTTCATCTCGTTTTTTTCTGATTTCGCTATATATGATGTAACATAGCGTGCAACAGCAATTGAGTTATCTGCAACATACTGGATGTCCATGTTTGCATTCCACATTTTCAAAATAACTGGATTGTAGTCATTAATATACTTTGACAGTTCTGTTCTTTTTAAGTTGTAGGTATTCTTTGGAGATTTGCGAGTTATTGTGTGCCTTACAGAAGAATTTACTCTTCCTTTAGAAATTACTGGACGTGGAAATCCAAACCGACACTTGGGGGTCGATTCCGATCCGGGTCGGACAGCTCTCCGAGAGCTGTTCGTAGCCTTACCTTGCGACCGACTCGTACCTGGAGCCGGTCCGTCCGGGTGATGAAGTGCGATGCGCATAACTGACAAAAATCCGAGCCGTACCTCCGAACGTCGAACCGAGTCGCCCGGAAGCAGTATCCATAGCAGTTTCCGGCCGGACAAGTACGACGCTCACATCATACGCGCCGGACGGGTCGCCACGTACGGCACGTCACAGCACCTGGAAAAGAAGCATATCAGCTACGATTCGTGCCAGAACTCAATCCACGGCTGCGAGATGGACCAGTTTGCAACGGGTACGAGACGGAGCAACAAGCAGCATGTACGAGACGAACACATCATGAATCCCATCGCGCAGGTCATACCAGTACTCTACATCTATGACCGGAACAGGAACCGACGCGGATGGCGCAGACGGTAAGTCAGACACCCACCACACAAACAAATGAAACGTACCTACAAAATGTCACACACACACAGGGGATCCATATCCTGGACAGTAGCAACAGGCCACCATAGGGGATGCATGGCCAGCACCACTACCACCCCCACTCATAGGCCCTATGTTGCCCATCAGTAATGCCACCCCCACCCATAGGGGACCTGTTGCCCATCACTACTGCCACCCCCACCCATAGGGCTTATGTTGCCCTTCACTACTGCCACCCCCACTCATAGGGCTTATGTTGCCCATCACTACTGCCACCCCCACCCATAGGGGACCTGTTGCCCAGCACTACTGCCACCGCCACCCATAGGGGACCTATTGCCCATCACTACTGCCACCCCCACCCATAGGGCTTATGTTGCCCATTACTACTGCCACCCCCACCCATAGGGGACATGTTGCCCATCACTACTGCCACCCCCACTCATAGGGCTTATGTTGCCCATCACTACTGCCACCCCCACCCATAGGGCTTATGTTGCCCATCACTACTGCCACCCCCACTCATAGGGCTTATGTTGCCCATCACTACTGCCACGCCCACCCATAGAGGACCTGTTGCCCAGCACTACTGCCACCCCCACCCATAGGGGACCTGTTGCCCATCACTACTGCCACCCCCACCCATAGGGCTTATGTTGCCCATCACTACTGCCACCCCCACTCATAGGGCTTATGTTGCCCATCACTACTGCCACCCCCACCCATAGGGGACCTGTTGCCCATCACTACTGCCACCCCCACCCATAGGGGACATGTTGCCCATCACTACTGCCACCCTCACTCATAGGGCTTATGTTGTGCATCACTACTGCCACCCCCACTCATAGGGCTTATGTTGCCCATCACTACTGCCACCCCCACCCATAGGGGACCTGTTGCCCAGCACTCCTGCCGCCCCCACTCATAGGACGTATGTTGCCCAGCACTCCTGCCACCCCCACCCATAGGGGCCTGTTGCCCATCACAACTGCCACCCCACCCATAGGGGACCTGTTGCCATTCACTATTGCCACCCCCACTCATAGGGCTTATGTTTCCCATCACTACTGCCATCACCACCCATAGGGGACCTGTTGCCCAGCACTCCTGCCACCCCCACTCATAGGACATATGTTGCCCAGCACTCCTGCCACCCCCACCCATAGGGGACCTGTTGCCCATCACAACTGCCACCCCCACCCATAGGGGACCTGTTGCCCATCATTACTGCCACCCCCACTCATAGGACTTACTTTGCCCAGCACTTCTGCCACCCCCACCCATAGGGGACCTGTTGCCCATCACTACTGCCACCCCCACCCATAGGGGACCTGTTGCCCAGCCCTCCTGCCACCCCCACCTATAGGGGACCTGTTGCCCATCACTACTGCCACCCCCACCCATGGGGGACCTGTTGCTCATCACTACTGCCACCCCCACTCATAGGGCTTATGTTGCCCATCACTACTGCCACCCCCACCCATAGGGCTTATGTTGCCCAGCACTCCTGCCACCCCCACCAATAGGGGACCTGTTGCCCATCACTCCTGCCACCCTCACCCATAGGGCTTATGTTGCCCATCCCTACTGCCACCCTCACCCATAGGGGACCTGTTGCCCATCACTACTGCCACCCCCACCCATAGGGGAACCTGTTGCCCAGTACTCCTGCCACCCCCACCAATAGGGGACCTGTTGACCATCACTCCTGCCACCCCCACCCATCGGGCTTATGTTGCCCATCACTACTGCCACCCCCACCCATAGGGCCTATGTTGCTCATCACTACTGCCACCCCCACTCATAGGATGTATGATGCGCCACACATCTATCATACACCAACATTAGGTATGTCAGCAAAATACATCCCCCCTAACATCATGACAACAGTGTGTAGTATGTGACAAATGCCCACAACAGTGATTATGACTTCGAACATACAATGTAACTACCATCACATGTGTGACCAAAAACTGAGTGTGGCCTGCACATGGCAAGCATCACTAGCACTGTGTCAATTTAAAAATAACATCCCCTCACTGTGTAGAACAAAAGTTAAGTGTGTGGTTGCAAACTGCAGCAAATGTTGAGCATTGTGGTGATGGGGTCAAAAAGCCCCCTCATCACAGTGACCAAAAGGTAAGTGTCATCATGGTCAAAGCTGCAAATGCCAAACAGCATGTATGATTTCTGGTCCCAACACATGAAACACTTTTGGGGCAAAGTAGTGGTTGTGTCCCATACCCACAGAGATGTGGTGAGGCTAACAGTGCAATGAAAACCTGACATACTCTCGGCCATGTGCAGACAAGCACCAACCATGGGGGCTGACAATGCATACAGTGTATAATGACACGAAAGCAGAAGTGACCATCACAAAGCATACACACATCTCGAAAATAGACACACAAATCAAAACAACCTGTGTAGACTGTAGGTGTCAGGTCACAAACTCCCATTCCATGCCAGCAATGGCACCTAACAACCAGGATGAATGTGCAGAATGATGTGATATGACTCACAGGGACAGCAGGGAAAATCACAAAAACAACATCCAGACAATGGCCCACAACAGCAATACCAATGCACTGGTGCAGATGCACAAACACAAACAGGCAACCTCACACTGCACATCTGACACAACATGTGTGTGTGTGTGTGTGTCAGTATCCCCAGGCAACTACACAACACATGAGGGGGGCTGAACCTCAGGGAGACAGATGTGGACACAGTGCCATACAAAAGTAAACCATCAATGGGCCCCCCTTAGTGGGCAATCAGGCATTGTGAGATGAGAGGGAGCACAACAGACACATGTGACACAAGCTGGAATGAACAGCAACTAACACAGCAAGAGACTGACACACAACAGCACTACCCCCAGGGACCAGACATTGGGGTGACAAAAGCATGCATGACACGTCCACTGTGCTGACAAAGGTAGATGTCGTACAAACTGTGAAACCCAGACATGTGTCCTGTGCCACAAATGTACATCACACCTACACAAACACAAATCACTTAGCATGGCCCGTCATCCATGGACAAACAGGAGCTAGGGGCCCATCCATGCAAATATTCACATCAGTCCACCCTCAACACCACACGCCCTGAACTGCACCAATGTGCATCTGTGAAGCCCACATGGACAGGTGACATTGCACACGCACCCATGACAAACACAGTAATGTTGGGAGGAACTAAGGTGCACAGACTCATCACACAAGGGCAGTTTACAACCCTGGTGAATGACACACATACTGCACAGTATGCGGTACATGGCCATGACGTCAAAGCTCACGTAACCTTCCGAATACCTGCCACAGTCCCAAGACAACGCAGAAGCCAAGGAGAACCACAAGGCACACATGCTGACACCTGCAAACATTGCAGCCCTGAACCGGACAAGTGGGTTCAGTCACACACACATACACATGCCTCAGTCACTGAAAGGTACCACCTAGGGACAACTACATGATATTGCGAACAAACAAGTGCCTTGGGGACCCCTGACTGTGTCCCATCTGCGTCTGACCACATCATCATCACTCAGAACTGACAAATCCCAATGATGAAACACCAATTAACAGTAGTGTGTCATGCACCCACACATCTGGTAGCCCATGGCAAAGTTGTGGGATGAACACAGTACCACTCAGCAAGCATCAACAACAGGAACAGATCAAGGGAACACTGCTTGTGTATGAAAAGGGATGTGGACACACACACACATGCCCACACAACACACAACATGGGCCCAGGCAATGTCACGGAACAACACACTTACTTGAGGGGACTCAACTCCTGTGGAAGCTCAGCTGTGCCAAACATAGTCCCAGCAGGTCTCAGTCATGTCAGCAGAACACTTGGTCAGTCAGCCATCAGTTACCACACAATGAAGGCTCTGGTCACAACAGGCTGGGTACGAGAGTCTCCCTTAAGTCATCTGCACATACTCAATACATATGTCCAGCAAGTTGCACAGAGGACCCAGTTTCTCCTACACCAATGATGCCCACACTTACATGTCCAGTGGAGATGCGCCCACAGTCAGGGAAATAGACAAATTGGAAAATGTGAAGCACATCATATGTGCATGTGTGCAAGCCACAGATGTGACCATGCAAATTAAATGTTTACAAAGATGTCCACAAATTGTTAATCATGACACACCCATTTAGCTGCAAAGGATGATATGGATAACGACCAGAATAGGATACATATCTCATGGACCACATGGAGTACCTCACATCAACACCTCAGTATTCAACATTTGAAATCCAGTATTACAGCTGCAAGGTCATGCTAAACATCATCAACTTAATGTACAGCTAAATCAAATTCACAAGGAGAAAGAAAAAAGCTTTATTTAGCAATTTTAAAATGCAAAGTCCTTTCAAAACAAAGGCCAATGGCCAGTCCATTTCCAAATGACAAAAAGTTAACTTGAGTGACAACTGTCATACATTACTTGCCTGCACTGGTAAGGACAGGGGACATCCTCTCTGAGGGGCATACATGGGGGCAGGCCAGGCACCATAGGGACATGATCAGGGCGCAGCCGAAGGGGTGGTGGATGCAGGAGAGTCACTGGCAACTGCAGTGGAGCTGACTGAAGTAGTGGGTACAGTCACAACTGTGGGGCACAAGTCAGATGGGGTGGGTGCCGGCACAACTGCAGTGGGCAGGTCAGATGGAGTGGACTGGGTCCCCACTGCAGTGCCCAAGTCAGACGAGGTGGTCGTGGACTCCACTGTAGTGCCTAACTCATTGGGAGCGGAATGGGGTTCAGATGAGGTCGGCAGGACAGAGGGGGGACACGGTCCCCACATCAGTGGCACAAACTGTCTGACCAGAGGTGGAAGAGCAAGTGGAAGGGGGGAGGGCCTCAGCATTTTGGGGATGGTGTATTTGTGGGTGGGGAAACCCGGGGCAGGGTGTGGCGGGGAACCTGTGGAGTGGTAGCCTGGGGGATGGAGGACGGAGACTTCATCGTGGAGCTGCAGGTGGGGGTGGGGTCTTGCTCTTCCGGCTTCGGCGGGACTTGCGGGTGGGGGCCTCAGTCTGAGTGCGCCTGGGGGAGGGTGTCTGGGAGTGAGGGGCACTCCCCTCTGTGTGTGGGGACTTCCTCTTCCCCTTGTAAGATGGATCTGCTGGGTCAGTGGGGAAGAGGCCAAGGTCACAGAGGAAGAGCTTCTGTGGAGATGGGGCTGCAGGTGAGGCAAGGGAAGGGTGCTGGGAGGGAGAGGTATCGGAGGACTGCTGAGTGGTTGTGAATGACTGTGTGTGTGTCTGCAAACCGATCCCCTGTGAGTGTGGTATCAGTCCCCTGCCCTTGCTTGTGTGCACGTCTAGCCCTTGGTTTGGGTTTTTGTGTGCTGCCCATGTCTGTGGGTTTGTGAGAATGTGCAGGTGTGTGTGTGCTTGGGACAGGTAGGGTGCTAGGAATCGTGCATGGTGCAGGGGTAGGAGGGGTGCGAGACTGTTGGAGGAGGGACACTGCTGCCGTCAGGGAGGAGGCCACGGACTGATTTGTCCTCTGTAGGGCAGACATGCCCAATGGAATACCCTCCATGAACGACACCAGTTGTGTCAACAGACTGGTGTGTGCATGGAGGACACTCAGCATTGATGTCTGCCCTACATGGATCTGTCGAAGCAAGTCCACAGACTCCTCACTCAGGGCAGCAGGGGACACAGGGGCAGGGGGTGCGGTGCCTGGCACAAAGGAGACATGCTCACGAACACGGGAGACCACAGGGACCTCTGGGATGGGAGCCGATGGGAGGAGGTGGTGGTGGTGGTGGCTGTGGCGGAGACAGCCTCACTAGCTGGTGTTTGGTGGCTTCTGACACCCGCCTCCACAGGGGAGTCATCCTCAGAGCTGCTGTGGCCTTCAGCTGGGGGGATGGTGCTGACGACTCCTCTGTGTGGCTCAACTCGCCCTCCGTGCCACTGGGTCCACCTGATTCATCTCCTTCTGCCCTGTAAGGCTCTGTGGCTCCTCCTGGTCCATGGAGCTGTCCCCTCCTGTGGCCGTGGATGTATCTGGATAGAATTAGGAAAAAAGAGAACAACATCAGTCACCTGCCATGACTGCACACACCACAGTGAGTACATCACATCACAGGGCAAGCCCTGGCATAATCAGGTGAACACTGCTCAAAGTGCTCACACTGTTTAGAATAAGCCAATTGTCAGTCTCACCATCAACCATGGCACTCATATCCCTCCTGGACTTGCACCCATATGTCTGTTGCATGTTGGATGCTAATACCCCAATGTGCCGACATGCACCACCTACACATTTGTTGGACATGCAAGTGAACATGTAGGAGTATGTCACTATACACACATCACATCTCTTGCCACTGACTCAGTACAGGTGTCAGGATGAAGGGATGGGCAGAGTCTCATTTCGCATGCTTGTGATGCATGCCAGCAACACAAACTATGATGTTCTCATGTCCTGATAGTCAATGCCACAATGGGGTGCATGGAGCACATTTGAAAACAATGCAGGATCACTCATAGCAAGTTAAATGCCATGGCACTGGAATGCCTGGAAAGTCAGTCAACACTGTCTCCTGTCACAGGGGCAGGGCATCCAGACAACAACAGTATACACTGTGTCACAATCATAGCTCATGGGTAAAGCAAACTCTGCAGCTGTCAAGTGCGCTTGCCCATCCCATGCAAACAACATATCCCGGACCCAGAAGACCCCACATCATACAAAACAGACATATGAGTCTCTGCAAGCACAACTTCCTGTACATTAGCACATCACAGTCTGCTGTGCATGTAGCACAGCTGCCTGAAGTGCAGAGTTGAATACACCATTGTGCACTGTCAAGTGATCACACACCTATATGTCACACAGGTCTTATCTCTAATAGTCTCATCTCAGATGTCCTGCTGACCCTCAAACTCATGAACACCACAGTTGTACGGAAAAGGAAGCCACACCACAATGACACAGAGGCAGACACCTGAAGATACATGTCCCTAAGCACAACCTGTAAGTTGATACACAGGAGTGGGATTACAGCGTGTTTCTAAATGCCCTTGAGTAGGCATGACTGCCCAGGTCTACGTGAAACAGTGTTTAGCCCTGGGCAGTAGTCAGGTGGCTAAGCAAGTGTGACACACTTGATATACATACTCCTGAGGCACACAAATTGGAGTCCCCTGCTGCATGTGTCTGTTTGAAATACCCCAGCCACATGTGGCGAGTCACACCAGCAATTGTAACACATATCAAGGGCACACACGGATCACATGTCAGATCTCAGGCATTGTGTAAACAATTGACCCACCCATGAAACACACAACAGAGTCACGGTAACAGATACTGTCCGGAAGCTGAAGCTGAAGCATAGCTGACTGCAGGGGCACAGTGCCCTAGTGACACAAGCAACAAACTGTAGGGTGCACACCTGTGGATCAGGTGAGGAGGGTAGATCACACATTTGAGGGACATGAGTATTGGACTACAAGACCTACGTAATGTGGAAGTGTGACCAGGCCAAAAGACTGCAATTAGCATGTTAGACATAGTACACAGAGTAGGCATGGACTTACCCCCTCCTTGCTGCTGTCTGGCCTTCAGTTGCCCATCCAGTTCCGGGAAGACCACTGCCAGGATCCTGTGCATGTGGGGGGTCTGGGTCCAGTGTCCGCCCCTCCTGCAAGTAGGCGACAGCTTCAGCTTGACCCTTGTGATCCTCCGTTCCAGCCCCGAAGGTCCTGCCACCTCTTCTGGCAGTTGCGGATCCGGCGCTTGTAGACCCCCACCGATCGAACTGCCCGGGTGATGGTCAGCCGTAACTCCTGCTTCTGGTGGGCATCAACCTGTGAGGATGACAAAGTTAAAAGTCCATTAACACACATGCCCCATATTTGTGCTGCACACAGTTGGATATACATGTCGTCATCACAAAGGAAAATTAGTTACACAGGTAGTGCACCCATGGAAAAGGACAAATGCCCTGCGTGTCTGACATGTTAACAATGCCTGGGAAGTTGAAGCTTGCACAAATGCACTTTAGCTGCAGAACACCTGTTCATTACATGTACCTACACACTTTGGGGATGAAAGTACTAAGTGAGTTTGCTTGCCACTGGTGTACACACTGCTAGTACTGCTAGTCAGACAACATGCACAATTAGGAAGGCAGTGGACTGCACACTCACCTGCTCCCCTGGTTTCCCATACAGCTTGCTATACTGTGGAAGGAGCCCGTCCAGCAGGGCCTGGTTCTCCTCCTCAGTGAAGGCTGGGGCCCTCTCCAGAGTACGTGCCATAGCAGTAGCCAGAGGATGCAAAGACAGCAGCAGTGGTAGCAGGGATGTGGTCCAGTAGCATGTAGTGCAGGCAAGTGAGCTCCCGGGGGCCAGCCAGCCTTATATCTGTGCTGCAGAGGCAGACTCTGTGCCATGTGTCCCAAGTGACAGGTCCAACACAGTTACATTCTATAAATCTGGCCAATCAATGGAAATGTACGACTCGTACACATTTTCTGCATCGTTCAAATCTTCACCTTCATAAAACCCTAGTAATTGCAACATTGTTTTAGTCATCCAAATGAATTTCCAGTGCTCGACTCCTACAAGTTTTGAATCTGCATCCATCTCCATGACAGTCCAGAGCCAATGGGTGCGCCCGGCTTGGTCAACTGACTGTACAACGCGTAGTTTGAAAATACACATGCACCAGTCTCCATACGATTCAATGGCCAAGGCGTACGCCGGTCTCGGACCATGCCTGCCCGATGCGTATGCATGATAGTCACCCGCGTCAGACCTCATTGTAGTCAATGGCTAAGCGTACGCACGGCTAAGTCCTGAACTGTGCAATGGCTAAGCGTACGCACGGCTCGGTCCTGAACTGTGCAATGCGTACGCATTGTCACCCACGTCAGACCTCATTGCAGTCAATGGCTAAGCATACGCACGGCTCGGTCCTGAACTGTGCAATGCGTACGCATTGTCACTCGTGTCGGACCTCATTGCAGTCAATGGCTAAGTGTATGCACGGCTCAGTCCTGAACTGTGCAATGCGTACGCATAGTCACCCGCATCGGACCTCATTGCAGTCAATAGCTAAGCGTACACACGGCTCGGTCCTGAACTGTGCAATGCATACGCATAGTCACTCGCGTCGGACCTCATTGCAGTCAGCGGCTAAGCGTACACACAGCTCGGTCCTGAGCTGTGCAATGTGTACGCATTGTCACCCACGTCAGACCTCATTGGTGTGACTATTTGACAGCTTCAACACACAATTACTTGCCAGGGACTCAGGTGCACACCTACCACACTACAGCATTGGCCAGACAGTGTCCCATGGCATGTAAGGCTGCATTCCCTGTGTGTTTGGGGGGCAACATTTGGTTTGTTGTGTGTCATTTTTGTGCAGCCACTCCCAGGCTGTGCACGTGTTCATGGGGACAGAATCCTTTGTGTGTTGTGCACATTACCACTGTGATGTGCAACTGTACAGTTATGGGCATGAGTCATGGACACAGTTTCATTTTGGATATCTTTAGGACATGTCACATACACCCTGAGTCCTGAGTGATGGCATGTACGTCACAGTGAGACCTGTATCCCCAATGCTGATGCACACCCACAGTCTGTGTGCATGTTGTGTCTCAGATGTGGCTGATCAAATGTGCCCAATGGGAGACAGTGTCCACATCCATGTGGTTTGTGCATCAACATTGATGTTGTGTGTGTGTCTACGAGACGTACATGTAGGGCCTGCAGAGACAACAGTGGCCACTGCCTGTGGGACTCACGGTTGCCTTGTGGCGTGTACATGGTATGCCATGTCATGCCAGTGTCCATGTGGCAATACAGGGACCCTGGGTATCTGCATGGCAAAGATCTGTGATGTCTGGGAGACATCAGGCCTCATTTGTCACTGTGGTGTGTGTTTGTAACGTCACAGCAGTGCATAGGAAGGGTGACACAGCCCAATGATTGGCCATTGCACTACATGGGACTTATGTGGACATGTGGACTTGAGATGTGAAGTGATGACCATGTAGGTGACATATGTGTCCATGCCCAACAGCACACACCTCAGTACATTGTGTATTGTCATGATGTATCATGTGATATTTTGCTTGGTCATAGCCACATGGGTGGATGAACCGACAATCTTCCTTTGTACATCTTTGTTCTGCAGGGCACCAGTTGTCCATAGACCGTTCCCAGACCTTGAAACCATGCAGGAACGCGACTGCATCCGACAGTACCGCTTCACCAGGCCACTGATTGAGGAATTGGCAGAGCAGTTGGCGCCACATCTGCTACCTGGCCGGACATACCCTACAGCACTGACCCCAGAGGTGAAGGTGATGGCAGCCCTGCACTTCTTTGCTACTGGTACCTTCCAGTACACTGTGGCTACTGCTGGTGGTATGTCGCAAATTATGTTTAGTCGTGTGCTATGGGATGTCTTGGAAGGGATGTTGCATTTTCTTGACCTGTACATCAAATTTCCTAGCCCAGGTCATCTCACTGTGTAGAAGTGGACCTCAGGAAGGCCTACCAGTGCAAGGGGTTCGCCCTTCTCTGCACAGAGTCCTCAGACCACTAGGAAGAAGTTGACACAGAAACTGGAATAGAAAATGAAAAGTTTAATAAACCTTATGAGGTGGAACTACATTCACACAGCGCCCTTCGGTAATGAATGAAGTAGCACACCGAACAGAAGGAGCATGGTCCTTTTATACCCACACAGGGGCTCAAAAGAAGGCGGTACAAGTACAGAAGAAGGTTTTAAGTACATATAAGGTCATATAGAAATGCACAGTCGACAAGTAGAAGGATTTAACAGTTTGCCAATGCTAGTAAACACATCCTGACAGTTACATACTACTAACAGCTGCAAGGACAGCTGCAAACTCAACTGGGCATGTGCGAAGGTGGAAGATGCTAAATATAGTTTGTTTCTAGGCAGATTACAAGAGCATTCAACACTGAGGGAGGACAGAACACATGGTGAGCACATGGCAGCACATGGCACACAAAATGGCTGCCAGAAATACAAAATGGATTCCACAAAATGGACAAGATAGCCTCTAAATACAAGATGGCTTCCGCTAAAGCTAACCCAATCACTGCCAATTTACAACAACTGAAATAAAGGATGCCTTTTATTCACTGGGGAGGATGCCGAACGTCATCAAATCTATTGATGGTACACATGTGACCCTGATACCACCACAGGCACATGAGCAGGCATACCGGAACAGGAAACACTTCCACTCCATCAATGCTCTGGTGGTATGTCTAGCAGACATGTGTATCACACATGTGTGTGCACGTTTCCCCGGTTCTGCGCACGATGCCTACATCATGAGGAGTAGTTGCATTGCAACGCTGATGTCACAGCTGCCAGACCAGCGTGCCTGGCTTGTCGGTGTGTACTGACTGTTTACCATTGTGTGTGTTTGGCAATGTTGTACTCCACCCTCCTTCAAAACTCTGCTAATTGTTCAATTGTTTGTGTGTAGGTGACTCCGGATACCCCAACATGCCGTGGTTGCTGACACTCCTCAGGAACCTTGTGACACCAGCCGAGATGCACTACAATGAGGCACATGGTCAGAGCAGGATGGTGATTGAGCGGACATTTGGTCTCCTGAAAAGCCACTTCCGCTACCTGGACAAGACCGGAGGGGGCCTCCCATGAGAGCCTGCAAAGGTGTGCAAAATTATCCTTGTATGCTGCATGCTACACAACATGGCAGTGTGGAAGAAGTTGCCTCTCATCCAGGATGACGATGACCTACCTCCGCCACCTGTGGAGGATCCAGGGCTGGGACACTATGCCGGTGATGATGATGATGAGGGTGACGTCCGCACACAGCTCATCAACAACTTCTTCACCTGAATGTGAGTTTACAGGGTTGTTATGTCAATTTATGGAGTTAGCCTGAAATGTGTTGTGGCTGCTCGGTTGCTGTTTGAGTGTGTCTGTGTGCCACTTGACTGGATGCGTGCAGTGATGTGTCCATTCAGGTGGTCTGTACTCCACAATAGTGTAGAACTGCTAACTTGTTTCTGTGTAGGTTTCTTGTGACATGTTTTGTGCATGTGTATTGCATTTCTCTCCTTTTCTGCTGTGCTTTTGACTGTGTCTTGTGTCTGTCCTTCACAGGGTACTTTGCCTGTTGTTTGGTCAACACTGACCCCCAACACCCAGAATCCAACACCAGTGTGGGAGTTGTCAATTCCCATCAAGTGATGAGCTACACACCCCTGGACTTCAATTCTCCGACACTTTGTGACCGTGTATCCACTGTAATGTACAATTACCTTGCAACTATTGTGGAATACTAAAAATGGAAAGGCTGGTCGTACTCCAAATTATACCGGAAAATACATCTTCAACTGTCCTTTTACATTGTTAGGGTGCTGTAGAGAATCCCCTCCCGACCTAGAGGTGCGGGTTGAAAACTCCAAATTAACAATTTGACTCTCACCACTGGGGAGACAACTCATATGAGCACTCCTCAACGCGTTTAAATATCACTTAACCGAATAAATTTGTCTTTAGTTATTTTTCAGTGATATTTATTCATCAATTGCGTTTCAGTTGGTCAGTAATCCATAGTATTACGTGATTGTAATTGTACTCTTCATTACAAGCGACGTATGTAATCAAACATTATTTCCATCCACAGAAATTAAATATCATAACCCCGATGCATTTTGGGTCCAACCCTTCTTCAGGGGTTATCCCTGTAGAAAAGGCCAGTGATTCCAGCACAAAGGATTTGAATGTTGCACGCTCGTTCACAAGCCTTTTCTACAGGGATGACATTTGCTTACCTCACCTGTGGACTTGTTACCACTGACTGTGGATAGGTGTTGTGTCTGTGCATACCAATGTATTTCAGGTCAACATCATTGTGTGATATTACAGTTGACAATGTAACTACTAATAGTGTAGGTACAGCAGATACAACAGGCAAAGTGAATATGACATCACATACTTTGGCGGACATACTTCTTGCGAAGAAAGATGACATTGCTAGCAGATTCACGGTGTCCGAAACCAGTCAGGCTGAAATGACTAATAGATTTTTAATTTCCGAAGCTAACCAGGCAGCAATCCAAGCCTCCTGTGAAGTTTCAACTAAAAGACTAGATGAGGTTACAATAAGAACGGAAGTAATCGGGCTGGAAATCCCCAAAATCAAGGATTCTGTGCGCTCTACTGAAGCTGAGTTAGCCAAATGATCTGCTCAGAATAAAGAACTGAAAGAGGACCTTGAACGCTTAGAAAACTATTCTCGGCGCAATAACTTGAGGCTTTTAAATGTCCCAGAAGCCTTGGAGGGATCCGACATCAAGGGTTTTGTGATATCTATATTAAAGGGATCAGTTTTAAAAGGTGCGCCAGAAGTCAACTTTGCACATGAAATACAAAGGGTGCATCGCGATCCCTTTAGGAGGAACCTCACCAAACAAAAACCCAGAAAGATATTGGTACATTTTTTTACGTATTCGGTTAAGGAACAGATCTTGTCCTCTGCCTTAAAGGAAGGCTCTATCTCTTATAACAGCTCTAACCCCTTCTCCTTTCAAATAAGATCAGATATTTGTCATACGACTGCAACTAGACAGTGGGAACTGGGGAGAAAGTTGGAAGAGTTGAATAGTATTGGGGCCAAGGCACAGCTGAAGTTTCCAGCATTACTTCATGTGATGTGGAACAACCATATGTATCAGATAAAATCTGGCGAGGAAGCGGATGCTCTTATTGAGAAGATCAGGGATGAGCGGGGGGAAGTAAGGTGGGGGGCTAGTGATTAACGGGGAAGCTTAGCTTCTCTCTGAAAAGTATGCTCCTAGCAAGAACTCTGGATTAGTTAATTTCTTCTTTTTTCTTAAGAGGGGGAGAGAGGGGCCGAATAGGCTGCGCCTATTGGAAGGGAGGGTTCCTCATGGGAAGAGCGGGCACTAGGGGTTTTTGGGGGGAGGATAGGAGGGGACATGGGTGGGTTGCAGTGGGCAAAAAAAATTAACCTCATCTCATCTTAGCTATCAGAATATCTTGTCTAGTGGGGATGGTAGCCTTACAGGTAAATGGCAGGAAGGCTAGGTCAAGGGGATAGAAGGACCATCTTTACTTCCTGGAACGTGAATGGGTTGAGGTGTCCTAGAAGATGAAGGTGGATCCTTAAACATCTGTAACTTTCTTCCGCCAAAATTTGCATATTGCAGGAGATGCACTTGAGCTACACAGAAAGCTGTCTAATTTTCTCTAAAATCCCCTGGATAAAATGTTATAGTACGTCGTATCAGACGTCACACAGTAGAGGTGTGGCAATTCTGGTTAATCATGGTGTCCTCTGTTCCATAAATAAATCACAATCAGACTTTTCTGGAAGGTGGTTAGTAGTTCAATTAACGTTAGAGAACACAGATTTAGTGTGTGTCTCTTTTTATGGTCCAAATGTAGATGATCCGACTTACATATGTAAATTACAATCAGTACTGACTTTGGAATCCCCCCCTCATGTCATTGGTGGAGATTTTAATGTCCTGTTAGATCCATCAAAAGATAGGTCTATTTTGAGTCACTATATAGGCGCCCGAAGATACGTTGTGCTTTTTTAAATATGATACAAGATCTGGATCTGGTTGATGCATGGAGGGCCAGTAAGGGAGATCAGCAGGGGTTTACGTTTTACAGCAAAAAATATAGTCACTCCTCCAGGATTGACTATATATTTATAGATAGATCAACCCTGAATGGTCTGGACGGGATTTCTGTCATGCCAAGTCACCTCTCAGATCATGCCCCAGTGCAATTTGTATATCAGGTAAAAGGGTTGCAGCTCCAGCCAAGATGGACTTTAAATAGAGCTAAGCTTCTTGACCCGGAAGTCATAGAGATTGCGAAGTCTTCCTCTTTGGGATTTGTTTCTTTAAATATGGGTTCCACATCAATGGATTACGTCTGGGATGCATATAAGGCGAATTTAAGGGGGAAGCTTCATGGTATTATTTGCTTTAAGAATAGAGTGGAGGCTGGGGTACTGAAAGGTATTGAGGGGAAAATAAGTCAGTTGGAGAATGAGAGAAATGGATTAAGTAATGGAGATCCAGAGCGTTTATCGCAAGTCCTGAGGGACTTAGACGAAGCACGACAGGAATATAGAGGGAAATTGGACGCAAAGTGTAGAACTCAATGGCATTCTAGTAATATGCAAAATTTTGAATACGGGGAGAAAGCGGGAGCCTTGTTGGCCTGGAAGGCCAGAGTTGATCGCGCTAGGAATAACATCAAAGAATTAACAATTAATGACAATGGGGAGACATCAGGTAGCTTTGAAGATATGCAAACTTGTTTCCTCTCTCCTTTTTCAGATCTTTGCAAAGAGGATTTGGCACCACCCTTGAGCTCTATACAATCATGGCTGAGCAATAAATTGTTGCCCTCTTTGTCAGAGGAGAGTAGGAACCGGCCAGATGCCCCATTTACCCTGGAGGAAATAACCGAGCAAATTAAAAAATCTAAGAACAAAAAAGCTGCAGGTCCGGATTGACTTCTGAGTGAAGTGTATAAACAACTCGCAGAAGAGCTGACCCCTGTATTGGGTACTATTTGACTCAGTCTAGTGTCCCATGGGCAGGGTCCCTGAGTCTTGGAAACAGGCAACAATTGTTCTGATCCTGAAACCAGGCAAGGACCCCTTAAAAACTGACTCATATCGTCCAATCTCCCTGCTGAATGTCGATTATAAGATGTTTATGGGCATTTTAGCGGGGAGATTGGCGAAGTTGGTCCCAAAGTTGGTCCATACAGATCAAAAGGGGTTTGTTGTAGGAAGGTACATCCAGGAGCGGACACAACTGTTAATAGGTAACATCGACTTGGCCATTCAGAGAACCGATCCCTTGGCCGTAGTTGCCTTGGACGCGGCCAAGGCATTTGACAGAGTCTGTTGGGTGTACCATTGGGAAGTATTGGAGGCAATGGGATTTGGACCCATCTTTATCCAAACACTGCGGAATTGCTATCAGGAAGCTTCAGCTCGGATCCTTTTAAATGGTTTATTGACTTCAAGTTTTAATATTCAGAGGGGAACCAGGCAGGGATGTCCGACCTCGCCTCTTTTATTTAATATCTATATAGAACCACTGGCACAAGCCATTAGGTTGGATGATTCAACCTATCCCTTTATGTCTGAACATTACAGTTGTAAGATAGCTTTGTATGCCAATCACCTAATACTATATACAAGCGATCCTGAGGTGGCTATCCCCCGGGTAGAGGGGCTTTTGGCTGGATTCGAGTCCCTGTCTGGTTATTTAGTCAATGGATCAAAGACAGAGGTAATGTGCTGGAACCTGGATCAATGGACTGGAACAGTTAGTACTGAGCTTAGATACTTAGGGATTTATATTGTTAAAGCTTTGGGAGTGATTCCCCAGATAAATCTTAACAGAGTTACTAAAGAAATAGATCGCCTCTTTAGTCGATGGAGGAATCTTCCCTTAACCATTTACGGGAAAATCAATTTAGTAAAGATGGTCATTCTCCCTAAGCTTTCCTATCTATTTTCTACTATACCTCTTACCTTTCCAAATAAGAGCATCAGTAAGGTGCAGAGTAAGATCGGGAGTTTTGTGTGGGGGGATAAGGGGGTCCGGTTGGCCTGGAAGAAACTAAGACGCAGACTTAGTAAAGGGGGGTTGTCCCTTCCCGATATTAGACTGTATGCGGTAGCCTTCCAGTTTATAAGCATCGGATGCTACTTGTGAAACCAGAGGAGTCAGATTGGGGTAGGCTGCTGGGGGAGATGGTGAGGGCTGAAGGAGGGGAAGGGGGCTAGGCTTTTTTTATATAAGTTTGGTGGTCCAAAGTTCTTCAAGCGAGTTCGCCTGAAGGTTTTGAGGGCAGCCTTGGAGTTGTGGTATAAGGTCAGACTCAGATGGGGGATAGGATACTATTCTGACCTTGCCCCCATTTGGGATGCGCCCGGAACACCGGGCTGCCTCAGAGACAGTTTGGCATTGCCTATGAAGAGGGCCGGTAAAAACACCTAGTCTGAGTTGGCAGACTCCGAGGGGATTCACCCCTGGGAATATTTGGGAACCAGGATCGGAGCTGGATTTTCTAGATTTAAATATCTACAGTTAGTGTCCTGGTTCAATGCAGAAAAAGGGGAAGTTAGAGGAAACAGGGAGGTTGAAAGGTTGTGACAATCTATCCACCCATTGAGAAAGGAAATCTCAGTATGGTATCATCATTTATTAGAAGCTGAAGATCAGGAGATTCCTTCTTCAACGATGGTGTGGACCCAAACCCCCCTTGGCTGCTCAATAGAATCCCTTTTTGAGCCCTCCTTGAAGGTATCATATAAGCATGTCAAACCTGCTCGTCTAAAAAAGAACTATTTCTTTGTTATCAACAGACTGTACTATACCCCAGCAAAGATAGTTAAGTTTGTCTCAGCTCCCCCTCCCAAGTGTCCGAGATGCCTGCTACCTTTGGCCGACGATCTACATGTCTTTTTTGAGTGTCCAGAATTGGAAATCTTCTGGAAGGAGGTTGGTGACTCTCTCCGAGATATTTTTAAGGTCAATATTGATGTTAACATCCCATTAGTTTTCTTTGGAGATGATGGTATAATTTGCCAAACAGTTTCACTTTCACATAGAGGTCTATTACTATATCTGGTTCTATTAGCTCGGAGAGAGATTTGTAAGAAATGGAAATATCCCCAATCACCGAAAAGGGAGGACTGGCTTAAAGCCACGTTTGCTATGGCCCAACTGGAATATGAAGCTGTAGAGGATAAGCCATCTAACATCTGGCATCCTCTTATGAGTTGGGGTTGTAACTTAAGATTAATATAACTGGTCCAATGATTACACCAAGCTCCCTTATGAAAAAGGGATCGGTCGGGGTGACCAATGCGAATGCGGTAAGCCGGGAGGCCCACAGTTCGTTATAGCGGCTTCATAAGATCCGCAGAGGCTTAAATGGTGAGATGAGGACAAAAAAAAAAACAAAAAAACATCATTGTGTGGGATGAGTTACATGGACATGGTGAGTATGTGTTGTGGTGCCATAGTGGCGTGTCTCCCTCACATGTGTCACATCACCATGACTCACATAACGGTAGTTACATTGTTGTAGTATTTGGCATGCACTGTGTTGTTTAGCAGATCAACATCTCCATGACACATGACAAGTTGGAATCACAACAGAGGCAAGTATGGTGTACTGGTGAGTTTATTTACAAACATGTGTGAGGATAGTGCACAGGATGGTGGGTGCTGTACATTGGGTTTTGAATCCAAAGTTCACAGTAGAATTGGAAGTGTTGGTAGCTGAAATCTCCAGAGTAAAGTCCACAGTCATCTGCTACATTGGACCAACATGAACCCTCCATGGCATGCAGGCGAGTTGTGTCAGATACGACAAGGTGAAGGGGTTGCACACAAAGAACATTGTCCAGAACAGGTTTATAGGCCCTGGGGGATGTGCAGGGACATCTGCGTCTCACTTGTCCTTCTTCGGATGACCCCCTCTTCTTCTTGGGGGGGGGGGGAACTCAGGTACACGCGTCTGCGGTTCAGGGGACTCTCCGCCAGAGTCATCCTCCCTCCCTGTGGCACTGGAAGATGGTATGGCAACAGATGTTGTGGCCACACAGGGAGGTGTGGACATGTTTGTGCCGATCTGGCGGAGGCATAGGCGTATGTCCCGATGCACCGCAGTAAGTGCATCCCACTTTGCCTCCATGCGAGCATGGTGGGCAGCCTGCTCCTGTTGAATGTCCTTGAGGATCCCCACTACCTGGCCAAATCCTCCGGTGCTATCCTAGTAGGCATCTATGATGCGTGCCAGTTGGGGGTCATCATGCAGTCCAGACCCCTCTGCAAGGCGCGCTCTCTGCCTCCCACCCCTCCCAGCACCCATAGCCATTAGGGCAGGACCTGCGGCGGCATGCACAGGGGACACTGGGACCCCTCGGGTGTTGTTGATGGTGGTGTTGTCTGTAGCTTCCTGGGGGTCCTGTGTCCCTGTGCTGTCGGTGTTCTGTGGCCTTGGTCTGTCCATGTTGGCAGGGGTGCCCTGTCTGTTTCCAGATACTGGAGGCGTGGGTACAGGGGGTGCAGATGTTGGTGCTGCTGGTGCTGCACGATGACTCACACCGGAGGTGCCAGATTGTTCGTCATCATCCGAAGAGGACAGAGACAGATCCACACCAGAGAGCTGAGGGTCCACCAGAGTCTGGGACAGGGACTCCTCTTCATTTGGTGCCTTGTCCCCAGCACCACCTGTGTTTGGAAGAGACCCACAATGTAAGTTAGGTTTCTACAGGCATCAATGGTTCACATACATGACATTTTCTACTGTACGTCCGGATGCCTGCCTATACACTGCTTTGTCCAGGGTTATCACGGACAGAGATTGATATTGCTGTTGCACATTGCCCAGCCAAGATGAAACATTTCAATGTGCATGTCGAAGTGTGTGCATGCCCAGCTCATGTATAGATTTGTCTGTACATGACCATTACTACTCAAGGGCCATCACGTTGCTGACACAGGTGTGTCATCCCTGTACACATGTGAGCTTTAACAAGGACATACGTGCTATTCGACTGAGGATATGTTGTAAGATCGGGGCATGTTTGGTAGCAGATTTTGCTTGACTTTGTGTGCCACATTGGTGTATTGGTGCGACCTGGTCACAGTCCGGTATGCCTGTGATCTCTTTGGAGGAAGTGTTTTTTTACAGTGTTCCTAGTTCCCATCTCATTTCATACAAGTGATGATGTCACCATCGTTAATGAGTCTGGTGCTGAGTTTTGTACGTGCATATGTGATTTGACTTGTCAATGTTCTCCATGGTGACATGGATTGGGCAAGGTAGCACTCTGGCTTTTCAATGCTCATGACAGTGAGAGCCGATGGTGTGTGTGTTGCAGTTTGGCTGCTGTGAGTAGCATGTCTCCTCCAATGCAGTCCAGGTTAGACCTTTTGTCTACAATGTCTATGTCAGTGAGTGGTGTGTTGTGTGAAGGATGCATATATTTCAGCATGATGTAGGAGTGGAATGCAGCTCACAACAGCACCGAGTGTGAATGAGACCATGCTATGGTGTCGGCTATATTGGTGTGTCCATTCCATTCACTGTCAGAATTCACCTGTCAATGATGTATATGTGAGTTCCCGTGTGTTTTGTGCAATGTACCATATATGGCTCTCCACACTTGTCATGTGCAAGACACACCTCCCCATCCCGGCCAGGGGGCACCCCTGGGCACTGCATCCCCAGACAGTGAGTTTGAACATATGGTTGCAATGGCTGTGTGTGCGACCGTGTTTTGTTTGGCCAGTGCATATGTGTGATTGTCAGCCACATCACTTCTCAGGCCCAGTGTCAGACATCTTGTCAGTCCATTCCCACTCCGTGTGAGGCGAGTATGGTTCAGTGTGAGCTTGCTGGGCCGTGTGGGTGGGTGGGGATTGTCTGTGACTGCAACTCCCATCATGCTCTTTTTCTACACCCTCCTTCCCAGCATGCCCATACTGCCTTCCTTTTGACTCTGCTTCCCTGTGAGGGGGTGTGACAGTAATGGCAAGATGGCTGGCTGTGCAATCCCGGTGTTTGTTGGTGCCCAGTTCCCAGCATGGCCTTCTGCTCCCCACAACAGAGCCCAGTGTCAGTCATCTTGTCAGTCCATTCCCACTCCCTGTGAGGCGAGCATGGTTCAGTGTGAGCTTGCTGGGCCATGTGGGTGGGGAATGTCTGTGACTGCAACTTCCATCATGCTCTTGGCTACACCCCCCTTCCCAGCATGCCCATACTTCCTTCCTTTTGATGCTGCTTCCCTGTGAGGGGGTGTGACAGCAATGGCAAGATGGCTGACTGTGCAGTCCTTGTGTTTGTTGGTGCCCAGTTCCCAGCATGGCCTTGTGCTCCCCACAACAGAGCCCAGTGTCAAGCATCTTGTCAGTTCATTCCCACTCCCTGTGAGGCGAGCCTGGTTCAGTGTGAGCTTGCTGGGCCATGTGGGTGGGTGGGGATTGTTTGTGACTGCAACTCCCATCATGCTCTTGGCTACACCCCCCTTCCCAGCATGCCCATACTTCCTTCCTTTTGACTCTGCTTCCCTGTGAGGGGGTGTGACAGCAATGGCAAGATGGCTGACTGTGAAGTCCTTGTGTTTGCTTGGCTACAAGTCCAAAGAGAGCCCCTGTGATTCACACAGCAGCACCCAGTACAGTGTATGTTTGGCTGATATTTCACTACGGTGTGAGTCAATGCATTCTACACAGTGAGTTGTGTGGAGTTTGTATTGAGGGGTGTGTGTGTCTCCACATGCACGTAAGTATGGTCAGAGCTGTCAGTCCTCCTTCCCACCCGGCCAGACATCCCACCATGAAACGTGCTTCCATTGGAGGGAGTGCAAGTTGTCTTTCAGGATGTCAGTCAGTGGTGTCCTGCTTCTGATTGGCGCACAAGCCCTACCAAGTCCTTGTGCTCCCCACAGCAGGACCCAGTGTCAGACATCTTGTCAGTCATTTTCCACTCCCTGTGATGTGAGCATGGTTCCCGAGAGGTCTTGATGGGCCAATTTGGAGGGGGAGCATTATCTGTGACTACAAACCCCATCACGCTTCTAGATACACTCACTTCACCTGCATACCCAATATTCCTTCCTGTCAGTTAGCTGCACTGTGAGGTAGTGTGTTTGTGGTGCAAACTGTCTGGCAGTGTTTATTTGGCTTTGTGCCATTGCCTTGCTCTATTTGTTTGTAGGTTGGTACATGTCATGACACAGTTCCAAGTCACTATGAGATGGCAGGTATTGTGTTTGTCTGACTAGCATACACATCTTGGGATGATTATCTATTGGTTACTGTGGCTTTGCTAATGGTGCATGATTTCACTGTCCCCTTGCCACACAATATTGAGTATGTTGGTTGTGTACTCACCAGGCTCTGGCATGTCTGCTAGACCATGGACTCTCTCTGGTGGAAGGATGTACCGCACCTTCTCCTCCCAGGTCCTGAAGTATACTGGTTTGGCAGGAGGGCCACCGCCAGTGTGCTCATTCAAGGCGTGATCTTTCTCGATGAGTTTCTTGACCCTCCTGCGCACGTCATACCACCTGTTCTGGATATCGTCCTTTGAGCGCAACATTGGTGCTTGTGCATTCACCTTGTCCACAATCCTCACACACATCTTTGTTTTCTGTGACATGGGGGTCCTTTGGAACAATGTACCAAACAAATGTGGCTCTACTCTGATGATCTCGTCTACCAGCACTTCTAACTCATCATCTGTGAACTTTGGATTCTTCTTTGGGGGCATGGTGATGGGTGGTGGTGGTGAGTGATGTGTGTGTGAGGGTGCAAGTGAGGGTGGGTTAGTGTTGGTTTTCCTAGCTGTATGTGTGTGTGCTTTTGGTGAGCTGCTAATGGTGTGAAAGTTGTGTGATGGGTGAGTTGTGAGTGTGTCTGTGGTCGCTGTGTGATGGTGTTTTTTGCTGGCTGTTGTCTCCTATTTGCAAAGGATCATGGTAGTGATTGATCTCCTTTATATAGGTGGAGTTGTGGGTGTGTCTTTGTTCCAGTTTTTTTTATATATTTATTGACGTTGTCATTGCTTGTTTGGTCCTTTTATTTTATTTGTTTCCTTTGGGTTTTCTAGGCATGAAGGAGACGTACTTCTGACCGAGACGGACACTGATGTTGGCTCGTGCGGGCTTCTCTGGCTCATTCACGCTGACTTTCTTCTGTGTTTCATACGCGTCGGTCGTGGAGGTCTCTATTGCTTGAGGTCCCTGTTTTCTGTGCGTGTCGGTCATGCGGCTTGGGCTCCATGCGAATCGGTATGGGTTTACACGCATTGCATCATACTGCGCGGATCGGACATCGCGGGTACGTGTCATTCGGGTTCATTCTTCAATGTCTGAAAATTATACTGGGTGAAAATTACTTTGAATTCAACAACTAATTCTATCAACAAACTCAGGGAGTCAACATGGGGGCAGCATGTGCCCCTAGTGTGGCCTGTCTATACATGGAGATGTTTGAAATAACCAACATCTACAACGAGATCGCCCCCTTTTTCGAAAACATCCACGCTTGGTCACGCTTCATAGACGATATTTTCTTCGTCTGGAAGGGTGACCAGACCTCCCTTGATGAATTTGTTCAATGGATTAACCTAGCTGATGAAAATCTGAAATTCACTGTTCACTCTAGCAGTAACAGGATTGAATTTCTTGATGTTTGGGTAGAGCATAAAGATAACCACCTACTTGTCTCCCTATACACCAAGCCCACCGCTAGGAATACGTTGCTCCAATTTGACAGCTACCATTCCCGCTGCCAAAGAGAGGGTATTCCATTCAGCCAATTTCTCCGACTTCGAAGAAATTGTACTGAGACCAAGGATTTCCTCTACCAGGCTGACATCCTGAAAATCAAACTCTTGAATAGGGGCTATCCCCCTAGATTGGTTAAGAACTCCTTTAAGAGAGCCAGGTACTATAACCGTGACATTATGTTCCAACAAAAAGAAGACAAGGTCACAGATCGACTGGTTTGCGTTACCCGGCATTCTAACACCAACCATAAACTCCGTCAGACCATTAATTCCCTCTGGTACCTCCTTAACATGGACGATAACGATCGACTATCCAAACCACTCTTTGCATTCAGAAGGAATAAAAATCTCAGGAACCACCTTGTCCGTGGCAAACTACCGGAACTCTCTTGTCCTCTTCGCCAAATATCCATCACTGGCCTACCCCCTATTACGGGTAACCATTGGTGTGGATCCTGTCAAGCATGTTCCAACGCCCTGGTCAGACAAATTCTCAACATCAACAACCGAACCATCAAACTTACGGATATGACTAACTGTCGAACTGCTAATGTGGTTTATGCAATCCTCTGCCCTTGCGACCTTACCTATGTTGGAGAAACTGCAGGGAATGCCGCCTGAGGATTGGTGAACACAAGTCTAATATTCGCCGGAAAAAATCAGGGGCCCCTCTAGTATCCCACTGGACTAGCTCGGGCCACTTAGAACTAGATCTCAAATGGGTCATTTTGGAAAAAATACGTACCCCTGCAGGCAAGGACCCCACTACCCTTAGAAAGAAGAGGGAGGTTTTTTGGATATTTTATCTTGATTCTGTTGCCCAGGGCCTTAATGAGACTTGCCCTTGGGAAAATGCCATTACTTGAGCCAGTACTCCGGGATCCTCTATCTTCCCGGCTGCTTGTTTCTGTTTACTTTAAAATAATTTTTTATCTCTTACCCTACTGTGATTTGGGTATTCTTTTTGTTTTGTTTGGACCACCTTCTTTGAAAGAGATTCTCCATTCCTCCCTTCCTTCACCTCCCGGTATATACTTTAATCCTGATACTCTACCCGTAATTGAGCTGGCCTATTTAGCTCTATTTATTCGCTATTGATTATCCGTTTGTCAGTACGTTCAGTTTTATTTGCAATACTAGGTTTGAATCCGAGATCTAGTTACGTCCGCTATATTGCTGTTATTCTATCCTTTTCCAACATGGCCGCCTCTTCTATCGGCCCTCCTAGTCCGGCTCCTGTAGCCCCTTTTCTATTTCCTAACTCCGGGCATTCCCGCGAGACTAATTTTCCCCGGCTCTGGAATTGGTCGGGTACCATTTAAATTCTGGACTGGCTGGCCCATATCCCTTGCGCCATCAGGACATGCTACTGCTGTAATTATCTTGCTGGATCCGTTTCCCGTCCAAGCTCCGTGTTCGTCTACGGTAAGATTCTTCGCTGCCCTTCCCCAGTCTGTTCTACTGCGGTCCCGAGTGTATTGGCAGCTCCTTGGACCTATTCATCCCCCGTTGTTCCCGTTTACTTACTTTTGCAGTTCTATCTCTGTTTGGGCTTGTCACTAAACCGCCGATCCCTCCTATCTTTGACACACACCATTTGGGACTCTTCTGTGTCTTTCGGACGCCAGCCGGGATGTCCCGGTATTTACAAATATGGCATCTGCCTGCATAGGATTTTTGAAACAGATTATTCGTTTCTTTCATTTTTCAGATCATTCATCCCATAGACGAACCAGATATCTGCTGCACCCTCCCCCGATCTGTCGTGTTCCCATGAGTCTGTTTGCGGTCTTTTAACGTACAGCCCGACTGGATGGCGAGTTATAGGTGGGACCAGCATAGTATCCTCAAACCTTACCTTTATGTATACCTGCCTGTCTCCTCCTTAGCTGACTCCAATTCGTCTTATTGTTTCCTTTTTTTATTTTTTCTCTCTCAGAAATACCGTCTGAGCCTTATTTCAATAGTTTGGGACCCGCACAACTGTTATACCGATCGCGGTTGGCCCCTCTAACTCTAGTTCTACTACCGTGCCTTGACTATGGAGCATAGTTGATTTAACTACACCCCTGGTAAGCCTCCTTCATACTGCATACTGTTTTTTACTTGCGACCCTTAATTTCTGTTTACCTTACATCTGCCTACATCGTTTCTATTGAACTCAAGGGCAGGTTTCATCACGGCACATTTTTTGTTGAATTTCTTTTCTTCTCTTTATAGAACTTATGTGTCCCCCTTGTCGCTTAGCTATTGCCTCTTCTATATCCCTTTGAAGAGCTGATCTGCAAATAGTACTGTGGATTGAAAGGTATTGCTTCTGTCTGAAAATAAACCCATATTATTTTCTGATCTCTATCTATATATAACAATTATAAAGGAATCTTCCGCAGTTTTTCCCGCTTTCACTCTTTGTCTTACCGGGTGGTGATTGGCTGACTACATTTGCACGCTCTTTATCCCTTTCTATTTTTCACTTTGGGTATGTACTTACATTTTGGTTTGTAATCTTGACCACATATGACTAGACCTTATCCTGCGGGGTGCACCTCGTTTTCCTCCACTTTTAAGCCACCTATTAGTTCGACTCCTTGTCACCTATACATCACCTTAACCTCGGGCTGTTTTGGACTCTAATTGTGTAAAGCAAAGAAGGAAAAAAATATATACATATATATACATATATATGTTTTGTCGTATATCAACTGATTGATTAGAATGTTTTTTGTTAAAACAGTACAACCTGCAATTTGCTGATGTGTTGTTTTCTTTTTTCACCCTTGTTTATGACTCCACAAAAGGCTCTCTCTGTGTTGTCCCACACCTTACATCGTCGTTGCCCTGATGAAGGTGTAGCTTACACCGAAACGTGCGTTGGCTTCTGCCCTCTTGGGCTCATTGAAAGAACTTATCTATCCCATAAAATGGGAATGCACGAGCCTATTTGAACTGTTACTTCTCGGAAGCTTTACTCCACTGATGCGATTTTTAATGTGCTGATAATGATTATATGTATAATGTGTTTTATTTGCATCAGTTTTTGTCATAAATATGAACGTGTTGTTTGAATGAGAGTGTGTATGTTCGTGTCTCTTTGTGGGACTGTGTATTTATAGTCAAAATAAACTATTTGTTATATTATCTATCATTCTAGGAAAGAACATTATCACAATATTGTTAAATAAAATATGTTTCTTTTATTTTCTTTGTCCTTCTGATTTCTTTGAGCCTGCCCCGGCCCGGGGTTCCTCTCCATCAAATGTGACCCAATCTTGGGCTTAACGATATCAGTTTAGTGTAGACAGTGGGGCCTGTTCTCTCTTTGAAGGTCTCCGTTGTTCCCTTTTCCCCTGTCTACCCATCCTACCCTTAGGGACCCCCCTTCTTCTGAATAGTTTCTTCACAGCCCTGGGCTGTGGGGGTTCGCTCTTGTTTGGTTATCTACCTTTCTAGGTTGGCACTAAAATAAAACTATCTTGGTTGACGTCGTGCACCCGATTCCCTCTTTTCTGTTGGTTTAGACATCCTACATACCTCTGCTTCACTTTTTCCGTTTGATCCCAGTCGGAATATTCAGGTTTCTCCCCCCCGGTTCTTTTCTCCTTACCCCCAAAAATATCATGGAAAGTATTAAATCTTTCGGCTTCTCAGATGAAGACTTCGCTCGCATGATCGGGATCGCTACTGATAGCAATAAACAATTCACGCTATCCAGGGGTCTTGAAGAAGAATGGACCAAACTTTTGAACCTTAAAAAGAAATCTAAACGCACGGAGGCACATGCCAACTGTATGTTGGAATATCTTAAGGCGGGTATTATCCCCATAGGCCTACGTGTTCGTAACATCCCGGGTCTCTTTGTTGAACTCAGACTATTCCTTGAAAAATGGGCCTTAATCTCGAACAGATGCTCCAGAGATTGGATGATGTTGATAGTTGAAACCGCTAGAGAAGTCCTTTCCATCCTCAATAAAGAAATTGAGGAAATGGAAGAAAAACTCAAACGAGAGAACGCTGTTGAGGTAGGTAAAAACAAACTGGAAGAAATCTCCCGTGAACTTGACTCATTTTCTGAGTATCTTCTTAAGAGAAAAACGGACAAGCTCAAAAAAGACATCAGACTGTTCTCCCAGGAACGAGCCTACCCATATCTAACTCCCAACTTCAATACCAACACAGAAGGAACCTACTCCAGTTATCCCAACAACCCTAGTAGTTCAAGATGGAACAACAAACGTGTTGTCACGTTCTCCGATACCACGGACTCTGAGAGCGAGGAACCTACTAACTATAACCCTAACTATAATCAGGCATACCAATCTAGGCAAGAAAATTTCGACAATACCACCCCGTCGAACCATTTTTTAGGGAACTGCAGAGGCAACTTTCGCCCCAGGAATCGGAACCCCAGACAGAGGGGATTCCGTCAG
This sequence comes from Triturus cristatus, assembly GCF_964204655.1. Classification (NCBI taxonomy): domain Eukaryota; kingdom Metazoa; phylum Chordata; class Amphibia; order Caudata; family Salamandridae; genus Triturus; species Triturus cristatus. Next base: position 607,898,532 of record NC_140591.1, on the reverse strand, counting down.
GATCCAATACAGCCTCAGATGTACATCCAAACGAGGCAACAACAATATTGGAAAACATAAATAACATCCCTGTGTTTAACTTATCACAAAAAAACATCAATCCTGAGACCTCTAAACTGTTATCTAGAGGGTTGTCCTTTGTTCCATCGGTCAACTTCAACAAATTTGAATTCATCAAGGACCTCCATTCCTTTTTTCGGAAAATAAGACTTAAAAAATATTTTCAGAACAAGCCCCCCATTGACAACTTTGACAATCTATCTGGACTTCGACCTCCCTCGGAATTCACCCCATCTCTGGATTCTCTGGGTCCTGAAGTCCATATTTTTGAGAAGGCAGTTTTGACTAAGATCCAACCGATTTTAAGATATGTTCCCAAACCATCCCCCAATCTCTTCAAAGAAGAGAATGAGGCCCTCCTTAAATTGAGAGACGACAAACAACTGACCATCAAACCTTGTGACAAGGGTGGTGGAATTGTCATTTTTGACACCTCCACCTATATTGATAAAATGAACAACCTTTTGTCAGTTACCCAACACTACAAACATATTACCACCAATCCTGAACCAGCTCTTAAACAACGCATTTTGACTATCGTACGTAGGGCTGTTGATGATGGGTATTTGTATACTAAGGAAGCTGAGTTCCTTACCCCCCTTTACACCCGGTTGCCTATCATCTATGGGGTGCCCAAGACCCACAAAAACGTGTCTGACCCCCCCCTAAGACCCATTGTCTCCACCATTGGGGCGGCTACCGAGCCCCTCTCCAAATATGTCGACCAGTTTTTAAAACCATTGGTCGCCAACTTGGAATCCTATGTAAAGGACACAGGCCATTTCATCGCCAAAATTGAGAACTTGGACTATCACAGCGACAGGGAGATTCTGGTCACTATGGATGTAGAATCCTTATATACGAATATCCCGCAAGAAGGAGCTTTATCTGCTATTCAAGAAATCCTAAACTTAGAACCTGACATCACCAACACCCCCTTCATTCTTCAATGTCTGAAAATTATACTGGGTGAAAATTACTTTGAATTCAACAACGAATTCTATCAACAAACTCAGGGAGTCAGCATGGGGGCAGCATGTGCCCCTAGTGTGGCCTGTCTATACATGGGGATGTTTGAAAGAACCAACATCTACAACGAGATCGCCCCCTTTTTCGAAAACATCCACGCTTGGTCACGCTTCATAGACAATATTTTCTTCGTCTGGAAGGGTGACCAGACCTCCCTTGATGAATTTGTTCAATGGATTAACCTAGCTGATGAAAATCTGAAATTCACTGTTCACTCTAGCAGTAACAGGATTGAATTTCTTGATGTTTGGGTAGAGCATAAAGATAACCACCTACTTGTCTCCCTACACACCAAGCCCACCGCTAGGAATACGTTGCTCCAATTTGACAGCTACCATCCCCGCTGCCAAAGAGAGGGTATTCCATTCAGCCAATTTCTCCGACTTCGAAGAAATTGTACTGAGACCAAGGATTTCCTCTACCAGGCTGACATCCTGAAAATCAAACTCTTGAATAGGGGCTATCCCCCTAGATTGGTTAAGAACTCCTTTAAGAGAGCCAGGTACTATAACCGTGACATTATGTTCCAACAAAAAGAAGACAAGGTCACAGATCGACTGGTTTGCGTTACCCGGCATTCTAACATCAACCATAAAATCCGTCAGACCATTAATTCCCTCTGGTACCTCCTTAACATGGACGATAACGATCGACTATCCAAACCACTCTTTGCATTCAGAAGGAATAAAAATCTCAGGAACCACCTTGTCCGTGGCAAACTACCTGAACTCTCTTGTCCTCTTCGCCAAATATCCATCACTGGCCTACCCCCTATTACGGGTAACCATCGGTGTGGATCCTGTCAAGCATGTTCCAACGCCCTGGTCAGACAAATTCTCAACATCAACAAACGAACCATCAAACTTACGGATATGACTAACTGTCGAACTGCTAATGGGGTTTATGCGATCCTCTGCCCTTGCGACCTTACCTATGTTGGAGAAACTGGCAGGGAATGCCGCCTGAGGATTGGCGAACACAAGTCTAATATTCGCCTGAAAAAATCAGGGGCCCCTCTAGTATCCCACTGGACTAGCTCGGGCCACTTAGAACTAGATCTCAAATGGGTCATTTTGGAAAAAATACGTACCCCTGCAGGCAAGGACCCCACTACCCTTAGAAAGAAGAGGGAGGTTTTTTGGATATTTTATCTTGATTCTGTTGCCCAGGGCCTTAATGAGACTTGCCCGTGGGAAAATGCCATTACTTGAGCCAGTACTCCGGGATCCTCTATCTTCCCGGCTGCTTGTTTCTGTTTACTTTAAAATAATTTTTTATCTCTTACCCTACTGTGATTTGGGTATTCTTTTTGTTTTGTTTGGACCACCTTCTTTGAAAGAGATTCTCCATTCCTCCCTTCCTTCACCTCCCGGTATATACTTTAATCCTGATACTCTACCCGTAATTGAGCTGGCCTATTTAGCTCTATTTATTCGCTATTGATTATCCGTTTGTCAGTACGTTCAGTTTTATTTGCAATACTAGGTTTGAATCCGAGATCTGGTTACGTCCGCTATATTGCTGTTATTCTATCCTTTTCCAACATGGCCGCCTCTTCTATCGGCCCTCCTAGTCCGGCTCCTGTAGCCCCTTTTCTATTTCCTAACTCCGGGCATTCCCGCGAGACTAATTTTCCCCGGCTCTGGAATTGGTCGGGTACCATTTAAATTCTGGACTGGCTGGCCCATATCCCTTGCGCCATTAGGACATGCTACTGCTGTAATTATCTTGCTGGATCCGTTTCCCGTCCAAGCTCCGTGTTCGTCTACGGTAAGATTCTTCGCTGCCCTTCCCCAGTCTGTTCTACTGCGGTCCCGAGTGTATTGGCAGCTCCTTGGACCTATTCATCCCCCGTTGTTCCCGTTTACTTACTTTTGCAGTTCTATCTCTGTTTGGGCTTGTCACTAAACCGCCGATCCGTCCTATCTTTGACACACACCATTTGGGACTCTTCTGTGTCTTTCGGACGCCAGCCGGGATGTCCCGGTATTTACAAATATGGCATCTGCCTGCATAGGATTTTTGAAACAGATCATTCGTTTCTTTCATTTTTCAGATCATTCATCCCATATACGAACCAGATATCTACTGCACCCTCCCCCGATCTGTCGTGTTCCCATGAGTCTGTTTGCGGTCTTTTAACGTACAGCCCGACTGGATGGCGAGTTATAGGTGGGACCAGCATAGTATCCTCAAACCTTACCTTTATGTATACCTGCCTGTCTCCTCCTTAGCTGACTCCACTTCGTCTTATTGTTTCCTTTTTTTATTTTTTCTCTCTCAGAAATACCGTCTGAGCCTTATTTCAATAGTTTGGGGCCCGCACAACTGTTATACCGATCGCGGTTGGCCCCTCTAACTCTAGTTCTACTACCGTGCCTTGACTATGGAGCATAGTTGATTTAACTACACCCCTGGTAAGCCTCCTTCATACTGCATACTGTTTTTTACTTGCGACCCTTAATTTCTGTTTACCTTACATCTGCCTACATCGTTTCTATTGAACTCAAGGGCAGGTTTCATCACGGCACATTTTTTGTTGAATTTCTTTTCTTCTCTTTATAGAACTTATGTGTCCCCCTTGTCGCTTAGCTATTGCCTCTTCTATATCCCTTTGAAGAGCTGATCTGCAAATAGTACTGTGGATTGAAAGGTATTGCTTCTGTCTGAAAATAAACCCATATTATTTTCTGATCTCTATCTATATATAACAATTATAAAGGAATCTTCCGCAGTTTTTCCCGCTTTCACTCTTTGTCTTACCGGGTGGTGATTGGCTGACTACATTTGCACGCTCTTTATCCCTTTCTATTTTTCACTTTGGGTATGTACTTACATTTTGGTTTGTAATCTTGACCACATATGACTAGACCTTATCCTGCGGGGTGCACCTCGTTTTCCTCCACTTTTAAGCCACCTATTAGTTCGACTCCTTGTCACCTATACATCACCTTAACCTCGGGCTGTTTTGGACTCTAATTGTGTAAAGAAAAGAAGGAAAAAAATATATACATATATATACATATATATGTTTTGTCGTATATCAACTGATTGATTAGAATGTTTTTTGTTAAAACAGTACAACCTGCAATTTGCTGATGTGTTGTTTTCTTTTTTCACCCTTGTTTATGACTCCACAATAGGCTCTCTCTGTGTTGTCCCACACCTTACATCGTCGTTGCCCTGATGAAGGTGTAGCTTACACCGAAACGTGCGTTGGCTTCTGCCCTCTTGGGCTCATTGAAAGAACTTATCTATCCCATAAAATGGGAATGCACGAGCCTATTTGAACTGTTACTTCTCGGAAGCTTTACTCCACTGATGCGATTTTTAATGTGCTGATAATGATTATATGTATAATGTGTTTTATTTGCATCAGTTTTTGTCATAAATATGAACGTGTTGTTTGAATGAGAGTGTGTATGTTCGTGTCTCTGTGTGGGACTGTGTATTTATAGTCAAAATAAACTATTTGTTATATTATCTATCATTCTAGGAAAGAACATTATCACAATATTGTTGTTTAAATAAAATATGTTTCTTTTATTTTCTTTGTCCTTCTGATTTCTTTGAGCCTGCCCCGGCCCGGGGTTCCTCTCCATCAAATGTGACCCAATCTTGGGCTTAACGATATCAGTTTAGTGTAGACAGTGGGGCCTGTTCTCTCTTTGAAGGTCTCCGTTGTTCCCTTTTCCCCTGTCTACCCATCCTACCCCTAGGGACCCCCCTTCTTCTGAATCATTCCTGGTACGTGTCAGTCGGTGCAACTCGAGTCGGTTTTCCGGGCGAATCACTGTTTTCCCTACGGCTCGGTCATACGGCTTGTATTCCGTACATGTCGGTTGTAATTAACACGCGCTACATCGTACTGCACGGGTCGTACGGCGCCGGTCCGTGTCGGTCGTTCTCCTTTCCAGGTCTGTGTCAGTCGGTATGTTTTGCGGCCGGAATCGGAATAGGCCCCTTGGTGTAAAATTTTCCTTTAGACTTGTATTTTCGTCAGCAGTACTTTCCACAACGTTGACTTTGGAAACGTAAAACTTGCTGTCTCAAGCTTCTATCTCCTGCTTCTCTTGGAACAGGGATCTCCAACCGGTCGATCGCGAGCTACCGGTAGCTCGCCAACAACCTGCCAGTAGCTCTCGGTCAATGCTCACTTTTGTTTCCTATTGTTGTCATTATGTTTATTTTTAGGCCTTTTGGCCTCCTATCTGTTCTTGCCAGTGTTACGTCTGATGTCACGCCGCTGCCATTGGCCATTAAGGTATCTAGGGCGGGGAGAAGCAGGTGATGTCAGATTGCCTATCCTCGAGACTTACAATGAGTATTTCAATGTGTACATCGCTGTGGCCTTGGGGTTGGCTGCGTGATTCAATCAAACGGAGACACGCTCAGCCCTTCTGTGGCCTCCTTGATACCACGTGGCCTGTCACAGCATGACCATCACCCAGCAGTGCCCACACATGGATCAGAGGGGCGGTGCTTTGCCTTTTATTTCTGGCAAGGCGCGCAGAGTGTTTGGAGTATAGTAGACAATGGCAACTGCAGCTTAAATTTGCTGTTCCTAGTGCCAGCCGCTGCTATGCTCAAGTTCAAGTAGCACCTTTTCACCACGTGGGACAGAGGAAGTCGTACTCTTTGGGGGCTGTATGGACTAGGCGTCGGAAGATGCATTTGACTTTTTAATCCACCCTAAGCTCTGGCAGACAGTTATTGCCGCCCCGTGAAAACAGGAGGAACACTGACCTGAGCCCTCATGTGGGAGGTGGAGGGTGCGTAAGGCAGACTGTGGCCCCAAGATCGTATAGATCAGGGGCCCTCTCCTGACAGGCATACATTTTGGAGAGGCTGGGGCACACACCTGTTGTAAATTAACGCTGTTACCAGCAGCGATGAGCTGTCTTTAAAAGAGTGCTGCTGCAGTTTAAATGACTCCTCTGCACTGGCAGGCAGCATGCAGTCTGTGCACACTCCGGAGCCCCAGGCCCAATCAAGAGAGATGTCCGTGCATCTTTGCGTAGCGTGACGCCAGCAGCAGAGCACCAGCATTGACTGAGGCCACAGAGGGACGAGTGATGCCTGCAGCCAGCAGTGTCCTTGACATGATACCATCTTCAGACAGAGAGCCGCTGCCCCTGTTGTACGTAAGGCCAGGTTATGGTAAGTCTACAAATAATTACCTGGGTGTACTTTGTTCAGAACCAAATAGGGAAGTCATATGTTTAGTTCACAACAAGTCTTAAGTAGTTTGAAAAACCTTGGCCATGAGGTGCAGCCTACATGTGTAATCGTTTTTGATTTATGCTTGGCCTGAGGTCGCTGTGTAGTATTTCACAGAGAGGCATCTGTATTTATAAACTAAACATTGTATACTTAAGAACAGCTCACTCACAGATGAAACAAATGACCTGTCAATGTGGTAGTGAGTGTTTGTCCAATTTGAACCTTCATTTGAAACGTCTTGGGCTGAAAAAATGGTTACTATTTAATAACAATAAAGTAAAGTATGCATATCAACCTTCATTTATCCTATTTTTTTTTATAAATAGACAGTGTCACCTTCTACTAATGTTCACAAAACCATTCATTTTGTGCAGTGAGTTTAAGTCTATGACCAAACTACCTTATTTTGAAACTATATAAAAAATATACTTTCCTCTTTAAAGGGAGAGCATATAATTGAAGTTATTTGAACTGTAAATTCGGTAATACTTTTTTAAATATTTCGAGGCCTGCTCTGTTTTAAGGTCAGACACTGTGGTTCGTGACCTTCCATTTCAGGGGTTTCACATCAGTTTCAGAGCTTTTCCTGAACTTTTCGTGTCTCAGAAGTGGGTAATTTGTGGTATATTTTTGTTTACGGATATTATTGCTTAAATTTCAAACTTAGGCAACCTGAAAACTTGGCAGCTGTAAAGTTGTTCCTGGCCACAAACCGGACCCAGGAACATTTTACATTTCTTTTCAATAAAATTAAATGAAATGATGAGTGAAGTATATAATAATTTCCTGGCTTCTGTTTGTGCCTAGGGACAACTTGGAAGAGGTCCCTTATTTTAAAACAAAATCCCTCTTTAATTTAATGAAATAATGGGAGAAATTTAAAATGAAGTGTACATTTTATGGCACAATGAACATAAGGTTCAAAACTTCACTTTAAATGTATGCCATTTGAAAAAAAGTACCCAACCCCTGTAGACGCTATATTTTTTTGCCACCAATGAACTGGGAAAGCTGAGACATAAACCAAGTTAGGTGTATGACCCCTTTCCTTTGACGGGCACAGGTATGAAAATATTGAAAATAATGACACAAAAGTCATGCAAAAATAGTATCTTTTAAATAAAAAAATTACCAACTTCTATTTCTCCAACATGGTGAAGCATTTCATCGGAGCATCAAATTACACCACTGCATTAAAAGGCATTTTTAAAAGTGATAGTTTTTAAAGATGAAACAGTCATGGACTGCCACCGTCCTTCATGACAATGCTACATTAATGTACTAAGAGGCAGGTCATGTGTAACAACTTTATAGTCTGTTAGGGGAGAATTTTGTACAGTGCACACCCTGAACTCAAGCATTTCAAGTTACCGTTATGTGTAATAAAGAAAAAGAAGGCACGATGTAATAAAATAGTTGTATCGCAGCATTTATATTAAGAGCTGTGGGGCACCGAGGTACTTACCTACATGGCCAGCAAGCTGTGCCATGTAGGGTGTGTGGTTGGTATGGTGTTGTAATTGTTTTGTGATCCTATGTGGAAGTGTTTCCGTGTCATGCGTGATGACCACAGAGGTGCCTTTACTGTGGTATGGGACGGAGCAGTGTAGTAGATGACCAGGTATGAGAGACAGATGTTCACTTTAAGGTTTTCAGCTCTGCAGGTTATGTATAATTTCTTATGATTGTAATGTGCTTAGCTGGTGAGTGCAGAGGCCATGATCACACAATTTGTTGAAGAGGGAGACTCGGATTGATTTTCTGGTTTTATGATGTGCATTGCAAATACTAAATGGGGAGCTCCATCTTATAGAGGCCCAGTAGTCAATGAAGCTGGAAGTGGGGGCACTCTGGGAACAATTCGCGAGTTGCTCAGCATTTAGTAGCTCATGATGATTTTCACTGATCAGAAGTAGCTCCCACTACAGAAAAGGTTGGAGACCCCTGTCTTGGAATCTCAAATGTCACATACTGTTGAATGAAAGACAATACTATTTCATCTGAATCAGTTCCAAATTTAGGTGCATCCTTGATCCATAATAGCATATGTATATGAGGAGCACCTCTCGCTTTGTATTTCTTTCTCCAAAAGAAATCGGTAACTTCTCCAAGAGGTGGATTCTTTTTATTGCAGATAAAAGACATCATAGCTTGAAACCTATGATTAAAATATCTGCACACATTTAGAGGATCCAAAGAACACAGTTCTCCAGGTGTCTTCATTTCAAAATTTTTTATATTGGAATTTGCTTCTCGTAGAAATTCAAGCAAATCTTCCCATGCATACTCCGCACAGCTAAGTGTCACAAACCATGTTGCTGTACCTAAGTTCCATAACATACACTTCAGTTCTCCATGACGACGATACCAATACTCATTTGTTCCTCGTTTGCATGCCATCAAATTTTTAACTGTTCTTCTAAATTTTCATCTGTTTGTTGAACTTTCTCCACAAATTCTTTCGCTGAAAGAAGTGATTGATGAACTCCAGTTTTAAGTATGTGGTTCACTGCATAGGAGAGAGAAGACAGATCACTTTAAAACCAAAGATAAAATATATATGGAATACACTGTCAGAATCTAGGATTTTCAGAGTATAATCTTGTTGAGCAATATTCTAAAGCTGGAATCCGTACAGGTCGGTCATCATATCCACCTTCTCCATGTAGGAAACAGCTGTGGAAAACAACGAGCTTCCAAACCTTTCTCCCATACACTCATTGGAGTTCACTTTGCTTTTTTCATTTGAAATAACTCAATGCTGTTTCCTATTACTTCTTTTGAATGTAGAGGACATATTGTGTAACGTTCATAAATCTCTTCACTCCTTGACTTGTCCACTTTCTCTATTTGACCACTTGAAATTTCAGATTCATCTTTCAAACTTATTACCTGTTCTTCCACATTTACACTTTTATAATAAATTGTGTTCTCCACAAGATATAACGTAGCCATTTGAAGTTTATTAACATCCACAAATTCTTGCCATATTTTCCAACTCTTTGTTGGTACTCAATTTACTAGAATGACTACTGCTTCATTTTCCTCTTTCTCTCCACCAACAATTTCAATATTTTTCTTAAACTCCATAGGTAAGTACACCACTCTTCCTTTCAGCCCTCTTTGTAAGTCTGTCGGTGGCAGTTTACCTGTTTTAGGCTCCATGCGAATTATAGTTTGAAATGGATGAACAGATTGAATTAGAACTGACTCATATGTATTCAAATCTGCCAGTTCCACCGCAATAGCTACTAATTCTAACTTATTATGTACTGCTAGCCGGCATTTTGTTTCTTATTTTTTATAACAATATTTACAAACACGTTGATCACTGCCTAACTCAAATTGACCTTCCACTAACAAGTAAGTTGCAAATTCCTTCCATTTATCATTATTCATCTTTTCAGATTTCAAATACAAATCAACATTCCTAGTTTGAGTTTTATAATTAGTACGTTGACAACAAACACAAACATAGTTTGGAATTTCAGAACACACCATGTTAAACTTTCCAATTTCTTCTTCAAACTGATCAATCCTAATCACTTTCCCATCTTCTTCAACATCTGTAATTGTCAAACTTTCACTTTCTATGCTCTGCTCTTCTGAACCAAAATATTGCAACTCAATATCATCAAACTTTTTTTGTACATCTGATAATGAACCGTGTAAAAGAGCAGTATTAAGTTCACTTAAACATAATGCAGGACTTTTTGCATAGTACACTTTCCTTGCAAACTTCCGCATTTCTGAATTGTGTACTGCTAACATCCTCAAGTGATGAAAAACACTTTTACACACTTTTCTTGAAAGACAAGCCAGAGAATGCCCATGTTTCTCAGTATAGTTTCTTAAATTACATGGATCTAGTCCTGGTAACAACCTAAACTTCTGTTTAACACTTTTCTGTGCATATTCTTGTAACAAATTTCGCATTATATCAATAGATTCCTGTTGAATACTACAAATACTGGTACAACCCCACTTATACACAGGAGCTTGTGTGCGTTTCCCTTGCACTTCTTTAGCTATTAACTGTTCTGCACTAACACCAACCATTTCCTCTTTTGGAACAGGACAACCATTCTGAACTTCGTAGCCACGACCTCCAGTATCAACTGCAAATGGTAAACTATTTTCTTGCAAGTAACTCTCTTCATTGAAAAAAGGTTCACTAGTAGACGTATGTTTCCATTTTCCACTGAAGATTTTGCAAAAGTTGCTTCTGTTCACAAGTCTTTTTTTTTTACTTTTGTCTTTCAGAATCTTCATTGTTTTATCCAACAGTTTCATCCTCTTCAAAATCAAAATGAATATTTTTTGTTTTAACTTAAAAGCACTATCCACTATGCTTTCAATACGCTGTTTCTGTTTCAATTGCAGCACTTTCTTTTTATATTTGCGGCATCCTTTTATTAAATTCTGAATTACTCTATTTCGAAAAAGTCTTTGACGAATTTCTTGAAATTGTTTTTGTCTACGGGTAACAAATACTCTTTCCTTATCATGATTTTTTTTCTTGCAATTTGAAGTCGAAGTCTGCTTCTCCTTACTTGAAAAATTCTTCTTTTTCCTTTGTGTGATGTTATTTTCATTAAATGTTCGTAATACTTTTAAAAAAATTGTCTAATGTTTTTCCAGAAGAAAGTCTTTTTGTAGTACTCTCATTTACTTGTTACCCGTATTTTTCACTTTTCTTTAAGTAGATTGCCTTTTTGTCTTTTTTTTCAGTTCTTCTAGGCATTTTCAATTTTTAATCCAAACAAAATAATTTTCTGAGAAAGAAAAAAAAGTTTCAATTGTTTGTTACATCTGTTCAAACCTCCCCCCGCCCCACCCCACCATCCCACGCACTCCACCGTCCCACAGCACTTCCTCTGCAACCCACTATGGATAACTTTGTAGATACTATTTTGAAAAATTGTTATCTGTATACTTAGAGTGATATTCTCAACTAAATGGCACATGTAAATGTTACCCTTATTAGCTTAATACTTCTATTGGCAACTTAGCAAGCATAACACTGCACCATATTAACATAGATATGGTACAGGCTTACATTTCATTGTGGATGTAGATAACCAAAAACAGATCAACTGTTAGAGAGCAACAAAAACGACCAACATGGGGATGGAGAGGGGGGAGAGATTAAGCAAGGTGTCATTCCCGTTTTGGTAATGTGCCAGCCCATTTGTGTACGGAGCATTAACACCAGCAGAAAACCTCATAATTATGTTAATTTTCATTTATGTGTCCTTTAGTACTGTAACCAACACTTTGTGCCCCTGAAGAGTACTGTTTATAAAAATAAACAAACAGAGCTTTATCTAGTTTAAAAATAGCACACAGTGGGAGTGAGACATCCCCCCCATGGGTTGGATCATACAGGGAGAGCTGCGGCCCGTCGGCTCCTAGAGGGACAGCTGTGTGCCGGCTCGCAGAGGGAGAGCTGAGGGCCGGCTCACAGAGGGCTGGCTCGCAGAGGGACAGCTACAGGCCGGCTCGCATATGGAGAGCTGCGGGCCATTGGCTTGCAAAAGGATACCTGCGACCGGTGATTTGGGATGAGGGAGGGTGAAGGAAGTATCTGGCAGAGGGAAAGCTGCGGTATATTTCCAGTGTTGGCTTGCAGAGGAACAGCTGCGTGCCAATTCGCAGAGGGAGAGCTGCGGTCCGGCTCGCACAGCAACAGCTGCGGGCCGCTGCAGGTCGGTGATGTGGGGTGAACGAGGGTGAAGGGGGTATCTGCCAGAGGTAGAGCTGCAGTAAATTTTCTGTGTTGGCTCAGAGAGGTACAGTTGCAGGCCCGACGGCTCCCAGAGGGAGAGCTGCAAGCTGACGATCTGCCTCCCAGAGGCAGAGCTGCGAGCCGATGGCCTGGCTTGCAGAGGGAGAGCTGCGGGCCGTCGGTCGATGGTCTGGCTCGCAAAGGGAGAGCTGTGAGCCGACCGGCTGGCTCTTACAGGGAGAGCTGTGGTATATTTCCAGTGTTGGCTGGCAGAGGTAGAGCTGCGGGCCCGAGGACTCGCAGAGAGAGAGCTCCGAGTCGACGGGCTGCCTTGCAGAGGGAGAGCTGCGGGCCGGCTCACATAGGGACAGCTGCAGGGCATCACCTTGCAAAAGGATACCTGCGACCAGTGATGTGGGGCGAGGGAGGGTGAAGGGAGTATCTCGCAGAGACAGACCTGCGGTATATTTTCTGCGGTGTATTTTCAGTGTTGGCTTGCAGATGTAGAACTGCGGGCCCAACGGCTTCTAGAGGGAGAACTGCAAGCCATTGGCTCGCAGAGGAACAGCTGCTGCCAATTCACAGAAGGAGAGCTGCGGGCCGGCTCGCAGATGAAGAGCTGCAGGCTGCTGCGGGCCGGTGAAGTGGGGTGAAGGAGGGTGAAGGGGACATCTGGCAGAGGGAGAGCTGCGGTATATTTCCAGTGTTTGCTTGCAGAGGTAGCCCTCTCTGTGAGCCGTCGGGCCCGCAGTTGTACCTCTGCAAGCCAACACTAGAAATATACCGCAGCTCTTTCTCTGTGAGATACCCCCTTCACGCTCCCTCTCCCCACATCACCGTCCCGCAGCTATCCCTTTGCCAGGTGACGACCCGCACCTCTCCCTATACAAGTCGGCCCACAGCTGTTCCTGTGCGAGCCAGCCCACAGCTCTCCCTCGGTGAGCCGACGGGCCGCAGCTCTCCCTCTATGAGCCAGCCAGTCGGCTTGCAGCTTTTCCTCTATGAGCCAGCCCGCCGGCTCGCAACTCTCCCTCTGCGAACCACCGGTCAGCTCGCAGCTCTTCGTCTGCGAGCCATCGGGTCCGCAGCTTTATCTGTACAAGCCGTCTGGTCGGTAGCTCTACCTCTAGTAGCCAACGCTGCGAATATACCACAGTTCTCCCTCTACGAGATACCCCCTTCACCCTCCCTCGCCCCGCATCAACAGCCTGCAGCTATCCCTATGCAAGACGTCTCGCAGCTCTCCCTCTGCAAACCGTGGGGTCCGCAGCTCTACCTCTGCAACACAACACATCACCAGCCCGCAGCTATCCCTCTGCAAACTAATACTGAGAATATACCACAGCTGTCTCTCTCCGAAATACCTCCTTCACTCTCTCTTGTCCCGCACCACCGGGCATTGTACATTATATCTAAAAGTATCATCAAATTATTCAAACCATGCGTACATATACAAAGGAAGGTAAATATTTACTTTGTGTATTTGCTCTCCATGTACTGTCTGCACATTGTAAACATGCTTGCAGTACAACACCTCCCTTGGCTTATATTCAAATATGCCTCTCTGTGTGAAAAATGAGCCCACAAGCTGTACACATAATATATCTGTTTTTTGTTTTATCTGCCTTAAATTAATAACAGATAAATGTCCCACCCCCCTCCCTTCACCACTATTTCCAGACCAAGCATAATTTCCAAACATGCGACATTTTCTTTATCTCGGCCAAATTTATTTCTCAACAGAAATCAACGCTGTACCTGATTTACAAAACTACATACTCGTTTAAACATAACAAACTATACTTCTTATTTGTTACCTCTATACCTTACTCCGAAAAGCATGTAAACTTTCAAACATATGTCACCTCACTTTTGTACCATTGAAACTGATAACGACCTTCTCTTTACACTACAGATCCCACGAACATGCCAATAAAGGTATAAGTGCTATTTTCATACTAGATAAAGCTCTATTACTTAATTTTTATAAACACTAATGTTGGGTGCACAAAATGGGGTTGGGAGATGAGGAGAGTAAACAAAGGTGTAATTCCTAAACTTTTATTTGTACTGTTCCTTTAATATATGTATATTGAAGGCTTTAAATGGGATGAAAAAAATGGCGGGTGTCTGAAAGGGGTAGCAGTGTTCAGCACCGGTAATACTCGGCCCACTTAAAGGCCTGCGTATATTCAGCACAGAGGCACACCCTAACAATTTTCATCACTTATAATCACAGTCTTTTTTATTGTATTGTATTGTACTGTGTTCTTGTACAGCGCGTACTGTCACCCAACGGGTATCCTGGCGCTTAGACTTATCAGATGGCACCAGCACAATAAAATCCTATTTGCCAAATGTGTTACTCATTCCTTGGGAAGAGCCAGGTCTTCAGGCTTTTTCTGAAGAATTAGATTGTCTAATACTCTGGGGCAGGCCATTCCAGAGGTGTGAAGCTGCTACTCCAAAAGCTCTGCCTCCCGTCCTGGTTTTTTTAAATCTGGTAACATTTATCAGATTTGCATTGGAAGAGCGAAGATTTCTCCTGGGGTTGTACCAGGTAAATTTTTCCTGCAGAGGTATTGGACCCAGATCATGTGCTGCTCTGACTACAACACAAAGAGACTTAAACTGAATTCTCTCCTTAATAGGGAGCCAATGAAGGTCCCTTAAAGCCAGCGTCGTTGAAGATCTACGTTGCCTATTTAGCACTAATTTTGCTGCTATGGACTGGACTCTCTGTAGTTTCAACAACACTGATTGTGGAGCTCCCAAGTATAAAGAGTTGCAATGGTCCAGTCTGCTCAGAATAATGCTCCTCACTACGAGAGATCTAGAATCACTAGGCAGTAGTGGGAGAATCTGGCGAAGTGCCCTGATCAAGGAGAAACAAATGCCGACTGTTTTATTGGCTTGGGACACCATCTGGAGGTTGTCATCTACCATAACCCCTAGGTTGCGCACTGTTTTGACTGGAAACAGTGGTTTATCCTTGGTGGTGAGTCGAAACTCCAACGGCAGATGCTGAGACATTTTGGCCGTGGAACAGTACACGACCTCGGTTTTTCCACCATTAAATTGTAATGAGTTAGTACTGAGCCAGTTGGAGGTCTGTTGCATACACTCCTGGAAGATGTCCATAGTTACTGCCTGATCCCCTTCCAGGGAGAACACTAATTGGGTGTCGCCCGTGTAATTAACTAAGTCAATTCCAAAGGACTTGATAATGGTGATCAGGGGTCGCAGGTATACATTAAATAAAATAGGGCTTATTGCAGGGCCTTGTGGCACCCCATGGCACACCGGGTTCTTAGCAGACGTGAATTGTGTATTAGTCACAGCCTGTTGTCTACCCGCCAAATAAGATTGCAGCCACTTCAGTGCCCATCCTTTCACACCTATATTCTCCAATCTTTCCAATAATATAGTGTGGTTCACCGTGTCGAATGCGGCCGACATATCTAGTAACACTAGAACAGATGGATTACCATTGTCAGGTCGAATTCTTAAATAGTCTAATACGGTTACTAACGCTGTTTCAGTTCCGTGTCCTGGTCGGAACCCAAACTGGTCCTTATCTAGCAGATGATTTTCTTCTAGATATAGAGACTGTGATTTACTAACTGCCTTCTCCAGGATTTTTACTGGGTATGGTAGGAGAGAAATAGGTCTGAAGTTCATTGGGCTTGTGGGGTCAAGGGATGGTTTTTTAAGCAGCGGAGTCACCACTGCCTGTTTCCAAATTTCTGAAACCATTCCTTCCTCCAGTGACTGACAACAAATCTGTCGCAACCAGGGAAACAGTTCTTGTCGGAACTCCTTCCAGATCCTATGTGGGAGGGGGTCCATAGGGGAGCCCGAGGATACACTTTGGGCAATGCTATTGAATCTCTCACACATTTATAAAATATCTCTTGTAAAGAAACACCCCTCTCCACATTTATTTCGTAAGAACGAGCAATAAATAATCCCTTTACCAGCATCTAGTCACTAACTACTAACACTGTGCACTGTACCCCCCTGTAAAACAGAAAGTGTTTAGATCATATCTTAAAGTATCATCAAATGATTCAAACCATGCATACATACACAAAGCAACGTGCACGTTTACTTTGTCCATTTACTCTCCATGTAATCTGTACACATTATGAACGGGTTCACAGTATAACACCTGTCTTCACTTATATTCAAATGTACCTCAGAGTGTAAAAAATGACATCACAACCTGTGCTTATGTAATATTTCCAACATAATACAGTGCAGTTTACTACCTTTGAAAATAATTGCAACATTCTCTATATAGTACAGATCCTACCAATATGCCAATAAACCTATAAGTGCTATTTTTATAATAGATAAAGCTGTATTAGATTATTTTTATAAACAGTACTGTTGGGGGCACAAAATGATGGTGGGAGGTGGACAGAGTAAATGAAGGTGTTATTTCCAAACTTTTTATGTATCGTCCCTTTACTATACGTATATTAACAGCTTTAAGTGGGATTAAAAAATTGGCGGCTGTCTTAAAGGGGTGACGGAGCTCAGTACCGATAAGACCCGGACCACTTAAAGGCCTGCGTATAATCAGCAGAGGAACACACCCTGACAATTACTATCACTAATAATCACATTTACTTTAGAAGTGTGAACAAAATCGTACAGAAAATATACAGAGAACATTTTCATTTATTTTTTATCTCTCACATATTTATAAAAAATGTCTTCTAAGAAACGCTCCTCAACAACTTAGATTTCCGAAGAACACCCAAATCCAAAGCCTCACAGTACCACACCAGCCTTGACTGATATTGAAATCTACCTCTCAGTGTAAAAAATGAGACCACAAACTGTGCACATAACATTTATGGTTTTTGTTCCATCTCTGTTAAGTTAATAACACATGAATTTTCTACTATGTCCCCTTCCCCACTATTTCCATACCAAGCATAATTTGAAAACGTGCGACATTCTGTTTATCTTGACGGAATAGATATACAAATCCAAATTAACGCTCCATCTAATTTTCAAAACCATACAGTCTTTTACAGATGACAACTTACACCTTTTCTTGGTGAAAAACTCCTAAACATATATAAAGTACTTGTTTAACAACTAGTCACACTTTATGCATATTTTAGAACCAATGTGAAACACCAAACTTTCCTAACACTATGTTATTTAGAAATAAAAAGTACTTTCAAAGTTAAAAATATCGCCTCAAATACGTAACCACTACTACAGAACACATAACACACCTTCTTAATTTCTAACTTACCTTCGTAGTTGGTATGCAGATTTTAAATGTCACAAACGCAGGCAATTCTTTCTTTGTCACACAGTACATGTAATTCACCACTTTCATCAAGAATGGAACCAGTAATGGCACAATTTCCCTGTTGCTCCACACATAAATACACGTAAAGAACAAATCAGAATAGTTTCCTTGATTTTTTTAGATTGCAAAACTTCTCTCTATTGATTATTTTTGAACTTTCCATATAAACAGTTTTTTTATTATTTAAGGACACATTCAGGTGAAAAGTTCAACGTATTCTATCAACACACGTTCTAGAACATTCTACGACACATTTAGGTTAAAAGTTAATCATTTTTTTAAACGTAACGATATGTTTTTTTGCAACATTTTCTCGAACATTTAACGGCACGTGCAGGTTAAAAGTTCACCATTCTTTTAAGTTCGAACTGTACCTTCCAAATGCAATTAGCAGGTGTGGTTTAGCTGAGCAAATTTTATCCTATAATATGTACTCCACGTTTAAACTGCTTTTTTATTAACCAATGACAAAGATGCTTTTCCTCAAAACTAATATGCACCCTACTTTTTAGGAAACAATGCTTTCCATCTCCCAATCAGTTAACGTTTTGTATGGGAAAAAAAGTGGTTCCCCATCTTTAAACATATCTCTTATTCTACGAACGGACTGTATGAGCTACCGACATCTATCCATATCTTCCAGTCACACCTTCAAAATGCTAGTGTGGATCATAGGACACAACTATGTTTTCTGGTGCAAGAGGTATGCCGAACCGAGACATATTGACTTAGACCTAGGTTTACAAAATGTGGACATTAAATGGTTTGAAGAGAGAGGATTGAGGTGGCACCAATTGCTTCCTTTGGTTAAAACCTGTTTGCATCTCCAACACCTGATCTCATGATTGTGCACTGTGGTGGTAACGGCCTAGGCACATTGACTGGGGTAGGTTTGGATATGCTTATGAAGGACACCTTTAGACAATTGATGATGCTTTTACCTCAAACTGTCTTTGTATATTCCAATATATGCCTAAGACAGAAGTGGAAATGGTCAAACCAATTTTGTCATAGGATTGAAAAATCTAGGAAGATTGCATACCTCAAAGACCATAGAATGGTTTTGATCTACAACAACAACATACATTTTGATATGACTCTTATCTACAGAACGGTACAAAAGGGGGTGGTGATGGACGGAGCATCAGAACCAATCAAACACTCACACCCAGTCAACAGATCTGGGTTTGATCCATCACCCTTCTTTAACCCACTCTGCCACCCCAGTTCAGACATGGCCATATGCAAATCAGTCTGACCCTGTGCCTCATGGGAACAGTCCAGCCCGAACTGCCAAGCCATGCCTTCCCTGGACCGGAAACAAGCTTCCTAGGACCGGTTTCTGGCATTTCAGCCGTCTTCAGTCAGGCTTGCTTGAATCCAGTGGCAAAGTGAGCAAGGGACTCACGTCTGAGCATACCCTGCCAACTTATGGCGAACAAAGCGGTACAAAAGGGGGTGGTGATGGACGGAGCATCAGAACCAATCAAACACCCACACCCAGTCAACAGATGTGGGTTTGATCCATTACCGTTCTTTAACCCACTCTGCCACCCCAGTTCAGACATGGCCATATGCAAATCAGTCTGACCCTGTGCCTCATGGGAACAGTCCAGCTCGAACTGCCAAGCCATGCCTTCCCTAGACCGGAAATAAGCTTCCTAGGACCGGTCTCTGGCATTTCAGCCGTCTTCAGCCAGGCTTGCTTGAATCCAGTGGCAAAGTGAGCAAGGGACTCACGTCTGAGCATACCCTGCCAACTTATGGCGAACAAAGCGGTACAAAAGGGGTGGTGATGGACGGAGCATCAGAACCAATCAAACACTCACACCCAGTCAACAGATCTGGGTTTGATCCATCACCGTTCTTTAACCCACTCTGCCACCCCAGTTCAGACATGGCCATATGCAAATCAGTCTGACCCTGTGCCTCATGGGAACAGTCCAGCCCGAACTGCCAAGCCATGCCTTCCCTGGACCGGAAACAAGCTTCCTAGGACCGGTTTCTGGGATTTCAGCCGTCTTCAGCCAGGCTTGCTTGAATCCAGCGGCAAAGTGAGCAAGGGACTCACGTCTGAGCATACCCTGCCAACTTATGGCAAACAAAGCGGTACAAAAGGGGGTGGTGATGGACGGAGCATCAGAACCAATCAAACACTCACACCCAGTCAACAGATCTGGGTTTGATCCATCACCGTTCTTTAACCCACTCTGCCACCCCAGTTCAGACATGGCCATATGCAAATCAGTCTGACCCTGTGCTTCATGGGAAGAGTCCAGCCCGAACTGCCAAGCCATGCCTTCCCTGGACCGGAAACATGCTTCCTAGGACCGGTTTCTGGCATTTCAGCCGCCTTCAGCCAGGCTTGCTTGAATCCAGCGGCAAAGTGAGCAAGGGACTTACGTCTGAGCATACCCTGCCAACTTATGGTGAACAAAGCGGTACAAAAGGGGGTGGTGATGGACGGAGATCAGAACCAATCAAACACTCACACCCAGTCAACAGATCTGGGTTTGATCCATCACGTTCTTTAACCCACTCTGCCACCCCAGTTCAGACATGGCCATATGCAAATCAGTCTGACCCTGTGCCTCATGGGAACAGTCCAGCCCGAACTGCCAAGCCATGCCTTCCCTGGACCGGAAACAAGCTTCCTAGGACCGGTTTCTGGCATTTCAGCCGTCTTCAGCCAGGCTTGCTTGAATCCAGTGGCAAAGTGAGCAAGGGACTCACGTCTGAGCATACCCTGCCAACTTATGGCGAACAAAGCGGTACAAAAGGGGGTGGTGATGGACGGAGCATCAGAACCAATCAAACACTCACACCCAGTCAACAGTTCTGGGTTTGATCCATCAGCGTTCTTTAACCCACTCTGCCACCCCAGTTCCGACATGGCCATATGCAAATCAGTCTGACCCTGTGCCTCATGGGAACAGTCCATCCCGAACTGCCAAGCCATGCCTTCCCTGGACCGGAAACAAGCTTCCTAGGACCGGTTTCTGGCATTTCAGCCGTCTTCAGCCAGGCTTGCTTGAATCCAGCGGCAAAGTGAGCAAGGGACTCACGTCTGAGCATACCCTGCCAACTTATGGCGAACAAAGCAGTACAAAAGGGGGTGGTGATGGACGGAGCATCAGAACAAATGAAACACTCACACCCAGTCAAGATATCTGGGTTTGATCCATCACCGTTCTTTAGCCCACTCTGCCACCCCAGTTCCGACATGGCCATATGCAAATCAGTCTGACCCTGCGCCTCATGGGAACAGTCCAGCCCGAACTGCCAAGCCATGCCTTCCCTGGACCAGAAACAAGCTTCCTAGGACCGGTTTCTGGCATTTCAGCCGTCTTCAGCCAGGCTTGCTTGAATCCAGTGGCAAAGTGAGCAAGGGACTCACGTCTGAGCATACCCTGCCAACTTATGGCGAACAAAGCGGTACAAAAGGGGGTGGTGATGGACGGAGCATCAGAACCAATCAAACACTCACACCCAGTCAACAGTTCTGGGTTTGATCCATCAGCGTTCTTTAACCCACTCTGCCACCCCAGTTCCGACATGGCCATATGCAAATCAGTCTGACCCTGTGCCTCATGGGAACAGTCCATCCCGAACTGCCAAGCCATGCCTTCCCTGGACCGGAAACAAGCTTCCTAGGACCGGTTTCTGGCATTTCAGCCGTCTTCAGCCAGGCTTGCTTGAATCCAGCGGCAAAGTGAGCAAGGGACTCACGTCTGAGCATACCCTGCCAACTTATGGCGAACAAAGCAGTACAAAAGGGGGTGGTGATGGACGGAGCATCAGAACAAATGAAACACTCACACCCAGTCAAGAGATCTGGGTTTGATCCATCACCGTTCTTTAGCCCACTCTGCCACCCCAGTTCCGTCATAGCCATATGCAAATCAGTCTGACCCCGCGCCTCATGGGAATAGTCCAGCCCGAACTGCCAAGCCATGCCTTCCCTGGACCGGAAACAAGCTTCCTAGGACCGGTTTCTGGCATTTCAGCCGTCTTCAGCCAGGCTTGCTTGAATCCAGTGGTAAAGTGAGCAAGGGACTCATGTCTCACACTGTGAACATCTTCAAAGGAGAACTGGATGCACTCAGGAGGTGTCTTTCAGTAGAATGGCAATATGAAAAGAAAGACAGTTTGGAAATGGAGGCATACATATTTTTTTCAAAACAAAAAGAACTGATTGGCTGTTTCATACCATTCTAGAATAAAAACTAGGCTGTATGTGTAAATTAATAGAAGCATGTTTTGTATTGGTAAAAAAAAATGTGTAACCAAAGAACAGTACTATGGATTTGCTGTTAGGTTTGAAAAGTCAAGCACTCTTGCTCTGTGGAATTAAAACATTGTTTGGCGAACTTCTGACCTAACTCAACACAGCAGTGTTCCATGAGCTGTTGCTATGGTAGCAGGCAGAAGTCAAGTTGGGGGAAGGGTACTAGGCAGAAGTCAAGTTGGGGGAAGGGTACTTTTGGAAAAGGGTTGGTTTTCAACCAATAGAAATGTGTGATTACATTTGAAAAAAAGGGGGAAGCACTGAGATTTGAAACTTACAAGTATATGTGTGGAAAAATAGAGGGAAAGTTTGCCATTATCTGGTTCTGCTGAGAGGAGAGAGGTGAACACAACAGAGATCCTGGCTCTGATAATCTGCTGTTTGAGTGCCACATTTCTTTCACAACTAACTAATTTTAAAGGTGAGTTTAGAGTTTGAGAGGGGATGTATATGGTAAATTAAGAAATGAATAATAGAAATGCAATTCTTTTTGTTGAAGTTGTGTTTATTATTTTCTGTTTTGGGAGAAATTTAAATGTGAGGAACAAGTAAAATAATATGGACTATGTTTTCACAATAAATTAAGGTGTATTGGTATAATAAAAGAATAGTTTAAGGGTTTGAGGTTGGACTCAGTAATGCAAATACATTCAGCATCACTAAGGCTGGTTGCCCTTGCTGGAGTGTAGGCAGTCACCGAGAATACACATGGTGGTGGTCTGAAAAAGAAGTTTGGACATGTGCATTTAAGAAAATCGAAAAAAGTGGTTTCATAATGTGTCAGTCTGTAAAAGTGATTTTCACTTGGCCAAAAAGTAGTAAGTGTGCTTTCAAATTGGCAAAGAAATTTCGTTTTGGGACTAATGTGAAAACATGACTCTGTGTGCATAGAGGAATTATAGGCAGAGATTTATTGCGTCTTGCTCTGGTGATTTCACAGTTGCATTAGATGGAAAGGGGGAGCGAATTTTTGGGGGAAGAAGCAGAGTCTTAGCACACACCCATGTGCTTGCCATGTATAGTCATGCACA
Organism: Triturus cristatus; assembly: GCF_964204655.1. Taxonomy (NCBI): domain Eukaryota; kingdom Metazoa; phylum Chordata; class Amphibia; order Caudata; family Salamandridae; genus Triturus; species Triturus cristatus. The sequence goes on along the minus strand of NC_140591.1, from coordinate 607,875,838 downwards.
GTATTTACAAGCGAGTGGGGTTTTCAGGTTTCAGTCTGTAATGCAAATACATTCAGCTTCACTAAGGCTGGTTGCCCTTGCTGGAGTGTAGCACTCTGGACATGGGCTTTTTAAAAAATCTGAAAAGTGGTTTCATAATGTGACAGTTTGTAAAAGTGATTTTCACTTGCCCAAAAAAAAGAGCAGTTTGTGTGCATTCAAATTGGCAAAGAAATTTCGTTTTGTGACTATTGTGAAAAGAAATGTAGTAATATATTTAAATACAATAAAGGATTTTTTTTTAGTTTTTTTCAGGTATTGCTGAAGAACAGTGAACAAAATTTAAGATGCCTACAAAATCTAGAGTTCAAAAAACGCAAAAAAAAAAACTATATTTGAAGACAACTGGAGGACCAAAGTTAGTAGAAGATGCTCATGTTGGGAAAAAGAAAAAATCTTCTGGTAAGCAGAAAAAACAATTTCTTAAAAAAATATTCAAAACAAAGAAAAATGTACAAAATGTCTGTCCTGGAAAGAATGTAACAAAACGAAGAGAACAGCAAAAAATTGAGAATTTAGTTAATGCAAATATACCTTCTGCAACTGAAAAGTTTTACATAAACAGAAAAACAGCGTTTAAAGAGATACGTAGAAAAATGTTTCAGAGAAGAGTTATGTCCAATTTGATAAAGGATGTGAAGAAATATAAGCAAAAGGCAAAATATTACAAGAGAAAAAAAGAAATTGAAGCCATTGCAGCAAAAGCATTAGAATTAAAAAGGAAACTATTCATATTAATTTTGAATAGGATGCGTACATTAGATAAAATGGTTAATGTACTGAAATCACAAAGCAAAAGCAAAAGAGTAGTGAACAGAACAAACTTTTGTAAAATGTTTTTAGGAAAGTGGATGCATAGTTCAAGTAGTGAACCTTTTTTTAATGAAGAGAGCTATTTTCAAAGTAATAGTTTGCTGCATGCAGTTGACACCAGAGGTCGTTCATACGAAGTAAAAAATGGTTGCATAATGGAGAAGGAGATAATGGTTCCAAGAGATGAGGTACAAGTGATGGCAGATGAGGCAATGGGGAGACGTCCTAAAGCCCCAGTGTACACTTGGAATTGTAGTAGTATTTGCACTGTGCGTCAGGAATCTATTGACAGATTTCGAGAGTTTCTAAGAGAATATAGTAAAAAAAGTGTAAAACAGAAGATTAAGGTGCTTCAAAGTCTGGATCCATGCAGAGTGAGAGAGAATACTGGTTTGCAGGGTCATTCTCTGGCTTGTCTATCTAGAAAAGTGTGCAATAGTGTTTTCCATCATTTTAGGATGCTGGCTGTTCATCATACTGAAATGAGAAAGTTTGTGAGACGGTTGTATTTTGCCAAAAGTCCAGCAATAAAGTTAAATGAATTGAATAGGGCTCTGTTCCGAGGAACGGTATCAGATGTAGAGAAGGTTGTTGATGAAATTCAGTTTTGTTACTTTGGTCCTGAACAAAACAGTGCAGAGAAGGACACAGTAAATGAGGAAGAAGTGGAAGAGAATGTAGAACCTTCTGTAAGTAAGACATTTAATGATCACATAACAAAATTTGCAATAGTCTCTAATGAAAGACCAAATGTTACTTGTATTTGTTGCCGCAGAACTCATTATAGAAAACAAACTAGGAATGTTGATCTCTACAGAAAGAGTGAAAATGAAGATAATTATAAGTGGAAGGATTTTGCCACATATATATTTCTTGAAAATTGTTTGAATTGGGTGAAGATCAGCGTATTTGTAAATACTGTTACAACAAGTTAGAGGAAAATAGAATGCCGACCAGAGCTGTACATAATAATTTAGAATTGGATGCTATTCCTGCTGAACTTTCTGAATTAAATACATATGAGTCTATACTCATTCAATGTGTTCATCCGTTCCAGACCATAGTACGTATGGAGCCCAAAACTGGTAAATTACCTCCTTCAGATTTACTGAGAGGTTTAAAAGGTAGAGTGGTGTATTTGCCCTTGGATTTGAAAAAAAATATGGAAACTATTGATGCGGATACTTTGGAAACTGAACCATTAATTATTCTGGTTAATGGTGTACCTACAAAGAATAAGAAGATTTGGCAGGAGCTGGTAGATGTGCGGAAAGTACAAAGAGCAAATTTGTATTTGAAAAAAAATAACAAATGGTATGAATCAATTTATATAGAAGAAGAAGAAGAAGACGAAGATTTTCAAGAAGACACAGAAACACCAACTGGACAAATTGAAAAAGTGGACAAGACAAAGGAAGAAGAAATTTATGAACATTTTAGCATACATCCTCTTCATTCGAAAGAAGTTATGGGAGACAATATTGATCTCTTTCAGATGAAGAAAGCAAAAGGAACTCCCGTGAGTGTATGGGAGGAGAGCTTGGAAGCTCGATGTTTTCCCCAGCTGTTTCCTACGGGAAAAGGAGGACGATACGATGAACGTCCAGAACAGATTCCAGCTTCAGAGTATCGGACTACAAGACTATATGCTGAAGATCCCAGATTTCGACAAAGTATTCCTTATTTGTTCCATCTTTTATTTGAAAGCGACTTGTCTGCACTGTCTTATGCAGTAAATCACATTTTAAAAAGTGGAGTACATTTACAAAATGTGTCTGCTAAGGATTTTATGGAGAAAGTGCAGCACCGAGATGATCATTTGGAAACACAACTGATCAATCTGATGGCTTGTCAGCGTGGGACAAATGAATATTGGTACCGACGCCATGGTGAACTAAAATGCATGTTACGCAATTTAGGAACACCAACATGGTTCCTTACCCTAAGCTGTGCCGAGTACGCTTGGGATGATTTACTGGATTTTCTACGAGAGGCCAATTCAAACATTAAAAACATCGAATACAAGACAGCAGGAGAACTGTGCTCATTGGATCCGGTTAATGTTTGCAGATATTTCAATCATAGATTTGAGGCTATGATGTCCTTCATCTGCAATAAAAAAAATCCACCCCTTGGAGAAGTAGTGGATTTCTTTTGGAGAAAAGAGTACCAGGCAAGAGGTGCTCCTCATATTCATATGCTGTTGTGGATCAAGGATGCCCCAAAGTTTGGAACAGATACTGATGAAGCAGTGTTATCTTACATTGAAGAATATGCAACATGTGGTATACCAAAAAGCACAGAAGAGAACAAGTTAAAGGAGCAAGTTTTACGTTTTCAAAGTCATCGGTGTGGAAAATACTGTCGACGGAAATACAAGAGCAAAGAAAAATACTACACTAAATGTCGATTTGGATTTCCTAGACCTGTTCTTTCAAATGGAAGAGTAAACAGTTTTATGTCAGCTGTGAGACATACTATCACAAGAAAATCACCTAAGAATACCTACAACCTTAAAAGAAAAGAAGAATCAAAAAATATAAATGACTACAACCCAGTCATTTTATCCATGTGGAACGCTAACATGGATATACAGTATGTAGCTGACAATTCCATTGCTGTTGCACGATATGTAACGTCTTACATTACGAAATCAGAAAAAACAGAATTGAAGGAAATGTGGGAAGAGATTTCTCACGAGAAGACTGTCAGTAAGAAGCTGTACAGTTTCAGTTTGAAGATGTTATCGCATCGAGAAATTGGATCCTACGAATGTTCAGATAGGTTATCTTCTGCAAGTCTCTACTCGAAGTCAAGAAGAATAATTTGGGCAAGTTTAGGCCTTGCAGCAATGAGAAATCGGGTACTGAAATCTGTTGGAGAAATTGAATATTTGGCCGAGAATGACCCAGAAAGTACAGATATATTGAAAACAAACATGTTGGACACATATTATCCCAAGAGAAGTCATCATCTGGAGAACATGTGTCTCTATGAAGTGTTGCAGAACTACATTTATTCACGGAAAGCTGCAGAAGACATTAATAATGGAAAATATAAAGTTGTTGGTGAAGAAGGATGTTTGGTGAAGCAAACCAAAGGAAGTTTGATAAATCACCGGAAGCTGAGTTGCGACACTACCGACAAGAAAGAATTTTACTACTTGGCTCTTTTACAGTTGTTTAAACCATGGCGTACAGAGGATGAACTACTGGGAGAATTTCAAAGCTATGAGGATTCATTTAATGCTTGCAAAGACAGCATACAATGCAATACATTCACAACTTATCTGCAAATGTTAAATGAAGAAATTGAACAGGAAACTACAATTGCAGCAGAAATAGCTAGAGACAGTTCTCAGGACAGCCAAAGTTCAGGAACACACAGTCAAGATCCCCTAGGACAACCAATCGTTGAAAATGAAGCATCAATAGCCATGAATGAAGTGGAAACGGCTATGAATCAAGCTCAAGAAGAATTTATAGACTTAGAAAATTTGGAAAGACAACTGAATCAAGAGCAGCAACAAATTTATGAAGAGATCAAAAACAAAATTGATCACGGATTTCTACATGTAAAAAAAGAGTGCTCATGCACATCATTTCATCCAATCAGGATGTATGTAAGCGGACAAGCTGGCACTGGAAAAAGTTTCCTAATTAAAGTCATCAGAAGCTACCTAAAGCAAAAAATGGATTCTACTTTGTCTTGTGTGGTTACTGCTCCAACTGGGTTAGCAGCATATAACATAAAAGGAATCACCTTACATCGTTTGCTAATGTTACCAGTGGAGCATGAGAACAAAATACAATTCAACAAGCTAACTGGAGAAGCATCCTTGGAAGTTTCACGAGTATTGAAGAAGATGCAAGTTCTCATTATTGATGAGGTGAGCATGGTATCAAACTTAATGCTTGCCTTTGTGCATTTAAGAATGCAGCAAATTTTGAAGACAGACTATGACGTGTTATTTGGTGGAAAACACGTCATAGTTTTTGGAGATCTTTTGCAACTTACTCCAGTTAAAGGACAACCAGTGTTTAATACTGTGACACATGAAGACACGAAGAAGTCATTGGGAAGCATCGGAAATACAAATATTTGGTCCTTCTTTGAGTACAAGGAACTTACAACTAATATGAGGCAAGCAAACGATGAAGAATATGGAAGTATTCTGAAAGATATCAGAATTGGACTACTCACAGAAGTTGGCAAAAAAGCATTACAGAGTCGGCTGCTACATAATTTATTTCCAAAGGAAGAAATAGTTGCAGAGAAAATATACAAGAATATTGCAGAAAACAAAAGTGTCATCTGCTTAATGCCAACTCTACGTGAATGCTCAATATTCAATGAGGAGCTTTTGAAATTGGAAAAGGAAGAGATCAGGAAATTGGAAGCAGTGGACAAAATTGAGGATGGAAGAATTACTGTCACAGTAACAGGCAAACTGAAAAATAAATTGGACTCACTAGAGAAGAACATCTCCAAAACAGCTGGATTAGAAAAAAATCTATATGTTTGCATGAACTGTAGAGTGTTTTTAAGGAGAAATTTGGATGTTGAGAAAGGTTTAGTTAATGGAGCGATGGGAAGAGTTGTGGGTTTTATTAATTATCAGAAAAAAGAAGGAATTGAATGTTTAAAAATAAAATTTGATCAGATAGATGAAGTTAAAGATATTTGTCGTTGTACAGTTCGTTTTATGCTTGTGAAAGACTTATATGTACGTAGGAAGCAGTTTCCGTTTTCTCTAGCATATGCTGTAACTATTCACAAGTCTCAAGGATTGACTGTAGATTGTGCATTTGTGAACATTGGTTCAACTGTGTTCAAAGAAGGTATGGCATATGTTGCTTTGTCACGAGTCAAAACATTATCAGGTTTATTCATGATAGACTTTGAAGAATCAAAAGTTAGTGCTGATACAAATTGTGTAAAGGAGTATAATAGATTAAGAAGAAGCTATGCTCCTCATTTAGGTCAGTATCCTGTGTTGGAGAAACGTGTAGTTTCTCGTAAAAGGAAAAATGAGAATATCTGTAGTGAAGATGTAGAGAAGAGGAAAAAAAAGAGGAGTGATGTAATTGCAAGCAAAAAGAAAAAGGAAAATGAAGAACAGGTTGTAGGATGTCATTTTGAAAATAGCTCTGGTGTCAACTGCTACGCAAATGTAGTGCTGAATGTTGCATTTTATCTGGAAAGTTTGCAAGAGCAGATAATAGTAAATCAGGGAAAAAGATTCTGTTCAGAGCTGAGTCTCCTTTTTCAAAAGCTGAGTAAAGATAAAACTCAAATAGAAAGTGCTACTGACATTAGAAAACTTTTAGATGTATGTTCAGGACGAACACAGTTTTCTCAAAATGAACAGCAAGATGCACATGAATTTTTGATGTATTTTCTTCAGGTAGTGGAAGAAGAAGGAGTTCCCATTGACATTTTTTTTGGTCTCTCTTATAAATGGGAACATAGTTGTGATAATTGTTATAATATAAGTGGCTCTATTGTTGATAATGAAAGGTTTATTTATTTGACATTGCCAGAGAGTAAAACAGTCACTTTTGCAAAATTAGTTAAAGATGCTAATCATAGCATGAAATGTGGTGAGTGTAATTCTGACATGTTTTCAACATTAATTTTAAAGGAATACGGACAGTATGTAATTTTAATGATGCAACGATGTAGAGCTGATGGTTCAAAATTGGATACTTTAATAAAGAAGTTTACAGGACAGCAATTATCAATTTCAGGAAAAACTTTTGTAACTGTTGCAATTATTTTCCATGATGGACCTACTGTTACTTCTGGACATTACACAGTTTATCTTAAATGTGAAAAAGGCTGGACACTGTGTAATGATTCTCAATTGATTTTCAAACAACGTTTGCCTTTTGATTTAGCAAATTCATATCTAATCTTCCTGAAACCTAAATTTTAGAGAGACTTGGCAAGATCTGGACAAAACAATTTTACCATTTTACTGGATTACCATTGCAATTTTGTAAAAAAAAATTTTTTTAAATTATCATTTGGCCTAATGGAAAGATAACCAATTGTAATGTGGACTTTTTTAATTTTTAATGAAATTTTGAAAAACCAATAATTTTGAGATTATCGGTAACTTCTGCACATTTTATATTTTGGAATGTTATTGGACTGCCATTGGAAATTTTTTCAAAAATGATTTAAAAAATTACTATTTGGCCATGTGGAAAAGTAACCAATTCTATTGAGGACTAAATAAATTAATCAAAAAATTTTCGTGAACCAAAATGTTACAGAGAATCTGTGAGATCTGGACAAATTAAACTTTAGAATTTTATTGGATTACCGTTGGTAATTTAATCCAAACAAAAATTTAAAATTACTATTTGGCCTAAAGGAAATGAAATCAGATGTTTTTGGGAGTTATTTGAGATATAATATTGTGATTATACTTCTGAAACAAACATATCAGACGGTATTTTAAAGGAATAAGTATTGGTATTAGATGATATTTTTTTACAATATTATGCATTTCTATAATGTTAAGTTTAAGTAAAAAAAGAATCAGGGCTTTTTTAATACAATCTTTGTGATTGGTATTTTTTTTTGCCCGCTGTAAAATGATGAATGCAATTGCTTTCACAATTTATAGTGAAATGCAATATATTCTGAAAACAGCAAAAATAAGGCAAAAATATTTTTTGGGAAAAAATGTAAATATGTGTACTGTATTATAAAAAGTTTTAAAAATATTAATACTTTTTACTTTTTTTTCAGATAGATATAGAAAATTTACGAAAACTACAAACATTTTTAAAACTATTTTTTAAAAAAAGAAATGAATAAATATTTTTTCAGTGAGTATGGTAAGTCAATAATAATAATTGTAGTCTCTCAAGGTCAATGTAATGTCATAAATGATTTTTAGTGTTTTTTAAAAAAAAAAAAAAAAAAAGTACGCGCACCGTACGCGTACGGTAAAAAAAAATAAAAAAAAGTTTTTAAAAACATATGTAAAAAAAAGATGAAAGATAAGGTTGGCTCTTAAAAGAACCGTTGTGTTCATGCAGGGACAGAGGAAAGAAAGATTGGGAATATTAGACGGTACGACAAGTGTGCTGATCTATTTTACTGTTCACCAGGGAAACACTGGTCTCCCTATAAGTAATTAGATCGTGACAAGTGGCGCACCGTACTTCAACCCTCGCAAACCGAGGGTTAATTTCCAGAGGGCCAGCAAAAGGAGATTCTTCCCCCACAGATGAAGGGCTCACCTGACCTGCAGAAGAAGGAGTCAGCCCTGCAGATGATGGTCCAGGCTGAGCTGCTGTGGATGTACTGGCTCGTCTTTCTGAAGAGTTACCTCCAAAAAGATGACCATGTGTCCTTCTGTGTACATCCTGGAGGTGTCTCTTCATGGTGTGATTCCCAAAGGAATACTTCCTGTCAGGATTACCTCTAGAAAGTACACGCTGACACAGCCTGCAAGTAACTAAGGGTGCATTCACCTTTTGCTGGCCTTCAGGAAAAGTAAAATAATCCCAAACATAAGAAGGCTTTTGTTTCCTCGCTCTCTGCCTCAAGACAGTGCTGCTGGTGCTAGCCTCACTCTCAGAAGGGCTCTGCTGTTCTGCCATCGTATCCCAAAGACAAACCAGCTCCTTCTCCTAAGGGATCACAAGCAGAAATGAGGGGAATGGGTGTGGTGTAGGAGAGTTCTAGAACTGAAAGTAGTTTCAACCAATCAAAAGTTGTGTTTCATGATCACATGACCAACCGTACGCTTACGGTACGCTTACGGTACGCTTACGGCAAAATTGCGCATGCGCGTAAAAAAGACACACGCTTGCGCGCATGCGCATAACAGTCACTCCCCGACACTTCCGCGTAACGTGCGCGCGTGGCGTAAGCGCGCACGCGTCCCACGCGCAGTACGCGCGGCTACGCAAAGTGCGTAACTATACGCAAGCAGCGTAGAAAGATTACGGACGTTGCGTAAACCGTACGCTTACCGTGAGCTTACGGTACGCGTACTAAAAATTTTTTTTAAAAAACTGGAAATAAATTTTACATGTTTATTTTAAAAAATATATAAAAAAAACATATTAAAGAATTTTAAAAATTTAAGCATAGTCTTTATAAAAGGTAAGAAAATTAAATTAAAAATATGTTAGAAAAAATTGAAGAATAAAAAAAAAATTAGCATTTAAAAAACCTTGCAAATTCACTGAAAAAACCATGGGTTTCAAACACGTTATAGTTAGGAATTAGCATATAAAAAACCGTACAAATTCACTGAAAAAACCATGGGTTTCACACACGTTATAGTTAGGAATTAGCATTTAAAAAACCTTAGAAATTCAGTGAAAAAACCATAGGTTTCACACATGTTATAGTTAGCTGGACATTTTACTCGTAAAAAACCAATGAAATTGCCCCGTTATAGTTAGTTCAGCTAACTATAACTCGCGCGCCCGCAATGCACTGCTGATGACGTCACATATTACATCACTCATGACATGGTCAGTGACATCACTCATGACATCACTGATGACATCTCAAATGACATCACTGATGACCTCACTGATGACATCATCCTTGTGATAGAGTGGCAGACCTCCTCTCACCCTAATATAACCTTTGATACACACATTCAAAAATAGAGACTAAAATTTTCAAAACAATGGACATACCAATACCAGTTACAACAACCTATTCAGTAATTCTAAGATCTACATAAACATCCACTCATTCACCAACAGTCCAATACAGTCACTCATACATGTACTCACTCAACACATGTACTCATACACCTATACATCCTGTTACACAATGCCACTCATCCACAGAGTTACTCACACACATAGTCACTCATGCTAATAAAGAATCAAACATACATTTACTAGCATATACAGTTATACACACACCACCACACTTACTTCTACAGAAACTTACACATACTTAGTCTTTTAAACAATCACTTATAGAAACACATACTTATTCATACAGGAACTCTTTCAATCTCTCACATATACTCTCATATATACACCAATAGTCACATATACTAGTTTTAAACATATGTAGTTACTCATAAAGACACTATTGAGACAGTCATTCACTCACTAACACACCCATACACACACTCATCCACCCATACAGTCCTGCACACATGCTGTGTTCAACACACACAAAGAGTGAATCATTCATTCATGCACCTATGCACTACATAATACCCCCCACCGAACCATACAGACACTCAGACTGATACTCAAAAAACAACTAATAACCTATATAGACACCCATGTAGCTACTCACCAACCCATGCAACCACTTATACACAAAGTGAGAGACTGATACAGATATTTTCATATTTAAACATTACACAGTAAGCCATGTATTCACTATGATACACTTAATCAGTCAGTTACACAATAAATTTTTCAAAAACAAAGCATCCATTTAGACACTTATATACCCATTTATTCTTCCATTGACCTTGAGATATACATATATAAAACATATTTAATTTTCAGAAAAACACACATTCACTGGATGATGTCATCAGTGAGGTCATCAGTGATGTCATTTGAGATGTCATCAGTGATGTCATGAGTGATGTCACTGACCATGTCATGAGTGATGTAATATGTGACGTCATCAGCAGTGCATTGCGGGCGCGCGAGTTATAGTTAGCTGAACTAACTATAACGGGGCAATTTCATTGGTTTTTTACGAGTAAAATGTCCAGCTAACTATAACATGTGTGAAACCTATGGTTTTTTCACTGAATTTCTAAGGTTTTTTAAATGCTAATTCCTAACTATAACGTGTGTGAAACCCATGGTTTTTTCAGTGAATATGTATATATATATATATATATATATATATATATATACATATTACATACTGGCGGTCACCAGTAGGTAGTTATAGTTATGACCTAGTTTCCATAGGAAAAGCGTTTTTTGTTTTCTCAATATCTTTGGCGCCGGTTGATGAATCTTCGCGAAATGTTTAAAACTAGTGGCCCGCTCTGGTCAGCTCCTGTCTTGAAAGTTTGGGGGTGATTTGACAAGCAGGGGCTGAGAAAAAAGGGGGTCCCAAAAAGGTCTTTTCCCCATGTAATTTTCCATAGGAAACTTTAGACACAGCTGCAGCCCGAACTGCTGAATGGAATGACACCAAATTAGGTAAAAAGGTAGAGCTTGGTCCAGAAAGAAATCTTTTTTTAAATGGTGTAAATCCGTTCAGTAGTTCCCGAAATTTGAAAAATAAAAGGTTTCAATATCTAGGGATGCGGTGGAGTCCCGACCTCTCCCAAGCATGAGCTTCACTGTGATTGGATGCCAGTCTCCAAAGTAGAACTGAGTCACAAGAAAACAGTAAAAGAAAGTTGGAAAACAAGAAAAGGATGCAGGGTAGAAACACCCTGACCCCCTAGGCCTGTTCAGGGGATCCCACAATTACCCCCAGGTCCAAAAAAAGCATTGTTTTAAAAAACATTTCGGCAAAATACACGCTGGGGTCACGAATTCCGCCCAAACTTAAGAAAAAAATAAAGTCCGGGCTCCCGCGCTTTATTTAATTGAGGCCCCCGGGCGGGCCAGGTCCCGGGGGCATTGCCCAAAAATATTAGCTGGGGCCCACGCGACTTCCCCGGGGCTATGTTTATAATTTGCGTCACAAGACCGAAGGTGGTATTTGAAGATAATAGCCATATCCTCTCTTGGCAGACTGAAAGACCGTAATGATAAAGAAATACTCTCCATATCCAAGGAAGCTTAACGAGTCCTGACATACAAAGTTGATTTATTCTTGAAGTTGAAAGAACACAGGAGTGAATAAAGCCTTAAAAAGAATTCTGATTATTTGAAAATGGAAGCGCTGCTAAAAAGCTGAAACCATGTTCCAGAAGGGAGCATCAACCTCCAAGAATATAAAGGATGGAGGAAGAACAACTAATAGTAATGTCCCGACGACCAAACAATTATTCATCCAACTAGAAAGGTTGCAGCGTAAAGAAATATCGAGAAGCTGGAATCACCCAGACAAGAAACTGGAGATGCTCGAGGAGTGGGGTGGGAATAATATGGACTGCTCGCACACAATGATGCTAATCATCATTAAATATGCAAGAAAAGACATAGAGGATTTACATCTTAAAATAACGGAGATAGAGTCCCAAAACAAGACATCTAATGAGGATGGCGAGATAACAAGAAAACTGCGAGTAGGCATGGATCGAAAACTACAAAAACATGAGAACGAGGTACAAGAACACAAGGAACGTAAATTCCGTAGGGATGAATGTGACTATGAATACGGAACTATATTTACATTTGCTAAAAAATTTGAGGTGTTAAAGCAACAACTAGACACAAAAAAGCAAATGTACGCGAATCTCCCAATACTACCTTGAGAGAATCGGAATCAGACCTTAGTGAGGGGAACTAATAACGACAGGAACACGCCAGCTCTCTTTTTTAGAAGAGATGAAGCTGCTCTATCAAGATCAGCGAACTCCAAAAAACAGAGGCAGAGGATGGGAATCAGGAAGAACCAGAGCGAGAGGAAGGGTAACATTCTCCAACAGAGAAAACAAAGGAAGACAAGAAGAGGCACCAGAAAGAACAAGAGGATACCAACTAAGGAATCGAACAGTAATTAGGAAGTGAATCATGAAGCAAAACCATTGGATACACCAAATGTAATCATTAATCTATCCAAACACGCATTGACAGAAGCAGAATGTAGCCTCTTGAATAGAGGTTTGACCTTCTGCCCAGAGAGGCATCAAGACACTGTGGAAACCAAAATAGATGTTTATAAATACATCAGGAAACTGAAATTAAAAAAATACTTCTCCAAGATATCGCCAATAATCGAAGATCAATCTGCCACTGTAATACCACCAGAACAGCAAGAAGTGTATTCTATTGCGGAGGCTCAAAGTTTAAGTACTGCTTACGAGTCAGCAAATTACATAAATGCAACACAGCTATCGGATACGCAAATCCTTGAGCAAATGGGTGTTAAATCGAATAAACGCCTTCCAACTCAATTTGGGAAGCAATCGAAATTCTGTCCAGCTCTTCATCCAGGGAATCGAATTGACACTTTTTATGATCTGGTGGTGGCAGAACTAGACGCAATGGAAAATGTCAACAATAGAAATAAAAAGGAGAATTTATCCATGATAGAACGTGAAGCATTAAACACACTAAAAAACAACAACTTAATTGAAATAAAGCCAGCTGACAAAGGTGGCGATATAGTTGTTATGGACAAACAAAACTATATAGATGAAGCCATGCGTCAACTGAGTGAGGAGAAAAATGATAAGTTATTGAAAAAGAACCCCATCAATGATTTGACAAATGATCTGAAAAATCGTTTGGACATCTGGTTTGAGAAAGGCCTCCTAACAGAGGAAGAGAAAAGCTTCCTAATGGTGGACAGTCCAGTGATACCCACCATATATTTTTTACCTAAAGTCCATAAGACTCTGAACAAACCTCCAGGATGCCCAATTAAATAAAGCTGTGGCGCTCTTTATGAAAACATAGCCTCATATGTAGACTTCTTCTTGGCGCCAATTGTTCCTACTCTGAACTCATATATCAAGGATACTGTGGACTTCCTGAGAATGTTAATGGACACCCAATGGCAATCTGATTATTTGATTGTGACAATCGACGTGGTCTCATTATACACCTCAATCGATCATGAAATAGGAATAAATACCATCATGTATTTCCTAAAACAAAGACCTATAGGAGAACTCCAACACATGAATATGTTTATAGACATGATGAACTTGTGTTTGAGGAACATCTTTTTATTTAACAAGAAGCTCTACTCTCAAAGTTGTGGAACCGTGATGGGATTTTCTTTCTCTCCAAGCTATGCTAATCTCTTGATGGGTTGGTGGAAGAGGAGCATAGCTTGGAGAGAGGAGAATGACCCATACACCATGAATGTGGCCCTGTTGCTACGATTCATTGATGACCTTTTCCTCTTATGGAAAGGCACTGAGACAGAATTTTTGGTATATCTAGCGGTTCTCAATGACAATCAAGTGGGAATGAAATTCACTCATAATATAAACTCGAGTGAAATAGACTTCTTGGACACTAAGGTCTACATCAAGTCTAACTAAATACACACGACAAAAACTGCAAACAATAGCCTGCTCCATGGATCAAACTTCCACCCCTAATCACTAAAAAGAAACATTCCCTAAGGGGAGTTCTTGAGAATGAAAAGAAATTGCTCAGAACCAAAAGAAATGGAGAGGAAGTTTGAGGAAACCAAATCACGGTTTATAAAAAGAGGATACCTGCATACAGATATAAAACGTTGTGAAGAAAAAGACAATAAGACAAGAGCACAAACATTGGTGGACAATAATAAAAAACTAAAGGTGAATAATGAAGTCCAGTCAAATGAAGGACCACCACGTCTAATATTAACCTACAGCAAAGAAAGTTACAGGATTCAACAGATCCTAGTGAAGTATTGAAATGTCTTGAAGAAGGACCCTGATATAGGTACCAAAATAGGAAACCGGCCTCTTGTTTCCTACAGAAAAGCACCTGCATTATCTGACTCTCTAGTTAACAGTCATTTCGAAGAGAATAAACCAGAATCGTGGCTACAAAGAGCACAAAAAGGCTTCAGTAAATGGCTTGCAAGCTTGGAAAGAATTTAAAAACATTGGAAGATCCGAGAGGGAAAATCTTTGAAATCAGAGAGACCATTTCTTGTGAGTCGACATATGCAATATACATGCTAGAATGTTTCTGTGGAAAAAGATACATAGGAAGCACCATTTGTCCTCTGAAAAAACGAGTACTTGAACATATTAGAGCGACACAGAATTGTGATTTGACTTATGCCATTGCAAAACATATGTGTACTCATGAAGGAAAGACGTGGCTGGACATAAAGTATTCAGGACTAGCTACGATACCGCCACATGAAAGGGGGGGCATCAGAACACAGAAATTGAGACAACTTAAATCGAGACTTATAATAAGGTTCAAAACAAAGACCCCCCATGGATTAAATGGGGATGAAGAGATGTATGTGCACCTGTAAGGAAACTGAAGAAAACAAGAACAATTGGGACTTAACTGCAACCTCTATTACAAAGGATAAATTCTGTTTATTTGATTTGAAATTGGACACTCGCGATATATTTGGGGTACAAATAAGGCTTGACTACTGATGTTGAAAACAGTAGAAATAATCTGTTTTATGGTATAGTTAATTTGCTTGTTGCACAGGCTGTATACCCGCAGAATACCCGGGGGCATACGTGACCTATGAACTAGGGCGCTCAACCCAAATCTCAATTTATGACACTCAGTCTAACAACGGGCATGTAGAATTGATTGCATGAGTTCCATGACAACGATTGTCGGGAATACAGTAATCTTTCACGTAACGCATTATACATTTTATACTGTGTAACTTTAAATCCACGTCATGTCACACAGACTAAACATGCTTAACCAGGTGAACAATGGTCTTAGTGCCGGGTGTACACTGGGGGCGCTGTGTGGGATCAGCCTAGTGCAACAAGAAAGTCACAATCAGTAAGATTGAAATTGTAGGACTACTAACCCCATAATGCTTCATTAAAGGCAATAATGAATGTCTAGTATATAAAGCAGAAATGAAAGAAGGACTGCTTAACCACCGTGATCAAGAACTAGGTGTTCGAAACGCGTCGGAACAGGAGAGATACGGTCTGAATAAATCAGCCTTATCAGCCAAGAGGAGTGCTGCGTAATTTTTCACATTGTGGATAATATTAAGGCTGGGCGCAGTGCTACGCTCTGGCTGCAGAGTGTGCGTAGCTTTGCCTATTTCACGATCCGCGAAGTAGGCGTAGGGCAGGCAGGCTACGCACACCCACGGCGGAGCGAGTCTCTTGCGACTTCTTCCTCACAAATGCGCATGCGCGGCCACCCGTGCATGCACATTTGTGAGGAAGAAGTCGGCGAGAGACGGAAGAGGGAGCCCCGGGACGCCGCAGCTCAGGTAAGTTATTTAAATTTCTTTAAGCTTGTTTTTTAAAAGTTTAGGATCATTCTTACTGCATTTTAAAAGCAGGCGGGAGGGAGGCAGGTGTCGCGTAGTGGGGCTACACATAGTGTGCGGGTGTGCGTAGATTTGCCCCCACTTTGTGATGCTCCGCGTAGCCCCACTACACCCACTTCGCCCAGGGTTATATAATATACATATATATATACATATATATATATATATATATATTATCTGCTGGCGGTCGCCAGTCGATAGTTATAGTTAGGATCTAGTTTCCATAGGAAAAGCGTTTTTTGTTTTCCCAATAACTTTGGCGCCGGATGACGAATCTTCGCAATATTTTCAACATTTGTGGGACGCTCCGGTCAGGTCCCATCCTGAAAGTTTCAGAGTAATTCGCAAAGCGGGGGCCGAGAAAAAAGGGGGGTCCCTAAACGTGTTTTCTCCATGTTAATTCCCATAGGAAACTTTAGACACTGCTGAATGAAATTACACCAAATTTGGCAAAAAGGTAGCCCTAGTTTCAGAAAGAGGCCTTTTTAAAAATGGAGTAAATCAGTTCAGTAGTTCCTGAGAAATTAAAAAAATAGAGGTCGGAAAAACTATTTTCCATAGGAAACTTTAGACACGGTTACAGATGAAACTGCTGAACGGAATTACACCAAATTTGGCAAAAAGGTAGCCCTTGGTTCAGAAAGAGACCTTTTTTTTAAATGGTGTAAATCCGTTCAGTAGTTTTTGAGATATTAAAGGAAAAATGTGTTTATATATCTGGGCGGGAACTAACTACACAAGCACGACTTCAATCCAGGAAGTGTTGGCAGCCATCTTAGTGCAATGCTCTTAGGTCTCGCCTAGCGACGCACGCTTGGCAAGATCAATTGTTGTCGATCTACCCAAACACCACTGCACTAACCTAAACCCTGAAAGACTACCCTCAACATGACCCCTACACTACACAAACACCACTGCACTACCCTACACCCTAAAACACTACCCCCAGAACGACCTCCTACACTACCCAAACACCACTGCACTACCCTAAACCCTAAAACACTACCCCCTGCATGAACCCCTACACTACCCAAATACCACTGCACTACCCTAAAACATGACCCCCTACACTACACTAACACCACTGCACTATCCTAAACCCTAAAACACTACCCCCAGCTTGACAAGCTACACTACACAAACACCACTGCACTACCCTAAACCCTAAAACACTACCCCCAGCATGACACCCTACACTACCCAAACACCACTGCACTACCCTAAACCCTAAAGCACAACCCCCAGCATGACCCCCTACACTAACCAAACATCACTGCACTACCCTAAAACAAGACCCCCTACACTACCCAACACCACTGTGATGCCCTAAACCCTAAAACACTACCCCTAGCATGACCCCCTACACTACCCAAAAACCACTGCACTGCCCTAAACCCTAAAACACTACCCCAGCACAATCCCCCTACACTATCCAAACACCACTGCACTGCCCTAAACCCAAAAACACTACCCCCAGCACGACCCCCTATACTTTCCAAACACCCCTGTTCTACCCTAAACCCTAAATCTACCCCCTACACTACACAAACACCACTGCACTACCCTAACCCATAAATCTACCCCCAGCACAACCCCCTACAATACACAAACACCACTTCACTACGCTAAACCATAACACACTACCCCAGCACGACCCCCTATACTACCCAAACACAACTGCACTACCCTAAACCCTAAAACATGACCCCCTACACTGCACAAACAACACTGCACTACCCTAAACACTAAAACACTACCCCCAGCACAACCCCCAACACTACCCAAACACCACTGCACTACCCTAAACCCTAAAACATGACCCCCTACACTACACAAACACCACTGCACTGCCCTAAACCCTAAATCTACCCCCAGCACGACCCCCTACACTACACAAACACCACTGCACTACCCTAACCCCTAAAACGCTACCCCCAGCACGACTCCCTACACTACAAAAATACCACTGCACTACCCTAAACCCTAAAACACTACCCCCAGCATGACCCCCTACACTACACAAACACCTCTGCACTGCTCTAAAACACTACCTCAGCACAACCCCCTACTCTACCCAAACACCACAGCACTGCCCTAAACCCTAAAACACTTCCAAAAGCACGATCCCGCTACACTACCCAAACACCACTGCAGTGCCCTAAATCCTAAAACCCTACCCCCAGCATGACCCCCTACACTAATCCCTAAATCTACCCCCAGTACGACCCCCTACACTACACAAACACCACTGCACTACCCTAAACCCTAAAACACTACCCCAGCACATTCCCCTACACTACACAAACACCACTGCACTGCCCTAAACCCTAAAACACTACCCCCAGCATGACCCCCTACTCTACCCAAACACCACTGCACTACCCTAAACCCTAAAACACTACCCCCAGTACGACCCTCTACACTACACAATCACCACTGCACTGCCCTAAACCCTAAACCACTACCTGCAGCATGACCCCTATACTACCCAAACACCACTGCACTACCCTAAACCCTAAAACACTACCCCAGCGTGATCCCCTACGCTACACAAATGCCACTGCACTACCCAAAACCCTACATCTACCCCCAGCATGACCCCCTACACAAACCAAACACCACTGCACTACACTAAATGCTAAAACATTACCCCAAGCACAACCCCCTACAATACCCAAACACCACTGCACTGCTTTAAACCCTAAAACACTACCCCCGGCATGACCCCTTACACTACACAAACACCACTGCTCTGCCCCAAACCCTAAAACACTACCCCCAGCACGACCCCCTACACTATCCAAACACGTCTGCACTGCCCTAAACCCTAAAACACTACCCCAGCACGACCCTCTACACTGCCTAAACACCACTGCACTGCCCTAAACCCTAAAACACTACTGCAGCACGACCCCCTACACTACTCAAACACCACTGCATTACCCTAAACCCTGAAACTACCCCCAGCATGACCCCCTACACTACACGAAAACCACTGCACTACCCTAAACACTACCCCCAGCTTGACCCCCTACACTACACAAACACCACTGCACTACCCTAAACCCTAAAACTCTACCCCCAGCAAGACCTCCTACACTACACAAACACCACTGTACTACTCTAAACCCCAAAACACAACCCCCAGCACAACCCCCTCACAACGCAAAAACCACTGCACTACCCTAAACCCTAAATCTACACCCAGCATGACCCACAACACTACCCAAACACCACTGCACTACACTAAATGCTAAAACATTACCCCAAGCACAACCCCCTACAATACCCAAACACCACTGCACTGCTTTAAACCCTAAAACACTACCCCCGGCATGACCCCTTACACTACACAAACACCACTGCTCTGCCCCAAACCCTAAAACACTACCCCCAGCACGACCCCCTACACTACCCAAACACGTCTGCACTGCCCTAAACCCTAAAACACTACCCCAGCACGACCCTCTACACTACCTAAACACCACTGCACTGCCCTAAACCCTAAAACACTACTGCAGCACGACCCCCTACACTACTCAAACACCACTGCATTACCCTAAACTCTGAAACTACCCCCAGCATGACCCCCTACACTACACAAAAACCACTGCACTACCCTAAACACTACCCCCAGCTTGACCCCCTACACTACACAAACACCACTGCACTACCCTAAACCCTAAAACACTACCCCCAGCAAGACCTTCTACACTACACAAACACCACTGCACTACTCTAAACCCCAAAACACTACCCCCAGCACAACCCCCTTACAACGCAAAAACCACTGCACTACCCTAAACCCTAAATCTACACCCAGCATGACCCCCTACACTACCCAAACACCACTGCACTACCCTAAACCCTAAAACACTACCCCCAGCATGAACCCCTACACTGCCCAAACGCCACTGCACTACCCTAAACCCTAAAACACTACCCCCAGCACTATCCCCTACACTACACAAACACCACTGCACTATCCTAAACCCTAAAACCCTACCCCAGCACTACCCCCTACACTACCCAAACACCACTGCACTACTATAAATCCTAAAACACTACCCACAGCACAACCCCTTACACTACACAAACACCACTGCACTACCCTAAACCCTAAAACACTACCCCCAGCACAACTCCCTACACCACCCAAACACCACTGCACTACCTTAAACCCTAACTCTACCCCCAGCACGACCCCCTACACTACCCAAACACCACTGCACTACCCGAAACCCTAAAACACTACCCCAGCACGACCCCCTACACTACACAAACACCACTGCACTACCCTAAACCCTAAAACACTACCCCCAGCATGACCCCCTACACTACCCAAACACCACTGCACTACTCTAAACCCTAAAACACTACCCCAGCACGACCCCCTACACTACTCAAACACCACTGCATTACCCTAAACCCTGAAACTACCCCCAGCATGACCCCCTACACTACACAAAAACCACTGCACTACCCTAAACACTACCCCCAGCTTGACCCCCTACACTACACAAACACCACTGCACTACCCTAAACCCTAAAACTCTACCCCCAGCAAGACCTCCTACACTACACAAACACCACTGTACTACTCTAAACCCCAAAACACTACCCCCAGCACAACCCCCTCACAACGCAAAAACCACTGCACTACCCTAAACCCTAAATCTACACCCAGCATGACCCACAACACTACCCAAACACCACTGCACTACACTAAATGCTAAAACATTACCCCAAGCACAACCCCCTACAATACCCAAACACCACTGCACTGCTTTAAACCCTAAAACACTACCCCCGGCATGACCCCTTACACTACACAAACACCACTGCTCTGCCCCAAACCCTAAAACACTACCCCCAGCACGACCCCCTACACTACCCAAACACGTCTGCACTGCCCTAAACCCTAAAACACTACCCCAGCACGACCCTCTACACTACCTAAACACCACTGCACTGCCCTAAACCCTAAAACACTACTGCAGCACGACCCCCTACACTACTCAAACACCACTGCATTACCCTAAACTCTGAAACTACCCCCAGCATGACCCCCTACACTACACAAAAACCACTGCACTACCCTAAACACTACCCCCAGCTTGACCCCCTACACTACACAAACACCACTGCACTACCCTAAACCCTAAAACACTACCCCCAGCAAGACCTTCTACACTACACAAACACCACTGCACTACTCTAAACCCCAAAACACTACCCCCAGCACAACCCCCTTACAACGCAAAAACCACTGCACTACCCTAAACCCTAAATCTACACCCAGCATGACCCCCTACACTACCCAAACACCACTGCACTACCCTAAACCCTAAAACACTACCCCCAGCATGAACCCCTACACTGCCCAAACGCCACTGCACTACCCTAAACCCTAAAACACTACCCCCAGCACTATCCCCTACACTACACAAACACCACTGCACTATCCTAAACCCTAAAACCCTACCCCAGCACTACCCCCTACACTACCCAAACACCACTGCACTACTATAAATCCTAAAACACTACCCACAGCACAACCCCTTACACTACACAAACACCACTGCACTACCCTAAACCCTAAAACACTACCCCCAGCACAACTCCCTACACCACCCAAACACCACTGCACTACCTTAAACCCTAACTCTACCCCCAGCACGACCCCCTACACTACCCAAACACCACTGCACTACCCTAAACCCTAAAACACTACCCCAGCACGACCCCCTACACTACACAAACACCACTGCACTACCCTAAACCCTAAAACACTACCCCCAGCATGACCCCCTACACTACCCAAACACCACTGCACTACTCTAAACCCTAAAACACTACCCCAGCACGACCCCCTACACTACCCATACACCACTGCACTACCCTAAACCCTAAAACACTACCCCAGCACGACCGCCTACTCTACCCAAACACCACTGCACTACCCTAAACCCTAAAACACTACCCCCAGCACAACCTTCTACACTACCCAAACGCCACTGCACTACCCTAAACCCTAGAAAAGAAACCCCCATCCAATGCCCAATCCCCCTTTCCTCTTACTCCTCGTGGTTCCTCTCTCCTCGTGGTTCCTGCTTCACGTCGTCTCTGAGGGGCGGTGCACGTCGTTGTGAGGAAACGGAACAGCCTCTGTTTCCTTACAACAACGTGGATTGTCTACATGTTTTTTAGAACGCATGGTCATTTACCATACATACCTTTACAATGAAATTCGTTGTAAAGGCATGCGTGGTAAATGACCATGCGTTCTAAAACAATGCATAGTAATGACTTCGCGATGTACAATGCAAGCGTGGTAATGCATGCGTAGTAATGGTATCGCGAAGTAAAAAAGTTGTTGTAACGGCTGTTTACCGATTGAAGCTGGCCCCTGTTCTTCAGTGAGTCGTTTATTTGATACATTAGGAGGAGGGAATGTTTTATTTTTACCAAAAAGTACATTCCCAAGTGCTGTATTGTGAAAGTGTCCGCGTGGCCTGGTTTCACTTCCGGTGAGAGAGTGGAAGAGTATGTTTGGATCTAAAGGAGTTCTGTTGTTTGACGGGGCCGGCGCGACACGTCATCAGAAAACACAGCTAATGGAAAGCTGTCGCCAGTTGGTAGTTATAGTTAGGACCTATTTTCCATAGGAAATCCGCAACATTCTATTCCCAATAACTTTGACGTCGGTTGACGAATCTTTCCAAAATTTTCAAAACGTCTGGCCAGCTCCGGTCCGCTCCTATCCTGAAAGTCTGGGGGTGATTCGTCAAGCGGGGGCCGAGAAAAAAGGGGGTCACAAAACGTGTTTTCCCTATGCAATTTTCCATAGGAACCTTTAGTCGCAGCTACAGCCCAAACTGCTGAACAGAATTCCACCAAATTTGGCAAAAAAATAGCCCTTGGTTCAGAGTCGTGCCTTTTGGTCAAATGGTGTAAATCAATTCAGAAGTTCCTGAGAAAATCAAAAGTAAAATCACAAATATATATCTGGGCGGAGCCTAACCACACAGCTCATCGTGAGATCTGATTGGCTGTCAGCACTTTATCCAAGAAGTGTTGGCAGCCATCTTGGGACCAATATACATGATATCACATCATTTGTTGATAGTACCATACTCATTTTAGGAATTGTGGTGTGTTCGAAGGTGATTTTATCATGTGAAAAAGCCTTGTGCTGGGATATCATGAATCATGTTTGAGAGAAAACTATTTTCTCTTGCTTTTCCCACAGAGGTTTGGAAGGTGATCTATAAGCTAAACTGAGAGCATATTTTCTGTAAATTCACATTATCTTTCTCAGTCATGTGAGAATCAAGTCTGACATTCTCAGTAAAACATGTACATCCAACAAGGGCAGAGACTGTCAGGTGATTCCTTTGTGTTCTACTGCAGCTACCCAGAGTGTTCTAAAGAACAACTAGAGCGCTAACAGTCCTACTTATGATAAACGTATTGCACACCTGAAGCCATCTTGATTGGAATAAAGTGGTAACTCTTAAAGCATTTAATTTAAAAAGGAACAAAATGAGGGGCTTCAGTTTGCCATAGAAAGTATGATTAGTGCTGCGTAAAGAAAAATTAGGGCACATTTTGAGTGACTTCTCAAATCCTCTTCTATTTCATAAAAAAATTCTGACATGCAGACTGAAACATGCACTTTCAATACCAGCAGCAGACTTCCCTGGTGAGCAGTAGCTTTACAACAAACAAATGATGGACGGAATGCTGACAATGCAGACATTCTCCCCCAGTCAAGAGATCTGGGTTAAATCCATCGTTCTTTTGCCCACTACGCCACCCCAGTTCAGACATGGCCATATTCAAATCAGTCTTGACCCTGTGCCTCATGGGAACAGTCCAGCCCGAACTGCCAAGCCATGTCTTCCCTGGACCAGAATCAAGCATCCTAGGACCGGTTTCTGGCTATCAGCCGTCATCAGCCAGGATAGCTTGACTCCAGTGGCGTAGTGAGCACGGGACCCACGTCTGGGCATACCCATCCCACTTAGGGCGAAAAGCGTTACAACAAACAAATGATGGACGGAATGCTGACAATGCAGACATTCTCCCCCAGTCAAGAGATCTGGGTTAAATCCATCGTTCTTTTGCCCACTACGCCACCCCAGTTCAGACATGGCCATATTCAAATCAGTCTTGACCCTGTGCCTCATGGGAACAGTCCAGCCCGAACTGCCAAGCCATGTCTTCCCTGGACCAGAATCAAGCATCCTAGGACCGGTTTCTGGCTATCAGCCGTCATCAGCCAGGATAGCTTGACTACAGTGGCGTAGTGAGCACGGGACCCACGTCTGGGCATACCCATCCCACTTAGGGCGAAAAGTGTTACAACAAACAAATGATGGACGGAATGCTGAGAATGCAGACATTCTCCCCCAGTCAAGAGATCTGGGTTAAATCCATCGTTCTTTTGCCCACTACGCCACCCCAGTTCAGACATGGCCATATTCAAATCAGTCTTGACCCTGTGCCTCATGGGAACAGTCCAGCCCGAACTGCCAAGCCATGTCTTGCCTGGACCAGAATCAAGCATCCTAGGACCGGTTTCTGGCTATCAGCCGTCATCAGCCAGGATAGCTTGACTCCAGTGGCGTAGTGAGCACGGGACCCACGTCTGGGCATACCCATCCCACTTAGGGCGAAAAGCATTACAACAAACAAATGATGGACGGAATGCTGACAATGCAGACATTCTCCCCCAGTCAAGAGATCTGGGTTAAATCCATCGTTCTTTTGCCCACTACGCCACCCCAGTTCAGACATGGCCATATTCAAATCAGTCTTGACCCTGTGCCATAATAACCATGATCTCTTGACTTGGTAAGAGTATTCTGCATCATTCAGAAACTCTGTCCATCACCACCCCCTTTTTCCCAAATCGATTTTATCCACACTCAGTGTGGGAGGGTATGCTCAGACGTGAGTCCCTTGCTCATTGCACCATCAGGATTCAGGCAAGCCGGGCCGACGAAGGCTGTGATGCCAGAAACCGGTCCCCGGAAGCTTGTTTCCTTCCCAGTATAAGAATTGGCTTGGTAGTTTGGTTTGCCCTGTTCCC
The DNA here is from genome assembly GCF_964204655.1 of Triturus cristatus. NCBI lineage: Eukaryota > Metazoa > Chordata > Amphibia > Caudata > Salamandridae > Triturus > Triturus cristatus. The sequence goes on along the minus strand of NC_140591.1, from coordinate 607,850,796 downwards.
ATCATGCACTGGGACAGGTACAGACTAATTTGCATGTAGCCAGGTTCTGAGCTGGGATGGTGCAGTGAGCTAAAAAACGGTGATGGATTAAAACCATGATCTCTTGACTTGGTAAGAGTATTCTGCATCATTCAGAAACTCTGTCCATCACCACCCCCTTTTTCCCAAATCGATTTTATCCACACTCAGTGTGGGAGGGTATGCTCAGACGTGAGTCCCTTGCTCATTGCACCATCAGGATTCAGGCAAGCCGGGCCGACGAAGGCTGTGATGCCAGAAACCGGTCCCCGGAAGCTTGTTTCCTTCCCAGTATAAGAATTGGCTTGGTAGTTTGGTTTGCCCTGTTCCCATCATGCACTGGGACAGGTACAGACTAATTTGCATGTAGCCAGGTTCTGAGCTGGGATGGTGCAGTGAGCTAAAAAACGGTGATGGATTAAAACCATGATCTCTTGACTTGGTAAGAGTATTCTGCATCATTCAGAAACTCTGTCCATCACCACCCCCTTTTTCCCAAATCGATTTTATCCACACTCAGTGTGGGAGGGTATGCTCAGACGTGAGTCCCTTGCTCATTGCACCATCAGGATTCAGGCAAGCCGGGCCGACGAAGGCTGTGATGCCAGAAACCGGTCCCCGGAAGCTTGTTTCCTTCCCAGTATAAGAATTGGCTTGGTAGTTTGGTTTGCCCTGTTCCCATCATGCACTGGGACAGGTACAGACTAATTTGCATGTAGCCAGGTTCTGAGCTGGGATGGTGCAGTGAGCTAAAAAACGGTGATGGATTAAAACCATGATCTCTTGACTTGGTAAGAGTATTCTGCATCATTCAGAAACTCTGTCCATCACCACCCCCTTTTTCCCAAATCGAGCAGTAGCTTTACTACAGTGATCTAATGAGCAGCTAGAGTGCTAACATTCTGGATTTATGGCAAATGTGTGACACATCTGAATGCCTTCTTGATGGAATCAAAGTAAAAAACTGAAAGTATTTCCTACTGAGGAGACTGTAGTAAATGAGGAAATTAGGAAACTTCATAACAAATAAGTCTCCCAAGATGGCCACCAGAGACAAAAGAGCCCAAATGTAGCACAAATATCACCCAGATATAGCCCAAGTATAGCCCAATGACAGAATGTCCCAGAGTGTTCAGCAAAACACACAAGATGATGGACAGAATGTTGAACATTGTCAAAACATTCACCCCCAGTCACAGATCTGGGCTTAATCCATCGTTATTTTGCTCATCACTAGGGGTGGGCGGAATTTGCGAAAGCGACTTTCGCAAATTATCGCGAAAATGTTAAAAATCTCCGCAAACAAGCGGAAATATCGCGAAAATGCGGAAGTTTTTTTCCGGCATGTTCGCGAGATTTTCTGCATGGTTGCGGGTTGCCAACTTACCCATGTGGTTGCTTGCGGGCGCGGCCATCTTGTTTTCAGTTGTCTCGCGGTGCATGATCGCGAGAAAAAAGACTTGATCGCGCGACGCATGACATCACAGCGCAAATGGCTAAAACAATACAACATCTCATGGAGAACGCGACCGGATCGGGAAAACTTGTCGGCGAATGCGGGGATTCAGGTAAGGCGATCGCGCGCGCGTGAGAATGTATTATTTTACAGCGCGAGCAAGAACCAAATTATCGCAAAGCTGCGGAATGCGGAAATTTTGACATTTCCGCGCTCTCAGCGGAACGCGGAAATGCCAAATTATCGCAAATTCCGCGAACGGAACAGAAATTTTGCCCAGGCCTACTCACCACGCCACCCCAGCTCAGACATGGCCATATGCAAATCAATCTTGACCCTGTGCCTAATGGGAACAGTCCAGCCCGAACTGCCAAGCCATGTCTTCCCTGGACTGGAATCAAGCATCCTAGGACCGGTTTCGGGGTTTCACCCCTCTTCAGCCAGGATAGCTTGACTCCAGTGGCATAGTGAGCACGGGACCCACGTCTGGGCATACCCTTCCCACATAGGGCGAACAGCAAAACACACAAGATGATAGACGGAATGTTGCACATTTGCAAAACATTCACCCCCAGTCGCAGATCTGGGTTTAATCCATCGTTATTTTGCTCACCACGCCACCCCAGTTCAGACATGGCCATATGCAAATCAGTCTTGACCCTGTGCCTCATGGGAACAGTCCAGCCCGAACTGCCAAGCCATGTCTTCCCTGGACCGGAATCAAGCATCCTAGGACCGGTTTCGGGGTTTCATCCCTCTTCAGCCAGGATAGCTTGACTCCAGTGGCGTAGTGAGCACGGGACCCACGTCTGGGCATACCCTTCCCACATAGGGCAAACAGCAAAACACACAAAATCTCCCTCTTACCAAGTTCAAAATGTTCGCAAGTATGGTACACTGGATCATGGAAGGCAGGAGGAATTGGGGTAGGGACATGGACTCGGATAACAGAGGACAGGAGGGACATGGAGAGGTGCACCAAACTGACCCTACAGGGCAGGTATCAGGGTTTGCTGCAGCACAATACACCACACAGGGCATGTGGATGGGAGTGCAGCACAACAATTCATAGAAAGCAATAGGGAGGGGACAGGACCATGCACATGGACAACAGAGAACAGAGGGGAATGAGGCATTGGTAGCTAGCTGACCATAATGGACAGACAGGAGTGAAAGCTACAGCATAACAGACCATAAAGGGCAGAAGGGACGGATCAGGGGCATTACAATGGAACAGACAAGCCAGGATGGAGGGAATAGGGGTCTGCACATGGAAACAGAGGGCTGGGGGCAAGGGGGTAGGGCAGGAGCAGCAAGATGACCATGGAGGTCAGGCAGGATGGGCACTAGAAGCAAGACACACCATGGAAAGCAACAGTGAGACTATGATGGCATACACAGACCATGGAGGGAAGGTGGGAGGGTGTCAGGGGCAGCTAGCTGACCACACAGGGAAGGTGGGAGGGGCCGTGGCAGCACAGAAGACCATGCATGGCAAGCGGCAGGGTTAGTGGCAGCACAATGGCTATGATGGGCAAGAAGGAGGGTACAGGGGCATGCACAAAGGACCATGGAGGATAGAAGGGAGGGTCAGGACCTGGGCACAGACAAGAGAGTTCAGGGGAAGGGGCCTCACAACAGACCACGTGGGGCAGGCAGGAGGAGCAGTTGCAGCACAACAGACTAGGGAGGGCAGAAGGTTGTGGCAGTAAAATGGACCATGGAGGACAGGAGGAAGGGGATAGGGGCATGGAATGTGGACAGTCAGGGTGGAGGTGGCAGGGACAGGTTACAGTCATCTGACAATGCTAGGCAGGAGTGGCAGCTCAACAGAACACTCAGAGTAGATAGGAGTGGCAGGTCCATGGAACATGGTGGGCAAAAAGGATGGAGCCGGGGCATGCACAAAGACATCGGAGGGCAGGGGGAAGGAGAATAGGGGCAGCAAGCTAAGCACAGAGGCTAAGCAGGAGGCCAATGATGGGGCATAGAATTGGGCAATGGAGGGCAGGAGGAGTGGCCTGTTACATCATGCTAAATGGAGGGCAGTGGCAGCACATCAGACCATGCATGGCAGGAGGGAGGAGGCTAGTCCATGGATTCAGAAAACATAGGATAGGGAGGAGGTGGATGGGGCAGCAAGCTAACTGTTCAGAGAAGGCGGTAAGGCCAGTGGAAGAACAACGGCCACACAGGGCTGTAATAAGGGAGCAGGGACATGGACCTGGTCAATGGATGGCTAGAAGGAGGGAAGGCAGGAGCAGAAAGCTTGGGTGGGTGCAGCACAATGCCAGGCCCTGCTTCCAACCTCCCACCATCCATTGTGATATGCATCTTACTTAAGGTTAAAAAAAAACAAGAAATTTGCTGAAAAAAACAAAGATTACAGGGACGGTATAGTTAGACTCAAATTTCACTCATACACAACCAGTGAAATTCAGCAGTTATAGTTACCTGAGCTAACTATAACTTACGCCCCCGCAATGTACTGCTAATGACCTCAGACATTACATCACTCATAACATCACTCATGACATCTCTAATGAGCTGTGAATGGAATGGAACTATAATCACTAGAACTTTATTTAGGGATAGTGTGTGTATATTAACATCCCTTTTTTTCCTTTTCTTTCGAGTAAGAACCATTATAATACGCAACGTGCCCAGATTAATATGGCTGATAGCCTTTCACTTTAAAGTAATGTGGTCCATTGTTTATGTTGATGTTTGCAATTCTAAGTATGTTTAGTATGAATAAGTCATGTTGACGAACATACAGGTATGGCGGTCACGGGGCAAGATATGCTGAAATGACATTGTGTGCATATTAACACTTGTTTTCTTTTCTTTATTGTATCAATTCCTGAATTTTCACATCGTGACCAGGCCAATATGGCCGCCATCTTTTTGGATTAAAGTAATGCACTGCTGATGACGTCACATATTACATCACTCATGACATGGTCAGTGACATCACTGATGACATCACTGATGACATCTCAAATGACATCACTGATGACATCATCTACGTGATGCTCCGCCTCACACCCTAAAATACAGACTACCATTCTCAAAACAATAGACACACCAATACTAGTACAGCAACGGTGGATGGACTGTTCCGGGTGCTCCGCCCCTACACCGGCGAGCAGTCGCCGGTCCCAAATGTCCCGCTGTCACTCGGGAGAGGAAGAAGTTTAGCCTGTGACGCTACGCTGTTTTGCTGTGGGGCCCCTGGATCGCCTGAAACAACGGGACTGCGAGGACCGGGGAGCATTGCGCTCCGTTAATCAGGCTCACCTGCTCCTCTTCCCGCTGGTCACTCCACCGACGCCACGCCTCGCGGCCCCCGCTGCGCGGGAGCCGCTCGCAGGCTCCACCACCATCATTCAAAAACTCGGCTGGAGCATTGAAGGTTGGGTCTCCCTCTTGCTCCCTGTGCCCAGGACGCTACGCTGTTTTGCTGTGGGGCCCCTGGATCGCCTGAAACAACAGGACTGCGAGGACCGGGGAGCATTGCGCTCCGTTAATCAGGCTCACCTGCTCCTCTTCCCGCTGGTCACTCCACCGACGCCACGCCTCGCGGCCCCCGCTGCGCGGGAGCCGCTCGCAGGCTCCACCACCATCATTCAAAAACTCGGCTGGAGCATTGAAGGTTGGGTCTCCCTCTTGCACCCTGTGCCCAGGACGCTACGCTGTTTTGCTGTGGGGCCCCTGGATCGCCTGAAACAACGGGACTGCGAGGACCAGGGAGCATTGCGCTCCGTTAATCAGGCTCACCTGCTCCTCTTCTGAAGCCCCGCCCCCCTCATTACTTAGCTCCGTCCTCGTGATCCGCAGCGCGGATCGCAGCGCGGGCGAAGCCCGGGCCAAGGGCGGGCCCGTTGTAGCCCGTTTGAGACCGAGAGAGACCGGACCGGGCCACCTCTCTTTCACCCACGGACCATCGCGTATGTGTTCATTTAATGATACTCTTATTGCACTTGGTTTTAACTACCTTTTATACTGACTTGTAGAGGGTATATTGTTGCTATATCATTTTAACTGCCCATTGTGTTACAGTATAATCGAGCATGGCAGCCAAAGAGGGTAGGAACCATGCGACCAAAGGCAACCTCACCGGTACACTAGATCAATTCATAGTAAGAGCAAATTCGGTGATTGATCAGGGTATTGACCTCATGGAGCGCAGAGTCTCGCAGGATTGGGCCCTAGCAAGAAGATCTTCTTTGGGCCTCCTTGCAACTGCACGCACCCCAAATGGTATTGGTGCGAGCAGTAACGTCCTCCCTCTGACTCAATTTGTCGATGACACCTTAACTAGTGAACTTTCGAGTGATAATGACCCCACGATCAACTCAAGAATTACATCCCTCCAGTGACTAGGTCAGGACCGATCCTGCGGAAAAAAAGGGTTACCAAGGAAGGGCTGACATCAAAAACTAAGCCAAAAGCTATTAGGCAAGTCAATTCCAAGCCAGGGGGAGCTAAATCTGCACAACGAGGCGTAGCCTTAGTGGCCGACCCGGTGGCTAGAGATGGACAGGGCAGTTGCACCCTCCCTCCAGCTTCGACTTCTTCTAAGTCCCCTGGGGATCACCCTGTTCAGGTACCAGCTTTTTCCACTTCTATGTCACAACCACCCGGGGACGCAATAGCTTCGCAGCAACTAGATTTATTGCTGCGTACGTTATTGGTACCCCTGGAATCCAGGTTGGAGGGAATAGTGACCCTTCTTACTAAGCTCGAACAACAAATTAAGGGTCTAACTGAGGGTGCTAACAATAATAAAGTACTCCCTCCATGCCTTTGTAATTGTCATCGTACCACTATAGCCGGGGTCCTATCAGTCCCTACGGCCCAATGTACAGCCTCACAGCCACCATCCGTCCCAACAGCCACATCATTGCCAGTTCCAGCCACTCTTAACACTCCCTCACTAGTACATCATGAAGTTAGGTCCCTCACTGACCAACACATAGATAGCAACATCTTGGGAGAGGCCCCCTTGGTTAATAATAGTGACAACGTGAGGACAGCGAGAAAGCGAACCCAGGATGAGGCTTCCAGGCCTATTTCTAGAATAGACTTGCCCCCGGAAGCTAGTCCCTACTTGGTTGTCCTTACAGGGGTCCCCAAAATTAATGATCACAGCATTGAGGAGTTCTCCAACCTGAAAAATAAGGCAATTCATTGGCTTTCAAATCACAGGCCCTTGCCACCGCAGGTTAGTTGTGAGATCATTATGGTTAGAAGGGTGGGGTGGGTAGGGCACACCCCTAAAAATCTAACCGGCGATTGTGTCATAGTTAATTTTCGGGACGCCAGGACAGCAGATTATATCTGTAATTGGGGAAAACCCCGTCTAGTCACCAAAATTGGGGTGCGTCCCCTCTCCTACTTCTATCCAAATGTTCATTTGAGGACAGAAGAGAGTGGCTGGACCCTTATCCCGCATTCGCTAAGGGGAGGTGGTGGGAAATCAAGACATGTCCCCTCTGACGCAGAATGGGCCTATCGTGTCTGCTCAAAAAGGTTTAGCTGTCTTGACCAGGTTGATTGACTGGCTAAGTCCAACTATGTAGCTCAGGGTTTTATGGGGGGTAGTACTTTAGGTTTAGAGCCCATTGAGTTGCCTAAGGAAGGGAATTTGACTCCTGGTACCAAGGGGTGCACCACTATTACAGTAGGGACCAGTAATAGTAATACTATTAGCAATCCCCAAGTGCACTCCATGCAGTCTTCTGCTCCCCTCCCAATGCCAGTCACCTTCCATAGTGCCAGTTCCACCCCTATTGGGGAAATTGATCCGCACCAGCAGAGTAGTACTTCCTTTGCACCAGACCCCTCATCTCACCACATGCTTCGTCCCCAATGCATGAACCTACTATCGTGGAATGTGGCAGGCCTAAAAAACAAGCTAGCATGTCCTGCATGGGGCTCTTTTGTGGATACTGCTGATGTGATTTTATTGCAGGAGACCTGGGCCAGGGAGGAGGTCCATAGAGCCGGGTTCGCGTCTTTTAACATCGCAGCTCGGTGGGGAGGCAAGGGCCGCCCTTCTGGTGGTCTGACAACATGGATAGGCGTACACATGGGCTGCAGGGTGGATTTGATTCAGACTAATTCGGATGATATCCTATGTGTTCAACTGTCCTGGCCTAATTTATACAAACTGGCAGTTGTGAATGTATATTCACGTCCTACTGCTATGGCTAAGGAATCTAACACTGTAGGGGAATTATCATCGCTTCTCGAATCCTTGGACCATGATATTCACTGTGTGATTGCAGGAGACCTTAATTGCCACTTTGAGCCCCTCCAAGGGCTGGGTGAGGGGGCACTGCAGGATGAAGATGAGTTTTGGGGCATCCCGCAGTGTAGGTCCACCTATGCAAAGGCATGGACCCCATTGGCCATGCAGATTATGACCTTAACCCTGCAATTTTCAGTTAGGGCGGTTAATGGTCGGATGCCCTCGGACATTCCCTCCAAATGTACCTATAACAAAAAAGATCAAGAATCCCACTTGGACTACTTCTTGGTCCAGACCAGGATGTGGTCCAAAATAGTGGATTTGGAGGTCGTGAATAGATCGGACAGCGATCATAACGCCCTGCTGTTGAGAATGGAATTGCCAAAATCTGCTAAAGCCAACACGGAACCAACTGCCGACTTAGGTTTGGTTCTCACTAACAACAGGAGGAGGGTAAAGTGGGAAACCTTGTGTGAAAGGCGGAATGCACTGCCAAGCTTATACTCATCTATTCTTCCCCTGTTCAAACTGGCAAGTGATATCTGGGCCCAAGGGCGGTCCAAGGATAACTCTGCATGTCTCCTCACTGTCCATCGGGAATTAATTGATACCCTTGCAGGCTTTTTAAACCCTATCGCTCCCACCAGGCAACCCAGGACTATCCTCTCATCCTGGTACAATGCCACATGCAGGAGTGCAAAATCTGCTTTGATTAATGCCATCAAAACCGGCAGTGACAAGTTAACAATCTGCTCACTCAGGATTGCCCACAAACAAGTTTTAAAATAGGCAAAGATAGATTGGGATTGGGAGAGATGGGAAAATTTATCATCTGCTCTTGCTCACAAGGAACCGAGTAGATTCTGGGCCATTGTGAATTCAGGGTGTGCGGAACCCCGCAATGCAATCGAAGTTAATCTTGATCCGGGGGTGTGGGAATCCCACTTCAAAACCAACAACAAAGGTACCTAAGCACACGCAGAATTAGCGTTTACAAATATTAATGCGTTAATTAAAACATGTAACACAACAAGTGAATCTCCGTTTCTTTCTTCAATTTAATATTCAAGTTTTCATAGTGAGTTTGTAGTCTTCACAGTGGTTCCCAAGCCAACACGTGTTTCGTCGCCTCTAGTATTATTGTACATGCGACTTGTTCACGGCTAGGTACAAATTGATATGATAAATTTACATTAGTTCAGCTGTTATCTCAAGACGTTTGCAAACATTTGTTGATACTACAAACAAATGTGCTCCCAGGGTTGGTGTTGAATTTATGATTTCTCTACGTGGGAGGTGCTATCACAGGCTGTGGTATATAGCATGCACCGTGAGTTCAGGTGAGAACCATTCTTCTTACATCAATAAGTGACCAACCAGAAACATATAGCTCTAGCGTGAGGGCAATATATTGTGAGATCTTCCATATGTGACTATTATCCTTTTATTGTGTGCTGACAAACTTAGTGAGTCATGCGGTATGCAGAATCCAATTCTGGAAAGGGTGGTGCGTAGGTGGGTGTCTAGTTATAGGGTAATGTGAGAACATCTAAGTAACAGTGTTATTCGTTCAGTGCGGAGCGGAAAAACTGACCTGAACACTGTATTTTAACAATCACTGTAGAAAGAGGGTACAAAGGAAAGAAATTGTACATGTAATTGTTAGTGACCACGAGGTGGAACATAACAAGTAATACAATGTAATTATGCTCATTGCGGGCATTGTGCCGAAAAGAACATACTTTATGTATGACGATAATTCCAGGTCATACAGTCAATCGACGGGGGGGGCCCAGTCCTTGTTAGGAAGGCGTATTTCATCCGTAGCGGTCCTCAGTATTTGTGTGAGGTTCCCATCTAAGGATCAACAAGAAAAATGAAGGGTTCCGAATGAGGAACTCTTAGTCTGAACAACAGTGAGCAGAAGCCCCATAAAGGGGACGGTGGATAGGATACAACTATGTTTGTCCTCAGCATTCGTGGTGTCTCTCTTACCTCCGAGTAGAGGAGAGTGTGTCCGTTGTCTGCAAATGCCCCCAACCGCGTCTGGCTCCAATTCGAGTTGCCGGTACTGATCGCGCGGCTTGTTTATAACTCGTGATTGAAGGTCACGTGACCATCTGTCATGTGTATTTATTGCTATATCATCGTCAAAGTGGGCGCCATCTTTAAGGCTGTTACTTAGCATAATGCCCACCGTATATTGTGGGGTACAAAATAATTAACAACAGTCCTGTTGCTAGTTTCAAATTAATAAGAGTCGCGTGTATATGCGCTCAGAGATACTTCTCTTTTAGACCACTCTCCACTCGTGCATCACTTAACACATTCAGATCTCGCATGACAATATCTGCAGTTGTAATTTCATCCTCACAATCTGTTAGTGAGAGAAGTAGTCTAGTGTCAATGATCTCCTGAATCGTTATCTCACTCAACGGATATGATTGTCGATCGACAGTATTTCTTTTATTGACTTCATTATTAAACATGAAATGCTTTTTGATCTTCATTTTTCTAATAAATTTATACAAATCTATTTTCACATCCACCACATTCCCGTGACTTCTAGGACAAAAATTAAGGCCTTTTTTGAGGAGTGCTACATCATCATTTGTCAATGTTTTGTTCGATAGATTAATTATGCTTACAGTATCTATTTCTTCCTGTTCCAGGACCTTGTTTTCATTCCTGACTTCTCTTCTTTTTCTACCTCCTCTTTTCCCTCTCCTGGTTTTGCGTTTGCTAGGGGGCGTTTGGTCTGTTCCCTGTTCCCTTTCTTGATGCGCAACACCTCTCGTAAAAAACGATTCTCTGAGTCTGAGGCAAAAAATCTCTCAGGGCCCATGTATTCCCATTATGAGCAGAAAACTAAGGTTCTTGTCTCAATTTAACAGACAAAACCTGCATGTTGACAACAAACATATTGCCTGTCAGCTCCTATTCATGTTTATGCTGACTACCTATGACGCAAACTTAATATACTATACGTAACTGTCCTCGCCGATTCTCATAATATGCTCTCCGTGCTTACTAGATCTTACCCGTTCGAAGATGGCCGCCACTTCGTAGTATTAAGAGAACCTAATACGTCACGGTCTTTCTAAATAAGTAACTGGTTTGGCGTCAGAGATTTGGATATCGCCTGCACATTACTGTTAATATTTACCTTTAATATATATAACTAACCCTAACCCGATGAATACACACACATTTGATCGAACGCCGTGCGTAATTTCCCGGTATCTTTGAGCGCATATACACGCGACTCTTATTAATTTGAAACTAGCAACAGGACTGTTGTTAATTATTTTGTACCCCACAATATACGGTGGGCATTATGCTAAGTAACAGCCTTAAAGATGGCGCCCACTTTGACGATGATATAGCAATAAATACACATGACAGATGGTCACGTGACCTTCAATCACGAGTTATAAACAAGCCGCGCGATCAGTACCGGCAACTCGAATTGGAGCCAGACGCGGTTGGGGGCATTTGCAGACAACGGACACACTCTCCTCTACTCGGAGGTAAGAGAGACACCACGAATGCTGAGGACAAACATAGTTGTATCCTATCCACCGTCCCCTTTATGGGGCTTCTGCTCACTGTTGTTCAGACTAAGAGTTCCTCATTCGGAACCCTTCATTTTTCTTGTTGATCCTTAGATGGGAACCTCACACAAATACTGAGGACCGCTACGGATGAAATACGCCTTCCTAACAAGGACTGGGCCCCCCCCGTCGATTGACTGTATGACCTGGAATTATCGTCATACATAAAGTATGTTCTTTTCGGCACAATGCCCGCAATGAGCATAATTACATTGTATTACTTGTTATGTTCCACCTCGTGGTCACTAACAATTACATGTACAATTTCTTTCCTTTGTACCCTCTTTCTACAGTGATTGTTAAAATACAGTGTTCAGGTCAGTTTTTCCGCTCCGCACTGAACAAATAACACTGTTACTTAGATGTTCTCACATTACCCTATAACTAGACACCCACCTACGCACCACCCTTTCCAGAATTGGATTCTGCATACCGCATGACTCACTAAGTTTGTCAGCACACAATAAAAGGATAATAGTCACATATGGAAGATCTCACAATATATTGCCCTCACGCTAGAGCTATATGTTTCTGGTTGGTCACTTATTGATGTAAGAAGAATGGTTCTCACCTGAACTCACGGTGCATGCTATATACCATAGCCTGTGATAGCACCTCCCACGTAGAGAAATCATAAATTCAACACCAACCCTGGGAGCACATTTGTTTGTAGTATCAACAAATGTTTGCAAACGTCTTGAGATAACAGCTGAACTAATGTAAATTTATCATATCAATTTGTACCTAGCCGTGAACAAGTCGCATGTACAATAATACTAGAGGCGACGAAACACGTGTTGGCTTGGGAACCACTGTGAAGACTACAAACTCACTATGAAAACTTGAATATTAAATTGAAGAAAGAAACGGAGATTCACTTGTTGTGTTACATGTTTTAATTAACGCATTAATATTTGTAAACGCTAATTCTGCGTGTGCTTAGGTACCTTTGTTGTTGACTTTTGTGGCTCTGATCACAATCCTTTTGGGAGGTTAGTGGTTCTCCCTTATCCTTGAGCACCGCCACTGATTCAGGACGTCACTAATATTAGGTGTACTCACTACAAGCGCCTAGTCTCTATTGAAAATACCACTGCCTAGTCTAAAACCCACTTCAAAACCCTTTAAGCTGCCACCTCTGATTTAGATCTTCTGCCTTTTCAGCCACCCTCTGCGGGGGACGCCGAAGTTTTGGAATTCACCGTAGATGATGTTATGGTTGCCATAGGAAAACTGGCAACGGGTAAAGCACCTGGTATAGACAAGATACCCGGGGATGTGTTTAAAGATCAGCCTAAGATATGGGCACCGTACCTATGTGCACTCTTCAACTCAATTTTGCACGGTATAGAGGTCCCGGGCTCTTGGTTGGGAGCGGAAATTATACCCATATACAAAAAGGGTTCTCCCCTGCTCCCCGTCAATTACAGGCCCATTAGTCTCATTGACGTCCCACAAAAAATAATGGCAAGACTTATTTTAGATCGCTTGCAGGACTGGATCAATGAGAATGAAATCCTCTCCCCTATCAGGCTGGTTTTAGAAGTAAAACATCTATCATGGACCAGATCTTCCGTTTAGTAATGCTGTACTGGAAGACTGTGGTATTGGAGGGTGGCAGTCTCCACATGGTATTTGTTGACTTACGCTCTGCGTTTGATACTGTTCCTAGGGGCAAACTTTGGGCTGTTTTACGTGATTTGGGTGTACCCAATTCCCTATTGGGTATATTGGTGAGGCTGCATACTGAGAACTTTGCTCAGGTCAGGTGTGCAAGAGGAGGTGTATTGTCCGCCAGGTTCGCAGTAAACAAGGGAGTTAGGCAAGGGTGTGTCTTGGCCCCTACTCTGTTCTGTATATATGTGAATGGACTGATAGCCAGTCTGGATGCAGTCCCCAACAACGATGCACCCAGGTTGGCAGGCAGGAAAGTAGCAGCTATAATGTTTGCTGATGACACCTTGCTCCTTTACAAGACACCAATGGGTATCCAACGTATATTGGAGGGATTTAACAACTTCTGTAGAGAGCATGGACTACATATTAATGTAGATAAGACCAAATACATGATCTTCAATCCCCCGCTATACACTAGGCCACCACCTATCCTTGATTCGGTTGCACTCGAGAGAGTTCACACCTTTCAATATCTTGGTGTCACATTAAGCGAAAAACTCTCCTGGGGCCCACACCTTGCCAAATCTCAACTCAAACTGACTCAAATAGCTGGGGGAATTCTAAAAATGACAAATGCCTCCACCTATAAACCTATTAGCCCTAGTCTCGAAATCTACAAAATGAGGGCCAGAGAGGCTGCATTATACGGAGGGGAACTTTGGGGGCACGTCACTAGACCGGGACTGATTAAAGCTGAGAACAACTTCCTGAGACAGCTGCTCTCGCTCCCCCAAAGCACACCCTTATTACCGCTGAGGCTCGACTTGGGTATACTTCCCATCCAGGAGGAACTAGCTATCAAACCCCTCAGGTTTTGGAGGAGGATTTAGGTGACCCCCGAGCTAGAGCAGTACAAAACTGAGCTCCAAGAAATACTGAGTCTAGGCAGGGCAGCACATATCCCTTGGCTTTCCTACATCAAAGACGAACTTACGAATATGGGTCTTGCAGATATGTGGGCGAATCCAGCAATAGCTTGTAGTGAGATTTCAGGGAACACATTCACTGAGCTATACAGATCTCGATGTTCTAACGCATGGCTCCATGACTCAAAGAATGGTACCATGGTAAAAGCTTTTATAGAGATCAAATCTGTTTACTCATTTGAAGATTTTTTGGATATAATTTTCCCTGTTATGGCTAGGAAGCTATACATACAATGGAGGTTTGGTGCACTCCCCCTAGCGTGTTTAACAAGCAAATGGACCCCGACTAGGTCCCCACACTGTCTTGGCTGTGGTATGAACAAAGAGGACGAAAGCCACATTCTTTTTTTCTGCCCTCTCTACAGTAGAGCAAGGCAGAATTGGATTGTACCTATCTGTAGGAACCTTGGATTTAGGAAGTGCTCAGACGCACTAAGGGTTTTTAAGACTGAAACTGCAGGACACATTGTATTTGCACTAGCTAAGTATCTGCACGCTTTCTGGATCAAAAGGAGTTTTATATTATCAAATACTGCCTAACAGCCGGGCTTATATTTTGTTTGTGTAATCCCAGTTACTGTTATAATGGTGTATCCTAACAAGGACTTCCATTCCTGATCTGCATTTGCCTATGTCACCTTAAATGTGTTTTAATATTGTAATTTTAATGTGTATAATATTTTATGTACTCTTTTATGGCTGAAATACTGCCGAAATAAAGATTGAAAGAAAGAAGAAGTACAGCTACAATATTCTGTGCACTATGCTGCAGACCTCTAATCAGCTACATAGCTTTGATACAGTCTTTTAAATACTCAGTTAGTACCTATGCAGTCTAGGAATCCATCTGTCTTTCCCATGCACTTCTCCATTCACCCATCCAGCACTATCTACGTATCCTATCACTCCACCAATACCTAAGCACTTATAAATTCAGCATGCACTCTCTTTGCAGCACTGAAATTACTCCAGTTATTAGTCATATACTTAAGGAATGGCATAGTCAAAAACACAAGTGCAGGTACAATATTTTGTGCACTATGCATGCACACCTCTAACCAGCTACAAACTATTGATACGCTCTCCTAAATACCCAGTTAGTATCTATGCAGTGTAGGAATCCTCCTGTCTGTCCCATGCATTTCTCCAATCACCCATCCAGCACTATCTACTTATCCTATTACTCCACCAAAACCTAGGCACTTATAAATTCACTATACACTCTGTTTGTAATACTGTAATTATTCTAGTTACTAGTCATGAACTTATGGAATGGCCTAGCTACTGACACAAGTACATCTATAATATGTTGTGCACTATCCAAGCAGACCTCTAACTAGCTACATACTATTGATACACTCTTCTAAATACCCAGTTAGTACTCATGCAGTGTAGGAATCGTCCAGTCTGTCCCATGCACTTCTTTAATCACTTATCTACCACAATCTACTTATCCTATCACTCCACCAATAGGCAAGCACTTATAAATTAAGTGTTCACTCTGTGTGCAGCACTGTCATCATTCCAGTTACTAGTGGTATTCTTATAAAATGACCTAGGCACCAACCCAAGTACACATAAAATATTCTGTGCATAATCCCTACAAATCTCTAAGCAGATACATACTATTGGTCCACTCCATTAAATACTGAAGTAGTATCCATGCAGCGTAGGATACCTCCTGTCAGTCTCATGCAATTCTTCAATCACCCATCCAACACTATGTTCTTATTGTATCAGTCTGCCAATACCTAAGCACATATGGGGCAGATTTACAAGCACCCTGCGCCACCAGTACGTCACTTTTTGTAATGTAGTGATGGCGCCAGGCACTCCTTCATATTTACAAGGAGAGGAAAAGCCACCCTGCGTGGTTTTTCCTCTCCTTGTAAATACGACCCCTTCATGCACAGAACTTTGCGTTGAAGGGGTGTCCCATAGGTGTTGCTGTGGGGTTTCCCACGCAAAACCCATAGAACAAGACACATCTCCAGATTTATGAGAAATCGTAAATCTGGAGATGTGTGTGAATGCTGTGTCATCCTAGAGTTGGTGTAGCAAGGCACAACCAGGAGAACTGTTTTCATTTCTCCTAATTTTTTCCTCTTTCAATGCATGCTAGATTCCACGGCATACATTGAAAGAGGAAAATGCCTTTACTGATTGTTTTTGTGCAGGAAGGTGTCTCTTGCTGCACAAAAACAATCGCCACACGACACAGACATCCTTGCACCATGGTGCAAGGGTGCCTGTGTCACCGCATGGCTGCAGTTTGTGCAGCAGTGCAGAGGGAAGCACCGAATTGCAACATATACATGTACATATGTCACATCCCTGTGCTTCGGAAGTGCCACAGTGCAGTGCAGTTAAAGAGCTTGCAGCGTCACGCTGCAGTACATCCTCATAAATCTTCACCTCTAAATTCACCATACACTACTAATGCATTCTTTCAGTCAATTATGCTGTATACATATATTCAACCAAACTTTCACACATTACCTTGCAATTATAGTTCATTCTTTAACCAGATAAGGTAGTTCTGATAAGAACTTTTTTTTTCTTCTTTTTTCTTTTGTATTTTTTATTAACAAGTTCGTATTTTTTTTGTTTTTTTCAAAAAATGAAGAAAAAAAAGAACGAATAAAACAGGAAACATTTGGAATTACTTATCATTCCAAAAACAAAAAAACAAAAAAATTAACAACGATGGTTGCGTTGTGCAGCACAAACTGCATCCACCGACTGCTCACCGAAGCATATAAGTTTCTTACACTTCACGCAGTGTTGCTCGAGAAAGGTTAATTCTGGCCTAATGTCCATTGCAGGTGTTCCTGAGGACGCTCCAGATGTGCTTGCGACAGCAAGTGAGGGGTTCAAAGCAGCTCGCCTCATTTCCTCCCGAGGAAGATTGAGAGGATATGTGGCCCGGAGATGCTTGTACATAGAAGCAGTGCCACAAGAGTATTTTTTTTCACTTCCTCTTGACAGGACTCGGTCACAAATTTTGCACGTCACCTTTCTCGCATTTACTTTCTTCTCTCCAGGTGGAAAAGTGAAGAATTTCCACACAACATATTCCCGCCTCTGTGGACGTGGTGCCACCTGCAAGAATTCTTCTTCAGGAGAAACTTCCTCCTGCTGCTGCTGCTGTCCAGATGCCATTTTGTTTGATATTTTTTTTAAAACACCAAAAAAAACAAGCAAAAAGGGTTCTTGTAGGAAAAGAGATGTCTCTCTAAAGATGCTCCAACAAGAATGATTAAAATGGGTGGGGTCCTTCAATAGTTACAGTGGGAAATGTTATGAACCAATGAAATCTTTTTTTTAAGGTCACATGGGATCCGCACACTCTGCGCTCACGAAGCACGCATCCAACACGACTTAGCAAAAATATATTTAAAAATAATATAAGTTTATTATAAGTACAAATATATTATTTTTATGAATATCTTAGATAGTCTCTTGCCCTAATATGTATATTAAACACACATACATATAATTTTAGAACATAAGTTTTTTTTTACGGGATTCACGCACCAGCGCGCCCCGGCACGTATATGACATCACGCGGGACCTGTCACCGCGCAAGCGTCACGTAGCGTAATGTGCATGTGTCGCAAATGCGCGGGAGCAGGAGTCGCGGACTGGTCGCATACCAATCGTGCACATCACGTAATATTAAATGTATATGATGTAAAGAAAAACACGCAGCCGTCGCACACCGTACCTTCACGACATTTCTAAAATGGTGGCAAGAATCCACGCACCCACCATGATGTGTACGCTTTGGGTGCGCGACTATAAATATATTAAAATAAAAAAATAAAACAAAAGAAATTAAACAATATTTCAGTTTTTTGTTGTTGCAATTTTCAGAAAAATATATAATGTTATTTAATGAATAAAATATGTATAAATAAACAGTTAAAAAACCGTAGAAAATCAGTAAAAAAAATAGTTATAACTACTATTACACTTAAAAATTAGCATTTAAAAAACCTTGGAAATTCCCTGAAAAAACCATAGGTTTCAGAGACGTTATAGTTAGAAATTAGCATTTAAAAAGCTTTGAAATTCACAGAAAACAACATAGGTTTCAGAGACGTTATAGTTAGAAATTAGCATTTAAAAAAACATTAGAAATTCACAGAAAAAAACATAGTTTTCAGGGGTGTTATAGTTAGCTGGACATTTCACTCATATAAAACCATAGAAATTCCTCCGTTATAGTTAGTTCTGCTAACTATAACTCGCGCGCCTGCAATGCACTGCTGATGATGTCACATGTACCTCCAGTTTTCACCACAGAGCTGCATTGCAGAGAGGTGGTCTGAGGCATGCCCCTTTTTTACACCAATCTGCAATGCAGCTCTGTGGCGCAAACTGGAGGTACCTGGTGGGCTAGTTGACCCCCAGGGGCCCTCAGGATTGAAGGGTACTTAATCCCCCATGTTACAAAGCACCAGGGGGCACATTTGCACAGTGGTGCAAGGAGGCAGCGGGGCCTGATATCACAAGTGTGCAAACCACCCCCTGGCGCGTTGTAAATTGGGGAATTAAGTCCACTTCAATCCAGAGGGTCACTGGGGGCCAACTAGCCCACCAAGTACCTCCTGTAAGCACCACAGAGCTATGTTGCAGAGAGGTGTTCCGAGGCCATGCCCCTTTTTACACCACTCTGCAAATGAGGCTTCTGGTGCACTGCTGGTGGGGCGTTGAGGTCCTCTTGTGTCCTGAGGACCTCAGGACACAAGTGGACTTCATCCTCCGAGGAGCAGTGCGCCAGAAGCCGCGTTTCCAGCATGGTGGAAAAAGGGTCGTGGCCTCGGAACACCTCTCTGCAACGCAGCTCTGTGGCGCTTACTGGAGGTACCTGGTGGGCTAGTTGGCCCCCAAGTTGGCCCTCAGGATTCAAGGGGACTTAATAGGGGTTTTATAGTTAGCAATTAGCATTTAAAAATCCTTAGAAATTTACTGAAAAAAACATAGGTTTCAAGGACATTATAGTTAGAAATTAGCATTAAAAAGACCTTTGAAATTCACTGAAAAAACCACATGTTTCAGGGATGTTATAGTTAGTTGGACATTTCACTCATACAAAACCAGTGAAATTCGGCCGTTATAGTTAGTTCAGCTAACTATAACTCGCGTACCCGCAATGCACTGCTGAGGACATCACATATTACATCACTCATGACATGGTCAATGACATCACTGATGACATCTCTAATGACATCACTTATGGCATAACCGATGACATCCTCCATGTGATAATTTGATGCATCTTCTCACACCCTAATTTAACCTTTGATACACCCACTCTAAATTACAGACTGCTATTCTCAAAACCACAAACACTCCAACACCAATAACTACATACTTTCTCACTGATTCCTCGGTCTACACACCCATCCACTCACTCACCCTTACAGTCACTCATACTTTCTGTCACTCATCAGTACAGGACTGCCATATGCGTTCATACACCTATATAGACACTCACAAACTGTCACTCATCCATAGAGTTACTCACACCCCTAGTCTGTCATGCAAAGAATTAATCACACTCCCATTTACTCACATATACAGTTATACACACACCACCTCACTTACTCTTACAAATACTAACACATACTTATGCTCTTATACAATCCCTGATACAAGCACACACTCATCCATACAGCCACTCTCACAATCACTCACTCTCACATATAGTCATTTATATACTCCAACTCTCACATATACTGCCTTTCACATATGTAGTTACTCACACATGTACCACTGAGACATCCATTCACTCACCAACACACCCACCGTGCGAGCACCGTGCGCGCACCGTGCGAGCACCCTAACGTGCGCGAACATAATTCTGATTGGTGGTTACATGTTAGTCAACGTTCGAATCGGTCGAAATCAGGAAGTGTCGGCCTCCATTTTGTTTGTTTTCAGTGCGAGAGTGAAAAAGGAAGGTGGCGAACGTGAAAAGGGGGCAGGGTAGAGAGTTCCTGACCCACTAGCCTTTGTCAGGGGGTCCCTGAAGGACCCCGAAAGCAGAAAAAAACATTTTAATTTTTTTTTTAAAAATCGCGGGGGTGCGCGCACCGTGCGCGCATGGTAAAAAAAAAAAAAAAAAATGTTTACAATTTTTTTAATACGTAGTTTATTGTAAAGTAAATATATAAAAAAAATAAAAATACATACATAACTTAGCATTTAAAAAACCGTACAAATTCACTTAAAAAACCATAGGTTTCACACATGTTATAGTTAGGTGGATATTTCACTCGTAAAAAACCAATGAAATTCCCCCGTTATAGTTAGTTCAGATAACTATAACTCGCGCGGCCGCCACTCTATCACAAGGATGATGTCATCAGTGATGTCATGAGTGATGCCACTGACCATGTCATGAGTGATGTAATATGTGATGTCATCAGCAGTGGATTGCGGGCGCGCGAGTTATAGTTATCTGAACTAACTATAACGGGGGAATTTCATTGATTTTTTACAAGTGAAATATCCACCTAACTATAACATGTGTGAAACCTATGGTTTTTTAAGTGAATGTATATATATATATATGTATGTATGTCAGTGACAACATTAATTTTTTAACTAAAAAAACACAGAAATTCACCTGTTATTATATTTACCAGAGCTGTCACTTGCGCCATAGACCTTATGCCATAAACTTCACGGATAGCCTAGTTTACATTAACAATCAACCCCAAATATATGGAAAATCCTCATTTCACACTTTATTCAATTTGTAGGTGATTTGGCACCTTTGCATACTCAGCAGCAATTAAACAGGAGAACGGTGGACTCTACTCTCAGACCAGGAGGTAACAGGAAAGAACACACTCGTCTTGTACAGTCACTACAGAAGAGATTGCACTCCAATAAATCAATGATGCATCACCTCCATCATGGATTTCAGATGGTTTTCAACCTGGAATTGAAAACACACTCTCCATTAGCATGAGAAATGACACGAACACCATTGCATACTACTGAGGTGCAAGGAGCAGGGCCAATGGACAGATCTTGTCGGTGATTTTTCAAAGGGTAGGAGGGCCATATGACTCCCCTCTTCGAGCCTTTATAAGGACCTGGGGACCCCATCCCCTAGTGCTGTGCTCTTTTTAAATGGGGGGTTGTGCGACGCCCCGCCTGAGCCTACTTTGGCCCGGGGGACCTGATATTAATATAGGTGGGTGCCCTGGTGCCCACCCAGGGCACCCACCATACACATGCTGTGGAAGTCAGCACTGCTTCTGCCCACAGGGAGCAGCTAGATATGCTGCTCCCTGTGGGCAGGAGGAATATCTTGATCTAATTCCCAGCCTGAATCAGTGCGACACTGAAACAGATTAAAAGTCTGCTGCCTGCTGGCATGAGCATTTCAAAAGCTCCTGCCAGCAAGGAGCATACTTTGTGTTTGCTCCTGTTTGGTGGGAGTTTCAAAAATGCTCTTGCCAGGCAGGAGCAAACACAAGTTTCCCTGCCTGCACTAATGCAGGCAGGGAAACTACTGTGTCCCAAGGGTAGGCTCCCCAGGACACAGCAAGTCAGCCGCCAACCTTGGGATGGGGTCCCTGGGGTCAATAAAGGCTCAGAAAGGGGTCCCCAGGGCTTTTTAAATTTGATGGGGTCTTCGGGCCGAATGCAGCTTGTGGGGGAGAACTCATGAGACTGAAATGTGAAGTAATCCCTTTAAAGGCATGCAATTTTGGGAGCTTAACTGGTTCTTCTCATTGCAACTGTAGACTGTGAAATTACAAGCAAGAACTGCTAATGCATCTTGTTTGTCTGTGCCCTCATCTACAGAACCTAAGGGTTTACTGACTTAAACCTATATTTTGACCCTTTAGCATAGACAGTGCAACAAAAGAGCAATAACCACATCCGTCAGCTGGGTAAATGCTCAGCTCTCAGTCAGGTTTCTGAAATTTCTCAGGAAAGCTTACAAATTATTGAATATGTGTTTTGTGGGTGACTAAAATTGCAGGTTGCGTTTGCCTTCTCAGAATATAACCCATGGTCAGTCTGTGAATGATGTCATGCGCATGTAAATGCACAATGCTTTTAATTAGTCGGTCTGTGATTTTGCTGCTTCGTGTGTTTTACTGGCTTAGGCTTCTTGTAATTGTATTATGCACTCTATGAGTTTTGCTATCCAAATATTGGTTTATGCTGCTTAATGCACAATTACTTTGTCTTCTAAACTGATGTTTGGCATCCTAAGAATGATATTAACTATGCACTTCATGAGTTTGATTGGGAAAACACTATCCTTTTTTTTGTTTATACTGCTGAATACACAGTCAACTTTATCACTTGACCCTATGACTTATGTCTGGCTAATAAAGCTTTCATAACAAGAATCATCAATGGTGATTATTTATGAAATGCAAAATGAATGTACAATCAGTAGCATGGTGTCACTCAACACATCTCCTCTCTCTAGTAGATTTAATAAATTTAAGATCTTGTGCAAGTGTGAGTGTGCATCAATTAATCCTGTTGCACTCAACTGTTGCGGTGAAATGGCTGAGTATGTAGAAAATCACTCCACTCACTACATGCCTTACATATTGTAACTTTAATGTTGTTGGGAAATGTCACAAAGACAATGTTCTTTATCTTGCATAGGTCACTGCATATGTAATTATATGAATGTTGAAGAAGTTAACTGAAGGTCGGAGTTACTGGTGATAGAAAGGTCAATTGTGCTTTGAAGTGGTTATTTCAATTTCGTTCTTTTAGCTGCTTTACATTTTTCTTGATATTTTGTAATGGTTTGAAATAACTGAAACATTAACATTTTACCTATTTACTGACTAACCCCTCCCCTAACTATTTAAATTGGGCCCCGGAGATTAGGTCCCTTGGGCAGAATGCGGCTCGTGGAGGTGGCCCTGTGCCCCATCCCCTAATTATTTAAAATGGGCCCTTGGGGATGGGGTCCAGGGGCCGGAAATGGCTCTGGGAGGGAGACTGTATGGCCCACCTCCCCTGAATTAGAAAATGCAACCCAGGGCTGCCAATTTGTTTTGTTTTTTCAACTCCAGCTGGATCATAGAAAAAATTGCTGTTTTTTTTTATTTTGGCCGGGGGGGGACCTTCTGGGTCTCCCCTAATGGGGCATATGGGGGCAGGGTATCTCTACCCTTTACCCTTATATATATATTTTTTTGCAATTTCCCGAGTCCTATAATGACTGTCAGCAACATTTTTCTCATGTTGCTGGCAGGCAATCAGAGCACTCTATGTGAGATGCCCCAAGGGAAAAAATCTCCCTCGGCCAATCAGAATGATCTATTTTTTTAAATTGGGTTCGAGGGACTCAAGCGAGAGGCCCTTATTGGTTTACAGAGAAAAAAATGATAACACTAAATGCTCTCTTTCGCGGTAGTGTGGGCGAGCATTTTAGGCTTATCAAAGGTTAGTGCTAAGCATTTGTTGTACTCAAGGAGGCGATAAATGAGACACACACTCAAGAATAAATCCGAGACCAATACAGAAAAATAACGCATATTTTTATATGGATTTTGATACCAACAACTTCGCTATCAATCAAGCACTTTTTTTAATATTGATTTTGACAGGTACGTAAAATGTTCACTTAAATGCGTCTTTAAACAGCAATGCTTTCCTATAGACAATAAGGCATATGTTGCATACAGGTATTTATGGCTGGTTCCTGGGGTCTCCTTCAGTACTTATGGTCATAGGGGGCCAAGGTCCAAAGTAGCACAAGCAATTACTTGTTACCTGCCCTGGGGCGTCTGGGTGCAGAGGTGCTAGTAGGGTTCGTAGCTGTGCGCACTACGCCGGTGGAAAGAACGGGGGCCACCTGGAAACAGCTTGGCTCACAGGGTACCCAGGCTGGGACACTTGGGTGCAGAGTGGATAAGTCAGCCGGGCTAGGTGGGTTAAAGGCCCTCGCGGTTGTTGGTCTCGCCAGTTGCGGGTGTAAAATCAGGACAGCTGTACCACTCTGGAAGTGGGTCTCTGCGAAGCTGACGTCTCTCAATGGCTGCTCGGTCTTGGTGCAGTGGGAGTCCAGATTGGATTCTCCTGGGTTTTGTTTATTGAAAGGGGTATGGAACCTCAGGTATTGGTGCTGTGAGTCTCCGGTCAGTCCTGGTGTCCCCTCTTTGTATGGAGGGTCAGATTTGACCTACAGGAGTACAGGTACCCCTTCCTGGGTGGCTGCTGTGTTGGGCTGGCCGGGGGAGCTGCAACATGGTGTATCAAAAACAGCGTTTTTGGTGCTCTAGACTGCAGAAGAGTAGCTCCTCTACTCCAAGAGAGATTGCTGGCAATTTGTGAAGGGCTGGCAGTTTACCGGGGTTCTTGGTAGTTCTTGGTAGTTGCTCAGGTGGCAGGGTTTGGCGCCAAAAGTCCACAACAAGTCTTCAGTTCTCATTTTCTCGTGGCTCGACTTCTTCTGGATTCATTGAATCGAAGTTCCTGGCATCAGGGGTGCCTCTTAAATACCAAATTGGGGGCTTTAAGGAGGGTGACAGGTAGTAGCCAATGGCTAACCTACCTTTAGGGTTACTACACCCCCTATATGACCACTCCCTGTGAGAAGTGGGCATAACCCTTACCCAGTGAACCTAATTCCACCAAAAACCAAGATGGTGGAATTCTAGTTTTCATGTTCACATCAATTAGCCCACTTTAGGGGTGCTATTGAACACGCCTCCTAACTCGCTAATTTTCACACTTGTCCTGGTGTTTAATGGGCCCGGGGCATGGGTGGCATTTCCCCACTCTGGGGAAGCATGGGTTACATATCAAAAGTTGCAGAGGCCTTTAAAGCCTCCTGCCTTGATATGCTGATTACTTATCTATCATGGTTGGAGGTGGTGACAATACCTTTGGCTGGAGCAGGCATTGTTTCTGCCCTCAGAGAGTGTGGACTCTCACCTGCAGGGGGTCAGAGAACTGTCTATGGTGGTAGCCTGGTCCACACCAGTCAGCCAGTACACTAGTAGTTGGTAGTTTGTCAGGGGGCACCTCTAAGGTGCCCTCTGGGTGCATCTAATAAATCCATCACTGAAAGCAGTGTGGATTTTCTTACATGCGGCGTTTCATATTGAACATCTTGGATTTCAGGGAAGCCATCATGTAGCTGGGGAACTCATAATTACCAGTGTCCAGCACATGTACTTAAAATGGCTTCCCTGTTCACTTGTAATATCTAAGAATCGATTTAAACATCACAGGGCCATATCTGCTCATGCAGATATGTCCACACATGTACTATAGTGCAGCCTACCTTAGGGCTGTAAGGCCTGCTGCAGGGATGACTTACATGTACTGCATGCAGTGTCTGCAGGCATAGCACACAGGAGGGGTGCCATATTGTGTCTTCACCTTTCTCCGAACCATGTCATGCAGCCTGCAATGGCAGTTTCTATGAGTGTGCTGAGCGGTCCCTTAGTGTGGCATGATACATACTGCAGCCCTTAGGTACCCTCTTTAGTCTCTCTGTTCTAGGTACCAGGGGTACAATTTAGCAGGGACATACAGGGGGTGCTAAAGATATTGCCAATTGGGTAAACAATTGTGCAGTCTTAGGGAAAGAGATCTGGCGCTGGGAACCTGGATAACAGGAACCCAGTGCACTTCTGTCAAACTTGCATCAAATACCAGGCCAAAAGTGGGGGTAGCCATGTGAAAAAGAGGTCCTTTATTACAATACCTCTGTCCTATTTTTAGAGTGGGGAGTTTTCTGCCTTGACTGTGGAGTCTGGAGCCATCTGGTGGTGCATTGATTGTGCGCCACATGTGAACTGAAGAACCTTAAAGCCAGTCCTTGGTAGAGGGCCACAAGTTGAGTTACACAATACATTAGCCTTCGGGTGATCCCAGAGCCTCCACAACATTCAGCCAGTTCCTCTCCATCAAAAGATGAACCAAGGATTTAACACCAGTCTTCCTATCAGTGCTGCACTGTTCCTCTGCATCTTATGTAATATGCTGCCATGTCCCACACTGCCAGGGGCAGTGTGTATTTTACATAATCCAGCTCCTGATATGCGCAATACCAATACTAATCCTGAATCCAGCTCATGCATTGGCCCGGCGTACAAAGTGTCAAGCGTTTTCCTGTTCATAAGTTAACAATAATTGTTATTGGTATGTAAAGCCTAATCTCTAGCTTACATCTACAACCCTTCCCTAGGCTCCCGTTTTGCATCCATCCATCCATACCTCCCATAAGAGTTTCCTTTTACACATTCTCTTGTTTCTATGTTTTCTTCCTCATAGCCCTATCCATATAGATCTGCATGGTTACAGTTGGCCTGCCTGCCACAAGAGCTGCTGGAGGCCTTGAACTTGCATTTAGGCAGCAGAAACAGCCCCTACATAGCATCCCCCAGGAAAAACGGCCATCTGCCTTAATTGCCAATCCAGTCATGCATTTGGGATACTACAGTTGTATATTTATTTGAGTACATTTTGATACTTATGGACAGATTAACAAAGGCTTTTGCATACCCGAGTTTCATATAGGTGAGCATAAACGGCAGTTTGCAAGAATTAGGGCCTGATTTAGATCTTGGTGGACAGGTTACTCCGTCACAGTGGTGAAGGATATCCCACCCCCCAAAATTATATCCTATGGGATTTATTTTTCATCAGTCAGATATCCGTCACCATTGTGATGCAACAACCCATCTGGCAAGATCTGAATCAGGCCCTTAATCCACATCTAGGTTCACAGAACCTGAATTAGAGAAATCCTATGCTTGTAAATTCATACTTCTCAACTCACTTGCCTTTGGAGAGGGACATCCGAACTCCAGCATCCCGTTGTTGACCTGCGTGTTGTTGAGTGAAACAGGCTGCAACAACTTCCCTTTTACACATCACTTCATGTGAGGTAACTGATTGATCTATCCAAATTCATGGAGTAAAACGTGAGACCTTCGGGAGGCCGAAAGGCTGAATGGACCATGGCAGGATTTGAACTTGTGTCCTGTAGCTTAACTCCCTAGTAAATGATGGAACAAGCAATGCATTGAGGTAGCCATTTTCCCAGCATACTCACTGCACTATCACAGCTTGGAGAGAATTGAATCACAGATAATCAAAGGAGGAGGGATCACTAGTTACTGGCACCAGGGTTCAGGTGGTTGTCTCTGGTATAGGTAAAAAACCCTCAATCACGTCAAGAGTATGTTGGGGCGGTATATCTTGATTCTCCGCCGTTAAATACGTGATAGCATCATCATTGGGTTGATTCCATGCATCCTCCGCCCGGAGGGAACCACTGAGTTTTCCAGCAGTGATCAGGGAAAAAAATGATAAAATAAAAAAGTGAGGAGTGCTCAAGTGAGTGATAAAAAGGAGTTGTTCCTCATGCTACCTATAAAAAACTTTATTCTGATAGGTGCTGGGGAGACGTTAAAAAGAGATAAAGTTGCAGGTAGGGTGAGTAATGGACCCTCTGCAACTTTAAACGTGGTGATTGGTCGACATGTTTCAGCTCATTCAAAGCCCAAAGGTCAGGGAGCTTTCTTCAGGACCACAGGTGAATAATGTGAATTGAGGAAGTACATCAATTAGAAGTTCCAAGGTAGATTCAGATGGACTTCAACAGGACTAATACCTATATACAGAGAAAAAACCTTAATGAGGGTAGATAAGGTGCCAAAAGGAGTTTTTTTAAAAAAAGGGGGAGAATATAAAAGCAAATATAAATGGCAAGTCTTTATATACTTATTGGTATACATTTTGATCTGCAAGTGAGGTTGCGAACCATCGCTCTTACTTAAGAGAATAAACAGCAATGCCCCTAGGAGACAACGACTGGTGAAGGATAATTCAAAAATACAACAATTCTTCAGACATACATGTAGAATCAATATATATATAGCGAAGGTGGTGAAGACTGCTCGTAATGTACGTGTGTTCAATTCGCAAGTAAACTGTTTAGCCATACCTATTGGGAATTAGAGGTTCCTTCGGTCTAACATTTGAAGTTGTAAACATGCGAGAGAATTAAGTAGGGCGCGCTATTTGAAGAAATGTATCAATTGTGCCTCTAATATAGAGATAGCGTGCAATATTCACTGAAAAATACCTGAATGTTTCAAAGTACGAACTCCGTACGAAGATACAAGGCTGCGTTAATACTAGACAGTGAAAGAAAAGAAAAACAAACATTACAAGGGGGAAACCCCAGGTTAACGTTACGTGTCTTCCAAAGGCTGCAGAGGTGGAGGTCTCCGTACCGCATGGTCCGCTACGACTTGTGCTGACTCTAGTTTCCTGTATGCGTGCGTAGGCATAGGGGTGTGTCTTAAATAGTTGATAACATAGAGACAGTAAAAGGACTATAGAGGGCCGGTTTGTAGCCTAGAAAACTTTATTAGGTTGTTGTCTACGGTTGCCGTGAACAGAGTACTAATCAGCGTATCAGCTCGATTTCGTCTGTTGCGTGGTTTAGGGTGAAGTTTCTTGACAGATAAGGGGGCAAGGTTGTTCCAATGCCAAAGTGGTGGTTACTAAGAGCTGGTGTGCCCTCAATAGTTAATAATCTAGAAAAGGGACTGGAGCGGGCCATCGCCTGGAGAGATTTTTGTTTAGCCATAAATAGAGTGTAAGCACTAAGTAGCGCATACGATTCATTTCGTCTGTTGCTGGCTTATGTGCGAGGTGTCTTGACAGATAAGGAAGGTACAGTTGTTGGCATGCCAAAATGGTGATTGATAAGAGCTGAAGTGTCAATGAGGAGCTCGATGGTGTCACATTAAGGAGACAAATATGGCTGGTGGAGATTTCTGTCTACACGCTCAACCATGGGACATCATCATTCAGTCCTATGGTGTTGGTCTTGAGGCGATGGACCCATCGCTGTTCTTTCTGGAAGAGTAATTTTTCTGCATTTGATGTTTTTAATACCAGTGTTTCAAGGACTATCCAGCTGAGCTCTTTGACTGTGTGTGGATGTTCAATGTAGTGTGAGCTCAATTTGGTAGTTCCTCTACCACATTTGATGTTGCTGCGATGTTCGCATATTCTTTGCTTAATCTTCCGGCAGGTCATTCCAATGTATCGGAGATGACATGGGCAGGTAATCATGTAGATTACATGTGTCGTGTTGCAGTTAGAATGTTGTCTCATCGTCCAGGTCAGTTTGGGTGATAGGATCACACTCTTAGTGATTGCAGTCAGGGAACACACAGAGCAATTGCCACATGGGAAGTGGCCTGTTACTGGGGGTAGGGACCACAGAGTGCTCTGACTTGGATTAGGTTTTACGTCAGGTGGACGTGTGTGTACCAGGATATCTTTGTAGTTTCGAGTTCGTCTATTGGCAAACATGGGTTTAGGCCAAGTGAGATTTCCAGACGTAATGATGCGCCAATTTTTGTTGATAATTTTCTTTACAGAGTTTGTAACAGGACTGTAGGTGGTGACACATGTCAGTTTTTCTGTAGATTTGATTTGTGGTGTTGGTTCCAAGAGGCTTTCTCTAGGCTGGTTCCGGGCTCGTTTCTGACATTTTTTGATAATTTTTTCTGGATAGTTCCTTTTCTTGAGTTTGTTTGAAAGGTCTTGAGCTTGTTGTTTATACTCACTTAGTTCACTACAATTCCTTTTGAGGCGAAGGAATTGGCTGTAGGGCAAATTCTCTCGTAGAGGACGCGGGTGGAAGCTATTGAAAGAAAGCAGGCTATTCTTAGCTGTTGTCTTGAAGAAAGTCTTGGTTTTAATGGTGTCATTTTCAACGTAGATGGTAAGGTCTAGGAAGTCCAAATGATCATTATGTGCCTCAAAAGTAAACCTTAGACAGGGGTCTTGGATGTTCATCCAGTCATGAAATGTTTGTAAATTGGTTTTGGTACCTTCCCAGATCATGATGACATCATCTATATACCTTTTCCAGAAAAGGATTCTTGGAAGGAAGGGATTGGTATCATTAAGGATGTATGTACTCTCAAAATTGCTCACGTAGAGCCCTGCCACACTGGGAGCAAAGGTACTTCCCATGGAAGTACCGTGGCATTGTTGGTATAGAGTATCCTCGTATTCAAAAAAGTTCTCAGTTAGGGCCAGTCTGCAGCATTCTAGGACGAAGTGTCTAGGCGTATGGTATGGCCATTCGTCTCGAAACAATAGATCTTCTAGAGTGTCTAAGGTGGCTTGTTGAGGTAGGCTCGTATAAAGACTTTCAATATCGAGTCCTACCAACAGCATAGTTTCACTGGAGAAACTTCTGTCCGTGAGATGATTCAGAAGATCGCGTGTATCTTTAAGGTAGGTGGGTGTCTTTTGAACCATAGGTTTGAGAAATTGGTCAGCAAACTGGGAGAGGGGTTCCAGAACTGAGCCGATCCCAGACACTATGGGGCGGCCAGGTGGAGGTTTTCTTGCCTTGTGCACTTTTGGCAGCGAATAAAAGTATGGTATACGTGGAGAAGTGGTACGTAGAAAGGAAGCCTCGTTCTTAGAGATCCACCTATTTGTCTCTGCTTCCTCAACCATTAGATTGATGGTTCGCTGCAGTCTGAGTGTGGGATCTTCTGTTATTATCTTGTAGAATTTATCGTCGGATAGAAGCTCTTGACATTGTGTATGGTAACCTTCTTTGTTGAGGATGACAATGCCTCCGCCTTTGTCGGCGGGTTTGATAATGATGTCAGGGTGCGCTTTCAGTTCTTCCAAAGCCTTCTTCTCTTTGTTTGTTGTATTCATAAATGGTTTTGTAGCTGTCTCGCCAAGTTGATTGATTTCCTTCCTGACTGCTTGCTCGAAGGTTTGAATCTCAACTGGGACTTGATGTTGTGCTGGACAGAATGTTGACTTGGGTCTCAAAGAGGTGTCTCCTTTGGTAGTATTATCTTCCTTGCCCTGAAAGAAAGCTTTAAGTTTTAATGTTCTGCAAAAATGGGCCACTTCACTCTGTAGTTTAAAAATGTCCAGTGGTGGAGTGGGGACAAAGCCAAGGCCTTTGTTTAGTACCGATTCTTGCTCTTCTGTTAATGGAATGCCAGAGATGTTGAAGATTAGTGAGTCGTGCTCGTGCTGGGTTTGTCTTTGTTCAAGTTGGACATACTCCTTGTTAGTATTTGCCTTTCTTGGTCTAACCAAGTCACACCTCTCCTCCTCCCTCTCTGGTTGGACCGGCCTCTCCCTAAAAAAGGCGGTGGTTGTTGAGGGAAGGGGCCCATATAGGGACCTAATGGAGGTGGTATTGTTTGATACGGATTCATCCATCCTTGGTAGTTTTGAGCAAATGGATGGAAAAGAGGTGGTGGATGTTCCCCAAATGTTGGGTTGCGCCAGGTGTTCGGTCTTCGTCTTTGTTGACGTCGGTTGGAGCCTCTAAAATTACGTTGTTGGGTGGTATCTTCTCCACTGTAATCTGAGTTGTTGGAAGAGTTGGCACTGGAGTCGTTGTCGGATTGATAGTTGGGTGCTACAAAATCGTCTCTACTGTATGGATGCATTTTCTCTGTGGAAAAGCGTTTCAGATCTTTACTCAGTTTTTGAATTTTGTTTTGTGTCAGATATTCCTTCGTCTCGTTCATGTCCCGGTTGATCTCTTCTAGTTTTTTCTTGTACACTGTGATGTGTACCATATTTTTGAGTTTTGCCTCAGTCAGTTGAATCTTGATCGTGAGTGCCTCAGTTAGTCTTGTCGCGGTTTTGATTATGAGGACGAGGTAATCCCTGGTGCACTTCCATGAGATGGCCGACCAGTCTTTTCTAAAGGCCAAATCTTGTAGAAAAATTCTCGGAGCATTGTGAACCCAGAGGCCTCTGGGTGCAGCGTTTGCGCGTAGGTACTCTGTCATGATGACACCATGAATAGCAGTTTTTACCTGTTCTTTCTTGTCTTCTGATAAAGTTTCCCAGTCGCTGTTCTGAGCTAGGGTTTGCGTTAGGTCTCCATCTTGTAAGAAAGATGAGGGGGCAGCAAGGATGGCGTTGATTTCGTCTAAAGAGTAACTTAAGCCTAAGTTCTCTGCCATCTTCAGTAAAGGGGAGGGATTCAGTAAGATCGAGGTATTAGATAACCTAGATCTGGTTATTCCTGGTTAATACAGGAATATAGGAAAAAATTCCCACAGCTGTGCGCTGCTACATATGATATAATCAGAGTAGGGAAAGAGAAGCTGTGATCCGACCGTCTTCCGGCTAGTCATAGATAATCAAAGGAGGAGGGATCACTAGTTACTGGCACCAGGGTTCAGGTGGTTGTCTCTGGTATAGGTAAAAAACCCTCAATCACGTCAAGAGTATGTTGGGGCGGTATATCTTGATTCTCCGCCGTTAAATACGTGATAGCATCATCATTGGGTTGATTCCATGCATCCTCCGCCCGGAGGGAACCACTGAGTTTTCCAGCAGTGATCAGGGAAAAAAATGATAAAATAAAAAAGTGAGGAGTGCTCAAGTGAGTGATAAAAAGGAGTTGTTCCTCATGCTACCTATAAAAAACTTTATTCTGATAGGTGCTGGGGAGACGTTAAAAAGAGATAAAGTTGCAGGTAGGGTGAGTAATGGACCCTCTGCAACTTTAAACGTGGTGATTGGTCGACATGTTTCAGCTCATTCAAAGCCCAAAGGTCAGGGAGCTTTCTTCAGGACCACAGGTGAATAATGTGAATTGAGGAAGTACATCAATTAGAAGTTCCAAGGTAGATTCAGATGGACTTCAACAGGACTAATACCTATATACAGAGAAAAAACCTTAATGAGGGTAGATAAGGTGCCAAAAGGAGTTTTTTTTAAAAAAGGGGGAGAATATAAAAGCAAATATAAATGGCAAGTCTTTATATACTTATTGGTATACATTTTGATCTGCAAGTGAGGTTGCGAACCATCGCTC
This sequence comes from Triturus cristatus, assembly GCF_964204655.1. Classification (NCBI taxonomy): domain Eukaryota; kingdom Metazoa; phylum Chordata; class Amphibia; order Caudata; family Salamandridae; genus Triturus; species Triturus cristatus. Next base: position 607,817,984 of record NC_140591.1, on the reverse strand, counting down.
TTACTTAAGAGAATAAACAGCAATGCCCCTAGGAGACAACGACTGGTGAAGGATAATTCAAAAATACAACAATTCTTCAGACATACATGTAGAATCAATATATATATAGCGAAGGTGGTGAAGACTGCTCGTAATGTACGTGTGTTCAATTCGCAAGTAAACTGTTTAGCCATACCTATTGGGAATTAGAGGTTCCTTCGGTCTAACATTTAAAGTTGTAAACATGCGAGAGAATTAAGTAGGGCGCGCTATTTGAAGAAATGTATCAATTGTGCCTCTAATATAGAGATAGCGTGCAATATTCACTGAAAAATACCTGAATGTTTCAAAGTACGAACTCCGTACGAAGATACAAGGCTGCGTTAATACTAGACAGTGAAAGAAAAGAAAAACAAACATTACAAGGGGGAAACCCCAGGTTAACGTTACGTGTCTTCCAAAGGCTGCAGAGGTGGAGGTCTCCGTACCGCATGGTCCGCTACGACTTGTGCTGACTCTAGTTTCCTGTATGCGTGCGTAGGCATAGGGGTGTGTCTTAAATAGTTGATAACATAGAGACAGTAAAAGGACTATAGAGGGCCGGTTTGTATCCTAGAAAACTTTATTAGGTTGTTGTCTACGGTTGCCGTGAACAGAGTACTAATCAGCGTATCAGCTCGATTTCGTCTGTTGCGTGGTTTAGGGTGAAGTTTCTTGACAGATAAGGGGGCAAGGTTGTTCCAATGCCAAAGTGGTGGTTACTAAGAGCTGGTGTGCCCTCAATAGTTAATAATCTAGAAAAGGGACTGGAGCGGGCCATCGCCTGGAGAGATTTTTGTTTAGCCATATCAGAATAAAGTTTTTTATAGGTAGCATGAGGAACAACTCCTTTTTATCACTCACTTGAGCACTCCTCACTTTTTTATTTTATCATTTTTTTCCCTGATCACTGCTGGAAAACTCAGTGGTTCCCTCCGGGCGGAGGATGCATGGAATCAACCCAATGATGATGCTATCACGTATTTAACGGCGGAGAATCAAGATATACCGCCCCAACATACTCTTGACGTGATTGAGGGTTTTTTACCTATACCAGAGACAACCACCTGAACCCTGGTGCCAGTAACTAGTGATCCCTCCTCCTTTGATTATCTATGACTAGCCGGAAGACGGTCGGATCACAGCTTCTCTTTCCCTACTCTGATTATATCATATGTAGCAGCGCACAGCTGTGGGAATTTTTTCCTATATTCCTGTATTAACCAGGAATAACCAGATCTAGGTTATCTAATACCTCGATCTTACTGAATCCCTCCCCTTTACTGAAGATGGCAGAGAACTTAGGCTTAAGTTACTCTTTAGACGAAATCAACGCCATCCTTGCTGCCCCCTCATCTTTCTTACAAGATGGAGACCTAACGCAAACCCTAGCTCAGAACAGCGACTGGGAAACTTTATCAGAAGACAAGAAAGAACAGGTAAAAACTGCTATTCATGGTGTCATCATGACAGAGTACCTACGCGCAAACGCTGCACCCAGAGGCCTCTGGGTTCACAATGCTCCGAGAATTTTTCTACAAGATTTGGCCTTTAGAAAAGACTGGTCGGCCATCTCATGGAAGTGCACCAGGGATTACCTCGTCCTCATAATCAAAACCGCGACAAGACTAACTGAGGCACTCACGATCAAGATTCAACTGACTGAGGCAAAACTCAAAAATATGGTACACATCACAGTGTACAAGAAAAAACTAGAAGAGATCAACCGGGACATGAACGAGACGAAGGAATATCTGACACAAAACAAAATTCAAAAACTGAGTAAAGATCTGAAACGCTTTTCCACAGAGAAAATGCATCCATACAGTAGAGACGATTTTGTAGCACCCAACTATCAATCCGACAACGACTCCAGTGCCAACTCTTCCAACAACTCAGATTACAGTGGAGAAGATACCACCCAACAACGTAATTTTAGAGGCTCCAACCGACGTCAACAAAGACGAAGACCGAACACCTGGCGCAACCCAACATTTGGGGAACATCCACCACCTCTTTTCCATCCATTTGCTCAAAACTACCAAGGATGGATGAATCCGTATCAAACAATACCACCTCCATTAGGTCCCTATATGGGCCCCTTCCCTCAACAACCACCGCCTTTTTTAGGGAGAGGCCGGTCCAACCAGAGAGGGAGGAGGAGAGGTGTGACTTGGTTAGACCAAGAAAGGCAAATACTAACAAGGAGTATGTCCAACTTGAACAAAGACAAACCCAGCACGAGCACGACTCACTAATCTTCAACATCTCTGGCATTCCATTAACAGAAGAGCAAGAATCGGTACTAAACAAAGGCCTTGGCTTTGTCCCCACTCCACCACTGGACATTTTTAAACTACAGAGTGAAGTGGCCCATTTTTGCAGAACATTAAAACTTAAAGCTTTCTTTCAGGGCAAGGAAGATAATACTACCAAAGGAGACACCTCTTTGAGACCCAAGTCAACATTCTGTCCAGCACAACATCAAGTCCCAGTTGAGATTCAAACCTTCGAGCAAGCAGTCAGGAAGGAAATCAATCAACTTGGCGAGACAGCTACAAAACCATTTATGAATACAACAAACAAAGAGAAGAAGGCTTTGGAAGAACTGAAAGCGCACCCTGACATCATTATCAAACCCGCCGACAAAGGCGGAGGCATTGTCATCCTCAACAAAGAAGGTTACCATACACAATGTCAAGAGCTTCTATCCGACGATAAATTCTACAAGATAATAACAGAAGATCCCACACTCAGACTGCAGCGAACCAAAAATCTAATGGTTGAGGAAGCAGAGACAAATAGGTGGATCTCTAAGAACGAGGCTTCCTTTCTACGTACCACTTCTCCACGTATACCATACTTTTATTCGCTGCCAAAAGTGCACAAGGCAAGAAAACCTCCACCTGGCCGCCCCATAGTGTCTGGGATCGGCTCAGTTCTGGAACCCCTCTCCCAGTTTGCTGACCAATTTCTCAAACCTATGGTTCAAAAGACACCCACCTACCTTAAAGATACACGCGATCTTCTGAATCATCTCACGGACAGAAGTTTCTCCAGTGAAACTATGCTGTTGGTAGGACTCGATATTGAAAGTCTTTATACGAGCCTACCTCAACAAGCCACCTTAGACACTCTAGAAGATCTATTGTTTCGAGACGAATGGCCATACCATACGCCTAGACACTTCGTCCTAGAATGCTGCAGACTGGCCCTAACTGAGAACTTTTTTGAATACGAGGATACTCTATACCAACAATGCCACGGTACTTCCATGGGAAGTACCTTTGCTCCCAGTGTGGCAGGGCTCTACGTGAGCAATTTTGAGAGTACATACATCCTTAATGATACCAATCCCTTCCTTCCAAGAATCCTTTTCTGGAAAAGGTATATAGATGATGTCATCATGATCTGGGAAGGTACCAAAACCAATTTACAAACATTTCATGACTGGATGAACATCCAAGACCCCTGTCTAAGGTTTACTTTTGAGGCACATAATGATCATTTGGACTTCCTAGACCTTACCATCTACGTTGAAAATGACACCATTAAAACCAAGACTTTCTTCAAGACAACAGCTAAGAATAGCCTGCTTTCTTTCAATAGCTTCCACCCGCGTCCTCTACGAGAGAATTTGCCCTACAGCCAATTCCTTCGCCTCAAAAGGAATTGTAGTGAACTAAGTGAGTATAAACAACAAGCTCAAGACCTTTCAAACAAACTCAAGAAAAGGAACTATCCAGAAAAAATTATCAAAAAATGTCAGAAACGAGCCCGGAACCAGCCTAGAGAAAGCCTCTTGGAACCAACACCACAAATCAAATCTACAGAAAAACTGACATGTGTCACCACCTACAGTCCTGTTACAAACTCTGTAAAGAAAATTATCAACAAAAATTGGCGCATCATTACGTCTGGAAATCTCACTTGGCCTAAACCCATGTTTGCCAATAGACGAACTCGAAACTACAAAGATATCCTGGTACACACACGTCCACCTGACGTAAAACCTAATCCAAGTCAGAGCACTCTGTGGTCCCTACCCCCAGTAACAGGCCACTTCCCATGTGGCAATTGCTCTGTGTGTTCCCTGACTGCAATCACTAAGAGTGTGATCCTATCACCCAAACTGACCTGGACGATGAGACAACATTCTAACTGCAACACGACACATGTAATCTACATGATTACCTGCCCATGTCATCTCCGATACATTGGAATGACCTGCCGGAAGATTAAGCAAAGAATATGCGAACATCGCAGCAACATCAAATGTGGTAGAGGAACTACCAAATTGAGCTCACACTACATTGAACATCCACACACAGTCAAAGAGCTCAGCTGGATAGTCCTTGAAACACTGGTATTAAAAACATCAAATGCAGAAAAATTACTCTTCCAGAAAGAACAGCGATGGGTCCATCGCCTCAAGACCAACACCATAGGACTGAATGATGATGTCCCATGGTTGAGCGTGTAGACAGAAATCTCCACCAGCCATATTTGTCTCCTTAATGTGACACCATCAAGCTCCTCATTGACACTTCAGCTCTTATCAATCACCATTTTGGCATGCCAACAACTGTACCTTCCTTATCTGTCAAGACACCTCGCACATAAGCCAGCAACAGACGAAATGAATCGTATGCGCTACTTAGTGCTTACACTCTATTTATGGCTAAACAAAAATCTCTCCAGGCGATGGCCCGCTCCAGTCCCTTTTCTAGATTATTAACTATTGAGGGCACACCAGCTCTTAGTAACCACCACTTTGGCATTGGAACAACCTTGCCCCCTTATCTGTCAAGAAACTTCACCCTAAACCACGCAACAGACGAAATCGAGCTGATACGCTGATTAGTACTCTGTTCACGGCAACCGTAGACAACAACCTAATAAAGTTTTCTAGGCTACAAACCGGCCCTCTATAGTCCTTTTACTGTCTCTATGTTATCAACTATTTAAGACACACCCCTATGCCTACGCACGCATACAGGAAACTAGAGTCAGCACAAGTCGTAGCGGACCATGCGGTACGGAGACCTCCACCTCTGCAGCCTTTGGAAGACACGTAACGTTAACCTGGGGTTTCCCCCTTGTAATGTTTGTTTTTCTTTTCTTTCACTGTCTAGTATTAACGCAGCCTTGTATCTTCGTACGGAGTTCGTACTTTGAAACATTCAGGTATTTTTCAGTGAATATTGCACGCTATCTCTATATTAGAGGCACAATTGATACATTTCTTCAAATAGCGCGCCCTACTTAATTCTCTCGCATGTTTACAACTTCAAATGTTAGACCGAAGGAACCTCTAATTCCCAATAGGTATGGCTAAACAGTTTACTTGCGAATTGAACACACGTACATTACGAGCAGTCTTCACCACCTTCGCTATATATATATTGATTCTACATGTATGTCTGAAGAATTGTTGTATTTTTGAATTATCCTTCACCAGTCGTTGTCTCCTAGGGGCATTGCTGTTTATTCTCTTAAGTAAGAGCGATGGTTCGCAACCTCACTTGCAGATCAAAATGTATACCAATAAGTATATAAAGACTTGCCATTTATATTTGCTTTTATATTCTCCCCCTTTTTTTAAAAAAACTCCTTTTGGCACCTTATCTACCCTCATTAAGGTTTTTTCTCTGTATATAGGTATTAGTCCTGTTGAAGTCCATCTGAATCTACCTTGGAACTTCTAATTGATGTACTTCCTCAATTCACATTATTCACCTGTGGTCCTGAAGAAAGCTCCCTGACCTTTGGGCTTTGAATGAGCTGAAACATGTCGACCAATCACCACGTTTAAAGTTGCAGAGGGTCCATTACTCACCCTACCTGCAACTTTATCTCTTTTTAACGTCTCCCCAGCACCTATCAGAATAAAGTTTTTTATAGGTAGCATGAGGAACAACTCCTTTTTATCACTCACTTGAGCACTCCTCACTTTTTTATTTTATCATTTTTTTCCCTGATCACTGCTGGAAAACTCAGTGGTTCCCTCCGGGCGGAGGATGCATGGAATCAACCCAATGATGATGCTATCACGTATTTAACGGCGGAGAATCAAGATATACCGCCCCAACATACTCTTGACGTGATTGAGGGTTTTTTACCTATACCAGAGACAACCACCTGAACCCTGGTGCCAGTAACTAGTGATCCCTCCTCCTTTGATTATCTATGACTAGCCGGAAGACGGTCGGATCACAGCTTCTCTTTCCCTACTCTGATTATATCATCGAGAATTGAATCACAACAGTGCCCGTTTATAAAATCAAAAAAGGACTACTTTGTTAAAAGGCATCTCAAGAATGTTTATCCAATGTGTTCTAACATACCAATTAATCTATAAGGTGGATAGATACTGTCATACATAAAAAAAAAATAATGTCAAACCTTTAAAACGGAAGTCTCCTGCTAAAATTGAGAATCTCACCTACCATGCTGCTAAAAAAGCGTGTGAGGTATATAAATGTAGTTTTCAAATATGGGAAATCTGCAGGTTAGGTGGACTGTCTGCATTCATAAACGTTGGAGCAAGGGCAGCAGTGTCGCAGGAAGTCAGCCAGGCATATGGTAGTCAAGAACCACAAACACATAGGATTGTGGGTGTTCACAAAGCTCAACCTATGAAACGAAAAAAGCAGTGCTTGTCCAGGGTCGGAAAAGAGAGGACCATCCCCATATTTAACGATGCTGATGGAAAGAAGTCCCTGTAAATATAGTCCCTGTGGAAGAACACAACAATTAAGTGTTCAAATGCACATGTTCACATTTAGACTTTCAGGACTGCATCTGTGAATTTTCCGGGATCCCATAAATATCACGAAACTACCTCAATCATAGGTGTATTTCTGACAATTAATGTTAGGCTTGGTGAGTGGGGCACATACTTAGAATGATGAAACATTCATGAGTACAGAAAGAAATAATACATGCCATGTCAACTCCAGCAGTACGGATGCAAATAATGGATTGTATGATCATGGTTGATTTGACCAAAGAGAAAACAGACACACTCTACAGAAAATGGTTATCACAGCTTCTCTAATGGCACCGTGGCTTCGGCTCAAATCATTAATGCATCTGGAGCCAAGGAATCGACAGAAGTAAACTTTTGAGAAATAAACCATCAGTGAAAATGACTTGTTTTTATATGAAAACAGAAAAAAAGAATTTTCAATGAGAACTGTCAGTCACACTTCTAATGGATGTTACTTAGGAAATCAGAGTGGTTCTGCGATTGACAGAATAATGCAAAGGAAACCACCACATAGATTTCTTTCAAGTTTCAACTATGATTCCACTTAAATAATTTACTTTTTAGTTTTTCTTTGACTTTAGATTTTTCTTTAAATCTTGCTTGACATGTTTGTTGACAAGTATGGCTTATATTTCAGATCTGGATATTCACTGACTAGGAAGAGCGAAACAGAGGTTTTCTTTCAAATAAAAGATACACTGTTTCCAGCAATTGGTAAAGGAAGACCTAATCTGACTGAAAAGTAAAGAAACACATTTAGTTCGAAACAATGATACCAACATTACATGGCATTTAAATAGCCCTTAAAAAAGAAATGGTGGGAATGCAATAGGCTTTGATAGACATATGTAATTATATCAGTACTTGAAAGGAAACAGAATCGTCTCCTAAAGGGTGGGAGAAACTATTGTGTCGATTACAAGAAATGTAGTTTATAGCAATCATATTCCATAAAGAAGGAAGGAACAAAAACAAACTATGTCTGATCACAGTGAGACATTAAATTACCTTAGTAATACTATTGTTTTGCAGTAAAAATGTATTTCTTTCACATATGCTAAGAATTTACATGAGAAGTGACATTTTCTCTTTTTTGAAATATGAATTATCCTCAAGTGAGTCACGGCAACACCTTTAAGAAGGTTATGACATTTCAATCAACAAGATTGGTCCTCACTGGTAATTACAAGGATAGCATTCTGAACCACTCAGAGTTACTTAACAGTGGGAATAAAAAGAAAAGAAAAAAATCGCAAAATTGGATAAAGGCGACAAATATCTAATAAGACTTCTAACACAAGAAACTAAAAATAGCCCAATTGAATTATGTTATATAATGTAGAAAGTTAATGGGGGGCTAGGGATGTATAAATGACATTCAATAAATCAATCAGTCAAGCAGTTTGTTAATTTCGCTGAAAACAAATCCAACCATTAAACAGTCAAGAATAAAAACATACATATACAATATATCCAAATCCAAATTTAAAAACAAAAACATGCAACTCTAATATAATAATTCATTAAGTCATGATAAATGGCCCCTATCTTAATAGCAGGACACAAAAGTCGGCCCATAAAATACCAAGGGGCATATGTATCAAACTCCCCTTTAGCGAATCTCAAATTGCGAGAATTTGCGATTCGCAAAATCAGATTCGCTAAACGGGATGTATAAAATAAATCGCTAATCATTTGCGATTCCTTAAAAATCGCAAATAATTCGCAGAATCCCGTATTGCGATTTCTTAATAGCGAAATTCGCTAAATAAGAAATCGCAAAAACGGGAATCTGCAAGCCTGGTGCAGGCTGATGACATCACAAACAGGAAACTGTAGTGATTGCCTGCACCTGCTCACCTGAGCCACACCCAGAGGCTGCTTGTGGAGTGTGAGGAGGCTTTCCTGGAGACAGCAACCAGCAATGGATCCCAAACAAAACCAGCAGGGCAAAGATGCAGAAAAAAGAAAGAGAAAACACAAGTTTTCAGAAAAGGAGCAGGAGGTCCTCATTGAGGAGATGGTCTGCAGCCATGAGCTCCTGTTTGGGAAGAAGGCACTCAAAGTCCCAGAGGCCAGGAAGAGGAAAATCTGGCTGGAAATACAGAGCAAGGTGAATGCTGTTGGAGTCACCACACGCACCATCGAGGAGCTGCGCAAGCGGTGGTATGATATGCGCCAGAGGTCCAAGGAGAGGGTGGCAGCCAGACTCAAGGATGCCAGTCAGACTGGAGGAGGACCATCCACTGCAGAGCAGCCAACCCCCCATGAGGAGCTTGTGGAGTCAACCCTCCTGCCTGAGAGCGTTGGTGGTGTGGCTGCAATCGACAGCTCCGACCCCTCATCCAGCAGACAAGGTAAGATGCATGCCAAATCACCCTGCACTCCTCCCCATCCCTTGCACACTCCCCCAAATGCGCATAGTTAACTCCCAACATGCCAATCCAGCCCAGGTCTTACAGCACACCCAGCAAAGCATCATGGTACTCGTAGTACTGTGTCTGACTGTGTGTCCATGACACCATCACAAGTAAATGCAACATATGTGTTTTGGGGATCATTGAATAGAAATGTGTCAGAGATTAGCCGTCAAAGATTTGTAACTTTATTGAGTGCCACATGCAGACAGTAACACAAACTCATATAGTCCCCTTTACATCCACAGCACACGCCATGCCACAAGAAGACAGCGCTGAGGGAGAGGAGCCTGCAGACCCTGCGGACTCCAGCGATGAGACAGAGCAGCAGCCAATTCAGCGCAGGAAGCGCGCACATGTGCCCCCACTGCCTCCATTTGAGGATGAAGTCCCAGCAACAGGCGATGACACCGACAGGAGAGAGGGGAGTCAGGGTGTGACAGACATGCCCCGTCATGACGCACCAACACCAAGGCAAAGGGAACAGGCCATTTCCAGGTCAAGGCCCAGGAGCAGCACTGCAACAGAAGGAGAAGGCACCGTGTTCTCCGGCTTGGAACAGTGCATGTTGCAGGAACAGCGCCTGCAAAGCAAGGCAATGCGGTCAATGAGTCGCCAGCTAGGCCGCCTACATCAGGACAATCGCAGCATGGTAGCGGCAATACGAGAGCTCTGTGCCACTTTGAGGGACACCCAAGCTGCCAATGACAGGGCTGGACGACGTGCCAATGCACGGCTACACAATTACACCAAGGCAGTCAACCGCCTCTGCACCACCACCAGCGCACTCACACGCAGAAGCGTAACCATGCAGGTGGACATGGCACATTGCTGCCAGGACATAGCGCGAGGGCTTGCGCAGGTGACCACTGCTGTGGAACAGCTGCAGACAGCCAATGCAGGTGGCAGCGCACTAATGGCCTCTGCTGAGAGTGAGGACACTTCAAGTCGCAGCAGCATCACTCCAACCTTGCCAGGTGAAAGACGCCGCAGTGGCAGACAGGTAGCAGGCCAAGGGCGCACCATGGGGGTCAACCACCCTGGACGGCACCGACGGAGGTGATCATCTGCGGGGACACTGACTGCAACACGGGTGCATTAACCCGCAAAAGGCTGTTTGCCCTATTTCATGTGCCTTCTCTGCACTGTGTGTACAACATGTGCTGGGGACAATTACAATTTCTTTCATGTTAAGTGTGATTAAACACTTGACACATCATCAGGCTTTGTAGTCTCATTTCCTCAACACTCACCTAAAAGTAGTTTTGTGTGATCTCAGTCCGTCTCTGGCGTCCAGCAGCTGCCCCAACTCCTGGTGCTGGTCTGGCAGGGGGAGCAGGGCGCTCGTCATCCGATGTGTCTGTATCGCTCACATCAATTGTGGTGCCTTTCCTCATTGCCATGTTGTGTAGCATTGCACAGCTTGCCACGATTTTACAGCAGGTCTCAGGGCTGTATTGCAGTGCGCCTCCACTCTTATGCAGGCACCGGAAGCGGCTCTTCAGGATTCCGAAGGTTCGCTCAATGACACAGCGTGTAGATCTGTGTGCCCTGTTGTAGCTCCTCTCACTTGCATTTGCAGGATCCAGGTATGGGGTCAGGATGAAGTCGCGCACTGCATAGGCACTGTCACCTGCATGGAATAAAACACAATAGGTGAGTCAATGTCCCCCCCCCTCAAGTGATGTAGTGGATGTATTGATGTGTGCAATGTATTTACCGAGCAGGTACCCCTCCCCAAACTCTCCAGCACTCAGACGTCTGTGTATTCCACTGTGTCGGAAGATGAAGGAGTCATGTGTACTGCCGGGGTATTTGGCTACGATGTCGGTGATGTGATACTTAGCGTTGCACACAATCTGTATGTTGAGGGAATGGTAGCATTTCCGATTCCTGTAGACATATTCAGTTTCTGCTGGGGGTGTGATGGCCACATGGGTCCCGTCAATGCAGCCGATGACGTGGGGGAAACGTGCAATCTGGTAGAAGTCCAGTATCGTTTGTTGTAATGCCTGTTGGGTGGTGGGGAAGTAAATGTGATGTGGGAGCCTCAGTAGCATTGCATCTAGGAAGGCATGGAAGAAGCGCGAAAGTGCACTCTGTGACACACCACCAACCTCCGCTATGACCCGTTGAAAACTCCCTGACGCGAGGAGGTGCAGGGAGCACAGGACCTGCACATGTGTGGGAATTGTTTGTGTCCTGCGAGTAGGGTGCTCCAAGTGGGGTTTCAGCTCCTCAATCAGGTCCATCATGGTCTGTGGGTGCAGTCTGTACTTGTCATAGATCTCCTCTTCAGTGTTCTGTAACAGGGTGATGCGCAGCCTGAAGATACGTTCCTGTCTCATTCTCCTGTGTGCAAGGGCCCGAATACGCAGCCTCCTGGCTATCACGTACATTGCAGCCATTGTGGGTGTGTTTGTTGCATTGTGGGCTGGTTTTTGTACCTTGCACCAGTTTACCACCTGCAAGCAATTGGTGTTAATAGCGATTTCTTAATTTGCGAATTTCGTAAAATCGCAATTTGCGATTTTTTCATACATGTGTTTGCGATTTCTTAGCTAGCGATTTCTTGTTAGCGATATTCGCTACGCTAAGGATTCGCAAGATAGGTATTCGCTAGGAAATTCGCAGTTTTCTTGTTTCGCAGCCTAAGAAATCGCTAATTTAGTGATTTCTTATTTTTCAGTTTGGAAATGTGTCATACATATGAAATAGCGAAAAATCAGTCGCAAACGCTGTTTTTTGCGATTCGCAGCGTTTGCGACTAATTTTTGCTTTCATACATATGCCCCCAGATCAGGGGATTGCAAATAAATGAAGGCAGAACTGCAAGTTCTGAGACACACATATCTAAATAAAGGTATTATAATCAAATTGAAAGTGACAGAAAAAGATCAAAAGCATTAAGGAGTGTCTTCAACTGTCCTTGCAGATTCAAGTAGAGCCCAGCACCTGGGAACATCAATATGGTCTGAGCAATGAACATTCAGAATCTGGTAAGTAGCACACATTCATAAATGTCCGATACCAGACAAAGATATGGCCCCATACCCAGTGCTGTTCACGGCAGCCAAAAAGTTCTAACAGAAGGCGTAGTCAATTTTCTTCAAATCTGTACCTAGTAGTCTATGCAATAAAAAGCATCCCTTACCCACTTTTTATCCATTTTCACAAAGTAATGTGGGGGCATATTATCAACGAGGCGATAAAAAATTATCGCCGCTTTTGCGTCTGGTTTCGGACGAAAAGCGGCGATAATTTTAACGCCCTATTAGCAAGGACACGCTAACGCGTGAATCCATGCTTCTTCGACCCTTTCCCTTAATGCCCAGCTTTGCATCTCTAATGAGATGCAAAGTGGGTGTTCCTCTCCAGAATAACGGGAGAAATGTCGCTAAGCGACATTTCTCCTATTAGCAAGCATCACGCTAAGAAGTATAGCGGCAAGAAAAGTAGCGATAACCTCTGTTATCGCTACTTTCCTTACGCCTGCTTTGAAACTGACTTAGCCATGATATCCTATGGAAGGTGGATATCATGGCTAAGTATGCCTTGCCCTATCAGCAAGCTATCACCAAACCCTGTGCGATTATCGCTGTATTTCCAGCGAAAATCGCACAGTTGTCAGCTTGCGCTCTGACTTTAATCGCTTTGGAGATAAGCCTTGCTGATAGCACGCTATCTCCGCGATAAAATTCAGAGTTGGCCAGCGATAATTATCCTCGCACTAAGAGCGCTGAGCGATAATTATCGCCTGGCCTTGATAAATTGACCCGTGGTAAATCTGGTCTTCCCAGTTCAAATCAAATATCCTGGATATTCTTAAGCCATGGAGTTCTTCTATTTTTTTTTTAGAGTTTTAAGTAGCGCAAACTAGACCCGAGACATCGGGTATCAGAGCGCTTTACATGAGCATCAGTTTTGTTACAGATGGACACATCATTTTTGTTAGGCACGGGGAGATTAAGTGATTTGCCCAGAATCACAGGATGTTGAGCGTCGTTGCGGAGACTCAAACCTGGTTTCCCAGCTTCGATGTCGACCATTCTAGCCGTAAGGTTACATCCTCTCCCTAATCTATAGCAGATTTGAATTAGCACATGAAAATCTCAGGGTTATAGGTGGCAGTAGGGCTGCCCCAAGTCGGCATTCATAGGAAGAGTGGTCCTAACTTCATACAGTCTCTCAAATAATGCAACTCTAGCTATTATTAACAGTTACAATTGGAAATACTCTGTGGGAACCCCAAAAGTCCACTGCAGAACCTATTTACCCAATTTGTGAGCTGTTATTAATAGCATACCTTGAAACCAAGGAGAGGGGCTCTATGAGTCCAAAGGGACAGCGCACCTAATTAAGTGAGTAGTTAAAAAACTAAATTGCCTTTGGAACTATTCAATGTATTCCTTATAGAACTAATAACACTTTTATCCTTCTGTCAAGCATACAGTTACATACCAAGACAACTAACAAAATATAAAAATGGAACCAATCTACTCAAGGTGTGAAAGTACTCATTCACAAGTTTTAATACATCAAAATAGAAAGTCATCAAGTTTAAAAAAATAAGTTAAAAATACAATATACATAATGTGAAATCAATTCAGAGACCTCAATGAGAAAAGATTTTTAAAAAATCATAGCAAGCTCAATAGATACAAAATACATAGATATGCAAACCCCCGGGAAAGGAAACTACTTGAGACATTAAATTTTGCCTTTAGATCGTTAATTTGAACAGTATTTTGACAGAACCTAGCAGGGTAAGACCTTCCCTGTCTAAATGGCCACTGTCACACCACAAATTTAACTAGAATCACTGCGTCAACGCATTTCGGTGGTCATAGATGAATAGGGCCACCTTCTTCAGGACTAACAATCACTTTCCTAATCCACACATCAATTGTTCAACCGGTGCCTCTGCACTCAGTTTGGTATGGCTCCCACGTATGTGTGGAGAAGAATAAACAAGTTGGTTGTTTGTCACTTTAATATATTATTCTGTCGTCTATGAACAAACACCTGTTTTTTCAGAGGTTTAAACTCTGGTCGAAACACCTCACTCAAATTAAAATAGTGGGAGTATACCCATTTGTTGTATTGGCAAAAACCGGAACATGTCTCGGTTAGTCTTAAAAATACTCCGGCTCTTCAAACTGTCAGAAACGACGGCAGCAGGTCTAATTACTCGTCCTCTTTATTAAAATATACCGGAACACATCTGGGTAGGCTTTATAGTTCTCGATGCCCTGCCTATTCCGGCTCCTCCTCTTCGTTATGAGAGCAATAGTTATCCATAACTGAAGAAGGTGGCCCTATTCATTTATGAAAAACGGAAACGCGTCGACGCTGTGATTCTTGTTACATTTGTGGTGTGACACTGGCCATTTAGACAGGGAAGGTCTTACCCTGCTAGGTTCTGTCAAAGTACTGTTCAAATTAACTATCTAAAGGCAACATTGAATGTGTCATGTAATATTCCTTTCCAGGGGGTTAGCATATCTATGTATTTTGTATCTTTTGAGCTTGCTAGGAGTTTTTTTTTAATCTTTTCTCATTGAGGTCTCTGGATTGATTTCACATTATGTATATTGTATTTTTAATGAATTTTTTAACTTGATGTACTTTCTATTTTGATGTGTTAAAATTTGTGCATAAGTACTTTCACACCTTGAGAAGAGTGGCTCCATTTTTATATATTGTGAGTTGTCTTGGTATGTAACTGTATGCTTGACATAAGGGTAAAAGTGTTATTAGTTCTATAGGGAATACATTGAATAGTTCTAAAGAGAATTTAGTGTTTTAACTATTCAATTAATAGCATACCCCAAACACACACAGTATAACAGTGAGTGTATCTAAGCTTTCTAGAGAATTGAAGACTAGTCATAATAATTTTGCCAACAACCTTAACAATAAAGTCAACTAATGATAAGGGACAACAGAAACAGGGGTCTCCCTTGTTACCTTTTTAAAAAATTGTCACAATAATAGACTGAGACCAAGAAGACGGCATAGAAGTGGCACTTGATGGCCTGATAACAGTAGGCGCCCACAAGGAAGGATTGTATTTAAATAAATCCATTGGAACTCCCCCTGGGCCTTTATTTGGAGCAAACACTTGAATCACCAAGATGATCTTTTGCAGAGAAAAAACTATTGTAGCATCCAAATAAGTGGGGACCGAGATACAATCATCTGTATGTGATAAATTATAAACGTTACCAAAATGAGATAAGTACATGTTAGCTGTGATATGGACATCTAAAGGCAGGCAATCTGCATTTTGAAAAAAAGAGCTTCAGAAGGCATTGTAATCCTCATTGGCACTGACAGTTAACAGGACTTTCTAGGCTTTTCCTATAATAGATTTAACGTGGTTTTCAAGAGCTTCTTTATACATGATGCTAAGGGAGGAACCCTCGTCCTTATTTCAGTGAGAACGCTGGTCTTCTTCATGGGGTTGGTGATTTTTTATTTTCTTAGATGTATTTTTCACAATAAAGCATCACTTTAATTTTACAATCCTACTGAATGCAGTCAACTATTTGTTGTCTATAAGGCGATCTTTGCCTGATTTGAAATGAGTAGGTCACCGGTAGATCAATCAACTTATCTATCTATCTATCTATCTATCTATCTATCTATCTATCTATCTATCTATCTATCTATCTATCTATCTATCTATCTATCTATCTATCTATCTATCTATCTATCTATCTATCTATCTATCTATCTATCTATCTATCTATCTATCTATCTATCTATCTATCTATCTGTCTATCTGTCTATCTGTCTGTCTGTCTGTCTGTCTGTCTGTCTGTCTGTCTGTCTGTCTGTCTGTCTATCTATCTATCTATCTATCTATCTATCTATCTATCTATCTATCCATATCAGGCTATATGCAGAAAAATGTTTAAATTTGAAATTAATTCAATTAAATAAATATTAATTCCTATGGGGGTGTTAATTTAATTCACTGCTTCCTTTGGTTTTAATGGGTGTGTGTTGCAGTACGAGTTATTGCCCATGTTTGGTGCTTAGCTTCCTCCAAGACTGGGTTGAAGTGCAGCTAAGCCTATTATGATACTTGTGAATTACTATGTCCTTATTCTTTTATGTTTGTATGTTTTGTATTAGCATGCCCCTCGCAAGTCCTCTTTAATGTTCCCTAAAACCCACCCTTTTATGAGTAAATATTCACCGTTTTCCCACCACTCCTCCTCGTTGCGCCTACATTTACCTCAAAATGGTATGGCTATATGTGCAGAGGTTTCCCACCACTGGGATTGAGAGCTCAGCACAGAAAAGATAGGAGAGAAGGAGATGGAGATGGAGATCTCAACCTGCAGGTTCCTGAGTTATGTTTTGTTGTAAGTAGTATCAAAGGAGTTCTACTTTACGTACCACAAACTGCAGTTTATGAATTGTGCCCCAGTGTTAATGTACTATGATTGTTAAAAGTAAAAAGAAATGACACTGCAATAACATAAATTTTTTCCAAAAGATTGCCAGATACAAAATGTAGTCAATAATACGTAAGTGGCCTCTCGTTTCAAAGGAGGAGACAGAAGAGGACCTCTGGAAAAGAACATTATCTGTGTTTTTATAGGTTCACTTCATGACCACTTCCAATCTTCCAATAGGAACCCACTTTATATGTTGAGCCAGTCATTGAAAACTAAGGGCCTCATTTATGTGTTTTTGCCGTAGGGCAGCACAGCAGGCCTTCCTGCTGTGCTGCCCTACGGCAAAAGAAAAGGGCGGGAATGCGGCGTATCTATGAGATACGGCACTTTCCTGTTCTTTTCTCCTGCGCCGGTGCACAATAGGCTCCTGTGCGCCAACGCAGGCACCTTTGCATAATGGTGCAAGGGTGCCTGCGTTGAGGGGATGATTGTTTTTGTGCAGGAAGGGAAGCCTTCCTACACAAACACAATCACAAGCGGTTTTTTCCTTTTTCTATGTGTGCTGCAGAATGCAGCACACATAGAAAAAAGGAAACACAAGGAGAAATAAAGATATTTCTCCTCGTTGTACCTCCCTTACGCCTCTCCTGGGGAGGCGTAAGTTTTTGGCGCTGCCTCATTTTACGATTTCTTGTAAATCACAAAAAGTGACATTCCAATGGTGCAAGGGGCCTCATAAATGAGGCCCAAAGTGTACAGCATCCTACTACTATGTAAATCATTGTTAAACACATCATAGTAACTGAGGGTCTTATTTAGAGTTTTGTGACTGGGTTATCTCGTCAAAATGTGATGGATATCTCGTCCACCTTATTAAGTGTATTATATTCTATTAAACTTGTAATATAGTGGACGGATATCTTACACGTTACAGAGTAACCCATTTGCTAAAATGTAAAAGTGCCACTAAATCCCAGTTTGGCATTAAAATCACCCACAAGCATATGGGAAACCCGGCAAGGACTCCTACATTTGTTGGATGATAACCCATCACCTAGAAACGCATTGAACTTTTTTAAATTTGCACCTCTGGACAAAATGAAATGATCATTATAAAAGTTAACAATGACCAGCTCAAAAGCAGTTCTGAAAGATAACCTTAGTACCCGAATATTAGTAAAAACCAACCCTGATCGCTCTGATTTGGCAATGAAGGGTCACATGCACCCATGTTTTTAAATGACCCTTTGCCCTCCCAGAAATGGGAGGAGTAACTGGTACATGAAAAGAAATAACTATCCATGTAATATCCTTTTTGGATCCAGGTGAAATGAAAAAAATTATTAATATGAAATCTTATCACATGAAGCCAATCTGTAGTCAATATTTTAGATCGTAGCCCAGTAAAGTTCCATGATAAAAATGGAATGGTCGCAAAATCAATCTACAAAATTGGTGCAGCTAGGCAGCCGGACTATCAGAAATCAAATTTATTCCAGTCAATGGACCAGCTTTATTGCCAAGGATGTTCACAACTGAACGATCGACTGGAATAACCATGTGATTGTCCAGCAGGTAATCGTTATTTTAAATTCATTTTCTGCATCTATGGGCACAGACTGGATAAAGTTAGATTCAGCACCAATTTTATTGGTGTTTTATTGATCAGACGTTTGCAATGAGTGTCAAATTTTTACCCAGCAGAGCAAACATTTTGTAAAGAATTAACAAAAGGTGTGGTGACTTTTAATTTGTACCATAGCCTGACTGAGTGAATGCATTTATTCCATCAGCTTTGATATCTTCTGCCCCATAGATCATTCACTGACATCTGGCAATTGCAATTAGATTAACCCCACACATCTTTTGAACAGTGAATATATATGTTGTGTCAAGACATTGGTATCTTCACTGCAAGTGAGATCACATTTGCGAGCTTTAGCAAATGGACCCCAAAAGCTGGAGTTCATCTTAAATAGCTCTCGTGGGAAGGGGGGGGTGCAAGGGTTTTTATGCAACATTACCCTCACAGAATGCACTATTTGGAGCAGAAAAACAACACTAATTCCTCAAAATTAGAACTAGATCCATGCATTTCTCACAATTCGTCCCCTGCCAGGACTAAACATTTTATTCCACCTACAACTCTCTGTTTTTGCCCATTCAGCATTATCGATCAGGGGCTTCTTCAAGTACCTTTTACAAACTAACAAAATGACTTATACTTCCTTTCATTATAATGATTGAAACTAACCTTAGGAGTATTAGAGACTGCACTTTTTGCTATTATTACCTCCCTTAAGCCCATATTAATGTCAGGAGCAGCACCTCTGTTTCAGTGGAGGAGCGTCGCCCACTGGTTAAAATGTCCCTCCATGCGCCAGAATTGAAAAAAAGAATTGCAATAAAGTTGGTTTATTACCATTTTATTTTTCAATATAACCCTTTCTGATGCTCGCGTCAGGACGGGGTCGGGCCGCTGCTGAGTGACAGCAGCAGGGAGGAGGGTGGGATGCCTCGGCACTTTCAGAGTGTGCTTCTTTTGGGGGGCCGGCCGTTTTTCTTACGGCAAGCCAGACATGCGCACTTTGAAACCTCTAACCCGGCTATCTCAAGACAGCTGGGTAAGAGCAAGTGCAGGACATCAGTGTCCTTGGGAGCAGCGAATGAGGCCACTTCCTCCAATCAGAGCGAAGCGCTCACAGCATGAGAGCAGAGCTGGGCCAGGATTGGTTAAGGCACTTCTCAGGGGCTCGTGTTGCAGGAGGAAGATGTGCATCAAGGAAGGGATCAGAGTCAGACGTGTTGCAGGTAAGTGTTTTTTATTTAATATTTTTACCCACCACCCATTTGCCCACTCACCACTCCCTATAGATGCTAGCCACCACTGATTAAAGTGCTCATAATGAGGTGGAACCCAATGGTTCTTTGTGGAATACAATGGCAGACATACAATAACTATGAAAAGAAGAACATTAAAAAAGACATACATGAAAAAGGCAAATCCATTAGGCTTGTCTACTCTTAGGCCAATATTTAAACATGCTTTTGTGGGCAGTTAGCAATTTTTGTGTTCTGGATGGGCTGCTCTTTTCATTGACTTTCAAGGTTGATTTGAGTGTGGTCTGTCCTCTTTTCTAAAGGCATGAGGTAAGCTACAATTAATCAAATGAAATACATCACAAAGCAATTCCTACAGGCTAAAGCGTGTTGGCTCAAACATTTTCAATTACCACATTTTCTAAGACTGTCACTATTGATGGATCACAACTCAGTATACATGGGTATAGGTACTGCCTCTAGATGTAATGTTTTCTATTGTTTGCTGTGAGAAGTTGGGTTGTTGGTTGAGTGTGGTGTTAACCCTGCTCAAGCAGCAGTTAAAATCCCTGTCAGTGTGAACCACAAAAAGGTGCAAATTAATTTGTGCTTAACCCTCTGGTAGCTTGGCACAAAGCAGTCACTCTTGAATTAGAGGCAATGTGTGACGTATTTACGCAGCACACAAATAACAATAAAAAGAAAACACAGCACAAGAAAAACCCCACACCAATTTAGGAATTAAGTAAATCTTAATAAATTATTTGACACCAAATAACCAGTGCCTAAAAGATCCAAGTAACCACTACGGACATAGAGTCTCGGAAGACCAGGTCAAAGTAAAAAAAAATGGCCATGTTGATAGAGCACGTGTCAGATATGAACATTTGGTTGGTACTGGTCTGCACTTACCTTTGGACATGAAAGTAATTTCAGCAAAAATGTCCTCAGAAGGTAAAAGTTTAGTGGAGCAAGGCTGCCGAAGGTGTCTGAGGAAGCTGCGTCATCGTCGGGGTGCCGCTGGACAAAGTTGCCATGAAGATTTCCACGTTTTGACTTAGTTTCTTTTTTAGAAGTTGAAAATCTTCACCGGTATGAGACTGTAGCCAACAAGGGCACCACGAGGCCAGCTACCCCTTTTGCGAAGGACTGCTAAAGAGGATTTAGCACTACTTCCAAGGGTCCAGGACTGGAGAGGCACAAGTTGGAGGTCTAAGTTCAGCTTCAAGATGGTTGTAGCCTTTTCTTTCCCAGAGACTCTGATCAGGAGGCCAGCCAACTAGCCATTGGAATCACTCTGGTACTTCTGGGTTCATGGAATGGAATAGGGCTCAAACAGGCCTCTGAGGGTTCAAGGCAGGATTCACACAGTGTAGAAGTTCTTCTAGGTGCAGCAAAGCAGTCTTCTGAAGTACACAGGAGGCCACAGCAGCAGACAGTCCTCTGAGAGTTCTTCCGCAGGTCCAGAAAGTGAAGAGTGGTTCTGAAGATCCTATTTTTATACCTGCTGCCTTCTTTAAAGTAGGAGACATTTTGAGAGAATTCCCTATGAAGTTCTTGGAGTTTCCTACCTTGCCTGCCCTTGTCTGCCCTGGAGATGATGGACGGAGCGTGGAAACTTTTCAGACACTCACCCCCAGTCACAGATCTGGGTTGAATCCATCATCATTATTTAGCTCACTTCACCACCTCAGTTCAGACCCAGCTATATGCAAATCAGTCTTGAACCTGTGCCTCATGGGAACAGTCCAGCCCGAACTGCCAAGCCAGGTCTTCCCTGAACCAGAAACAAGCATCCTGGGACCGGTTTCGGGGTAACATCCTCATCAGCCAGTCTTGCTTGAATCCAGTGGCAAAGTTAGCAAGGGACCTACGTCTGGGCATATCCTGCGAACAAAGAAAGCACAAGAAGATGATGGACGGAGCACTGAAAGTTTTCAGACACTCACCCCCAGTCACAGATTTGGGTTGAATCCATCATCATTCTTTAGCTCACTTCACCACCTCATTTCAGACCCAGCTATATGCAAATCAGTCTTGGCCCTGTGGCTCATGGGAACAGTGCAGCCCGAACTGCCAAGCCAGGTCTTCCCTGAACCGGAAGCAAGCATCCTGGGACCGGTTTCGGGGTAACACCCCTCATCAGCCAGACTAGCTTGAATCCAGTGGCAAAGTGAGCAAGGGACCCACATCTGGGCATACCCTGACAACTTAGGGCAAACAAAGCAAACACTGGGCGATGATGGACGGAGCGCTGAAACCTTTCAGACACTTACCCTCGGTCACCGATCTGGGTTGAATCCATCATCGTTCTTCAGCTTACTTCACCACCTCAGTTCAGACTCAGCTATATGCAAATCAGTGTTGACCATGCGCCTCATGGGAACAGTCCAGCCAGAACTGCCAAGCGAGGTCTTCCCTGGGGACTGGGGTGAGTGTCTGAAAAGTTTCAGCACTCCGTCGATCATCTCCTTGTGTTTGCAACATTCTAAAAGTGGCATTTTCAAAACTGTAACTTAAAATCTGAATTCACCATTACAGATGGTTTTAAATTACAATTTCTTAAACAGCAAACATGAAATCTCTACCTGTTCCCAATCAAAGGTTAGCGCTCATTAAATATATTAAGACAATGAAATGTTATCCAATGGGACAGGTAGGCTTCACAGTAGTGAACAACTAATTCGGGAGTTTATCAGTACCAGGACATGTAAAACTTAAAAGTACATGCTCAACCCTTTAATTACAATGCACCCTGTCCTTTGGGCTCCCTAGAGCCTACATTAGGGCTGACATATATGGAATAAAAGAGGAGTTTAAGACTTGGCTCACAGAGTTATTTTGCCAAGTAGAATTGGCAGTTAAAAATGGCATTCAGGCTGCAATGGCAGATCTGGGACGTTTTAAGGGGCACAATAAGTGCTGCAGGCACACTGGCGGTATTTAAGTCACATGTCCTCGGTATATGGTATACCCCTTTTATAAGGGACCTATAAGTAAATTAAATATGCTAATGAATTTTGCCATGTTTTAAGGCGAGCACAAGCACTTTTTTTGGTTAGCAGTGGTAAATTGCACAGTCTGAAGGCCAGCAAAAATGAATTCTTAAAAATAAGAGGGTGAAAGCGAAAGGTTTGGTGGAACACGACCCCAGGGCCGAAAGGTCTAAAACTTGCATTTAGGTTTACACTATTCCCTGTTTGTATTCACTTTTTGTTCTATTTGGATGAACATGCAACATGGATTTTTACTAAGTTTATAAGTAGAAACTCAGGGGCTCATACAATCACATGTGAGCTGTATTACTGTGAGAACAGAGAACAGAGAATCATTACCAGGTCTGATTCTTTAACTACACTAAGGGGCTGATTACAATGCGGCCTGATAGTCGGAGCCTTCAGGGCCGCATCGTAATGGGCCGCATTGTTTACTTTCCGACCGCCTAATTATAATCTAGGCGGTCGCAAATTAAACCGGACGGTCATTCCGGCTGGCTTCTGACGGGTTCTAGTCAGAAACAGCCAGTAATCTCAAGGGCGGGCCTTTCTGCCCCTGAGATTACGATGCACAATTTCCAGCATGGTTTCCATGCTGGCCTGTCCGACATGGAAACCATGTTGGAAAGCATGCTTGGGGGCCCCCAGCAGGGCCATCTTGTTGTTGCGTGATACGTTTTCACGGGGTGGACCCCAAAAAAACTACTCGGCCTGGGTCAATAATACAGTATGTGGGGGAGAATGGTCGAGGTAGTTATTTCTTTTTTACAAAATAATTTAGGAAAACATAATAACGAAAAAACACAACAACAATTCACCACTTGAGATCAATTAAAAAAATCGGAGATCAGAAATTTTATTTCTATAGGTAATAACAGCATTAAATGTGATTGTCAATCAAAGCATTAATGGGTTGCAATGCATTAGTTCCAAATACATTGGTAGTGCATACAATATTTACCGTGCTCTCAACGTGAGAAGAAAGAAGGATGGGGCAATGGTAGTGAATTGGTAGGTGAGGGACAGGGTAAAGGTGTAGTGACAAGGACACATGATGCGATTGCTAACGAGACTGACTCTAACGGTAAATGGTGTTAATGAAACTTAATAGTTAATTGAGTTCCTTTATCGTTATTTTACTTAATATTTATGGCTCTTATACTTTTGATTTAAATTTCGGTAAAGTTAGTAATGAGAAATAAATGCATAGTTCTTCTGATAATTTTTTCTTTGCTTGTGACTGTAATCTATTCCTGGATCCCTTTCTAGATATTCCCAATAGGATGCTGACCTTATTTTGTAAATTTAGTTCCCAAACAGGTTTGTCGGAAACTTGGAGACTGTGTCATCTTGACTCACAAAATATATGTTTTATTCACCAGCTGTTACACCCCAAAAGCTGACCAAGCGCATTGAACGCTGTCAGAGTCCGCCTGCCCCTGCCACAAGAGACATCCATAATATTAATGCGAGGATAGGGAGGGCTATTAACATGTTCCATCAACTATCAGGGTGATGCACACAAAAGTAAATAAAGCAGTGGTGGCTGGTGATATTTGTAAGTGGTGCGTCGTAAAAGTTGGGCATGACTTTAATGTAGCGAGTGAAGCAAGCAAGCTTAATGGACAAATGTGAGGTACAGGTTGGGTCCTCCTCCCAAGAAAAAAATTGGAAAAATATAGACACATGGTGCATTTTAAAGCAAATGAATTAAGGGAGAAAGCAAGGTTTATAAAGCAGTGGGAAAGTAAAGTCTTTAAATATAAAACACATTAAAAATTGCCCCATATCTTATTGCATTAATATGTTCAACAGTTACTGAATGGGGTTTGTTCGGTATATGAACCACTTTCCTCTTTTGTGACATGTTCTGGAGTGAAATTGCTCTTATTAGATGTTGAAGAAAAATGTTTAAGTTCTACTGGACAATGCAGATGATGTTTTGCTCTGCCCTCGTTGGACCACTGTCATTGTTTAGTGGAGTCTGCGTAAATACATTTGTCCACTAGGCAATTTGGGCTGTGGTAGAGAGAAAGTGGCTTACTGGTGTCTGCTATTACTGCATATGAGGATTAGGCCATAGAGCAATTACAGCCCTTGTGTAGTTACAGTCATTGTTTCCATCTACATGACATGACATCTACTCACAGATTGAGCAGGCCACGTGAGCCTAGGCAACAACCCTTTATTGCTTTTGTAAAGCTCATGCATTTTGCACAGGTGGAATTTGCACATTCTTTTTTAACCTAAAACAAACACATATCAAAAAATACCTTTTAACAATTGGCCCATTAAGGCACCCAAACATGCTGCATTTTTGGAATTGTGCTGTGTGTTTTCAGAAGTTATCCTTTCAAACTTGTCATTAGGAATGAGGCAATTTTGTAGAAGCCTATTCCTTTGAAAAGCCAGCGGGCCGCGTCGGGCACTGCCATTTGAGGTACTAGCCTGCAGAAATTTCACCCATATGCATCAGAGGTGGACAAGCATGAGTCCAAAGGCATGCTCCGTTAACCACTTCAAATCCCTGAGCAGTGTCACCCATGGCATCACGCTCCGTGCAGCAGTCAGAGGTTCCGTATTTCAATTCAGTAGCACCCTATTGAGAATCAAGACAATTTACTTGCAAAAGTCAATATGTTTCTCCGTGCTATGATGATGAATAGTGCTGCTGATTTTTGGAAATTATGATACTGGATTTATACGCTATGCTAAAAATAAGTGAAATATTTTCAGAAGATATCTATGAGTATATCATTTTGGCATTTAAACAGGGGTTCCTAGAGTTCCTGATGGTTAGTTCTACCCTTGTGATGTACTGCTTTTTGCTATTTCTAGTGCATATTATATGAGTACGTTCCCCAGTTTCTGTAACGGGAAGTTTACGACCTATTTATTTATATTAATTGAGGCTCTCCTACTATTTCGCCTTACAAAGAAAAGTGTTTTAGTAGCATAATAGGACATGTCAATGTTACACATACTGCTCTGCTGATTCAAAGTTAAAGATTTTCTTGTGCATATATAGAAATATATGTACAATGTATATGTGTGTATGTAATACAAAGTAGTACAGAGAACCTGATGATCTTTACTCCTGTATAGGTCTCCTTCCAAGCTGTTCCCTTCCCTGTCTTGATCACCTCAACCTTCTGTGCTATCAATACAATCAGAATTGAGGCTGTCGAGAGGTGGACCTACTTGAGCAACAAACTGATCCTGAGGGATTTGTCGTAGCCGAGCTGACACCAGCACATGATTAATTATCAAAAATAGATAATGTTTTTTTATGTGAGAATCTTACCACTATTTATTACATTCTAATAGTGGCCTGAATCTGAGGTCAGATCATGCCCTGGTGGTTTTATGCTTTTTATTTTGTTGTTTCCCAAATAAGAAAAAAAATAGGTGAGGTATAATTTCATCTCGTTTGGATAATTTTCAATTTCATATTAAAGTTTAAAAAATAAAAATAGTTTTTTTACTTAAGTACAATTGGGATAAATATAAAGCAGGGTCTAGAGACTTCATCAATTATTTTGTGTCAGGAGAGAAAAAAGCTTCAGAAAACTAGTCTAAACATATATCGGAGGCAAAATCGAATGTGTAAATGTTTGGCAAATTATCTTAAGTTTAAAAAAGCTAGCTCTTGTATTAAATCAGTCCATCCATTGTTGATAAAGATGGCACTATTAACATAGCTCACAGGAATATTGCTAATGCTTTTTAAAATGTTTAATAGTTTGTATTCCCCTATTCTTATTAGATGATCTTGATATGGATCTATGAAGTACCTACAGAGATCAATATGATTCATTAGATTTCTCTTTGTGGCAAATGATTTGACCTTGGAGAACATTTCTCATGTCATTACAATTATGTAGACCAGGAAAAGCCATTGTTTTTCATCAGCATAGTATGCTCCTTTTTTCTAAACTTTTCTTTCCTAAATTATTAGAGTTATATGAGTATGAATAGTTATAGAGTAATATGAATAATTTAATTGCACACATTCTGGACCTGGTTCTTTTTGAGAAGCATCTCATTAAAAAAACCTGGAAAGTATAATATTTTTTGTAAAATTATCTTCCAATTTCTTTATTAAATGCAAAATCTGATCTAAAAAAATAATAGTTTCACAGCTTGAATTGTTTGTTCCCAATCAAGTTAAAATGATCAATCTGAATTTGTAGATGGTAGGTGGCATCTGCTATCATAGGAACTTTGTTAACTATTATTAGTAAAGCAATCTTTTCAAAACCCAATTTTTTTTAAATAATTTTTTATATTGAGCAGAGCATAAGGGCATACCATACATAGTGATCACGGTAATCATCAGGAATAGAAACAAACATTTTACGATCAATAGTTCTTGTTCATTTTTTAAATGGAACTAACGTAGATTAAATACCGAGACAAAAACAGCCGATAAAAAGGCAACAGGAGTCTGGCTGAGTTACATTATTTGAAAGTTGACCGATCTCACTCATTAAATTTCTAAAGTGCTTGAGTGCTTGAGTCCTAGAGTGACAAGAGATAGGTATACTGACATTATTCAAGGGCCTTTGCGTTAACCTAAAATCATCGTAAAAACCGAAATAATTAAACTCATGATCACCTATACCCTTGATTGCAGAGTACTTTAAAAAAACATATTATACCCAATCAACAATATGCAAACATTTTCCCTGCAGAGAAGCTGCATTATAAAAGTGCAATCGTGCCTTTACTAAAGTGCATCTCAGACGTGCCAGAAAAAGTGCAATGTGCTATAGTGCTCCCCAACACTACAATGTAAAAGTCTATAACATTTATATTTCTACCATTGTTTCAAAATTTAAAAAAAACTTCCAAACACTTTTATATTTTCTTGTCGCGCCAACCCTCTTAGCATAAGCTTCTTCAAACCTCATGGTTTGTTTCATTTTGCTACAGCCACTTACTGTGCTGAAAAAACATGTGGTCATCTTGATTGGCCTAAAATGGCATCCAAAAAAATGTAAATGCATTTTTTATTTTGTCTTTCACTAATAATATTCAAACACCCTGGGCCTCATTTATGAGGCCCCTTGCGCCACTGGAAAGTCACTTTTTGTGATGTTCGGTGGTGCAAGGGCCTGCTTCATATTTACGAGACAGCACTAAGCCACTTTTTGGCTTAATGTAGCCTCGTAAATATCATTCCTTTAACACAATTTTCTGTGTTAAAGGAGCATGCAACTTGTGTTGCTGGGGGCTTTCCCAGCAACATCCATGGCTTTTTGGCACTGCCCCAGATTTACGAGAAATTGAAAATCTGAGGCAGCGCCAAAAGCGTACTCTCCCCCAGGGGAGGCGTAAGGAATATCTTCATTTCTCCTTGTTTTTCCTTTTTCTATGTGTGCTGCATTCTGCAGCACACATAGAAAGAGGAAAAAGCCTCTTGTGATTGTTTTTGTGCAGGAAGGTATGCCTTCCTGCACAAATATAATCATCCCCGCAATGCAGGCACCCTTGCACCATGGTGCAAATGTGCCTGTGTTGGCGCATGGGCAGCCCATTGTGCACCGGCACAGGGGAAAAGGACAGGAATGTACCATATCTGATAGATAGGCACATTCCTGCCCTTATCTTTTGCCATAGGGCAGTGCAGCAGGAAGTCCTGTGGTGCTGGCCTATGGCAAAAACTAACAAATGAGGCTCATTATTTTTCTATCAAAAGGTGTTCTAGACAAGGGTGTCCCCTTTCCCCACTTCTTAACAAACTGGCTTTGGAACCATTTTTTGCCAACCTATCTAATAATTATCTTGTTAATGGTTTTGTATATAAATATATAAAAGAAGAAACACTGTTTATATATATGCAGATTATATCTGATCACATGCTAATAACCCTGAAATCTGATTGATTTGAGTATTTCTAGATGCTAAATATTTTTCTTTATGTTCTGGTTGCATATTGAATGCTATTAATAAGAAGTACTTCATTTAAATAAACCTTGTTTAAAATATATATTTAAGGACCAAGATTGATCTAGTTGAGTGTACTCTTATACTACCTAATGATTTTAATTCACATAACATTGTAGACAGAATGTATTCAGTCAATCAAAATCACTGTATTCAGTTAATTTAAGATCCTAAAAGTATACTACAAAAATCTGGGAAAAACATTGAAAATATATACATATTTCTTTAAAAATACAATCCTATGCACCAAAAGCATCAGGATAAAATCATTTACCATCAGTACAATGTAAAAGTCAAGTATGTACATATTTCTTTTAAAACATGATCTTATGCACCGCAACATCAAGATAAATTCATTTACCATCATTAGAGTGTAAAAATCAAGTATGTACCACACCACAAAAACCTTTTTTTTCCTTTCCCTAACCACCACAACTAAATAACTTGCAGTATTAAAACATTACCATGGGTTATTCAGCATATGTAAGTATATTAATTCAGGCCTTACCTGCATAAAGCCTTTATTTTTCAATATAGGTAATAAAAAATGTTTGGAAATGTGATGATAGTAGTCACAGAACATTATAAAGTGCAAAGAATCTTGGATAGAGAAGTTATCACAAGAGCAAGGGCCCAAGTATTTCACCTTACACTACCCCTGAGGTTCTGCCAATACAAAGTGCAAAAGGTTAAATCTGAATCTTGTTAAAAGAAAGTGGTGGTACGGTTCTATTGCTGGGGATGTTTTCAGTAGTATACAGGCTCATACCGTGGTTTTCAAGAGCTCTCTAGCCTCTCTTTCTATGTGCATCAGACACACAAAGTGTTTTTTTACCCACAACATGTCCTCTTTCACCAGCTTGTTGGGGGGATCATATTAGGTGGGCCACCCTAATTTCCCTGTTGAGCTTGTGATATAACCTAGCCAGGGAATACTACTTGTTCTATCTAGGGATAGGCAATCCCGAGCGATTTTATGATTCAGCTTCAATTCTGGGTTGTTACAGAGTGTAGTCCACCCCAAAAGTGGAGCCATACCAATCAAATCTGATACAAAACCAACACCCAATTCCTGATGAATGATATGAGAGGGTGTTCATGAAAGCAGATTTTTTTTTAATGTATTCTCCACTATTTGGAGTTCTTCAGCCTCCTTGTACCCCCAAATTACAGACCCGTAATCAGTGATAGCGATACACTTGGCTCTGTATATATTTAACATGGCTTAAATAAGTTTGGCCCATACCCCACGTACAAAACCAAGGACTGCTACTGTCACTCTCGCCATTGCATTTCTTTTTGCTATCTTTTGTGGTGCTCGTGTGCCCCTTTCATCAAACGAAATCCCTAGGTAAGAAAAAGGTCACCCTTGATATTTAATTTTCCTCACCGAGATGAGTTTTTAGTCTTTTGGATCTTGGGCCCATGGTCATTGTGTGGAGTTTTGAGAAATTAACACTTATATCCAGTGATCTCATAAAGTCAGCAAAGGAATTTCGGAGACACTGGAGCCCAACCGCTGTTTGTGCTAATAAAACTGCATCATCCGCATATAGGAGCGCAGAGATTAACCATTCCCCTGCACAAGGGATATCTTTACAGGCTGTACACAGAGACAAGTCTAAGTTATTGATGTATAATGTGAACAATCTGAGAGCTAGAATGCATCCCTGTCTAACTCCTCTTATTGTGCCGATATGCTATGTATGATTGTCTCTTTGATCATATCTCACCATGGCAAAGAGGTCCCTATGCAGTTCGGAGAGAAAATTTATAATATTCTGGCTCATTCCTATGTTAGTTAGTAATGCCCATAGTTTGGATCTGTTTACACGGTCAAAAGCAGAGGACAGATCCATGAAGGCCAGGTGTAGTGTCCCCTTCTTAGCTCTGGTATATTTCCTCACTATCAGCTGTAAATATAGGCACTGGTCTGTCATACCCCTGAACCCATATTGTAAGTTTGACAATACCTTATGCTCATCTAGCCAATCTGTTAGTTTCTTAAGGATCACTTGCCCCATTACTTTAACTGCTGAGTCAATCAGCGATATGGGCCTGTAACATCGTGGGTCCTCTCTCTGCCCCTTCTTGAAAAGTGGTATAATAGTAGATTGAGACCAAGACCTCAGCAAACCATGCAAATAGGCCACATTAAACACGTTTTAGACCATAATGTCACATGTAATAGGATGTATGTCGTTACAACGCATACTTTTACAACGCATGCACTTACAACGCATTTTTTACAACGCAACATCCACTACAACGCATTCCATTACATAGCATGACACTACAACGCATTTTTAAAAACTACCTTTACAACGCATTCCATTACATCACATACTACCTTTACAACGCATACCATTACAATGCATAATATTAAATTGCATTTAAGGTAAGTATTGGATAGTATAGGGGTAAAAATTACTATTCTAACTCCAGGGGGTGCAACAGTAGGGTAAGTGTTGGATAGTATAGGGGTAAAAATTACTATTCTAACTCCAGGGGGTGCAACAGTAGGGTAAGTGTTGGATAGTATAGGGGTAAAAATTACTATTCTAACTCCAGGGGGTGCAACAGTAGGGTAAGTGTTGGATAGTATAGGGGTAAAAATTGCTATTCTAACTCCAGGGGGTGCAACAGTAGGGTAAGTGTTGGATAGTATAGGGGTAAAAATTACTATTCTAACTCCAGGGGGTGCAACAGTAGGGAAAGTGTTAGATAGTATAGGGGTAACAATTACTATTCTAACTCCAGGGGGTGCAACAGTAGGGTAAGTGTTGGATAGTATAGGGGTAAAAATTACTATTCTAACTCCAGGGGGTGCAACAGTAGGGTAAGTGTTGGATAGTATAGGGGTAAAAATTACTATTCTAACTCCAGGGGGTGCAACAGTAAGGTAAGTGTTGGATAGTATAGGGGTAAAAATTACTATTCTAACTCCAGGGGGTGCAACAGTAGGGTAAGTGTTGGATAGTGTAGTGTAATATTATGCGTTGTAATGGTATGCGTTGTAAAGGTAGTATGCGATGTAATGGAATGCGTTGTGAAGGTAGTTTTTAAAAATGCGTTGTAGTGTCATGCTATGTAATGGAATGCGTTGTAGTGGATGTTGCGTTGTAAAAAATGCGTTGTAAGTGTAGTGCGTTGTAAAAGTTGCGTTGTAAAGGTTGTTCCCCCATGTAATAGGCTGAAATCAGCCAAGATATCCTCTATAAACCCTCCATGCTGCGTAAGCTCAAAATGCAAATTGGAGCAGTTCTCGGGCCAAGGTTATCAATTACATGGCAATCTTTTGGGCCCAAATGTATGTTAAAATCCCCTAAAATTATCACTGAATAAAGAGTTTTTGCTTTTCCCTATATGACTCTAAAAAGCACTTTAGGCTAAACAAATGTTCATTCACAGAGTTTCTCTCAAAGGAGTTATACAAATTGACAATAAGTAATTTCAGCACATTTACAAGTGCTATTTGAGCCACTAAGCAGTTGCAGGAACCAGAGTCAAGTTTACAATGTGTACCTAAATTATTTAGGGGTATTAAGGTCAGTAAGCCACCCTTAGCTCAGCCCTCTAAGGAAGGCAGTGTGGGTTCAAAATAGGTATTGTAACCGCCCACCCAAAAAGTATTATCAGTTTCCCAGGTTTCTTGTAGACCCATCACATCATACACCCTTTAAATATGTACCTATCTTGTATCATTTATTTAATTTTTTAGGTCCGCTACATTCCAACTAAGGACATTTAAATATTTGTTTTTTAGTAAGGCAAGGTTTATTAGTTCTTAAGTTAACCTTACTGTGTGTTAGGGTGGGGAGTGGGGATACGAGTCAGTTGTTATTATCCAGCTGGCTCCATGCAGAAAATCTATTTGTTGTTTCTATTCTGTTTTCAAGTCCCCCCCCCAAACCTCTACTGGTTTTAGGGGGTATATGGAAGATCCAGACGAGAGACGGAGTCCATCTATTTTCCTTAATCTGTTATCAAACAGCCCCCTCACTCGTGCAAAAACTGCTCTGCCTAAATCTCTGGGGTCTCCAGCCTCGATTACATACTCAATGGGGATAAAAAAAAGCCAAGAGGGAGTACCCTCTTAATCCCCTTAATCGGGGCCATGGGGATGTCCCCTGGGCCCAGATGAAGGCCTTCATGTACACCTCCCTGCTATATCAGCCTGGTCACAGTTGATAATAATGCAGTCACCCTCTCCTAGTTTAATCCTCCAGCCTACCCATCCCACCTGTCTAGCCATGATAAAATGGGAGGACGCCTGTGCCCCACTATCTAACAAGTTTTTACACAAACACGTTCTTTTACGGATGAGCGCTGAGGTAGATTCAGTTGTTTTAACTTCTAGCGGGGCTACACCTGTTAATACAGCTACCAAAGGAGTAGCCTCAAGGGACAGGTGTAACCTGCATCTGCTAACAACCCTGTGTATTGATGTTTTACTATGCACTAAATGAGGTGGATTCTCTGGCTGAGAGGGAGGATGGGCTCCCAAGTGAATTGAACTAGTTTCTGCCATCCTGAGGTCAGGTTCCTTTCTAAACTTAGCCTTGTCAAGATTAGAAACACCAGAATGCTGGCTGCTGTCTCGCTCCCCTCCAGCAGACCCATCCCTCCATCCACTTTGGATGGTATTTAACTGATTATTTGCAGCTTGAGTGTTATTGTCCACACACCTGGTATTCAAGTACACCAAAAGAGGCTCTATTTGGGACATTTTCCAGACCAGCTCTTCTACAGTAGTTTCAACAAATTTGACTAGGTTCTCAAAGAGTGTCACAAGTTGAGGCTCTAAACGCAACTGGATAAGGTCACCCATAACTGTTTTCATGGATGGATGCAGCGAGTGATTGCAGTCCAAGGGCTTTTCCAGATCCTGCCATGATAATGATTCGACCGTGACAGTACCCGCTTTTAAGCCCCTTTTCTTCCTTTTTTTAGTGTGGGCTATTCTTGAAGGAGAAGGTGTGTCCATTACTTTGTTGCCCCCTCTACTGATGAAGGTCCCAGTGTTCTTGATGGAGTAATACTTTGCGTGAGAGCACCTCACTCATTATCTTGACCATCTGCCCCACCCAGGTATACAT
Organism: Triturus cristatus; assembly: GCF_964204655.1. Lineage (NCBI taxonomy): Eukaryota > Metazoa > Chordata > Amphibia > Caudata > Salamandridae > Triturus > Triturus cristatus. Next base: position 607,784,501 of record NC_140591.1, on the reverse strand, counting down.
TCACTCGGGGCTCAGTGGGTAACATGTACAATACTGTTTTTGAAACCCCCAGGCCAAACTTTTCCTCTGCGCTTTGAATCTCCTCTGTCAGCGCTCCCACTGCTGGTGTTAAATACAATATAATGGAGGCACAGTTACATGGCACTTTTACAGTTTCCATGTCAGAGTTACACGGTAGTTTGTGCTTACCCATTCTCTTTTCCAGATGATGGATGAAAGAGAGGTGGCCCAGCCCAGCCCCTGCCGGGCGCTGATGGGCTGAGATGGGCCCGCACTTGGCTTGTGCTTTGCCTGGGCACAGTCCGTGCACATCCCATGCTGCGGAAGTGCAGCGACGCCTTTGTGGTGCAGGGAGGGCTGGCCCCGCTCCCTGCATCGAGTAGAGAATGCTGGGGGATTGAGTCCCACCCCAGCCGATTACCACAGGAACTGGTAGGTGCACAGGCCTCAGACGGACCTTCTGATAGATCCTACACTGCAGAAGTGCAGCAATGCTGTTGTGGTGCCGGGAGGGCTGGCTCCGCCTCCCTGCGCCGAGTAGAGAATGCTGGGGGGCCGAGACCCACCCCAGCCGATTGCGGCAAGAACTGGTAGGTGCATGGGCCTCAGATGGCCCTTCTGTTGGATTTACTCATTACAATTTGTTCTTCTTTTTACCTTTCTTGGTGGTAACTTTTAGATTTGATAAAAAATATGATTTTCCCCATTGTGTTTATATTTTGCTTCACTGATTCCTGGTAATTTACTAAGATGATTTTACCACAGTAAATAAGATGGTATCTAATTTTGTATGCATATTACAGCAAACTAAAATGTATTTTTCAATACTGAAACTGTGAATGCAATAGGAAGGTGTGAATTTTTGGGAATTATTTTTCTATATCACTTGACTTTTTCACAGGGACACCGTGGTTTTATTTTTAGCATTCTTGAATGCCCCATCTGAGTATAGATTGAAAGAGCTCCACGTCAACCTTTTTTCATTTGAAGTTTTTTTTGACAGTTTTCCCAAATATAAAAATCTCTTTCTCTTCAAAAAATATTTGTATATTGACTGATAATCCTCTATGTGGTGCGATATCGGAAAGGGATACGTTATTATATTAAATATTTGTTATCATTAACTTAATAAAGTTAACAACAGAGTTATTTTCTGAAAACAGCAGTTTGATAAAGTTAATCTTTGGGTGCAACAGTTTATTTTAGACGAATCATTAGCTAATGTTCTTTCAATCAACATTAGCTTTGAAGCAGTACACTAAAGCTATGATGACTCTGGGTAATGTTTCCTATTTCACAAATGCTTTATCTGAGGGTTCTTCCTAAAAGTTCATTGCCATAGAAAAAGTAAGGCATCCTCCAAAGGTGCTTTTTATTTATTCATCTTTTAAATCTCCTGAAATGTAATATATTAAACATAAGATTGAGCTAGAATGGGAAAGAGATTTAGATATCTTCTCATCAATGGGTCATGTGAGCTATGGAATGAGTAGTGGTGTAAGATTGGCTCCGTACCTTATCCCAAAAATACCATCCAAATGCTAAATTGTATATGCAATAGGCAATTTCCACCTCAAGGTTATATCTGAGCAGTGTTGGTTCTGTCATTCTCATCATGATACCCTGAAGCATATGTTGTTTAATTGCTTAATGTTAATCGTATTAACTTTTTCTCCAAACTATGCTGCATGGCTTATTAAAGAATTGGCAGGTTTTACTAATGACCAGTAAAATAATTGACTTTATCATTGTGATAGTTAGTCAAAAGTCTACTTATTGGAAGCATAACTGAAGATTTCTTACAGTGCTTTGTGGAATAAAATATACTTAACCAAAAATAGATAACAATGATAAGACATTCTACATTGCATTTATTTATACAAATGCTAAATTGAGGTCACCATTGGCAAATTGTGCATCTGTTCTTCTACTGATGATGATAATTACAATACCTGTGATGAAGAAGCTAGCAATCTTCATAGATAATACATTTATGACAATGTAAGTGTTGAATAAAGATTTTGAAATGAACTGAACATAGATGACACATTTTCTCTAAAGTATTTACTTAACAAAATGGTTGTGTTTATAATAGACACTGTGTTTCTTCTCAATATATATACATGCAATGATATCCCTATATAAATATTATTGATATGCAGCTGAAACTTTCTTCACTTTTGTCCCCTTTCTACTATCTTTCTTGTCCCTTTAGCCAAATCGTTTTCATACACCATAATAGTTGTCATTTAGGCTTCTTTGTCAATTCTTTATATTGCACACAATGTTTAAATAGGAAAATGTTAATTGTCTTATAAATCAATATTGTGTTTGATGCTAGTTTGTACTAATGCTATTCTTATTTATATATTTATTTTAAAAATATCTAAAGAAAAGGAAAGCTGGCTCTTTCTGTTTCTGTGGAATTAGGGATGGAGATCATATAAAGATGAACATAGCCTCCATTCATCCCATAAAATAATGGAATTAGGAAAACATGTAAAATTGTATCTCAGCATCCTGCAGTTTGCCTGGAATGTTTGGAAAGGGTATGTGTATATGGATTTTGGACCACATAGTACCTACATTATCTTGCTGGGCACTCAGGAAAAAGCCAAAATCCACAATTGTTGTGTCTTGGTACTTCTAATGTCTTAGCATGTGTAGTACATACAGGGTTTGCACACGTGTCCTGATAGTTAGGCTGCATTATATGTGTGGTCCTAGCCTTGGCAGTAGCCCTTTATTGCAGTTTAAGATCATTTGTCTACCAAGCCTGTATATGGCTTCTACTTCCTTGTCTGCAACATCAAAGAATATATGCCTGATAGAAAATCCTGTTCCTTCTCCTCTTATGTGCTCCCTTATTTTTCATGTGACTCACCATGGCAGAGAAGGCTGCTATTTTGAAAAATCAGGACTGTATGTTTGTTCTTCTTTTGTAGTTTGCACGTGGTACCCACCTGATCCCACTAGACAATAATTTGCAAGGGTAATTTGCTGTTTTTGTAACAATTTGCAATTTGTGAATGTTTCATACATAACATCACAAATTTTGTTTTTTAGGAATAACAATTAAGTAATAGCAATTAGCACTCACAATTTGTAGCTTCCTTAACTATTTTTATTGAAATGCAACTTTTGCCAGTTCTCATTGTGTGATGATTGGTTCAACTCTAGGTTGAATAACAACTGATTTGTGAGTCACCCAAGCTTGGTACAACATGCCCTTTGTCATGCAGAGAACCTGGACAAAAATTGTGATCAACACCAGGATCTATTGTGAAGCACAAACCTAAGCATTGTCATCTATGGCCAGGCAGCACTCAGCTGTGTTGACCATGCATTCTCACACCCTAGCAATAACTTTGGAATTGTGAAAGTAAGAAAAGATCACAGAAACTGTGGTACTTTAAAATTTGGGACCGCGTAGGAGGCAGGGCCCTACCCCTGTCTATCCCGGTATTAGCGAACCGCGAATGGTCAATGCGGTATGTACAAGTGCCTCGTGTAACGTTTTAGCTATGAATGCACTATGTATACGTTATTATACATTGACTCCGTGGGTTCCATCTTGGAGCGGTGGCCATCTTATAGTTGCCCTCACATAGGCTACACCTTTAAGAACAAATACAGGCCTCTAGAACACATGTGCCTTCCTTTGACTTCTCTATGACCTGGGCAGCTTGGCTCTGCTGCCCCACGTCAGTCCGGTCTCACGAGTTCCCCGTCCTCTGGCCACCTGTGATTAGCATCAGGGCTTGACACACCATAAAGCCTTTACATTAAACACGAGCCTCCAGCTAATCTCTTTCACACCTGACTGTTCCTGCTTTATGGCTTGTTTCCCAAACAGGAGATGCTCATGTTTATTGGGGCCTATCGATATCTGATGTGGGGTCTGAGCCTCGCTGGGTAAATAATTGTGGGATGGTTGAACAGGAATGTGGGATTGTCACCATGACTCTGCCTTTTCTTTGAAGCCAAAATATGTGAATGACCACTTGTAAAACAGGGGCGGTGTTGCCCAAAGCGTAATATTCTGTATAAAATAGAAGACTGGTTTTTGTTCTGCAGACTGCCTCATTCAGTTGCTAAGGCTTCTGTGCGACGTAGTCTCACTCATTTAATGTTTAATAAAGATGTCTTTTTCATATTTCAGCTTCTTCTGCCAGTTTCTTTGTTACATTACCATGAGAGCGTCTTTTATAATACTACAGCAACAGGATAACCCGAAGTCATAGGGTGCTATCCCTGGCACCGCTGGGGTCCTAAAATCCCCGGTACTTCAAAACCATTTGTTATATTACTTAGAGTATTGGGAAAGGCCAAAAATCAATTTGCTGCAATGCAACAATGGATGCATGAGCTGTCCTAATATAATTAACAAGGACAATATTTGGGCTAGGATTTGTGAAAATCACAGGGATGTGTTTAAATGTTTGATACATTTGACAGAGTCTGCTTATTCTAATTAAGCTTTCAATTTGAAAGGTCATAAGTTCCCAATTGTTATTTTATTTTTAACAAGCTTTGAGACAATGAAATTTGAACTGCAACAATCTGTTTGTATTTTGAGTAAACTGCCCAATTCACTATCTGTTTGGCTTTAACTTTTTTATTGGAAATAAACTATATATAAAACAAAAAACGAACTCACAGTTGGTAGAAGTTTATGAATTCAAAAAATAATGACTGAAAAGGTGTATTGGGCTATAGTGAATGGTTTAACCCAATTCACCATTTACAGGGTAGAAACTATTTGTGTTTAGCAATTGGGAAAATCATATAAAAGGGGCATGGGTTAGTATGTCCTGTCCAAATAATAATACCCTACAAAGAATAAGATATGAAATAGTTATTGCTGCATTGATTCTGGAAACAAAGCATTTGATGGCAAAGAGTCCACATGTATTAACAAGGGCTTTACTGAAAAGTGACTTGACATTTTAGGCCTAGTTCTTGACAGTGTGATATTAGGCCACACCTAATACAGCAATTATACCTGATTTGTGGAGAGAATCTATTCCACATTCTATATTAAAAAGTGCAATCCCACACTACCAGGAATCTATCAACTGATGAATATAGAGGCAAAAAATGCCTGTAATGTTTCTAGCTAAACTTCAGGACTTGGCAGAAAATTAAACCCTTTTGCAAATATTCCAAAGTGGCTTTAGACCATGTTACAAAACTTAAGCTAATATACTTGAGCTATCAATTATACACACAAAAGCATTTCTACATACATGCATAATCAAGTATTTAGTAGCATGTCGTGATGTGGATAGACAACCCGTAAGGAAGCACTTGGTTTTATGAGTGATGCCTCAACACAATTGCAAATCTTCCACCTATTAACATGGAGGCGCGGATGCATATCCAATTGATTAATAACTCCCTCTTCACTATAAACCTTTTTTTCTTACAGATGACTGTCTGATGTATGACAGTGTCCTATTTGACTTCAGGTAGACCTGTCAGCCTTAGGGTGGTTCCCCCCAACTATTTGCCTTTCTCCTCCACTTTTGTGCTGATCTTGTTTTTGCTGGCCTTAGGACTCTGTGTACTTTACCTCTGCTAACCAGTGCTGAAGTGCTTGCGCTTTCTCCTCTAAACACAGTAATATTGGCTAACCCCCAATTGGCATAGTAAATGTGCTTATAAGTTCCTAATAAAGTGGTGCTGCATGTACTCAGGGCCTATAAATTAAATGCTACTAGTGGGCCTGCGGCACTGATTGTGCCACCCACTTAAGTAGCCCTTTAAACATGTCTCTGGTGTGCCCCTATAGAGCCTGTGTGTGCAGTTTAAAATGCCATTTCGACCTGGCAAAATAAGCCTTTTGCCGGGCCCAAAACCTTCCTTTTTAACACATATAAGTCACCCCTACGGCAAGGCGTGGGCAGCCCAGAGGGTAGGGTTGAATGTTTTAAACTGAGAGTTTCTATTTAAAATTCATATTTTTAAATGTATTATATTGCTTCAATATTGTGCCATTATAGTGCAATATTATGTTTCAACAAATCTCTCTCCTAGGAGTGGCCATACCAGATCAGGGATTGGTGAACAGCCATAAGTGTGCAGGGTTGTGGGTATTGATGATGTCTTGACAGGAATATTCAAACCCTAGCAACAACTGGGGATTCACTTACATCAAGGGCAGGAGTAAGGCTATCCCTGGTGTGAGTGTGAAAGGAACAACCCACAAAATTTTAGCAGATGTAGATGGGGGCTTAGCAAGTGGAACAACATTTTAAAGTGTAAGTGTGCTTTTTGTTGAGCGTATAAACATGTTTAAATGTACACCCACTAAATTAATGTATGCATACATGCCTATACCATGAAGTACTCCCGGAAATGTGCAACTTTTACAGTTTTCCAAGAATTATCCAGTAATTATCAGTGCATTACAAAAATATGTACATTGACTCCAATTGTAGGAGTAAACATACAAGTAAGAATATATGTTTTTTTAGAATTAGGCCTTATATTGTTTGTTGTATAAATGATTTTATGCAGAATCAGTATAGACGTTTTACTTTTCCTTGGTGGCTAGTCCTCAATTTTTATTAATTTGGCCGGAGTGAGGACTGAGTAGAGAAGACAGGATGGTCCAATTAATGCAAGTAGAGTTGTAAACATCTCATTGTCATGAAGTTACAATCAGTCTCAGGCCCGGATAAATATAAATGGGAGATTCTCACCCACATGCAGTGGTGGAGGACCAATCATGGCTATCTCACTAATCCTGTTCTGGTTAGTCCTGCCACCAGGCTAATATTGGGTTGAAGGGAGAATCAGAGGCTTCTAGCAGTCGAGATTAGGTTAGAGGAGAGAGAGGAGGGCAAGAGAAAAGAGACATGAACCGGACTATAAATACTTGTGGGTTTTACAAGATGGATTCTGTCAGTTGTATGTCAGCATACGATAGTCTGAAATATTGCCTGAAGTAAATGATGTGTCTCAGACATAATTTACTAAATTATTGTCTCATAGGTTATATTTTTGTCAACTATATTAAAGATGCAAACTTCTAAGTCAGACAAGATTCTATGGTATTCATTAATGACACCAAACATTTTGCATTGCTTCTGTTAAAACATTTAAATGATTTGGCTATATCATCTCAGACTGGTTTCAGTGAAGGCACAGGTACAAAAACAAACGTGCTTGTGGTTTCATTTATTATTGACAAAACCACGATGACAAACTACTCCTTATACCTATGCTTTGTGTATTTTAAATCTACATTCAATAGTGTTCCCAAAATGAATTATGGAAGTAACTGTAAAACTGGGGGATTCCAGCAAAACTTCTCAGAGCCATTCAACTTTTGTTTATTAATTATAGAGTGGAGTTTGGAGACGCAATAAGTGTCTCGCACAAAATGTCAGCTTCTATTGATCTAAAGCAGGGTTGCGTGCTCCCCCAACAAATATTTAATCTATGTTTAGCTGATCATATTAGAGACCTGGATTTAATAACCCACATTCTCCAAAACTGGGGAGCAGACCAATATCACACTTGTGTGTCGACAATTTGGTCCTTGTAAATAAAACTCAAATTGGTCTACAAAGACTCCTCATGAAGCTACATGATTACACTGTCCTCGATAAATTAGATATTGATTTAAATAAAACAAAAACAATGATAATAGATAATAGATAACAAGCATTAGGGTGTGCTCAATCAATATTGGAGGGTTGAATGATTGGAGGAAACGTCAAAAATTAGCCCATTTTCTGAGGTACAATAGATTGGACGTTTTATGTCTGCAAGAAACTCACCTCCCTTGGGCTAAAAGGAACCTTATGTCTGTGAGTGGCTATGAGTTAGTCGCCTGTTCAACGCAATCTTCGATAAACAGGGGAGTGGCAGTCTTGGTTAGAACTTTCTTGGGAGGGGTTAGACGGACTAAAGTGGATAGTAATGGGAGATGGGTCTTAGTTGAGTTGGTAAAGGGTTTTACGTTGTGTGTAGTTTATGGATCTAACAATGATGATCCCGAGATTTATGATTTTCTCGAAATAGAGTTAGCCACCTGGTCAACCCCCATAATTTTTTGTGGTGATTTGAATATTTCAGCGGACTAGGGCCCGGATGCAGTATATTCAGGACGAAAGCCAAGGGTGTTTAGGGCTGTTAAATCTCTTATCTGCTCGCACGGGCTGCTAGATGTATGGGGAATTAAGGTGCCTAAAAACCCAGGCTACACATATTTTTCATACCCTTTCCAGAGATATACTAAGTTGGATTATTTTTTCGTGTCAGCTTCAGAAATAAACAGGGTAGCAATATCCAAGTTCCCAAAGTCATTATCGGACCATAATCCGTTGGTATTAACATATGAACTGGATGGGTTAGAAAGGGTAAGAACTAGATGGACTTTCGAAAGGAGATTATTGTTGGATAAAAGATTTGTAGAACATATTAGGAAATGGGTGGGGGAATTTTTTGCAGCTAATAGATATAGTACCTCACGAAATGCGGTCTGGGAGACGTTTAAGGCAGCCTTAAGAGGCAAATCAATAAGCTGCGCGGCCAGATTGAGAAGAGAGGACAGGAGCGAGGTGGAAAGATAAACGAGGAAATTGTCAGTGGCAGAGGAACAACATATTCTAGATATAGCACAAGGTAGGGATAGTATAGAGAGCCAAAGAAAACTGTTGGTAGCTAAAGCTGATTTACAAAAGCTGGTAACGCAGAGGGTGACAGGTGAATATCAAAACTCAAGGGTGCAACGGTATGAAACTGGTGAACAAGCCGGCAGGCTGTTGGCACTACAAATTAAGCAGGAAAGAGTAAAAAAATACTATCACTAGGATAGAAGATAATGGTAAAGAGTACACAGAAGCTAAAGACATCCTGCAGGTTTTTAAGAATTTCTATCAAGGCCTTTATACCGAGGAAAATCCAGGCGGTTGCCAAGGTGAAGAATATGTAGATAACGGCCCCCGACTTGACAATATAGTTAGGGAAGAGCTGGAGATGGATATTGGCGAGGGCGAGATTATAGCAGCCTTGCAGGAATTATCCACGGGCAAGGCCGCGGGCCCTGATGGGATTCCTTTGGAGGTATACAAATGCATTGAGTCCGAGATTACTCCGCTTCTTATAGATCTATTTAATGGTATAGTTTGTACAGGGGTGGTTCCAGACTCATGGAGGGAAACAAACATAGCCGTTTTTCATAAGAAGGGGAAACCTAGTGAGAAACCGGGATCGTACAGCCCCATTTCGCTAATCAATGCGGATACCAAACTCTACTCTAGAATCTGGGCTATATGGCTGGGCAGGATCATAGGCGGCCTTGTCTCCCCGTGGCAACATGGGTTTGTACCTGGGCATGGTACCACAGACCACACTAGGAGGGCAATAGCTCTGTTTGATGCCCAGTCCATTGTGGGAGACGGGATGGCTATGATCCTGCTCGATGCAGAATAGGCTTTTGACCGAGTGGTTTGGAATTTTCTCTGGAGGATCTTAGAGGGGAGGGAATTCGGAGAGAAATTTATAAGAGCACTCAGGGCAATGTATGTTAACCCGGTTGCCAGAGTGGTGGCTATGGGCGAGAGCTCCGATAAAATTATTATAAATCGAGGCACGCGTCAGGGCTGCCCTTGCTCTCCAATCCTCTTCTCTCTATATATCGATCCGTTCATCCGAAAGATACTAGGCTGTCCAACAATCAGACCCGTGGTATGTAAGGGGCACGAAACTAAGATTTTGGCATACACGGACGACTTGGCCGTGGTTACTCTAGATCCGCATCAGGCACTTTTGGTCTTGGCACAAATGGCAAAGGATTTTGGCAAACATTCAGGATACCTATTAAACGAATCTAAAACATTAATAATTTGTACAAATAATATCGTCAAAACGGATGCAAGATTTGTGGATTCAGCGAGCTATTTGGGGGTCAGAATCAATGCTTCAATAAATAAAATAATAGCTGAGAATTTTAGCCCCCTGAGTAAATCTATAGAAGCAGATCTAAAAAGAATCAATGTATTACACCTTTCGTTGATAGGGAGGGTCAACGTATTGAAAATGACGATGTTCCCCAAAATTCTTTATTTGTTCCGGGCCATACCTCTTTTAATTGAAGAAAAAGTCATTAAAAGTCTGGAGTCCATCTTTATAAAGTTCATCTGGCAGTATGGGAGGGTAAGGCGTTCTACTAATCTTATGTCTCTCCCGAGGGATAGGGACGGTCTGGCCTTACCGAACTTGAGGTTGTATCATTGGTCGTGTTTACTGATGCACATGTCCATTCTTTTCCAGTCAGAGCCACAATTCAGTCGAGGAAATTATGATACTCAGGTGCCCCCCTCAATTTTTGAGTTATTAGTAGGGAGAAAAGCATTTGGCCTTTTAATGCGCGAAGTCGATCGTAGATATTATAGGAAGGTTTGTTTTAAGGTATTGGGTGGTGCATGGGGGGTCTGGAGGGCTATCTCAAAGTTTTGCAGAATCCCCAAGGTAAATCAATATCTCCATTTAAACAATTCTAGCTTATTCCCACAGATGGCAGCCAATAGGAATTTGCAGGTATGGGAAGAGCTAGGAATTAAGACATTAGGTGATATAATGAGGGGAGATGAGATCTTGGGGTTTGAGGAGCTGCAGCACAGTGTTGGTATTCCTTCAAAACATTGGTTGTTGTATGTCAAATTAGTGTGTAGGCTGAAGGCATTAAAACCGAGGATTTCATCATCAGCGGAATTCCCCATTGTAGACCTATTGGTTAAAGGGTGTAAGAAGATAAAAGATATGTATAGTCTACTTAATGGAGAAATTCAAGATGATATAGAAAAAACTGAATCCGCTTTGGCTATAAAACTGGGAAATCCCGATGTTGATTTGGATCTGGCCCTCCTTTTGAATAAGAAAATATTCTGTTCCACTAGTCTGAGGGCACAGCATTACAAAACCTTGTTCAATCTATATCATACGCCAGCTAAGCTATATGCCTGGGGGGTAAGGGAAGACGACAGCTGCCCCAGATGTAAGGGGGGTCAGGCAGATCTGCTTCATATGTTTTTCAATTGTGGGTCTTTGGCTGGTATTCAGAGGGAGATAGAAAAATTCTAGGAGGGGCTGATAGGCCAAAAAATTGATATATCCCCTACCCTTATGGTATTAGGTAGTGATGATAGGTTAAAACTGGGGAATGCGGAGGAAGCTTTGGTTTTCATCTCCATCGCAGTACTTCGGATCTTAATTTCTGCTGGGTGGAAGGATATCGTAGCTCCCTCATTCCAAATGTGGCTCTCTAGACTACTTGGTTTGCATAATATTGAGATCTCTCTGTATGCTCAGAAGGGGAAGAAATTAAGGGATTTCGGGGAAAGTATCTGGGCTCCTATCTTAAATTGGAGGGGGGCCGGAACGAAAGAGGAGGAGTGAAATCAGAAGAGCAATTAATGTTAAAAAGTTGTATATAAAGTAAATGTGGCTCCTCATCCCACTATGGTAGGCATTGCAAGGATAAAGGATGTATCATTATGGTATTATTATTTTGAATTCTTACACTGACGCATTGATGTAACTTTATGTTATTTGTACAAACTGCAAATCAAAAATAAAAAATAAATAAAAAAAAGATGATAGATAACAAAAATAACAAAGAAGTGGGCCTGATTTTTAAAAGCTGCAAAGTCGAGAGGGTCCGAAAATGCAAATCTCTGGGAGCAATCATCGATTCTAGTGGAACTCTCCTCACTCATTTCCAGCAAATGTGTGCCAAGACTTGTGCATTCACTTCAGCCTTTATTTCTTTATAAAAAATGTAAATGCGCTTATTATTTTAGAGGCTACTTTTTGCGATGCTTCCGGGGTGCAGGGGCTGCTCCATATTTACCACGCAGCACTAAGCTGCTTTGAATGGCTTAATGCAGTCGTGTAAATATTGTTTTCTTAACCCAGTTTTCTGTGTTAAAGAGGCGTGAAATGGGTGTTGCTGGGGATGTTTCCAACAACACCCATGGCTTTTTGTGACACTGCCCCAGTTTGACCAGTAATCATAACTCTGAGGCAGAGCCAAAAACTTCCTTTTTCTTTGTGTTTTGCATTCTGCAGCACACATAGAAAGAGAAAAAGCCGCTTTGATGTTTTTTTTGCAGTAAGGTCTTTCCCTTCCTGCACAAAAAACAATCATCCCTGCAATGCAGGCAACCTTGCACCATGGCGCAAAGGTGCCTGCGTTGGTGCATGGCAGGCAATTGTGTTATGTTATGTTATGTTATGTTATAAATTGTATATAGCGCATCTGTTACCCGTGGGTGTCCTGGCGCTGTTTGGAGGTCATCCTTCAGGTGAGTGAGATAGTCTAAATTGCCTATTAATGCACAAAGAGCCAGGTTTTTAATGCCTTCCTAAAGCTGAGGTGATCCAGAATGCCTCTTAATTGTGGTGGTAGGTTATTCCAAGCCCTAGTGGCTCCAACCAGGAAACTCCGACCACCCCAGTTGGCTTTTTTTGCTGGTGCAATTTTGGCCAGTTTGGCCTCTGAAGAGCGTAAAGTTCTCTTGGGTTTATACCAGTGAATGTGCTTGGTAAGATAAGAGGGCCCTTTGCCCTGGAGCGACCTGTGCACAATACACATGGCTTTAAACAAAATTCGTTTTTTTACTGGAAGCCAGTGTAATTTTTTGATTTCTGGTGAAGTAGCTGCATACTTGGGAATCCCTGTGATGAGTCGGGCTGCTGCATTTTGGAGCAGTTGAAGTTTATTCTAAAGCCCTTCCCGCATATTTAAATATAGGCTATTGCAGTAATCTAGTTTAGAGAGCACAAGTGCTGATATTACCGTTCTTAGACTCTCTTTGGGAAGAAGGGGCAGGATTTTTTTGCAGGATCTAAGAGTGAATGAGGTGGCCGAAGCCACCGCATTTATTTGATCTTTGTGGGATAATTGATTGTCTATCATTATCCCTAGATTTTTAACTTTCCTGCTGGCTGTTGGAAGTGGCCCCATTGTGTCTGGCCACCATTCTGGAGTCCAAAAATGTAGGTCATTCCCAAAGAGGACCACCTCCGTTTTACTAGAGTTCAGCTTGAGGCAGTTTTGAGCCATCCATTTGCCAATCTCTGTCATGCAGTCCCTGAACCCAGAAGTAGTGTTCTGGTGTCCACCTGGTTGCAGGGACACCACAATCTGGGTATCGTCGGCGTATGAGGTGAGAGAAAATCCGAAGGATTCCACCAGCGGGGCTAGCTGTTTTACATATATATTAAAGAGAGTAGGGCTAATGGATGAGCCTTGAGGGACTCCACAGGGAAAGGAGAAAGGTTTGGCTGAGAAATCTCCCAGACTGACTGTTTGCACTCTGTGTTCCAGAAAGGATTTAATCAATTTCCAAGCCAGGCCGCGAACACCGATCTCCTCTAGTCGGTCCATCAGCAGTCCGTGGTGGACCGTATCAAAGGCTGCTGATAGGTCCAACATGATCAGTGCCGCTTTTCCTCCTTTATCTAGGGTGGCCCTGATCTCTTCCGTCGATTTGAGGAGTGCCGTTTCTGTGCTGTGACCCGCACGAAAACCATATTGTGTGGGGTCCAGCAGCTGGCCTGTCTCCAAAAAGTCACTTAGTTGAATATTCATAATTTTTTCCACGATTTTAGCCGGGAACGGAAGCCTAGATATAGGCCTATAGTTGTTGGGGTCATTATTGTCCAGTTGGGGTTTTTTCAGGAGCGGTAGGATAGATGCTGTTTTCCAGGCTAAAGGGAAGTGGCCTTTTGTAAACATCTCATTAATTATGGATGTTAGAAATTTTGTCACTGGATCAGGGGCGAGTTTGAGAACAGATACCGGACATGGGTCCAGTGGGGATCCTGATTTTATTTTGGTCATTAGTTTCCCTAGTTCTGGTGCTGAAATAGGGGCAAACTGGAGTAGCTGGTTTGGTGAGGGATTAGAGTTATTCTGATTAGACGTGTTTGGTTGGGATTTTTGAGGTAGTTGAGAAAAAGTAGAAAAGATTGCATTTACTTTGTCAAACAAATGATTAGCTATCCTGTCGCAGAGTTCTTGGGAGGAGATTAGAGGGGGGGAACAGGGTGTGCCAACATCATAACTGTTTTAAATAATTCTTTAGAAGAGTTTATATTCTCTCTAATTTTAAGGGCAAAAAATTCTTGTTTCGTTGTGTGCACCAGGTTTTTGTATTCCTTAATGCACTCTTTATATGATGATTTTTCTGCTTCATCATAATTTCTCCTCCAGTTTCTTTCAAGTAATTTGCATCTAAGTTTTTTTTCTCTAAGTTCTGGTGTGTACCATGGGGACGTTGGTCGTTTCCTCGTGTTCTTGCATATTTTTTGTGGGGCTAGCTTATTGCTGGCGGCTTCTACCCAGCTATGGTAGTTTCTAGCGGCGTCTTCTAGATTAGAGGGGTGGTTAGGAGAGGTGGCACCTAATAAGTTGTTTAATTCTTGTCCATTAACCTTCCCCCAAGCGCGATATCGCCGAAGTGAGGTTTTACCTAGAGCTTGGTCAGGAGAGGGGGAGGTGACAGAGAAAACTACTGCATTATGATCAGACCAGATCACTGGGAAGAAGTCCAGGAACGTGAGTAGTTCATTGTTAGAAAAGATTCCGTCTAGGGTGTGCCCTGCTTTGTGTGTGGGCCCCTGGACCATCTGTTTCAAATCCATTGAGTTCATGAGGTTGATTAACGTATTAGTATCTAGGTCTCCTTCTTTCTCTAAATGAAAGTTAAAATCCCCTAGTATCGTATAGGACTTTGAACCAAGTTCGTTTTCGATCTAGCTGGAGGCATGCGAGAGAAATTGAGATTTAATACCAGGGGGCCTGTATACCAGAGTCCCTTTGAACGTATCGCGTTGGGAGAGATAGAAACAGAAGTCCATTGCTTCACAATCTGGTGTTGTTGAGCCCTTAATCATGGCCTTCAATGACTCATGAAAGATTACCGCAAGCCCCCCTCCTTTCTTGTTCGCTCTATTGAGTGAATGACAACTATATCCAGGTGGAGTGGCTTTGACCAGATCTGGCCCTGAGGCGTCATTCATCCAGGTCTCTGTAATAAAAGCTATTTTAATTTTTTCATTTTCTATAAACTCCACACACTCCAGACTGTGTTTGACTAGTGATCTTGTGTTTAGCAGCAGGCATTTAAATGTTTTGTTTTCGTGTGCTCCCTTAGTTCTTTTTTGGCTGATTTGTGTCTTCATTGACACGCCCTTGTGGTGTAGTAGGATCCTTCCGTTACAGTTGTGGCATGATATCTGGTCTATTCCTGGGAGTGTGTTTGGGAAAAGGCCGATACAGCCTGAGTTGTGAAATTTGCTGTTAAGATCATGCAGTTGGGAGCTTGAATATATCTGCCGTATTGCTGCTTTACTAGTAAAGCCGACATTCGGGCTGGCGCTGGTCGCTGATCGTGCACGGACGGGCGCAGACGGGCTTGCCTTTGGCGCGCCCGTCAAAGGCAACTTAAAATTCGTTACCTAATTTTAAAAGCAGGATAAAACACAGTACGAGCTACAGTGAACACTTGCAATGTCGACCCGGCTCAAGCCTCAGGTGACGTCCCTTTGTGCACCAGTGCAGGGGAAAAGAACAGGAATGTGCCGTATCTGATAGATATTGTATAGTAACAATGGGGTAACCCTGTGTCCCTCAGAACCTGGGTAAGTATACGAAAAAGCTACAATGGTTCTGTCGGGTATGAATAATCGCTTTACATATTGCAGAATGAAACAATAAAGTAATTTAAATAGCAAAATTTTAAAAGAGGGAAAATCTGAAACAGAGAGACAATGGTATACGCGAAGTCATAATTATTTTTACTCTTTTTCAAAATAATTTTTTAATATTTCATATGGCTATTTACAATTCAAAAAAATGAAAGTGGCGATATGTTCACTGGAGAACTTTTGTCACCTGAACATTTCGCCAATTTCATTTTTTTGAATTGTAAATAGCTATATGAAATATGCAAAAATTATTTGTGTATACCATTGTCTCTCTGTATGTTTCAGCTTTTCCCTCTTTGCAAATGTTGCTATTTAAATTACTTTATTGATTTATTCTGCAATGTAAAGCAATTATTCATACCCGACAGAATCATTGTAGCTTTTTGTAACATGATAGAAATGGCGCATTCGGGCCCTTATCTTTTGCCATAGGGCAGAGCAGCAAGAAGGCCTGCAGCGCTGCCCTACGGCAAAATCTTGCAAATAGGGCCCTAAGTTCCTATCTATCATCAGTTATGGCTGTGAAAGGATTGCATGGGAGAGAAGCAAATACACTGGATAAGATAGATATAACATTTTAAAATGATTTTTCCATTTACCACGATCTGTGTCTGCGACCCAAGTCTGCCTCAAGGTCGAGTTCACTAAACAAGTCATCGCACGGCAAGGAGCTTTTTTAAATGTTGTTTAAGCTAAGATCATTGAAAGATCAAGCTTTTACCATTTTCCAAAACGCTAGAACTTTGGAATGCACCTGTCCCTTTACAAATTGTTAAAAAAACTCTTAATAAAAGTGTGCATAATCAGGATCAAAACTTCTTGACAAAACGATGGTTTTAAACTGTTATACAATATTACATAATCAAGCATAGTTTTTTTAGGGAATGCGAGTTTGATAAAACACAAACTAATGACTTATCCTTTTCGAAGTCTGCTGGCATCGGATCATTTTCCTAGGTGTGACATGGCAAGGGAAAGTAACCTTTGCAGTCTTTGCAAACAAGTTGATGATACCTTAATTCAAGGGTCTCCAACCTATTCTGCACTGAGAGCTACTTATGTTCAATGAACAGCGGGGGCCCGCTCAGGTGAGTGCAGTGGGGCGGGGCAGGACACAAAGGGGGAGAAGCCAACGGACGACAGAAGAGGTGTAATTAAATATATAAATAATACCTCTCCCATCGGCTCCCCTCCTGCCGCGCCCTGCCCCACCTCACCGCGCTTACCTGAGCCGGCCACCACTGTCAATGAAACGCATTGAGAGCTACTGATAGTATTAGTGTTGTATAAACTCAATTTTGTTATATGTATATTAATTCAACCAATCGAAAGCTTTAAAATTTAATAAGCTGGACTACACACAGGTGAGCTACTCAGAAATAGCTGGAGAGCGACAATAGCTCACAAACTACTGGAAGGAAACCCCAGCCTTAATTCATGTAGTCTGCATAAGCCCTGTGCTCTAATTAGAAAGACGGAAATTACTTAGAAAATTATTCCAATAAAAGGCACGTAGAACGTGTCGGAACACCATTATTAGTTCACTAGATCCAAAGGATCCAATTTTTAAACTTTAAATTTCCATTTTTATAAAATTCTTGATGTTAGCTTAAAATAAAAAAGCTGTATGAGCGACTAGCTCTGAATTCCTGTAGACTAGGGCCAGATGTATGACCATTCTTTTTTGCGGGTCGTAAATAGTGATTTTTTGCGACTCTCAAAACGGAATGTACTAATGTGTCTCAGACACATTTAGCGATTCTCAGTAGAGTCGCAAATGACCTGCCTCATTATTATTCAGGAGGGAGGTCACAATTTGTGACACATTGGTAATGGGCTACAATCACAGGGATGGTGGTCTGCTGGGGACAGCAAACCACCATGTCTGTGTATTCTTTTTACATAAAGTAAAGTTTTTTTTCAACTGCAGACCATTTTCCTTAAAGGAAAACGGGATGCTTTAAAAGAAACACATGTATAGTTTTCTTTTCATTTTTTAAGGGGAGGCAGAGGTCAGTGGTACCACCGCCTGCTCTTAAAAAATATTTTTGCTGCCAAACACAAAGGGGAAGGGGTCCCCTGGGGACCTCTTTTCGTTTGCGACTAGCTTACTACCAATTTGAAATCAGTCGCACATCCCCCTGTGACTCGATATTAGGAAAGGACGCCCTTGGCACGCCCCTTCCACATAGCGACCTGCAAACCCTATTTTGTGAGTCATTAATAGGTTATCGACTCACAAAATAGGGTTGGTACATACTACAACCCTTTTTAACGGTCGCAGATGGCCCAATATTCTGTTTGCTACCGCTAAAAACTGTAGTAGATCTGTCCCTAGGTCTTTATCTACAGGTAGGCTGTTCTTACCTATTAACCCATTTTAATGCACGTTGGTTCTAGTAATCATTTTTAGAATAATTTGTTAGCACACTGGTGCTTTGTAATTCAGGATCTGTGAGTTTTATCATGTAATGATTTTAATTAATCGATCTTCAATTAAAAAAAAAAACTTGAAACTTGACTATGATATTCTGATTCCACATCGTTGGGGTTAAGGTTCTTTGGGTAGATATAAGAAAAGCTTAGAAGCAGCAGAAGACTGGTGGCTAAGATAAAAGAAAAGGGGAACCTTTCGGACTACTGCAACCCTATTCACCACATCATCCCATATAACTGAAACCCTTGAGATGCAAATTCATAAACTAATTCTGGGGACTAACAAGTGGCAGTGAGTGGGAAAGACCTCTCTTCTAATTGAGAAATAAACTCATAGGTAAAGCAATGAATGAAGCTTGTGCTGAATATGTGGAGATGACAAAAATGAAGGTTTCAATGCTCTGCTGTCTTAGCTGCAGCAAGGAGATAATGTAAGAGAGATAATGGAAGAGAAACTATGAAAGTCGCTAACGGTGGGAAGATGCTCAAAGCCATTATTTGACTCCCTTCATATGTTTGTAAACAAGCTTGATATTTATGGAAATAAGCTCTAAATCCTGACTACAAAAGAAGGTGATAACGTTCACATCCTCAAACCTGAAGGTAGCCTGTTAAGAAATAAAAGAGAACTCCACCGGTTTTCAGCAGCCCATGCCTTGGTCCAAAGCTGAGATAAAAGTTGTGGAAATGCAGAGTATGTCAAACCTGAGGTAAAGTGTTTACAGGTGGCATCCTCTTAAAGGATAGGAACCATGAGGTAAGTAGTAGAATTGTAATAATTAAGAGGGTGAAATGGCACCATACAGGGCATCCATACCTAAATGGGAAGGTAAAGACACAGCTTGTGCCACAAGTATTGACAACATTTTCAGGTAAGCAATACTGAAGACAGTGCCCAAATGGTTAAATTCTCTTGCAGAAAAGGCGTCTGGTGATGGAAGTCCCAGCATCAATATTTTGTTCTTTGCACAATTAAAAGCTATATTCAAGGAATGGAGGAACTTCCATAAAGTCTTCGATATTCTTGGTGACATGCTAAGGGGTCCAATGGCACGTTGGAGATCCTAATCCTCTCCTGTACTTTACTCGATTTTAGATGTATCCCTTTAGAAACTGTCAGTCACAATGAAAAAATGAATAAGTGTTCACTGCCCTTGTTACCACTAGGTTTCATCCAGCCAATATAAATCTCATGTAGAGACCCACATTTTTAACTGAAGGTGTTTGGAGGCTTTAGGAACTTAGGGGCATATTTACAACGAGGCGATAAAAAATAATCGCCGCTTTAGCGGTCGTTTTCGGCCGAAAAGCGGCGATAATTTTATCGCTATATTAGCAAGGTCACGCTAACGCGTGAAACCTTGCTTTAGCGTGGGGATTTCTAACGCCCAGCTTTGCATCTCTAATGAGGTGCAAAGTGGGCGTTCCTGACCTGACATGATAGGAGAAATGTCGCTAAGCGACATTTCTCCTATCATCAAGCCCCACGCTATGAAGCATAGAGTCAGGAAAAGTAGCGATAACACCTGTAGTCGCTACTTTCCTAACACCTGCTTCAGGACTGACTTAGCCATGATATCCTATGGAAGGAGGATATCATGGCTAAGTTTGTGAGACCCTATCAACAAGCTAACGTGAGATTATCGCTGGGTTTCCAGCGATAATCCCACGTTAGCCAGTTAGTAATAGGATTTTTCTCGCTGATGAGATAAGCATTGCTAATTATCGCCAGTTGTTGTTGATATGCCCCTTAGGGGCATAATAACAATGCGGCATTAACAAATTATCGCCGCTTTTGCGGCCGTTTTCGGCCGAAAAGCGGCGATAATTTTATCGCCTTATCAGCAAAGACACGCTATTGCGTGTTTTGCTGATTTTGCTCCCGTTTCCAGCACGTCTAACTTTGCATCGCTAATGAGATGCAAAGTAGGCGTGTCTGTGGAAACAACATGGGTAAATATCATGAAGGCGGTGTCATGACCAGACCGGGGGCATTGGACCCTGGGGCAAAGGGCAGAGGCCAGAGGACACTGGACACCAGGTCTGGTGAGGGGAGGGGACAAAGGAGACAGCGGCTGTCGAGGACACAAGGGGACTGAGGAGGACGTGGGAATAAGAGCGCTGTACAGGCGAACAATAAAGAAGCATCACACACCATACCTGACTCCTGTGATATGTAGAACACGACAACTGGCGATCGAAGGTGGGATGCATGAAGGACAGGAAGACGCCGAAGGTTGAAAGCAGCTGCGACGAACCAGGAACCCACCCTCGTCCGCTAGACGACTGGAGAGGAACAGCGACGATCCGTGATCATCGCGCTGATTCCCCCGAACTGAAAAGCCAGGAGCCCACCCAGGTCTGAGGGAGTAAAAGCTGAAGCGACGCGGGAGCCCACCCCGACCGCGAAAAAGTGCAGAGCGGTAAGAGCGCAAGCAGCAAGATAAAAGAAATAAATTAAGCGCACCACCTGTAAAGCGAAGAGCGCGAAGCGCCGAAGCATGCCGGAATAGAACTAAAACTGAATGGAGAAGCGCGAGGGATTCAAATAAACTCTTGCGAGACTACGCGGCCATCTTAAAGTCAGGCAAAACGGGCCAATAGGAAGAAAGAACAGCGGGCGGCCATTTTTAAGTCAGGTAGCGCCCCGATTGGAGAATATGTACCACGGGACCACCACCGGCCATTTTGAGGTCAGGCAAAACAGACCAATAAGAAGAAAGAACAGCGCGACAGCCATTTTGAGGTCAGGCAAAGGAAAAAGTGCCAAATAGAACACCCAAAAGGGGAAAACAAGCACTGGCAAAGGCAAACAAAGGGCCAGAAGTGAAAAAACAAGCATTGGCAAAGACAAGAAAAAAAAAAGGAAAAAAAATAAAGAGGGCCAGACGTGACAAAACAAGCTTTGGCAAAGGCAAATAAAGAGACAGCAATAAAAGAAAAGGATGGCAGAAAGACAAAGTGCACAATATTGTAGACCATTACCATTTAACATATCAGAGCCACAAGCAGGAATACGGTGGGAGAAATGGATCAGGCGCTTTGAAAGATACACGGAAGCGGCGGATGTGACAGCAGAGAAGCAACTAGGCCTATTCCTAAACTTAGTAGGGGATGAGGTTGAAGACCTACTAGTGACACTGCCAAAAGAAGAGACTACCACCTACGACAAACTAAAGGCGTGCCTGACAAATAAATTTGACCCGCAAAGAAATGTCGATTTTGAGCGATACACCTTCACGATTGCTTTCCAACAACAAGATGAAAAGCTGGATGATTTCGCAACGAGACTGCGAAAGCTCGTAACACACTGTGAGTTTAACAAATTCGATAACGAACAAGCCATCAGACTGCGCATCATTGAGGGCTGCTGTGACACGGAATTTCGCGCAAGAATTCTAAAGGAACCAACGTCGCTAGAAAACATCCTATCACTAGCAAGAGCAGAAGCAAGAGCGACAGCACAAGCAAAGGAAATGGAACGAGGAAAGGAACGATCAGTTGACCAAGTGCACCGAATGACAAACAATAACAGCACAAGTGGATGGAAAAAAGACAGAAACGACCAGACAGTGAAGAGACGACCAGAAGGAAGGTGATACAGGTGCGGACTTGAATTTCCACATCGAGGTCCGTGCCCGGCGTTTGGTCAGACATGTCGGAAATGCAATGGGAGAAATCACTATGCCAGTGTATGTCAAGGAATGCAATTCAGGAACGATAGAGGAAGAACAGGAAGACCACGAGCATCAACAAGCAGACATGTCCGACACGTTGAAACAGGAACAAGGAGTTCCTCAATAGAATCTGAAGAAGAAGAAGAAAGAGAAGAGGCACCGACGGGACGACTATATCTCATGTCGGATGTCACTACCGAACATGCCGAGGAGGGTGAAAGCGGAGAAAGCATGTGTCTGGTAGACAAAAGCAAGATGAAAAGGACAGAATCAGTGACAATAGGTGTAGGGTCACACAAAGCGAAGTTTGTCCTAGACAGTGGCGCAACATGTAACATCATGTGTGTGTCGGAATACGAAAAAATGAAAATAAAGCCAAGCTTGAGGCCATCCCGAGTTGAAGTATTCACCTGGGGGTCCCGGACGCCAGTAACAAACATGGGGAAGTTTACAGAAGAACTGACATACAAAGACAAAAAGACGATGGAAGAAATTCATGTGTTAAAGGGCGACATCCCAGCGCCATGCCTATTGAGCAACATCACGGCTCAGATGATGGGTCTTTTTGAAATGACTTACAATGTATCAGATAAAGGAAGCATCCTGAACGAATACCCCAAACTACTGCAAGGACTAGGGAAGCTAAAAGGGCGGCAAATAACACTACACATTGATGAAACAGTAAGACCGGTAGCGCAACATCATCGGAGGGTACCAATACACCTGCAGCCGCAGGTAGAAGAGGAATTGGATGCATTACTAAAGCAAGACATCATAGAACCAGCAGAAGGACCAACGCCGTGGGTGTCACCGATCGTGGCCATACCAAAGAAAGATACGTCGAAAATAAGAATCTGTGTTGACATGAGGATACCAAACAAAGCAATTGAACGCAAGAGGCATCCCAGACAGCACCTTGATGATATGATCAGCTGTCTAACAGGCATGAGGCGATTCTCTAAACTAGACCTGCGCAAGGGATACCACCAGCTAGAACTAGATCCTCAGTCTCGATACATCACGACATTTTCCACACACTTAGGCCTGTTCAGATACAAACGTCTGAGCTTTGGCGTATCGTCAGCTGCAGAAATATTTCAAGAGACAATACGACAAGTAATAAGACCAGTAAAAAACAGCCTGAATTACAGCGATGACATCCTGGTGTTTGGAAAGTCAAACGAGGAGCACGACAAAGCGCTAAGAGAGGTATGCTCTCACTTAGAGCAGGCGGGTCTGACACTAAATAAAGAGAAATGTGAGCTGGAGTGAGATGAACTAGTATTCTTTGGCCACATATTCTCCAAGAAAGGAATGCGGCCGGATTGCAACAAGATAAAGACGCTGGAAAGAGCACAACAACCAAGCGATGTGACAGAAGTGAGGTCATTTCTTGGCCTGGCAAGCTACTGTGCAAGGTACATTCAAGACTTCGCTACTGTAAGTGCACTGCTGAGGGAATTAACAAAACAAGGACAAAGTTTCCCATGGACTGAAAAATGCAGCAAAGCATTTGAGGAGATAAGAAACGCCGTAAAGGCAGTAGATCACCTAGCATACTTTGATCCGAGGCTGTGCACTGAACTGCCAGTAGATGCTAGCCCAGTGGGGCTAGGGGCAATTCTGGCGCAACATCAACCAGGAAAAGACTCCCCAAGACATGTAGTAGCCTATGGAAGCAAAAGCCTATCGGATGTCGAAAAAGGATACTCCCAGCCAGAAAAAGAGAGCTTGGCGGTAGTATGGGCATGTGAACACTACCACATGTTCATTTACGGAAAACCTTTCACAATAATAACAGATCACCAAGCACTGATAACAATATACGGAAATCCAAATGCAAAAATACCACCCAGGATAGAGAGGTGGGGGATACGGCTAATGGACTACAACTTCAAAATAATACACAAACCAGGGAAGGAACACAATCCGGGTGATTATGTGTCAAGCCACCCCCTGCCACAAGCATCTCAAGCAACGACCATGGCGGAGGAATACCTAAACTTCGCACTCAAACACAACACACCGGCAACAATATCAATGGAAGAACTGGAACAGGAGACAAGGAAAGACCTCACCATGCAAGCAATAATGAAAGTGACGAAACAGCAAAGGTGGGGGCACGTCAACAACAACAACAGCTGGGAAGAAGGAGTGAGAAAAGAAGAACTGCTTGCATTCAAAAAGATCAGCGAAGAACTCTCAGAAAGCGAAAAAGGAATAATGATGAGAGGCACCCGAATTGTAATACCGCGAACTCTGAGGAGAAAGGCAGTAGAAATAGCACATGAGTCACACCGAGGGATTGTGGCAACAAAAAAAATGCTACGAGAAAAAGTGTGGTTCTCGGGACTGGACAACATGGTGGAAGACACCGTGATGCACTGCCACGTCTGCCAAGTAACAGGGCCCCCATCAAAGCCGGAGCCACTGCAAATGTCCAAACTACCAAAGGCAGTGTGGACAGAACTGGCGGCTGACTTCTATGGACCTCTGGAGACAGGAAACTACTTGCTGGTAATTATAGACGAATTCTCCAGATTCCCAATAGTGAGGCAGGTAGCGTCAACGTCAGCAAACGCAACACTGCCAGTCCTGGATGACGTATTCGCAGCATGGGGCTCACCACAGACACTGAAGACGGACAATGGGCCCCCATTTTCAGGCGAGGAATTCAAAAGGTTCATGGAATACCTCGGGATCAATCATCGACGAATAACTCCCCTATGGCCACAAGCAAATGGGATGGCAGAACGGTTCATGGGGACAATCAAAAAGGCAATACAAAGAGCAAAGTTGACGCAGATCTCAATAGGACAAGCTCTGTGCCAGGTCCTAAGGGACTATCGAAACACCCCCCACAGCTCCACAGGAAGGTGCCCTGCAGGACTGGTGTTGGGGCGATCGAGCAGGACGAGGTTGCCACAAGTGAAAGAAGAGGAAAGCATAGAGCGACAAGACATAGCAACGAGAGACACCGAAGCGAAAGAAAAGATGAAGGCATATGCTGATCGGAGAAGACACGCGGCAAGCTCAAAGATAGAAGAAGGGGACACCATGGTAGTACGGCAGAAACAACTGCAAAAATCAGACAGTGTTTTCTCAAGGGACACATTGACAGTGACAGGAGTGAAAGGGCCAATGATGACAGCTTCAGCAGGGCCATACCACATTACTCGCAACAGCTCGCACTTCAGAGAATTGAAATCAAAAGAAGAGGAGCTGCCAATACATGGACTGAAGGAAGAGACACACGAGGAGACAGCTCCAGCAGATATCAGAACGCAACGACCAAGAAGAGAATGCAAGAAAACAAAAAGACTAATTGAAGAAATGTGAGGAGACAGAAGTCTGTAGAAACTATCTCTCTCTCTCTCTCTCTCTCTCTCTCTCTCTCTCTCTCTCTCTCTCTCTCTCTCTAACTACAAAAAAAAAAAAAATTGTTTGCAACAAAGGGGGAGAAGTCATGACCAGACTGGGGGCACTAGGACCCTGGGGCAAAGGGCAGAGGCCAGAGGACACTGGACACCAGGTCCGGTGAGGGGAGGGAACAAAGGGGACAGCGGCAGTCGAGGACACGAGGGGACTGAGGAGGACGTGGGAATAAGAGCGCTGTACAGGCGAAAAATAAAGAAGCATCACACACCATACCTGACTCCTGTGATATGTAGAACACGACAGGCGGCTTCATGATATTTACAATGCAGGGAAGCGATTATTTAAATCGCACTAAGTATGCCTTAACGCAGGAATTTAACGTCTGTTAAATTCCTGACTAAGTCATACTTAACATGGGGGGTGGATTGTGTGGCTAAGACCACAGGCCCCTATTATCAAGGGTATAGCCGTTTTCCATGGAACATCGCTGGAAAACCAGCGATGTTCCATGGCAAACATCGCTATTGCTAGGATAATTATCGCCATTGTGCTGAGCGTTGTTAATACAGCGCTAGCATGGCGATAATTATCTGCGATAGCCGGCGTTAAACATTTTAACGCTTAGAGCGGCCAGCGATATTTATCGCTGGCCGTTGATGATATGCCCCTAGTTTCTTTCCTTTCATTCCTCAATTCCTATAACATTTTTGACATTTTATGGGAAAATTCAATTATGTTATAATATGCTAAAACGTTTCTGCTTGGTCGTCTCTTTGTTTATAATGCGTGCACTTGCATCAAAAGGTTAAAATACAAGCAGGTAGAATTAATTTATATTTATTACGGAAGCACGAATTTTAACTTGGAATTGTTAATAAGCAGAAAACATCACAGCACTATTTGATCAGAGGTAACTTTTTCACCTATTTCAGCTAAATTCATTATTTTTGTTTTGTTGTTGTTTTAAAACCATAATAGGTTTACAATCATTTTATTCTTTTATATGCTCAGTGTCATTTAGCAATCAAGATTTTTTAGTAAAAACATTAGTTCTTTCAAGTGTGCCCCTATAGGCCCTTTCCCCAGTGATACAGAAGGATAATGTAGAATCAATCAGAACTTTCCTGAAGAAACCGCCACGAGGTAAAATGTACATGGAGTTTTCTGTTGATTTAAAAATGTGCTTGGTATATTGTACCCTGCTTGCCATGGGTCTAATCAACCAGCCGAAAATAGTCCTACTTCTTTAATCATTTAGGAAACTGTTACGAAAAGTACAACATTATGAGGTTCTTCGATATCTAATCCTCACACATTATCAAATGTAACTCATAGGGGCATATTATCAAGCTTGGAGTTGAAATTATCGCCGCTTTAGCGGCAGAAAACTGCAGCTAAAGCGGCGATAATATGCCCTTGAGAATTCCAATAGAAGCCCATATTGTCACTAAAACATGGGCTTCTATGGGAATTCTCAAGGGCATATTATCAAGCCCCTTATCGCCGCTTAAGTGGCAGTTTTCTGCCGCTAAAGCGGCGATAATTTTAACTCTGTTTCTTGATAATATGCCCCCTAGTCTTTCTCCACATTCACAAAACATTGTGCAACGTTTTCACAATAATCTTTTTTCAGATCGTGAAATACATGGTAGATACATTTATGAAACTATTGATGGTGAATTGTTCTTGGTAAGGACAATCTCTGCTGTACTTTGGGTATAAAGAGATTTTTTTTTTAATTTTCAAGCAATGTTAAACAGGAGAGGCCTTTACTAAATTAATCAAGGTCCTTTGGGGTCCACCTTCTGTAGAAGACCATTCAACACATGTTGTAAAAATACACATGGTTGAGAAGTTTATTTAAAAAAACGAAGGCATAGTTTGCTGAAATCCCTAAAGCTAAAGTGGGATCATCTCCGAGACATGTTTGCGCTGTAAAAAGAGATGTGTGCCCAGATTTACAAACACTTTTCGCTATTAGCTTCACAAAAGTAAAGCATACCGGTGCAATTATTTTTTTTTGTTATTCACTTGGCGCTGGAAGGTTGTGTAATAGTAACACAAAGCAGCACAAAGCATTGCTTTACATTACTTAGCATCAAGGTAGCATTACATGGGTGATACGTAGGAATTGTAATGCAACAACCATGTTTTTTGATGAAGATCCCCATCTACTAACATTAGAAGACAGGGTTTTGCACTAAAAAGTAGCCCCACTTAGAAGCAGGTGTTAAAAAGGAGAAATGCTTTTACTTCTCCTAACGCTTCCCACTTTGCTTGTGTGCTGTACTGTTCATCACACATCCAATGTAGAAAACATTTTAAGGTTAGTCTATGCATAGTATTTTGTACTGGAAGTGTACCCTTCCAGGGCAAAACCTACGCTAGACTCACACACACACCATTTCATTATGGTGCATAGATGTGTGCATGGCATACAGCAACCTGATTCTGTGCTAGGGAGAGGGGAAAAACTGTCCCGTATCTCTGTAGATATGACACTATCCTTCTGTCTCCCTCTCACACAAAACTGTGCAGCATATTTGGGTGCTGCGTTGCGTTTACGTTTTGTAAATCTGGGTAATGGTGTGTTTAAGTGCGCTTTCCCAAGCATGTGGTTTCAAAGATGTAAATCTTAGACATTGACATGGATCATTTAGGGGTTGCCAGGGGTCACAACTGTGATCCTTGGCTTGCCACTTGTGACCCGTGACGCTGTCTTTGCAATTCCTGGGCTCAGGGGTGGCAAATAGGTGCCAAGAACACAGGGAAGGCTCGCCCAATATGGACGTCGGGAGCTACCCTCCTTTTTTCTGCCCATTTTTAACTATACTAATAATCAATAACAGACTATTATTTGCTATAATATAATATTAGTGAATAGAAATATAGAGCATATGGAATATTAGTGTAGTAAAAAGATTGAGCACGAGAGAAAAAAATGGGGTCAAGTCTAGGGACTATTTGCCTTCTCTACCCAGTTTTTGCTGAACCCTTTTTGTTGGCATTAGGACTCTCTATACTTTATCTCTGTCAACTAGCAGTAAAGTGTTTGCACTCTCCCTTAAACAAGGTCAAACTGGTATACACCTAATGATCACATTAATCTACTTACATGTCCCTATTAAATGGTACTACATGTACCCAGGGCCAGAAAAGTAAATGGTACAAGTGGGCTCTAGCTTTCATTGTGTCACCCACTAACTTAGCACTATAAAACACCTCTCAGGCTTGCCACTGCAGCCTGTAGTGCAGTTTTTAACTTCCATTTTGGCTTAGCAAAATACATTTTGTCAGGCCTAAACCTTCCTTTTTAGATACTAACAACTCAAAGGGCAAAAGTAGGAACTATGGCCCACATGCATCAAAGCAAAAACCGGTCGCAAACGGGCAAATTCTCAGAATCTGCCCCTTTGCGACCAGTATTTTTGCATTTGGGATGCATCATCCCAAATGCAAAAATCGCAATTTAAGTAATCTCTAAATTGCGATTACTTAAATTGCGATTGCATTTAAGGAATCTCAAATTGAGATTCCTTAAATGCAATGCATTAAAGTAAAAATATTAGCGATAGGGGGAGCAATAGTTGCACCACTCAACAATGAGTTGTGTCCCTTTTATAGCACAGCAATGGTGTTACGACAAAGTCGCAAAGAATCCAGGTAAAGTGCAACAGGGTGATTCTTGAATTTTTATTGAACAGTAATATCCATTGTTGGCATGAATATTTAAATGATTAAGCTGCTTGAGCAATTCCAAATCACATTTAACGAAAACCAAAGAAAAGTCCCCGATGCATTTCGGGTAAGTGACCCTTCGTCAGGAGGAATCCTAAAAAATGAAAGGTAGGAGTGAATGTCACGACCCCCTAAACAAATGTCAGTCTGCAATCAAGCTATTGACTGAATGTGAAACTCATGCATAAATCCTATCATAGTCGTGAGAGAAGATAATGAGGTTAACTATAAAAGATAAATCATACATAGTGGGAAATGCCTGATACGTAAAGTTGTTAACGTGAAAGTGCCACAACGAAAATCACCGTGAGTACAAAAAAATGGGAAAGGTCCAACTAAGTGAGTGGGAGAAAACTAAATTAAAACAACCAAACCACCATGGTAGCAAAGCAATGCAGAAAGCAACAAACGAAATTGACGTGCTTAAATTAGTGGAAAAAACCGTAAACGAAGTTAGGAACAAACCACCGACCATGGTAGCAAAGCAATGAAAAGTGCAACGAGGAAAATCAAATCAATAGTGACCCTGAATTAAACGAAAATCAATCCGCTAAACATGGATTTACCTTCAGTTGATCAGAAGCGAACGTATGATATGCTCGCGTTGACTCATTACAAAGGACAACTGCTGTTGTTACGCCTTATAAACACTGAAAACGGACAGTTGTTATGACGCCAAATGGCGGCCATCTTAGAGCGGGTGAATGCGATGAGGTCAAACACCAAATTCATGACGCCAAAAGGCGGCTTACTTAAGAAATATGATTGCATTATCAATGCATGAAGGATATAAACAATTCGAAAAGGGGACTGGGGAAATGTTCACAATAAAACGTGTTAACAATAAAAGAAAATACATAATAAAATAAGGAACTAATGTTTAAACGTGTATACATGTAAATTGACAATAAAGTTTAAAAAAAGATACAAAAAATATATGCAACAAAAACCGAGAAATAAACATGGACAGTAAGAAAAGTATAAATGGCTTTCATGAAGGGAAAAAAGAAAGCTGTTGAAAAAAGACAAGATGGAAAACACCATGGTCAGATAAAGCGATAACACACTGATAAAGATAAAAAATGAAAAATAATAAATAAAGTAGGTGTTTATGGAAAAAAGAAGATTATTATGAAAAAAAGGGCTCCAGAGTAAATGGAAAAACAGGATTAAAACATAAATGATAGGTTAAGACGGTGAAGATGAAAGTGCCTAAAAACAAGGGGCTCAAGAGGAAAATAGGAAAACAAGATTGGAATGTGGGATAGAACATAGAAAACTAAACAAAAACAAACGATAAACAAACAATGAATGGGTAAATGCACAGCTAGTCGTGACTTATTAAGTGGAACCAGCAACAAAGTACATAGCACGTTTACGTGAAGCAACTAAGTTCAATCCGATCATTAAGTCCATTCGGTACCAGGGAGTTCATTCTGTATATCCAAGATGTTTCGCGTTGAATCAGAAACTTGCGGTTATCTCTGCCTTCTTTAAAAGGAACGATTTCACAAACCAGGAAACGCAATTGGCTGATGTTATGTTTATGTTCGTTGAAATGTGTAGCAACTGTAGACTTCGAACTTTTATTCCGAATGTTGCTCTTGTGTTCATTCAGGCGTGTTTTGATTTTTCTTTCTGTTTTGCCGATATATGCTAAGCCACATGGGCATTTCAACATATATACCAGATTTTTGGAGTCACACGTTGCTGAAACAAATAGTTTGATGTTATATCCATGTGTGGGATGCTGAACAATGTTCCCTTTGATAATACTGTTACAATTGCCACAATTATGGCAGGGCATCGTGCCCTTGTATAACAAAGTAGGCTGGGCTGGATTGATTGGTTTCAATAATTCCATAAGATTTTTACTCCTTTCATAGGCAAACAACGGTCTTTCGGAAAAAATTTGGTTGAAGTCAGATTCAACTTGTAACATAGGCCAATGTTTAAGGATGACTTTCTTGAGACTGAAGCTTTCTGTAGAGTATTTGGTGACAATAACAGCTCTAGAGGATGACTTGGTGTTTGGCCGATGTTGATCCAATAGCTGTTCCCTATGTTTCTTTGAAGTTTTATCAATGGCTCTAGCAAGAATTTGAGGTGGATAACCTCTGTCAAGAAAACGGCGTTCCATGTTAGAAACCTGTTGTTCAAGTTGTTTAGGTTCTGAAATGATGCGTTTAATCCTGAGAATTTGAGAAGATGGTAAGTGACTCTTTAGAGAAGGCTGGTGAAAACTGGAAAAGTGTAAGAAATTGTTTCTGTCGGTGTCCTTTCTGTACAGATTAGTTTCAATGTGGTTGTCTTTGATGTAGATAAGAACATCCAAAAAATTGATATGGGATTCACCAATGTTAAACGTGAACTTCAATCTATCATTGACTAGGTTGAGTTGACCAATAGCTTGAGTTAATAAGGTTTTGGAACCACGCCAAATTAAGAAAATTTCATCTATATACCGTAAAAAAAGGAGTAAATGTGATTTCCATGGATCATTGTGGACGATATGGTCCAATTCAAATTTGTGCATAAACAAATTTGCATAGCTGGGAGCTGCACAATTGCCCATAGAAGTACCGTTGAGCTGCAAAAAGAAACGATTGTTGTGACAAAAATAACTGTGGTATAGCGTGAAATGTAATAGTTCTAATAAAAGAACCTGTAAATCCTGTGGTATCTGTGACTGTAGTAAAAAGAATTCAGTGGCCTCCATGCCGAGATTATGTGGAATAGACGTATACAAAGAAGTAACGTCTATGGTACAAAAATACATATCGTTCTCCCATGGGGTAGTGAAGTTTGATAAGATATTCAAGAAATCACTGGTGTCCCTTACATACGTAGACATGGCTTGAACCAGTGGTTGAAGGTGTTTATCAAGGTACTTCCCAACAGGTTCATGAAGTGAACCCCGAGTGGAGACGATCGGTCTCATTGGTGGATCAGTTAGATTTTTATGAATTTTGGGTAGCATGCGTAACGTTGGATTCTTGGGAAACTTTAGAATGAGGAATTTGCGCTCCGTTTCTCCGATGGTACCATGTAGGACAGCTTTGTCAATAATGATCTGCAAGACCATTTGAATATCCAATGTAGGATTGTGATCAAGAACAGAATAGATTCCAATATCCGATACATGTTCATCCAATTTGTTGTTGTAATGAAAAGAATCCATTACGACAAGTGCACCCCCTTTATCAGCGTTGAGAAAGGTGATGTTGGGGTCGTTGGCTAAGTGTTTTAGTAAAGACTTGTCTTTAGATGTTAAATTGGATTGTTTAATCTTATTGTGTCTGAAGATAATTTGCAAGTGGTGTTTAACTAGGGTTTCAAAAGTGTCAAGGACTTTATGGCTCACAGGAGCCATAAAAGTGCTTTTAGGCTTCAAACCTTGCAAGGTGTTAGATGGTTGAGTGGACGGTTCTGTGAGAACGTTCTCAAAGAAATGTCTGAGTCTTAACTTGCGCATGAATTTGTGGAAGCTTACTTCTGCTTCCAAGAGATTAGAAGAATAAGTCGGAACAAAGGATGATCCTTTTTGGAGTAATTTCATCTGAAATTTGTCGAGAGATGTTGAGGAGATGTTAATGACAAGATTATCTGGATCATTTATCGTTGGCTCCTTGTCATTCTCTTTTCCAAGGATGGAGCTGTGGATGTTTCTTTTCTTGCCCCTCCTGGGTCTACGTGGTCTGAGGGCTTGCCCCTAAAAAAGGAACCGCAGAAGAAGAAGTTGAAACTGAAGTAGATGGAGTCTCAGTGTCTCTCGTAGCTTCTGCTCGAGGTTGTTCTCTGCGTAGAAAGTTTCTGGGTTTGTTACGAGTGATATCAGAATCACTGCTGACAGGTGAAGTATCAGTATCAGATGTTTTAGGTGGTACTTTGTTCTGACGTCTCCGTGCGTAAACTTCTGCCCAATTATAAACTTCCCCTAGTTTATAATCTATGGTGTCCCTACGGAACTTTCTAAGTTTCCTTTCATTTACTTCTTGCTTGTGTCTCTCAAGTTGATCGTTGATATCAGTGAGTGTCTGAGTGAGTTCCTCTGGCGACATTTTAGACGATAATTCACTTTTGAGTTGGGAAATTTCGGTGTTCAATTCCTCTAAAATGTTTGATAACTCTTCAATAATTAACAGAATAAGGTCCAATGAGCACTTGTTCAAAATGCCATACCATCTATCAATGAATTTGGGATCATTCTTGCAAAGTGATGGTTTTAAAGAAATTCGTAAACCCCTAGGAATGCGCTGAGTGCGATGGTATTGAATCATGGTGCTTGCGTGTAATCGTTGGTTGATTTCACGTTTCATGAGGTAGATCAACTGTTTAATGTTGCTTTGTACTGTGCCAGTTCCAGAGGGGGTCGATTCGATTTCTCCTATCAATGAATAAATGCGTTGTGCTTCTTCATTGCCGAAGGCAAAGGTTTCAGCTCGTTTGTCGGTTAGGTTGGTGATGTCCTGATAAGCCATGGGTGCTGTGGTATTGGTTTAGCCAGTAAGAAATAACAATATGGTAGGATACCACGCACACCTAGTTTAGATGCGATAAACCAAATTTGGTTTATCGCATCTAAACTAGGTGTGCGTGGTATCCTACCATATTGTTATTTCTTACTCGCTAATAGGGGGAGCAAATTACCATGAAGTTGAACTTCATGGTAATTTGCACAAACTTAAAAAAATTCACTAAAGTGCATTTTTCAAAGTTCCATTTTACACACACACATGCCCATGGGGCATGTGTGTGTGCAAGATGTACTCATATGCAGATTTCAGGGGTGCAACAGGGTGTCCTTTTGACACCCTGGCACCCTTGAAAGTGCATGAGCAATTTGCGATTCTCTAATTGAGTATCGCAAATTGAGAAAGTATTCCCATTCATTCTTATGGGCCTCTAGGCCCATAGGAATAAATGGGGAGGTATTCCTTAATTGCGACTCGCAATTTGCGAGTCGCAATTAAGGAATGTTTAGAAATCGCTATTTTGCAAGCGATTTCTACATGCATAGCCTTTTGCTATTCCTTATTAGCGAATCCTTATTTTTCGCTAATAAGGAATCGCAAATGGCATTGTTGATGCATGTGCCAGTATGTATTTAGGATTTATATGTCCTGGCAGTGAAAAACTCCCAAAGTCATATTTCGCTGTAGCAGGGCTACCTCTCCCATAGACACTGAGTTGCCTTATTACACTTAATAAATGACAACTTCAGTTTAGGAAGAGGTAGAGAAATACTTCTCCCAAAATTATCTTTTATAGTGAAGTCAGATTTTAAGTTACTATTCTGAAGATGCCACTTTTAGAAAGTTGCATTTTCCTGGCTAAACCAAATGTGCCTTTCTGCCAGTGTCCACGGTCACATGAATGTAATGACTCTCCTGTGGTATGATGTGTATTCCCTCCAGACAGGGGTCAAAAGGGCATGGGTGTGGGGAAGGGTGTTCATCTCCTGAGCCGGCTGGCCTGGGGGTTGTACTCAGCTCTTTCTAGACTTCAAAGGATACCCTGAGGACTATGCCCACCCAGTTCCTGACTTCTGAAGCTGCCTGTTCTATCACTGGTAAATGCACCTGACACCTGGGCCTGCTTCCCTTTGTTACCCTAGACAGTTTGGAGCCAAACCCAGGGGGAGGGGAAGAACTGTCCAGAACCAATCTAGGGTTGGAGAAAGGAAGTGACCACCACACATAGGCTGACACTGGGTATAAATGTGGCGCACTCAGAGCCTCTTATCAGAACACTCCTTGACCTGTAGAAGATTCAGAAGAAGTACTGCCCTGCTGTAAAGAAAAACAACTGGACCTGCTTGCCTTTGAGCCCAGGATCTCAGAAGTGACTACAAAGGGCAGTTGTCTGACCTCCTGGTTAAACTACAGAGACTACCCAAGCTTACATATGCTCCCCTGCAACTATCCAGCTTACCAGAAACTCCCGTACCTGCCTGAACCCTCCTGTTGGTCTCTTTTGGAGTGAGTCATACCTCTGGCCTCTGCTAGAGTGAGTCCCAAGTAGTGCCTCCCCAGGACCTGGACCCTTGACTGGTGTCAGAGTATACCCCTCCTACTTCAAAACTGCAAGAACTGGAGAAAAGGGGAAAATCCAGAAGTTTTGTGCTCTTTGCTGCTGCAAATGGCCACCCGCATCTCCTGCCAATCCGAACCTTCATCAGCGACCTGCTCTTTCTGTCAGCAACGACCTCTTGCCTCTCCAGGCCAATGCAAAGCTCTGACTGAGGATCCTAGCATGGAACTGAAATGTGTAAAAGGTAAACGTTCCACTGGGATAACCCTCTATCCAACCTGTGCTCCTTTGTGGTTGGCCTAAACTTGTGACTTTGACCCAGTCCAGCGTGATCAGAAAACCACAGATAGTGCTTTGTGCTTCTTGGAGCTATTTTTACCTGAAATTTTAACAATTCATGTCTCCTTTTACTTGTTGGATTTTTTCCATATATTTTGTCATTTTATTTGCTAAAATGTACTACATTTTTCTAAATTGGTTTGAGATTTTCCTTGTGTTGTGTTTTCACTTCATTACTGTTTGAGTACTGCATAAATACTTTTCACATTACTTCTAAACTATGCCTGGCAGTTTTTGTCCCAAACTACCAGAGAGTTAAGTATAGGTTTATTTATTCCTCAATAATACCCCCTCAGCTCTTAAACCTGCTGCAGACATAGACAACCACATCACCCACAATAAATGCCACATACTATGGGTCTGATTTACAAAGGTAACTTACACTTTTGAGTAATTTACCCACTGGAGTATGGTTACAATTTTTCAGTAATCATAAAATCCAAATGTAAATTTACTACAAGAGTGTAAGTTACATGTTTCCAGCCCAGGAGCATAGCAATTGATGTATGTTTCTGTGGGCAGGTGATGTCCTTCCCCTAAAGTCCTCCCACAGACTTCCTAAACCTCTCTTACTCCTTCCTAATCCCATCCCCTTTTCAAGTAATCTGCCCCTTTTTCAACGCTCTGTGTCTCACCCACATGTAGTACTAAAACATATATTTAAGTGTGCAGAGACTCTGTTGTCAGTGTGGAAAACTCCTCACACAACTATAGGTAATAGCGCATGTATAAACTCAACATATGGTTTATGAATAGCACTTTGTAGTATATTTTGGAGTAATATAAAACATACTGCACTGTGCAGTTTGTGAATCAGGCCCATTGTCTCAATGAAATATGGTTCATTAATGGTTCTCTTGCAGTCTTCTGAGATATCATCTATTCAAGGATTCAAATTGATCCTCAAATATAGGGAAACTAAAAAAGGAAAGTGTTGGATTTGGCTCTTTTTGCAGGGTCTTCCTGAACTTTTTGCCTTCCTTCTAGCCTTTTTTCTGTCATAGTGTTCTTGGTTATAGGACTCTGAGCACTTTAGCACTGCTGTCCAGTGTAAAGTGCATGTGCTCTCTGTGGTAAACATGGTAAGATTGGTCTACACCTGTTTGGCATATTTAATTTACCTGTTAGTCCCTTGTAAAGTGGTATCTCATATACCCGGCGCTGGTAAATTAAATGCTACTGGTGGGATTGCAGCGCTGATTGCGCCACCCACCAAAGTAGCCTTTTAAACCTGTCTCAGGTCTCTGCCACTGCAGGGCCTGTGTGCGCAGTGTTACTGCCGCTGTGACGTGGCACCTAAAGAGTGTGCCATGTCTGTGACACCCCTTTTACTGCATGTCAGTCACCCCTAAGGTAGGCCCTAGCTAGCCCTATGGGTGGGGTGCATTGTAGGTAAAAGGTAGATCATGTACCATAAGTGTGTGACATGTCCTGGTAGTGACAAACAGCCATTTTGGTTTCTCACTGCTATGGAGCTGCCCTCCCATAGGAGGATTCCCTGATAAGTGTTTCAGTGGTAATTCCTGATATGAGAGGAACAACGTGGTCAAGTTTGGTATGTTTGGAATAGTAATAATAAATGCTACACAATAGTGTGCGCAGATTTATTATAACTATTTTAGAAATGCCATTTTTAGAAGTTGCCATTTCTGTGTGCTATGTGTCTGCCTGCCTCATGTGTATTGCATGTCTGGTTTTGGAGTGGCAGGGGCTGGTGAGGTGTGTGTGGCTCCAGGAAGGGCAGGGTGAGTCAGCGCTTTGCTGAATAGGGCATCTGCATTTGGAGTAGTGGGTGGAGTAGTCCCCTGACCCTGAATAGGTCTGTGCCTGCCTATGTGAATGCTGGCTCCACCCCCCTGTGGTGTGTCTGATGACAGAGCCCCAACCTGACAAAGGGGAAGGGGAGCCCTGTAAACAAAGAGCTCCACACTCCCCACAACCAGTTAGGGCTGGTTCCCCCAAGCCCTGTGCCAGGGCAGACAAAGGAATTTGGGATATAAATATTGGGGGTGTGACCCCATGTGAGAGCTGTTCCTGTGCTTCATTGTGACGTGGGACTTGCTGCTGCTGGGCCCCAGGAGGAACCGCCATGAGTGACTGCCTCCCTGCTGGAAGGCCCTGTGTGCTGGCCTGCCTGGGCCCAGCTGTGCCCCTGGAACCTTGAGGACTCTAGTGCCTTGTGAGCGCTTTACTTTTATTCTGAAGAGGAGCACTGGTACCTTGCAGCGTGCTGCTGCAGTGTCTACAGAGGGAATCCCTGCGCAGGGATTCCCCCATGCTGCTGGTGGTGGAGCGGGAGCCCACCCCACATGTCTGCATTTCATAAGAGCGGGAGCTCACCCCGCATCTGTGCATACCTTTGAGGCGGGAGCCCACCCCGCACTTGTGCTGTTCTGAGCGCATTGTTGTGGTCCAGAGTGCATGGTGAGCACTCGTGCCCCTGCTGAGACCGAAAGCAGAAGGAAGGGTCCCAGACGGAGACATCGCTCCGTACACCGCAGCTGCAGGAAGTCAGGCATCCTGCCTGGTTAGGGGCGGGGGCCCTGCTGGAGGAAGCAAGGCCGGAGCGGAAGGAAAGTAACTCCATGCCTGATATGAGGTGGAGCTCCCCTCAGAGAGGAGACCCCCACATGCAGCCTGGAGCCAAGACAGAGCCTCGAAGGCTCCATGTCAAATACCCGGGTCCCAGGCGGGGGACCGGGCGAAGAGCAGAGTTGCCAGTGCGGCTCGGAGGAGTCCAGGAGAGCCCCGGTGAGTGTGGGATGAGTGGAGCACATTTGTAGTGCTCCTGAGGCACGTTTAGTGCCCGTGCCTTCATTGTTCTTCTCAGCTGCGCCGCAGTTGCGAACAGCTGCACCGTGGGGGCAATCCTGTGTTCCAGAGCCCCAGAGTGGGGCTCCAACTTGCTCAGTTGTGGCCAGTGCCCCTATAGCTTGACACAGCTGCACTGCGAGACCGCGGGCAGCTGCAACATAGGAGCCATTTGGTTTTTTGAGTCCTGGTGGGGCTCACGAGGCACGATGGTGCCGGTGCTTGTTTCCCCAGCTGCACTGCGAGAGCACGGGCAACTGCAATGTTTGGGGGGCCATTTCTTTGGCAAGGATAAGGAAGGGGTGAGATACACCCCACGTCCCCAGCGCATTTGCGCACCAGTGATTTTGCTGCATTGGCAGATGAGGGGTACCTGGGAGGCCCTAGGGGCGATAGCCCTGACTTTCTGGACATAGGGCATTTGAGCCTCAGTGAAAGGCCAGTTGGCCTGGAGTAATTTGTGTGATGGTGACAGGGCGCAAGGCCCTAAGGTGCTGTGTGCACTTTTGCAGTGTTACTGTGGTGCACGGTTTATGCATAATGTGATGCCTACTGCATAATGTGTTTATGCCTACTGATATGCATAATGTGTTTTATGTTTTAGGATGATGCCTAATGCAAATGTCATGCTATGATGTTTAGGTCTAATGAGATTGCATAATGTGTTTATGCTAGTGATAATGCTGAGCACAGTATTTTGCCAGTAGTTACTGGTTGTGATATGTTTACTACTTGTGCTTGTAATGGTTCTGACAGTGGCCCGATTGGCCCTGTCATGTATATAATCCCCTGTGAATATTGCCCAGTGCCAGTTGGCACAGTGTATATGTGTGTTTATAATTCTAATGCGTTTTGGATAATACAAAGGCTATTTTTGATATAACCTTGTGTGGAGTTTCTTTTGTGATGCGCCTAGTGTGTTGCTGCTGTGTGTGTCTGTTGCGCAAACACTTTACACATTGCCTCTGGGATAAGCCTGACTGCTCGTGCCAAGCTACCAAGGGGATGAGCAGGGGTTATCTTCAGCGTGTAACTCCCTTGCCCTGACTAGAGTAGTGGTTTCTGCCTGGCTTTGGCGCAAGCCCTAGCCAACCAGAAATCCCATTTCTAACAGAAAGATTGTCATATTGGTGTATTCAATCGAGTTTACTAGCATCATTTGAGAGTCTGTTAGCAATATTTTCAATCACTCTAAACAGTGCCCTCATACTTGCTGTTAAATACCAACTTGTACGATCCAACTGAAATTTCTGAATGAAAGTCTAGATTTGACATTAGATGTGCAAAACCTAGAACCAAAAATCAACATGTTCAGAGACTCCATCACATAGGTAGATCAGCACAAAAATAGACCGTTACTCCAAACTAGCTGGCAGCAATGAAAATGGTGAAACACAAATATTGGTTCAAAGCAGTAAAGAAATCGCTCAACCTGACAGACAGACAAATCTTTATTTGATTATTACAAAATAATCATAATAGTACACAATACCCATGTGAGAGAGGATAAATTCTGTGCACAAACGTGTCTCCCAGTATCTCAGTTCATTTACTTCCAAACGGTGCTCCAAGGATATGAAGCTGCCACTCTACACTTCCAAAGATGAAGCCTTCCAAGTACATTCAATAATATCCTGAGCACCAGTTCAATGTACAAAATTCAAATGTTTACCAGAACTTGATGTTATTATGTCCACTTTATTTTCGGTCTTCACATGTATCTAAAAGAAATCGAGCAAGAACCTGAAGACAAAGAAATCCAGCAAGAACTTGTAACCAAAAGGTTTCATCTTACGCCAAATTTACCGTTGACTTCGTCAGGGCTACAAAACAAATAATAGTCAAATATTCAAACATACACACATGCATGCACAAAACATTAATATAAAAGAAAAAATCACACTTACCTGCAGCTCTGCCTCGGAGGTCCCAGGAGGCTTAGGACTGCTGCTTTCCCAAAGGTCAGTCAATGAAGGAAGGTAGCAGTCCCTACGTTGTCTAAGAGTGGGATGCGGCCGATGAGAATGCTGACCCCACCCCACTCTGTGACCAAGTGTCACTGATTGACACTCGACCATGGGCGCTTCAGGGCTTAAAACTGAAGGACCCGGTGCAAGGCAATGAGTGATGCTCTCCTCGTCACTGAGAGGTAGGGCCTCAAGGTACTTTGCTGAGCTGAGGAGGTCACACCCACAGGAGCTGTGACATCTTTAGCACAGCAAAGTTCAGCTCAGGCAGACAGGAGCCTGCGCATTTAGCACAGACACTGTTCATCAAGATTTAATTTTATGAATTCTCACTTGCTTCTGTGATTTTAAATTATATTTAGTTGTGTACATAGACAAAGATG
The DNA here is from genome assembly GCF_964204655.1 of Triturus cristatus. Classification (NCBI taxonomy): domain Eukaryota; kingdom Metazoa; phylum Chordata; class Amphibia; order Caudata; family Salamandridae; genus Triturus; species Triturus cristatus. Next base: position 607,744,010 of record NC_140591.1, on the reverse strand, counting down.
GCACTGGTACAGGATGCCAATATGTGGAAGAGGCACACCGGTATTCACGAGTGTTGGGTAGGAGTACTCTCTGTATGATTACAGGTAGGATCTGAGGATAATGGGTCTTCTAAAAGAAGCACAGATGGTGCTTAGCCGTATATTGAATTTGAAACCTTTAAGTAATGATAATGTCCAAGATAGTGGAGAAATCTATGGTAATGCTCTTGAGATACCATATGTGGTTATTTTGGAAGTTATGACATTTGTATATACATGACGCCAAGTTAACACATTAGGGGGAATTTTACTGACTTTTGGCAATAATGTTTGAAATTTAATTAGAATGTATTTTACGTACAGGGAGATTGGTGACATTTTCTGATACTATAGGGTTAATGATAAGCTTGTCGTTATAAATCATGTTATTACTAACATACGCAGGGCACAACGGTGAGGCACCTATGTGTGCGTTTGCTCTTTATTTGATGTAGTAACCTAATAAAAATTCACAGGGTACTGACGCATGTGAGGCAAATTATATGGATTATGGGCTGATTGATTACAGTGAAGATGTAGGGAGTGAGCCATAGATTCTGATATGACGTTTGGTTAAGAATGATCAATGATATTCCAGTTATTATGCAGTTTGTTTTTTTGATATGCATATATGGAATACATAGCAAGGATTTTACACTGTCCTGAGATTTTAGTGCAAGCAGAGAAGTGAAAGATGCATGAGATTAGCTAATGCCGAGTGTATAAATTGATTGATATATTGAGCAGTTTGATGCATGATAATAGCGAGCTGAGACTAGAGGTGTTGTGCCTAGATGCATTAACAATATTGGCCCAATATGGTCGTTGAAACAGTGGAGACAGTTATGTCCAAAATGACGATGCAAATTCATTATTTTGTTACAGAGATATATATCTTTTTACTGGAAGAGGTGCCAGATATATGGGTTGGCAGCCACATGAATTGATATGGTTAGATTATGATATTGCCTTAATGCTAATAGCATGCATATGAAATAATAAGGCCCAATAATACATATTGGATGCTACAGTTGAGATTTTTTCTGTCAGATACGTATTGGGAAAGTGGAACAGGACACTTGGTTAGTGTAATGTTGATCACTGGACGTTGTTCGATATAGGGTTAAGACAATGCGGTGAGAAGCATGACATGCTTTCAGAATCAGGAGAATCTTGCCCCTTGAGCTTTACTTTCAAATTAATCTTCTGTTTCACGCCTTGCTCATATTGGTGATATGATAGTCACTTTGGATGGACCATGAGAATGCAGCATTGTTGCTCTGTGAATTAACATTTAAACACTTATGTTCAACTTTACATTTTGGTTTGGGGGTCTAAAATGTTTATGGATGTGTGGATTCTATGATTGATAACAAATTTTCACAAATACTCATAATCACCATTGTGGTATTCGGGATTAGGTTAAGACAACAATCAAATATAACTGAGGTTGGCTATTATTTGTTTTGTAGCCCTGATGAAGTCAAAGGTAGATTTACCGTACGACGAAACACATGTTGGCTACAAGTTCTTGCTGGATTTCTTTGGCTACAAGTTCTTGCTGGATTTCTTTTGGGTACACGTGAAGACCGAAAATAAAGTGGAAATAATAACATCAACTTCTGATGGACATTTACATTATGGACAATGATCTAGTGCTCAGGATAGTACACAATACTAATACATCACAAATATTTAAAAGGCCAAAAAAAGTTAAACTTTACACAATAATTAATTAGAAGAACAAGGACCAAAGGAAAATTAAAAACCAAGAAAGGCAAATTTATAGAAGCAGAGTTTTCTGATCTCATAGAGATGATTTTAAAAAGCACCCCACAGCTACATACAATTTGAGAACTCAGCATCTTCAAGAATAATAAAGATGGTTTACATTTAAAAAAGCTGTGCCTTTGAGCACAGGTATCAAAACTTGTCTACTAAAGTGTTTGTAAAATTCATTAAAAAAAGCCGAATTTCAAGAATGTTTGTTAGGGATGATTCGTCACATGGACAAACTAAAATCGCTGCAGGATCATAAAGGCCTAAAGGAAAGCCTAAACGGCTTCAAAAGGAGCCTACTCAAAATCAGGTAAGCTGAGTTCTTTCCCAAGGTTTAATATCAAGATTCAAGTACAGCTCCGGGCCTGAAGTTGTTTAAATTATTGCATACTCCTGTATAGATGGCTTTTTCAGCTCCAGCCCCTCTCTAGTCAATGCAGCATATGCTATAAACTTTTCCTTGGCCCACGCCTTGTGCTCTTGTGTTTTTTTCCTTGTGGGCTGCTAAATAGCTATGACCTTCTGAGCAAGATGGTTCATTTGTTTTAGGTATTGTAGCTGAGGTATCGAAAGCCCATGATCACAGGCTAAGCAGTCTTCGATGATGGAGGATTTCAGTGAAGCATGGGAATTACATCATACAGACAGCCATAATAGCAAGGGTGCTAATTTGACATGAATCATGTCAATCATGTGACTCATACCTAACTGTTCAAGCAGGAAGAAATGCAGGTTGTTGGGTGGAAGACCGAAGAGCTGCCTACAAAAACAATTTTCTTCTATGTGCAGATTCTCGGTCGGTTGATATCCCCAGACAGCCACCCTGTAGATCAAAATTGGAATGCATTTGTGAGTGTATACTTCGAATAGAGGGAGGATTGGTTTGTTCCCAATCTTCTTGGCAAAACTAAATAGAACACATGCAGCTTGGTGAAATTACCCACACCAGGCAGAAGGGCAATGTGCCCATGTGTTGGAGGAGACAAAGGTAACTCCCAAGTACCACCTTGCCCACATTTTTCCTCTTAATGGAAATAGATCTGACCTTACTGTTGGTTATACCACAAATCACATAGTACGTTTTGGTAAAATTAGTTTCCAGATCTAAAGGATCTATGAATACAACAAAAGAGTTTACCAATGCTTTAAGACCATTGAGTGTTCTGGACACTAAAACAACATCATCATCATCATACATCAGTGCAGGAATAGGACTAGATATCACCGTCTACATGTCCTTACAAAGTGAGAATAAAAAAGCTCATTAATAGATAATAAAAAAAGTATAGCAGCAAGAGCACAATCTTGTTGAACTCCCCTCCTAAGTGCAAATGAATCTGAACATACACCCCCTGGGCTGTATCTCATTGAAGCAGTGACATTGTTTGTAAAATACGTAAAAAGTAAATTAAAACCTTGCCCATCCCCATTCTCATTAGAATGCTTCAGAGTTTTGATCACTTCACTCGGTTGGAAGAGCTGCTAAAATCCATGAATGATAAAAACAAATTACCCTGCTTGGCAACAGTATATTTACCAACTATAAGATGCAGGTTTTGACATCATTTTAATGTGCCCAGTCCTGATCTAAAACCATATTGCGCCCCAGATAGAACATTGCTGTCCTTTACCCAACTCTGAATCCTTTGTAAAACACTGGTACAATTACATGCAAATGTCATGAAGGTGGGATTATCGAGTTACATGCTGAATAAATAGCATCGAAGTTATTTTTGTGGGCACCTCCTGTAACTCCAACTTAATGGATAGGGGATAAGAGGGTGTTGAAATGTCTCTATCCAATGCTGACTGACTCTCCAGGTGGTAATTTGACTTAAAATGTTGAACCTAGTCTTCTGCCTTGATGTGTGTGACAGATCCGGCATTCACCCCTGTGTTAAATGACTGTGAATTAATAATTTACCAAAAAAGGCTAGTGACTCCAAGAGAATATGAACTGACCAACTTTTCCCAAGCTTCCTCTTTTAGCTTCAGCCTCCTGTTCTTTATGGAAATTGTGTTAATAGCTCTGTAATTCTGGATGTCTTCTTAATCCCTTGGGCCATTAGGACTACAGGTACCTATTCACAACAATGCATCCCTTATTAAACCAGTTAGGCTGATCAGGGTTAAAATTTCTCACAGGGGTGAGCAGTTCTTTCGTGAAGATAAAACCAATGTCAGTTAATACGTGAAGGGTAAGCCCAATAAACCCTTGAGGGCTTAGGCAGAAATATTGAAATAGTGGGATTGCCAACAAGGGATTTTATTTAAGTTACTTAGTTAAATTTCTTTGGTGTTAAAATTGGAAGTGTATTTTTGGTCAATTATACACATACAATGAATGTTATGAAAGATGAAAAAAAAATTTGAAAAAATTTACACACACGGGAATGAATTGTGAATAAAACACAAATCTTTTTATATATCAATCAAAATCAAAGTAAAGGGGATACACAAGGAAACAATAAATTTCAGGCAGTGTAACGTGAAAGATGGGTTGAGTTAGATACACATTTCATCAAAGAGCATCTATTTCCAGGTAGTTATAACAGAGATTAATTTCATAAATGAAAAGAAATCAACTGTAATTAACAAATAATTCGGAATTAGATGACGGTGTCGACGTTTCGGTCTTGATGGCAGAAGTCCGTTAGACCATCTTCAGGACAGTTAATATTTGCACAATTGATCCCTTTTGTCGTTTCTAGAAGAGCGAACAATTCAATCTTCTTTTTTTGTATGTTTTTTGTCAAACCATATCGGATGAGTCTAATTGTTGACAAAATGACTCCCACATGGAGATCCTTAAATGAAAATAATCCTCGTTTGTTCTGATATCTTTTTATTCTTAGGATTTAAGTCAAACTTCGAAAATGCTCCGCCGTAGTCGGGAACGCCTCGTCCTGATCTAAAACCATATTGCGCCCCAGATAGAACATTGCTGTCCTTTACCCAACTCTGAATCCTTTGTAAAACACTGGTACAATTACATGCAAATGTCATGAAGGTGGGATTATCGAGTTACATGCTGAATAAATAGCATCGAAGTTATTTTTGTGGGCACCTCCTGTAACTCCAACTTAATGGATAGGGGATAAGAGGGTGTTGAAATGTCTCTATCCAATGCTGACTGACTCTCCAGGTGGTAATTTGACTTAAAATGTTGAACCTAGTCTTCTGCCTTGATGTGTGTGACAGATCCGGCATTCACCCCTGTGTTAAATGACTGTGAATTAATAATTTACCAAAAAAGGCTAGTGACTCCAAGAGAATATGAACTGACCAACTTTTCCCAAGCTTCCTCTTTTAGCTTCAGCCTCCTGTTCTTTATGGAAATTGTGTTAATAGCTCTGTAATTCTGGATGTCTTCTTAATCCCTTGGGCCATTAGGACTACAGGTACCTATTCACAACAATGCATCCCTTATTAAACCAGTTAGGCTGATCAGGGTTAAAATTTCTCACAGGGGTGAGCAGTTCTTTCGTGAAGATAAAACCAATGTCAGTTAAAGCATCAATAATAGAGTGGTGGTATTTCATATGCCAAACATTTGTTTACTAAAGGAATATTGGCCCTTTTAATATTGATAAGAAGCTGTGGCATGCCTTCCAACATAGCCTGAGCTCCGTGTGTCTTGGTTGTATGCGATTGGGTCCTTTCTTTGAGTACCCTAACAGCGGGAGGAGTGTGACACTATACTGGAGTATATTTCATTGTAGAAATTTAACAGTAAAAGGTGAAAATTTCTAGGACAAACAATCCAAAAACTGTGGATTTCTTAGTTTGAATGGGGACCATAGTGGCTTTACACTCCAAGGACAACTTGAGCAAGGTTATCAAACCCTGCTACCTTTACCTGAAGTAGAACAAATGAAGGGCAAGTAATAACTAAAGTACATATCCTAAGTAATGTGTTTCTGAAGCTAGGTTTCTTGCAATAAAGTTGTGTTGTTCTTGTTGATATATATTAGCTAATCCTCATCCCCCATATGTTATGCTAAACCAGCTATATTCCTGCAGATCAAATTTGCTACAAATGGTTCAGTAACATTGGGAATTTGCCTAGACCCTTCTTTGATACTGATACTATGATGGGCTAAACTTACAGTTAGAGGTTTGGTTGTGGAAGGATGAACCTAGTGTATTACTCAGCTGTTTTCACTTCCCACGTTTGTCAATCCTCTTGGCTCTGATCAGAAGATAAAACAATTATTGTGTGGTGATAGGGATAGGTAAGGTATGAATAGGGGAGTGCTTTGCACCTGGAGCCAAGGCTGCATTATGAGCTTGGAGGTGGCTGTAAGAGACCAAATTGTAATACAGGGACTTGGGCACCCATTGAAAAGCAAAGGCGGTCAGATTACAGGATTTTACGAACCAGCCTAGGAGACTTGAAAGTAATCACTATATAATCTCTCTTACATTTTTTGTCAAGAGGTCCAACCATGGCCACTCTCCTTGCAAATAAAATGTCAAAATCTGTGATATTAAAATTGGGGTTTCTTGCCAGACAAATACATGCTTTATTCTTTAACTGAGTTGAAGATTCGACTATGTTGGGAGACAGCATAGGTAGATTATTTAAAATTACCACATGGGGCAGGCATTTGGAGAGAGATGAAGTTGAGACAAGGTGAGAGGCAATTCCTTGGCCTTAGGATACCCATTGGTCTCCAGGCCCCAAAGTCTCAAAAGGCTGGTCTCCTATGTGATACATCCCAGGATGCAAATATACATAAGTTCTACTCCCCCACACCTTCAACTGCTGAAATTGAACGTTTGCCAGTACAACAACCGGCATGGGGCCGACTGACCAAAGTTGTACCAGTGGCCAATTCAGCTGGAATATAATTGACCTGGGCAACAGTGGCGGGAATAGTAGTGTGACACAGGGCCCTAGCTACCTCACCTTTGGATTGTATATGGCAAGATATAGAATTAACTCCCAAAATATAAATTGCTTACTCAATATGATCTATATGCTCCACTAAAGGGCTTAAGCAGGACTTAATCACTCATTTTAATTTTACAAATATATTGTCCCAACACAAACTACCCCCACTCCATCCTAAGCGGATCCAAATAGGATACCCTCAATAAGAGTGTTAGATCTGTTAGAGTTATTACACACAATGTTGGGGTTCTGGGTCCTGTCTCCTCTTTTCTTGGGCTTTGCCTGAGGACCTGTATCACTACTGGGAGATGAGCCCAAGTTCACAGTCTCCACAGACTCCCGGTTAGCACATGATGCATGCTAAATGGGTCTACTCACCTTCTAAGACCTGTTTCAAACTCACCCAATGTGGCTGGCAGCTGACCTTTGCTGTCCTCCTCCAGGTCTATTTCTTTGGAGGTTACATCTAATGCACTACCCAGAAAAGAGTCCAATGTGGAACCCCTTGGCTCTGAGTTGGGTTGAGAGCAACAAACATTCCTCTTGCCTATACATTCTTTTATATTATTTTTGTCTATTGGGAGTCTTAGGAAAAAGGGTGAAAGAATAGTCTCAAGTTTAAGGACCTCAAGTTTCTTGAATCATCCATTGAATACCAACTAAAGTGTTTTAGGCAGCCATAAGACACTTGGGTCAGGAGTGAAGGCTGCCCGGATGAGGACTAACTATGTCAATTGATTATCTCTAATTTTGGATGTCTCTCGAGTCTTCTAAGCCTTAATTAAAGCCTTGTCTAAATACATCGGCTTCTATTATGTACAGTCAAGTGCACCTTTTGAATGTGGTAGGAGTCTGAGCCTGATTCAAGAAAACCTGTCTGATCACTCCAAATGTGTGATAAGATACATTTTTGTGAAGAAGATAAGAAATTACCACTTTTCTCCTCTCTCTACCTCCAGTACAAAGACCACTCTATCACCCTTGTGTGAGGTGTTCTGTCTCTGCTTTGAAAAAATTGATAGAAGCAGACAGGGAATTGCCTAATTTACTGAATATATGGTTAGACATAAGACAGATAAACTTATTAAGGACATTCATTATAATTCTCAAGAAAAAACGTATCCTTATAAGGCGGAAAACTTTTACAAACAGAATAAATATTCTAATGATGACAATCTTCATCCACGTCGGGTACAAACATTCTCCGATAGCTCAGATTCTGAGGGGGAAGGGATAGGATATCAATATGATCAACAAGGACTCCATAAAACGTATGAATCAAATCGAGGAAATATGCAACCTTTTTTAGGCCAGCGTGGAGCCCATAGGGGCCGACAAAAAGTCAGGTTTCAACCGCAATTCCGAGGCAATTACCAAATGCCATTTTACCAACCCAACAACCAACAAATGTTGGAAACACGCATCGGCCAATATTGGAGGAAATAAACAAGATACCCATTTTCAATTTGTCATCAACTGTCCTAGATACATCAAGTACCACCTTGTTATCTGAAGGTTTGTCATATGTACCACATGCCAGAGCTAATGTCTTTGAATTACATCAGGATAGTGTATCTTTTTTTCAAAAATGAACTCAAAAAATGATTTGCTGATAAAGAACCCAGCATAGACGCAGTTCAGAACTTTTCGGGTCTGACCAATCCATCGATGTTCACACCCACCCTCGACCAGCTTGGCCCAGAGGTTGAAGTGTTTGAACATACAGTGCTTAATCATTTAGAGAAAGCCACTAAATATATACCTAAACCTACTTATATCTCATTAAAGACGAATACCTTTCCCTACAAAAGATCGCACAAGATAAAAAACTAACCGTAAAATGGTGCGACAAAGGTGGAGGAATTGTGTTGCTAGACACTTCCACATATGAACGTAAAATTAAAGTCCTTCTAAATGACCAAATCTTTTATACTAAAGTCACACGGGATCCCACAAACAAAGTTTCATCTAAAATTCATCGCATTATCACCCAGGCTTTACAATAAGGGGAAATCTGTGACAAGGAGTTTGACTTTTTGAACTGCCAGAAACCCAAGATGCCTTGCATCTATGGGATCCCCAAAATTCACAAGGACACATTAGATCCCCCATATCGTCCAATTGTCTCCACGATTGTATCCATTACAGAACATCATTGTCTAAATACACTGACAAAATATTGAGACCTCATGTCATCAAAATCCCTTCTTACATCATGGACACCAGAGCCATAATCAAGAAAGTGGAACATCTTCCCTTTAACCATTGTCGGTACACATTAATGACTCTTGATATCGAATCACTGTATAGCAATATTCCTCAATGTGAAGCTATTGAAGCAGTCACATGGTTCATTGAAGCATTCAATATACCTTGCCCCAAACACTTTCTTCTGCAAAGCTTAGAAATCGTACTTACTGAAAATACCTTTGAATTCAGAAACACACTGTACAAACAGATCAAAGGTGTAAGTATGGGGGCATCTGTTGCCCCCTCGATTGCCAATATTTATATGGCACTCTTCGAGAAGAAAAATATCCATTATGACATGGCACCTTTCTTTGCATCTGTAACCCACTGGTCCAGATATATTGATGATATTTTCTTCATCTGGACCGAATTTTTGGCATGGCTCAATTCATGTGATCAGAACCTAAAGTTTACCTCTCATCACAGCCATAACCAAGTCGAGTTTTTGGACATCATTATTCGCCACAATGAAGGGGCGCTAGAAGTGGATTTGTTTGTCAAACCTACTTCACGTAACACATTGTTGGAATTTAATATCTATCACCCCTGTGTACAGAAAGAAAGCATACCCTTTGGGCAGTTTTTACAGCTGTGCCGAAATTGCTCTAACTTGACTGATTTTGACAAACAAGCCATTACCATGAAAGCGAAATTTGCTGCTAGGGGGTACCCCACAGACTAATTCATGAATCTTTTAAAAGAGCATGATTCTATGACAGAGATTTACTCTTAAGAGGTAAGACACCATCTACAACTAATCAATTGGTTTGTGTCACTAAACATTCTACACTTAACGAAAGAGTAAGACAAATTGTCATCTCTAGTTGGCACATTCTAAATAGTGATCCTGAAGAACAACACAAACTCCCTAAGCCCATGTTTGCACATCGACGCAACAAAACTATAAAAGATATAGTCACAAGATCTAGACACGTGGAGGGCACTGCATTCATTCAAAAAACAATTGATGGAGAACTTCCCATTAAGGGAACTTTAAAGTGCTCTAAATGCACGTCTTGTGACAATGCTATCGAAGGAGATACTCCCACTCTCAATGGCTACCAGATTTCAGCCAAGGTAATGGTCAATTGTAAAACCAAAAATGTGGTTTATCTCCTTGTGCCCTTGTTTGGGTTATGTGGGCGAGACATCGCGAGCATTTCACATCCAGCACACGGAACATCATTCAGCCATACATACAGCCAAAACTAATGCCCCACTAGTTATTGACTTCTTACAACATAAACCCACTACTAACGATGTACGATGGTTTATCATAGAAAAAAAATTAAATTCCCCAAGGCGAAAGAAGTGATGCAGTCCGCAAAAAACGCAAGGTCTTTTGGATTTTTGTCCTAGATACATGGAAATGTGGGTTGAACAGCGAAATACCTTGAGAAAATGCCATCTGTTACAATTGATAACAGCGATTATATACCTGCAAATCTATTGCACTACCCTTTGCTTTGAATTTTCATAGACTACTTTGACTTACATTTTGGACCACAATGAACTTTGAATTCTGAGACAGATACACAATTACATGGAACTTATTAAGATACTCACGTTCTCATTATCCTCTCTTAGGTACTCTGTGTTATACAACAAATACCTGAAATCTTATCACGTGAGTTCTAAATCTGTCACATACTCAGAGACCTGTATGCCACAGGGTCATTAGATCTGTTCATTCTTGGCCTCTAGTTGCCATATTCCTTGTGGTGGCTGAACGCCGTTGAGTGGTTAGTATCCATAGATATTTAATATTACATCTCTATATTGGTGTTAGTCCATATCACTGATTGAATGATCATTGTTGTGAATGCTTTATAGCTAGATCATTCATGTGTTGTCATTTTCATTTTTATTTCCTTTTACATATTTCTTAGATCATCCGTGTTCCCTAACAATCTTATGGTGATAGATTGCTTAGGTTTACTTTTTAGTATATTCACGCATTATTTACTGCTATACCTTTTTCGTTTTATAGACGCATTCCATGTCTATATATAAATCGATAGGCGTCACCCTTTAGATTGTCCGTGCTCTTACTACTTATATATAGAGCCTGGATATCCTTTCGAACCATTTGTGAAAGGGCGATTCAATATATCGCCATACTTTTACCACGGAATATACGTGTTCATCGTCTGTTTCCTGTTTCTAACGTTCGCACAATGAGCATTCTACGTATGACGTCATTATGGTGCGTCACCCGTGAGACGCGCTGGCTTCTTTCAAACTTGGATAGACCTATAAAAGCCCGTGTCATTATCTTGTGCCTTCCGATCCCAGGCATCCTGTTGTCAGACGAGAACTCGGTTTTATCAAGTAAGTAGTGGGAACTCGTAGCTGCCGCGCATTAGACTTTAGATCTTTGTAGTCAAGCAAACATAGGTTCGGTCCATGATTACCTCTGTGCATAGTATGAAACGCCGATTGCATCAAGACATTTTGAAGGGTCTGGAGGTCTATATATATCTCTGTATGTAGTCTACCAGTAGTCTGTACCCCACTTACGATTGTATATATTGTTGCACTTCCAGACATATAGCGTTTTTCATCCATAGCCGCTATGTTCATTAGAACCTCTGTTATGACATCCTTTATAGAGGCCCCAGTCACTCACCCTCACCCCCCTGCATAAGATTTCACCTCGCTGAAGTTAATTACCCGTTCTGGTACTTACAGTTTAGCATCCATTGTCACCCACTTTAGACAAAGTTGAATTCATATATATTCTCCTCCCCCCACAGTGCTCTGTCTCGTATATTGAGACTATCACGCAGCCCCGATAAATTCAGTACACTCAGGATTATCTTTGATGTCTCCTTCATAAAGGTAAATACCTACATTCAGATATATTTCTAACATACCCTAATAATACTCCCAAATATTTTTCAACGTACCAATTTCGTATTAGGTTAATTTCTTTACAGAGTTTCCAATTTGGTACTATGCATATACACTAACCTGGGGGCTCGGTTCGGGGTGCCCGGTGATTCAGTTCCTGAATCATGTCGACTGACCAACATAATGAGATTTTATCTGTTTTTAGGTGACTATTCCCTGCTGTTGTATACCATATTTCACTTTGTGACGCTATAACAACACAACGGTTGTAGATTTTAAACAAAATATACAATCTCGCTTTCTGTTTACATTTACAGCAAAATAACCTCTTAAAGAACCTTTGACTTCACAAAACCTCGTGTCTTTCAACTTCTCCATAAGTAGGTATATCTCCATTTAGTAGTTAGACTGTATATCCCCTCCACAATTTAGACTATCATCAGGACTCATCCGTTCTGTTCTTTTGTATAACAGTAATCGATTTACCTTGGGTCCAAACAATTATTTTGGTTCCCATGCGCATACCTATCTAGGTAAGCTCCCTCTGTATTAGGTCCATTCACGTTGTCATTACTTTTAAATATCTTTCTCTGTATCTATTTAGTTTTTTTGTTAACATTTTGTTATCAATACCTGTTTAGTTTAAAACTGTCACTCTACTTTGGTTGGTACTAAGCGTCTTTATCTTTATCACATTTGCTTCACTGAACTTTATTTCACCTTTGTATACATGTTTTTTTATACACTTATATATTGCACTTGTGGTTGCGCTCATATATTTTACACAGAAATTACATCATTTGTATCAGTCTAGGTTTTTAAACAATAATCTGTTATGTATATCATAGGCTAATATGGCTCAGTGTACTAATATGTGTCTATTTGTGTTATATATATGTGTCCATTTTTATTGTTCGTTTAGGAACTCTGTGGCAGTCCTGAAGAAGGCACTCACACGCCGAAACGTGCGTAGACAAGAAACAAATTTGTCCACCATCTAGCCACTATGTCTTAATAAGAGAGAATTAGTTTATGTTTACATGTTATTGTGTTGTATGTTTGACTTTCTTATATTGAATTAGTTCATACTTGTTTATATAAATGTATCAAAATGTTCTTTTGATATGTCGTTAAATATAGTAGGTCTCAGTATCTTTTATCATGAACTTATAAGAATAAAATGAAGCTTTTAAAATAAATGTTTAGTACACTGAGTCTGTACATATATCAATGAGCCTGTCATAGGTCGCTACATGACCAGCTAATTGCCTAGGTTTTTTGCTTCTCTCTGTCTCTGCTTTTACACAGTGAACTGATGAACTCTTGAAATTGGACCTCATACCCCAGTTTGTCAACTGACAAAATACTATTTTCATAACATCATTGTGATCAGAAGATTGGAATGCTATAAATCAGAAAGAATTAGGTTTCATGGTGTAACAGACAACGTGATGTGAAAACACACAGTCCAGAGCTATTTTCTGTCTGGAAATATCAGTGGAAAATTAACATTTAGAAAATAACTAGAAAATAGCCTTTGGTCTATGTGAGTGAAAAATACATCTGTGTTTTAAAATAGGTTAACCTTTGTTATTTTTAGTGGGTGAACTACATAATGTGTTATACTATGAAGAGTTTCCATTAGACACACATGACATCAACACAGTGAAAATACTGACATTTTTTGTAGCAGTAAATTACTATAACTGTGATGTCACTGTTGAAAAATTAGAAAGATGTCTTACTTTACAAGAAGTAAAACAAATGAGGTGTACTGGGTTCAGAGAGTCCATAAAACGCAAGATTGTAGAAGGCTAATTGCATGGCAGGTAATCAGTCTTATGTTAATGCCCAAACCACTAGAAATAACCAGGACCCCAGGAACATCACAGAGGCATACGCACAATCGATTGAAGGAGGTTGAATATATATCATGTGATCAGTCGTGCCTCCTTTTTCATGCTACTAGCAATTAGGAAGTGCCAGCCAATGGACAATACTCTATTGGCAGATGCTAATTGTTAATCTGGTGATAAACGCTCATCTCATTTTTCCTGCCATATCTGCCAGCAATAAAGGATATCCAGAACCCAGGAACTTCACATCTGTCCAGTGGATCAAAGTAGCTAGTAATAGAGTCCATTAATTAAAATGAAAAATTAATTATCTTAGAAAACTAAATGTACAATGAAGAGTCTAAAAATGAACGGTAAACTGACACGCATTTGGAATGTGCTAATGCACAATAGGCTGTCATAGTTATCAGTGTAGGCCACATAAAGGATATCAAGCAAGTTTTCTTTAACTAGACATGAATGTAATATTGCTGAAATGTGCACATAGTAATTTAGGAGCTTGACCTTAAAATGACATGCTTAGAAATGTTGTCATAACTGCAGAATATTTCGGTTTAGAAAATGTATATCTTTATAAGCAACATTTTGTTCTTGAATGCCATTAACTTTCTATTTTCTTGTGTTTTCATATGTTTAAATAGAATAACTTCATTGTATACAATAATGTTTGATTCGTATTAAGAAGAATGCATTACCTAACTGTGATTTATCTTTTGGTTAGTAGTTCATTGTTCTCACAGTGAAACAAGTTGAGGTGCAGAAGATCGATGGGTGTTTAAGGCCTATGGGGACCAAGCCCAATGTTTCCAGAATATAGCTACGCAAGACTGTCTGTAGCTAACCTTGTGCTAAAAGTATAAGTCGCATGTATTTCTGTGAGAACGGAAAAGGTAAACCTGCTTACGGAAGGCCCCTGTTACCCTATTGGTCAGGGAAGAAAGAAGCCTGATATAATATGTTTTCTTGACTTTTATATTTCCTAGTTAGAAGCAAGCCACTTAGCCACTCAGTTATTGCTGATTCTTTGGAAGATTGCCCCAGACCCTTGACGGTTGTGGCTACTGCTGCTACTGTTTCCCTCTCTGCCTTACTGTGCTATTTGACTTGACAGATTGCTACTGCCACTGTATGCTGATCTAATTGGATTTATTGAAACTCGGCTGAGTCCTATGGACTACTCTTTATGGGGAGTTCTGTTACATTCATTTGGCTTTGAAGCTCTATGTTCATTTGATTTCACTCTTTTCCTTAAATTAGAACTCTTCATGGACTCTTGAAATCTAAAGTTCTGATCCTGATTTATAGAATACAGAACTTAAGTCCTGATTACAACCTCAGTGGTCCATGAATCCCTGTGGTTTTCTGGTGGTCTCACGGCAGGGATACCTGGCATTCCGACTTCCGGATTAAGAGCAAGGTGGAGTGAACCACCTCAGGACTGCTGCCTCCGCCACCATTCCTGCTGGCAATGGAGGCGGTCCCTGCTCCTGCACCGCCGACCACATTACGACCTGCCTTTCTGCCGACTTTTTCATGGTGGGAACACCGCCATGAAAAGTTGGCAGAAAGGGAATTAAAGGGCCACAAAAACCGCCCGAGGGCAAATAAGCCCCTGTGGACTGGTGTGGGAGCCCATGTTGGGCCCCTCTATGCCAGCACGGTCGGTGCACACATCGTTTGCCATGGTGCAGGGAAACAGTGTGCCCGACTTGCAGGAGGTGCAGCAGTGTGACCGGCATTGGCTTCAGGCTCTCTCCTAGAGCCGAAGCATGCTGCCACCGTGACTGAGCCGCCATCCCCGCGGTGATCTCGTAATGCGGTGGTCAGGATGCTGTTGGCTTGGCAGCATTTTTGCCACATCCATTGTGGCAGACTGACGGTGTGACCCCAGGGTTGTAACCAGGCCCTTGTTCCGTTATGGAACACGTTTATTGCAATTTATATTTTGATGGTTTATTCTAACCATTTTTCTTTGATGAGATTTCTGTAAACCTATTTGATTTATGGACTATGTGAAATAAAGAGAATTATAAAGGAAACAACTTTACAAATCTCTTACTGCGAAATAAAGCTTTGAAAATACAATATAACTTACATCTTTGATTGAATTTAACTGTTAATGAAATTTAAGTTTGAGATGTCTGTTTTGCAGCTTGACCCCTAATACAACATTCCATGGTCCATCACAGAGAAGAAGAAGATGGATTTAGCGCGTAGAAACAGGGCTTGGCCCTATAAGATGGTAAATTGGTGTTACTACTAAAACTATCATGGCCCAGTCCACGTTGTCACTAGTATGTCAACATTCCTTACTTTTTTTATTGCAACTATCAAGTTGTATTTTGTCTCATATCTGAAGCAAAGTGTGGGAGTGGGCTGGAGTCTAGTAGGGCTGCAGGCCAAAAAGCCCGCTAATAAAACCCTGGGTAACATAACAACGAAGTGCCTAGCAATGACAACTCACCATACCATCCCTGTCTGCTTCCACACCCACAGATGTCTCACATATTCCCACTCACCAGGTACTTACAACCTGATATCCTAACTTGCATTATATTGATAGCACAACTCATCCACATAAACTCTTCATATTGGACGAATGGCTCATACTTACTTTATCAAATATCTTAGGTGTTTTTATGCCAAACACTTGGCCTCTGCTTGAAGTCACTCACAAAACAACATTTACCATTCACTTCACTCTTTCCTTCACTCAGACACTCACCTTCCACCTCATCAACAAAGCACTGAGTTCAAAAAAACCTTTGGCGATGACTTTATAGACCTTTACAGGACTGGTCATAAATATGTCCCTCAATCATACTCATGTTATAAACTTGAAAAATACTTGAACCTTAGGCAATCAAACCAATACAAAATCAAAGGTCTTCTTGATCATCTCTGCACTGCATATAATGTTTATAAATACTCTCACAAGACACCAACATTCTGGACCTGTCATTACTGCATAACCACACTTGAACACCCACACAGCTATAACTCTCAATAACTCTAGATAGGTGAGACGATTAAGTCATTCCACTATCCATCTACCACACATATTAATTGTGGTAAGCCCAAACCATAAAATAATTACTTTGTTTATATTACACTTTTGCCTGGAAGCTCTCAGTGAAGACCTCACCAAACTGATAGCCTCTAAATCAGACATACATTACCTGGTTGCACTACTAATGACCTCTGACCACAAATTAAAAAGCAGCACAGAAAAACACACAACATAAAAACTTGAGAACATGTCAGGACCAGCAGAAGATTACTATACAGTGACCAGCTTCATCTCCACCACTCACACAAACTGTTAATTGTAGCCAAAGCCATTTTCCACATAATACAACGCTACGCCAGTATCTTGTCCCGCAAGCCTTCATTGTCAATCAAACCAGCTTCATCACCTATAAAGTTGTAGTGACTCTTCACCAGCATACCCAAGATAATAACAAATGATTATTGATAGTCAAAGTAAAATTTGAAATCTGAACATTTCCAAACTCAGGCTTTAAAATGTAAAAAAATCATAATACAATGTGGCCATGGGCTAATTACCAAAACACCCCCTGACATGAGATATATCTGTCTTTCGTTTTGTTAAGGATCACAAAGCCCGCTTAGAAGAGGATTCCATAACTGATGATCACCTGCATCCCCTTACTTTTGGCCTAACCTACCAGAATCCCACTATCTTCTATACAGTAAAATGCCCTGCCTATATCCTAGCTTTAAAGACAATCTCTGAATATTTTCCTTACACCCTCCTACCCTCAACCCACATGTATAGCGCTCTGTGGTCCTCAGAGGTAGGTATGCACTAAGTAATTACCTAATGTGACAAAAAAGATATGGCATAGAAATTCCCAAAATATATTTGTTAATGTGCAGTAAACAACCATGAGTTCTTGACTTTAGATATTTAGAGGTTCTGGGTCTTTCTCTGTGAAACCACCCAGTGTTAACTGTGCTCCTTGGCAAAGGAACGGAGCCCATCATTTCCACCCAATGTCTCACATTTTACAATGTTTTGTTATTTTATATAGATATGTATAGCACACTAATCACCCAAGAGGGTATCCAGGCGCTTAGGCAGAGTTATAGGTGTGAGTTCCCCAAGGTGCTCATACGCAGAGTCAGGTCTTCGGCTTCTTGCGAAACTCAAGAAGTGAGGAGGAGGCTCTGATGTGTTGAGAGTGGTCGGTCAATGTCTTGGGTGTGATGTAGGAGAATAAGCGACCTCCAGATTTGCTTTCACAGATGCGGGAAATGTGTGCAAGTGAGAATGAGGTGTCCAGTGGGTTGATGAAAGTGTATGCGGCTGTTCTGGTATTCTGGTGATGTGTTATGTAGGACTTTTTTTATGTGAGCCTGAGAAGTTTGAATTAGCTGTGCTTGAGAGTGGGAGCCAGTGAAGCTTCCTGAGGTTCGGTGTGATGTGGATGTGGCATGGGAGGTCGAGTATGAGTCTTGCAGTGGTGTTCTAGATGGTCTGGAGTCTGTGTAGGAGTTGTTTGGAGATTCTGGCATAGAGTGTTGCCATTGTCCAGTCTGATGGTGATGAGTGTTTGCGTGACTGTGCTTCTGGTGTTCTGAAGCAACCATTTAAAGATTTTTCATAGCTTGCGTAGCATGTGGAAACAGCAGTGCATGCTGCGTTTACTTGAGCAGTCATGTTGAGCTTGTTGTCTAGGATTATTCCTAGGTTTCTTGTGTGGTCTGTGGGTGTGGATGTTGGCCCTAACTCCGACAGCCACCAGGTGGAGACCCATGGGGAGCATTTGTTGCCAAAGTCCAGTACTTCTGTCTTGTCGGAGTTAAGTTGCAGGCAGTTGTTTTGCATCCAGTCTGCTACCATGCTCATGCAGTTGGGGAAGTTGGTCCTGGTGGTGGTTGTCTTGTCCATCAGGGAGAGGATGAGTTTTGTGTCATCAGCGTAGGAGATCGTAATAATGTCTTGGGATCAGATGATGTTGGCAAGCAGCGTCATGTATATTTTGAAAAGGGTGGGGCTGAGGGACGATCCCTATGGGACTCCACATATACATCTCTTGGCCTATGATGTGAAGGATGACATCCTGACCATTTGGGTTCCACCCCACCTCCCTTACAAAAACACGCCTTTGTACCTATGTACCACTGGAAGCAAGGGAACCAAAGGAGATTATGGGTGACTGTTAAACGAGGTCTCTGCAAGGCCAGATGAGCAACCTGCATCTGTCAAAAGCCAGTAACCTGTTTAAACAATTGGCTAACCCTCAGGAGTAGGAACGCATGGAATAATGCTGACGAATTATACATATCACACAACAACCAAATTAGATGTGCGTTCAACATGTCCTGTAACCACATTAAAGTGTGGTGTGTCATTTTCAGATAGATGCAGACAGTATAAAATTGAACATTTCCATTTTCAGGCGGCAAAATGCTACTATCAGGAGACTGCTCTTTGCCAAACAGAGATGCAGTATTATCAAAAGATGGTAGTTAAATGTAAAATCGTGGTATACAGCATTCCTAGGCAACTCCTAATGCACTTTAAGCAAAAGTGTGTTTTTGTTCATGAATAAAAGATGCGCCATAGGCTGTGACAGGAAACCATTTTAAACGCAGACTCGTTAGAATGAGGTTATGACTTCAGGGGATTTGACATTATGATTGCACAATAGTTAGCATGCAATATTTCGAAATTCACATTCTGAATGCCCTCAAATCAGTGTGACAGAGGCAGCTTTTGAGAAATATATTGACTTGGCTCCAATGGCTTTCCGTTCTTCAGCGCCATGTTTACTTTATGTGCAGGGAAGGTCAAAATGGCTCTCGTAATAAATGAGTGCATATGACGAAGGCATGGCCAAGTGTGCTAAAAGGAAAGCATGACGCTGCCGGCTGCAGTATGTTCCACCAGACACTGCGTCATGCACCTGTGCGCCCCTATTATCACCTGAAGTCTAAAGACCAGCATTTGTGTTTGTAAAAATTTAACCGTTACAAATGCCCGTGCAGCGCTTCAATCCGCCGCTCGCATGAATAAAATAAAATCCCCAACTGGACCTCGCGTGGGTTCCGGAAACAGGGTACTCTGGCATGCGCGCAGTGCACTCGGCACAAATTGTAGATCCCTGTTGGGGTCACAGTATGAAGTAAAATATTCAAATGAATAATCCATGCCCCGATAGGACCACAAATGCGCCGCTCCCGCCCCAAGATGGAAAACAGCTGTAAATGCAGGAGGAGAAGCATTTTATCCCTGCCCCTGTCATTTTATGCGATGGAAAAGCGCCATATTGGCCCGTTCGTAGCTGGTAATATGTAATGCAGTGAGACAGGAAGAAGCAGACTAGAAAGCACCTGTCAGCTCTATGTCCCACTCTCCTTGATTAGCATGAAACATTAATAGGGCTTTCAGAAATTCTGGTTTGAAATGGGCTTTGCCTGAAAATGTGTCTATCTCTTACACTGCAAACGCTTCAGTCGTTAGAAAATGGGGAAGATGGCAAAACAGAATCCTCTTTTTTTTTCTCTGTAATGTATACCATTTTTCTCCCACGGTGACAAATTATTTTAATAATGGGATGTACGCACTATGCCTTTTGTATAACGGTTCCCATAGCCACCGCCCCCTTAAATCTCTTCTTCTCTTTGACTCCCCTCTTTAAATAAAATGACATGCACAGAATGATACATCACATCTTCTTTCGAAGAATTGAAAATGAGCATAGTATAATGGGTTAACATATGTTTTAATAAAATTTTCATTGTTGCACGTTTCCTTTTTCGGCACTCCGAGCCAGGGCTGTACCAGTAACCCCAGGCAGTGCCTTAGGAGGAATCAAATCGCATGCCAGTGAACTATTTTCACCTATTCATCCCTCTCCTGAAGAAAATATTCATAAATACAAAATGAACACTGAGATGGAGACAGGAAGAGAAGCAAAAACGCTGGCTGCTATCAAGCACGTTCTAAGTCACTTTTTTCAACATATGTGGAATAATTAAGCCTTTGTTCTTTAATCAGTGCTTGTTAATTAATGTAGACTATTTTCTTTTTGTATTTCAGTCATTACACTGCAATGTTGCTTCTCAAATTTTACATGAAAATAACCCGCAGGGAAATAACCGAGAGTGTGCTGCATAATTTAACTTCCTCCTCCGACTCTAGACATGTGTTCTCCTGGAATGTGTTTCCATCCTCTGTAGAGTACACCTGCTAAGTTCCCGAGTTCCAATACATGTGACTGGGGAATCAGTCGGATGAAGATTTGCATGCTGTTTTCTCTCAAACCGCAGATTTATAAATGTCTTTCAACTGCATGTCTATTTTGTAAGATTTTTCATACGGATTTTTATAGGGGATATCTTCCTGCGGTTATCTAGTCATATAATAATTTCCTGCCATTTATAATCACCTTACATCACCAAGAACGTGGTATAATGGCAATAAACCATACCAGTATAAGATTGTCTTATGCAAATGTTAATAACACAACATATCATAACATAATGTAACATAAAAGCATACTATACACATAACATGACAACACTACAAGGCAAAATGTTGTCCTAGGTCCATTTTACATGCCTTATGTTTTCCAGATGTCTTTGCAATACTGTCACTGAAGTCTTTATGACCTACACCATCCAATCGGTCCTCCTCACTGGCTGGTTTGTTAGAACGGTATCGTAATTCATGGTAATATGATTTGTACAAGAACAGTCACAATTAAAGTTGGCAGATCATAGACAAACTTTTGGTTCGCCGTGGTTTGCAAATTACAAATGTCCATAATTACTGAAAAAAAAGTACATTTTGACTCTTACAAACAATTCTTGAAATGTAATCAGTACTCCGAACTTTTGCTAGTTTTACTTCTCCCAAATCTTTTTATGGTTTGGAAAAATATTTCAATAAGTGAAGCAGCAATTCATTCTTAATACAAATACCCACATTAGCCGACATACTGGACGATTTTGCCTTTTTTTGACGAAACATTAAATTACAAATGCAAAGCAATGATAAATACCGATATGGTAATGTTTTTAACTTTTGAATATCTGTTTTTGGTGAATGAAGATGTATACAGTTGACAGGACTATGAACTGTAAGTAAACAATACCTTCGAGAAAACGATTTCACCCATTGCCACAAAAAATGTCAAAGTTCTCCACAATACTAATTCCATATTTTCAACTTTCCAGCCCCCTATTGCCATTTAGGAGATTTTTTTCAACTGCAGTTGGTTTTACTGAAACATTGAGGACTAGGCGCGAACCTGCCCAAGATCACTCATGGCGTCTGTGGGAAAAAGGCTGACCTAGAAGTGGGCCACTCAGGCACTAAGATGAGCCCCTTACCGGCACCAGTGCAATTGTTATGAAAAACACTATCTCATGAGAAAATAGTGAAACTTGAAGTCTATATTTTACAAAAGGACACATTCAAACGCCAACTGAAGATGTTTATTGTACTAAAATATTTCACTACAATTCTCGGCGTGAGACGCAATTCTCAAATGAAGGAAAAGTAGTGTAAAGCATGAGGCAGAATCCCACCCTACGGTGTATTTCAACTGAACGTGCACTGCAAACTGCCGGCTTGTCAATCTTTTGGAGACGCTCATCAATTATTTGTAGGCCAGAGATTGAGGCAGCTAATAGCTCAAATACATTCCTCCATTTTATTGCATTACTGCCTGTAAATTAACACCTGTTTTTTTCTCCGTTTCACTTAAAAAGTCAAGGAAATAGGCTATTGAGGGGCACATATGGAAATATAATATATAGATGAGCTCTTTTCTTGCACATGTATATACATTTCCACTCACAAATATCTGCCTGATAATTTAAACACAAATGTGATTATACATCTATCAAGAATGAATAAATATGTCACATACAATTATTACGTTGAACAAAAAATATTAAAGCCAATAAATCTATCATACCAAATACTTCGCATTTTTATTTACTTGCATCGCATATAGAAAGCATGCACAATATATTACCTAATAAGATATATGAAGTTGTATGATGAATGGTTATTCAAAATACAGGTTCAGAACTGCACATTAAAATCATCTTGTGAGACTGGGTAAGCAATACAAATTGGAAGCCAGTGTTCTGCAGAGCAGTCTGGATCAAAAAGTTAGACGTGGTCTTCGTAGAGGAACTCAACAGTTTCGAATCGCATGGCACTTTTCTACTCCCCCTTACCCCTCCTGACCCCAGTCTTCTTTCAAATCACAGTCACGGGCACTCACAGCACATCAGAAATTCACCAGTTCAGCTCATGCATGAGGGACATGGGAAATAAGCCACCTTTGAGAAGGCACTGAAGGCGCGAAATCCCTGACCCTGCGACAGCTAGCCTCAGACACAGCACCCACAAAACACTGGAAGGCCAGGCAAACCGAATGTGCCTGACCCAGGATCCGATCCGGCACCAGACGACGACATTCCAGAAGCGCGCGGAGCATCGCGCGCTCTTTCGCAGCCGGTTGACGCAACAGCACAGAATAGATGGCAGACTTACTGTGGCGTCTCAGGAAGTAAAGTCCCCATCTTTGACAGGCGCCATTTGCACTGTTCCTCTCCCTGAAAAAGGCAAGGTGAACCCCATGAGAAGAAGTAAAATGCCGGGCAGTAGCAGGAAACCCAGGTTTCATATCACAAGTGTTTCCAGACATGATAAATCCGGGAGAAAACTGTTTTTCTTTTTAAACACCTTGCAGAGTGGAGCCTGGGCAGTGCATCTGGCTGCCAAAGCACAATCAATATGGAAGGAGCGGTATTTTATGATTGGAGAAGTTGTTGTGTTTTTGGTGGTGAAATTCATTATTTAGTATCTGAACCCTCAGCATTTCAGTATCATTTATTCATAAAGTCCCTTTTTGCCAGGAGGAAATGGATACAGCTGTAGAAAGAGAGAGAGAGGGAGAGGGAGTGGGAGAGAGTGCAAGAGAGAGGGAGAGAGAGTGAAACGGATTGATGATATTGATCAGGAACCATCTTGAAATAAAGCCTAGGTGCTCTATTTTCGTTGACAACTGTGACAGATTAAAAAAAAAAAGACAACAGGCGGGAGAGACAGAAGGCTAGGCCTTGAACATCACACGCGCTAAAAACCGTTTGATGAAACCATTATGACAAGCAAGTCTCCGCGAGCTGCTGCTGCAAAAAAAATGTATTCAGGAGAATCATTAAAAAATGATGCTTTGTTTACCTTGCGAATATGAGGTTTCTAGCTCGAGACTGTACAAGGAGCAGGGGATGAGAAGCTCTCAGGTGAAGGAGCTGTCTCCCCAGCATGTCTCTGAAAACTTTCACTCATCGTTTTGTGGTATGCAAGCCAAGAGTGCCTTGACCTCTCTCTGAGCTTACTGCAGCCTCTTGGAAGAAAGATGGGTGCCTGGTTGTAGGCTGCGCCGCCCCCTGAGGAGTGTACTTGGGTATTCATGTATTTACTGGCTTTCTACATTACCGGTCATGTCGCCTTCAGGGCACTTCTGAGTGCTCCGGGCCCTTATCACATGAAGAGAGTACAGGGAGTGTTAACTTAAAATTGGTCTTTGTCGCAGTTTTGGACTGATTGCTATCATAAAATATTGGAAGTGGTTAGGCAGTGGTATTTAACTCCATTAGACAGAGGTAAGTGTTGGTCAAGGATACGTTAGAGGAATGTGATACATTTGACGCACAAATGATGTAGCATTTGTTGACATCTCAGCTCTAAAGTAATATCAGAGCATAACAGAACAAAAATGAAAAATACAAAGCAAAAGAAAAGCAAACAAACATAACTGAGCACAGTGCTACAAAATAGTCAAAACAGAACACAGCCACAGTACAATACAGAAACAACACAATTAAATCATACAACACAAAAATATAACAGCACAAGCAGCAATACAACACGCCACCACTACATCAAAATGCAAATCAACACAAAAGTATAAATATTGTTGCCACCTTTTGCTATCGCTATAAGTCTAGTTCAATAATGTAGTGGTAAAAGGCGTTTGCACCAAACACTGCCTTATTTTACCAACAAGGAAATAGCACAGTCAAAAATGTTTTGTGATCCGGTGCCGGGTCGGTGAGCGTATAGATATTTCAACACAGTATAAGACATCCTAAGAAGCAGTACATTTACAACATGCCATATAATATATAGGAAGCTGTAAAAGAAAATCAAAAAAATGATTTCTTTACTGCTAATAACTTGTTCTTGGGAGGAAATGCACCTGGATTGTGGTTGCATCTTGAGTTAGCTTCTAAAAGCATACATTGTTTTTATTGTTGATGGAGAATGGGGTTTCACTCATGTTGCAGCGATAAGAAGTACGTAAAATTCGGTTATTGTATGCTTACTCTCCTTGCTACCCTAATCATACCAGGACCTATAAGAGTAGGGAGTTTATAACACTTCCATTTATCCCAGAGGCAATGATCCTCTGATGAATCATTCTCCGCCAATAGGAGGGGTGGAAATTAGGGTGACCACACTCCACATTAGCTGTGCAATGAGGACCATTAATTGACAACCAACTTACAGGTTTGAAATCAGATTTGGATAGACCACTCTCAAGACCATGCTTAAGAAATAAGGAATAGGGACTGGAACACCCAACCTCCTAAAGAAGTTAAGTCGAGTGAGAATTATGAAAACCAAGAGATCAGCAATTGCAACACAAAACAGGAAAAGTGAAACCTGATGTTTTGATAAGGCTCACTGATTCTCTCCATAACACATTTAAACATTAATCACAGTCAGAATAGAAACCTAAACAGGGCTCAATTTTAGACTCAGGCAAATTTCAATTAATTTGGTTATTGTATTAAGGAATTAAAATTCATCAGAATGAGCTGTTTCGTAAGGACTTCAGTCAAGGATATTACAGCTTGCATTAAAGCACCAAGCATTTAGACAAATCTTTAGAGGATGGTTATTACATTTGGAGTACAAAGTCCTACTACCCTAAGGCACAAGGATAGTTCGAATTTCTAAAAGCTCAGGCATTAAATGACAAAGGGAAAAGTTCCGATTTAAAGTCCATTAGGGGCGAGTTCATTAACTTAAAGTTTAAAGGTAAAATAGGAGTTTGAAAAAATATAAATAGTTCGGCAAAGGTCTCAGTCCATCAACTACGGAATAAAGCATCTACAAACAGTCCAAAAGGAAAGATCGATCAGCGTAGCATCGGGATCCCAATTAAGAAAAATCAGAATGGCGGTCGTTGAGAAACAAAAATCAATTGTGTTTGCCCTCCTGTGGAGTTTCTTCTTTTATAAGTTCTTTAGCAAAGTCCAGTGGCGTAGTATCACACGACGATCAAAAGACTGTCATATATCCCCTAATATGGCTTGAAACATAATACTGGTTTCCCATGCTAGGCATAAGGAATGAAAGATTGAGAGTTTTTACAGGCCTAACATTGGTAGAGAAGAAATAAAAAGTTGTGACTCATAGCCATAGCTGAGAACCTCTTCCCATAGGAATATTTCACTGTGAACGTGGTAAAAGCATTGAGGAATATCAGAATGTAGAAGGGTACAGGAAAAAATATGCAACATTTTACATACAAAGAATGATCCATTGTATTAAATCAGGGGAAAGTCAGCATGAGCATACCATTTTGTGAAGGTCTTTAAGTTAACGTACGTTTAAATGAAATGAACTCTGACTTTACTTCAATCATAATGAGATTAAATCAATTCAAATAAAGAATGTATACATTTCACACAATATTATAACTTAAAAATTACTAATGTTAGAAATGCCCTACTACACATACGTTTTTGATGTTCATATAAATGCACATTTTTACCCTACTAAAATCGTTCCTCATATTTCATAAACTACTTCGTCTCTAGTATTAATTTTCAAAAGTCCTAGCCTGTACTTCATTGCTACACATTTTTGCACAAACATTTCTAACTGGTGTATTCTCAGCAAAAAGCATAAAAATCACTAGCTCACTTCAAATAGTATCAACATTCTCATCAAGATACGTCTATAAGCCACATATGAATTTAGAATCTATTATTTCAACTTGTTTATATGTATTAATGTTACCTTATGAATGTGTTATCTTCATCTCACATTTTAAAGCACACTTTTACAATGCCTCTTACTAGACTTTTCTCAGTTTCATGTGCCACTAAGTCTATTGTGTGCAATGTGTACATTCAGCCTTTAGTGTTTTCTGTGTATAAATGTATTGTGTGTTATGATTTGAAAAATCTTGCTGGATCGATCTCATCTACTGATCAATCAGAAACCCTACAGACAGATCAATGGATCTTTGATGTCAACAGAGCTGTAAGTAGCTGAAGTCAATATAAAACGTTTTCCATTATCATATCTTTAGTTCATTTAATAAAGAGAGTTAGAGTGAGTTAAAGGGTTTTATTTTCAAATCTTTTACTTATTCACTCTTTTATTTGAATGTTTTATTTTGTGTGTCTCATCATTAAAGTTAATATAATCAATCAATCAATCGATATATATAGTACTAAAGTACATCAGTATGTTAATCAATAAGGCCTTCATTCAGTAATAATGCATTAAACGTGTTGCATAAAGAAACATCCCTTTTGTAAAGAAATCAAATTAAATGAAAGACGGAAGGAAAAATAGGATGTCATGTCAAATACCCATGAAGGGTTCTGATCAGAGAATCAAGCATACGCATAAAGCTTTAGCAAAGGTGTCTCCAACCAATCCATTGTAACATAACAGTAGCTCCCAGACACATTTAGAGTAGCTCACAGCCTTGATTTCATTTCTAAATAAACACAAGGTCATATATTCCTTTGAATGGAAGGGCATGTTTATTTTACATTATTATCATCAGGCTACAGATAGTGGGGCTTAATAATGAGCAGTGCTAAATCAGAATTATGACCCAGGCTGGGATTGGGGCAGAGGGGTGCATAACTGAAGCACTGAGGTATTTAACTCTTAAATAAAAGTACTTGTCAACTTAATATTGAAGCTGTGAACAAAATTAGGTTTCTGAATGCTTTTAAATATGAGAAAAATACAATGAAAAGATACCTTAATGAGTAAGTTGACTCTTCATTTTAGGTTTCTCCCATTTCAAAGCTTTACAAACAGGTCTCTTGCGCCCAGTGGACAGTATTCACTGTGCCATAAGTATAACTGAAAAATACAACCATAATTAAATGAGAGAAATTTAAAGGGCAGAAAAATGTTTCATATTATAAATATTTTTGCAGAACATTTTTCTGCATTTGAAATTTCTCCCATTTAAATGATTGTATGTTTGTGCTATACATGTAATGGTGCTACATATCGCAAAAGGTATGTTCTGTGCTGCAAGTACATACAACACAGGCCCTCAGTCACCCATGCAAATATATCCCATTTCTATCATACATACCCAAAAACCATGCTCTCACTGACACACTTGGCAGCACTGTCATTGTACCCCAAGTCAAAGTATTTTGTTCAAACCATAGTATCTGGCTCTTTGGAGATTAGCCTTAAAGTCAATGAAGCAGGGCGTCGGGGTGTCTGGTAATAATGCTCGAGTTGTTTAGCCTTCAGTAGCTCAAGATGATTTTCACTGATCAGAAGTAGCTCTTACTAGAGATAAGGTTGGAGACCCCTGCTTTAGCATAATCTAGAAAGTATTCTCAGCACAAATAATAGCAGACCAAGAGACAAGTTTTGGGCCTGATTAAGAGTCTGGGGGTGTTGTGACTGCCAGACTCACGGTAGCACAGGAGTAGCGGTTCAATATTTTGCCGATTACGACTTTGTAAGTCATATCAGCGGTGGACCGCCGGTTGCACCAGGGGACAGTTGTTCCCTGGCAGTGGCCCAGGACTGCCACAATGCATTATGCTGAGCAGGAGCTGGTGCAGTTCCGCTCAGAATATTTTGAGTTCCTAGACCACCAGCCTTTTCATGGCGGGGCCCTGCCATGAAAAGGCTGGAGGTACAGTAACAAAGGGGGCTCTACAGGGCTCCCTTTTCCCCCCATCACAGGGGTACATTCAGGGGGCACATTATGTGCCCCCCCTCTATATTCCCCCCAGTTCCAGCACAGCGTGGATGTCACCAGTCCATGATGTGCTGGAACTTTTTAGCCATTCCCATTGCGTTGCCTGTTTTCAAGGAACCACCAATGGAAAGGACTAAGGACCGCCGACCGTATTACGAGTTGTACTTTTACAACTTGTAATACGGCCAGCGGTCCATGTGCAGATTTGGTGCATCAGCATCAGCGTTGAGCTGGCGCTGTTGCGCCAAACTCGTAATCAGGCCCTAGGCCTTCTCATGAAGAGAGGTCGAAGAAACTCAGTAAAGAGTCTTCTCTCAGAGTGTCTAGGATAAGGACACATGCCCACTGTTCTCTAGTCTAAGAACATGCACTAATAGAAATGCACATTCATATGTTGCAACATGAATATTCTTTCTTCTTCTTCTTATTGACTGTTAGATCTGGGGGTTTCTAGTTGGCAGGGTAGGTACCTCTGTCCAAGTAGAGACCCTTGCTTCTAGTCAGGGAAAGGGGGATACACTGTTATGATAACCCCTGCTCACCCTCTAGGTAGCTTGGCCTGAGCAGTCTAGGCTATCAAAGGCAATGTGTAAAGTATTTGTACCAACACTCACAGTAACACAGTGAAAACACCACAGATTTACTCCACACCAGTTTTAGAAAAATACGGTATCTTTACTAAAAACTTCACAAGACCAAATACTACAGAAAAACCAACATACAATTAAAAAAGGTTACTTAAAGATAGTTCAAGAGGTTGCAGAAAGTACTCCAGGATGTAAAAGTCAGTGTCTTGCACAATGCGACTCTCAATGCACAAAATGCAACATTCTCGTGCCCAACAGTACCTGTAGTTGCGATAAGGTTCCCAAAAGCTATAACAAGGAAGGTGGCAAAGGCGATGCGATACTCCTGAGATCTTGGGGAGGCTTTGCAGCAGCCCTGCTTCACGCAGCAGAGGTGGATGCGCCGGCTCCGATCTGTAGGGGGAGGATGTGATGACTTTGGCTTTCGTTGCGTAGGTTTCTTAGGGGGAAGCTTCACGCACAGGTTCGATGCGACACTGTTCGATGTGGCACGATGCGCGGCGCAGCGTTGACTTCCGGCGCCGCAACTCTCGATGCGCCACGGAACGGGACTCTGCGTCGACGCACGCAGCGACTGGATACTTTCACGCACCGGCAGTGGTGCGGCCCGCAAACTGGTTCTGCGACGACCCTCGCAGCGTCAGGAATCTTCTCGCACCGGATCGATGCTCGACGCACTCAGCGATGCGGGGACTCCGGGTGCTGCGATGACGCCACGATGAAATTCTCCTCGCACTCTCGTTCTTGCGACACGCAATCGGATGATGCTTGGGGTACCAGTTACTCTTTTTCACGCTTCTGCTTCCCAGCTCCCAAAACACAGCAAAACGACCTCCTGAGGCCCCAAGACTGGGCAAGCACTCCAAGGCAGGTCAGAACTCCTTCAGCAGAGTTCCAGGGGAGCTGGTGGTGAAGTCCTTTTGTTCCTGGGACTTCTTAACAGGGAGCCAGCTCTTCTCAGGCCCTTGGAGATCAGAATCAAAAGAAGGGGACACAGCAAAGTCCTTCCCCTCTCCTTGGCAGCAAAGCAAAACAGCAAGCCGGCAGTCTTCTCCTCTTCAGTTCTTTTCAGCTTTCTCCTTGGCAGAGGTTTCTTCTTAGTTCCAAAGTGATCTAAAGTTTAGGTGTCTGGGGTCCTCTTCTTATACCCCTCCAAGTCTTTGTCTCTCTGTGTTTCAGTGGGGGGATTCCCCTGCTCAAACCGGTTCCTGGGTGTGCTCTGCTCTGGAGCACCTGGTTCCTTTCAGAGTGAGGGGCAGGGTCGTTAGACGCTCAGCAGGAGGTGGAGCCTTCTTTGTGCCAGCAGAGTCCTCAGCCTGGCCAGCAGGGGGTGGAGCCAGCATTGTGCTGGCAGAGGCAGCCCTATTCAAACCCAGGGACTACTCCTCCCACCCATCTAAAGCAGATCTCCCTATTCACCCTGCTGCTGACTCATCCAGGCTCCTGGAGCCACCTAGCCCATCACATGACACCAGTCAGCCAACCAGCACACAGGCACACAGGAAGGTTAAACAGGAGAATAGCTACTTTCTAAAAAGTGCTATTCTGACACAGTGAATTTAAAAACCATCTTGCTAAAAAGATGTATAATTAAATTCTGAACACAAAGATACCAAACTTGAATTTTCTATCTTGCCCTTATGGGAAGATAGGCATGTAAACAGCCTCCCCCATTCTATCCTATGGGCAAGATAGCCTCTCAGCAGTGAAAAACGAAAATGGCTGTAATTCACTAGCAGGGCATGTTACACACCTCAGTACATGCCCTACCTTTCAGATACACTGCACCCAGCCCAGGGGGGTACCTAGGGCCACCATAGGGATGCCTGACATGTACAGAAAGGGAAGGATAAGGCCTGGCCAGTGGGTGCACTGGCCAGGTCGACATGGCAGTCCTGGACTGCACATAGGCACTGCAAGCAGGCCCAAGACATCATTTTAGCGCTACTCCTGTGGGTGGCACAATCAGTGCTGCAGCTCACTAGTAGCATTTGAATCACCAGCCCTGGCACGCTCAGTGCACTTTACTAGGGGCTAACAGGTGAAACAAATATACCAATCATGGATAACCAATCAATATAACAATTTATACAGAGAGCATATGCACTTTAGCACTGATCAGCAGTGGTAAAGTGCCCAGAGTCCTATTGCCAACAACCACGGTTTAGAAAAAATAAAGGAGGAAGAAGCAAAAAGTTTGGGGATAACCCTGCAAAAAGGGCCGTTTCCAACACAACCCCCTTCCAGCCTAAAGCCAGGGTAGACCAAGCGATACCTCGATGGGATTCCCTGCTTAGGGCGATAGAACACGGAAACTGGCCCAAACAGCAGGGTACTATTCCTGTTCTACGCCTTCCTGAACCCGGTTGGATCTCTCCATCCATACTCTCAGGGTCCACCAAGCCAACCCATGTGGAACCCTTCTCCTCACCTGTGGACACCACCTGTGCAGCACCTAGCCTTAATTTGCTCACAGGTGTGTCCCAACAGACAGACAGCAAGCCACAGTGACAACTGACAGTGGTCAGGGATGAGGCCCAGGCCTTAATCCTCTTAGGGCCCTCAAACCCCTGTGGCGTCAGAAGGTGGGGGGCAGTAGCCCCAGGTGCTGGACACCCTTTGTCCACTTCCTTTCCTGTCAGGTCTGGTCTGACAACCTGGCACTGACCCACCAGCCCCGGGCCTGTATCCGGTGGCTGGACAGGAGGCTGGGGTGGGCTGTTCCATACCCGGTCCTCCTCTTCCTTGGGGCTCTGTACCCTCCCACCTGTAGCGGTACCCCCTTCTAGAATAGTCAGGGCACCTGTGGCAGGTGTCCTGCACCATTCGCCCACCAGTTCAGGGGTTCTATCCTGCAACTAGGATTCCAGGTCAGGGGGGACAACCCGGACCTGGCCCTCCAACCTAGGGTCTAAACCCTCCAGGTGAACCGGGGTCAGAGGCGAGAACTCCCTCCCTCTGCACCCCCCTTCAGAAGTCTGCACCCTCCCACTCGGAGTGATACACCTCAAAGACAAACTGGTAGAGACACTGCTTACAGATGTCCCTCCCTCCAGGTCAGGCAACACCTGCACCTGGTTTACCAACCCAGGGACCAACCCTTGCGGTTGAACACTTGCCTGGCGCACCAGGACTTCCATCACAGATGTGTCCATACTGGTAGACAGTACCCACATGGCCAACACAACGGTGTGGCCCAGTCCACCCCCAGGGTGTGACTCCTGCCCCCCTTCCAGGGGCAACCCTGTCCACCAGGACAACCAGCCACAGGAGCCACTGACAACTGTCAGTGATGAGAGCCAGGCCTCATGCCTGTCAGACCTCTCTAACCTCTGTGGCATCAGAAAGTGGGGGGCAGTAGCCCCAGGTGCCTGGCACCTTTCCTCCACTCTCCCTCCTGCCAAGTCAGTTAGGGCATCCTGACACTGGCCCGCCAGCCCAGGGTCTGTACCCTCAGGCTGACCAGAGGTCACGGGCGAGGCTCTCCTCCCCCTACATCTCCTTCTGGGGTCCTGCCCTCTCCTCCCCGGAGAGTCACCCTCAGAACACAACTCACCCACCAGTTCCGGACCTCTCTCCAGCAACTGGTCTCCCAACCTAGGGTCTAAAACCTCAGGTTGCACCGGGGTCAGAGGCGAGGACTCTCTCCCTCTGCACCCCCTTCCAGAGTGCTGCACCCTCCCCACTGGAGCGGTACCCCTGGAAGCCAAACCGGTCAGGACACAGCTTACAGATGTCCTTCCCTCCAGGTCAGGCAGATCCTGAACCTGGCCTCCCAACCCAGGGACTAAACCCTGCGGTTGCACACCTGCCTGGCATGCCAGGACTTCTGGGGACTCACACAGTATCTCGCCGAGGGTGACACATGACTCATGTGTCTCGTGACAGTCTGCCTGGCAAAGATCTCCCGGCCCCCGTCCACCTGACAGTGCGCGAAGATCCCCCAGGACAGAAGTGGTGTCACCATGGTCACTCCTAGGGGACTCAGCCCTTCTGGCTGGTCCCTGACCCACTGGTTCTCCCACTGGGGAACACATCCCCCTCTCACCCCTCAGTCTGGACTTCTGCACCCTCCCAACTGGAGCGGTACCGCCAGACACCAGAACCACTGGAGCTCTGTTTACAGAGGCTCCAGGTTCTTCTGACACTAGGAGATCCTTCTCAAATGGCCTACTAGCACTGTCTAGGCCCCCAACCTGGTGTTCCCTTAAGGAACCCTCCAGGCCCTGAGACTGGGTTTCGGGCACCTTGGGACCCACAGTCCCACACTCACCCCTTCTCCACTGAGACAGGACGTGAGCCCCTACACCCCTCCCACTGCACTGGGACCTAACTGGGCTACACTGAACCTCTTCCACCTCACAGGTCTGGAAGATATCCGGGCCACTCCTTTTGGGATCACTCCCCAATGCCTCTCCAGACCTTTTGACATCCAACCAAAGGTCTGCCTCCAACGCAAGCTCTCTGGAACCAGAGAACTCACACTCCACCGGGTGTTGGCATAGCTCTGGAAAACAGGGACTTAAAATATGCTCTCCAACAAAGGAATCACACAGCCCCCCACAGTTGTTAACCAAGCTACCGTTTGCCTCACCCTCCAGTGCCTCACACAAGTACCTCACACCACTCTCCTGAGATTGGCAAGACAGTACCTGACTGTCTCTGTCACACAACTCACACTCTTCTGGGTGGTCTTCACACTCACACACCAAGGTTTCTACCATGGGGGAACCCCTCTCCCTGTACCTCTCATCTAGGGTCAGTAGAGTGTCCCTCCCACCACTAGGAATATGGTCCCCTGTGCCAGTTCCTCAATCTACTTCAGGGACACTGCACCCCACTGGAACTACATCATAAACCTGAACCCCCTGGTGTATGTCAACCCCCTCCTTCAAGTCAGGTGCCACATCTCTGGGTGCTTGTACCTTTCTCTCAGCACTAGAAACTACAATCTTGCTGCCACCATCTGAGCTGGACTCCACCTCTAACTCAGCAAAGCTCACTTCTTGAGCTACCCATTTTTCTTCTTCAGCTGAGACACTCATGGCCTCAAGCCTCTCGAGCTCCAAATCAAGCTCCCTCATCCTCAACTCATGAGCCAAAAGCAATTTTCTTTCCTCCAATGCCTTTTCTACTTCCAATTGCTTCATTTTCATTTTCATTATTTCTAATTCATGGTTTCTCACCCTTTGATTCTCCTCCAACTCCTCTGGAGTGAGCACCCTACTGGAATGGGAGCTGCCAGCCCTTGAGACTGGTCTGCCCACGGGCAGATCTTGGGGAACAAACCCATTCTCTTCATCTGCATCATCTTCCTCTTGGGCCTCCCACCTGGCCTTCAAGACTCTTTGTAGCACATCCTTTCTAGATCCGCTTTTCACAGGGCAACCAAGGTCTTTGCAGAATTGCTTGAGCTCCTCAACTTTGTATGAATACAGATCCTCAATGGAAAACTCCAATTCTGCCCTCTCACTTGTTGCCTCCTGAGACATGATGCTCTTGAAGAGTTACTCAAAAATAGAATCAAAAATACAGTATGTGGTTGCGTATTGGTCTGCACTTAAACTAGTGATGTACACCAATTACTGTGGGTCAAGTACAAATACAAGTTCAATCCTCACCGCTGACCACCAATGTTAGATCTGGGGGTCTCTAGTTGGCAGGGTAGGTACCTCTGTCCAAGTAGGGACCCTTGCTTCTAGTCAGGGAAAGGGGGATACACTGTTAAGATAACCCCTGCTCACCCTCTAGGTAGCTTGGCCTGAGCAGTCTAGGCTATCAAAGGCAATGTGTAAAGTATTTGTACCAACACTCACAGTAACACAGTGAAAACACCACAGATTTACTCCACACCAGTTTTAGAAAAATAAGGTATCTTTACTAAAAACTTCACAAGACCAAATACTACAGAAAAACCAACATACAATTAAAAAAGGTTACTTAAAGATAGTTCAAGAGGTTGCAGAAAGTACTCCAGGATGTAAAAGTCAGTGTCTTGCACAATGCGACTCTCAATGCACAAAATGCGACACTCTCGTGCCCAACAGTACCTGTAGTTGCGATAAGGTTCCCAAAAGCTATAACAAGGAAGGTGGCAAAGGCGATGCGATACTCCTGAGATCTTGGGGAGGCTTTGCAGCAGCCCTGCTTCACGCAGCAGAGGTGGATGCGCCGGCTCGATCTGTAGGGGGAAGATGCGATGACTTTGGCTTTCGTTGCGTAGGTTTCTTAGGGGGAAGCTTCACGCACAGGTTCGATGCGACACTCTTCGATGTGGCACGATGCGCGGCGCAGCGTTGACTTCTGGCGCCGCAACTCTCGATGCGCCACGGAACGGGACTCTGCGTCGACGCACGCAGCGACTGGATACTTTCACGCACAGGCAGTGATGCGGCCCGTAAACTGGTTCTGCGACGACCCTCGCAGCGTCAGGAATCTTCTCGCACCGGATCGATGCTCGATGCACTCGGCGATGCGGGGACTCCGGGTGCTGCGATGACGCCGCGATGAAATTCTCCTCGCACTCTCGTTCTTGCGACACGCAATCGGATGATGCGTTGGGTACCAGTTACTCTTTTTCACGCTTCTGCTTCCCCGCTCCCAAAACACAGCAAAACGACCTCCTGAGGCCCCAAGACTGGGCAAGCACTCCAAGGCAGGTCAGAACTCCTTCAGCCGAGTTCCAGGGAAGCTGGTGGTGAAGTCCTTTTGTTCCTGGGACTTCTTAACAGGGAGCCAGCTCTTCTCAGGCCCTTGGAGATCAGAATCAAAAGAAGGGGACACAGCAAAGCCCTTCCCCTCTCCTTGGCAGAAAAGCAAAACAGCAAGCAGGCAGTCTTCTCCTCTTCAGTTCTTTTCAGCTTTCTCCTTGGCAGAGGTTTCTTCTTAGTTCCAAAGTGATCTAAAGTTTAGGTGTCTGGGGTCTTCTTCTTATACCCCTCCAAGTCTTTGTCTCTCTGTGTTTCAGTGGGGGGATTCCCCTGCTCAAACCGGTGCCTGGGTGTGCTCTGCTCTGGAGCACCTGGTTCCTTTCAGAGTGAGGGGCAGGGTCGTTAGACGCTCAGCAGGAGGTGGAGCCTTCTTTGTGCCAGCAGAGGCAGAGTCCTCAGCCTGGCCAGCAGGGGGTGGAGCCAGCATTGTGCTGGCAGAGGCAGCCCTATTCAAACCCAGGGACTACTCCTCCCACCCATCTAAAGCAGATCTCCCTATTCACCCTGCTGCTGACTCATCCAGGCTCCTGGAGCCACCTAGCCCATCACATGACACAAGTCAGCCAACCAGCACACAGGCACACAGGAAGGTTAAACAGGAGAATAGCTACTTTCTAAAAAGTGCTATTCTCACACAGTGAATTAAAAAACCATCTTGCTAAAAAGATGTATAATTAAATTCTGAACACAAAGATACCAAACTTGGATTTTCTATCTTGCCCTTATGGGAAGATAGGCATGTAAACAGCCTCCCCCATTCTATCCTATGGGCAAGATAGCCTCTCAGCAGTGAAAAACGAAAATGGCTGTAATTCACTACCAGGGCATGTTACACACCTCAGTACATGCCCTACCTTTCAGATACACTGCACCCAGCCCAGGGGGGTACGTAGGGCCACCATAGGGATGCCTGACATGTACAGAAAGGGAAGGATAAGGCCTGGCCAGTGGGTGCACTGGCCAGGTCGACATGGCAGTCCTGGACTGCACATAGGCACTGCAAGCAGGCCTAAGACCTCATTTTAGCGCTACTCCTGTGGGTGGCACAATCAGTGCTGCAGCCCACTAGTAGCATTTGAATCACCAGCCCTGGCACGCTCAGTGCACTTTACTAGGGGCTAACAGGTAAAACAAATATACCAATCATGGATAACCAATCAATATAACAATTTATACAGAGAGCATATGCACTTTAGCACTGATCAGCAGTGGTAAAGTGCCCAGAGATAACCCTGCAAAAAGGGCCGTTTCCAACATTGACCAATAGGATTTAAGCACGCTCCTGGGACCTGGTTTACTCCCGATCTTCTACAATAGTCTTTTAATGGCGCTGCACATTCTTTCTTATTTTCCAAATCTTCCCATGAATCATCCTCTCGGTCATCTGACTCTTTTGCAGTGAGAGCCTTACTCTCAGTTGTCTTATACAAATAAGTGTCTATTCACTAACCAATAAACAGCAGCTTCCAAAATTACAACACCCACAGCAAAGAGAAGAAAGATATCTTGCACAACAGTCGGTTAATGTGAAAAAAACAAACCTTTCAGTATTAATATATATTCTTATTCATTTAATTCATGGAATTTTAGGTTATGACAAATAAAGAATCCATGCTTCATTTCTATGTTACAGTCCTATTGTTTTAAGTATGGTTGCCTACAACAAATTTTGCATTTAACACATAACATCTTAAAACAACAACTCTATTATGGAATTCGTTGCCTGTAGCCATGCGCCTACAATCTAATACATTGGCGTTTAGGAGAGCTCTGAAAACCTTGCTATTCTCCAGGACATAGTTGCATGTAACAAGCTATTGGTTTTACTAGGTTCTTACCTCCCTTAGCGCCAAGACGCCACGGCATACGAGCGCTCTACAAGCACATATCCTATCCTATATCCTACAAATGAATCTTTAGAGCACATTCTCACTCTCTGTTGAGTTGCCTTTTACAATTTTATATTTTTTGATTTCTTTCAATTTCTTGTATTCTCTATTTTTAATATTCTATTTTTAACTCGCCCTTAATTTCTCTGTTTCTTTCAATATTCTTTCTTCTGCTTTGACTTCTTCTAATTTTTTTATATAAAGTGTTGAAACAAACACCTATGATGATTAGCATATGTTTCAGAATGACTCTAGAAAGTCATCCTCCTACTGTTGGAACCCAGTTACCAATGGTTGAAGTTTCTTTGTCTAAGTTCCCTAATATTGTAGGAGTCTCTAATGGTTATAGTTTAGGTTTACTCTTATCTGGTATATACAAGTAGCAATGTTGAGCCTTCAACATCTTGCAAACTATGCCTTACTCTGCCAGCAAAATGTATAACGCTAATTGATATGGTAAAATCATTGACCTAATAGCCACTAATTCTGTGTTAACAGCCAGGAAAGCACCAGATGTACTCGTTGCCAATTTATCCACAACTGTTGACAGCTTTCTAATCTTTACATCATTCAAAACTACTCCTATGGATGGTATGATTGTGCCAAAAATGTCTACCACTAATTTTGTAACATCATAAACACTTGGGGGCCGATTACGACGTCGGTCAGAAAGGCACAGAGCGGCATTCGGTTTGTCCGAATCAGATTCGGAACCCGCATTTCCGACTGACTCGGAAACATATCCGACTGACCGATTTCGATAGTCGGAAACCGTTCAGTCTTTCCGACTCTGTTTTGATAGGCATTCGGAGAAACGAGTCAGTTGGAGCCGAATAGTACAGGTTCATGGACCGTATTTCTAACCGATGCATTACAATGTCGGATTTGGACAGCTTTTCCGAATCGGTTTGTCCGACATGGATTGGCTGTTGAACCTCAACTTTGGGGGCATGTAGCTGGCCGCCCTTTGCCCAGAAACCCCAGGTTGAGGCCCGTGGTGGTACCTATGGGTCCCCTCTTTCCAACCATGCACAGTGTGGCAGGCACCCAGGGGTGCCCGCCACAGATTGCAAGATTTTTTGAGACCGGCTCTTTTTTCAATTGGAGCCAGTGTTGTCGGTCAGAACACAGGCTCCCATTGAAGTCAATGGGACTCCGACCGAACGGTGTTCGGAAACATGGTAATCAGTCAGTTGGACTCCCCAAATACGATTCAATCGGAAATGATTCCGAGACAGAGTCGGTTAGAATGCTTTCCGACCGACATTGTAATGAGGCCTTTTATGTATGTCTATGAGATGGTGTCATGGTCAAAGTACCTGTGCTATTTACATGGTATGGTTTAGGAAACAACAAAGCTAAGTAACAAATACCTTCCCAATCATCAGGTAACTAACTGGAAATAAGCATCTTGTCCACAAACAAAATAACCCCCTTGAATGACTTTCTTACTCTACTAGAATTTAAACAGGTCCTCCCAAAACTTCAAATGTGTGTTCACAACTACTGATCCCGATGTGCCTATTTCTAGATTGATTTCTTCTTTTGTTAACACATTATGTTCATTTTTGTTGTCCATCTAATTTCAATTTTGGATATACCATTTTTTTTTTATATTCATCTTCTTTCTTCCAAACATTTTTCGAAACATCCTATTTGCTATTACTATTGAAAATTTGAGCTCTCTATTTCTCTAATGACAAAATATAACCATTTCCTAATGGTCTCATTGACACAGTCAAATTCTTTTCGTATACCTTCACATTGTCTATAACTGTGGGTGATCTAAAGAAATACCATGCAGTGTCTTGATCTTTTGCTTGTGGGTGAAGATTCATACTTTTCTGAAGAGGAACTTTTGAACGAATCATGTCATAATTGGAAAAATAATATTCAAAACGTTCCTGTCTATAAAATAATCTAAGCAGAATGCTACATGTAATTGCATGTGATAGTGGGATGTTGTGAAAGGTCACTTCATCTGCAGCTGAAGAAGGTAAGTGTGTGTATAAATAACAATCTTTAGCATCTAAAGCTTGTGTGTTTTCCTGGACTAGTCTAGAATACACGTTTGTCGAAAACTCTTCTTTCAAATAATCTACAAATGAACCTTTAATCTTTATTACACAACCGGAGGATCATATTATGCTTTCTTTTCTTGCTTATATATTGACATAAGCCAATCAAGAGAAAAAACGATGTTACCCAGAAAACCTGGGACAAGTACTACAGCCAATGACATCATAATAACTTAATCAATGAGCCGTCGAGCACCACAATAATTATCTTGACTGAGATCAACAAACCCTCTTTTCTTGCTGCTTTTCAGTGCATGCTCCACGTGTCTCTGGTAGTGCCCTCAAGCATTTCTCCTCACAAGCGTTTCCTCCCCAATCGCACTTTAGCTCCCGCTCGGACGTTTTCTATGGCACTTTTCCTCAGAGTGTATTACCTTGTATATTTGTGGGACTTTGACTGCTCTTCATCCTGTAGTTTTGCTGCCCTTTCTTCCTCGTTTTTCTCAATGTCTGCTTTCAGCTTCTACTGGCAGGTGAGTAATCTGTTCCCCTTACAAATCCTCCCTAAGCTCATGCCTCTTTCCCTTAAAGGCTCCTGCACCTTTAATGTCTTGACAATTAACTCTTTCTGAGAAGTTTTACCCAGTGTTTATTCCCCCTGTCAGTTATGTACTGGGTCTTCCTTGGGCCACTATTATATTGTGTATTTCATTAATGTATACTACCTCCCTTTAACTATTAATAATGGTTGAAGAGGGGGGAGGAGCCTAGCGCGCAACCAAGATGGCCGCGTAGGTGCGAGGCTCCCGAGGACCTCCGCAACCTCCCACGTTTATCCTGTCTTCATCCTGAATCGGTTGAGGGGACTGTGTCGGTGAGCCTGAGCCGAGGTGGTACCCGTTTTCCGTTTTCGAATCGGACCCCGGGTGCCGGGGTGAGCACCGACTGAAGTTTGCGGCCTACTTCTCCCCTGACCCCGGATTCGAGTTTGGGGGCGACCCAGTGGCGAAGTGAACAACAACGGCGGGCTGGGCCTGGCGAGTCGCGTACCCCACACTTTCACTTTCGCTTTTGAGTCCCCTTGCCATCATCGCAAGTGGGATTACGGTGCTTCTTTGTGTGGGGGTGGCCTCGCTGGGAGACCCTGCCTGCCTGCCTGCGGTGACCCGCTCTGCCGTCCTGGGGTGACCCCCGGGGCTCTCGGCCTTGATTGCTTGCCCTCCACTGCGTGGCTGGTGAGGGTGCGAGACACACGACGATGGCCAAGAAGCAGGATGGGGATCGGTTGAAGGCCGAGTCGACCCGGCGTGGCACCGCACATCAGGCCAACATCATGGACCGCTACACCCTCCCGAAGGGGTCTCCCGGCGGATCGCACAAGTCCTCCGAGTGCCCCCCGGATGCCCCGGATTTGCCTACGGATCTGACTTTGCAGGACGTCATGGGCGCCATTGCTGAGATGAAGACCTCAGTGGGCCAGCAATTCGACACCTTGGCACACAAACTCGACGCGGTCCTTATCGATGTCAACCTTGTCAGAGCCGATCTCTCTAAGACAAATGACCGGGTCGATTCCTTGGCCCACACCGCGTCGGGCCTCACGACTGAGGTGAGGTAGAGGCCCTTCAGACGGAGGTGCACCGGCTCCGTCAGGCAAGTGCGCTCATGGATCGGCGCCTGGAGGACTCAGAGAGCAGGGCCCGGAGGAATAATATTCGCATTATCGGAGTGCCCGAGGGACGGGAGGAGTCGGCGGCGGATCTCTTTGTGGAGGACCTGATCTCTACCCATCTCCAGCCTCGAGGACTGAGTAAATTCTTTGCGGTGGAGAGGGCCCATAGAGTTCCCGGTGGCAGGCCGAAGGTCGGAGCCCCTCCGCGGCCTCTTATTGCCCGTATTTTCAACTTTCGGGACAGGGATGCGATTTTGCAAGCTTCCAGACTGCAAGGGCCGATTAAGCTGGAGAACATGGAGGTGAACTTTTATCCTGATTTTACGCAGGCGGTCCAGAAGCAGAGACTGAGTTTCCTGGGCGTCAAGCGGCGGCTTCGAGGCATGAACTTAAAATACGCCATGCTCTTCCCGGCCAGGCTGCGGTGGAGGCGGATGGTCGCACTCACTTTTTTGACCGTCCTGAAACGGCCGGGGACTGGTTGGACACTTTGTCTGGAGGACATGGTCGGGATGGGGGGGGGGCGACGGGAGGAGAGTGCCCACCGGACCGGGTCTGAGGTACTGACACGGGGGCTCACCCCGGATGATGCCACTTTCGGCCCAGCTTAGGGTCTTTTGACTGTTGTGTCTCGTTTCCCCTCCATTGGGGGTGGTGCTGGGTCTCGAGGGGGTTCTCCTTCCTCCTCTAGGGGGTCTTAGTAGTTTAATTTACATAGGGGCGACAGGCACACTGCAAGTTGGGGGGGCTGTTTGGGCTCATGCAGGGGTGCAGGGAGGGGGGAGTTTTGTTGGGGCTGTTGGGTTGGGGTTGGGTATTGTTTATTTGTACCACAAGGCAGAAGTATTGTTGTGCTATTTCTAAAGTGCTCTCTGGGGGGAGATTGATCGATTTCGGCTATGATGGGGGGTAGGGGACTGAGGGCCTCATGTAGGTAGCCAAATACCGGTCGGTAACGGCCGATTTTCGGTAAATATGCCGTTACCGACCGGTATTCAGACAAGTGAGATGTAGGAGTCCAAAAACGACTTTTCGGTAAATATGAGGCGTTAAATACCGAATCATATTTACCGAATTCTAAAATACCGAATCAGATTTACCGAATACATACTTAACGAATCGGTAAATATGAAGTGGTAAATATGAAGTGGTAAAAATGAAAATGACATGTAGGAGCACTCGGTAATTAAGAAATCCAAGAAAATCGGTAAATAAGAGTCGGTAATTAACACGGATTGAAAGCAGGTGGTAACCATCAACAGTGCATATAAGCAATCCCAAAATGCAACAGCGTGGACAACATGGCCGCTATGTATGTCATTGCAAGGCGCCTACGTCTACAGGCAGCAGGACTGAGGGCTTGGCGACGGGAGGAACGCATCTACAGACAGCGCATCACACTATTCCACCTGACTGATGCAGAGATACATGAGAGGTACAGGCTACACCCCGAAACCATCATGGACTTAATCAGGGACCTTCACCCACTCCTGGACCAGCCAATAATGTCGTACTTTGGTATTCGGAACCGCGTAGGGGACAGGGCCCTACCTCTGTCTATTTTGGTATTAGCGAACCGCAAATGGTAAATGCGGCACGTACGAGTGCTTTATGTGCCGTTCTAGCTACGAATGCACTGTGTACACGTATTCTGCTCAACTACGCGGGTTCCATTTTGGAAGCAGTGGCCATCTTGTCATTGCCCTCACATAGGCTATGATGGAGTTAATACGGGCCTCACAGTACACGGGCTTTCCCTCTGACTTCTCTGTGACCTGGGCAGCTGGCTCTGCTGCCCCGGGTCAAACCGGTCTCACGAGCTCCCCTTCCTCCTTCCACCTGTGATTCGTATCAGGGCTTGACCCGTCATAAAACCCTTTCATTCTACACAATCCCCCGGCTAATCTCTTCCACACCTGCTTGTTCTTGCTTTATGACTTGTTTCCCAAAACAGGAGATGCTCATATTTATTGGGGGGTCTATTTACTTCAAACATGGGATCTGAACCTTCCTGTGTAAATCATTGTGGGCTGGCCGAACTGGAATGTGGGATGGTCATCATGACTCTGCTTTTTCGTTTGTAATGTATGCCTTTATATGACCATATCGTAAACCAAGGAATGTATGCCTGGAGCATGATATTTTGTACTTAAGGAGAAGTCCGTTCCTATGATTTTCAGCAGTCTCCTGAGAACATACACGCTGTTGTACTTCTAGGATACCTGTCATTGGTCTGCAGCCAATAAACGATTCTTTGACTTCACCCAGAAGACTCTGTGTTTCTGTAGGTCCGGAACAGGGTGAAACCCCGAAGTCATAGGGTGTGTGCCCCTGCACCGCTGGGTCTAAAATACCCAGTACTTCAGTTTGGCGCCCAACGTGGGGCCGATTTCAGCGGTACCAGTCCAAGCCAGAGGTTCGTGAGGAGCTTCGTGTGGAAATTCCGGAGGAAGGCCGCCACTTCATCGACCCCTGCATGTCGACGTGGTCCGAAAGTCTTTTCTGCGAGGTTCTCCGCGTCCCGACGGCTACGAAGGACTGCTGCCCTGATTAATCGACCTGTTTTGGACCCTTGACGAGTTTGAGAGAGCGAAACAATCGAGAGAGCCTTCTGGTGACGTCATCGATCAGCAATATTCAGTTAAGTATAAGTGGAGCGTCTCCCATTTGTTTTGGTATCCCTCGGGATCGTTTGATTTGATTTGGTAATTGGTGATTTGGTGTTTGCAAACCCCAAAGCCAGAGGACTCGTGTATTCACGAGAATATCGTAATCGATAATCCTTTGACGTTTGGATCTAGACTAGTGAGCGAAGATGCCTGGTTCTGGACTATTTGGTAGATTATTCTGTTTGGGTTGTGGAAAAGATTTCCAGCTGGAAGAATCATGTCCGGTTCCTCCGGTTGGAACTCCAACTTATGAGCTCTATGTGAAACATGGCGTAGGCCCCATTGCATATAACGAAGTGTGGATCCACTACACCAGGAAAGACGGTGTTTTAA
Organism: Triturus cristatus; assembly: GCF_964204655.1. NCBI lineage: Eukaryota > Metazoa > Chordata > Amphibia > Caudata > Salamandridae > Triturus > Triturus cristatus. Next base: position 607,699,438 of record NC_140591.1, on the reverse strand, counting down.
AATGGCCCCAAAATGGTAGTTTTGATACCGATGTTTTAGATAACCTGGAAATTAAATTGTTTAAGAAGAAAGCCCGATCGGCGATGTTTGACTCTTTCCGCTTATGGCGAAAGGAAGCCAAACAGAAGGAAATTAAGCTAGCGAAAAAGAATAAGAGAGAGAGAGGTATGTCAGTAATGCAAGCAGCTGTACAATTTAAAGATAATGAAGAGGAGCAAATGAATGAGCAATTGCACAGGCAGCGTAAGTTAGGGATTGACAAATGTTACCCAGCTTTGCCACATTCTAAGCAGGATGAGTCAGAAGAAAAGGAGAAAGATCCCTTAATGTCGCATTTGTTGAGTTCGCCACCCCCGTATGCTCAAACTGCCACGGCGCCTCCCCAGCTTGTAAATATGCCACCTCCAGTGCATATACTGCAAGCCTTGCCGCAACCGCCAGTTGCTTTGCAACCAGTTCCTATTCCTGTAGCGCAGTCCTCTCAAGCGCCTCCGGTAGTGCTTCCAACTACCCCCGCACTTCCTGCGACTTTGCTTAATTCAGTAACTGCCTCCCCTAACGCTCTTCCTTCTACCACTCCAGTACCTGTCTCTACATCCTCTTTTCTTCCCTCTGTTTTTCCCCCTGTTCTCGCCTCAGCTTCTCCTTCAGCGCGACAGCGTTTAGCCAATGTGGTTACTACATTAATGTCGCCTCTCTTTGGGTCATCTGGTGCAACTCCTGGTGTACAGCGTAAGCAGTTGCGCAGCCAATTGCCTAACCCCGATGAGAAAAAGGTAATAGATCACATGGCGCGTAGATGGATCGTTTTTCCTTCACTGTATGATGTGGAATCGGTTGTTAACACTTTCCATCAATGGGATGCCCCGAAACAGAGATATGTATTCGAGAAAATGTGCGAAATTCTCTGTGAAGAATTGGAGGATAGTGGTAGAAATCCGAACCCGCAGGAATTGTGTAGAGTGAGGTTCGATTTTGGAACTGGTATAATTGTGGACCGCGAAGTAGATAAAGCAGTTGCGGTTGTATTGTCCTTAAGGAATGACGATTGCCAACAGTCATTGTTTGAACAAGAGGTCCTTGTGGGGAAAAAGGCAAAAGCGCGACAATACCCCATGAGAGAAGTTCCCCCGGTATGGAAAGAAGCAGTTGCAGCTGTCGGCAATAACCCCGCTGTGCCAGCGCATTTCCAACGTGTTTGGGTGCATGTTCCATGGAAGCGCTCTGAGGTGTTAGCACTTAAGCAGTCCTTGCCTGATCCCCGTAAAAACCCAGCAGGTTATTATAAAGAGTTGTCACAGACGGCAGGGTCATGCATTATGAATCTGGCCGACATAGACATGTTGTTTGGTAATGTTGTTCCACAGCCTCTATGGGGATCAATTCGTAATGTAGATCACAATGCAGAACTAGGGGATAACTGGGCTAACATTGTTGCTGCTGATGCTAGACAAACGGGTGGTGCGAAACCAGAACCTTTAGTAGCTGAATTGCCTGGTAGAATCATCACGTATATGAAGACAATAATGCCTGCGATGCGCGTAAATTGGGACAAGTTATCTGCATGTAAGCAAAAGAAAGATGAGACAGTGTCAGACTTCTTTACTAGGTTTGAGGAAACGTTTATTGACCACAGTGGGCAAGATATGAGTACTGAGGGTGGCCAACGGTTGTTTGTGGATAAGTTTGTGCAGAATTTACTCCCTGACCTGTGTAAAAAGTTGAAAGATTCAGAGAGTTCTTGGGCTGTTTCTTCTTCAGCGCAAATACTGGCTACTGCACAGTATTATGAGAACAGAGATAAAGACGAGAAAGATAGAACGGAGAAGAAAACGAAGGAACTAAAGACAAAGGTCCTTTTACAGCAGGCCTATCCACCACGTGGCGGCGGTAATAATTATAGACAACCCCAAGGTGTCTATCACCAACCCCAACAATTTCAGACTAATCAGCAACTGAATGGGTATTATCAACCACGTGTCCCTGTAGGTCCCAACCAATGTTCATACTGCAAAGAGGAAGGTCATTTTAAATATAGTTGTCCTAAATTAATGCAACGGAACGGTAATGCGTATGGCGCAAGAGGTAGAGGTGGTCAGCAAGCTCCTAGAGGCAGAGGGCGTGGGAGTGTTCCCCAAAACGCGCGTCCTCTTCCGCCCCAAAGCGCCATTAATAGTTTTGATCAGCAAGCTAATGCGACTAGTAATACGGCTCAGTATTACAATAATGATTATTATGCAGAAGATGGTGATGCAGAGAATAATGATTACTAGGATAGCCATAGACAGAGAGAGGGAGTTGTTTCAGTGCCAGTGGATCAGAGTGGACCGTATGTTGAGGTGACTACAGCAAATGTAACGGAGCCTTTTCTGCTAGACACTGGTGCTGCAAAGAGTTCAATCATGCATTCCAAACTCCCTGGCGCACCTTTGTCTGGCGATATAAATGTTTCAGTAGGTTTTTCTGGCACCCCGGTTAGGAACCCGATTTCCAGTCCCATGTCACTTTCCGTTGGACCTTGCGAGCTGAAAGCGCCCCTGATCCTGACAACAGGTTGTGGTGAGAATTTGCTGGGATTAGATTTGTTGAAAAGATTGCACGCTACACTGTATTGTTCTCCTTCAGGAGTACAACTTACATTAGGCAAGCAAGTGGTTTCTCCAATGTATTTGTCTAAAAACACGATGCCACCTGAATTGTCATCCCTTCCGGATGCCCTTTGGGCTACTGGTCCCAATGATGTGGGCCTCTTGGAAATACCACCATATGTGGTGACTTTAAAGGCTAATGTCAGACTGCCACGTATTCCCCAGTACAAGATCTCTAATGAAGGCCAGAAAGCATTGTTAGACATTGTCAGCGACTTGATTAATAAGGGTGTGATTGAAGAGACAAGAGGCAACGTTTGCAATAGTCCGATTTTACCTGTCTTAAAACGAACGGACCCTTCACAGCCACCTGTTTACAGATTTGTGATTGATCTTAGAGAGGTTAATAAGATTGTTGTGCCTCAGTTTCCGGTTGTCCCTGATATAACTGCCTTGTTAACGATGATTCCAGCCTCTGCTGCATGGTTTTCAGTGATCGATTTAAAGAATGCTTTCTTTAGTATCCCAATTGCAGAAGAGAGCAGAGACATTTTTGGTTTTAGTCTGGGAGGCCGAAGCTTCCGCTTCAAACGCGCTCCCCAAGGCTACTGCGAGAGTCCATCCATATACAGTCAAGCTTTGAAAGCGCAGCTTGATGCACTTGTTTTACCTAGTGGCGCTATCCTGATCCAGTACGTGGACGATTTACTGATCGCTGCGGATACTGAAAAGATCTGTAAAGGAGCCACATTGTCACTGTTGCGCCATTTATCCGCTTACCATCACAAAGTGTCTCTCTCTAAGCTGCAATATTGTCGACAAGAAGTGACCTACTTAGGTCATCTCTTATCGAAGGAGGGAAGGAGACTGACCCCAGAAAGAATTCAAGCCATTGCACAGTTGAGTGTGCCAAAGACACAGAGAGAAGTGCGTGCTTTCTTGGGCATCACCTCATACTGTAGGCATTGGATCCCTAGTTTTTCTTTGTTGGCAAAACCTTTATTAGCATTAACATGCAAAGACACACCGAATCCTATCCCATGGTCTGAAGAGTGTCAGAAAAGTTTTGTGGAATTACGCAATGCATTATGTTCAGCTCCTGTGTTGGGCACTCCTGACTATAGCAAGCCTTTTACATTGTATGTTTACGAGAAAGATGGATGTGCGTTGTCAGTGTTAACACAGCCTTTTGGCGACAGACCGCGCCCATGCGCGTATTTTTCATCCACCTTGGACCCTGTAGCGAGGGCATTGCCAAGCTGTCTGAGAGCGACAGCTGCTGCAGCGATGTCTATCCGACAATCTGCTGGTCTGGTAATGGACAACACATTGATTGTCATGGTTCCACACGCTGTAGACACATTATTAAATAGAACCAAGACACAACACTTGACTAGTGCGCGATTATCAGGGTATGAACTCACACTGTTAGCGAATCACATACACATAAAAAGATGCAATACGCTGAATCCAGCCACATTATTGCCGATTCCAGCAGACTCAGATGAGATTGAGCAACATGACTGTCTGTTCAGGACAGAAGAAGAGACGAAAGGGAGAGTAGATCTCAAAGATACTCCCCTGACTGAATGTGATGGCACTTTATGGGTAGATGGGTCATGTTTCAAGCTCCCTAATGGTGACACGACTGCTGCATATGCTATCACGACTTTACATACGGTCGTGGAAACTGCACGAGTGCCACATAATTCGGCCCAAGCAGCAGAATTGATCGCCCTCACGAGAGCATGTGTGTTGTCTGAAGGAATGAGAGTGAACATATACACAGATAGCCAGTACGCCTTTGGCGTGGCTCATAATTTTGGGCGTTTGTGGAAAGAGCGTGGGTTCCTGACGTCGCATGGAGCTAAAATTCAGAATGGCAAGTTGGTGAATGATCTCCTTGAGTCACTGACCCTACCTTTGCAAGTTGCGATCATGAAATGCAGTGCGCATAGGAAAGTCACAGATGATGTTGGACGTGGGAATGCGTTTGCTGATGAGACCGCGAGAGAGACAGCACAGAATGTGAAGACTAGAATGTATGTTGCAGGCCCCGCAAGATGGGTTAATGATGTGGGAATGTGTGAGAACACAATAGAGAGTGTGAAGTCGCTTCAGGCTGAAGCTACAGAAGAAGAGTTAAGCAAGTGGAGAGAGAGTATGGGTAAGTTGGATGAGAATGGTTGTTGGATTGACCTGACAGAACATAGACGATGGTTGTTGCCTGATGCATATGTGCTTCCAGTGGTTACTATGGCACATGGAATGGCGCATATCAGTACGAAAGGTATCTGTAAGTTGTTGGCTCCAGTATGGCAGAATGTTGGGATTCCCAAGTGTGCAGAGAATGTGGTCAAGAATTGCATAGTATGCTTGAAGTACAACCCTGGTAGGGGAACCCCAACTCCGGCCGGTCACTTTGCACCCCCATCATGTCCATTCGAAGTTTTGCAGCTGGACTTTATTCACATGGAAAGATGCAACAACCTGAAATATGTATTGGTGGTTGTTTGTGCTTTTTCCAAATGGGTAGAGGCTTATCCTCTGAAAGATAACACTGCCCTATCCACAGCCAAAGCCCTTGTGAAGGAGTTTTTCCCCAGGTTTGGGATGCCGAGAATGGTATGGTGTGATAATGGTAGTGAGTTTGTGGGTAAAGTGATGAAGAATGTATGTGAAGGTTTAGGCATAAGGCAGAAATTCCACGCTGCAAATCACCCCCAATCAGCTGGACTAGTTGAACGCTACAATGGAGCCTTAAAGCTCAAGTTAGCCAAAATCCAGGCGAGCACTGGTCTTAAATGGCCTGACGCTCTGCCTCTAGCACTCTTGTCCACCAGAATGACGATACACTCACGAGTGGGACTTAGTCCTTATGAAGTAGTCTTTGGCCGCCCGGCCAACGTATGGGGTGTGCCAAGGCCTACGAAGTTCAGTGAAATAGAGCATCCAGTACTGCTCGATTACCTGTATGATTTGACTGTTAAACTGCGTGTTTTGCACCAACAGGTACATGATACTCTTCCCCAAGCCTCTGAACCTCCTGGACACCCCATCAACCCTGGCTCGTGGGTCCTGGTCCGGAATTTCCAGCGTAAGGGCAACGACGAACCTCGCTGGATCGGCCCCCATCTTGTTCTTCTTTCGACAAGATCAGCAGTGCGAGTGAAAGGGAAGAAGCACTGGATTCATGGTACTCACTGCAAGGTAGTTCCCTTGCCTCTGCCATATGACCAGTGGGTCAACGAGGGTATCGCCGACTCAGAGACAGACATTGTACCTCGCTTTGTACCATTCAGTGACGCACGCCTAAAAGACACAGCTTCAGTCCAAGAGAGTGACAATATTCTGCAGGAAGCTGTGCCGCCATCAAATCGACTGGACACCACTGAGCCTGAACTTTTGTTTCAAGACCAAACAGCACCTGGCCGTCTCCGCTATAACTTGAGACCTAGGCCCATGGACAAATAAAGATTTCCTCATTATTTCCCTTTTGACATTTTTTGCTCTCCCATCTGAAGGACTTTCTTGATTTTTGTTTTTCGAACCACCATCCGGGTTCTGCCGCAGGGTCGCGGTGCCAAGACTTTGGGGTACAGGCCGAAGACGCTAGGTCAACGGTTCTGGTTGGTCTAGGGCGTTTCCCTGGACTGACAGGCGTACTCCTTAGCAGAAGAAACTCATCCACCGCGAGCGGCCCGAGTAGAGGATGGAGTTTTGTAGGATGGAGAGACCGATTGAGGAAATGAACTCTCAAACAAGAATGTGTAGAATTGTAAAAAGTAAATGTTTTGTCTTTTTGTGCTTTGTTACACTGTGTAGTATCATGATGTTTATTGTAGGATGTGTGTTTTTCTCTGCTCCAAAACCCATTGCACCAACTCAACAGCCTATATCTCTTTCTACTGCCTCCTCTCACTCTTTTCACCCTTTGCCTGAGCACGAACAGACCCGACGATCAGAGTTCGTAAATAACTCGTTTATCCAACTCTTGCACCAGCACCAACTGGTAATGAATACGACCAATTGCTGGGTCTGTGGGTTAATGCCCCATACCACTAACAAGGGTATTCCCTACCTGGTGCTACCGTACAGTTACAATGGATCGTCATGGGCATTCCAAACCATGTTTCTCTACGCCCTAGATACATACTCCCCTCGCCCACCGCGTTCCATCAGACCCATCACCAATAATAAGGCTTTGATGAAAGGAGTTGCCGATATGAGTAGGGATATTAATGCATACTCGTCCATTCCCAAAGAAGAGCTGAGACCTTATGTAGGATGGAACGCGACGGGGTATAGTATCAGTCTGGGTGAAAGACAGCGAAAAATCTCATCTCCAATCTGGGTCGTACCCCACATGGGTCGGTTCTGCTTACAGGGTAATGGTCAGAACCCTAGGGCTCAACTGGGAAGAAGTGACTGTACTGAAACGTACACTTTCCCGTCACAGTTTTCCCCTGCGTTTTTGGCTGCTAAGGGCACATATTTCGTCTGTAATGATCGAGCATATACATGGTTGCCCCCTGATTTCTCGGGCACATGTTATATTGCGAACTTGCTACCGCCGACATTTACTGCTGCCTCTGACTATCACAAGACCAGAGTTGTGAGAGGTGTGATTAGTAAGGAGGACACTGCCGGTCAGGAAGCAGGAGACTTTTTCCTGGGTTTCCTGCCGTTTTGGGGACCTATGGTCAATAGTAGGAACCTGAGACAGCTGACTCGTGTGGTTGAATCCACCGTCAATGTAACGGCTGGTGCCCTTAGTAATTTGACAGCTGAGCTCCAAGCGGATCGCCTTATGACTTTGCAGAACCGCATGGTCCTAGACGTTATTCTTGCAGACCGCGGTGGGGTATGCAAGGTCATCCAATCCAGTTGCTGCATTTTCATACCAGATAATGCTCCAACAGTGTATCAAGCCATCTCCAAACTCCATAAAATATCTGAAGCCATACACGTGGATAAGGGAGATTGGTCACTGATGGGATGGTTCTGGGAATTGATATCTGCCTGGGGTTGGAAAGTTCTGATGGTCATTGGAATGATCTTAGCCATTCTTTTCCTGTTCTGTCTATGCATACAGTGTGCTCCTGCGATATGTGGCCTCTGTGCTACCTTATGTGTAAGGAAACCTGTATCGAGGGACGAGCTAAGTAATAGGATGATGCTACAGCAACATCTCCATGACTTCGTGAACATTGACCTAGACTCGGATTAAGATGAGTATAGTGATTGCCTATGTAAGGGCAAAAGGAGGGTCTGTCGTACTTTGGTATTCGGAACCGCGTAGGGGACAGGGCCCTACCTCTGTCTATTTTGGTATTAGCGAACCGCAAATGGTAAATGCGGCACGTACGAGTGCTTTATGTGCCGTTCTAGCTACGAATGCACTGTGTACACGTATTCTGCTCAACTACGCGGGTTCCATTTTGGAAGCAGTGGCCATCTTGTCATTGCCCTCACATAGGCTATGATGGAGTTAATACGGGCCTCACAGTACACGGGCTTTCCCTCTGACTTCTCTGTGACCTGGGCAGCTGGCTCTGCTGCCCCGGGTCAAACCGGTCTCACGAGCTCCCCTTCCTCCTTCCACCTGTGATTCGTATCAGGGCTTGACCCGTCATAAAACCCTTTCATTCTACACAATCCCCCGGCTAATCTCTTCCACACCTGCTTGTTCTTGCTTTATGACTTGTTTCCCAAAACAGGAGATGCTCATATTTATTGGGGGGTCTATTTACTTCAAACATGGGATCTGAACCTTCCTGTGTAAATCATTGTGGGCTGGCCGAACTGGAATGTGGGATGGTCATCATGACTCTGCTTTTTCGTTTGTAATGTATGCCTTTATATGACCATATCGTAAACCAAGGAATGTATGCCTGGAGCATGATATTTTGTACTTAAGGAGAAGTCCGTTCCTATGATTTTCAGCAGTCTCCTGAGAACATACACGCTGTTGTACTTCTAGGATACCTGTCATTGGTCTGCAGCCAATAAACGATTCTTTGACTTCACCCAGAAGACTCTGTGTTTCTGTAGGTCCGGAACAGGGTGAAACCCCGAAGTCATAGGGTGTGTGCCCCTGCACCGCTGGGTCTAAAATACCCAGTACTTCAATAAGAAGGGCGCACGCCATACCCCCACATGTGCAGGTGCTCTGCAGCCTACATCTGCTGGCATCCGGCAGTTATCAGGTGGTGATAGCTGCGGTGGGTGGTGTATCCCAGAGTTGCCTGTCACGTTTCTTCAGGAAGTTCCTGGATGCCATGATGCAGAGAATGCACCACTACATCAGCTTCCCCAACACACAGGCTGCACTGCAGAAAACAAAAACAGACTTTTATCACATGGCACAGTTCCCCCATGTCATCGGCTGTATTGACGGTACACACATCCCAATCTGTCCACCAGCTGACACAGAGCACATCTACAGGAACAGGAAGTCCACCCACTCCATCAATGTGCAGGTGATCTGTGATGCAGGGAACATCATCACAGATATTGTTGCAAAGTTTCCTGGGAGCACCCACGATTCGTACATCTTCCAGAATAGTGGGATCTACACACGACTGAGTGCCGGAGAATTTGGAGAGGGATACCTGCTAGGTGAGTAACAGTGACGCCCCTTGCAACCTGCAAATCATAGTGTAAAGAAGCATGTGACTGATGTTTCCCTTTAACTCATCTAGGCGACAGTGCATATGCATGCCGGTCATTCATCCTCACTCCCTACCTACACCCATCAACCCAGAGTGAGAGACGATACAACGTGGCACACAAAACAACACGCAATGTGGTGGAGCGCACGTTTGGACTACTGAAGAGCAGGTTCCGCTGCCTCCACAAGAGCGGAGGCGCACGCCAGTACACACCCATCACCTGCTGCAAGATTATTGCCACTTGTGCAATGCTGCACAACCTTGCCACGAAAAAAGGTACAGATGTGGAACTAACATATTTTGAGGACAACGAGGATGAGTCAGGCCAGCCACAGGGCAACGCAGCTAGAGTGCCAACTGCAATCGATGGGAGAGAGAGACGGACAGAGATCACATGCAACTATTTCTGAGTAAGTAAGGGGACACAGCCAGTTGTGATTAGTCATGACGTAGTTTTAATGTGGCACCACGCCATGAACACATGAACAAGCCAATCTGGCAATATACCATCTATACAAGGAGTATGTCCAGGGTTACGTCACCCATTGGGAAGTGGCTAAGCAGGGCCACATCAATGTTTGCGCATACGCGCTGCAGTGGTGGATGGCACGGCCTGTGCATCCTCACTAGAGCCAACCCCAAGCCGCCTGCTGCTCCTGCGTCCTTCTGGGACGGGGGGTGTGATGCTGCTCCTGCTGCTGGTGTCGATGCTCTCCGCAGCATCCCCTGCAGCAGTTGTCGACGCCTGACTAGTAAATAGCACCCCTAGTGCACTTGTCACCTGCACCATCCCCCGAGACAGGTCGCTGCAGCAGTGTGTTAGGCCCTCCTGCATCGTCACAGAGCGCCGGCACAGTAGAGAAGTCGCAGTTGCCAGACGGTTGAGTGCCCTGTTGGTAGTGTCCCTTCTCTGCCGTTCCCGGCGCCGTGCCTCGATGTCAGCATCTAATTTGCTGCACAACTGCTGGATTGACTGGGACATGTCCCGAATGCCCGCAGCCATGCCGCTGATGTTATTGTCCATGTTGACTAATGTAGTTTTCATCACCCGCATGTGCCTCTGGACTGTCATGACTGCCTTTGTTTGCAGGTGCTGTTGTTTCAACATTTGGCCCTCGAGACCCAAGAAGACACCATGGCCGTCAATGGGTGCTGGTGGACTCTGGACACGCGACCTGCGGCGCCCTCTTGCTCCCGTCTGTGCTGCCTGTGAGGTGTGGGGCACAGTGGCATGGCTCCCTTCCTGGGGCCTGGTGAGTTCTTCAGGGCACATGCTGTCGTCTGACGAGGTGTCTAAGGCTCGTAGCCTGGCTGCTGGACGCCTCCTCATTCCCACACCTGCAAGCGGAGATGTGGCCGGTGATTCAAACATGAGTGGCGATGCTGGCTCTGGGTGAGGTGATGCTGGCTCTGGGTGAGGTGATGCTGGCTCTGGGTGAGGTGATGCTGGCTCTGGCTGCGTCGAGGCTGCCTGTGTTGGTGGTGCGGCTGCCAGTGGGCCTGCTCCCTGGTCTGAACTTGTGCTGGCTAGAGGTGATATTTGTGGCCGGTGTGCCGTCTCTCCTGCAGCATGCCCTGTCCTGCATGATGTCACATCTGTGGACAGAAATACAACATTGGCTCAGTGTCCCCGAAGGGCTGCATTGAAAGCGTCACAATAAATAATTTCACATTCCAAAATGTCCTCTGTCTCCTTGTGCCTCGAGTGCGTGACATGCCTTGTTGCCCTGTAACATTTACGTCATGGTTGGTGTTTCCCTGACTACATCTCCCGGAATGCATTGCCTGTCTGCACTGACACGTGTGGACTGCAGTGTGATTCTCGTTTCACAATGGGGGATGTGGGATAGGGATAGGGGGTGCTACATTGCTGTGCTTTCGTCTTACCTTGTTGTGTGGCGGCTCTGGCAGAGCTGTCGGCGTCCCCAAGACCCACGACGCTCTCTTGCTCGATTGTGGCCCCCACCAGCTCCTCCAGTTCGGTGAGGGCAGGTGCCCTGTTGGTTCCACCTCCAGTCTGGCTGGCCTCCTTCTGGATGTCGCCCATCTTCCTCTTGGTTACAATCCTCAGGTCATACCAGCGCTTCTTTAGGACCTCTATGTCCCTGTGGGTCACTCCCACAGCATTCACATGGGCCTGGATGGCCAGCCATATGTTGCGCTTTTCAGCCTCAGGCACTTGCAGGGATTGCCTTCCAAACAGCTTCTGGTGCTGCTTCACCACCTCCTCCACCAGCACCTGGAGTTCCTTGGGGCTAAATTTCAGCTTCCTCCTCCTTTCCCCTCCGTCTCTCTGTGTTCTCTGGCTGGACATGATGTTCGTTTTCCCGCTCGCACAGGCACCGGCTCCCTGCCTCTCCTCTGCACTCCAAGCCTCTCCAGGGTCGGCTAATTATGTACACCTGCCTGGGTGTGGCCACTTCCTGGTTGGGTGGGCTGTGGTTGCACAGGATTAGCTGTTTCGTCAAGTCATGTGATTTTATTTACCGATTCCGTACATACCGATTCGGTATTTTCCGATTCGGTAAATACCACCTCGGTATTTTCCGATTCGGTAAATACCACCTCGGTATTTTCCGATTCGGTAAATACCACCTCGGTATTTACCGATTCGGTGAATTCCGATTCGTGATTACCGAATGTTACCGAATCGGTAACTGTTACCGAATTTTTACCTACATATAACTTACCGATTCTAATTTACCGATTCGGTACGGCTCGGTATTTAAGAAACGGTAAAATTTATTTACCTACATGAGGCCCTGAGTCTTTTGTCCTGGAATGTTAATGGACTGGGGGACAGGATAAAACGGGGGGTGGTCCTGCAGTTCTTAAAACGAATTTCACCCGATATAGTATTTCTGCAGGGAACACACCTCATTGGCAACTCCTTTCGTGCCATGAACAGACGGGGCTATCGCCTTATAGCCCACTCGGGCTTCACGTCTGGTTCGAGGGGTGTGGGCATTATGGTTAAAACCTCGCTCCCATTGGAAGTTGATGAGGTGCTCCATGATGACAGGGGACGATATACGGCTCTGGTGGGTAGATTGGAGGGTAGAGTGATTGTTTTCGTCTCTGTTTATGTCCCGCCAGGGTTGCAAACAACGACTTTTGCTGATCTGGGGCGCCTCCTCCTTGGCCTTCCGGAGGGGATTCTAGTGGTTGGGGGGGATTTTAACGCCGTAGTTTCCGGGACTGAGGATCGTCACCCTCCCAGGGATCTCCCCCGTGCCCAAACTTGGTTATCCGGCCTCTTGGATACCTTGGGGCTGGTGGATTGTTGGCGGCTGAAACACCCTACGCAGATACATTACACCTTTCATTCCGGGGCTCATGGCAGTCTTTTGAGGCTTGATTATGTCCTGATGCCAGCGGCATAGGCGGGGAGGGTTGGGGAGGTACGACATTTGGCGCGGGGTATTTCAGACCACTCCCCGCACCTGTTGCACTTCGACATTGTCCCGAGGGGGGAGGGGAGGGTGGTCCCGATTAATCCCTGGTACCTGCGTGACCCCACAATTCGCGCAGACTTGGTTAAATCTCTTGAGCGATATTTTGAAGACAATGTGGGGTCTGTGTCGTCTGCGGTCTCTCTGTGGGAGGCGTTTAAGACGGTACTCCGGGGGGAGGCCCTATCCCTCATTTCCCATTCCCGGAGGCGCGAGCGGGAGGAGGTGACCCGTATTGAAACTGAGATAACTGAGTTGGAGGGTGATCTGGAGTGTGGGGTGACGGATGATAAATTGCATTCTCTCCGACTCAAGCAGGCGGACTACAAGGCCCTCGTCACGAAGGCAGCTAGGGGCCTCAGTAGAGAGCAACAGGGGAGACTGTATGATGTGGGTGATAAGGCTGGTAAACTGATTGCGTGGCTGGATAAAAAGGAGAGAGCGAGTCGAGTTGTCCCGTCGATTGAGAAATTGGATGGTGTGTGTGTCACTGAACCAGGAGAAATTGTTGATTGCTTCGCAGAATATTTCCGTGGGGTGTATTCCCCGGTATCTTCCCGCTCGGAAGAGGATTCCCATGCCCTGCTTAAAGACATTGCGCTGCCTTCCCTTTCGGAGGAGGATAAAGTGTTGTTGGACGCGACCCCAACATCCGAGGAGATTGCCCTCGCCATACGTTCGGTCGCCTCTGGCAAGGCCATGGGTCCTAATGGCCTTCCCATCGAATTGTACAAACTACGACCAGATACGCTGGCGCCGCATCTCCGTGCTATGTTCCTCGCGGCCCGCTCGGCGGGTTCCCTCCCGCTGGACCAGCGTCTAGCCACTATCATGGTTATTCATAAGGAGGGGAGGCCGCGGATTGGGTCACGTCTTACAGGCCCATTTCGCTGCTGAATGCGGAGCCCAAAATTCTAGCCAAGGTGCTGGCCAATCGGCTGGTTGGCGTGGTGTGCGATCTGATTCACCAGGACCAGTCCGGCTTTATCCCTCATCGCAACACCGCGCTAAACCTGCGGCGTTTGCATGGGGTGCTCGCGCGGGTCCCGTTCATACGAGAGCCGGCCATTTTGGCGTCCTTGGACGCCACTATGGCGTTCGACACGCTTGAGTGGCCATATATTTGGGCGACGCTGGCTAAGTTTGGTTTTGGCCCGGGATTCATTGGTTGGGTGAAACTGTTATACTCCGGACCGCTGGCGCAGGTGGCGGTGAACGGTAGAGTGTCGGCTCCGTTTGAACTGGGCAGGGGCACGCGGCAGGGCTGCCCACTGTCGCCGCTCCTCTTCGCGCTTGCCTTGGAGCCCCTGGCGGAGTGGCTGCGGTGGCATCCTTCTATTCGTGGTCTCCGATGGACCCCCGAGTATGAAGATCGCGTATCGCTTTACGCGGACGATATTCTTTTATACCTCGCTTCCCCGCGTAAATCGCTGATTGTGCTAGTGGATGTTTTGCATTCATTTGGCCGCAATTCCGGCTTAGTCATCAACTGGGCTAAATCCTGTGTGTATGTCCTCTCCGGGGAGGCTCCTATCCTTCCGCGGGGTTGTCCTATCCAGGTCGCTCCGCAGGGATTTAAGTACCTGGGTATCTTTATTACCCTGGACGCTGAGGCCCGATATAAACAGAACTTGCTCCCCCCCCTCCAGCGCCTGAAGGAGGACGTGGCGCGTTGGAGGCGCTTGCCGCTCTCACCGCTTGGTCGTGCGGCATTGTTTAAGATGATGTCGCTGCCACGTTTCCTATACGCTTTACAGAACACGATGGACGTTGTCCCGGCGCGCTACTTTCGCGAGGTGGAGGGTCTGCAGCGACACCTATTCTGGGAGGGGAGGCCGCGTATCGCCCTTGCGAAGCTGACGCTCCCGTGGTACGACGGGGGGGTCGCCCTCCCAGACATCAAACGGTATTACTGGGCCTCCCAGCTGGCTGCGATAAACCACGGCCTTTATGGGCCCGCTCTTAACCCGGCCTTTGAAATGGATAAACTGTTACTGCCGGGTGGTGACTATAATCGGGCGCTTTATTCTAGATCGCTCGACGCACGTCTGACGGGCCCTACGCGGGTCGCGGTACGGGTGTGGCACGCGGCGAACTTGGCGATGCGGTGGAAAGATCGGTTGACCCGGGCGACGCCACTGTATGCATCTGAGCGGCTGGGCTCCCTGTGGACCTCGAAAGGCTTTGAGAAGTGGGACATGATAGGCATCAGCAAGGTGGGCGATCTCTGGACGAGGGGGGGATTTAAAACGTTCGATGTGCTGCAGACGGAATTCCAGTTGCAGGATAGGGAGTACTTTCGATATATACAGGTCCGTCACGCGTTGTGCTCCGTATTCCCGGATGTTGCCTCCATCCCGGAGTACTCCCCTCTGGAAGATAGAGTGTTAGATGGGCATGTACCGGATGGCACGATTTCATTGATTTACAAAAAGCTCATCAACGATCACTCGGGACTGCTGACTAGCCTTCGTGAGGCGCGGGTCGCCGATGGATTGGAGCTGGATGACGAGGACTGGGTGTCTGCAGTGGCCTCCCCGAAAGAGGTGGCCATACCGGCCCGCCTTCGCTTCGTCCAACTCAAAATACTCCATAGGGTCTATGTCACGGGGCCGGGTTTGATGCGTATGGGATATGACGTGGATGGGTTGTGTAAGCGTGGGTGAGGTTCTTTAGGGACCTTCTTCCATATTTTGTGGGAATGCCCGGAGGTGGCGCGATTCTGGCGTGGTGTGCATGCGGTGTTGCAGGCGGTCACACATGTGACGCTGCTTCCCGAAGCGAGGAGATGTCTGCTGAATGTGTGGGAGCCGACTGACTACTCAGTGCCGCAGACGTGGTGGGTGACTCTGGGATATATGGTAGCCAAGCGTGACATAGCGCAATTGTGGGGCTCTCAGAGGTCGCCAACGGTCTCGGCGTGGAAGGACAACATGGATTGGTGTATGTTTCAGGAAAAGGTAGTGTATGTTGCGAGAGGTAAGCCTGGGAAATGGGTGACAGTGTGGGGCCCCTGGAACTCCTACCGTGGCGGAATTTGTACCCCGCCACTGACGCCTGAGCTGGCACTGGCCCCGTCTCCCTAGTCTGCTTGTCGCCTTGGTTCTGGGAACTGAGTCCACTTTGTTTCCGCCCCGGCCTATCCCCCCCCCGCTATTCCTGTGGCTCGGTAGGGTCCTCCCCAGGGGAGCTCGTACTGCTGCTTTGACTTTTGCTGCCTTGTGGATTTGTTTGTTGTTTCTTATGTAAAAATGGAACCGCCATTTGGGGAGTCCGGACGGTGTGGCCGCCAACGCTTCTTTCAACTCCTGTGATCTCTCTCACGCTGCAGAGTGTGTTTACTAACTGTATTTTATGCTCTTACTGTTTGCTAGCGGCCGGCCCGAAGGTTGTAGGCCCATCTTTGTATATCTTTTGCATTCTGTAATAAAGGTTTCAAAAAAAAGAAAAAAAAAGAAAAAAAATAATGGTTGAAGAGGAAGAAACCCAAGTCTTTAAAGCAAATTTGAAGTCCTTTATCAAGGACTAAGTGCAGCATGCAGTGTCTGTCTCTATGCTGGATGTTTCATAAAATGTAGAGGCTTCAATTTCAAAAATGCTCTATTATCCTCCTGAGGTTCCCTCTACAAATGGAAAGAAACATGCAGCACCCCGCATGTGCTTTTTAACCCCTTGGCTGCGGCAGGAATTCTGCCGCAGCGCTGGGGGGGATTTGGGGGCAGCGCGGTGGCGCTGTGCTCATGAAGGAGCCACTCCGTCATGAGTCACGGTTGAGCTGTGCTCATGACGGAGTGGTTCCGTCACGACTCCGCCCACTGCGCTAATCGCCCGCACAGGCGGGGAATTAGCGCCCGTGGCTCATGACGGGGTGGTTCCGTCATGAGCGGGGAAGGGGTTAAAAGCCTTTCTTTAAATACTGGTCCTCCCACCAGAGAGGTTTTTTTTTCAGGGCTCCCTTCTTCCTCCTATGAGTTACCAATTTACAAGACACCTATGATGATGTTGATGATGTCCTGGGTAACATAGACAATTTTGATGAATCTTCGGATTTTTTTGACCATGGGCCACCGGAGAAAAGGTGGAAAATATCGCCAATTGCTGGTAGTGACTCCCACCCAGTGTCTGCTGATCTAGTTTATAATTTAGGGGAAACCATGCTTGACCACTCTTTATTTCATCACCCTAAATCCATGGAGTGGTTTCCTTCTGAGTACATTTAAGAGTATGTTTCCTTTTACCTTTGTCATTCCTGTGATAAGTTCTCTAGGAATAAATTCAAATCGGAATGTCCCCAGCTTTCCCTTCCCAATAACGTTGCTATTACTCCTGTCATAGTCCCAAACATGCTTTTGTTTTACATGAAATCTGGTAAGGACCCAAAAAAAGGGGTAGACAGGGCTTGGTCAAATTTCCAGGACAGAAGCCTGGAGCCCCTTGGCCCCCTCACAAGAATGATTGATTTAGCCGAAGAAGCAAAAATTGTGGGTACACATATTGATCCAGGTACCCTTTGAAACTGGGCTCAAAGGACGATATGCATTTTAAGCAACGCTATTGAGCACAATTCACAAGAGAGGCACAAAAGCTTGCTACTAAAAATACACCCCAAACTCTCCATGTTTGCCATAATGGATAAAGCCCAATTCTCTCTGAAGAAGACTTTTTCTTTTTGGGTATCTGGCAGAGCCAGCAAAGGCAGAAGTCACTTTGCCGGCTGTTATCCCACAAGGGGACATTCCTTTAACAGAGACTTCAAACAAAGGGTCCCACCAGGAATTCTACTTCGATCACAAACCCACCTCCTAGCCCTGCCTCTCCCAAGGATTCCGGTCTATGGGATACAGAAATAAAGGAGATCAATACTCAGGTAAGAATTTCCAATTCTGCCCTTCCTTCCATAGGAGTCAGACTTGCTCTCTGTCTAAATGCTTGGCTTTCTCTTACCACAGATCTCTGGGTAATTCAATCAATCCCCCGTTAATGTATAGAACTCTATCAGACTCTGGTTCAACTACATTTACACTGTCCTCTACATTTTGCTCAGGAACAATTCTCTCTAGTCCAAAATAAAATTCAGTCACTTCTAACAAAACAGGCTCTCAAACCAACCAAGTTCGATCCCACAGGTTTCCTCAGTACCATCTTTTTGGGTGCAGAAAAAGAACAAAATGTTTCGCCCAATAATCAACTTAATTACATACCATCATTTCAAACTGGAGATAATTCTCCATCTCAGAGCCATCATGCTACAGGACGATTAGTTAGTAAGACTGAATCTTCAGGATGCCTACCTGACAGTTCCAGTTCACCCCTCGTACTAGAAGTATCTTTAGTTCCAATGGGGTCACTCCTTCTTCCTCTTTAAATGTATTCCTTTCATTCCTCTCCTCAGCACCTTGGTGTTTTACCCTCACTCAAACCAGTGGTAGCTTTTCTCAGGACCCAGGGGATCAGACTAATTGAGTATCTCGATGATTTTCTATCATGGTCCAGGTCAAGAACTGTCTTCTTTCTCACTTCCATCTTTGCCAGGACTTTCTGCCACATCTAGGTTGCTTCTTCAATGTTTAAAAATCTTCTCTCATTCCTTCTCAATGGTTGGCGTTTCTAGGCGTCCTAATAAACACCTCTCTGTCTGTCCCTCAACAAAAGCTTTCCATACCCCCCAACAAAAAGATCCATCATTCCGTAACTCTTTCTTGCATCTCTCTCAGATCTCTAGCTCATCTTGTGGGTCTTCAGTCTTCTTCAATTCAGGCAATTTTCCCCGGGCTCCTTCATTATAATGTCTCACAGAGGTTAAAGATACAACATCACTCCAAAGATATGGCATAGTCAGGTCTGGTAACCCTAGATCCAAGAATCTCTGGTGACTGAATGACTTAGACGTCTGGAACTGGAGAACAATTTTCTCTGCTGCACCAGATCTTGTCTTAGAGTCTGATGCAAGTCGGGCAGGCTGGGGCGTAAGATGTGGTCCATTCTCGACTGGAGGTGCCTGGTCTCTTCAAGAATCATCCTAGCACATCAATTGTTTAGAGATGCTTGCAGGCTCCTTTGCGGTCCATATCTTTATAAAGGACACAGCACAAGTCACTATTCTCTTACGGACAATCATTCTGAGGTCAGGTATATAAACCATTTCGGGGGTACAAGATCCAAGCCTCTTGTAGATCTTGCCAAAAGTCTTTGGGAATTCTGTCTCCAATGGAATCTCTCAGTCAAAGCAGAATACCTTCCAGGCGACTTGAATTTTGTGACACATTGGTATTCCAGACATCTGCAAGATTCAAGCGACTGGCTGCGGTCGGGTGAGCAGCGCAAAGACGGCATCTGACGTAGCGTCTGCTTCAGTGATCGGAAGCCCTTGGTTCAGAATGGCCCTCGAATATGGAAGGGGAAGAGGAGCGGCTGCGAGGATTCCCTTCCGGGGGAAAGGTGGCCGCGGGAACAGCGGTACTGAGTACACGGCTGGGGAAGCTGACAAGCTGGACAAGCCATTACTGGGGGAAAGGAGCAGGTCTTCAAGAGCGCCGATCCCGCCACACCATTCGAGGCAGCGGCAGGGGAGGACGCAGAAACCCCAGACTGCACTCAACCTTGGGTGCCTGGAAGGAGAAGAGAAGGGGTGAGTGGGGCAACCCAGAGGGAGGTGCTATCCCACTATGCGTTGAGGAGCCTGAGGGAAAAGGAAAAATTAGAGAAAACCTTTTCTGAAAAAATTTATAACTCCGTTAATGCACAACCTGAACACTTTTTAGTTACTGCCACAGCCCAGGAGTCCGTAGCAGTGAAGGTTAAAGTAAAAGCTAATGCAAACTAAAATAAAGATAAGGAAACATACAACAGAACTCAAAGTGAAAATCACTCCTTCTCTTAAAACCTTCTTCAAAATCTTACGCAAAACAGTAAACCTGGCTGACACCGAAACAGATGCGCAGAGGAACTTGCAGGGAAAGGTGAGCATAGAATAGGTTGCAGTGTCTAAGGAGTGGGACTTGGCAGGAGGTGGGGAATAAAGTCCGGATATTCAACCAAATAGATATCAGCCTCTGGCGTCACTGTCTCTAGAAGGAACAGCCTCCAAAAATCAGCCTGAAATACAATCTGTAGTTGAAAAGGGGCAGATTCTAACAATTCAAATGGAACAAACAAGTAATACTCTTGATGGAGCTCCGGAGCAGAGGTAAAACCAGGCAAAGAATGAGGATCCAGCTATCGGGGCTCTCCTGATGGAGCTAACTGCTGAGATCAAGAATAGATTTGAAACCTCTGAAGATAATCAGAAGGAAATTAGACAAGCTTGCGAAACTCTTGAGAAAAAGATAGATGATTTAGGCTGTAGGACAACAACGCTAGAGGGGGAGGTGAAAGAATTAAGAGAAAAAGTTCAGGCAAACTGCTAATAAGATTAAAATCAGAAGAAACGCTGCAACAGGACAGATTAGAAAGGATGGAGAATTTCCAAAGAAGAAATAATATAAAGATTCTGAAAGTACAGAAAGGAAAAGAAGGTGAAGATATAAAATCCTTTGTGGTAAAGTTGATTAAAAAGGAACTACAGATGGAAGAGTCAGAGGACGACATAGCTAAAGATTTGCAAAGGGTGCACAGAGACCCTTTCAGGTTAAATACTATTAGGACAAAACCCAGAAAAATTTTGCTTAATATTTTAACCTTTTCCCTGAAAGAAAAGGTATTGTCAAAAGCCTTGAGCCTAAAAAGGATAGAAGTCGAGGGAATCAGATATGAGTTCAGATCTGACGTCTCGAACACTACTTCAAATAGGCAATGGGAACTGGGCAAAAGGATGGACACACTCAAGAGTTTAGGCGCCAAAGTTCAGTTAAGATTTCCGGTCCATCTGAAGGTCATGTACAAGAATAAGATGTCTATTTTCCACTCAGCTGAAAAGGTCGACGATTTTATCAAAGACCTACAGGCTGGAAACCTATGATCCCTTGTGGCTTTGAACAGAACCCGACTGTGCAATAAAAGAAATAATTGAGAAAAACAAACTCGTATGGAGAGACGGGAGAAAAAAATAAGGGAATAAATCTGCCCTCTGTCATTCCTTGTGCCTAATACTATAATTATAATTAATATAACAAGTAATCAAATTTAAATTGAATTTTTTTTATGAATACATTTATTTAAAAAAAGAAAGGAAAATAATTGAATAAAGGGACCTCAGATCTACCAATTCAGATGAACTAGCAGCCCACTGTAAATCTGCCCTTTCCACCAAAGCTGACTTGATTGAGGTTCAGCTACTCACTGAATTTTACAATTCTACCATCTCTAACATCATGGATGACATTGCACCACCCCAACAAAAAAATGTCTCAACAAAAATATCAAAACCATGGTTCAATGACAACTTAAACTCGGAATGCCGCAATCTTAGGGCAGTTGAACGATCCTGGAGATCCTCAGACCAACTAAAACTCCTTAGAGATGTTAGGAGCTCCTACAACAAACAAATCAAGAGCGCTAAGGCAGATTACTTCAGATACCAACTTGATCAAGCTGCTAACTGCCCCAAAAAACTTTTTGAACTGGCTAAACAGCAATCAGTGGTAGCCACAAACCACTTTGAATCTGGAGGCAGACCACCCTCATGCGACGAACTGGCTGCTTGCTTCTCTGAGAAATTAACTCATCAACATTGAACTCACTTCTAAGAAGGCTCTACTGCCATCCCCTGGGTCTGCACCACCTCCTGACCTATTAGAGAAGCTAAAACCTGTCAGTTTGAACACCAAGAACAATGCATCATGGGGCACATTTACTCCCTACAGTGAAAAAAACATCAACAAGGTTCTTCAGCGTATCAACCCATCAAATCACTTCAGTGACCCGTTGCCTCCTTCCATCTTCAAAGAAATCAAGAATGTCCTCATCCCCACCTGGACAAAGATTGGAAACGCTTCACTGTCTCAAGGCACGATCCCAGACTGCCTAAAAGCAGCTCAGGTATCACCTATATTAAAAAACAAACTAATGCTGATAGGACTGACTTTAACAACTTCCGCCCTATCTCCAACATCCCCACCCTAACCAAACTCCTAGAAAATGCATCCAATCCCAACTATGTGCTCACATAGAGAATTTCCAACTCCTAGACCAGCATCAATCTAGCTTTCGGAGTGCACATAGCACTGAATCGGCTCTCATTCATGTGATGGATGAATGAGAGCCAATTCAGTGCTATGTGCACTCCGAAAGCTAGATTGATGCTGGTCAATCATGTGATGGATGACTTTTAAAAAAATGCTTGACCAACATGAATCCTGCCTCCTAATCCTCCTTGACCTTTCCTCCACCTTCGACCCGGTCAATCACGACAACCTACTATACATTCTGAAGAACAGGATGGGCTCCTCCTGTCTGGTGTTACAATGGTTCTCGTCCTTCCTCCACCACAGGTCACAAAGAGTCAAGGCGAACTATTCCCTCTCCCCGCCTTCTCCAGTATTCATGGGGGTCCCCCAAGGGTCCATCCTATCTCCTATACTCTTCAACCTGTTCTTGGAACCATTAGCTAATAGACTAAATTCCACTAACATTCTCTTCCATATGAATGCGGACGATACACCGCTTTATTTGAAAATCTCCTCCCCAGAGAACATCATCTCACTCAACACGACCCTACCATCTACTCAAAACTGGTTAACCGAGAACCAGTTCCTACTCAACACCTCCAAAAACGAATTCCTTCTAATCTCTCAACTGAACCACATCCCCAAGCTAAACCTCTGGTTGAATCACCTCACTGCCTTCAACTGCTCCCCCCTCATCATAGACCCAGCCTTATCTCTCGGAATCACACTGGACAAGCATCTGAACATGAATAATCATATCAGTAATGTGTGTAATGGAGCTAATCACTTGATGAGGATACTCAGAAATATCAAACCATTCCTTCCACAAATGATTTCAAGCAGGCGTACCAAGCGCCGAGACTAGACTATGGCAGCGCTACATTCTGTGGCCTCCACAAATATACCTTGGCTCCACTAAGGGCATCACTGAACACGGCGGCTAGACTGGTTACAGGCACCAAAATAAATGCCCACATATCCCCAGTCCTAAAATCCCTGAAATGGTTGCCCTACGAAGCTCGTATTCAACTAAAGATTGCTTGTCTGGCGCACAAAGCCCTCCACCTCAAATCCCCAGTTATCTAGTGCAAAAGCTTGAATTATCCAGTGGTAGTAGACCCTCAAGAAGGGCTAACACTTTCCTCTTGAAACCACACATCTTTAGCAAAAAGAGAACCTGCCACCAAGCCTTCTCTGGCACTGCCCCGAAGATCTGGAACTCTCTTCCACCGGAAGTACGCAGAATCTCCTCCACGGTTGCTTTCAAATTGGAAGCCAAAAGATTCCTAATGAACAAGCTCTTAGCTTAAATGGGTTAGGATCATCTGCTCTAAGTCTCTGAGCCTACAACCATTAGACCTTCATTGGATGCTTCTCTCCTTTACCTCATCATTTGCCCCCTCCTAGCCTGCTATCTAACAGTTATTGTATTATTCGCCTTTTAACTCTTTGTCCTGTAATTATTCATGTGTGTTATCTTATTTGATGTCGATATTTCTTTTTATTACCTTACTGCCATCCTTTTGTAAAGCGCTCTGATATCCTTCGGGATCTTGTTCGGGTTCTATAAAACTTTATAAATAAATAAATAGTTCTAATCGTCCCCTTCTGGCAGTCTCAACCTTGGTTCCCAACTGTGCTGAAACTGTCTTCCGACTACGCGGTTTGAATTCCTCACTTTCCCGATTTGCTTTTCAACCCTCAAGGTCTTTGTCAAAACCTAATTCTAGAGGTCTCCATTTTCCTCATTATTTGGAGGATTTCGGGTCTTCCTGGAGAACCCCAGGAATTTTGGAAGAAGCTATCCACCTCATTCAACAATCCTGGCCCCCCTGGCATGGTAAAAGTCTACAGGTCAGCTTGGTTGGCCTGGTGTAGATGGCATATGAAGGCTCACTGACAGAATATTGACCCCCAAAATATCCCCGTACCAAAATATAGTGACATAAATATTGATGCCAAAAATATTGTCATCCTATACTTATAATGGTAAGTACAAAAATATTGGGGACAAAATATCATTGTAATAAATATTATTGTATTAAATATCGTTTTTAGATGAATATTAAAGTATTAAATAATAATATTAATTAAAAACATAAAATAGCTTTAATATATAGTAACAAATATAACAAATAAACTTAACTAAAACAAGTTAAATACACATATATAATAATTAATATATACATTTACATATATCTACTTAAAAACAATTATTAAACTAATAATTTTAATTTATAACATAATTTCAAAACGTTTAACTAAAAAAAATATATATATACATATATATATATTCACCGAAAAACCATAGGTTTCATCCACGTTATAGTTAGGAATTGGCATTTAAAAAACCTTAGAACTTCACTGAAAAAAACATAGGTTTCAGGGGTGTTATAGTTAGCTGGACATTTCCCTCATACAAAACCCTAGAAATTCCTCCGTTATAGTTAGTTCAGCTAACTATAACTCGCGCCCCCGCAATGCATATTACATCACTCATGACATGGTCAGTGACATCACTGATGACATCACTGATGTCATCTCAAATGACATCACTGATGACATCACTGATGACATCATCCAGGGACTGTGTGTTTCTGTAAAGTTTAAATATGTTTTATATATAGGGAAAGGCCTATGGAAGAATGAGTGGGTGTATAAGTGTGTGAATGGATGATTTAGTAGGTGTGTGACTGACTCTATAAGTGAGTGATTAAATCTATGTAACTGCGGACTAGGACTAAACTGTGTGAATGTCTGTATATGTCTGTCTGTTGGTGTGTAAGCAGCTGCATGGGTTTGTGAACAGCTAC
Organism: Triturus cristatus; assembly: GCF_964204655.1. Taxonomy (NCBI): domain Eukaryota; kingdom Metazoa; phylum Chordata; class Amphibia; order Caudata; family Salamandridae; genus Triturus; species Triturus cristatus. Next base: position 607,674,807 of record NC_140591.1, on the reverse strand, counting down.
ATGAGTGTCTATATGGGTGATTGATTGTGTATGCCAGAGGAATAAAATCTGAGGTGCTAATGGCATTGGAATCACTGATTGAGTCCGAGCCAGAAGGGGTTCTACCGATAGTTGCGGGTGATTTTAATATAACTTTCGAACCCTTAGGGCTAGAAAATGTAAATATGATGGAAGAGGAAGATTCCAGATGGGGTGTCCCTGAACTTGAGGATAGGCCGATAGTCAAATGGACTGAGGCAGCACTCAATATGAATGGATTTTGCCTAGCTAGTCAACTACGGGCGGCGAATGGACGGACAGTGTCCGATAGAAAGGGGGCGAAAACCTTCGATAATGGTATAAGATCAAGTAATATTGACTACATACTTGTCCACCTCTCGCATAGTTTGGTGGACATGGAGGTCAAGTCCCATGTCGAGAGTGATCATAACCCTTTAACAGCAATATTTAGGTTAGGTCAAGAAGGATTGACAAATACTAGAGAAGAACGGATAGGCCCTGAAACCATTTTATCAAATGATGAGCGCCATCTTAAGTGATGCAAAGTGGCTAACCAACCTGATGCTCTTGTCGCCATCCAAGACTTAATAGTAAGTCCCTAGAAAAAATCAGAATTAGCATTAGGAGCGAAGAGAAGTTTAGTTCTATGGAGGATGAACATAAAGTATTATTTTTTAATCTCAAAACCCACTTTTGTAAGCCATGTACTACTAAATTAAAAACTATAATAAAACCTGAGAAGTGGTATAGTAAAACATGCAGGGAGGCTCGTGTTGCATTAAGTATAGCCCTGAAGACTAGGAACCCTGTGTCAATAAAAATGGCACGTGTAAACTATAGGAAAACGATTGATGTTGCAAAAATTGAGTGGGATGACCAACTGTGGCAGGACCTTAAAGATGCTTGTAAAAGTAAGAACCAGGCATTATTTTGGAATACCTATAAATGGGAGGGAGGGGGCTCTGCTGTATCCCCGCAAAATAATGTGCCCATAAATTCATGGGTTGAATATTTTAAGCCCCGGTTTGCCTGTATAGAAGGAAACCTAAAGGAGTCAACCCCAGATTTTAAATTGTACGAAGGAATTGTTTTTAGTTTGGGGGATGTGGATGGCGCCCTGAATTCAGTGTCTAAGGGGCGAGCCCCAGGGATAGACGCTATACCTGCGGATCTATACCTTAGTGATAGAGCGAGATGGAGACAGTATATCTAATATCTCTCTAATGCTATTGCTCAGGGGATGGCTGTTCCTAGCACATGGAAAGGTGCAGAAATTGTGCCTGTTTATAAAAAAGGGGACAAGGCCCTTGCGGCTAATTACAGGCCAATTAGCTTGATCGATTCATTACAGAAAATAGTAGGTAGACTGGTCCTGGGAAAGATACAGGCTTGGATGGATGAAGGGGATATCCTGAGCCCATTGCAGGCAGGTTTCCGACCTAGGACCAGTACGATAGATCAAGTTTTTAGATTGATTGTCCTATATTGGCGAACAGTTGTTTTGGATAAAGGGGTATTATATGCAGTTTTCGTCGACCTTAGGGTGGCGTTTGATCTTGTCCCACGTGGGAAGCTTTGGAAAGTACTGGAGGAATTGGTTATGCCCCCGGAGTTGGTGACTCTGATTGCTCGCCTACATGAGGATACTTACGCCAGAGTGAGATGGGGCAAGCTGGGTGAGGTCACAGATGTATTCCCGGTCAGAAGGGGAGTGAGGCAGGGCTGTGTTATGGCACCAACCCTGTTCTCACTCTTCACAAATGGAGTGGCAAAATATCTTTCCCAGGTCCCAACTGAGGCCCCCATGATCGCTGGAGAGCGTGTCCCGATCCTTATGTTCGCGGACGATACATTAATAATCTCGAAGACTCCAAGTGGTCTCCAAAGAGCGCTCCAACGTTTTACTGATTTTTGTGATATGCGTGGTCTAGAAATAAACTGCACAAAAACAAAATTTATGTTTTTTTCCGAATCTAATTGTCACAAATCAGTGAAACGATTTAAGGGAAGATTATATATGAACAGTAATCCTCTTGAACAGGTTGAAGCTTTCTTGTATCTTGGGGTTAACCTACAGAACAATATGCGTTGGAATGCCCAGATAGAAATGATGGAACTAAGGCATAAGCAACAGTCAGGCATTTTACTGAAAAGATACAAGTCCTCCTTTACAAAACCGATTAGGCCATTGCTTGAGATTTATGGGATGAAAGTTATGGGTTCCGTCCTATATGGTGCAGAAATTTGGGGATTTTCAAATATCAAGCATTTGACGATATTAGAAAACGAGTTCCTGAGGAAAGCTACGTATGTTCCTCGTAGTACTCCTATAATCCCCTTGTTTTGGGAACTTGGTAAGAGATCAGTGCAAGATTTAGCCATGTTACGTCCAATATTATATTGGCGTAGACTTTGGTCAACTGAGGAATTACATCATTATGCCAAGGGATTTAAGGACCTTATAGAGAAGGACCACTTTCATAAAATCAGTTGGTTGAACTCAATAAGGGTCCTTTTAGGGAAAATGGGATTGATGAACTTATGGAGCGATCCCGTAAATGCTGTCTTTCCCTCTAAAATAGAAATGAAGCGAATATATTGGGAGATGATTAATTCTGACAAATGCGCTGCTAATGTTTCTATCCACCTTGCAGGGCGCTTTCTTCAATTCAAGCCCCTCCCTGTATTTGAACCATATTGGGACGCAATCGAAAAACCAAAGGATTGCAAGTTATACTTTCAATTTAGGGTAGGTTGTTTACCCTTAAGGTCTTTTACCTCAAGGTGGGCAGTTCTTGGTGACGACAGATGCCCAAAATGTAAGGACAAGATAGAAAGTATGAGTCATTTCTTGTTCTTTTGCCCTTTATATGTTGCCCCTAGAAGTAAATGGATAATACCCACATGTCGTATAATGGGTTTTCAGAAACATGAGGAGGCACTGAGGAGACTCTAGCCTCTTAATATCAATATCCATAGCAACATTTTTAAAATGGGCTTGGCTAATTCGTACAAAGGAAGTCGATTAATTAGATAATAGTCTTATAGGAGCAGTCTGTAATGAAATAAATGAAGTAAGGTGACTTATCCCCTATGAACTATCTTTTCTTTTCTTTTTTTTAGAATTTTAGAATTTTCGACAAATAAAGTGTATGCAGTTTAATTAATTTTTAATTGTCATGATAAATTTTTAACTATTTATGTAATTGTTTTTAATGTATAATGTTTTGTACATATGATGCTTTTATGACTTTTTGTCGAATAAAGTTTATTGAATGAATGAATGAATGATTGTTTGAGTGAAATGTCCAGCTAACTATAACACCCCTAAAACCTATTGTTTTTTCAGTGAATTTCTATGGTTTTTTAAATGCTAATTCCTAACTATATCAGGCCTGAAACCTATTGGTTTTTCAGTGAATTTCAAAGGTTTTTTAAATGCTAATTCCTAACTATATCAGGCCTGAAACCTATGGTTTTTTCAGTGAATATATATATACACAAATACCAATAACATAAAGTCTTTAAAAAAACAAACCATTCTAGTTAAATTAAAAAAGTAAACAACTTAAAATTTAGTTAGAAAAATTCACACCTTAAAAACAATAATAATTAGAAATATTATAATTTTAAATAAACAAAAAACAGAATAACAAAATTCATAACAATATAAAATAAATTATAACACTTAATACATATACTATATACTATTCCCACTACAATTTATACAAAACAAAGCAAACTATTCAACTAAATATATAAAAAATGCCCTTCTCCCACTTCACGCAGCGTAAAAATAATAAAACTCGGTAAGGTTTACAAATCTCCCTCCAGTAAATGCAACAATAGTGAAAGTATTGGATTGCAGATAGGTAAAATTTACGATACCCACTCCAGTCAGTACAACATCGGAAGCATGTTCCAGTCAGTCTCGTCTTTCCATTACTCACCCTTTGGTGTTTCCTTTCAGGTTCACAGACATACCAAAACCAATTTAATGTCAATTCATTATCCCTTCTTCCCCTCTTAACCGAAGTTATGTGTGGGAAATTGTTTGAAAGCGTACATTTCACAAACTGCCATTCTGAGAAAATCCTCTTCTTCCCAATTATTAATTTATTTCCAGAAACCTGTCTCCACTCCCACCTTAGCCCGCTGAATGAAATAAGTTATGTCTCTAGCTGGTGCTAATATTGATTCCTTTGGCGCCCATTAGGTCAAAGCAGCAATGGCCTCTAGGAATTTTTGGGCAGGAGCCGGTCTACACGAAATCCTCAAATATGAAGATTAGTCAAACACTAATACATTCAGAACCTTTGATTGTTAACTGATTTCCCATGTATCTGATTCAGTTATTACAATGCTCTGGACAAGCATAATCTGAGCCTCCGATCTTGTAATAAAATTAAGATTTTCCTAGCCTTGATGTCAAAAAGGCTAGATTTTCTTAAAGACATTGAGGCGAGAATTATCCTACCACTGTTTACTAACTCTCACTGGTTTGGTTTCTTCTACAGTTCCAGTACCATCCTCCAGTACTGCCACCTCAAGTTAAACCTGCAGGTTCCTCCTCTTCAATGGAACCCCTTGGCAAATGCATAATTCTTCTCCTTCCATTCGGAACGTGGTTCCTCAAGGCCTGTTGGGCTGCCTTAAGGATTTATTGACTGTGTTGAAGACATTTTGTTTGATGATGGTATTTCTTTCACCAGCTATTTGTCACATCCTTAACCCTCTCCTGCTGAATGGGCGCAACTCATTTGGCACACTTGTTCTTTGTGTGACACTTGGATTTCTCACATTTTTGATTTGCTGAGTACTATCCTGACATCAGGGAACTATATTTTCCTCTTGCATCTTTGATAGATTTTGACTTTTAGCACTCATTTGCAGTGGTACTTCCTCATCTCCCTCATCGTACCTGGTTGTGCGTCCCTCTTTTCCTTCTGCCTGTTTGCTCATGCCCCCATCTCATACCTGCCCCCTTGCACTTTTTTCCCACTTGAATGCTACTCTCCTCCACTCTACTGTGCTCTCCCATCCTAAAAGGTTCTGCCTGCCACCACCTGCTGCTGCTATTGACTTTCACACCAAATACGTGTACGATTTCTGCACAAGAATGGACCAAACCAATAATGTTAGGTGGAAATCTTGGAATTCTATTTAAAAACATTGTATTACGGGTTTACCATTCAAAGAGGGTGGCACACATTGCCATGCCAATACTGGCATTTTCAGGTCAAGACTGATTGGCTTTTCCAGTGCTTTTTCCTCTTTGTCATAGATACAGCAATGAAATACCAGGCAGTCATACAGGGTTCATCAAGCAGGTGGTGATGCCCTGACAGTTAGAAAATTTGCCCACAAGGCAAGGAGTCAGGCATGGAGGAATGACACTCAATGTTGCACAGAAAATATCCTTGCTCAAATGATGACAGTTGTTGATATCTTTTAAACAATTATTTATCAAAAATATACTTAATAGCACACACAGACGTAGTATTGGAGCATTTTGCATTTTTTTTAATACATTTCTGTTTTTACTTGTTTCATTTAGTGTCCATTTTAAGGTGATCATTATCAGGATTTTGAAGGCACATTTTTGTATTTCTGTTTTTTGTATATCTTTTGGTAGTCCTTGTGATAAAGATGTATTTTTGCCAATTTTTAGCATAATCATTTTCAAGAACATTTATAAACTTACAATTTTTATTTGTTTGAATAGATTTGTACAACATATTTGGTAAAATAAATAGGATAATTAATAAGGAAAGAAAAATATTTCTTTTTCATTAGTGCCTTCTGAATTCTAAGGGTTAGTTGGTAGTAGCGTGATTGTGCAGGGGATTGGTTTTAGACTTGGCCTTCTCTGCAGGGTCACCCTCAAACTTTCTGCCTTCACTCCTCCTATGTTCCGAACCCATTTTTGTTCGCATTTAGGACTCTGTGCACTTTTCCACTGATAACCAGTGCTTAAGCCCTTGTGCTCTCTCCTTTAAACATGGTAGAATTGGCTTGCACCCAATTGGACCATTTAATTTACTTGCAAGTCCCTTGTAAAGTGGTGCTACACAACCAATTATTTTAGGGCTACTAGTGGGCCTGTAGCACTTATTGGGCTATCTATCTAAGTAGCCTTTTTAAACACGTCTCAAGTCTGCCATTGTACTCTGTGTGCAGTTTTGAACTGCCATATCGACTTTGCGAAATAAACCCTTTTGCCAGGCCTAAATCATCCACTGGTATAGGCCCTAATGAGCCCAAAAGGCAAGGTGAATTGATTAAAATAGTTGGACATGTACATTTAAGTTTCACATGTCTTGGTAGTTAACCACTCTGAATTTGTTTTCTCACTACTGCAAGGCCTACTTCTTCTATATGATTATCCAACTTGCCTGCAAGGGGATGTCTCGGGTGTCCATAGGTCCCCCTTTACCCACTGCAGAGGGCTGCTCTCAGGAGGCGCTCTGAATAGTGCGTCATCTTTTAGGTGGCACAGTGTCAGTGTGTCTCCTGAGGGCTTCTTTGCCTCTGCGCCCACGTCGGTAATACGGCGCGGGTGCAGAGGCAAAATAATTCCCTCATTTGCATGAGGTATACCCCTATACAAATGAGGGAATGCCCCCCTTGAAGATACAACTGGCGTTTTATGTGCATCAGCGCTATAGGCATTACAGCCCCTTCTGTAATACCCAAATGCCCGTTGCGCCGCCTTGGCACTTTATGTAATACAGCCCCATGTTGTTGTAATGGATTGGTTGGTGCTAGTCTTAGGTGTCCATGTTATAGCATGTACCAAATGAGCCCCTAAATTGTTCCCTCTTTTGTGGGAAAACAAAGGGGATTCCTTAAAGAGAGCCTGGGTATGTAGAATTTTCCGATTTCTCTTTATCACTTTGCTTACTTTGTTGATTTAGGAGCAGAAGGTGGAGACAAATGGTATATCTTTGTTCAGTGCTTTGGTTTTTAGGGTAAGTAGGGCCTCCCTTGGGCAATATCAGGTGCGTTTTAGTGCTGCATTAGATGTGAAGTCAAAAATGTCCCTTTGGTCTCTCATTTTACCTCTCTGAAACATACAGAGAACGACTTCACTTGGCAGGTTATTGATCATCCTATTCTCCCAGTGCAATGTGAGAACTTCTCACAGCTTCTACAGTGTTGCAAATGGCGCTGGATCATATGCTGCAATTCTGTTAATAACAGCTTAACATGCTTGAAGATTGGAGCAACATGGTCACTGCCTAAGTTCTTCTACTCAGACATGAATAGTCATTCCTACTGATATCACTCTCTAGAGACAAGCGACTTATCTCAGCTATTCTAGAGACTATGACATAATGTATCTCTTTGCTTTATATGTATATATGCTTGATATATATTTGAAAAAATATGACTCAGCACCCAGTCAATTACCGCATTTCTAATAATGTACACATCAATGAAAGATTTGAAGTTGAGTCATAATAAAATTACATATTGGACATACTTCTAGAACCCATTTACCTGCATATGGACAATTTTTGCTGAATTGATTCATTAATTTGGGATAATATAACCCTCCATTTATCTTAAGTTAGTCATCAACATCACCTAATTAAACTGTACCTTTGTTCATATGTCTTATATACAATGTTGTGGTCCTATTGAAACCTTCTCAGTCATGAACGAAAGATTTTGTTTGCTCCTTAGTCTCTCCTGTGTAAATCACATATTCTTGTTTTATGTTAATTTTTTGTCAATTCACTCATGGTTGACACTATACTGTATATCATTTTTATTATCACAACTGCAATACCCGGCTCTAAAATATTTAGTAGGAGACTGTACACCCTTTCCATAGGGATAGAAATATATTTGCCACTTCTATTTCTATTTTTCTTGGGCTGTTTTTTCCATTTGTACTACTCATTAGATCATGCTTCATCTCCAAGTACTACGAGTGCACTGCCTCTGACTTATAACATGATTCTGTAAAAATGTCCTACCACAAATTCATGTTTTATAAAAGTCTGAATCAATGCTTGTTCACTGTCATTTTCACTCTAGTTTCAGCTAGTTTCACATGCGCTATTCACGGGTTTGTCCACCATATATTTATTGCACATTTTCAAAGTAACATTGATGCTGTCTTCAAGCTTTTCTTGTTCAATCTTTGAAAATATGAACCACAGTATTTCTAGTATTTCAAGTCTTTCTTCATAATTCATTTATGTTTTCTAAATCAATTGTGGTAATGTCAACTGTTGAGACATTGTTGTATATTACTACTTTTAGGAAGTTGTCATTTTCTTGTCTTAACCATTTGGCACCTGCCACCTGTATCCTGGGTCACATGACTAGGTGTAGTTGCCACTTGGCCCTTGTGTATTTCTGTCTACACAAGGTCCAGGGAATGTTGCACACAATCCCTACTGTTTCTTTCTGAAAACCAAAAAAGAACTACAGGATACTACCTCCCAATAAGGATACCACCTCCCAATAATTATATAGCAACACAAAATACCCTGTACCTTTATCTATTGGTAAATCCTTGGTTAGTCCACACAGATCTCATTTCCAAAGCCTTTAATAGGTTTTTTGTGTCCCTCACACAGCCTATTGGTGGTGTCTCATACTGGTCCCTAAAAACCAGGATGGGCTCAACCATATTACAGGGAGCCCTTTAAAGAGATGTCCTTCCATGGGGTCTAGATGTCATAAGATAAAAGTACCTAGGGTGCATCCCGGTATCCCTTTATTATAAGGTCCCCCTGGTATGGTTAAAAAGCACTAAGGGTTCTATATCTGGCTATAATGTCTCTACACCCTCTTCATTATTGTTGACATGTTTCAGCCCATGATCACAGGCCACTCAGGGTCCAGGGCTGTCATCAAGACTAGTGCTAGTACCCCACTCTCTATTTGTCACTATTTGCTGTATCCCTAGTTCTATCCATCAGGGCTCTTTAAGACCTAACTAGACGAACAACATTAAAAAACACAGGCCAATATGCCTTCCATCGGAGCATAGGTTCATGCTTGTGCTTGAGCAAAGATAAAGAGAACATATAATATGATCTTTAGCATGCAAATTGTCATATGCACATTTAGTTGTTGATAAGCAGGCAGGTTATACCTTAACTTGCACATTGTCATGCTCTTAACAGGTACCACAACCTGAGCATGAATGCTGAATTGTAGCACAAGTGAAATGCTCGTGAAACATCCTGTGCTACACTCACATAGCTATGCTTACCCCAAAGGGTATCTAGTATCACTCCTTTAGGAGGGCGGACTTGAGGGCACATCCCTGTAGTCACACTCTCCAATGAAAGTATCAATGCTGCTTATTAAGGTGCTGTTCACAAGCACCGATCCCTCCTTATGTCTCTTACTAGTTATGGCACTGCATAGTCTGCTTACTACTTCAAGAGACTCTGCTCCATCCAGCTTTTCATCATTCCCTCAAACCCTGCTGGTGTTTTAAAGGATTCTGTGTTTGTCGCCGGTCTGTTGTGCTCTTCGACATCATCCCGTAGGCATGCGTAATGATGCATATGAATTTCAAGGCATCATGGAAAATGTATTCTTCATTACATTTTCATGCTTGTATGCATGTGTCATGCCACATACGAGTCTCAAGGCATGATGGGTATTGTAGTTCACTTCCTTTTTTATGCTCACAATTGCAAACAGTTCCACTATAGTAGGGGATCCATTACCTGGGTCAATACTTCTTTTGTATGCAGACAGTCTCAGGGGTACAGATTCTTTATTAAGAACATATTCATTTTTGGCATTCTGAAAGCCACTGTCCAGTATTCTATGTCACTAAATGCACTTTGTTCTCACTGTTGGTATAGAGAACACAGTTTTTTTTATAATATCCCCTTCTCTATCCTGCATATAGTACTGAAGTCCTCTGGTATAGGTCTCATAGAATGAACAAAGCGATCATGCATTACTCATCTCATTGCATTCAGTAGAGTCCAAGAGATCTCATCATCGAGGTCACTAAGATGGATGAGTACCTAATCTATTCACCCATCTCTGTTCCCGTTGTAGTAGGGTTTTTGTCATGTTCCCCTTTGGCACTAATCTCTCGATTACTTTCCATCTTAAGTCATTCTCATCATGTCCCAGCTCTCCAAAGTGAATGGACGTTTTAGTTGCCCTTCGTTGGCACCTAATTGTGCTACCATATTCTATTATACTCAGTTTTACCCTTCTGGTAGTTATCCGCACATACTTCAGTCCACAGGGGCAATCAATCAAGTAAATTAATTTTGTGGAATTACAATTCGTGTGACTTCACTGCTCCCATGGGCATTCTAGTCCTAGGTCAATACTTGTTGTGTGTGCAGTTAGTTTAAATACAGAACGCTGGCCACATGGAAAATGGCTCTTAACTTGTGGTATACCCCGTAGTGTATTATGCCCTTGTTGGTCCTTTTGTCTAGGTCTTCTAAGGCTAACTCTATCTCTAATACTGGTGTTACGTCTGAAAGAGAACATAGGTTTCTCAATTTTACTCCATTGCTGTTCAATATGCACCATATCTTGGTTCTAATTATTTTTACAGCATTAGAAGTGTTGATATAGGTACTTACACTAATTAGTTAGTGCAATTCCTTTCTATTGTTGTCTACAAGTGAGCTGTCTCTGTTACTATACCTAGCTCTTTTTCTGCTTGACTTACTAATTACAGCTATTCTTACTCAATACATTGGCCTCCACATTTTAATTTGCCACATTGGAGGAATTCTGTCTTAGACATGGAAATTGACAAATAGATAGATTTTCCCTTAATGCTCGAGGGTGGGCACTACCGAAGTGCAGTAAGCTATTCTTATCTATGGGTTTTGTGTATACCATTGTAAAAGTTCCCACTTCAGACCTAATCCTCAGGTCTAAAAAGGTAATTGTCGGTTACTCATTGTCAAAGTGAACCTCAAAAGGGTGTTTTGATGTTAATCCTATCTGCAAATTCTTCCACTGTTTCTTTCAAGCTGTGCCATATGACAAACACATCATCTATGTATCTTGTTTCACGATATTATGGTAGGGCTTATTGGTGCATATGTGTTTTTGCTCAAACTGATGTACACACAGACACGCCAAGCTTGGACCAAAAGTGCTGTGCTGTTGTCAAACTCAAAGAAATGTATTTTTAGTGCAAAAGTCGCGAACGTTGTGATGAGTTTTGTTGGGTCTTTCCAGTCCCATGCTCTCAGAAGTAGGAGCTCTTCAATAGTATGTATCTATATATGTATGTATGTATGTATGTATGTATGTATGTATGTATGTATGTATGTATTTATGTATGTATGTATGTATGTATATATGTATGCATGTATGCATATGATATTTCTGTAGCATAAACCTAGCTAAAAGGCAGCAGAGACATGCATATGGTTAAAGACATGTATAATGTCAATGCATAAGAGGAAGGAAACTGAGTTGTGGACAATTAATGCATTGTGATATAGTGTTCTTTAAAGAGGTGAGTCTTCAACTGTTTCCTAAATTGGATCAACCTAGCGGAGTCATGACGGTACGGTGATGTTTTTCCAGATCCTAGGTGCATAAATGGAAAAGGCCTTGTGTCTTGATTTTTTTCTTTTTTACACGTCTGTGTTTGCAGACCTGGCTAAGGGTGTGCTGAGATTGTCCAGAGAAGGTGAGCTTGTCTGCAATATAAGCTAGGATGTTGGGTGTTATAGCTTTGTAAGTGATGCAGCTGGTTTTGAAGATCATGTGGGTTATCAAGGGGAGCCAATGGAGTTCCACCAGGATGGGGGCGATGTGATCATATTTCTGCAGGCCCTAGATGAGACGTGCTGCAATGTGTAGCATCTGCCTGCCTCTGCTACCCCACAGTTGCTCCCATAAAGTATCTTCCCCTTTACTAAATAGGGGCTACTGTGTCTAGAACTTGCTACTAATGCTGGCTGGTTGCTGGAAAGTGCATAACTTGCTTCCAGCAAGTAATAACAAAGCAGTCCAATGCAAAGCTATAATTCTTATTAGCAGCATTCCAAAGGCCTAAAACATATCTATGTTGTACCTTTAGGGCGGCTCATTTCCTAGCCTTCATCACTCTCTGCTCCATTGTGTTATTATATAAATTGCACTGCCTGCTTGCAACACCTAGGCCCAACTGCCTCTTAACCGCTTGCAAGGCATCTGTGTGTCCAGCAAGAGTAATGGGCTTCACCTCCAGGGGTTCCCATCACAGAAAAAAATCCCTTAAATTAAGACCACATAAGTTCAAGGGCACTCATTCCTTCAAGGTCTCCAGCAGGTCCACCCTTTACTTTATCCAAGTGGAAGTGGGGAGGTCAATGGCCCTGGAGACATGAATCCAACACAGTCCCTAGAAGTACAGACCCTGAGCTCTCTCCAAGCAGCAGTCCATCAACAAGCTGACTTGTCACTCTTAATCTCAGAGTTGATTCCTTGCGGGCGTGTCCATACCGTGTGAATGAACATAGCATCGGAGTTCTGGCATTGAGGGCAAAGGTCAGACATGGTCGCGTACATGCGCGCCAGTGTGTGTGGGGTTAGGTATGTATGATGAAGGTAATTAAATTGTAGGTATTTGATTCTAGCGTTGGTAGATATTGTTTTGGGGAATCCTGTGCATTGCATCCACTGTTTATCAGTAAATATAGTGGTCAGCGTTGTGTCCCAATAGTTCCTGAGAGGCTTCAGTAGGAGCATAGCGTCTGGCTTTAGGGAGTTGTATAATATTGTAATTGCTTTCCTACCCATGCCGTGTGTTTGCGGGACATTGGATATCTTAGGTTCATCACGCGAGCTGCCTCGTGTCTGGGATAATTGGTGTGTGAGTGCTGCATATAGTAAAAGGGAGCAGGAGTATATACCATAGTCATCTATCAGCATGCCAAAATCACAGAGACACGAGTCTGTGAATTAATCTCCCAATGTTGTTAGACCCTTTGCAAACCAATTTTTCAGTTCTGGATGCTTATGGTTGGTGCACGGGCCGGGGAGTACCCAGAGGGGTAAATCTGGGGCATATGACGGGGGAGTGCGTTTTCTCAGCATGTAGTGAGCCCAGCAACTGTGAGCCGCAGACATCAATATGTTTTCCGGGCCCTTCGGGTTTGCTAATTTAGAGCCTGAGAGCCATTCCAGTAGTGCGGATCATCGGAGGTCGGGCGCCTAAGGGCCCAGCTATGCGAGGTTGCTTCCTGCTAGCCAACGCATCGGCCACTGTAGTTGTGCAGCTGCATAATGGTGTTCATAGTTTGGGGCTCCTAATCCACCTTCCATTGTGGGGAGACAGAGCTTTGATAGGGAGACTCTAGTTCTGGATTTACCACAAATCAATGATTTGAGGAGTGATTTTTGGTCACGAAATAATTTCCTCGGTATTTGGAAGGGGAGAGCTGCAAAGAAATGTAGAAGTCTGGGGAGCAGTAGCATTTTAGATATGGCTTTGTGGCCCATTGGAGATAATGGTAATTCCGTCCGGAATGTCAAAGAGACTCGAGCCCTTGCAATCACCCTGCCCAGACCAGATTACCATCTATGAGGTCTGTTTGTGAGTGGTATATCTCTACTTCTAAGTATTTGAGTCGCAGTGCCAGGTAAGTGGAGCATCTGGCAGGTTTGTCCTTTGTTCCAGAGTGAGAGATGTCATCAGGAACAGGAGCGATTTCCTCCAGTTTACTTTTAAACCAGATATATGCCCAAAATGATGCAGCAGTTCCGTCAGGCTAAAGGCACCATGGCTAGGGTGAAAATAAAAGACATTGGACATCCCTGTCTAGTGCCCCATTCTATGTTGAAGACCTTTCTTGACTTGGGCTCGTGGTGAGGTATATAATATTTGCACCCAACGTAAAAAGCTAGGGGCCCATGCCATTCCCCATTAGTACCTTGTTGAGGTATTCCCAGCCCAGGGTGTTAAATGCCTTTTCGATATCAAAAGAGGATATCCACAGTGGGCCTTCCGTTGTGCTTGCCCATTCGAGCAACGTAAATTTAAACTTATGTTCCGGCCAAGTATGAAACCATTTTGGCCGGCATGTACTAACAATTGTGTCACTTCTAGCAGTCTGTTGGCCATCACTTTGCCCAGAATGTTATAATCAGTGTTTAAGAGGGACAGTGGGTGGTACAAGCCCATCTGAAGCGGGTCCTTGCTTGGTTTAAGTAACACCACTAGGACTGCCGTGCAGAGGGAAGCTGATAATGCACCCCGGTCGAATGCTTCTGTGTGTATTCGATATGAACGAGGGGCCTGTCGCGTGTTAAATGTCACGTAGAATTCCATGGGCCACCGTCCATTCTAGGGGTTTTACCACTCGCTAGTTGTTGGATTGCTTCGGTTATTTTGGCTGTTGTGATGGGGGACTCTAGGGCGTTAAAGTATATTTGCAGAATCTGTAGGAGAGCTGTGTGTTCCAAGAAGAGCTGCACTTCCTGATTATCATATGGCGAGGGGGCTTTGTACAGAGAGGCATAATATTGTTCAAAAGCTGAGTCAATCTCAGCCTGTGTATTGATCAATCAAACTTTCAGATTAAAGATGGTTGTAATAGGTGTTTGTGATGTGTCTATTTTCCGGAGCCACACCAGTCTCCTCCCCGCTTTGCCCCTCTCTGCATGTTTTGTAGTTAAATAGCATTTATTATCCAGGGTGCATAATTGGTCAGTGTTGTGTTATGGGTTAACTTAGCTTCGGCTAGTGCGGGTATGATTTGCGGATCATCAGGTATAAAGCATTCACAATACTGTATTTCCTTTTCTATGTCTTCCTGGTCTTTATTAAAGGACATGCAAGCTCCATATACTGCTTTTATTACATGTCCTTGTAGGACTACTTTAAAAGCGTATCATTCTATGCCACCGTTTGATGCTGTGCCTTCGTTGTCTTGAAAGTATGTTGTGATAGATTGTGTGAGGGAGGTGCGCAAAGGTACATCTTTAAGTGCTTCTAGAGGGAGGCACCATGCTGGGATGCTAGATCTAGTTTGGCCCCAGATTAGTTGCAGTTGTAGGGGGCTATGGTCTGATTCGGTGCAAGGGAGGGACTTCACATGAGATACTTGGGGGAGTGCCTCGGTGGAGCAAAATATTATGTTTATTCTCCTATACAGGTTGTGTAGCCCCGAATAGTAGGAGTACTCTCTGCTACTGCGGTGAATACCTCGCCACAAGTCCCGTAGTTGTAGGTTGATGGACCATGTATGTATATGTTGTGCTAATGCATTTGATTTGTGCTCCCGATAGTGGGGTCGCGAGTGATCTAGGTCGAGATCAGGGGTACAATTGAATTCTCTTCCCCAGTATGTAGGTGCTGATGGATCGTGTAGCAGCTCTGGGACAGAGTTTGTAACTATGAGTATTGGCCAAAGTTTGGAGCGTAAAGTGAGATTAATGTGATCGGTAAACCATCCAATATCCCTTCAAAAATTGCGTATTGATTATTTGGATCAGTGCACGTATGAAGTGTCTCCAATGGGATCCCTGGTGCTATCCATATCAAGGCTCCTCTGGTGTATCCAAAGTAAGTTGTCCCCTTTATTGTTCCCCACCAGCGTCTTTTTATGTGTAAGCAAGTGTCTGCATGGGCAAGTGTGTTTCTTGGAAGAGTGCGATGGAAATCTTTCACCTCCTCAAATAGTGATACACCCTGTGCCCTTTTGGTGTGTGCCACCAACCCCTGACATTCCAGGTCGATAGGAGTATGTTATTTCCCTGCATTCCCATTTATAATGAGGTGCTTTATGGGTGATAGCCAGTCCTGAAGCACTAACCATATGTCTCCCTCCCGTCCATAAGGATAGTTTCCCCGTATGTCACTCGATCCGGTATATGTATGTACAGTGGTGTGTGTCATTTGATGGCGATGACAGCGCATTATTAACAGTAAGTGTTCCCAACTCACATACCCAGGCCAATACGAGGCATTGAGTTCTTTAAGTTAGACTTCTCTGCTCAGTCCAGAGACTTCAAAAAATGCCTCCACCCATGGCCCATGTCATGCACAGCATCCTGGGATTTTCAAAGATATTGAAATCAAGATTTGATCAGTCACAGATGTCAAGATGTTCAAGATTTTTAATATTAAGATTTGGGTCTCTGAGGAGGTCAACAGACATATCAGAGTCAATTAACTGCATTTTAGTGCAAAATTATAGAGGTTTTAAAAACTATAAAAAATTTAATTTCATTTTCTAGAAATAATAAAAGCTGACAAGCTTTTTCAACAGAACGTATATTTGATATTTTAAAGAGGGGCTTTAAAAATTGGGAATGCATAAAATACAATGCAGGGCATAAAAAAATAGCATGGTCAAATATTTTATACCATTGTTACATAATTCACATATCCAGTCCTTAACTGGCATATTTTGCCAAGCACCTGTTACATTCTTTATTGATAAAATATTCATTCAGTCAATCAATCAGGAGTTTGTAAAGCGCAGCTACTCACCCCTGAGGGTCTCAAGGCACTGAGGGAGGGGGAGGGGCTGCTGATCCATACGGACGTGGAGGTTCTGTCGAACCTCATTCTTAATAAAAGAATCAGATGAGATAACTGACTTGCTAATGTTACTTGAGGACTGTTTTAACAGACATTGTATCTATAGCATAGGCAGAACTCCAAGTTCATCTTGCTCGATCTTAAATAAGTTCAAAGCATAAATTCAATTTCTGTAAAAACCCTGGGGCATACTTAACAATGTGTTGCATCGCCCTTGTGCCATGCATGGGGGTGCAAGGACAATGCAACACTATTGTAAGATTTATCAAGCCATGCAAGGCAACCTTGTATGGCCCTGCGTGGCTTGATAAATCTAGAGTAACAGCGCAAATTGCTGCGTTGTGTTTCTCTACCCCAGAGGGGTGTTCCATGGGTGGAACATGGGCATTCCCAAGCATCGACCATGGATTTTGGTGCATTCCCAGATTTACCAACACTGGTAAACCTGGTAATGGATGAAAATTGCACGCCTCTCCAGGTGAGACGCAACAAGGAGAAATATATTTCTCATCATTGTTTCCTCTTTCTAAGTATGATGCATTCTGCAGCACACTTAGAAAGAGGAAAATGCCTTGAGAAGGGGCACTTTCCTGCAAAAAAAAAAAAAAAAACTACAATGCGCCATGGGGCACCAGCCCTTTCCCTTTTATGCAACGCAGAGCAGCAAGGTGGTTTGCTGCGCTGCACTGTATGAAAGTTTGATTACTATGCCCTGCTGTTTTCTCACTTTCGTTTCAATATTTCCAGACAGTTTCCTCAGAGACTTCTCTTCTTTATGAAAGAGTAGATGACCACAGAGTAAAACTGCTGCTAAACCCATCCCGAAAGTGCTAATCAATCCAATCTCCAACTTGATAGCTTGCATGGCACCGCTGGTGCTCACGTTACACAGTTTACACCACATTCGTCCATCAATGATATTCATAATGGACCATTTCTACACATCTGTGGTCTCTGTGGCATAGAAGAGACTTGGGGTTATTTTCAGGCAATATTCGAGAAATATGTGAATAAAATGTGTGCATCCTAAAGCATTAAAAAACATTGTCAAACTATTAGCATGGGATAATATTTTACAAGATACATGCATATGGTCTTTTTCATTCAAATTATGAGACGATATTTTCCCTAAGTAGGGCTGCGTTATTACAACATCCAACTTTTCTCTCCTCAAGCACCGTTTACAGTTTATTTCCTTCCGAAATCGTTTGCCCTTAAAAATCAGAACATTACTTTTCACACGTATATCTTTAATAGTGGCCCTCTTTATATTGTTGTGGACAATTCAGATGCTCTTGTAGGCCCTTTGGTGTGAGATATAACATGAAAACATTGCCTGCATGCTTCGATCCCTTACTCTTGGATTGTGACCCTCACAAACAGATAAAGCCAAGGGTAGATCATGAAAATATAATGAGACTTGAGAAGGAAGCAAACAGCCCTGCTTTAGTCCAATTTTAGTAGGAATTCTGGATGAAATACCTTGGTTTCTTGCTTATGGGACTTAACACCAATTTAAGATGTGCTAGGTGATAACCCGAGTAGTGTACATGGCATGCCTAAACTATGCACTTTTTTCCAAAGCATAGATCTATTTACGTGTGCAAACGCAGTAGAGAAGAATATGGAAGCAGCATAGATTAAATTGATACATTTAAAAAAAAATAAAAGTCACCTAATTTATGGCGATGTTATTTACAGCAGGATTATGTTTTTTAAACCTGCTTGTTAGATGAGACAGAGGGGCATATTATCAAGCCAGGTGATACAATTATCGCTGCTTTAGCGGCAGAAAACTGCCGCTAAAACGGCGATAATGGGCTTGATAATATGCTCTATGAAATTCCAATTGAAGCCCCTGTTAGATGTCCTTCACATCTAACATGGGCTTCAATTGGAATTCCATAGAGCAGATTATCAAGCCCATTATCGCCGTTTTAGCGGCAGTTTTATGCCGCTAAAGCGGCGATAATTTTATCGCCTGGCTTGATAATATGCCCCTTAGGGGCCTATTAGCAAGAAGTTGTGATATGTATCGCAAAACGCGCTTAGCACGTTCATTTTTATCGCTGTCTATCGCTGGATATTTTAGCGGGGAAAACATGCTATTAGCAACGTTTTTCTCCATTGTGCTAAAATATCCAGCGATAGCGCCGAAATGCGTGAATATCGCTGGAAATCCAGCGATATTCACGCATTACCGCCAATGGGGACTTAACCTGCAGATGCACCTCCCATTGGATAAACAGGTAAGTCATGTTTTTAGCAGGCGTTAGAATATAGCGATAATCGCGCTTAGCTCGATTTTTTTATCGCTTCGCCTGCCTTGCTAATAGGCGATAGTTGTGTTAGCGACTGCTTTCAGTTGCTAACAGTTTGGGTACGCCCACTTTGAATGTCATTAGCGATAAATATCGCTGACATGCAAAGCGGGCCCCAAACCGGTCGCTATCGCCTAAAAGCTGTCGCTAACTGCTGTTAGCGACAGCTTGCTGATAGGGCGATAGAAATATCACCGCTTTAGCGGCAAAAAGTGCCGCTAACGCGGCGATATGGCCCTTGCTAATATGCCCCTTATTTCTTTATCAAACACCCAACTTTAGAGATGCTCCAGACTACTTTTGGCAAACACCTACCCAATAAGGCCATTTGTCTAAAATTATTTGGGAGGCTTCAAGAACCCTTTTTATGTAATGGAACTACTGCATTTAGATAGCAATGTTGGAACAAGGGAAGTAATAAAGTTGAACAAAGGGACGTTTCCATTTTTATTACAAAGATCAGGATTTCGTTAGGCCCCAATGCTCCAGAAAGTCTAGCTTCAAGAATAAAATCCTTGATCTGATCCATTGTTGAAGGGCCTTGTCCACAAGGTTAGGAGTGTAAAGTTCAGACTGATGATTAGGTTTGGCATGAATTTGGCACCATTGCCACATGATTCTGCTATGATCTTCCAAAACATTCTAGTATCTTTTAGAACAGAATTCTTCCTATGTTCAACTAATTTACAGTCTTCTATTTAAGAGCGCTTTTGATGAGTTTTTAAGATCTATTTTCTGCTTGGCTCCTTTCCTTTTTAGGAGACCGGTTATTTTTTCTCTTACAGAAGAACAAAATAAAAATCACCTTTTAATTAATCTATTAATTTCCCTGTGCTGAATGCATTCTACGGCAGAGCACTTCTTAAGTGGTCTATTCTTTTGTGGTAGAGCCATCTTACCCAGAAGAGACTTCATGTGGAGCTCATACTTTACAAGTAAGTTTTATTCTGGCACTTGCATATCCACAATGGCTATTTGTAATCTTTGTTATAAATCAGCTATTTTACTTGTATGCTAATTTAATCTTCCACTCATTTTTATCAAATACACAATATCACAGTTAGTACATCAAAACTTCAATCCTTCTATGAGGAAGTCAATAAAAAAGGACACCATTTGAATTATCAAAGATATTCAGGTCAGATAGCAGCCCAAAGGTAGGATATGATCCAAGTAGAAGGTGCCTTAATATAACTATGACTGTAAATAACTGAAATATCATTTTCTACTATCTCATTCACAACATGGCACTCACTTTCCCTCAGAAACAACTCTAAAGCATGGATTCATCTGTGTTTTTTTTAAATGGCAGCATTGGAACATTGTAGAATGAACCTATAGAGCCTGCTCCCTATCTACTTCTGCAAAGACTTGTTTTGCTTGATTAAACACTTTTGCATTGAGGTTACCCAACATAACTGTACTTTGACATTTCTCTGATTCTATAATTCTAGAATTGAAAGCAAACAATGATTTGGACAGGGAAGCATTTTTCGGACCTTACGGGAATTTACATGTTCTCTAAGAGCAACAAGTGAACTTCTGACAAAAAGCCAATGTTCCTAGTTATTTTCCTGGGATGAGCTAGATTGGAATGGTTTGTAAAACAACTATAAGACAATTTATAAATAATTATAACTCAATACAACTGTAATGTCCCCACTAGCATGACCCTTCCTGAAACGACAGTCAACACATAGGGCCTCATGTAGGTAAATAAATTTTACCGTTTCTTAAATACCGAGCCGTACCGAATCGTTAAATTAGAATCGTTAAGTTATATGTAGGTAAAAATTCAGTAACAGTTACCGATTCGGTAACATTCGGTAATCACGAATCGGAATTCACCGAATCGGTAAATACCGAGGTGGTATTTAGCGATTCGGAAAATACCGAGGATACTACCACCTTCCCTTAACTAAGTAGCTAATATCATAATTATGTTATAATAGAAGGTCTCTTAGGCCTGAATAGGGGACCCCATACCTCAAAAATCAGCTCAGTGAAGTCACATCACAGGAGCATCAGGAGCCGTCTCGCAGGAAGGCTCGTCTTCGGTCTGAATAATAAACATGATGTCTGTGATATGAAAAGCACCAACTGTCAGGTATTTGCAGCTGCGCGTGTGTCATGGCTAAATAGTGGGTCGAACAACCTAGAGTGGAAAACATGCATTGTGTAAAATTCCAGACTGTGTGTCACAGCATGTACAGACCAAGGTCGCTGCGCAGAGCTTGGGATGGGAACAACAGAATGCACTCGTCTGAAGGAAGTCTCGAGTCAGCAGTTTATTCAAGAAAGAACATGTAAACGCAGTGTCGTGTGCAAAGACAAAAAGATGGCTACATAACATTCAACGTGGTCATGCTAACTGAACAATGTATGTACGTATTCAGGGAGAACTCACTACACGCCCCCTTGAGCGAAGCAATATTTGATAGGCAAGAAAAGAGAGAACGCAGAGTTCAGTATCGTCAGAGCAGAACAAGGCGTAACCAATGCAGCGCCAAAGTCCTAAAGTCCAATTAATTGCAGCATAAAATTCCAAATAACACAATGCAAGTATAGTAAAAAACTCAAGCCGACCATCAGGAAGAGAAAAAAGAGATATAAAAGAAATAAATGTTGCGCCAGGGTGCTGTCCAGTAGCACAGGCGCAATGGACGACAATCCAGTTAATCCATGAATGTATAGGCAGCATATGTGGCCACGGCTTCCAACAAAAAATCGTTTGCAGGGCCACTAAAAGTCTCAGCCATCCAATTAAGTAAAGAAAAGGAACATACGTGTTCTCCAACCAACGGAGCCTCTAGCACAATCAGAGGGCACCCGGAATGTTCCTCCAAATAGCTCATGGACAAGAAGTCGTAGGCTGCCGCTGAGATGTCCCAATTACCCAGGATACCATGCGCCGCACCACACGCCATGATCCGGACACCAGAACAGGACAACTCGTGAGACACTAAGGGCCTCATCAGTCGATCGAAATCCGGCACCGGAGACACCATGTTGGTCAAGCACAAATCCAGAGGCCATTCAAAGGGACAATCCAGGCAGTGTAATACAGGTTGTACGCAGGTGAAGTAGGAATACCTGAAGGATAATCCATAAGCCAGGCTCAAAGTCGCCAATGGCAGAGTACCATAAAAGTCAAGCATCCTATCACGAAGAAGATGCAGACGGGACAGGTGCTCGTGTGGCACAGAAGGAGCAGCCATTCCGGAGTATGAAAAGGAAAAGCAGCACACCTGCCACTAGCGCCAGGAGCAGCGGGACACCTCCACAGATGCTCGAGAACAGTGAATGAACAAATGCCGGAATTACACCAAAAATAGGTTGGAAAGAGGTCACGAGACCCGAGCCCACATGTGTAAAAAAATGAGCCAGGCCGGTCGTGGACGAGGCATTGAAAATAGTTTGGATCAAAGAGCCGAAATGCAGGGGGAGGTCAGTATTCAGAGGCGCCTGTACCTCAGTGCGCGTATTAGCAACGTGAAGGACAAATGTTTCACGAGAGGAAGTCAAAGGCACCTCTTTGTGGGGCAATAGCGCTCTATTCTGCTCAACTTGTTGAACTCTGCTTTCAAGGTTGGAATCGAAGGCCAGATGGAAACATCCAGCCGCACATGCGGGGGTGGAAGAAGAACAGTATTGCAGCAGACAACTTTATGCGAGACAGTTATGTACGGGATTCCCACTCACATCCCGCAGCAAGCTTCATTATTCAACATTAAATAAATACCGTTTGCAAGCAGAGTGAAAGGAGGTGTAATCACAGGCACTGGGATACCTCGTAGGACGCACGCCAAATTCGGGGCTTGTACATTGCATGCGCCGTGTACTTGCATGTGCCTATTGTCTCATGTATGAATCCTAGAAGAGAGAGTGCTGAAGCTATTATCTATAACGGCTAAAGCCTTCTCCATGTTTGCTTGGTCAATAGCTCTCAATCTGGAAGCCGCCTCACTGTGCGACAACTTGCAGACTTCGTTGTAAATAGCATACGCCCACCTTTTGGTTGTGCCACCCACAGGACCATTCACAAAATCATTCAATTCGGTATGCACATTGATGGAGTGGGTGGACTTCCTGATCCTGTAGATGTGCTCTGTGTCAGCTGGTGGACAGATTGGGATGTGTGTACCATCAATGCAGCCAATGAAATGGGGGAACTGTGCCATGTGAGAAATGTCTGTTTTTGTTTACTGCAGTGCAGCCTGTGTGTTGTGGAAGCTGATGTAGTGGTGCATTCTCTGCATCATGGCATCCAGGAAATTCCTGACGGAACGGGACAGGCAACTCTGGGATACACCACCCACCGCAGCTGACACCACCTGATAACTGCCGGATGCCAACAGATGTGGGCTGCAGAGCACCTGCACATGTGGGGGTATGGTGTGCGCCCTTCTTATTGGCTGGTCCAGGAGTGGGTGCAGGTCCCTGATTAAGGCCATGATGTTTTCGGGGTGTAGCCTGTACCTCTCATGTATCTCTGCATCAGTCAGCTGGAATAGTGTGATGCGCTGTCTGTAGATGCGTTCCTCCCGTCGCCAAACCCTCAGTCCTGCTGCCTGTGGATGTGGGCGCCTTGCAATGACGTACATAGCGGGCATGTTGTCCACGCTGTTGCATTTTGGGATTGCTTATCTGCACTGTTGATGGTTACCACCTGCTTTCAATCCGTGTTAATTACCGACTCTTATTTACCGATTTTCTTGGATTTCTTAATTACCGAGTGCTCCTACATGTCATTTTAATTTTTACCACTTCATATTTACCACTTCATATTTACCGATTCGTTAATTATGTATTCGGTAACTCTGATTCGGTATTTTGGAATTCGGTAAATATGAATCGGTATTTACCGCCTCATATTTACCGAAAAGTGGTTTTTGGACTCCTACATCTCACTTGTCTGAATACCGGTCGGTAACGGCATATTTACCGAAAATCGGCCGTTACCGACCGGTATTTGGCTACCTACATGAGGCCCATAGTGCCTGATTCACAAAGGTAAACTTACATGTTTGTGTAAGTTTACTATTTTTTTGCTAGTCACATACTTCGATTTAATAGCAAGCTAATGACTGCAGAGATTCCGCAATTAGGAAAGAGAACTCTACACAGAAAAAGATAGGACAGTCCTATCTATTTTTGTGTGAAGGTCTCCTCCCGGTCTGAGGAGTGTCTGCAGTCGTAAACGTACTATTAAATTGGAGTTGTAAATAACAAGAAAATAGGAAACATACAGAAAAGTGTAAGACTACCTTTGTGAATTAGGTTGAAAAAGTTATTAGGTTGAAGACCTATTAGACGTAAGCCAGAAAATGTATGCACTTGCACTTCTGGGCCGATTACAGACCTGGATAGAAGAGTGCAATGTACTCACACCCCTCCAAGCTGGGTTTAGGGCCACAATCTCTGCCATCGATCAAATTTTTAGATTACAGCTCCTATACTGGAAAACTGTGACTATAGAGGGTGGCAGCCTCTATCTTATATTTATGGACCTTAAATCCACTTTTGATTTAGTTCCGAGGTATAAACTGTGGGGAATATTATTGGAATTAGGGGCCCCAGACTACCTTTGCCACGAGATGAAACACCAAGGCAATTTTGCTCAAATAAGATAAGGAGAAAATGGAGTGCTTTCAGACCCCTTTCCAGTAGAGAAAGGTGTACGCCAAGGCTCCATCTTGGCTCCGACTCTTTTTTCCCTTTTTATAAATGGTCTAATAGAGTTCCTGATCACAGGAAAAGACTTTGATGCCCCTAGGTTAGCGAACCGAAAGATACCCGCCCTGATGTTCGCAGACGACACCCTCTTTCTCTCAAAGTCTCCCATGGGCATGCAAAGGGTTCTTGATATATTCAGTGCCTTCTGCAAAAATAGGGTTCTGGAGATTAATCTCCAGAAAACCCAATAAATGGCGTTTAATGCAAAAAACAGCACTCGCCTAAACCCCTGCTTAGATGGAAGAGCCCTAGAGAGGGTGTCGATCTTTGAATACCTGGGGATCACATTAACTGAGAAAATGAACTGGGGGGGGCAAATAAAGAAAGCTAGCCTAAAACTGGTGCAGTCCTCGGGGGCATTCTAAAGGCGTACAATAAGTGCACTAGCAAAGTAATAGGCCCTGCGGCCAAACTTTATAAGGTACAGGCGAGGGGTGCTACTTTGTACAGTGCTGAACTATGGGGCCACTGTTCCTCCACCCCCCTATTGCTCACAGAGAACTCCTTTGTTAGGCAACTCCTGCGTCTCTCCACTAGTTCCCCTTTAACTCCGCTTAGAATGGACGTGGGGATTAGCCCCATTGCAGATAAAATAGCGTTAAGACCTCTCCTATTTTGGCGGCGACTGTGGAGCACCCCTGAGCTTGCCCCTTACAGGGACGAGCTGTGAGAAGTTATGAGCGTGCAAGGTGCAGGAAAACTGCCCTGGCTGGTGCACATAAAGAATACATGCCAGGCTTTGTGGAGGGCAAACCTGTGGAGATCTGCTGAAGGATCCAGTATCGCGACCCCTAGAAAGGTATTATCAAGAATTACAGAGAACTAAAACTGACTCAGTTATGGAGGATCTTCCCAGGGCTCCTAACACAGGGGTTCATGGAAGTAAAAATGCAATACAGGCTAGAATCTGCGCTAGATGACATCCACCCGCTTCTTGCAAAGAAGCTATTCATCCAGTTCAGATACGGGGCAGCCCCGCTCTGATCGTTCACCACTAAGTGGTTGCGCGACTGCAGTCGAGATTGCCCCGTGTGTCAGAAGGTAGAGGAAATTGAAATGCATGTACTTTTATTCTGCCCTGCCTACAGGAGGCCAAGGTCCTGCTGGCTGGTGCAACTGTGCACGAATCTGACCCTCAGACACTGTTCCGAGGCCTTTAGATTATTCAAGTATGATACCCAAATGCCCATTGTGTTCTCCATTTCACGTTTTCTGCACTCCATATGGAATAATCGTAGAGCTATGAGTCAAATAGTTCATAGGCTAACCAGCACTCAGCAACAGTTGGCAATAACTCCCAGAACATGTACCCCCTCCATTTTATTATCACATTTGACATTTGAGGTTCCGACCTTTTAATATTTTGTATATGACTAGTTTTATAGGACTATTTTAATAATTTTTAAGGGAGGGAAGGGAAGTGCATTTTTTATGTGTTTTTTTTATAACATTCAGATTGATTGCATTAACTCTGTGGCTAACACTGCCTATCTGATCATGCGCACGCACTTATCGCCGTGCACTCTATGGGGAAAAAAGCAACGGTTCCTTTGCAATAAGCATATTGTCAACTTTTACACCTGGATATGCCCAGACGAGATGTTCTGTGTGATTTATGATCTCCGAAAGATTAACATACTTATTTTTGAACTATGTTGCTTATTTGTGGATGCCTTAAGGTATGCCATTGTAAATTATATATATTGTATAATTTTTGTGTGCTTTTATGGCCCTAGTGGCCGAAATAAAGTTTTATTGACTGACTGAAGATCTATGGTTGACCATTTTTCCTGGATACAAACAATGTCTGCTTTTAAACTATATATATCTTTAGATTTTTTTTACGAGAAAGACTACCATATTCCAGGAAAGAACTCTTATGCTATTGTCAAATACATTGGAATGATGTGTTAACTAGAGAGCTATCCAGAGAGTGTTTATTATTAAGCCAAACATTTCCAGTGTTAAACACCATGATCCATATATATATTATCTTATTCTACCATGGAAGCCAATCTTCCACCCTCTCCTTAGGAAACCACCATATTTTTTGCCTTTATTAGCAGGTAATTGTGACAGAAATCGTAAACAACGTGATCATTGGAGTATTTGTCGTCTCTATTAATCTAGAGCTGAGAATTTAACTTTCCTTTATCAGGGTAATAAAGGGTAACATCAATACCTCTACTGAGGAAATAATCACAATTTTGTAAAATCAAATTTACTTTTACGTTAAATTAAAAGTCACTGTAGATCTCCTGTCATAAAATGAGTGCAACATTATAATTGTATGTACCTCACTACTACTCACCATCTTCAACTCATTAATATCAGATAAACAATTTGAAAGAAAAGATCTGTTCACTAGTATCATCTGATCATGCAATAATACAATGAAAACTAAAATAGATGGAGTTGGTAGCAACATTTAGGGCCCAATTATGAGTCTGGAGGTGCAAGGACCACCAGAATCATGAATGCGCAGCAGTTCTGCCACCGCCATACTGTCTGTCTGACCAATTATGACTTGGGCGATCAGACCGCCATTGGACCACTGATGCTGCCAGGGGACTGTCATTCCCTGGAGGTGGCTCAGCAGTCCTCATGCTGCAATATGCTTGATGGGACCATCGTGGTCCACCTAAGCATATTACGAGTTTCCTCTCCACCACCGTTTTCATGATGGTTCCACCGCCATGAAAACTGTGGCAGAGAGGAAACAAAGGGGGCCCTGAAGTCCCCATGTGCCTCCTTCACACGTGGAGGCACACAGGGGGGCACAATGTTTTAATAGCAGTCCCAGACATGGTGGTCTGCTGACCCCAGCAAGCCACCATCCCTGGGAGTGCCAGCCATTGCCAATGGGGTCGCAAATTGCGACAGCCTCATTAATATGAAAATTGTGAGGCGCAAATTGCGAGTCAAAAATGCAATGCAATTGGTGACTCGCAAATTGATGGGTCGTGTATTTGGCCCTTGATTTGGAATAGCATATGTTGAGCCCTGATGGGTTTATAAACATCTGGGGGAATATACCATTTTCCCCACTGCCACTTTCCCCATAACTGAAAGCAGGAGAGTAGTCCAAAATGTCACAGAGGATTGCAGACCATTTATCACTCGCCCCATATTCAGTCTATGACTAGCCTCTTCATCTAACGTAATACAGATGTCCAAATATATAATGTCCCCTGAGACCCAAGGTAAGTCTGTCTTCGGTAGATCTGCTATACTCAGGTCTCTCAACCGCCCCATCAGAAATAGTTTTGACTTGTTCCAATGTATATGTAGCCTCGGGACCTCTCAGAATTCTGGAAGATGCCATGAGTGAAGAAGGCCTTGAAAATTGTGAGTAGGGGTGTTAGAGCTTCTCCAGAGTAGACTTTGATGAAGGATGAGGATAATACATCACCTCCATGTGTAGTTCCTTTGGGGGGACTTGAGGATGTAACCGAGGACTTTGAGACACAAGGATTTGAAGGATGACCACTGTGGGATGCAGCGGGGAGTAATTGGTGTCAGAGAACAAAACTGGTGTGCTGTCCGAAGTATATTCTCATAAAAATTGGCTAATAGCATTGCAGCTGTCCATGGGCTGTGGGATAGATGGGTCAAGCACGGGTTGAGGTGCTACTTAATTGTTTTGAAGAGTTCGCTGCTGCTGTTGGCAGCTTCATTGATGGTGTCCATATAGTACTTGGCTTTAAGTGATGTAATAAGTAGCCGGCATGTTTCCTGAAGGAATTAGCTAGCAAGAAGATGCTGGGGTTCTATTTTTTATCCATTTTATTTTCTGTCTTAAGATGAACTGTTTATTGCAAAGCAAGGCCTTTGGAGTAGCAGGTCCTGGAAGGTTTTGGCTTGAACTCATGCTTTTGTTGGAGCATAGGTGTTAAAATAGATTTCTGGGAATGTGTTGAAGTAATTTAGAAGGGTGTTGTTGTTAGACATGGAAGTGGCAAGGTGAAAGATGAGTTTCAGCTTCTGATTGTGCACTGAGAAGTCTTTGACGGATTTTAACGGTTATTGTTCTCATTTGGATTGACCTTGATGTTGCTGTTGGATGCTTAAGAAGGTGATGAGGGTGCTTGGGAGCTCAATCCAGTTTAGGGCTTTGAGAGGCTTCCAATTCATAATTGGTGTTGCCAAGGAATGAAGACCACGATGTAACCTTTGAAGTATGTTGATTGGGTGGCATACTGTACAACACTGTGCATTTCAGTAAGAGAGGAGTCTATCTCTTGATGTTTTCATGCTTGATGTGTATGGGAGATTGATGATACCAACATGGTGATCTGAGCATGTTGAAAGAACGAGGTGGTGAGTAGATAAAATAATTGATCTAACAAGTCATTTTTCCGTCCAAGAGACCTGTTTGTTTAAGGGAATGATTGAGGTTAGAGTTGTGCCAAGTGGATAATGGCATCTAAGGATTTCAATGGAGTTGAGTGTCACTTATTTGCCCATGGCGCAGGACCAGGAGGACTTATGGGTGATGGTAACGAGTCCTCCCTTTTTATGAACATGGTCCATATGCTGAATGTTGCCTGTGACAAGAAGGATGCTTAGGATGTTTAAAAGAGATAGTTTTCATTGGTAAAAAGCACATCAATGCTGAGATAGGTGATGAAGTCTACAATGTCGAGAGTATGAACTTCTGCAGGGCATGCATTGAAGAACATGAGATAGAGTTTATGTTCCATAGTTTGTGCAGTGCGCTTTTTATGAGGGTAACAGGCCCAAATAGGAGGCACCCTTTTCTGTGTTCACCCTTAGCTGGGACACCTGGCTGGTGGGACACCCTGAGGACTGGACTAAATAAAGTAAGGAGAAGGCAGGAAGTGATGTCACTTACTGTAGAGATGGGCGGTGGAACATGCAATGGTTCTCTTCCCTTAGATGATAGAGAATGAAATCTACTATGACTATTACTTTTTCTTTGGAAACTGATTTTGGCATGAAACCAGTGATGTGACTTCCTGTGAGAAGGATGCTTGGAAATGCAGTGATATCTTTCATGTGGAGATGTTGAGAAATGAAAACGCTTCCCTAGTTTCTTTCTTTAAAGATAGTTTTTTCAGCAAATCGGTTATGTAATTTCCTGTGGAGATGTATTTGACTTCATCTTGCGATTTTTATCCTATTGTAGAAATTTGTGGATTCTGCAGGAAAGGCATATTTGAATCTTGATTCACATCTCTGTACCAACCACTAAAAATGATCCTCTTAATCTGCCATAGCTGCTCTCTATGTAAACAATGTGGATCAAAAAGGCCGTGGGGATGTACATGCAGAGTCCTAAGAAATTTGAAAGAAAGCAGGTCAATAAAAAATCAGGACTTGAAAAAGAGATGTTTCAACTGTCAACATTTTAAAACAGATACTCTGGAGGGCGAGTAACTAGTGAAATATTTCATGTACTGACCTGTCCAAATGTTTACAAGCTTACTATGGAAGTGACCCACACGCCCCATTATCGCCCACATTGCAAGCACAGCATGTTTACATTAATAACAACAAAGGACTCCTTTCAAAGAAGTAAAAAAAACTAACACCTAGGTATATGATTGGGTTTTATAACCACAATTACTCACCTGAGATTAATGTGAATAAACTCTGTCCTAATCAGAAGGTGCATATGTTACAAAAATCACAAAAAGGAGATAAACACAACCTGGCTGTTGTTTTGGTTCTGTTGCACACTTATTATACCATTCGACGCAGGACACATTTATTCATGCCTAACACACAATAGTGAGGAGAAAAAACACTATTGTGAATGATTACCATGCAGAACAAACATTTCAGACTTCGCTTACAGCACTCAGCCTGCATTTTGACAATATTCTCTTTCAAATTGTCCTAAAGGGGATTCAGATCCCCCTGAGGTTTAGTAAATTTCCTTTTGAGTGTGTACATTTTTCACATCTGTCTGGTTACCAAGACAGAGATACAGACCATGGAACTGAAAGTTTCAGCCCCTTGTCAGTCACTGCTTTATTCTCCTATCATGAAAAGAATGCTAAGCAAAGAACAGCAGCCGCTACTTGCGTTGCTGCTGGGCATTTTTTTTGTTCTTCTGATCTTAAGTCCACTTATTGTGTTGTCTGTTGTTTGGAGGTCACTAATCTTCGATCACCAGGGGGTGACATGATACCACCCTCTTCATCTCCTGAACCAAAGCAAATATTATGACACTTCTTAGAAACGAAATCCGAGTTAATTTTTACATCCAAGACCATTAATTTTCATTTTTTGTACATGTATTAAAAATACTTTAACATCAAGGCATTAACAATGCAATTTGAGACTGCCATTGGTCTTCAATTGCAGAGAGCTATTGGGGCGTTTCACATAAAGTTAGTACACGAAGTGCTAATTTAAAGCATGGCATCTGCCACAGATTTAGGCGGACTGGTGTCTTTAGAAGAGCTGAGGCTGAGGTACTTTAACACCTTAGTCAGTGGCAAATGCTTGTTTTCCGCTAGAACTTTAAAGCAATGTGCTGCTTTTGGCTGAGAATGCAGTAGTAATTGCTGATATTTAAAGTAATTACAAATCACAGCAGAACAAATGTAAATGTATGGATACTTGTATAGCGCACGACTACCCGGAGGCCTCTCGGCGCTTGTACGAATACCGCTGTGGAACCCATCCTGGCTTTTCCCTGTGAGGCGTCCACTCCTGGGCACCCCCAAGGTGAAGGCCAGGCATCCTTAGCGTTGTGGGGGCCGTTGTGGAGATTAAGCAAGCTATTGCCCAGAGTTGCACTCCATGATTAGAATGGCACCGAGGCGAGAATTATCAGGTCCGTGGAATTTTTGAGCCCAAGACCCGCCGAGGCGGGGAATTGAACCCTGGTCCCGGGCTAGACCTCTGCATCAGGGTCTGCTGCTCTAATCATTGAGCCACACAGAACGCTGTAATATGACACAAAGTAAAAAAATGATGCAACAAAAAAATAACAGGATGCAACAGAGCAAAGCCTTTTAAACGATACAAGATAGCAAGAACACAATGCAATAATGCAACACTATCACACAAAAAACAACGTATCACCATCACAACAAAACGCAACACAACAAATATCCACAGAAAGTCTTGTCACACATTAGCATCTCCACAAATCAGTTTTTTAATGCAATGGTAAAAGGTGTTTGCACCAAGCACTGCCCTACTCATCAATAAGAGCAAATTTGTCCTAGTCAAAAGTATTTTGTTATACGGCCCATTGTGCATTTTTCGTATCGTGTGCACTCTATGGCACTGCTTCATTTCATTAAACCTGATACATCTTTCAGATTGGCAATCAGCTGTGGAGTGAACATATAGCTTTATTGCCATTAGAAAACAGGATTCAGCTCCTATTCTGATAAAATGGCAAAGATATTGGGTATGCAAACCACTTTGATGTGCCCTTAGTGAACACTAAGCACAAAACATAGTGGTAAATTATGCAAAATAAAAAAAATAAGTAGGTGTGGTTACATTGTATTTAATCTGACTTTGCAAACAAACTGGCACAATGATGCACAGTATGCTAATGTGATACTCAGTATATCAAATTGATTTCAGTTGTACCAGTGTGTTCCTTACAACTCCAGACAAAGTGGAAGGTGTTCCTCAGGTACCATGTATTATCGAGGTATTCTTCAAAACAAGGGGTCTCCTTCTCCATATGCCAGACGTGCTGCCCAATTATCTGGCTGTATAGTGTATTCGATGTGTTGTGGTGCTTCACACTGGGGTGCAGATTACCGCCATCATCCACAGAATACATTGCTGTTGTTATTGTTCATCAGCACTTGTGTAATGTGCAATATGGCAGCTGGAAAAGGAGTCCAAGAAGCCTGGTTCCTTACCAAGAGTCAGTTACAGCTCAGTTCCCTCCAGTTCTTCCTATACTTCCTGTTATTGGAAGACCATGGAAATAGCAGCCATTCTCACACCTTCCATCTGCTCTAGGCTCCGGAGAAGCTAATAAGAGGTTGCCTAGGTGGAAAGAAGTTGGGTTGGGATATGGGTTATGTTGAAGCAGGTTCTGGTTATTAAAAAGGAGAACAACGAGGCATGGCAATCAGGAACAGTTTAGGTTTAATTAAACAATAACGGCCAGGGACAACAGCTACATCTCTTACAGCTGCGTGCAAGAATTCAATTTGCATTAGGTACATGGCATGCTTCATTCTGTACTGTAGGTGCAATAAAGTGTAGCATATCCCTTTTGGGCAGGAGATGCTGGTACAGTGGGTCATAAATTGCGTGTTTAGATGCTTGATACCACTGTGATAGAAGGGGCGGTAAATACCAACTGGAGGTCACATCCTGAGGTGGTCCAGGTGGCTGGGTGTGTCGATGTGTTATCTAGGGTTACGCTTAATACTAGGCATTGTTTGGGCTTTATCTGATGATTGCAACTGACCAGCTGCTCTGGCATTATGTCCTTGGGGCAAATGCAGGCCCTCTACTGTGCCTTTATTTATGTTTATTAGTGTGTGCATATGACTCATTGTGATTTACCTGCTACAATCTTTTGGGGGTGTTTGACGCTTGCATTATTTCTGGTGTTTTCATCACGGGAAGCACTAGGAGTCAACAGAGGGCAGCTGTGTTACTTTGATCTAATAAAGGGTCAATTTGAAACCATAATAAGTGTTTTATGTTGAATTTGGGTAGCGCAGGCAACAGTTGTTCGGTGGTGTGCTGCACCTAAGAGCGGGAGCTTTCTATAGATTGGTCTGATGCTAATAGTTAAGTAACCTTATGTGTGAACAAATATGGGTCAAAAATAAGCCTTGTCTGCTCTTTGCATGTTGTCTCATTAAAAACCTCACTCCTGAATGTTTTAATAAATGCTTTCCCCAGGCAGATGCAGTGCCCCTAATGCGGTCTCTCAAATGCAAACTTCTGTCATATGACATGGGCCTGCCATCATATACAGAGTTATTGGACACAACTCACACTATTGATTAACCAAGTTTCAAAAAGGGATGTATGTTGCACTTTTGAGGTATGTCGATTGCATGCGATTCCATGCCCAAAAAAGTAACTAGTAAATGTATTGATTTTGCCTCCCTGCTTGCTAATAAGTAACTAGCAATGAACTGGAGAAAGAGTGTCTGCTTCCTCCTATATCTAAATGATGGATGAATACATCGAAATTCAAGATTATATATGGAATCAGGCATGCAGCGCTCATTTGGCTCAAGGGGCTTTATCCCCATTCCACCCCCACCCTCCCACCGTGTGTCTCAGCCCAGGCTGCTACAGCCTCAGGGACACACACACTTTCTTAGCAGGCATGTGCTGGCTGCAGTGAACATGGAGCCGACAATGGCAGCATCAAACAGTATTTCACATGCTATCTAGTGGCTAAAGTGCTTAAAAGTGCAACATGGACTGGATTAGAAACATAACTACGAAGAACACAATATTCTACAGCTATATTTTGGGTGTTTCACCTTCATAAATGAGATGTAAGTTAAAGTTAAGTTAATCAGTGGGAAATGCATTATTTTAGGTCATGAAAGCTCAATTGGTTATTGTGATTACAGCGGATGACTATGTATATAACACATTCACACAACTGAATCCTGGTTGGTGCACTGGGGAATAGTAATGTATATTTATAGTGCTATGAGGTGCCAACCTGCAGCTGAAAGCACTATAAACATGCAAATCATTATTTTAAAACTTTATGAAATACAGAAGATACACTACCGCTAAATGTGCAGTGAGATTTTGACCCTGATGTACAAAGCCATTCTGCGGTCAGAATGCCTGTGATTCGCAAAATCATAGGCTAAGTTGCTTTTTTGTTTGTTTACGAAATCTTTTTTGCCGTTCTCTACACACATATTACATAATGGATTTAGAAAGACATGAAGCATCAGTAATCAGAAGAGAAGGGTTTAGGGCATCCCTTCTAAATAGTAGTTTTTTAAAGTATATATCTATGTTTTCCAACTGAAATCTGGCAACAAAATATTGAAAAGTTCCATACTCCTGAGATGGGGGCGGGGGGGGAGGGGGGGGTAACATATTTGCAAATGTGATTGTGAAAAAATGTTCATTGGGGTGTATGCAGTGCTCTAAAAGACAATTGGCAACTCTCAAGCAAGCTTAAAACATAAACTTTTCTTGTTAAATGCAACCCCATTAAATTTAACATGGGCTGAATTTGGAAAAAGTTTACTTTATTTAAATGCAATCACAGACATGATGGTCTACTGACTGCAAAAGGCTACCATTCATACCTGCGATGGCATCACATCACAGTTACTTGCAGTTATGACCTACCACAAGAATACTGATGAGATAGCCCAAATTACAACCCGCTATGATTCGGAATTTTGTAAACCGACCTATTAGTCCATACTAAATTGTTATCTATTCTCAAAAAGTTGGTGCACAATTTGCAAACCCTTTTGCCAATGGATACTTTGTACATCAGGTTTTTACAGTTCAAGTTCGTTCAAATTATGTATTTGTAGTAATGCAGCTGATAACAACTTTGCATTACTTTAAAAAAACCTTTTTCACCATAAAGCTTCTAATGACTCCATCATTTAAAGCCATATACTTGCTGTTAAAATGGGGCCTCTAGTTGGCAGAGGTTTTCACCCTGTCCTAGTCGGGACAATCGCTTTAGTCAGGATAAGTCAGATACACACCCTAAATTAACCTCTGCTCACCCTCTGCTAGCTTATCACAGGGCAGTCAGGCCTAACTTAAGAGGTAATGTGTAAAGTATTTGT
This sequence comes from Triturus cristatus, assembly GCF_964204655.1. Taxonomy (NCBI): domain Eukaryota; kingdom Metazoa; phylum Chordata; class Amphibia; order Caudata; family Salamandridae; genus Triturus; species Triturus cristatus. The sequence continues at coordinate 607,639,492 of NC_140591.1, read as the reverse complement.
GCAATACTTAAATTACAGTACCTCAATGCAAACACCACGAAAAGACACCACACAGGTTTACAAAAATAGAGAATATTTATATGAGGAAAACAAGACCAAAATGACAAAAATCAGTAGAAGTCGAGATATGAATTTGTAAAAATTAAATGCCAAAACAGTGTTTAGAAGTCACTAGTGGTCAAAAGGTTACTTGAGGTTGCGAGAGACAGTTGCAAATACAAAGTTCAGGCCGACCGCAATGGAGTGGAGGCCAGCAACAGGATCTAGACAGGTTCTAGACAGGTTCCGCTGAAGAATGCCTTAGATGTAGCTTTTGACGATGTCAAGAGCCTACTGCATCATCGTTGAGCTGCGCAAAGGGGCTCCCACATCGTTGACGAGCTCTGTTGAAGTGAATGCAATGTGTAAGCGTTGAGCCGCACAGAGCGTCGTCATTGAGCTGCACAGGCTGAGGGTCCAATGTCATCTGGCAGCCTCTGCGTCAACGTTAAAGGGCTATGCGGCAGAATTTCTCGCGCAGTCGAGTTGATGCATCTGTCTTTGCAGAAATCAGCTGCAGAACCAACTTCTGATGTCCAGGACTGGAGGGGGGCACCTCAGGCAAGGGCAGGACTCACAGATGGCAGAGTCCAGTCGCACCAGCAGGATTGCAGGAAGTCGTTTGTGTCCCTGAGACTTCAGAAAACAGGAGGGAAGCCAGCAAGCTCTGGGAGTCACTCTAGGTTCAAGTGAGATGGGTCTAGTCCTTGTCCTCATCAGTGCAGAGATCAGCAGGCAGCTCAGCAAAGCAGAGAAGCAATTTATCAGAACAGTCAGTCACAGCAAAGTGCCAATCCTTACAGCACAACAGTCTATACTCCAGCAGAGTACTTTCCAGGTCTAGTAGTGTACTGATTTGGTAGGGTCAGAGCTCTGGTACTTATATCCAAAGTGCCTTTGATGTAGGGATAACTTAAAAGGAAGTCTCTGAAGTGCACAAGGATCACTTTCAACCCAGTCCTGTCTGCCAGGCTAGCTGGGAGTGGTAATCAGCCCTTTGTGTGAGGACTGGACACATCCTATTCAGATTTAAGTTTAAGCCACCTCTTCCCCTTCCTGCTCAGAATGCAGATGAATACAGATGAGTCCTCTGTCACACCCAGCCCTTCCTGTGTTTGTGGCTAAGCCGGGTCTGGTGGCTTAGTGGACAAAAGTGTCCACTGTAGGGACCTGTGGTTGATCTCATGGTCACAGGTTAAAATCTTGGTGAGTCCACTCATCCTTCTGAGGTTGATAAAATGAGTACCATTGAGTTGGGTAACAATAAGCCTCTGTTATTCAGCACCAAGATGCCAAAGGGTGAATGTGTGTTTTACAAATACACATGTTATATTATGTTATGGCTGTGAAGAGGGAAAGCACAAAGTGCATCTGACACCGAGCCCAGACGTGTATTGGAGACAGGCTGCAGCACACAGAGCAAAGTAAAGAGCCGATAAATGCCCACTTTCTAAAAGTGCCATTTCTAAAATGGCAATGTCAAATCCAACTTTACCACTAAAAAGGATTTATCATCACCATTCCAAAGAGATTAAACATGAAGTAGCTACTCCTCTTCAAAAAGGAATTACAGCTTAAGAGAGTTTTAAGGAATCCCCAATGCTAGCCTATTAGAGGAGTAGGCCTCACAGCAATGAAAAATATAATTTTGCAGTTTTTCACTACCGGATATGTAAAATGTAAAAGTACATGTCCTGCCTTTTACCTACACAGCATCCTACCATTAGGGTCACTTAGGGCCTACCTTAGGGGTGACTTAATCATAATAAAAGGGGAGTTTAAGGCTTGGCAAGGGGTTATAAAAGCCAAGCCGAAGTGGTAGTAAAGTACACACAGAGCCTCTGCAATGGCAGGCCTGAGACAGGTTTGAAAGGCTACTTGTGTGGGTGGCAAAACCAGTGCTGCAGGCCCACTAAAAGCATATAGATTACAGCCCCTGGGTATATGGTATGCCACTTGACAAGGGATTTACAGGAAAGTAAATATGCCAATCAGGTGTACACCAATGTTACCATGTTTAGGGGAGAAGCATATGTACTTTAGCACCGGTAAGCAATGGTAAAGTGCTCAGAGTCCTAAGGCCAACAAAAAGATACAGCAAAAAGTGGAGGGAGGCAGGCAAAAAGTTGGGGGAAGACCTCCCTAAGGATGACAGGTCTAACACTGGCTCCAAAGGGGTCTTTAGATTTGTTAATTAACCAATTGCACACATTTATATTTATTTCAGGTAGCAGGCACCTTGTCAAGAAGGCTTGTTTCTTCTTTTGCTCTCTACCACTACATTGGTTTTACAGAACAGTAGGCCACAGCCATTCCATTTCAGCAAGAGATACCTAAAGGTCAGTGTTATTCATTTTTGAATGGTTGTTGTTTTTTCTTTTCTCTAAAGTAGACAAACTTTTGTTGCAAAGGTTAAAAAAGATTGGGAATTTCCTTCATAATCAGCAACAGGTCCTCCACTGAGGTGGAGGAGCGTCGACCCACAGGAGAAATAAAATGATAATAACACCACGTTATTATCATTTTATATTTCAGGACTGGCTTGGTAGGTGCAGGGCGAGACGGGGTGGGGCTGGGCTGCCCACAGAGCAGGGGGAGGAGTGGTGGGCACGTTCCAAGTACGCATGAAGGTTTGGCTGGCTGTCTTGTGCCAGCCAAACAGACATGCGCACTTAGCATGTTCCTCACCCAGCTGTACAGCACAGCCAGGTGGAGAACATGCACCAGCTCCCACTACTAAAAAATGGAAATTTCACTTACCTGCCGACCGCCGCCTATTTTACCAGCTGGAATATTTAGCACATAAAAGCATTGCATGAAAAGGCTGCATTGTGGCCTGACCTATTCTATGACCCCTTGCTAGGACACAGAGAAGGCACTGTTGGAACAGTTAATGCTCACCCCTGCCAGCCAACATTCTCCCCTCCTTCACTCACCCTCCCCATCCCTTCCTTTAACCCCTGCCATGCAACTTATAATCAGGTTGATAATGGACTTCTAAGTGCCAGGGGGTAGATCAACAGGGATGAAAGGTCCAGTTATTACATTCCAACACATCTACAAAAACACAGTAGGGGTAATTCACCACACTTTAACTTCAACAAAAGACAGAGAATGAAAGATTCTATCAGATTTCACCCGAAAAGGCCTATAGAATGCCATCACTCAAAAATGTTAAAACATAAATGCAAAACATGCAGCTATCGGTGTTGGTGTGCTAAACACTGTTTCTATCTGTTAGGCTTCATTCTGAGGTGGGGAAATCAGGAGAACATAATTGTTTTACCCATTAAATATCTCACATCAGGGTAGCAGTAATTACAGTGTACACTAATTATAGCCCAAATACTACATAGCTTGGAACCGTGGCTTTAGTCTCCATATCTGTCTTTGTGTTTCTATCATGATGATATCCATATCGGTACATGGAATACAATAATTAGTTGGCCTCCTGTACAGAGCTACAGGGATATAAAATGCTCCAGTGGCCTCCTTTCACCTGTCCAGCTGGACCTCCAACTGGACCTCTCTGAGCCCTGCTGGTGTCCGCTAGAGTGAGCCATAGATCTCCAAGAGGTGCCTCGCCAGGTCCTGGAAACTTGGCTGACATCAGAATGCACTCCTCTGTAAAGAAAAGGAAAAATCCTGAAGTTTTGGGCTCTTCGCAACCGCGAATGGGTCCTGTTGCACCTAGACTCTGCTGCCTGTGATAAGCACCAGTGCGAAGCTCTGGTGAACCTGACTCTCTGCGGTACAACGACCATCAGCCACAAACAGCAATGCAAGATCTGTCCTTTGTGCTACAACAACGATAGCCTGTCCACGGCGCCTCACTGGATATTCATGCTACAGCGACGGCAGTCCATGATGCCAGGCATGGTCTGTGTGCTACAACGACGACTATACATAATGCACTCCCTTCTCTTTGCGTCCTACCCCCGTGAACTGAAGTCTTCATGCTGGACTTTGTGAAGGTAACTTTTTCAGCGGGATAAATATGGTCCCTGTACCCAGCCTGCACTCACCCATGGTCTGCCTGAACTTGTGATTTTTCCCCGGTCTTGAGCGACCAGATGACCACGAGTGGCACTTTGTTCTTTTAGGTACTATGCTTACCTAAAACTTTGAAACACCATGTCTCCGGTTCTAAAGATTAAATTTTTGTTGTGTTGGTCTCAAATTATTTACAACATTTTCACATTATTATTGTTGGTGTACATTGCTTCTAAGTTAAGCCTGACCACTTTTGTGCCAAGATACCAAAGGGTTAAGCGTAGGCTAATTTAATGATGCTTGTGGTTCACCCTGACAAGGATAGTGGTTGTTGCTTGAGTAAGGTTTCCACCACCTCAATCAATGACCCAATTTCTTACACTGTGTCTTTGTTCCTAGTGCCTTAAACATGCCAACACAGGGTATAAGATGCTAAAGAAAACACCAAGAATGAAAGTAAAGCATCACACTTCAGAGCACAGGACAGGTTAGAGGTAGTTTGGGTATATATTACTGAGATCAGGGTAAGAGAAATAGGGCTGCAAACCCACCAGTTTCATATAAAAAAAAAAAATTTGCATTTAGCAAAAAACTAATTTATATGTATACACACTCACACACATGCACACATATCAGACTTTGAAAACACCACATAAATGTCAAAAACTCCAGAATTACAAAGTGTCTCTTACTGCAATGAAGACCTCTTTTATTTCACATTCTATATCTCAAATTCTATGGGATCCTTTTTTATTAGAAGAACAAGCCTATTCATGGTTGTATTGACCGGCACGGTATGATTATAAGGCTTTGCCCTTTTTTTGATAAGGTAATAAAGCCGCTTCAAGCTTGCTCCTTTGATACCTTGTCCAATTGATTTGGTGCTGTGGGTGAGGTTGCTTCCTCCCCCTTAAGGGAATGCTGTTGGGACTGGTTGAAACCACTACAAATGCAAGATATATGCAATTAAGAGGTGCTTTCTCAGATAGATGTTTTGTCCTGGGGAGACCTGCTACAAATTATTTGTAGGTCAAAAGGTCGACACTGGAGTAGGGATCATCTGATATGAAATAATTTCTAATTTCGGGTCACTATTTATGCCGGACTGAACATTTTAAATTATCGATACCCCTAATGTATATATGTATCGTATTTTAATTGTTTAACTATATCACTCATGAGCACTGTGCCATCTGCACATTGATTTATTTTCTAGCACTTTGTGGAAAGAAGAATACATTTGTGGTTTTTGTAAATGATCAACATTGACATATGTTTTAACCTCATGGGTTGTTTTGACTGAGTCCCCTTGAACCACTTGTTCTATGTTTTGGTATACCCAGGATTTTTTGATTAGACAGGCTGAGGTTTGGTCCTGTGTATTTTCATACCAACTTCAAAACCCTCACTTGCAAGCCATCATGACCCTTGCTTATCTTGTGGACCATCTTATCATCTCTGGTGACACCCAACACACCCAAAAATCAGGCCACCAGCAGATTGGTGACTAATAAGTGTAAAAAAGAATAAAACAGCACCATCTCAATAAGGACCCTCTCAACACTGCTCTAATTTAGGAAAGAGTTGAAGACACACCTTTTTAAATAACACTACATTACAATGCAGTTGCAATCCAAATAAACAGCTTCCTCTCCTATGACTTGTTAACTATATGCTTGCATTTGACCCTGTCAGCACTCCAATGCCTTTTCAGTTAGTTTTGTGGTATACAAATACCACATGCATGCACACATGCTTCCTTCCTCTAAGTTGGGACTCCGAACAGTACCCTGGGGCGCGCCTGAACAGTCTATCATTTCTCTGCTACTCTTGTCTGTTTATCTCATACCTATTTGAGCCTGCTTGCATTCCTTTTAGCCTCTCTTTGAGTGGAAATTGTAATATATGCAGAACGTATGCAGATTCTGATGAGGCTGCAGACAGCTCTTCAGCAAAATACCATCAATTAGTATGCATTCTCTAATTTCAAATTGGCAGCACAACAATACACCTTAGAATTAGCATTTGTTCTTTTTAAACTAAAATTGCATAAAGTAAATTTGTTACTCCAAACCTGACCATTTTCCAGGTGCGGTTCCCCAAGAAGTCCTTCTAAAAAATGCATTTCAATAGAAAATCAGCATATTGGTGTTAGTGACTTTTTCAAAATGAAAGGGAGTGACTATGGGCCCCATTTACATAGAATTTGGCTGTGAGCTGGTGTAACTTACTGTTGTAGCACTTTTGGCTTTCTCCCAGCATTCAACAGTAAGCAAACAGTAGCAAAAATGTAATTCCTATCTACTTGCAGTCAAATCTTTAAGAATGAATCCCTATGTGCCTCCGGGAAGTTATCGCTTTGGGTGGTGGTGTGGGAGGGTTTGTTTGTTTGTTTGTATGTCCAAGAATTCAAATTCCCCTGGACTCTGATATGGTTTTCCAAGCTTTACAGGTATGCATTAGGCTGTAGCCAAAAACAGGTAGTCTATTCAGGCAAACAGCTAGACAGTTTAGATAGGCAGTACTGCATTGTCATACACTATGTCATATGCACGTTCAGAGAAACTCACCACTTAGAACTTTCTAACATGCTGCAACACTCTCCTCTAAAAATATTACTACATTGTGTATGACAAACTGGCGTCTGCTAAATAGGAGGATGTCTGAAAGAGTGTCCCCGGGACTGTGCAGTTGGAGGAAAAATCAAGTACTATCAAAGGTGAAAATTTTGATATTCCCTATGATCGGATTCTTGATCTGCAAAGGATAATGGACTTCCAAAGCCTCTTTGACTCTCCAGGTAGATGTGGGTTAGCAGTGAATGCCTCTTTCAGTGGAGCTGGGGTCTGGTGAATCGTGGTCCAATATAACAGAATTATCTCAGCTGCAATACATGGAATTTTAATTATTTAGTGAATATATTGTTTCATTTAATTTCATTTAATGTCTTCAGTTTTTATTATACATGTATAATACACACATTGTTTGGTTTTACAATAGTTTTTATTCTTAGTACTTTTAGTTCTAATATTTTGGGAAATTTTTGTAATAATTATAATTATTTAGGTATTTTGTGTTATATATTCATTTCATTATTTCAGTTTGCTTGTAGTTATAGTATTTGTTTAATGTAATACCTTAATTTGACATTTTTACATTTTTCCTCTATGTACCTATTTATCAATATATCTATATATATATATATATTCACTGAAAAAACAATAGGTTTCAGGGGTGTTATAGTTAGCTGGACATTTCCCTCGTACAAGACCCTAGAAATTCCCCTGTTATAGTTAGTTCAGCTAACTATAACTCGTGCCCCCGCAATGCACTGCTGATGACGTCACATATTACATCACTCATGACATGGTCAGTGACATCACTGATGACATCACTGATGACATCTCAAATGACATCACTGATGACATCCATGTGATAAATTACTGCATCTTCTCACACCCTAATTTAATCGTTGATACACGAACTCAAAATTTCAGACGTCCATTCTCAAAACCATAGATACTCCAATACCAATAACTACATACCCACTTATTAACTCTTAGGTCTACATACACCTCCACTCATTCACATGTACAGTCACTCATACTTACAGTCACTCCGTACAAGACTATCATATGCATTTATACACCTACATAGACACTCACACACCACCAATCATCCATAGAGGTACTGTCACACCTAGTCAGTCATACAAATAATTAATCACACTCCCATTTACTCACCTATGCAGTTATACACACTCAAGTTCACTTACTCATAAAAATAGTACCACATTCTTACGCTCTTATACAATCATTGATACAAGCACACACTTATCCATACAGCCACTCTCACAATCACACACTCTCACATATACCCACTTATATACTCTTACACGCATATATACTGCCTTTCACATATGTAGTTAGTCACAAATGTACCACTGAGATATACATTCAATCCCTAACACACCCATACATACACTCACTCAACCATACAGTTCATCAGAGATGCACTCTTAAAACTAGGCCTGGGCTAAAATTTCATTCCGTTCGCGGAAATTGTGATAATTTGACATTTTCGCGTTCCGTGGAAAGCGCGAAAATGTCAAAATTTCCACATTCCGCAGCTTAGCGATAATTTGGTTCTTGCTCGCGCTGTAAAAAAATACATTCTCGCGCGCGCGCGATCGCCTTACCTGAATCCCTGCGTTCGCCGACAAGTTTTCTTGATCCGGTCGCGTTCTCCATGAGATGTTGTATTGTTTTTAGCCATTTGTGCTGTCTCGCGACAGTTCGCGCCCGCAGTGACGTCATCCGTCGCGCGATCACGTCTTTCTTCTCGTGATCATGCACCGCGAGACAACTGAAAACAAGATGGCTGCGCCCGCGAACAACCACATGGGTAAGTTGGCGAGCCACAACCATGCAGAAAATCTCGCGAACATGCGGGAAAAAAACTTCCGCATCTTCGCGATATTTCCGCGTGTTTGTGATAATTTTTAACATTTTCACGATAATTTGCGAAAGTGGATTTCGCAAATTCCGCCCACCCCTACTTAAAACCATGCACCCATAGAATCACCCACTCACACATCTATGCACAGAGTCACACACAGCCTACCCACACAAACACTCAGGCTCCCATACAGATACTCAGACAACCAATCGATAACCCATATAGACACTCATATAGCTATTCACAAAACCATGCAGCCACTTATACACCAACAGACAGAAACATACAGACATTCACACAGTTTAGTCACTAGTCTGCAGTAAGATACATTTAATGACTCACTTATAGAGTCAGTTACGCACCTAGAAAATCATCCATTCACACACTTGTACAGCCACTCATTCTTCCACAGGCCTTTCACTATGAATATATAAAACATATTTAAAATTTACAGAAACACACAGTCACTGGATGATGTCATCAGTGATGTTATCAGTGATGTCATTTGAGATGTCATCAGTGATGTCATCAGTGATGTCACTGACCATGTCATGAGTGATGTAATATGTGACGTCATCAGCAGTGCATTGCGGGGGCGCGAGTTATAGTTAGCTGAACTAACTATAACAGGGGAATTTCTAGGGTTTTGTATGAGGGAAATGTCCAGCTAACTATAACACCCCTGAAACCTATGTTTTTTTCAGTGAATTTGTAAGGTTTTTTAAATGCCAATTCCTAACTCTAACGCCCCTGAAACCTTTGGTTTTTTCAGTGAATTGCAAAGGTTTTTTAAATGCCAATTCCTAACTATAACGTGCATGAAACCTGTGGTTTTTTCAGTGAATTCCAAAGGTTTTTTAAATGCTAATTCCTATCTATAACTTATCTATGAAGATATCATGAAATGCATTCTTTTTTAAAAGTAGGGTGCACATTAGTTTTGTGGAAAAGCATTTTTGTGATTGGTTAAGAAAAAGCAGTTTCAACATGGAGTACATATCATAGGATAAAATTTGCTCAGCTCAACCACACCTGCTACTTGCATTTGGAAGGCACTGTTCGAACTTAAAACAATCGTCAAATTTTAACCTGCACGTGTCATTAAATGTTCAAGAAAATGTTACAAAAAAATATCGTAAAGTTTTAAAAAATTGATGAACTTTTAACCTGCACGTGTTGTAGAATGTTCTAGAAAGTGTGTTGATAGAATACGTTGCACTTCTGACTTCTATGTGTTGTTGAATATTAAAAAAACGGTTCATATGGAAAATTAAAAAGAAACCAATAGAGAAGTTTTGAAACCTAAAAGAATCAAGGAACTATTCTAATTTATTCTTTACATGTATTTATGTGTGCAGCAGCAAAATTATAGACACAACAGCACCAGGAAGAGGAAGAAGCAGGGAGTGGGGGATGAGGGGAGATGGGCAGAATGGCACACATGCACAATTAAGTACAGCACAAGTATAGACAAACAATGGCCAAAATGAAACACACCAACAAGGAGCACAAGTCACACAACCCGCCAACATCACACCACTGAACGAGCATAGAAGTGAAAGCCACGCTGCATTCATACAGGATGTGTACAAAGGCCAGTCGTTGGTGTTGTGGGATGTCTGCGACCATGGTCATCATGGATGAGATGCCCAGCATGTGGCACATGGTCGAGTTCACTGTGTGTTATGTTGCCAAATGGCTGCTCCTCCCTCCCATGAGCCCCCACACTTTTGTACGGTGAGCTGTTGTATCTTGTGCACTCGTACGGCATGCCATTGTAATGCCTATTTGCGCATGTCCTACTACATTCCAACAACAACATTAAAGTGCCGTTTGGAGGTGGTACATGCCACTTTACAACATCGACTGCTGCGGCTCTTTTAACAGGCCACACCAGAACACAGAGACACACTTACCGCACTTCCTGTACACGGACATGTCCATGACACCCCGTTCCCCTTGCCGGATAGGCACACCCCTCCACTGACCTGTGAACCCCAGACCAGCACACGCCAGTTGTGCATGCAGGAGGATGCGTACGTAGCTACACATCCAGGCTCACTGCCAACGCTGAGGTGACAGCACACTGTGATGTTGCAGGGCTCGTGCCTATCATGCTAAGACAATGACCACAGGGACACACTTACTAAGATATGGGTTTGGGGGGCATTGGCAGTCCTGGAGTTGTTGAGATGAATCTTCTGGCCCTCATGGGTATCCCTGTATCATGCTCATTGATTTTATGGCACCTGTGGGTGTTCTGGTGTGGCTCTTGGCTGTGTTCCCTTTCATGGTGCAGGTAGTTGTCCTGCTTAACACCAGCAGAAAGCAGGTGTAAAATCCCTGGTGCTAACGTGTCTTATCGCCGGAATTTGTTTCGCATTGCAATTAGTGTGAAAGTTGTGATGTGATTTTTTTCATATGCAGAACAATATACGAACTGAGCAGTGTATCTCGTCAAGATCCAGCACCTGACGCACTATTCCCAATCAATATAAATACAATGAGATTTCTTAATAGATTTCGTGTGTACACTGTAAGTGCAGCCAATACCTCAGTGCAATACAATACAGGATTTTAGTATTTAGAATAAATCGCAAAGGTGCACCTCATGTCTTTTTGCGCGGGAACAGCTACTCTTCATTTCATTATCAGCACTTTAACGGAAGTAAAGTTGAGATAAATCTAACACACTATTCAGAAGTTGGTGCAAACTACAGATATCACTAGTATTCCAGCGATAAGTGCCCCAAAATTTAACACCATGGTGGACTCCATCAAATAACAGTAATAAGAACAAGAAAGAGTCACACAGCAGTTAAGAGAACAACCAAAAACAATATTAATTTTTTTTTCAAACTTTATTTTTTATAATAATAAATATATAAACGATAAACTATTTTCAAACTTTATATTTTTATTAACATAAATATAAACAATAAACTAATAAACAAAATGTAACAACAATAATACAAAACAACAAAGCAGAACACTCCTGTGGGAACCACGGATGTCGACGACGGACCTGGAAAATCAAAAAGATTTTTTTTAAAAACCCAACATGGTATTCTTAACAAAATACCACAAGAAACAAATCACAGATATATAAAATGTATACAGCTAACAACATTTTATAAGTTTAGATTGTAAAAACTGTAAATGTTGCCGCTTTAAAATATTTACAGAATCTGAGGATTTTTTTTTGCAGAAGGCACCACGCCCACAGCGTTTTTCATCAGTGGTGAAGACATTTTTCATTTTTTCCAAGGGGCAAACAAAGACCAATGCCACCTTCTTCATTCGCAAGATTTGCCAAAGAGTTCTGTTACGAGGGGACCCTAACAAAAAATACTCGTGCGGCACAGCAAGTATGATGAAACACCTAAGGACCCTTCATCCAAACAATCTTGCACGAGAAGAGTGTAAACAGATGAGAAACACTCCTGTTCTGTATCTGTAAAAAAGAATCACAAATAAATGTATATTAACAACTTTCAAATTTATACTATTCCATTACTGTACAAACACATTTTATATAAAAACTGACTAAGAAACTATAGCCCTGAACCACAAGTGTGACGATCGTTAAAACACTACATGCATAGTGCATACTACTTTGAAGCAGTTCATGCCCTAAAGCCTACCTCACTAAAAGACTACATGCTAACTGACTAAATGATTACAGTACTATAAGGAGACACACTGGGTGAGTGACAGGGTGTTTGCTAGAAGAGTATGAATACTAACTAGAGAATTGAAGGTGTGAAAGACAACTGTGTAGGTGATTAGAGGCCTGCATCAATACTGCATAGGCATTTAAAGCAGTCCATGTGCTAAGGCCTGGCTCACTGCATGGCTACTTGGGTACTGACTGAATGATTAGAGTACAGCAAGGAGAGTGCCTAGGCGAATTTATAAGTGCTAGGATTTTCGCACAGGGAATGGATTAGTACTTGGTACTGAATGAGTCACTAGAGGAGTGCAAAGGCAGTCACAAGTGCTGGACTGTATGGATACTGACTAGGAAATTGAAAGTGTGAAAGACAAGTGTCTAGGTGGTTAGAAGACTGCATGCATAGTGCATAGGCGTTTGAAGCAGTCCATGTGCTAAAGCCTGGCTCAGTGTATGAATACTTAGGCACTGACTGAATGATTAGAGTACTGCAAAGATAGTATCTTGGTGAATTTATAAGTGTTTGGGTTTTAGTACAGTGAATGGATTAGTACATGGTGCTGAATGGGTCACTAGAGGACTGCAAAGGGAGTCACAGGGTATTTCCTGGAAGTGTATGGATACAGACTAGGGAATTGAAGGTGAGAAAGACAATTGTGTAGGTGGTTAGAGGACTGCATGCATAGTGGATAAGGGTTTGAAGCACTCCATATACTAACGCCTGGGTCACTGGATGAGTACTTGGGCACTGACTGAATGATTAGAGTACTGCAAGGAGAGTGCCTGGGGGAATTTATTAGGGTTTGGCGCAGTGAATGGATTAGTACATGATGCTGAATGGGTCACTAGAGGAGTGCAAATAGAGTGACAGGGTGTTTGCTGGAAGTGAACGGATACTGACTGGGGAATTGAAGGTGTGAAAGACAAGTGTGTAGGTGCTTAGAGGACTGCATGCATAGTGGATAGGGGTTTGAAGAAGTCCATATGCTAAGACCTGGCTCTGTGCATGAATACTTAGGCAGTGACTGAATCATTAGAGTACTGGAAAGAGAGTGTCTTGGTGAATTAATAAGTGTTTGGGTTTTGGCACAGTGAATGGATTAGTTCATGCTGTTGAATGGGTCTCTAGAGGACTGCAAAGGAAGTGACAGGATATTTCCTGGAAGCGTAGGGATACTGACTAGGGAATTGAAGGTGTAAAAGACAAGTGTATGGTATGTTAGAACACTACATGCATACTGCATAGACATTTGCAGCAGTCTATTTGGTACTTAGAAACCGACTAAATAATCAGACTACTTCTAGGACAGTGCTTAGGTAAAACGTTTAAATTTTCAGTTCTGCCACAGTGAACAGAATAGTACATGGTACTGCACCTTAGTGTCAAACCCTGACTCATTTTATCAATGCGTAAGCAAAGACTAGCTTCTAATGCTACTAAAACTTGACAACATGAGAGGTTTTAAATTAGTTATCTGTCAGCAAATACACGATGTTACCAAATGCCTCTCTCACAGTGGTTCTCAAATGCACACAGACTCACAGTGTGATTCTAGACAAGCACCACTATCCCTAGGAGTTTACCAAAACTCATTCACTACAGTGGAAGTGGTAAGCGAACTGCACACAATCTTCATATTTCAGAACTGCACTTTTATGTGAAAGCCTGACTCATATAATCAAAGCATTAGCAAAGACTGGCTTCTAATGCTACTAAAACTTCACAACATGACCGGTTTTAAAACAGGTATATGTCAGCAAATACACGATGTTACCAAATGCTTCTCTCACAATCCTTACCCAAATGCACACAGACTCACAGTGTGATTTTAGACAAGCAACACTATCCTAGGAGTTTACCAAAACTCATTCACTACTCTGGAAGAGTTAATGGTACTGCACACAATCTACATATTTAAGTACACCACATCAGTGTCAAAGCATGACTCATTTAATCAACGCATAAGCAAAGACTGGATTCTAATCCTACTAAAACTTGACAACATTACATGTTTTAAAACAGTTATCTGCCAGCAAATGCACAATGTTACCAAACACTTCTCTCACAGTGGTTCCCAAATGCACACAGACTCACAGTGTGATTCTAGACAAGCACCACTATCCCTAGGAGTTTACCAAAACTCATTCACTACAGTGGAAGTGGTAAGCGAACTGCACACAATCTTCATATTTCAGAACTGCACTTTTATGTGAAAGCCTGACTCATATAATCAAAGCATTAGCAAAGACTGGCTTCTAATGCTACTAAAACTTCACAACATGACCGGTTTTAAAACAGGTATATGTCAGCAAATACACGATGTTACCAAATGCTTCTCTCACAATCCTTACCCAAATGCACACAGACTCACAGTGTGATTTTAGACAAGCAACACTATCCTAGGAGTTTACCAAAACTCATTCACTACTCTGGAAGAGTTAATGGTACTGCACACAATCTACATATTTAAGTACACCACATCAGTGTCAAAGCATGACTCATTTAATCAACGCATAAGCAAAGACTGGATTCTAATCCTACTAAAACTTCACAACATGACACGTTTTAAAACAGTTATCTATCAGCAAATACATGATGTTACCAAATGCTTCTCTCACAGTGATCCCAAATACACACTAACTCACAGTGTGATTCTAGACAAGCACCACTATCCCTATGAGTTTACCAAAACTCATTCACTACAGTGCAAGTGGTAAAGGAACTGCACACAATCTACATATTTCACAACTGCAATTTACTGTCAATGCCTGACTCATATAATGAAAGCATAAGCCATAACTGTCTTCTAATGCTACTAAAACTTGACAACATAACATGTTTTACAACACTTATCTGTCAGCAAATACACAATGTTACCAAACACTTCTCTCAAAGTGGTTCCCAAATGCACACAGACTCACAGTGTGATTCTAGACAAACAACACTATCCCTAGGAGTTTACCAAAACTCATTCACTACAGTGGAAGTGGTAAAGGAACTGCATACAATCTACATATTTCACGACTGCTCTTTAGTGTCAATGCTTGACTCATTTAATCAACACATAAGCAAAGACTGGATTCTAATGTTACTAAAACTTGACAACATGACAGGTTTCAAAACAGTTTTCTCTCAGCAAATACACAATGTTAGACACGCTTCTATCACAGTGGTTCCCAAATGCACACAGACTCACAGTGTGATTCTAGACAAGCACCAGTATTCCTAGGAGTTTACCAAAACTCATTCACTACACTGGAAGTGATAAGGGAACTGCACACAATCTACATATTTCATGACTGCTCTTTAGTGTCAATGCCTGACTCATTTAATCAACACATAAGCAAAGACTGGCTTCTAATGCTACTAAAACATGACAACATGACAGGTTTCAAAACAGTTTTCTGTCAGCAAATGCACGATGTTACCAAACGCTTCTCTGACAGTGGTTCCCAAATGCACACAGACTCACAGTGTGATTCTAGACAAGCACCACTATCCCTAGGAGTTTACCAAAACTCATTCACTACAGTGGAAGAGGTAAGGGAACTGCACACAATCTATATATTTCACGACTCCACTTTAGTATCAATGCCTGACTCATTTAATCAACACATAAGCAAAGACTGGCTTCTAATGCTACTAAAACTTGACAACATGACAGGTTTCAAAACAGTTATCTGCCAGCAAATGCACGATGTTACCAAACACTTCTCTCACAGTGGTTCCCAAATGTACACAGACTCAAAGTGTGATTCTAGACAAGCACCAGTATTCCTAGGAGTTTACCAAAACTCATTCACTACACTGGAAGTGATAAGGGAACTGCACACAATCTACATATTTCACGACTGCAGTTTAGTGTCAATGGCTGATTCATTTAATCAACACATCAGCAAAGACTGGCTTCTAATGCTACTAAAACTTGACAACATTACATGTTTTAAAACAGTTATCTGCCAGCAAATGCACAATGTTACCAAACACTTCTCTCACAGTGGTTCCCAAATGCACACAGACTCACAGTGTGATTCTAGACAAGAACCACTATCCCTAGGAGTTTACCAAAACTCATTCACTACAGTGGAAGAGGTAAGGGACCTGCACACAATCTACAAATTTCACGACTGCACTTTAATGTCAACGCCTGACTAATTTAATCAACACATAAGCAAACACTGGATTCTAATGGTACTAAAACTTGACAACATGACAGGTTTCAAAACAGTTTTCTCTCAGCAAATACACAATGTTACCGAACACTTCTCTCACAGTGGTTCCCAAATGCACACAGACTCACAGTGTGATTCTAGACAAGCACCATTATCCCTAGGAGTTTACCAAAACTCATTCACTACACTGGAAGTGATAAGGGAACTGCACACAATCTACATATTTCACGACTGCACTTTAGTGTCAATGCCTGACTCATTTAATCAACACATAAGCAAAGACTGGCTTCTAATGCTACTAAAACTTGACAACATGACCGGTTTTAAAAGAGCTCTCTGTCAGAAAATACACAATGTTACCCAATCCTTCTCTCACAGTGGTTCCCAAATGCACAAAATTAATGATAACTTCTCCTTCTCGGGGGCTTTGATCTATCGCCCACCAGGACCCTGTGCTGGCTTCCTGGGTAACATCGGAGAGGTGCTCAGCCCATTGATACTTAGATATTCTAATTTCACTCTGATGGGTGACATAAACATCCACCTAGAGTCCACAACCGATGCACCTGCTGCCTCCTATCGGGAAACCATGGAGGTTTTGGGCCTCACTATTCGAGACACCCTAGCCACCCATGAGGCAGGGCATACAATAGACTGCATTGCCACTAACCTAGACACTTTGACAACTAACCCCCTTAGACCCCAAATTTGGACTGACCATATGCTGATTCCTTTTATGCTTCCCCTTATGTCCTACCGAGAAAACGATCATAAAAAGGAACACAGCAAGGTCACAAGGGATGAATGGAAAACGATATTGTCCCACCCAGAACTTATAACTATAGCCAGGAACTGTAGACCCCAGCTGGTAGTACCTGTAAATCCCATCAGTTTCAGAACATGGATGAATGATCTGAAAGGTACAGTTGGGCAGGGAAAAAACAGAACGAGGCAGGGTAGAAAGAAAACATCTGCACCCTGGTTCGATCGAGATCTCAAAGATAAACAAGGGGAGCTTAGAAGAGCTGAACGAAGCTGGCGGAAATACTACTCTAGCCTAGAACGTAGCAAATACAAAAGGATAAAAAATGCCTATCATGCGCTAATTAAACAGGCTAAAAAAAGGTACTTCTCGTTGGCAATAGAAACAGCCAGCAGCAAACAAAAGGAAATATTTAAAATTGTAAACGGCTTTAATAAGCCTAAATGTTTAGCGCAGGATATCTGTGACAAGATCGCAGATTTCTTTGAGGGAAAAGTACAGGGGCTGACGAAGGACTTCGATGTCCCTATATTAGAGCCAAGAACAGAGGATGATATAGTGAGGCAAGGAGCCACGCAGTTGACAACTTTCCTTCCAGTTAGCCTGGAGGATACCAAAAGAGGAATTCTGGCAACAAAATCCGGATCCCCCTTCGATCCATGCCCAGTTAGACTTTTACACCTCATTGTGGACATTGCCAATCCAATAATAAATGCCATTGTCAACACCTCACTGTCCACAGCCAAAGTCCCCCCAGAGTGGAAACTGGCAGCGGTGAAACCACTGCAAAAAAAACAACTCCCTGACCCCACCACATTGTCGAACCTACGACCCATCTCACTACTTCCGGCTCTGTGCAAAGTCACAGAGTCAATTGTAAATAAACAACTTACTCGTTTCTTGGAAGATAGTGATGTATGGCACCCCAACCAGGCAGGTTTCAGGGCCCAACATTCCACCGAATCGGCCCTCCTGTTCACTACAGAAACTATCCGCTCAGCCCTAGACCAAGGCAAGAAGGCCGTTCTGATTTTATTAGACCTATCGGCGGCCTTCGACACGGTCTCACATGCCATCCTATTAGACCGGTTAATAAAATCTGGTGTCACAGGGACAGTGCTTGAGTGGATAAGAAACTTTTTAAGTGACAGGAGGCAAGTGGTGACCCTGGGGGAATTCTGCTCCAGTGAAAAAGTGCTGTTGACGGGAGTTCCGCAGGGTTCGAGCCTGAGCCCGACCCTGTTTAATGTTTATACTGCACCCCTGATAAAACTGATATCGTCATTTGGCATAGACGCTATAGCCTATGCCGATGACACACAACTTATCCTGGTAATGGATAAGGATAACCAAGCCTGGGAGGATAAGCTCAAAGGTTGCCTAACGGCCACCTTTGAATGGATGCGCCTAAATCACCTGAAATGCAACACAGGTAAAACAGAGATCATGCCTATAGGCCCAAAAAATGAGTTCACCCCACGATTATGGTGGCCAGAAAAAGCTGAAATACCACCTCATACAACCAACTCGGCCCGTAATCTGGGGGTGCATTTTGACTCTGACCTGTCTTTTAGACAACAAGCAGCTAGAGTGGCAGGCATGTGCTTTGGGGTAATAAAGGGACTGAGAAAGTTCTTTGATCTTTTGCCCCTTGAAGCAAGGAAAACAGTTACGGTTGCACTTGTAACATCGCGCATCGATTACTGCAACAGCCTCTATGCTGGTACAAATAAAGTTGTCACACACAAACTTCAGATGGTGCAACATGCAGCAGCGAGGCTGGTTCTAAAATGGCCGAAAAGATCATCTGCAACCAAAGCCCTCAAGGCATTACATTGGCTGCCCATTACAAAAAGGGTTTTGTTTAAAGTACTGTTAATTACTTTTAGAGCTGTTCACAACCTAGGCCCGTCCTATCTGAGGAAAAAATTCAGCAGATACTGTCCAACCAGAGCACTGCGTTCTTCAACGGCCAACCTGCTTACCGTCCCGAGTTTCAGACTCAAAACTCGAGGGGGCAAATCCCTGGCGGTACTGGGAGCAAAAGCATGGAATACTCTTCCCCCCCAGTTGAGATTACTGGATAAAGAAATAGACTTCCGTAAACATCTAAAAACCTGGATCTTTAATCTCCAAGATATAACTGCCAGAAGCCTAGTGTAGTTCGGGTTCTCGGTCAAGTAAGCATAGGGACTACCTAACATCTGGTGGTCCTTTCTGGGCGCCTAGATGCTCCTTGGAGCGATTGCCGCGCGATACAAATTGGCACTTACATTACATTACATTACACACACTCACAGTGTGATTCTAGACAAGCACCACTATCCCTTGCACTATACCAAAACACATTTCTTCATCTACAAGGAGTACTACATTTTACTGCAGAAACATAACTCATTTCACAAATTCATAAACAATGACTGGTTTCTAATTCTACCAAAATATAAAAACTGCATGGTTATCTGTCTACAAACACATGAAAAAAACAAATCCTTATCACAAAATGGTTTCCACATGCACACACACTGTCAATAAGATTGTAGAGAAAAAAAGTACTCCCTACACTTTAGCAGGAAAAATACATTAGTCTGATTAAAATCAAAATAGTCTACATACATCCCCTCACAATTAAATAACTCATCTTTCAAGTTGTTTTGTAGATTAAGAAGTATATCAGTCACTCACCATATTTTCTTTTACAGAATCTCTGCACTGTGCACCTCTCAGCAAAAGCAAAGAATGAAAAAGTTTCCCTTTCATTTTCCACACATATACATGTAAACATCAAATCACAATCCTTCGCACATAAACTCAAAAGCAAACACACATTTCTATTGGTTAAACATTTCAACCCTTTCCAACTGAAATACATTTCAACCCTTCCCCCAATCTGCCTTCTGCCTGTTACCATAGAAACAGCTCATGGAACACTGCACTGAGCTCACAGGTCACAAGTTCAGCACACAATGTTCCTACACAAGGCAGGAAGTGTGCTTGACTTTTCAACATATCAGCTTATCATATATAATGTTCCTTACAATCTGTTTTTGTTAACCAATAACAATCATACCTTTAAAAAACAAAAATATACACCCTACCTTTCAGTGTAGAAAGTTGTTATACAACCAATGATTTCTTGTCGTTTTTCAAAAAACGTTGCCGTGGATCCGTGCACCCACCGCGAGAGAATCCGTGCATCCAACGTGATAGGAAGCGTGCACCGTGCGCGCATTTCACCGCTTTTTTTTTTTTAAAAAGGGGGGCCACAGGGAGTCCTTCTGGGACCCCCTAAGCAGATCTAGAGGGTCAGAGTATTTCCACTCTGCCCCCTTTATATCTTTTACACACTTATTCCCCTTCCATCTTCAGCCTCGCTTCTACCGAGGCAGAAAATGGCCGCCAACAGTTCCTGGTTTCGAATGTAGAGAGACGCTTGACAGCCAATTAGCATTCAGCGCGCGATCGTGAGGGTGCGCGCTCGGTTCGGGGAGGGTGCGCTTACGGTGCGGGTACGGTCCGCGGGTCCTCCGCGGCCATAGATATCACTCACTTTTTTACCCTAATTTTCTCAGGAACTACTGAACAGATTCACACCAAATATGCAAAAGGCACAAGTCCGAACTGAGGACTACCTCTTTGCCAAATTTGGTGTCATTCCGTTCAGCGGTTCGGGCTGTAGCTGCGACAACAGTTCCTATGGGAAATTGCATGGGGAAAACGCGTTATGGGACCCCCCTTTTTTCTCGGCCCCCGCTTGACGAATCACCACAAAACCTTCAGGGTAGGAGCGGAGCGCAGCTGGCCAAAAGTTTGGAAAATTTCACGAAAATTCGTCAATCGGCGCCAAAGATATTCCCAATAGAATGTTGCGGACTTCCTATGGAAAATAGGTCCTAACTATAACTATCTACTGGCGACCGCCAGTAGATTATATATATATATATATATATATATATATATATATATATATATATATATATCCACAACCTTCCTCTCCACAAGGAAGAAGTAGAGGCCACTCGGGGGAAACGTCGGGAGATCTTTTATTCAAACAGCACGTGCATAATGCATTTCGGCCTGTAAGGCCTTCCTCAGATGCAGCTGTAAACAAGATATGGCTCCACCCTCACCTTTAGTTAACCATAGTCTCTCCCATTGGTGGTAGTCCGCTGACCAATGGTCACGTGTTCACAACTTCGCTGTAGTTCAACTACAGCTCCCAGAATGCTGTATAGCTGGGTACGTGTTGCCTGGGAGGGACCTTTGATATAAAACCTCTGTGGGTCATGGTAATACAACTAAAAGGTGCCGAGTGACAAAATTCAAGAGTTCTTGTGTAACGGTGTTCCGTAGATCGCCCTCGAGTCCCCTTCAACACTCCAGCCTTGATGTGCGTTTGCTAGCCGGGCCGTGAGCCAGCATTTCAGTGAACCTAGCTCCCCATTGATAATGGACTGCAATCCGCAGCAGCTGCTGGCATGGCGTGCACTCCTAGACGGGCCGGAGTCATGTCAATCCCTTGACGACGAGAAAGCTGCGACAGCAGCGGGTGCCAGTGATACTCCAGTCTCTTCAGGGAACGGGGCCTCTAATGCGCCTCTGGCCAGCGCAACAATATCCACAACATTCCACTCCACAAGGAAGAAGTAGAGGCCACTCGGGGGAAACGTCGGGAGATCTTTTATTCAAACAGCACGTGCATAATGCATTTCGGCCTGTAAGGCCTTCCTCAGATGCAGCTGTAAACAAGATATGGCTCCACCCTCACCTTTAGTTAACCATAGTCTCTCCCATTGGTGGTAGTCCGCTGACCAATGGTCACGTGTTCACAACTTCGCTGTAGTTCAACTACAGCTCCCAGAATGCTGTATAGCTGGGTAAGTGTTGCCTGGGAGGGACCTTTGAAATAAAACCTCTGTGGGTCATGGTAATACAACTAAAAGGTGCCGAGTGACAAAATTCAAGAGTTCTTCTGTAACGGTGTTCCGTAGATCGCCCTCGAGTCCCCTTCAACGCTCCAGCCTTGATGTGCATTTGCTAGCCGGGCCGTGAGCCAGCATTTCAGTGAACCTAGCTCCCCATTGATAATGGATTGCAATCCGCAGCAGCTGCTGGCATGGCGTGCACTCCTAGGCGGGCCAGAGTCATGTCAATCCCTTGACGACGAGAAAGCTGCGACAGCAGCGGGTGCCAGTGATACTCCGGTCTCTTCAGGGAACGGGGCCTCTAATGCGCCTCTGGCCAGCGCAACATATATATATATATATATATATTATCTACTGGCGGTCGCCAGTAGATAGTTATAGTTAGGACCGTGTTTCAATAGGAAATCCGTAACATTCTATTTGGAATAACTTTGGCGCCGGTTGACGAATCCTCACAAAATTTTCAAAATAGGTGGGGCGCTCCGCTCCGCTCCTACCCTGAAAGTCTCGGGGTGATTCGTCATGCAGGGGCCGAGAAAAAAGGGGGGTCCCAAAACGCGTTTTCCCCATGCATTTTTCCATAGGACCTTTAGTCGAACGTACAGCCCGAACGGCTGAACAGAATTACTTAAAATTTGGCAGAGAGGTAGTCCTCAGGTCAGGGAAGTGCCTTTTGCAGGTCTGGTGTCAATCTGTTCAGTAGTTCCTGAGAAAATCAAAAGTAAAATCATATATATATGTGGGCGGAGCCTAACCACACATCTCATCCTGAGATCTGATTGGCTGTCAGCACTTCATCCAAGAAGTGTTGGCAGCCATCTTGGGACCAATATACATGATAGCACCTCATTAAAAAGCATTGCAGTTAACCCCTTCCATGCTCATGACGGAACGGTTCCGTCATGAGCATCGGTTGAGCTGTGCTCATGACGGAACCGTTCCGTCATGGCCTCGCCCGCGCTCGAACCCTTCAGCACCACGGAGGAATCCGCGCAGCGCTGAAGGGGTTAATAGAAGGTTTTTTTTTTTGTTTGTTTTTTTTTTTTTTGATTTCAAAAGAATTTTATTATTTTAAGGGAGCAAAAAAGGACATAAGATACAAGCAAAAGTGATACAATTGATATTAGACAGGGATAAATATTATGATAAAATGAAATTGAATAAGAAGAGAAAAACGACATTAACAACCATTAATCTGCAGATATCATATAAATAATTTAAGTAAAGAAGACAAAATTGATACTCTGCAGAAGTAATTATCAAAAGTATCACCATCAACTAGCAAAATAGGGATGAGAGGAAGAAAGTAATTCTCATGGAGTGGAAATCGTTCTCTTCAGTTTCTTACCATACTTGGTGGGCTTGGGTTTCCTTTTTACGAAGTGCCCACACGTCAGTGGATCATGCTCATCTCTCTCCCTCTATATCTTCTGGTGTTTGGGAAGCCTTAGATACATATATGGACTTGGTTTCAGAGAGGTTGGTGGATCAATATCCTTTTGATTTGTTTGGTTAATGCAGTTAATAGAAGGTTTTAAGACTTTAGTTACATTATACATCATTTGTTTATGGTACCATACTCATTTTAGGAATTGTGATATGTTCTAAGGTGATTTCACCATGTGAAAAAGCCTTCTGCTGGGATATCATGATTGAGAGAAAAATATTTTCTCATGCCTTTCACACAGAGGTTTGGAAGGTGATCTATAAGCTAAACTGAGAGCTTATTTTCTGTAAATTCACATTATCTTTCTCAGTCATGTGAGAATGAAGTCTGACATTCTCAGTAAAACATGTACATCCAACAAGGGCAGAGACTGTCAGTTGTTTCCTTTGTGTTCTACTGCAGCTTCCCAGAGTGTTCCAAAGAACATCTAGAGCGCTAACAGTCCTACTTATGAAGCCATCTTGCTTGGATTAAAGTGGTAACTCTTAAAACATTTAATTTAAAAAGGAACAAAATGAGGGGGTTCATTTTTCCATAAAAAGTATGATTAGTGCTGCAGAAAGAAAAATTAGGGCACATTTTGAGTGACTTCTCAAATCCTCTTCTATTTCATTAAAAAATTCTGACATGCAGACTGAAACATGCACTTTCAATACCAGCAGCAGTTTTCCCTGGTGAGCAGTAGCTTTACTACAGTGATCTAATGAGCAAAAAGAGTGCTAACATTCTGAATTTATGGCAAATGTGTGACACATCTGAATGCCTTCTTGATGGAATCAAAGTAAAAAACTGAAAGTATTTCCTACTGAGGAGACTGCAGTACATGAGGAAATTAGGAAACTTCATAACAAATAAATCTCCCAAGATGGCCACCAGAGACAAAAGAGCCCAAATGTAGCCCAAAATCACCCAGATGTAGCCCAAATATAGCCCAATGACAGAAGTGTGCAAAACACTTATTATTATGTGTTTTTGCAGTGTTATATAGTGCAGACTTGTTAGGTATTGGAGTGCTTTACATGAGCATTGGTTACATCACACAAGAACAAATTCATTTTGGTTGTAGACATGGGGAGACTAAGTGATTTGACCAGAATCACAGAATGTCGAGCTGAAGCAGAAACTCCAACCTGGTTCCCCAGTTGCAAAGTCTGCAGTTCTGGGAGTAACACCACATCCTCTCCCCTAAGTGCAACATTTAATCAAGTGGTCAACTGGATAAAAAAACATAAAGATAACAAATAATTTAAAAGTGCTTTGTCGCTATTTGAAAACTCTGAAAATATGTCCTTATTTTAGTCTTTTAGAGCACTAACCACTAACAACTAGCCCACCAGGTGCTTCCAGTAAGCGCCACTGCGCTGCGTTGCAGAGAGGTGGTGCAGGCCGTGCCCCTTTTTACACCTCTCTGCAATGGCGCTTACTGGACGTACCTAGTGTGCTATTATGCCCATAGGGACCCTCAGGATTCAAGGGGACTTAATCTCCCAACTTAAAACGGCCACAGGACGTGTTTACACAGTGGGGAAGGGAGGGGACGGGGCCTGAGGTGACGTGTGCAAAAACGCCCTGTGGCGCGTTTTAAGAGGTAGTTTTAATCTCCCTGCCCTATTATATACTAGGGACTTACAGAGGAGGTCATGCTAATCACAGGGGAACCCCAACGCATAGTGTTCCCTAGTGTATGTAAGTGTTTTCACTGTATTTTGAGTGTCTTTTAACATAGCACTGGCTCTAGGACTGGTTAGTCAGACTCAGTTACCACCAGTATCCGTCTGAAAAAGTTGAGGGTACAGGATGATTTTGCAACAAGGCTTCTTTCTGCTCTTCTGTTTGTTCTTTCTGCATGTTATCCTTCTTCCTACACTTTTCTTCGTCTTTGAGGACTTCTGTTGCCTCTTTCTGCATTTCCTTTTTTTCTTTCTGTGCGTTTTATCTTCTTTCTTCACATGTCCTATCTCTGTAGGCATAGGTAGAAATTAGCATTTAAAAAACCTTTGAAATTCACTGAAAAAACCATAGGTTTCAGGCACGTTATAGTTAGGAATTAGCATTTAAAAAACCTTAAAAATTCACTGAAAAAACCATAGGTTTCAGGGGCGTTATAGTTAGCTGACTTTTCAGTCATACAAATCCATTGAAATTCCCCCGTAATAGTTAGTTCAGCTAACTGTAACTTGCGCGCCCGCAATGCACTGCTGATGACGTCATATATTACTTCACTCATGACATGGTCAGTGACATCACTCATGACATGACTGATGACATCTCAAATGACATCACTGATGACATCACTGATGACATCATCCTTGTGATAGAGTGGCAGACCTCCTCTCCCCATAATTTAACCTTTGATACACACATTCAAAATAGAAACTAACATTTTCAAAACAATGGACATACTAATACCAGTTACAACAACCTATTCAGTAATTCTAAGATCCACATACACATCCACTCATTCACCAACAGTCCTATACAGTCACCCATAAATGTACTCACTCATCATATGTACTCATACACCTATACATCCTGTTACACAACGCCACTCATCCATAGAGTTACTCACACACATAGTCACTCATGCTAATAAAGAATCAAACATGCATTTACTTGCATATACAGTTATACACACACCACCACACTTACTTCTACGGAACTAACACATACTTAGTCTTTTAAACAATCACTTATAGAAACACATTCTTATTCATACAGGAACTCTTCCAATCTCTCACTCTCACATATACTCACTTATATGCACCAATAGTCACATATACTAGATTAAAAGATATGTAGTTTCTCATAAAGACACTATTGAGACAGACATTCACTCACTAACACACCCATGCACACACTCATCCACCCATACAGTCCTGCACATATGCTGTCTTCAACACATACAAACAGTGAGTCACTCATTCATGCATTTATGCACTACGTAATACCCCCCACCGAACCATACAGACACTCAGACACTGATACTGATACTCAAAAAACCAACTAATAACCTATATAGACACTCATATAGCTACTCACCAACCCATGCAACCATTTATACACAAAGTGAGAGACTGATACAGATATTTACATATTTAAACATTACTCACTAAGCCATGTATTCACTAAGATACACTTAATCAGTCAGTTATACAATCAATTTTTCAAAACAAATCATCCATTTAGACACTTATATACCCATTTATTCTTCCATCGACCTTGAGATATACATATATAAAACATATGTAATTTTCAGAAAAACACACATTTACTGGATGATATCATCAGTGATGTCATTTGAGAGGCCATCAGTGATGTCATGAGTGATGTCACTGACCATGTCATGAGTGATGTAATATGTGACGTCATCAACAGTGCATTGCAGGCGCGCGAGTTATAGTTAGCTGAACTAACTATAACGGGAGAATTTCAATGGTTTTGTACAAGTGAAAAGTCCAGCTAACTGTAACACCCCTGAAACCTATGGTTTTTTCAGTGAATATATATATATTACCTACTGGCGGTCGCCAGTAGGTAGTTATAGTTAGGACCACGTTTCCATAGGAAAACCTCAACATTCTATTTTGAATAACTTTGGCGCCGGTCGACGAATCCTAGCGAATTTCTCAAAATAGGTGGGGCGCTACGCTCCGCTCCTACCCTGAAAGTCTCGGGGGGATTCGTCAAGCGGGGGCTGAGATAAAAGGGGGGTCCCAAAACGCGTTTTTCCCATGCATTTTTCCATAGGACCTTTAGAACGAGCTACAGCCCGAACGGCTGAACAGAATTACTAGAAATTTGGCAGAGAGGTAGTCCCTAGGTCAAGGAAGTGCCTTTTGTAGGTTTGGTGTAAATCTGTTCAGTAGATTCTGAGAAAATAGCCTTTAAATCAATATATATATCTGAGCCCGCTTACGGTACGCTTACCGTACGCTTACGGTAAGCGTACGGTGGCGTGCGCGAGCGCGATTCTGATTGGCTTTTAGATCTTAGTAAACATTCGAATCGGCAGAAACCAGGAAGCGGCGTCCGCCATTTTGTCTACCGCACTGAGTGTTATGTATCAAACATGATGGCCAAAAACATGTTACGGGGATGTTTTGACAACTCCCTCTCACATAGTCATGTTGAGGGAGTCCCCAAACATCCCCCAAGAGCAAAAACGGCATTATTTTTTTTTCGGCAATTTCGCGGGGTACGCTTACCGTACGCTTACCGTAAGCGTACGGTAAAAAAATAAAAATAAAAAAAACACTATCCACACTTTCTCCACCCCTTGTGCAAATGGTGGCCGAAGGCCACCATTTGTGCATGGCTTATCAGAGCACAGAAAATTTTCCCAAAAAATTTCAACAGATTACCTATCACAAGGAAGCGCATAATATGTCCTCCATGTGCGCACGGTGCGCGAAGCGCATCGTGCGTACATGGCCCATCTAGCGTAACGTGGGCACGGCACTAACTGCGTAAAGCGCACCGCGTGCTCACTGTGCGCGCACGGTGCGCGAAGCGCACCGTGCGCGCACGGAACGAACTGCGTTAAGTGGGCGCGCACGCCACGAATGGCGTAAAGTCACTTAGCATTTAAAAAACCGTACAAATTCACTGAAAAAACCATAGGTTTCACACACGTTATAGTTAGGAATTAGCATTTAAAAAACCTTGCAAATTCACTGAAAAAACCATAGGTTTCACACATGTTATAGTTAGCGGAAATTTTACTGATAAAAAACCAATGAAATTGCCCCGTTATAGTTAGTGCTGGCAACTATAACTCACGCGACCGCAATCTTCTGCTGATGACATATGTGTCTTTATGAAAAAAAAATATTTGTAATATATGTATAGCTAAAAATGTATGGAAGAAGACATGGGCAAATAAGTGTCTAAATACAGTATTAGCATCAGCAGAGGATTGCGGTCGCGTGAGTTATAGTTGCCAGCACTAACTATAACGGGGCAATTTCATTGGTTTTTTATCAGTAAAATTTCCGCTAACTATAACATGTGTGAAACCTATGGTTTTTTCAGTGAATTTGCAAGGTTTTTTAAATGCTAATTCCTAACTATAACGTGTGTGAAACCTATGGTTTTTTCAGTGAATATATATATAAATATAACCTACTGGCGGTCACCAGTAGGTAGTTATAGTTAGGACCTAGTTTCCATAGGAAAAGCGTTTGGTGATTTTCCTATATCTTTGGCGCCATTTGACGAATCTTTGCAAAATTTTCATAACTAATGGGGCAGACCGGTCAGCTCCTGTCTTGAAATTTTCGGGGTGATTTGTTAAGCGGGGGCCGAGAAAAGAGGGGTGACCCAAAATGCGTTTTCTCCATGTTAATTTCCATAGGAATTTAGGCCAGGTTACAGCCCGAACTGCTGAATGGAATTAGACCAAATTTGGCAAAAAGGTAGGTCTTGGTCTAGAAAGTGTGCTTTCTTATAAATGGTGTAAATCCGTTCTGTAGTTTCTAGGAAATTGAAAAATAAAAAATATCGATATCTGGGTGGAGCCTAACCACACATGTCATCGTGAGATCTGATTGGCTGTCAGCAAACCAGGAAGTGTTGGCAGCCCTACGCATGCTCAGGGTCCCCCAAGCCCCAAAAAAGCATTTTTTTTAAAAAAAGAAATCGGCAGAATTTGGCTGGGTGTGTGAATCCTGCAGATAAAATGTAAAAAAAATGAAGTGCGGATTCCCGCGCTTCGTTATCTGTAAGCCCCCGGGTGGGCCAGGTCCCAGGGGCTATGCCTAGGAAATTAGTCGGGCTGTGGGGGCCCCCGCAGCCTCAAGGACCTAAACCTCTCTGGGGCTTTCTTTAGTTATATGCGGGGGGCTTGCAGCCTCCCACAGCCCCGGGGGCTGCCAACTCCCTGGGGCTTTGTTTTATAAGTGTGTGGGGGTCCTGCCTGCCCACACTGCACCAGGGACCACCACCTCCCCGGGGCACTGTTTAAGGATATGCAGAAGACCTCATGGACCCCCCCAAGCCCCGAGGACCGCCAGCTCCCAGGGGGTTAATTAATAAAATTAAAGTGTGGGGGGTTCCTGTCCCCCTCCCACACTGCCCAGGGACCATCACCTCCCCAGGGCACTAATTATTTGTATGCGGGGGTCCGTTGTGGGCCCCGGGGACCACCACCTCCCCGGGGCTTTGAAAATGTCGGGAGAAGGACTGAGTGGCCCCCCTCCTGGAGCCCTCGATGGCCCTGGGAACTGCCACCCCCCCAGGACCAGCTCCTGCGATGTGCTGGGGTGCCCATCCCCGGGACATTGCTGTTTCCTATGGCAGGGCACGCCTCCTGCCCCGCCATAGCAAACCCTGCTTTGCTTTGTTGGAAAACCTGCTCTCAATTCAACGAAGCAAGCAGGATTGCTTTTGAGCAAGGGGAGCTGCATGTCAGCAGCTCCCCTTGCTCAAAAGCAATGCCAGCTCCATCAGGAGGCAGGAGCCGGAAGGGACCATGGGGGCATTGGGGCTCACCCACGGTCCCCAATGCACAGGGCCGTCCCCGGGGGATGAGGTCCCCAGGGCCAGGAGTGGCCCTGGAGGGGGGCCACACGCCTTCTCCCTTTAGTTTTAAAAAAAAAATGGCCGGGTCCCGGGTATGGGGCTGAAATTGGCCTGGGGAGGGGGCTGCATGGCTCCCCTCCTCAAAAAGCTATAATTTGACTAATGGCCAAGCCCCGGGGGATGGGGTCCCCGGGGCCAATAGTGGCCCAGGGAATGGGGGCCACGCGGCACCCCTTCCCTGTAAATATTTTAAAAAAAGAAGAGGCCATGCCCCGGGGGATGGGGTCTCCAGGGACAAAATCTGCCTTGGGAGGGGGGCCCCCTTCCCGTTTTTTCTCGTTTTTTTAAAAAAAGGAGTCAGGCCCTGGGGGATGTGGTCCCCAAAAATATTAAGAGAAGGGGGCCACACAGCCCCTTCAATAAAAAAATAAAAGTAAAGCAAGCATCTCACTGGAGGCCATGCCCCCTCCCTGTACCACTCTGCAAACATGCCTCCTGGCGCGTTCTGAGTTGGTAGATTAAGTCCCCTTCAATACTGAGGGTCTCTGGGGGCCAACTAGCCCACCATGTACCTCCAATAAGCGCCACACAGCTGGTTTGCAGAGAGGTGGTCCGAGGTCATGCCCCTTTATACACCACTCTGCAAATGTGCCTTTTAGCGCACTGCTGGTGGGGCAATGAGGTCCTCTTGTGTCCTGAGGACCTCAGGACACAAGTGGACTTCATCCCCTGAGCAGCCGTGCCCCAGGAGGCACGTTTGCAGAGTGGTGTGAAAAGGGGGTGTGGCCTCAGACCACCTCTCTGAAATCCAGCTGTGTGGCGCTTATTGGAGGTACCTGGTAGGCTAGTTGGCCCCCAGGGACCCTCAGGAGGCAAGAGGACCTCATTCCCCAACCAAGAGCATGTCAGGAGGCGCGTTTGCTGAGTGGTGGCGAAAGGGGGCATGGCCTGTGTCCACTCTCAGCAATCCCACTATCTGGGGCTTACTGGAGGTGTCAGGTAGACTAGTGAGCCCCTAACGACCCCCAGCAGTGAAGGGTACTGTAATCCCCATCTAAGAGCTAAGCAGGGAGCGCGTTTGCAGACTGGGGGCAAAGGGGGTGTGGCATGCTTTGAGAACTTACCATTGCTGCTGTATTGGACTTACTGGAGGTAATAGGAGGGGTAGTTGGCCTCTAAGGTTGTCCTTGGGGTCCAACTACCCCTCTTATTACCTCCAGTAAGTCCCACACAGTGGTATTGCCAAGAGGTCTTCGGAGGCCACGCCCCCTTTTCCCAGCACTTTGCAATTGCACCTCCTGGCACACTATGGGTTGGGGTATGAAGTCCACTTTACTCCTGAGGGACTTTAGGGGCCAAGAAGCCCTCCTGGTACCTCCTGTAAGCCCTTTGCAGCTGAATTTCTGAGCGCTGGTCGGGGGCCCAGTCCCATTTCTCCACCACTATGCAAACGCGACTAGTAGTTAAAGAAGCATTTGCAATGTAATAGGTTTCACATTTGCGAGAGTTAGAGCTATTGGTGTTGTAAATGTAAAAGATTTTTGCTAATGTTTTTGGAATGGAGTAAATGTACGTTGTGTGTAGTGGAATTATGTGGTATGTCTTGCAGTGAAATTATGTGGATAGAAAGTATGTGGTATTTAGTGTATAGGAATTATGTAGAGTGGGATTATGTGTTAAAGTAAGTAATTATGTGGTATGGTAGTCGGCGTTGTGGAGTGGTAACCTCAGGTCTAGTCTTCCTCATCTCTATAGAAGTTAAACTATAAACTCAATGACACAAAAGAAGAAGGAACCACTGAGGAGCACTTCCGGACCTAGTTAGAGGTATGAGCAAGGCCACTGGAATTATGCAACTGTTTGGCTGCACTGATTTTCGCATAATTATCCATTTTCTGCATTTGCCACATAATCCATCATCTGCTGTATAATCTGCAGACTTGAACAAAAAAAATCTTGTTTCTAGCTCAAAGAGCTAAAACGTTACCAAGAATGCAGCGACAAGTGTTACAGCGTGGTGGAAGGTCCTTTGCAAAGCTGGAATGGTCAACTGTTACTTATTGCTAAATGTGGGCGTTAAATTGGTACTTATGGTGCACAAATCACTCTTACTTCTTTCTGCTCTTCTCTTGCCTCTTTCTGTGCTTCTCTTGCATCTGTCTGCACCTTACTTCCCTCTGTCTGTACCTCTCATGCCTCTTTCTGCACCTCACGTGCCTCTTTCTGCAGTTCTCTGGCCTATTTTTGCACCTCTCTTGCCTCTTTCTGCATCTCACTTGCCTCTTTTGTACATCTCTTGCCTCTTTCTGCACATCGCTTGCCTCTTTCTGTACCTCTCTTACCTCTTTCCGCACCTCACTTGCCTCTTTTTGCACTTCTCTTGCCTCTTTCTGCACTTCTCTTGCCTCTTTTTGCACTTCTCTTCCCTCTTTCTGCACTTCACTTGCTTCTTTCTGCACTTCTCTTGGCTCCTTCTGCACTTCTATTTCCTCTTTCTGTTCCTTCTTTTGGCGCTTTGCTTGCCTTTTTCTGCACTTCTCTTGCCTCTTTCTGTACTTTCCTTGCCTCTTTCTGCACCCCACTTGCCTCTTTCTGCAGCCCTCTTACCTCTATCTGCACCTCATTCTCTTCTTTCTGTACCTCTCTTGCCTCTTTCTGCATTTCCCTTTCTCTTTTCTGCACTTTTCATGTTTCCTTCTGCACCTCTCTTGCCTCTTTCTGCACTTATCTTGCCCCTTTTTGCACTTATCTTGCCTCTCTCTGTACTTCTTTTGTCTCTTTCTGCACTTCTCTTGCCTCTCTCTGTACTTCTTTTGTCTCTTTCTGCACTTTTCTTGCCTCTTTCTGCACTTCTCTTGCCTCTTCCTGTAACTCTTTTGCCTCTTCTGCACCTCTCTTGCCTCCATCTGCAGTTCTCATGCCTCTATCTATACCTCACTCTCTTCTTTCTGTACCTCTCATGCCTCTTTCTGCACTTCTCTTTCTCTTTTCTGCACCTCACTCCTTTCTGCACCTGCCTTGCCTCTTTCTGCACTTCTCTTGCTTCTTTCTGTGCATCTCTTGTCTATTTCTGTACCTTACTTGCCTCTTTCTGTATTTCTCTTGCCTTTTTCTGCACCTCACTTGCCTCTTTCTGCACTACTCTTGGCTCTTTCTGTATTTCTATTTCCTCTTTCTGCACTTCTCTTCCTTCTTTCTGCACTTCTCCTGCCTCTTTCTGCACTTCTCTTCCCTCTTTTTGTGCTTCTCTTCCCACTTTCTGCACTTCTCTTGGCTCTTTCTGTATTTCTATTTCCTCTTTCTGCACTTCTCTTTCTTCTTTCTGCACTTCTCCTGCCTCTTTCTGCACTTCTCTTCCCTCTTTTTGTGCTTCTCTTCCCACTTTCTGCACTTCTCTTTCCTCTTTAGGTACCTCACT
Source organism: Triturus cristatus (assembly GCF_964204655.1). Classification (NCBI taxonomy): domain Eukaryota; kingdom Metazoa; phylum Chordata; class Amphibia; order Caudata; family Salamandridae; genus Triturus; species Triturus cristatus. Next base: position 607,606,084 of record NC_140591.1, on the reverse strand, counting down.
TGCCTCTTTCTGCACTTCTTTTGCCTCTTTCTGCACTTCTCTTGCTTCTTTCTGCACTTCTCTTGGCTCTTTCTGTACTTCTATTTCCTCTTTTGGCACTTCTCTTGCTTTTTTCTGCAACTCTCTTGCCTCTTTCTGCACCTTACTTGCCTCTTTCTGTACCTCTCTTGCCTCTTTCTGCATCTCACTTGCCTCTTTCTGCTCTTCATTTGCCTCTTCCTACACTTCTCTTACCTCTTTCTGCACTTCTCTTACTTCTTTCTGCACTTCTGTTGCCTCTTTCTGCATTTCTCTTCCCTCTTTCAGTGCTTCTCTTCCCTCTTTCTGCACCTCTCTCTCCTCTTTCTGCACTTCTCTTGCCTCTTTCGGTACTTCTCTTGCCTCTTTCCGCACTTCTCTTCCCTCTTTCTGCACTTCACTTGCATATTTGTGCACCTTACTTGCCTCTTTCTGTACCTCTCTTGCCTCTTTCCGTACCTCACTTGCCTCTTTCTGTACTTCTTGTGCCTATTTCTGCACTTCTCTTGGCTCTTTCTGTACTTCTCTTGTTTCTTTCTGCACCTCTCGCCTCTTTCTGCACCTCACTTGCCTCTTTCTGTACCTCTCTTGTCTCTTTCTGCACCTCAGTTTCCTCTTCCTGTACTTTTCTTGCCTCTTTCTGTACCTCTCCTGCCTCTTTCTGCACTTCTCTTGCCTCTTTCTGTATCTCTCCTGCCTCTTTCTGCACTTCTCTTGCCTCTTTCTGCACAAATCTTGCTTTTTCCTGCACTTCTCTTGCCTCTTCTGCACAAGTCTTACTTTTTTCTGCACATCTCTTGCCTTTTTGAGCGCATCTCTTGCCTGTTTCTGCATTTCTTTTGCCTCATTCTCCACTTCTCTTGCATGTTTCTGCACTTCTCTTGCCTCTTTCCGCACATTTAATTTTTTTTATTTTTTGTTCATATATAATCATTTTCCTTCCATCAGTTGCTCATATCATATTTACACCAACTGCATCAGATAACACAAACGGGTACAACATATGGTCTATTGCACTTCAATGCTAAATATTTGGATATCATGGCACAGTCTATCAAATGCTTAAAATCAATACTACATCGTCAAATGGTTCTTCAATAATGTGAAAATTGCAGACTCCTGTATCAGAATGCTTCTTATGAGGACCGGAAGAAGATTATCACAGTGGAGGGAGTTACTATACTCTCACCACATAGAGAGACCCAGAGGTATTAAAAATAAATGGAAATATATTTCAATAAATAACTAGGTCACTCCTCATTATCAAAAAACTCCTCAAGCTAAAGTACAAGTGCATATCCATCCAAATGGATTACTCCTTCCAAGCTTTTAATTTGTAACAAATACTAATGACGAAAAGTGCAAACACTAAAACAAATTACTTAATGGTTACGATTTTAACCACTACTGTCGGGCTCATGCCCAAAAGTGCTAGTGCCTGGGTATCTTTAAAAAGTCACATTTCTATTACTTGCTTTAATTCAGACAAAAAATGGCCCGCATTCACTATTAGACATGCCATCATGTGCAAAATACACAACCAAAGATCAGATTAAAGGGCTAGTGCTTAGTGCAAAGGTTGTGGATACCCATTGTTCCAAAGGAGAGAGTGCAACATATGCTATAAACAGGTACAGTGTAAACAGTTTTTGTCTCTTGCCCTCTCTGTAATGTATCCCTTGTTTTTTTACACAGATATATCTATAAAGTTCTTTTAAAAAGTTTTGAAGGCACGAATAATTACAGAAATTATGAGTACATAAATAAAGTGCAAGTACAACACTCTAACATTTCATTTCTTGATCACAGTTAAGACTTAAGTAATGCATTGTACCAGTCAATTCTACACTCTGCTAAAAAAGTATCTCTCCAAATTCACTGCACAACAATCTGAATATCACTTATTCCTACCCATTTGTTCGTTTTGTTTCCTTGCGTAAAAGAGAAACCTATGAAGGACTTGTTCTAACATATTAAAACTATGTAACTGCGGGACAACGGGGGAGCACACTTTTTGTCACATCCTCTACAGATGGACATGTAAATCTTCGTCTGAATTAAGGCCCTGGGGGATCTTGGTATCTAGCATCAATATGTGTCTTGATTCCAGCTGCCTCAATTTCCTCTCCCTGTTACCTCCTCGTCTATTTTCTAGACTGTGTCAATCACAAAGCAGCCATGTTACTTGGGGTCTTCTCCATGGACTTCATTAATATGCCTGGCTACTGGGATAGGTCTTGTCTTTTTTTTTGATAGCCCTGAAGTGTTGAAGGATTCTGACATGGACCATGTGGATTGTGCTGCCCACATTCAGTTTGGGGCGAGAGCACTGAAGAGCATAAACCAAATGGTCACTCTTACAATTAAAAAAGCAAGGTATTTTCCATGGCTTCTTTAAAAAGGGTGAATTGATCTCTTTCATATTTAAACCATGTTGTCAGGCCTTACATTTCAGGCATTTGTTAAAACCTGGGCTTGCCTTCAGCCACCCTTCTTTTTTAGTTACCTCAGGGTTACTGATCACCAGCTGTTGCCTCATAAAGTGTGCTCTCCGAAATGTTAAAAGTGGTCTCCGGGAGATCGAGTCACCTATCAGTGGATCATTTCTCACTAGGTGTTAATGCCTATTCAGGCAATCTCTCACCTTCTGCTGATAGACATTGTATTCCGTAATCATCCTGATTGGATCTTTCTTTTTGCCTTTAGATGTCTGCTTTGTTTAATTGTTAGAAAATAGGAGTGGATCTCTAGGGATACCATCTACTGTGTTAACACCTGCTTACTATAGCCCCTTTCTCTGAACCTTTTTGACAAACTTTCCTGTGCTTCTTGGAGGGATGATGGCTCGCTGCAATTTCTTTTCATATGAAGAAACTCTGCATAAGGTATGACGAATTTCAATTTGGGAGGTTGGAAGCTGTCTGAGTGTAACAATGAATTGCCAGAAGTTGGCTTCCTATAGGTACGTGTGTGTACTCTATTGTCCTTTATGAATATTTCCAAATCCAGGTAACATACCGCCGACTCACTGATTGTAATGGTGAAGCACAGGTTTAAAGAATTTGAGTTCAAAGCAGCAATGAAACCTACAGCCTTCTCTCGTGATCCCCTCCGTAGTATAAATAAATCATCAATATGCCTGGACCAACTTAAAATGTTTTCCTGGAATTCAGTCACAAACTCAACCTTGAGCATCTGCTCCTCCCACCAGCCCATGTGAAGATTCGCATAGCTGGGGGCGAAGCAGGTACCCATGGCCATGCCCCTTAAATGCCTGTTGGTGTTCTTTCCAAAAAAGAAAAACATTGTTCTCTAGGCATAGTCTGGTCATAGTCAGTAACATTTCAGAGTGATGATAGTGCTCAATAGGTCTTGTGTTGAGGAAGTGTCTAAGAGCTCCAAGGCCATCCTCATGAGCAATCCTTGTATCTAAAGAATTTACGTCAATTGTGATCAACAAGCATGATCCCAGATAGTGTCATTGATTCTCCTCAAAAAATCTCTGGTGTCCTGTATGTAGGACAGGAGTGACTGAACAATGTCTTGTAAGAAATAATCTATATACCAAGATATTGCCTCAAAGAGGCTGCCAATTGCCGATATTATTGGAATTCCAGAATGCTCATGCATATCTTTGTGGATTTTGGGAAATGAATAGGGGATAGGTGTTACAGGATCAATGACCCTCAAGTAGCCATAGTCTCCCTGAGGCCAAAGGGATTTGTGGAAAGAAGTTGGAGATATATATTTAACCTGCCCCTGTGAAATGAATTACGTTGGGAGCATGATTCACACAACAACAAAAAACGAATCCTTGAACATATGCGTGCAATAAAAAACCAGGATGTATCCAGTGGCACGCCATTTCCAAGAAATACACAATTCTAATCAGAATCTTTTAAAATTCCTTTGCATAGATCAGGTCCCAAAGTAGGAGAGGGGAGGGGACAGAACTAAGAAACCGAGAAAGTTGGAATCCAAATAAATTGTAGAGTTACAAACGAAAACAGCAGGTGGACTCAATAATGAGGAGTTATGGGTTCACATTCCATAATTATGCAACAGATTAGGAAATAGAGGAGTTACTTGAAACACATCCCAGTTAGGCAATTTGAATCACAACATTTATGTAATTATAATTTAAAAAAATAAAAACAAAATTAAAAAAATACATTTTTTGACAGTGACTTAACATGAGTAGACCAGTCGCAGGGTGTAATGATTATGGGTAATATATAGGATTCGAATAATTTTGGTATGTCTAGAATATAATTTTGAATTGATCTCTAGAATAGATGTTTTGAAGAGATGTCTGTACATACGAATCAACATGGAATATGTATATATATTATTTAAACCATTGAAAGATGGCCACCATAGAAACCATGTGAAGTTGTACACATGGAAAATACCTTTTTCACGGTCAGTGACCTGATTGAACTGCTTCCTTTCTTTATGTTTACTATAATTTTAATTAAAAAAATGGCTATTTTGGTGACTCCACCGACATTGAGAAAGGCGTAAAGCGGAAGAAACGCGTCTGTCTGGTGCTCTGGTCATGTGGAAAATACATTTATGAATCTATCCAACCAGTGTGCACCTCGTTTGCATATATATATATATATATATCTATATATATATATACATATATATATAATCCAATGGTTGCCACTTGTAAGGACGCCCACACGGGGGAATAACCTTTGAAGGTGAGTGTGCGCCGCACAACCAGATACGTGCTTTTCTCCATTAGTCTGCAGCTCTACGCGTTTCAGACACATAGTCCTTGTTCACGAGCTTGACAAAAGGAACAACGCAGCTACATACATGTTAAACCACCTGTTGTTGCTTTATTAAGTCCGCCCCAGTGGGCGTGTACTAATGCCATGATTAGCAGTCCCAGTGCCTTCTGGTATTCGTGGTGTTTAACACTAACATTTTATCACTGTGGATGCTGCAATGTTCCCCTCTCAATGTCAATAAAACCCCAGTGGGTGGGTTAAAACACCAGAGCTGGTAATGTTGTCAATGAAACACTCACTGTGGAACCCTCCGTTCTTTGACGGCGCCCAGCCTTCTGAACGCCAAAGATCCGCATTTACAGCAGCGGTTCGTCCTCGCGACCTGGCAAGGCCGCATAACATAATCCAATGGTTGCCACTTGTAAGGACGCCCACACGGGGGAATAACCTTTGAAGGTGAGTGTGCGCCGCACAACCAGATACGTGCTTTTCTCCATTAATCTGCAGCTCTACGCGTTTCAGACACATAGTCCTTGTTCACGAGCTTGACAAAAGGAACAACGCAGCTAACAGGTGGTTTAACATGTAGCTGCGTTGTTCCTTTTGTCCTTTTGGGCGTCCTTACAAGTGGCAACCATTGGATTATGTTATGCGGCCTTGCCAGGTCGCGAGGACGAACCACTGCTGTAAATGCGGATCTTTGGCGTTCAGAAGGCTGGGCGCCGTCAAAGAACAGAGGGTTCCACAGTGAGTGTTTCATTGGCAACATTACCAGCTCTGGTGTTTTAACCCACCCACTGGGGTTTTATTGACATTGAGAGGGGAACATTGCAGCATCCACAGTGATAAAATGTTAGTGTTAAACACCACGAATACCAGAAGGCACTGGGACTGCTAATCATGGCATTAGTACACGCCCACTGGGGCGGACTTAATAAAGCAACAACAGGTGGTTTAACATGTAGCTGCGTTGTTCCTTTTGTCAAGCTCGTGAACAAGGACTATGTGTCTGAAACGCGTAGAGCTGCAGATTAATAGAGAAAAGCACGTACCTGGTTGTGCGGCGCACACTCACCTTCAAAGGTTATTCCCCCGTGTGGGCGTCCTTGTGTGAACCAACTGCATGATGGGACTTGCAGTCCGTAATCTTGAACTGGTCGAGTGCTCACAGCCGAGATATGGTACAGGTGTGCCCCATGAAGGAGGGGCTTAATCAACAGGAGGAAACCTTAAAATCACAACATCGGAGGCATCTGAAGAGGCTACCGCCGAAACGCGTCATGCCGAATAAACTTAACAAATGTTTTCCTGAAGCCCTGCCGTGTCCCCTTATCTTTTTCGGAGGAGAAGGTGTTTTCGCATATTAGCGTGGGCCAGCAACACACAAAGGGGACCCTTCCAGAAGTGCCCAGGGACCAGTGGCAATACCCGGACCACCTCACACCTGATGGAGGCAGAGGCCCTTGCTGCCAGCTGACAGTCCGTGAACTACACGGAGAGACGAAGTTACTTTATCGTCGTCTCCTAAGCGTTTGTCGACATTGGAATGATGAGGTTGGAAGCGCAGGATCTAGGAAATACAATCTGCTAAGCACAGTGCTGTGATCCTAAACCTACCATTCGCTAGCCACTCACCTTGAGGAGGAAAAATCTGGCTGTATGCGACACTCGTCTTTGTGTGAACCAACTGCATGATGGGACTTGCAGTCCGTAATCTTGAACTGGTCGAGTGCTCACAGCCGAGATATGGTACAGGTGTGCCCCATGAAGGAGGGGCTAAATCAACAGGAGGAAACCTTAAAATCACAACATCGGAGGCATCTGAAGAGGCTACCGCCGAAACGCGTCATGCCGAATAAACTTAACAAATGTTTTCCTGAAGCCCTGCCGTGTCCCCTTATCTTTTTCAGAGGAGAAGGTGTTTTCGCATATTAGCGTGGGCCAGCAACACGCAAAGGGGACTCTTCCAGAAGTGCCCAGGGACCAGTGGCAATACCCGGACCACCTCACACCTGATGGAGGCAGAGGCCCTTGCTGCCAGCTGACAGTCCGTGAACTACACGGAGAGACGAAGTTACTTTATCGTCGTCTCCTAAGCGTTTGTCGACATCGGAATGATGAGGTTGGAAGCGCAGGGTCCAGGAATACAATCTGCTAAGCACAGTGCTGTGATCCTAAACCCACCATTCGCTAGCCACTCACCTTGAGGAGGAAAAATCTGGCTGTATGCGACACTCGTCTTTGTGTGAACCAACTGCATGATGGGACTTGCAGTCCGTAATCTTGAACTGGTCGAGTGCTCACAGCCGAGATATGGTACAGGTGTGCCCCATGAAGGAGGGGCTAAATCAACAGGAGGAAACCTTAAAATCACAACATCGGAGGCATCTGAAGAGGCTACCGCCGAAACGCGTCATGCCGAATAAACTTAACAAATGTTTTCCTGAAGCCCTGCCATGTCCCCTTATCTTTTTCGGAGGAGAAGGTGTTTTCGCATATTAGCGTGGGCCAGCAACACGCAAAGGGGACCCTTCCAGAAGTGCCCAGGGACCAGTGGCAATACCCGGACCACCTCACACCTGATGGAGGCAGAGGCCCTTGCTGCCAGCTGACAGTCCGTGAACTACACAGAGAGACGAAGTTACTTTATCGTCGTCTCCTAAGCGTTTGTCGACATCGGAATGATGAGGTTGGAAACGCAGGGTCCAGGAAATACAATCTGCTAAGCACAGTGCTGTGATCCTAAACCTACCATTCGCTAGCCACTCACCTTGAGGAGGAAAAATCTGGCTGTGTGCGACACTCGTCTTTGTGTGAACCAACTGCATGATGGGACTTGCAGTCCGTAATCTTGAACTGGTCGAGTGCTCACAGCCGAGATATGGTACAGGTGTGCCCCATGAAGGAGGGGCTAAATCAACAGGAGGAGACCTTAAAATCACAACATCGGAGGCATCTGAAGAGGCTACTGCCAAAACGCGTCATGCCGAATAAACTTAACAAATGTTTTCCTGAAGCCCTGCCGTGTCCCCTTATCTTTTTCGGAGGAGAAGGTGTTTTCGCATATATATATATATATATATATATATATATAAATAAATATATATCAAAAACAATTTTCTCCAGGAAAGAAGAAAGAATAGGGTCGCACTCCAGCGGTCTTTTTGTAATTCAATGCTCCATTTATTTCCAATTAATGTCGGTCCACAAATCAAGCGCAAACCAACCAACGCGTTTCGTTAACTTCTGTTAACTTGATCACGGTTGTTACCATTCGAAAAAAACATTACATTTTAAACAGGTGTGATACCAGGAAATGTCATGACTTCATTTCCTGTCAGTCACGGGGTTTTCAATCCTAGACTTCTGGGAGATGTAGTCCCCTTTGATGCATTAAACATTATTCATGAGCAGGCTTAAAATAAAATAAACAAATAACCACGTCTAATGATGACGATTTTAAACATTAGCAACTCTTTGTACATATTGTTATGTGCCGCTTTATAAACAAAGCTAAATATTTTTAGTCTCATAATGATGTCTCATATTACCATTCTTAATTCAAATCATGCCCTCTAGTGGGCAGTCCCGCTTATTTCAATTATTTAAGGGCCCTAATTGGCCTTTCACACTTAATCTGTGTCGGTTACATTCATGAGTTTTTTTCATTGTTCATGGATAAGAGACAAACCACATGAGTTTGATCCTTTAAACAAAAGGTCCAACATTTATTACGTATAGTCCATCTTTGTAGTTCCACATGATTATGATCATCTTTCCTCATTAGAGATGTATGTACAGTTCTTCCGACTGGTTCAGGCCAAACGGTGTCATGCTCCTAAAATTTATGATATGGATATAGATTATCATGTGGATGATGTCATCAGTGATGTCATCAGTGTTGTCATTTGAGATGTCAACAGTGATGTCACTGACCATGAGTGATGTAATATGTGATGTTATCAGCAGTGCATTGCGGGGGCGCGAGTTATAGTTAGCTCTACTAACTATAACGTTCGAATTTCTCTGGTTTTGTATGAGTGAAATGTCCAACTAACTATAACGTCCCTGAAATAGTTTTTTTCATTGAATTTCTAAGGTTTTTAAGTGCTAATTTCTAACTATAATGTCCCTGAAACCTATGGTTTTTTCAATAAATTTCAAAGGTTTTCTAAATGCTAATTTCTAATTATAATGTTCATTAAACCTATAGTTTTTTCAGTGTTTTTAAATTATCATTCCATTCTCAACCTGGTGAAAACAGCCGATATCATCAGTTTTCCAGCAATAGCTTCCGCTCAAAAATATCGCCACAAATGATAGCAACAACTAACGCTAATAATATGCAGAGTAGGCGTTCCTGTGCAAAAAAACACAAAAACACCACTTCCCGATATTTTCAACGAGCAGCCAAATCTGAGGTGCGATCCAAAAACAGGCGATAAGCTGCGTTAGCAGTAGGAATGTAACATATGCCTTTTACTGGTGTAAAGTAGGACGACTACCTACAGTGTGAAAGGGAGCCCAGCCCAGAATCACATCTGAAGACTAACACATGTCATAGAGCTACTGATCATGTACCTCCGACACCCAAGAAGGCCACAAAACCCACTTCCACCACCCTCAGGACCTCCCCCCCGGACCATCCCCCCTACTGCCACTGAGGCAGCACACAACAGGACAGCGGACCTTCCAAAAACGGCATGGCCCCTCAGCCACACAATAGCTGAATGTTGCGAGATGTGGCAACCAAACATGTGTGAAGGACACAAGTCACCCACCAATAATAATGCACACAATACCAAGTGTAGCGGTGATGTGCTGGACAGACCTCACTATGCAGAGCATAAACCTCTCCACGTGTACATATACTGCTGGTGCTTGTAGTGTTGTGGACAGTGGACCAACCATGTTACCTCAGGCAGTGGGGAAGATCTCGGTCATGTACCTGTGTCGTCGTTCCCTGTAAGCAGAAGCGCAGTGGGCTGATCCAACGTACGCCTCTCCAGCATAGAAGTGTGAATAAATAGGGTGGGGCTCTGGGCGTGGTTCACTTCTGTGAAGGCCAACGCGTCTGCCAGAGTGGTTGCCCTCACCCTGCCACGTGGCTGCCGTCATGACCGAGGGCCTCCTCGACACAGGCACCCAGAGAACACAGCAGCACAGTCACGCAGAGTTATGTCTGTACAGACTACTACCTTCGATCTACACTGCCTAGAACAGGGCTCACAATTCAGATGGAGTCGCGATTGCAGATGACGCAGTCCAGTAGGCAAGACACATTGCTCCCAGTGCGGCCCACCCAGACCACGCATCATCACAGGCTGTGTACACGCTGAGCGCCAGAGGTACCACTAACTCAGTGCACCACAAGTCAATGCCATGTGGCCTTATTAAGGCAGAATTAATTAGACAAAAGACATTGCTACCAGTATGGCCCGCCCGGACCATGCATCATCGCAGGGTGCGCACACGCTGAGTGCTTCAGGTGCCACTAACTCACTGCACCATAAGTCATCACCACGTACCCTTATTAAGGCAGAATTCCTTAGACAAAATACATTGCTACCAGTGCGGCCCGCCTGGATTATGCATCATCGCAGGCTCCCCACACGCTGAATGCTTCTGATGCCACTAACTGTGCAGCTCAAGTCAATGCCACGTGGCTGTCTGTCCTTGCTGGCCGCTGCCTCCGGCCTACACTGTGGTTAGCAGGGCTCACAATTCAAATTCAGCCTTGATTCATTAATTTCAGAGTCCAGTAGGCAACTAACTATAACATCCCTGAAACCTACATATTTCGACAATGTAGTCCATACATATTTCATCTTTTGCTCCATACGCCCACACTGTGGTCAGCAGAGCTCACAATTTACATTGAGACATGATTTATTAATTGCAGACAGAATTGTACTCTATGTCCTCGGATTTTGTCAAGAGGAAGTGACAAAAAACATTCCTCTATGTCTGTGCTGACTAATGCCTTCGACATACATTGCGGACAGCAGGGCTCACAATTCAGATAGAGTTGTGATTGCAGATGACGCAGTCCAGTAGGCAACAGACATTGCTACCAGTGCCGCCCTCCCGGACCACGAATCTTCGCTAGCTGTGCACATGCGGAATGCTTCTGATGCCCCTACCTCAGTGCACCACAACTCCTCATGGACCCTTTATGATAGAATCTTTTGTGTGTGATTTCAGATCTGCTGCCCCTACCTCAGTGTACCACAAATCATGAACCCTTTACAATAGAATCTTTTGAGTATTATTTCACATCTGGTGCCCCTACCTTAGTGCAGCACAAGTCATGGACCCTTTATGATTGAATTTCTGTGTGTGATCCGATGATTACTGTTGTACTTGTTGCCACCACCAACCATTCCCTGAGGGCTGGCTTACACTCACCCCACACGTATCCAGCACAGATGTCACTGGACATGTGACCCTGGTAATGAGAGAGTTTTACCATATAACAAATACCCTGGGCCATCCTTGTCACTCAGCAAAGCATGAACCCCTACGTAGGCCCTCCCAGCCTAATTTGTAGGCCTTTTGTTAAGTTGACCAAAGTTGTGCACCCATCTTTACTGAACAGCAGGCTCTAGGCTTGTCTGACCAAAACATCACAGCCAGTGTCTCTCTGCGAGGCCTCCTGCTCCAAACTATAGAGCCCCCACCCTACCCGTGTGCGAAGTTCACTGGCGCAGAGTTCACTGTCTCTCTATTCTGTCGACATATAGCACATCACATCCTGGGTCTGTACATGAGAATAGAGAAGTTCCCACAGCAACAACCGTCAGACCCGGGTGATGAATGTGGCAACTCAGACACACATATCTAGATATATATATATATATTTTATTCCTTTGCATTACATATTTTCCGCTTGCCCTATGCAATTTACGACGAGTGCTTGGCCTGAGAATATAACCTTTCACCTAGTCTATGTTCCGCATTTAGTAGGATAGACACGACACGACTGATAAATGTATGAACCATGCTATAAATGATGTAGGCTCATAGCCTTAAAAAGTATAAAAAGGAAGCCCACACAGTTCTCGGTGGACTACCTCCTTGTCTGTATGTAGGTGACAGACTGTGTAGGTTTTCCCCAAGATCTCTTGTTCTAGTTTACTTAAGTGTACTGTTCTATTTTACTTATATTCTATCATATGAAATGCCGTATCTGCTATGTTATGTTTAACTATTGTTTTCTCCTTTGTTACATTTAAAATGTTTATATTGTAATTGCAGGGCTTCTCTCTTTAGACGTGAGTATTCCCAGAATTTCTGATCAAATGTGTTGAGCATTCTGAGAGAAATTATCTTGATTTAGACTGTTTTCATAGTGCATTTGAAAATGTGTCTTTGAGGTTTAGTCTCTCTCTCTCTCTCAAACAGTTCAGTGCTTTCATGCAGAAACGCCTTCTGATTCATGTGACTCTCTGTGAATGCGTAGTCACTATGTTTTGTATTTTGTATTTTGTATTTTTATGCCTTTCTCTTGAAGTTTCTTGAAGTTGCACCTTCTAAATATATCTGTTAAACCTTTTGGTTTAGTTTCCATGGCTCACATATCTGTTTCCTTCATTTTTAGAGCGAGCGTTCCCAGGCACCCCGCCTTAAGTTAAGGTGCCCCTTTTGCTCCTAAATCACTCCTGCAATGATTTGGTGAAGGTCCTCCGTGCCCCATAAGTAAAAACGCTCCCTTGAACAGTAATAAAAAGGGGCCGAGCGCACGTGCCCGTACCCAGTTTCACTATCTATCTAACTGTGTCCGTTCATTATGTATGTATGATGCTGCCCCTGGGCCCTACCACATTACATACTGCTGTGGACAGCGCTCGCAACCATGTTACCTCTGGCAGTGGGGAAAACTTTGGTTGAAATTAATCACATACACTGCAAGTACCAGATAATAGAGAGAGATAACAGCTTGGCATAGAAAATGTTATGAGACGTACGAGTATATGCTGTAAATATACATTTAATAATTGTCAGACACAGAGTAATACATCTAACACGTTACATCCCATGTCATAAAAAGTTGATATACATATTTCTTTTTGTGCAGTTTTGGTAGACACAAATCTTGACACGTAGAACGTTGAGTCAGAAACAGCCAACGTGCGTTTCGTCACCACCGTGACTTCCTCAAGGCTGTAAAATAATCATGGATAATACAATAAGTGTTCTGACGTGAACGCAATAGACCGGATGCAATGGTTTAATTTTGATGTTGCTAAGATTAGCTTGCATTTTGTTTATCTCCAGCTTGATTTACTTCACTGCCAATATATGGAAATTGGGACATCCGGATTCCCCAAAAGAATTCTTAGGACTTCGGAGAATACAGGGGATTAGGCCGATCTTAGCCATCCTTATTATCTTCAGAGCACCGAAAATTTAAGGTGAATTTACGAAATTCTGACTGTATCGTTTTAAAAAAAATATTAGAAAAAATTTTAAAACTCTAATTCTATGACCCGTTATATATTGGGTTAGTAGGGTACTGTGGAAAATTATTTTAGTGCTCACGCAATGTTCTTCTTCTTTCTTTCTAAGTAATAGAATCTGCTTCTATTTAGCTTTGGAAACACACGGTGGCTCGTGGGTCTCTTTACACATACACTAGGATATAAGGATCTCTTCACTGGTCAATATTCTTTTTCTACTATACGGACACTTGTTTCGTTGGGTGTTCTTTTGGAATCTTTCTGTTCTACAGCTCCAATTCTGCTTTGGGCTTTTTCACACTTCATCGGTTACCTCAACCTTTTCCTGTTTTCGTTTTTTCTACTTATTCATTTCTGTGGTCACAGGGTTTATTTTAAAATTTAGAAATCCGCTTTAATTTTTTGGGTTATTGACTATTTTTAGGAGAAAATATCTTTTTAGAAATAGATAACCAAGCCTCTTTTGCGTTCACGTCAGAACACTTATTGTATTATCCATGATTATTTTACAGCCTTGAGGAAGTCACGGTGGTGACGAAACGCGCGTTGGCTGTTTCTGACTCAACGTTCTACGTGTCAAGTTTTGTGTCTACCAAAACTGCACAAAAGGAAATATGTATATCAACTTTTTATGACATGGGATGTAACTTGTTAGATGTATTACTCTGTGTCTGACAATTATTAAATGTATATTTACAGCATATACTCGTACGTCTCATAACATTTCCTATGCCAAGCTGTTATCTCTCTCTATTATCTGGTACTTGCAGTGTATGAGATTAATTTCAAACAAATGTGTTTGGCTTTACTTTATTAGAGTGCCGGGGTTTCTCTGTTTGTTTGTGATTCAGGCCTTGTTGACCTGTTTAATTGATATCCATGGTAGTGGGATATCTGACCTCGAGTTGGCACCTTTGAAATGTTGGTTTCATCCCTAAACATATGTACTGTATCAAAATGCCTCTTCTTCTGACTCAAATATTCATGTGATTGTGCGACTCAATATCCACCAATACCTTGTGTGTTGGTCAGGGAAAACTTTGGTTATGTAACTTTGTCTCGGTCATTGTATAAGTACATAGGTAGAGACTGGATCATCAGAGTACTGCAAGGAGAGTGTATAGTGAATGTTTTAAGTGATTTAGCATTGGCGGAGTGATTGGATAAGTACATATGTTGGCGGAGCCTAACCCCCGAGCACGAGCTTGACTCTAATTGGCTGCCCTCCATCTGCCAAAAACGGAAATTTGGGATTTGCATGGCCCTGTATTGCTACAGCTGCAACACTCCACTGAATGTGCAATAAACATTCATATCCACACAGATATGTCATGTGTACGATCTTTCATTTGTGGAAGTATGGATGAATGTAGGGTCCGTGATTCCCCCTACCTTCCATGTTGGCCATGTTTTGGGACTTGGGTCACAGGGTGACACATTGGCGCTTGCGGCCCAGGTGGTGGCAGCACTACAACAGGGACACCCGCATCAATTGATTCCTCATACAGCCCAGGACGGAACCACGCCCAGAGCTCCGGAGTCATTGTTCACAGCCTCATGCAGGACTGGCATACGCCAGGCCAGCCCACTCCGCTTACGCATACAGGGAGGGACAACAACTAGGCCTGGGCTAAATTTCCGTTCCGCTCGCGTAAATTGCGATAATTTGAAATTTTTGCGTTCCGCAGAGAGCGCGAAAATGTCAAAATTTCCGCATTCCGCAGCTTAGCGATAATTTGTTTCTTGCTCGCGCTGTAAAATAATACATTCTCGCGCGCGCGCGATCGCCTTACCTGAATCCCCGCATTCGCCGACAAGTTTTCCCGATCCGGTTGCGTTCTCCACGAGATGTTGGATTGTTGGTAGCCATTTGCGCTGTTTCGCGACAGTTCGCGCCCGCAGTAATGTCATTGGTCGCGCGATCACGTCTTTCTTCTCGCGATCATGCACCGCGAGAAGAGTGAAAACAAGATGGCCGCGCCCGCGAGCAACTGCATGGGTAAGTTGGTGAGCCGCGACCACGCAGAAAATACTGCGAACAGGCGGGAAAAAAACTTCCGCATCTTCGCGATATTTCCGCGTGTTTACAGAGATTTTTAACATTTTCGCGATAATTTGCGAAAGTCACTTTCGCAAATTCCGCCCACCCCTAACAACAACGCTACATGGCCCATATTTGCATTGTAGTGATCTGCTGCCCACAGGTCTAGTTCTCAGTATGCCACAGCCACTCCCTGACAGCTGGATTACACCCACACCACACCCATCAAGCACAGGCATCACAGGACATGTGACCCTGCCAATAAAAAGGACCAGCGCACATGCTCCACGCCATTTCCATTTCAGACTTGGTGGCACCGGATGCACTGTGACCGGCACAGGCACACCACCACAGGACGATGACTTTCGGTGCACTGAGGAAGGGGCACTGTAAGTGCTGAGTGGGTGTGCAGCCTGCGATGATGCCCCGTCCTGGCAGTCTGGACAGGTCAGGTTTTGTGTGCCCTGCTGGACCGCAGTGTAGGCCTGAGCCATCGAACAGCGGGGGCCTACCGCCACATGACGTGGTCTCAGTGGTCACAGAGTTAGTGGCACCACAAGGGCTAAGCGGGTGTGCAACCTGCGATGATGGCAGGTGCACTGGTATGTCCTCTGCCATGGTAAAATCAAGACGCAGCACCAAATGTGAGACCTGGTGGCCTGCGGAGCGGGGCTGCTTGATATGCAGGGTGCCCTGTCCGCGGGCCCCGGGCTTGGGGCTTTCAGCGGCACGTGATAGGCCCTCTTTTCTACACGCAGTTTGCGAAAGGTGAGCAGAGAGGCTTATTTGCGCAGCGGTGGGCAGTCACTTCTGGGCAGTAGGAGTGGATGTGGTGCAGCAGCCTGGGTGCGCAGCGGTGGGTATTCACCTCCGGGCAGTGAGAGTGGAAGGGGTGCAGCAGCCTGGGTGCGCAGCAGCGGGCAGACACCTCTGGGCAATGGAAGTGGATGGGGTGCAGCAGCCTGGGTGCACAGCAGCGGGCAGACACCTCTGGGCAGTGGAAGTGGATGGGGTGCAGCAGCCTGGATGCACAAAGGCAAGACAGCGATTTAGGCGTGCGCAGTCGTATGTACTCTGCCATTACTGATTCTATACTATGTTTCAGATGAGTGAGCTTGAGGGCTCAACTATGTCCCAGCACGTGGTTGGAGACACACCGGTGGCGGAAAGGTTAGCTGTGAAGGTTTTTTACACAGTGTGGGCACTCACTGTCCCTCTCCATCTCTTCCTTTCTCTCCCTCACACTCTTTCCCTCTCCCTTCCTCTCTCTCACACTGTTTCTCTCTTTCTCTCTCTCTTCCTCTCTTACTCTTTCTCTCTCTCTTTCTCTCTCTCTCACTCTTCCTCTGTTTCTCTCTTCCTCTTTCTCACACTGTTTCTCTCTTTCTCTCTCTCTTCCTCTCTCTCACTGTTTCTCTCTCTCTTCCTCTCTTTCTCACTTTCTCTCTCTCTCTTCCTCTCTCTCACTCTCCTTTGATGGACGCATGACACACAATCTCATCTTGCTTTTTGTCTAGCAGGCTGTAATTCACAGATTGACGGCCCCCCCACACGGACCTCCCGCAACGAGGCGATGACTTTAGTTCCACTGAGTTAGTGCCACCAGAGGTGAACGTGTGTGCAGCCTGCGATGATGCGTGGCCATCCTGGCAATCAACACCCACTCTGAATTGTGAGCTCGACTTGACCGCGTGTACGCAACGGCTGAGGAGGTTGCTTTGGCACGTGGTGGACCTTCTTACACACACGCCGGTGGCGGAAGGTGAGCAGAGAGGCTTGTTTCCGCAGCAGCGGGCAGTCATCTCTGGGTGGTGGGAGTGGATAGTGTGCAGCAGCCTGGGTGCACAAGAGGGGGCAGACACCTCCGACCAGCGGGAGTGGATGGGGTGCAGCAGCCTGGGTTCACAGGAGCGGGTAGACACCTCTAGGCAGTGGAAGTGGATGGGGTGCAGCAGTCTGGGTGCGCATGAATGGGCAGTCACCTCCGGGCACTGGGAGTGGATGGGGTGCAGCAGCCTGGGTGCACAGCAGTGGGCAGACACCTCTGGGCAGAGGGAGTGGATGGGGTACAGCAGCCTGGGTGCGCAGAGGCAGGAAGACACCTCTGGGCGGCAGGAGTCGATGGGGTGCAGCAGCCTGAGTGTGCAGGGCAGACAGACACCTCTGGGCGGTGGGAGTCGATGGAGTCGATCGAGTGCAGCAGCCTGGGTGAGCAGGGGTGAAAGAATTACGCGTGTGCAGTTCTATGTACTCTGCCATTACTGATTCTATACTATGTTTCAGATGACTAAACTTGAGGGCCGCACTAGGTCTCAGCACGTGGTTAGAGACACACCGGTGGCAGAAAGGTGAGCTGTGAGGATTTTCTCCACAGTGTCAACACTCACTCTCCCTCTCCGTCTTTTCCTTTCTGTCACTCACACTCTTTCTCTCTCTCTCACTCTCTACCTCTTCCTTTCTCTCACACTCTTTCTCTGTCTCTTCCTCTCTCTCTCACTCTTTCTCTCTCCCTCTTCCTCTCTCTCACACTGTTTCTCTCTTTCTCTCTCTCTTCCTTGTATCTCACTCTTTCTCTCTTTCTCCCTCTCTTCCTCTCTCTCTCACTCTTTCTCTGTCCTCCTCTCTCTCTCTTTTTCTTTCTTTCTCTCTCTCTTCCTCTCTCTCACTCTTTCGCTCTCTCTCCTTTGATGGACGCATGATGCACAATCTTATCTTATTTGATGTCTTGCAGGCTGTGATTCACAAATTGTTGAGGGATGACACATTATGCCTGTGCCTACTTATATTTTGCTGTTTTGTTTAAATAAAATGTTTTATATGTAAATCCATAGATGACTGAGATTCTTATTTGTTCAACCTCACATGCATCTTCTTTATTATAATTCTGCAACATCAGCCAATTTGTTAAGTTCCAGATTTCCAAAGGTTGCTGTCACATTTGTTTGTGGGGGGTGGGGGTGAGAGGGATGGCGGACAAGGGGCTGGAGGCGGGGGGTGTCGGAGCAGTGTTGGGTGTCCGAGCTGCATGATCGTTGGCTCCATTGCATCTGTTGTCATTCATATGTGGCTCTGGGCTGGGCTCCATTTCATGTTGCAGGTTGTAGTCCGACTGTACACCAGCTCAGAGCAGTTGTAAACTTCCTGCTACTAACCCACCTTATTGCCTGTTTTGTACTCTCTTTGACGATCTTGCTGGTGGTTGATAAACTTGCGAAGTGATGTGTTTGCTGCTTTTTGCACAGGAACGCCTACTCTACATCTCATTAGCTATATCCGTAACAATGCTTTTTGAGGCTGCTATTGCTGGTAAATTGGTGATATGGGCTGTTTGCTCCAGCTTGCGAATGGTGTGTTAAATTTATCACCATTTGGGTTGCGATAAAGAACTTTTAACTCGGCGATGTGTCCTTCAGAATATACCCATCGGTGTTTGAAAGACTTAAGAAGTACTTGATTGTGGCGCTGAGAGTCGCGCACCCATCGTTTTCACATGGGGGTCGCTCTGAGAGCCGCGCTGGAGTCACGACTAAATTATTTTTTTTTAAAGTCCACTTTCACTAATTTACATTCGCCTCTGGGACCCCATCCCCCAAAGCATGCTGACATGTTCATTATTTAACAAAAAATACAAATGAGAAGAGGGCCGCATCGGCCCCCCTCCCATGGCAGATTCCAGCCACGAGGAACCCATCCCCCGGGTGCTGGCCTCACCATTGGGGACCGTTGGGGGAGCCCCAATGCCCCTGCAGTCCTGACGGCACCCCGCGTCCTGCGGGAGTCAGCATTGCTTTTCCTCACGGGGAGCTGCTGACATGCAGCTCCCCGTGTGGAAAAGCCATCAGCTTTGAATTTTGGAAGCGAGAGCAGGTTTCCCTGCTCTCGCTTCCAAAATCCAAAGCAAGTTTGCTATGACAGGGCCGGAGCCGCGTGGCTCCTGCCCTGTCATAAGTATAAGTATAAAAGAAGCTTATATAGCGCTCGAATACCAGAGGGTGTCTTGGCGCTGTAGTGTGAGTGGTCAGCAGGAGGCGAGTTATTATTGGGCGATTGAATAAGCGATGTTTCAACATTTTTCTAAAGAGGGTATAACTAGGTTGGAGTCGCATCTCCACAGGAAAATGGTTCCATAGTCTGGCTGCACACGTGCCAAAGGAGCGACCGCCCCATCTCGCTAGTTTAAATCTAGAGGTGCAGATGGGGCCCAGGTTGGCCGACCGCAAAGCACGGGACGGGATGTAGGGTCTAAACCTGTCACTTCCATCATTAGCATCATAGCAAACAGCAGTGGGCACCCCGGGACACTGTGGTCCCCAGGGCCATCAAGGGCTCCAGGAGGAGGGCCGCATGCCCCCCTCCCAACATGAGTGAAGCCCCAAGGAGGTGGTGTTCCCCAGGGCTGCAGGGGCCCCAGCGGGCCCCCGCTATTATTTTTTAAGAAATGCCCCCAGGACCTAGCCCACCCAGGGGCCTCATTAAAATAAGACGCAGGACCCGCATTTTATTATTTTGAAACAATTTCGGTGGAATTCGCGACCCCAACGCGTATTGCACCGAAATTAAAAAAAATGTGCTTTCTTTGGCCCTGGGGGTCCTTCTGGGACCCCCTGAGCAGGCCTAGGGGGTCAGGGTGTTTCTACCCTGCCCCCTTCTCTTGTTTTATATCTTTGTTTCTCTGTTTTCTGGTGACTCGCTTCTACCGAGTCACAAGATGGCTGTCAACACTTCCTGGTTTGGAGTGTTAACAGCCAATTAGAATGAAGCGCGTGGCCGTGGCAACCAATTAGAATGAAGCTCGAGGTCGGGAGGGGTCGCGACTCCACCGCTGCCCTAGATATTGAAACTTTTATTTTTTCAATTTCTCAGCAACTACTGAACGGATTTACACCATTTAAAAACAAGGTCGCTTTCTGAACCAAGCACTACCTTTTTGCCAAATTTGGGGTAATTCCGTTCAGCATTTTCGGCTGTAGCCTTGCCCAAAATTCCCTCTGGGAAATTGATTTTTTGACTCCTATTTTTGAATTTCTCAAAAACTACTGAACGGGTTTACACTATTTAAAAAAAAGGTCGCTTTCTGAACCAAGCTCTACCTTTTTGCCAAATTTGGGCTACTTCCATTCAGCAGTTCGGGCTGTAGCCCGACTCAAAATTTCCTATGGAAATTAATATGGAGAAAACGTGTTTTGGGACCACCCTTTTTTCTCAGGCCCCGCTTGACGAATCACCCCCAAACGTTCAGGATAGGAGCTGACCTGAATAGACTTTTTTTGGGAGAATTTCACAAAGATTCATCAAACAACGCCAAAGTTATTAGCAAATCAAAAAATGCTTTTTCTATGGAATGTTGGTCCTAACTATAACTACCTAGTGGCGACCGCCAGTAGGTAATATATATTTTATACATATATAGTTGCTCCTCTGCATTCATTTCACCTGCTCCTGGAGGCTAGAGGCACCCAGGGAGTCACATTAAATCATTCTCATGAAAAGAATCACTGAAAAATGTCCTGTGTTATCAGTACCAGTGCAGTAGCTGGCTCATTTTGCCAGATTGCATCAACCCGGCCAACATTGCCAAACAATAGTGAAACTCTTTTAAACATAGTCCTTCCTTTATATTTATATGAAAGACTAGACTGTCAACCCTGCAACTATTTCCGCCCATCTATCTATTGTCTAATACATAATCAACACAATAAATTATATCCTTCAAATATGTCTGCTTATGTACCCATCCATGTTTAGAGCGAGAGATCAAGAAGAGATATGATATTAATTCAAATGGGCATTTAGGAGCTATGTGCTAAAAAGTGCAGGCCTTCTAAAGTGTTCTGACTTAAAGAACAAAGTGTTTAGTGCATGTTAATGCCTTCCCCGATATCCATAATCCCCAACAATATCAAACATTCACCCCCAGTCAAGGGATCTGGGTTAAATCCATCGTTCTTTTGCCCACTACGCCACCCCAGTTTGGACCCAGCCATATGCAAATCAGCCTTGACCCTGTGCCTCATGGGAACAGTTCACACTGAATTGCAAAGCCAGGTCCTCCCTGGACCAGAAACAAGCATCCTGGGACCTGTTTCGGGGTATCTCACCCTTCATCAGCCAGGCTGACATTGTTCTGCATTCTGCCCATCAATTGTTCTTTTTGCATTAGGACTTTCTGCCAACAGCGAATTCTCTAAGCAAGATCAAAGATCTAAATGAGGTAAAGAAGATGTGGGCCTTTTTCCAAAATGATTGAAGAATAGTTATCAGGCTTCTCAGCTTTCAAATAGGGAAATATTGAAAGAAATGCCGCTTTTTGGAGTGATGCCGCTGGTTTTCTGACTCTGAAATTGCACTTGATGGATGGAATGCTGAATGAATTTAACTTTCACCCCAGTCAAGAGATCTGGGTTAACTCCATCGTTCTACAGCTCACTACGCCATCCCAGTTGGGACCCAGCCATATGCAAATCAGTCTTAACCCTTTTTCTCATAGGAACTGAACTGCCTAGCCGGGTCCTCCCTGGACCGGAAACAAGCATCCTGGGACCAGTTTCAGGATAACACCCCCATCAGCCAGGCTAGCTAGAATCCAGTGGCACAGCAAGAAAGCAAGTCTGAGCATACCTATGCCACTTAGGGTAAAAAGAGCTGGGACAACAAATGATGGACGGAATGCTGAATGAATCAAACATTCACCCCCATTCAAGAGATCTGGGTGAAATCCACTGTTCTTTTGCTCACTAAACAACCCCAGTTTGGACCTAGCCATATGCATATCAGTCTTGACCCTGTTCCTCATGGAAAAAGTGCAGCCTGAACTGCCAAGCCGAGTCCTTCCGGTTTCAGGGTAACACCCCTCATCATCCAGGCTAGTTTGAATCCAGTGGCACAGCAAGCAAGAAACCCATGTCTGGTCATACCCATCCCACATCCCCTGCTAGTAAGCTCAGGTCTAAGCCATAGGTCAACATGCTTCATGCCTTAGGTAGTCATGGAGTGATCTGGTGGCATTTCGTCGGGACCAACAATTTATACAAACAGATAGATGTGACCTAATCTTTTCCACAGAGTGAGGAGCTCAAAGACTCAAAGCCCGTGCACAGGTGACAAGGTGCCGACTGACACCTTACTGTCACTGGCGAGTTTTGTTCTAATAAAGTGCTAAAATTATGATAACCCTTCTGCAATTGTCGTGCTTGATGCTCCTCGTTCAGCAGCATGCATGGTCAGGAGGTATAAAGGTCCTTGCTCCAAATACCAAAACGCTTCGTGTTCCGGTGTTTTGGTGGAAGGTAGTGTTGTTGCACTTCCAGTTTTTGGACAACGGGTTCTGGCCATTTCTCTGCTGTCCTGCTGTTTCCCCATCCCGATGCTTACCTGATCTTGGCTGCTGCTGTGGTGATAATTCCCCTGTGGGTGTGGCAAAATCTTGCTACTCAATTCACGACGGTGATCTCCCTGGGCCAATCTAGCAGCAGCAGCGTCTCTTGGCAACTCCGGCGGCAAACTCCCTTTTGGTTTTGGCGACAGCTGCGGCGGCGAGTTCCAGTTACTGAAATTAACCTTGGGCTGCGGCGGTGATATCTTCTTGAATCCAGAGGTACCAGCAATCCCTTGAAACTCCGGTTGAGGCGGTGAGATCTGGTTCTCCCTGATAGATCTTGGGTCACGGCGGTGCATGGGACACCTTATTCAATATATCCTGAAATTTAAAAAAAAGTTACAAGACAATACTTCAGTTCCCCCATTGCGAGTTGGACTCTATAAACATTATATAAAAAGCACAATACTTATCTGCAGAGCTGTCCTTATCTGCAGAGTGACCTTGTTCTGTGAAGACCAGCCTCCTTTTGTTACCTTCTTCGTTTCACCCCAGCAAATATAACGGGACAACGTTATATGTTTTGGTATTAGTTTTAAAGACTGCTCATATTTGAAGACTCTCCCTCTAAAGACTATTCTCAAGATTGATTTAGGTGTGTTCTGTGAGATGGATTAAGCCACGCCCTATTTACAACACTAAGTTAGCATAACCGAGATCATGGTTAGCAAGCAAGCATGTCGTTTCTGCTGCGCTGCACACGACACTGTTGTTATGTGTTATTCATTTTAGAAATGCTGACTCGACTTTGCCTTACAGGATAACAAACTGCTGTTTCACATTCTTAACCGTGAAATGTGCCCTTGATCTGTACATCATGCAAAGAACGCGCCTGGGTCACTAGAAGGTACAGAGTGTTGTGTTTAGATTGATCGTACCACTTGTTAGACATATCATGCATACAGCTGCCAAAATCTGAAGGACAAGCGTCTTTAATATTGCAGAACAGTTTGGTTTTAGATTCATTCGAACAGAAGAGCTGATGCATGCTGTGAGAGCTTATCCTTTGATGTGATTCTTCTAAGCTGATCTATACGGTATGGGTTCCCCCCTTTTAGCCTAAGAGACTTTTTAATAGTCTAATAATAATGTATTAGATTATAGTGAAAGGAGTGTGGCCGTATACCACTGTCATTAATAGTATGATTGCTCTTTTCATTATATATGGTATTGTAATAATGCTTATGGTTCTGATCTGTACTGTTACTCTGCTAGTGTTAGCCAAAGTACTGCATCTTAGGACGCGAGGTTTATAAAATAAACTCTTTAAACTTTACTGTGTCTGTATTATTATGTTGTGGACTAACAAATAAGTACGAACAGGTATTTCGGATTCCCACCACTCCTGAGAAATATCTAAGTCGCTTGTTCTGGTTTGTCTATACATTGGGACCACCTAGCTAGATCTAGGTTAACGAATGAGATACTAAGCTAGTCGGATAAAGGGTTCTGGGTTCTGAGGGGAGTTTTCTGGTACACCACAATTCTCTGAGGTCCTGGTCTCCTGCGCATAGTTCTGTGCAAAAGCAGAATCCCTGCAACATGGCGCACCTAACGTTTGGTCTTATGATCTGAGACGGTTTAGTAGTACTAGTTTTAGTCCACAACTACCCTCACTCTCGTTTCCGGCAAACTTGAGTGACGGTTTAACCTACCTAGGTTTAGACTAAAGGTTCAATCAAGCTTGAAAATTAAAAAGGTTATAATTGTTGAGCCCAAGTGCTACTGTGAATATCGTTGTTACTCTTTAAGGAGTCCTTATGGCGGTTAATATTCCCGCTCATAGTAGGGTTCCTCTGCGCGCTCATTTGAGGGCGTATGGGGTACCTGATGACGGGATGTCCGTAGTCTTTGTGGTCAGTGCTGATACCACCTACCCATATGAGTTGTTTTACTCATGGGTGACCTTTGCGGAGGTGGATACAGACGATAATTTGTTCCATGAATATACAGCCTCGGCTGTACCTGCGGCTTATGCCCCATATCGGACTCTGGAAATTCATATTTCTGCCTGGCAGCATACAATTTGGTTTAATGGCGCCCTCCCCCATGAGGTCGTATCGGCGAGAATGGGCCCGTTGTCAATTGCAGGGGCTACATGGCCGGTACTGGCCGGATATACTCCACACCCACGCTACCTGACGGTGGGAGTGGGTGATTTACGAACGCTACACACAGCCGTGATTACGGTCCATAGGGCTTTAGTGCAGTATGTGTCACGAACAGTTCAGGTGGGAGCACCTGCAGTTGCTGGACACGGAGCGGATCACCATCACGCGGTGGTGATTAGCCCTTTTATGGTTAACGCTGTTGTCGGCAAACGCCCCCTCAGTAAGGATGAATTTCCTTACTGGCTTGCGGGAAAATTTGATCAATTAGAAGCCGTGTTTCCAAACACTACGCCTGTGGTTAAACACAGGATACTCACCATTACTTTGCCGAAAGACCTGGTCCCTGAACTTGTTGATTGTGACAATTGGGGCAAGGTCTTTGCTGCGACATATTCGAAGTGCTACGGCACTCCGTCTATGGCTGTACTACCCTCCGTCATCAAGAAAGTTCAAGAAAGTCATGGTGCGGAGGCAGCTATTGAGTTGGGATTACGGCTTGTCAACAGTTTCGATGTGATTTGTTCCATGGTAATGGGCAATCTCAAAGGAGATGCCATGCAGTTCCAAGTTGGTAATATGCTGGAGCTTGTGGCTGATGCCGATAAGCCTAGGGAGTTCGCAAAAATTATTGCGAAAGCCTATAGGATGGTTGGACGTAGTGCCTTAGGTGTGAAACCCACCATCAAAATTCCCGATGTAGTGCAACAAACTAAGGTGAGTTCGTCTACAAAAGACGAAAAGCCCAACTTTCCTAAACAAAGTTGGCGAGCCAAAAAACAAGAGAAGCAGCAACAGAAACAGGTTTCTCGTCCTGCCTCACCAGTTCAGTCGTATAGTGAACGCACTTATGATTTGCGCGATCGTACTCGTATTAAGTCACCTAATAGGTTTCAGGTTTCTGAACAACGCTCTCCTCGTTCTTCACAGGAAACATCGACTTCGCACTCTGGTGGTGGAGAGCGTGGAAGAGGACGGGGCACTCAAGGTCGAGACCAGCCCCGCCAGACTGACGGTAAAGGCAAGCAGGAAGACGCTGCCAGACCACGTCCACCTTTTAGAAAAAGAAAGTTGCTGCTATCTCAGCGAGATATGCCTCAGATGGTCAGGACACAGCTTCGGAACCTGACATGGGAACTAACGCTGCTAGACAGCGCGGCGGAGGTTACAGTAGTGCGGGAAGCATTGCGTCCGTTTCTGGAGGCGACAGCAACTGACATTTATGTGACAGTTGAAACTGCTGATACTCGCGTAGCCCCCCCAGAAAGATTATTTGAAATAGTCCTTAATATTGAGGGTGACATACAACGCAAAATTAAAGTGTTTTTTTGGGATAATTTTACCACCACATATGATATTCTTTTGGCGGAGAAAGATTGGCCTCCGGCTTTCATTTTGGACGCCCCAAGGGGAGAGGAAGTTATACTTCCTTCCTTTGGGCACGCAGTGCCCACGGAGGAGTCTACTAGGTTAGCCGGGGAGTGGGCACAGGTGCTTGCACCTGCGTTATATCGTAATCAGGTTGGTTGGGATAAATGTTCTCCCAATCACGAGATTCCATTACGATCCGATCCCCAGCCTCAACCCCAATATCCCATGCGTCGCGAGGCAAGACCTCACGTCGCGTCCTTCCTTGAACAATTGGAATATCAAGGAGTGATTGAGACATGTGTGTCACCCATGAATAATCCTTTATTCACTGTAACGAAGCCTGACGGGTCGTACCGCCTAGTTTTGGATTACCGGCATTTAAACTCACATTGCCGGACGTGTGCGGTACAAAATACTCATAGTTCGGCTCTCGTAGATAGTCTAGTGAGAAAACGTTTCAAAACTACGCTCGACTTATCCAATGGCTTTTATTGCCATAATCTGGCCCCTCTCAGTTATGAGTGGACAGCATTCACCTCGGGTGGCAAACAAAAATTGTTCAAGAGGCTCCCGATGGGCTATAAAAACAGCTCTGGAGTTTGTGCCGCTCGCGTGGTCTCTCTCTTGGAGATGGTAGACCCGGAAGCATACTCGTATGTCGATGACATCTATCTGACAGACGACGAGTTGCTTCCACACCTTGCTCGTGTGGATAACATAGTGACTATGTTTGCAGACTTCGGTTACAAGTTTAACTTTAAGAAGTCGCACATTGCTGAATTTACAGTGTTGTTCTTGGGGTACAAACTCAATAATGAAGGTCGAGGCTTGGCACCGCAGTTCCTAGAGAAATGCGCAAACCTTCGTATCCCTACGACACTGAAAAAACTACAATCCTTGCTGGGTTTTCTGAATTTCGGTCGATCCTACATTCCTGATTATGCCCAGCGTATCAAGACACTTTATGCCTTGATACAACCAACTTATACCAGATCTTGCTGGCTGCCAGAGCACTCGATGGCATTATATACTTTGCAAACTGATCTTCTTACAGCTAAATATCTAAAAACTCGTGACAACCACACCAACCTGGTCATTAGAATTGTTCCAGGCGTGGAAGGTTTCACGTACTTAACGTTCAATGAGGGTGACACAGTCCCCATTGCTTACAAATCTCATCTGTACACTTCGGCTGAGCTGCGATTTTCCACTGTTGAAAAAGTCTTGACAGCATTTCAAATGGCGATCCTGAAAGAACTAGCGCTATCACAGGGAAAACGCATGCTGGTGGTAACACCGTTTCCTGCTCTCGAAGCAGTCACTAAAGCTAGTGTACCAAATTCTAAGGCTTTGCATCCAAGGTGGATACAATGGGCGACCTCCTTAGCTTTGCCTGACGTCGAATACATCTTTGACGCGGCGTTGCAGACTCAAGAGAGTTTGGAGTATGAATTTGTTCATCCTGCTCCACAGTCATTGCGCCCCATCGAGGAATACCATTGTGTCATATACACTGACGGGTCGGCGCAACCCGCAACTGGATCAAGGCACGCTTATTCAGCAGCTTGCGCAATTGTAGTCGGTACTTTCGTGAATGGAGAGTTCCAATCTGATGCAGTGCATACGCAGTCATTGGGTGATTGTACCGCGCAACTGGCGGAGCTTCGTGCTCTGGTGCTTGCACTTGAGTTTGCTGATCACAGAGTCACTACTCTTACAGTGAGTGACTCTTACTATTGTGTTCAATCTTACAACGACAATTTGCTATTTTGGATTATGAATGGATTTCGTGATTCCAAAGGTAGCGCAGTGAAGCATAAAACGCTTTGGGCTCGAGTGTCGGAACTCAAAGTGAGTCTGCCACTTGTGGATGTAATTCACACTCTTGGACACCAACGAGTTGGTGTCCATGCTGTCGGTAACAGTTTGGCTGATGAGGCAGCTAAAACAGCAGTGGCAACATATTTAGTAGCGGCAGTTACAAGATCAAAATCTAAGATAGATGCAGACATCTTAGCAGCTATTGCTGCATCTGAGACAGGGACAAACTTCCCTAGAGGTTTCCCTTCTTGATACCATTATCACTTAAGTCCTGATAACGTCCCATTAGTGAGGATTAACGACGTTGGTGATAGATTGATTCCCAACGCGGACTGCAGACCAAATCTGATAACAGCTGCCCACGAAGGTGTTGCGTCTGCGCATGCTGGAGTGTCAGCAACTGTGTCTCTTTTGCAGCAGCGTTACTGGTGGTACGGTTTGTATAAACAAGCGCGGGCTTATGTACTTAATTGTGACATTTGCCAGCAGATCAAACCTTCTTCTGTTGCGCGTCCACCTCCAACGCAGCTGCATATATCTAATCAACCACTAGCGTGTGTTTATCTAGATCACTGCGGTCCTTTTACCTCTGATACTGC
This sequence comes from Triturus cristatus, assembly GCF_964204655.1. Classification (NCBI taxonomy): domain Eukaryota; kingdom Metazoa; phylum Chordata; class Amphibia; order Caudata; family Salamandridae; genus Triturus; species Triturus cristatus. Next base: position 607,577,550 of record NC_140591.1, on the reverse strand, counting down.
GTACAAGTACATCTTGGTTGCAGTGGATTCATGCACACGTTTTCTGTGGGTGTGGCCACAAAGGAGTGCTGATGCCAGGACTTTCATCAAAGCATTGCGTGTCTTTATAGGGAGTTTTGCGTGTGGTACCCTTCACTCTGATCAGGGCCCGGCGTTCGCCTCTAAGGCTTACAAAGAGGCAATGGGAAGTTTGGGGGTCCAAGTCAAATTTTCGTCTCCATACCGGCCTGAGGGCAATAGTGTTGTGGAATGGATGAACCGTGACCTAAAGCAATCGTTGACAGCCAAGGTGTTAGGTACAGGCCGGAACTGGCTTGCCCACTTGTATGACGTCCAACATGCACTTAATAATCTCCCTAGAAGGTCTCTGGGTGGGCGGACCCCGTACATGATGCTCTTTGGAGTGAGAATGTCTGTTCCGGACCTTGATGGTCTAGACATGGCGGCAGCTGCCGCGCCTTTTGACCTCGATGACCACTGTGCTGTATTACAGAATCTACAAGAAGCAAGAGACACTCTAGCGAAGGAACACATGCCCTCTACATCTGAAGAAGCGCTCCTGATTCCGGTGATCGGCTGGCTGCCTCGAGTTGGTGATCTAGTCCGTGAGAAGGTGGAGAACAAGAAGGAGTTTGGCCCCTCTTATCGTGCACCAGTCCCGGTGCTTGGAGTATTGGGTAAACGTACAGTTGTTTTACCACCACTTCCTGGTCGCAAGGAAAACAGGTACATTTCAATTGAAAATGTCAAGCTACACAGGGTGGCCGATTCTCCATAGTATGATACCTTCGGTTTCCTGCCCTTCAATGCTGAGAAACTCTGTTGTGTTGACACCCTCTATCATCGTGCCTGAGATTTCCGTTGAGATGATTACAGTTACTGATCCGCCACCTACTGCTGGTGGTTTGCCCGCTGATCCTGAGTATGCTTATCCTGCAGAAGTCGCCTTGCTCCTATTACATACAACAACACTTGCCCAGTCCCAGTCTTCCTTTGAAACTGAATCATTGACTTCCACTACCCCTTCCAAAATTTCTATATTTTTTGCCTGGTTCAAGAGACATTTTTTGGTTGCACCTTGGACTTACATCTGGCTGGTGCTGATTGGTATTTTTTTATTCATGACAATTGGCTTTGTGGTAGTGTTTTTTAGACTTATCAATGGACACTACCTGAATGAGCGTACTACAATTCAATTGATGGAACTTTGGCCCCCCATTCCTCATCACACATCATGAAAAGAGACCAGACGTTTGTGAACATCACCGCCTGGCCTGTACGTGATGGGATTGCTTGGGATGCAGTGAACTTTCAAATTCATGGTCCCACAGAAGTTATTAATGTGCCAACTGTTTTTCGTGTTTCTATGGGTGATGTAGTTAAACAAAACATCCGCTCAGATGATTGGGATGTACAAGCAATAGAAGCACTGTTTTCTGATTTAAAATATTATGCTGCATTTGATACTGAAGATCTGTATTTAAATACTGCAAACTATGATGAGCAGTTTTGTTTTCAACATTATGGCACACATTTCCTACACAGAGCAAATACTTTTAGAAATTTTGTTAATTTCACTCAATGGGAACATTGTCCTGTCCCTCTGCCCGGCAGCTCTGCCACTTTATTGAAAAAATTCACATACTTTTCGGATTTTAGTGTGTCAAACCCTAAGTCTTTTTATTTTAAGGTAGAGGTAGAACCCACTTCTAAGGTCAGACTGACACACACAAAATTATTATATTCCAAATCCTTTATGGATGAATTGGCTATTGGAGGTTATGACGTATGGAAAGCTACTGTCGATCTTAAATCGGTTTGGGGAACTAAACCGTGGCAAGTACAAGGAACAGAAGCTTTGCATCGTCCCTGTCTTATCCCAAACCATATCTTATTTTTAAATTCATCTATTTTTCAGACCACCTGTTTTGGATTGGCTATATCTAAAAAATTAATTTCCCCCTCGATCCCTGATCTGAGTGCTTATCCTGGTTGGGAAAATCACTCAGATCTGTCCCTTACTATGTTGCAGTCGCTTGTTTCCAATGGCACCTTCAATATTTCGACATTGAATCCTGAGGGTTGGTTGGTATGGCAAACAAGCTCAGATTCCTGTCAACGTCGGTTGCTGGATTTGGCTCCAGGATATACACAACTTAGGGTTGACCCTCGTTTTACATCTTCACACACAGTGCCTACCTACTCTGTAGGTAAATTATGTCAGTCATGGCTGCAACATTCCACGTTAACTTCAGTTAAGCTTCATTTATCACGCTTAAATGACAACATAGATTTAAATGATTTTATTAAGGGTCCTGCAAATGGCAGGTCTAAAAACGATGGGCTTATGCTATTTACAATGAAATCTGGAAATTGTCGCAAATTGAAGCTGCTTCTAGATTACGTGCTATTGACCAGGCCAATATGGAAAAAGTATTGGCTGTGATAGATAATAGTATTAATACGTTGTCTTCTAGAATTTATACATTAGATAATATTGTTTCTTCTGTCGTAGACATTGTGCAAGATGATGTATCTGTGTTGTATCATGGTCAAAATCAGTTGCGTTCAATTATGCAGTTTGCATGGACATTGCAAACGTTAAAGGCAGGGAAAGTCCCTTGGGATTACATGAATATTTCATCATTGTTCATTCCGTTTAATTTGACTGAAAAACAGCAGTTCATGTCCATGAAAGATGCAACTTATGCATTGCTGCACATTGAAAAATTAGAACCTTTACCTTTTTCTGTAGCTGAGTTAAATTCAGCCGTGTGGTTAATTCACGGATTAGTAACTTTACCGTTCAGTTTGTTCAAGTTTAGTTCGTGCATGAAACATTATGCTATCGGCAGATATGAACAACTTGGTGATGCGTTTCTGCATGAAGTTTGGTCACTTCCGTTCACTTACAGATGCGTGAGGGATGGCAAGGAAGTTTACTTAAAAGGTGAAGAATGCAATTCCGCTCCTGATCACTCTGTGGTTTGTAGACATATACAATTACATGGCGCTTGCAATATACACGCTCCTAATTTAGCTTGTGTCCTAAAGGGGATTCCAATGCCAGTTATAACGTCTTCCTTTAAGCTGCTTGCCAACGGTAGTTATTTGCTTTTAAATAGTGAAGCTTGCTGTGGGATGCTAGTGGGTATTCCTTACATAGTGACTGTTTCACAAAAAGTAGTTTGCTGTAATAACGTCCTTTTCCCGCCCCCGCAATGCCGACTCGACATATCCATCTGGCCAGCGATTCCAACCTTGAACGCAGAGTTCAATAGGATGAGCAGAATAAGGGCTCTTTTGTCTAAAAAAGAGGTTGCGTTGACTTCATCCCGTGAAACATTTCTTCTTAATGTTGCGAACACACGCACTGAGGTACAAGCTCTTTTAAATACCGACCTCCCCCTCCATTTTGGAACCTTGATTCAAACTATCTTTAATGCTTCGTCTACGACTGGCCTTGTTCACTTTTTAAAATTGTGGGCTTGGGCCTCGTGACATCTTTCCAGATTGTTTTTGGTGTGATCCCCGATTTTTACATTCTATTTTTTCAAGTGTCTTCGGAGGGTTCCCCTTGCTCCTCGCTTTGGTGGCTGGGATCCTCTTGTTGATTTGCGCACTTTGATATGGCTGCACACCGGGAGTTGCAAGACAGAATGCTGCGCTTGCTCCATCTTCGTAGCCGGATGCTTGATTTCTACGGCACCTTACCACTGGCGGTATTAAGCGTCAAGTATGGATTGTCTTTCCGGTTTCCCTTTTTTACGTGTGTGCAAGCTGTTTTTCATTGCCTAGATTGTCCCTTCCAATGGGCTCTGGACTTGTGCCTGTCAAACTTGGCGTCACCTGACCCGGATTTTGATGAACTAATGTGTCCCTTAGTGGCTCATGAATTCGACTGTTCTGGTGTCGGGTTTATGGCTTTGGGTGCTGCACACGGAGTCCTTGGAAACTGGGATATCGGAGAGGCAGCTATTGATTTCCTTGAAAGGAGTTATATTGAGGAGACTGACAGTTGTCCTATCATGGTGCTGGATTCTCCGATAATTGATGAACATGTGTGTTCCTTTCCCTTGCTCAATTGGATGGCAGATACTTTTGCGGAACGCTCCAATGATTTTCTCTTGGAAGCAGTTGCAACTTACGGTGCATATACCTTCATGGATTGACTGATTGACATTGTCAATACAGCTTGCATCCAGAATTGTTAATTTTCTACGAAAGTTTTGCTTATTTTTTACCACATAACTTTTCATTTTTTAAACGAACATTTTTTTTATTCTCGGACTTTACACTTACCTTATATGCCCTTGGTTCCGTTCTAAATCACTTGAACTCTGCGTTCTTGATAAGTGTAACCCTATTGGTTAGTGCTCCGATCATGGGGGGGTGTGAGATGGATTAAGCCACGCCCTATTTACAACACTAAGTTAGCATAACCAAGATCATGGTTAGCAAGCAAGCTTGTCGTTTCTGCTGCGCTGCACACGACACTGTTGTTATGTGTTATTCATTTTAGAAATGCTGACTCGACTTTGCCTTACAGGATAACAAACTGTTGTTTCACATTCTTAACCGTGAAATGTGCCCTTGGTCTGTACATCATGCAAAGAACGCGTCTGGGTCACTAGAAGGTACAGAGTGTTGTGTTTAGATTGATCGTACCACTTGTTAGACATATCATGCATACAGCTGCCAATATCTGAAGGACAAGCGTCTTTAATATTGCAGAACAGTTTGGTTTTAGATTCATTCGAACAGAAGAGCTGATGCATGCTGTGAGAGCTGATCCTTTGATGTGATTCTTCTAAGCTGATCTATACGGTATGGGGTCCCCCCTTTTAGCCTAAGAGACCTTTTAATAGTCTAATAATAATGTATTAGATTATAGTGAAAGGAGTGTGGCCGTATACCACTGTCATTAATAGTATGATTGCTCCTTTCATTATATATGGTATTGTAATAATGCTTATGGTTCTGATCTGTACTGTTACTCTGCTAGTGTTAGCCAAAGTACTGCATCTTAGGACGCGAGGTTTATAAAATAAACTCTTTAAACTTTACCGTGTCTGTATTATTATGTTGTGGACTAACAAATAAGTACGAACAGGTATTTCGGATTCCCACCACTCCTGAGAAATATCTAAGTCGCTTGTTCTGGTTTGTCTATACATTGGGACCACCTAGCTAGATCTAGGTTAACGAATGAGATACTAAGCTATTCGGATAAGGGGTTCTGGGTTCTGAGGGGAGTTTTCTGGTACACCACAATTCTCTGAGGTCCTGGTCTCCTGCGCATAGTTCTGTGCAAAAACAGAATCCCTGCAACAGTTCCTTTTCTTTACATAGTTTATGTTATCTTTCTTGTTGTTGTTTAGCCTTCAGCCTCTAAAGCACTATCACACTTTTTCTCTCTTTCCACAGAAGATGCCAAATACATTCACCAACCAGTAGAACAAGAAATAGGTGGAAGAAGGGAAATTTTGAGGTAGTTTAGTAAACATAAATCCATTATTAATATTTTTTCCTTCTCTGTTTTTTGAATACTTATGTTATTTTCTCATTTCCTTTTAAAGTATCTATGAAACACTTGAGTTTTGTGCCTGAATTGAGAACACAGGTCAACACCTCCCTTTTGCTTTCTTCCCTTTTTCCCCTGGTCTACCACTGGCTCTTTGACGTAGTTGGGTGCGGTGAGCCACTGGTGGGATGTAGGGACCTGTAATCTGTCATATCGCTCCTGGGGAATCATAAGTAATCCTGACAGCAATTCAGGGCAAATCGACCTATCCAACTGCGAAGGTGGGGATGTAGTGCTAGTAGGCACTGTCCAGAGTTGACAAGTCATGCTCTTTGTTGGCTTCTGTGTTTGTATACATTGTTGGTCCTGATGAAATGCCACCAGATCGCTTCCCGACTACATAAGTAGGTGACTGATACACACTCTCACTTGCAGATACAGGAACCGTTGTATCCCGAGTTTCTCTGCCTTCTTTTTAAGCTCAAAATCACCCGGAATATCACATTAAAGGTTTTTTGGTGGCATCTGGTTGACAGTTCATTTTATCCTCACACTTTTCACCAATCTTCTCACGTTGTTGAACTTACCATTCCCTATCTTATTGTGCTCACTCAGTGAATTTATTAAAGATCGCTAACAAAGAGCCCTCTAGAGTGGTCTGCCAGGCATTGCAGTGCCGACCTTGAGAGCAGCACAGTCCAATGAGGAAGCATATCCTCTTCGGGAGAGTGAGTGCATCTGTTCTCAAAGGCACATACTTCTCTGGTTACCTGCATTCAGCTAGGGATAATTTCTCTATGGCTAAATCTCTTCGGAATAGTATACTGTGAGTTGACTTAGGTAAAAAATCATAGATAGATTAAATCTTGACTATAAACAAAATCATTCAATTAAATAATTAATTACCAATCTCATCCACTGATTTTTATCCACACATAATTGCAAACAAGGAAAATTACGCATATTAAATACTTTCTAGTGGAAATTGTTGACATCTTTCGAATATGTGGCAGAAGTAAGTGACATGACAAGAGCGCTTGGAACATCTTTATACTCATATAAATACACTCCCAATCTCAAATCATGAGATGGCTTGTATACACAAGTCAAGCACAATAAAATGGGGACTCAAAATTCGTTGCTGTTCCAAATGCAACACTGCCATGACGGGAGATAATTAGATACAGGACATTAGAAATGAACATGAAGTTTTGCTTCAAAGTTATGTCCCCAAGGTTTTTTTGCCCCCAGTAAGAGGATCCTCTTTAATTCACATCTCCTTAATTCTAATTAACGATTGTCACCTCGTGGATGAGGTTTAATGTGTTTTATTCCATAGTATTTGGATCCCGTCAGATCCCCATTATGTACCTCCCAGAAATGTTTTGCGATAGGGTATGTTCTTTCCTGATAGCTCTCAAGTGTTGTATGATCCTAATTTTAACCTTATTAAACACACTTCCAACATCTCCTCTGACATGTACACTCTAGCAGATATATAGCATATTCAGAGTTGCATGTAATTATTTCAGTGATGATCATGCTCTCCATTCAAATGTCTTGAATTCCTTTGTGTTAACAAATTTGACCATGCTTTGCATTTTCCACAATTCGAAAAGCCATTATTTTTATTTGTCAACCAATTTCTTTCTTTTAATGACTGTTAAAAGCTACTTGTGAGTATATCACACAAATATATAATTTTGCTATATGTGATCTTGGGGTGGGATCTCACTTTTGATTTGAGATGCTCATCATGTTGCAGGATAAAGCAGTTTTTTCAAGTACTGATTTTATATTTTCATGTTTATTATTGTAATCTATGAAAACGTCTAATGTGAGTAATCCTTCCTGCATTTTTTGTATTCACAGTTGAGTTTTCTTTCTGCTGCCTCCCATATAGTAGCTCATCTCTTTTCTTATTGCACACTCAATTATGTGCTTCCTGCAGTATCTGTTTAGAGTAACTTCTATTAAAAATCTCATAATCATCAACACTGATTGTTCATCAAAATTTTCATCTGTTGTGCATATTCTGCATGCTCTCACTAGTTGGCTATATGTAATACTCTACTTTAATGCTTTTGGATGACCACTGTTGGCATGTAGTGTGTTACTTGCTGTTTCTTTCCAATGTATTTTTGTTTTAAATCACCATTTTCTACATACAGTGTATCATCCAAAAAGTCAATTTTCCATTTGCTCCATAATGAGGTGAGTTGAATAATAGATTCATTCCCATTTAACTCATCAAGGTACATCTTTAATGTGGACAACTCACTGTCCCAAATTGCAAATCTGTCGTCCATAAAGCGTGCCCATAGTACTACTTGTTCCATGCAATCATCATATTTTTCTGCCCAGGAAACCTCCTTCTCCCAACATTCCATAAATAAATGTGCCTATGTGGGAATAAAAGAGGTCCCCATTTCTGTGCCATATTTCTGTAAATAATATTCACTGTTAAACAAGAAAAAATTGTGTGTCAAACACAATTGCAGCATGGTCATGATCATTTATGCATGTTGTAGATAATCGATTGATCGAAATTTCTAAAAGTACATGCATGCACCCAACCCAAGGCTGTGTTTGATTGATGTGTAAAGGGAGACCACATCCATTCTTATCATGACGTATGTATTCTTCCATGGGATGTGGTTAATCTTTCCCATAATATCATTTGTTTCTTTAGTATACCATGCTTATGTGGTAACATATTCACACAAGAAAAGATCCAAGTATCTCACTGCATTTTCCGTGAATGATCCAATGGAACTTTTAATGGGCCTACCAAGCAGATTTTGTTTATCCTTATGGATTTTCAGACCAAAATAGATAGTTTGCGTAATGGGATGATCCCTTTTAAGATTTACGTATTCCTCATAATCTAGGAGACCATATTTATACCAATCCTGTAACATAAGATTATATTCTTGTTGCATTTTCTTCAAAGGGGCAATACATAATCTCATACTTTTCCAACTTTTGAAATTGTCTCTCGGCAGTCAACATGTATTGCTCTCGGCCCATGACAATGATGATTATTCAACTGTTATTCTTTAGAAGCATCAATACCTGCCACTCCTTTGGTGTTAACCCCTTGCATGCGGCGCACATTTTCGCTCTGTGCAGGCAATTTAAATAGTGGGCGGGATTCCCCTCAATTTGCTCATGTCCTCTATTATCATTTCATGAATTGTATCTATTTTGTTCCCAACTTGCATTTGTGCACAGAACTTTCCACATGGTTTTAAACTACTTGAAATGTGTGCATCTGTGGAGAACCCCATTTCTACAAGTTCTTTGTTCTCACAGATATTTCCCATGTGTGTATTCTCTTCTGGTCCATATTCTCTCCTGTAGTTCTCCTATTATTCGTAACTCTGGTATTCCACTAATAGTGCTGTCAGATATTATTGGATTTACTTCAGGGTCAAGAGCTTGTGATTTCGTTGATTTAATATCATAAAATGTACCCAATTTCAACTTTCTCATAAACTTGCATGCTTGTATCCTCAAATTCATATATTTGAGGCATGACATAGGTCAGAAGCCCAATCCATAATTTAAAATGTGCTGTTGTATTGATGTTAATTTCACATGGGATATATTTATTATCAATGGGTTCTAATCCATTCTATGGTTATTAATCCAATTCATATCTAGGTTTTTGTTTTTATTTTTCCTTCACTTGCCCCTTTCTCGTCCTTTTCTTCTGTGTCCTCTGTTCCCTCAGTTTCCTTATCCTCTCCATTGAATACTCATTTGCAATCGCCTAATTTCTCTAATTTCTCCATAAAAATCCAGTTTCTCTTTGGGTCCTTCATCTGCCGGCGATCCAGGGCCCGAGCTCACTTCCATCTCACTGACTTCACCATTCACAGGGCCAACGTGATTCAATCTTTTTTTTTGTTCTTAATGTTTCAAACTTTCTAACAAAGTTATAAACTCTGTCATATTGGTAATCCAATTTATCCCTGTTGAATTTATGCGCGTTTCATGTTCTGGTTTCATTCTCATGCTTTAATCCTCTCCAATTCCTTCATAAGTAATTCATTCTTGGCAGTATGAATATCCTTTTATGTTTTGCATTTTTAATAAGGGTTCCAATCAGTTTATCAAACAATCCTCTGTCAGTACCCTCCATTTATTCACTGATTCACCATCAATATTGTTATATGTGGACATCAGCATTATTCTCAACCCTCGATTCTGGCCTTCTCCAGTTCCCTAATTGTTTGTGCAGGAGTTCCTTTCTCCATCTTTGGAACCAGGGCATGGGAGGTAGAAAATTGCATGCATTTCAAAGCCACTGTTCAGAAGCTGTTCCCACCTTTCAGAACCAGGGCACCAAGGTATAAAAGGACATCAGATACCAACTCTTCAGAACAACTGCTGGACCTGTGGATACTCTGCCAGGAAGGACTGCTGTGCTGCTGGGCTGCTGCCCTGATTGTCCTGTTGCTCTGCTACCTTCTGCCTGGGGACCAGGACTGAAATGAAATGAAATGAAAGAGGCATTTATAGAGTGCATGGCTACCCTAAGGCCTCCCAGCGCTAAGAACCAGACGACCAGAGGCAGATTAAATTATACCGTAGGAAAAAGATGCGTCTTCAGAAGCCGTCGAAAGGGCAGGTATTCCTCCTCCAAACGGATGGAGTCTGGGAGGGTGTTCCATGTCTTAGAAGCGACATAAGAGAAACAGTGACCTCCACATCTGGTCCTGACAATTCTCGGTACTATAGCAAGGCGCTTATTTCCAGAGCGAAGGTGCCTTCTGGGATGGTATGGAGAAACTATCCTTTGAAGGATTAGAGGGCCATTCGCGGCCATGATCTTGTGCGTGACACAGAGGGCCTTGAATTTAATCCTTTCTAAGACAGGAAGCCAGTGCAATTGTCTAATTGCTCTTTTTGCTGATTCTCTCCGCGAAATTTGCAAGAGAATTCTTGCCGACTGGTTCTTCAACTGTCCCAGGACCTTCAGTGTGGCTCACAAGGGCTTTTTTGCTGGCCGCCTGTTCAGTGCCACAGGGGCACAAAAGGTTTCCTACATCTTAAAACCACACTTAGACTGAGCCTAGGGGAATTCTGACCCTCCAAGTGGTGCCCTTCTGGTCCTGCACCCTTGGAAGTGGTGCTAAAGGTGCCCATATAGCCAGAATCAAAAAGTGAGGACTTAAAAAATGCTTTGTGAAAAAAAACTGTTCTGAGAACAGCAGATGTGACACAAGGCCATCCTACTACAAAGCTTCCTCCTCAGACACCTCCTGCAGCCTTGTCCCACTAAACTTTACCTTCTCATAACATTTGTCTCAAAATGTTCTCCAAGTCCAAAGGAAAACACTCACAGGGCCCAATCTACTTATTGTATCCGAACCACGCTCCAACACGGTCAGCCATACTTTTCAACTTTGAACCCGTCTCGAGCAAGTAGATGTTTGCGGTTAGAACTTTAATGTTTTAGGCGCTAGTTTCCACGAAGAATTCATAACTCCAGTTCTACTAATTGGATTTTTTTCATTTTGGTGACAAATAATGCATTAAATGTATTCTATTTTTCCAAACTGGTTTGGGATTTTTCTTGCTTTGTGCTTTTACTTTATTACGCTTCGTGTGTTCCATCATACACTTTACATATTGCCTCTAAGTTAAGCCTGACTGTGTTTTGTTCCAAGCTACCCAGTGTTAAGTATAGGTTAATTTCGTTATTTTTTTGTGGTTTACCCTGCAAGGGATTGTGCATGTGGTCTGACCAGTGCTCACACCCCAGTCAACCAACAAACCAATTTCTCACATTGGTGTTCAGTGATGTGGATCAGGACTTGTGTTTGTATAGTATCATAAAATTACTTGGACTTAAGTGAGGAGCAGAACCAAAAGAGGGACCCGGGCCTACAGGGACAGCCCAACTCCCCTAGGAGAGAAAACAGGATTCCCAAGATGGGGCGGGGAGCAATGTGTCCTCCATGGGTCTGTCGCAAGTCGAGTTGGAAGACAGGAGGGAGGAGAGGAAGCTCATGCTGAAGCTGGCCAAGCTACACTTGGAGAAGGAGAAGACTGAGGCTCAGAGGGTCTTACCTGAAAAGAGTATACTGATGGAGCACATAAAAAACATGAGTGAGCTGGAGCTAAAGGCAAGGCAACCTGCAGGACCCAACAGTGATGGTGACAGTGTACCAACAGTGTCTGCTGGAGAGGTGAGAGTCTGTATACCCAAGGAGCTGGTGCCTAACTTGTGGTGGGATATGGTATATACAATCGATTTGCTGCTCATGAAGTTGCACTAAGGGTACCCAAGGTCCCAGAGGAATACTAAGGGGAGGGGTAGTCTTTGGAAAGACAGGCCCACAGTGGGAGGGATACACTTCTCACACTAGAGGCAGAGGATCATAAAAGGTATGCCCCCATGAAAGCAAAACCTTGTTGCTGAGTTTGGCTGTCCCCTGAGAGGTACAGTCAGATGTTCAGGGCAGCCACAAGCTCCCATACCAGTCCTGGGCTGGGCAAGGGGCATGGGTCATTGGGAAACCAGCCTTGAATGTCCCCTAGCACAGGTGGATAGAGTGCCGTAGTACACTGCCCCACAGCCTACTTGGGAGGATATTGCCTCCTTGGCCCCCAGCCTGGATGGCAAGTAGAAGGTGGATCCACCAGGGAGGCAGTCTGCAAGGCACAGCAGGAGTGTCCAACGCTTGAGGCGGCAAGCTGAAACCCAGTCAGTTGGTGACGCCTCTGGAGATCACCTCATATATTGGGAGAATGACCTCCTGTAGAGTGAGCCTACGGCTCCTGCAAATGGGGCAACTCATGTATTGGTACTTCCCCAATGTTTACAGGGCCTTCTTACAGGGGCTGGCTCTTGAGATACCCCTAACAGGACATCCGGGGCAGGACAAGAACTTTGTCTGGCTTGTCACCCAATTTTATTGCCCATGGATGAGGACAGCTACTGATGTATGTTGTAGCACTTTTACCTGGCAGGCTAGTGGGAAGACTTGGAAAAAGTTACAAGCTCCCCTGATGCTTATGCTTGTAGTTGGCACACCCTTTGAGTGGAAGGGCATTGGTATTGTAGAACCCATGGACCCTCAAGACAACCTTAGGCAATGCTTTTATCCTAGACTTGGTGGACCATGCCATTAGGTACCCAGAGGCCATTCCCCTGAGGACTGCACCTGTAGTGGCTAGGGCACTGATGGGGGATATTTACTAGAGTGGGTTTCCCCAAGGAAGTGGTGTCAGACAGGGGCACCACCTTCATGTCTGCCTCCATGAAGTCTATATGGAAGGAGTGTGGGGTTACCTATAAGATATCCACACCCTGTCATCCACAAACCAATGAGCTTGTTGAAAGGTTCAACAAGACCCTTAAAGGCATGATTATGGGCCTACCTGAGCCCATGAGGTTAAAGTGGGATATCCTGTTACCATGCCTGCTTTTTGCTTACAGAGAACTACCACAGAATTGAGTGGGGTTTAGCCCTTGAACCTTTGTATGGGCATCCTATGAGAGGACCTCTTAGTCAAGGATGAATGGGAGAAAGCTCCCAAAAGCCCCACCCCTCTCAGGGTGTGGTTAGCTACATGCTAGCCCTCAGGAACCAGATGGCCACGTTCTGGAAGAAAGCTTCTGAGAACGTGAATGCTAGCCAGGAAGTAATGTAGTAATGGTATAACCAAGCTACTGCCATTGTAAAATTCCAACTGAGGCAAAAAGTGTGGGTGATTGAGCCAGTGGAGTCAAGGGCTCTCCTTAAGGGTACTCCATTTCAACCACCTGAAACCCCACTATGAGTGGTCTGAGGTCACTATGCTGCTGGTGACAGATGAAGGGGAGGAGGAGAGTGAACCTCTCCCTGATCTCCTGTAATCCAAAGAGAAGGATGGTTTAGTGGAGGGAATCAACCTCTCCCCTACAATGACCCCAGTGCATCAGAGGGACTGTCACAAGTTATTGGAACAGTTTGCCTCCCCTTTTTTCCCTCACTCCTTGGCTTACACACTTGTGTACCGATGTTAAAGACACTGAAGACAGCATGCCAGTTAAAAATAAAATGTATAGGCTGTCTGACAAAGTGAGGGCAAACATCAACGCAGATGTTTCTACGATGCTGAGGTTTGGGGTCATTGAACCCTCTAGTAGTCCCTGGTCCAGCCCAGTTGTGCTGGTACCAAAGGGAGCCCCACAGGGCACCGCCCCAGAACTCGGATTCTATGTTGACTACAGGGGACTCAGCTCAGCCACCAAGACTGAAGCACACACCATCCCTTGAGCAGACGAGCTCATCGAAAGGTTAGGTGTCGCCAACTTCCTGAGGACTTTTGACTTTACTTCAGGGTACTGACAGATTGCCCTGACTGAAGGCAATCTGCCCTCTACCCAAGAGGGACACTTTCAATTTAAAGTGATATCCTTTGGACTCAAGAATGGCTCTGCCACCTTCCAAAGGTTGGTGAACCAGGTCTTAGGTGGGATGGAGGCCTTTAGTGCTGCATATCTAGATGACATAGCTGTCTTCATCAGCACCTGGCAGGAGCACCTATTTCACGAGCAGGAAGTGCTTCAACCCTGCAACAGGTAGGCATGACTATCAAGGCCAGTAAGTGCCAGGTAGGGCAGGGGTCTGTGGTGTATGTGCGACACCTGGTGGACAGGGGCAAGCTACAGCCTCCAATGGCCAAAATAGAGACCATCCTGGTCAGGAAACCCCTAAAAACTCAATCAGAGGTGAGGGCCTTCCTGAGCCTCAATGGATCCTACAGGGAGTTTGTCAAGGGGATATGGCACCCCTTGACTGAGCTGACTTCCAAGAAGAAGCCCAAGAAGGTGATCTGGACAGAGGCCTGTCAGAAAGCCTTTGACTCCCTAAGACAGGCCTTGTGCACAGCCCCTTGCAAAGTGAATTCACCTCACTTGTGATGAAGGGGACAAGGACAAGGGGGACCTGGGGGTAATGTGACTATTCATCGCATTAACATATTGTATTGTATTGTATTGTATTGTATTGTATTGTATTGTATTGTATTGTATTATAATTGCATTTATAAAGTGCTTACCACCCCTGACGAGGCATTGAATATCTTTTTTTGGTGAGTAGTATGCTACTCTGGAACCCATAAAGGATTAGTGGTGAATTAGTATAGTGAAAATATGAAAGTAATTTGAGTGGTGGTGGAATGTAGGAATCTGAACAGCTAGAAATATTTTCTACAAAATAGTCCCCACTTGCTTCAGCTGTCTAAGATATATTAGTTATCTATCATTTGCTGCCACCTAAAAACCCACCTTTCCATGCAATGCCAGAAAAAAGATAAGGTTGCTCAATTGCTTTAGAAATAGTGTTTAGACAGTGCTATTTTCTACAGTATTCACCATCCTCAAACTACTTCCTCAAATTATTTCATAATTTTGTTAGATTTGTTTTTATTGCACACCACATTCCAAAAATATTCACTTTGATGCACTCTATAACTTAGGTTAAAGAGTGACACCTTGAGATACGAATGGCTATAGCTAAAGCTCATGATTGGGAAAATGTTGTTTATCAGAAAGAGAAACATTTTGATAACTTAGCTAAGGGGCAAGTGATCATCCAAGTTACTCATTGGTAAACTTCATTACTCCAAGTCTTCCCTGTCCCACTTCCTGATCTCACACAGAAGTATTAAAAAATACAACAAAAACTAAAACTTCCAATAGTGCCAACTTCCCCTTCTTGTGACCTACAACTAGGGGAAGCTAGCCAAAGTCAGTTCCTGGAAATGCTAAAGCGAAACAAACTTCCTGGAATACTCTGTCTCTCCTCCTCTGGGCAGGGAAGGAGGGACCCAGGACTGTTACGGGGAAGACCTGAACCTGGAGCAATTAAGTTTACCAGTAAGTAACTGGGACATTGCCTCCAAGTACGTCTTCCTCATTCCATTCCTAACTGGGTGAAATGTTACCCAAGCAAGAGAAAAAGCAGTCACAAATTGATGCTATATTCAACAGACCTTTATTTTCAGCATGACAGTTGAACATTACATGTTGTGATGCACTGCCTGAAGCACGCTTTGACCAAAAGCAGAAGACACTCCCTCTGCCACCACCAAAAGGTAATTTGACATAAATGTGTGGAGAAAGCATATATGGACACCATACAAATATTTCTCAAGGAGGTTAATTTCAGCAAAGCTTAAGATGCTACCATACCTCTGGAAGACCTCTGTTGAACAGCACCTGACAAAGTACTCCCAGAGGCTTCCTAAGCCAAAATTGTCACTTATTTCAACCATCTACTTAAAATTGCCAATTACAGTTGTAAACTTTGACCAGATAATCCAAAAGTCACAAACAAAGATTTCACCTTTCTAAAAGAAGCTGTTCTTGACATGTAAACAGATAAAGTTCAATGCACATCAAGAGAATGCAAATATCTCTCTTCTGGAGTATATGGATTCAGAAAAAACACTGGTAAAACCAAGTCTCAAAAGGAATGAAAGGTTGTGGCTACCTTCGACACAACAGATGGTTTAGGTCTCAACTCAACCTTATCTGAAAAGAAATTAAGAAATGGTCCAAAAGATGATAAAGCCCCTAATTTACCAATTCTTACTCCTGATCAAACAGCAACCAAAAATAAAACAAAAACTTGTATGACAAAAATTAAGATCCACTGACTCCAGAGGCTCGAAAGGGCAACATTACAAAAACCCTAAAACCAAGAAAGATCCCATGAGGGCACAGGTAAATGAACTACCACTCACTTAAGGGAAAAACCTTTAAGTAATCTGGACATCAATGGTGCCAGGTCTTCAATGTCTGATCTCCTAAATGCCCTAATACTTGCCCATTGACTCTCCGATGTAGATACCGCTAAACCGAAATACAAACCATTTTAAATTAAATCCAGAATCTTGATTGGATCACACTCTGCCAGGGACAAGGATTTCGTTAAACAACAACCTGAAAACGATCTCCAAAATCTGTCATAGACATTAAGGGTTGCCGTACTTGTGAATTGTTGAATTGCCTTTGCCATTTCAACAGAGCAACCCAAGGCCTGAAGGTTTACCCTTTCAAGTTCCAGGTTGTCAATTGCAATCTCTTGAGAAATGCTCTGCTCTGCTCTTGTGACAATAGCAGAAGAGAATGGAGGTAAAACCCAATGTGGAGCCACTGGCAACTGCAACAGAAGAAGAAACCAATCACTCCCAGGCCAATTTAGAACCACTACGGTTACCCAGGCCTGATCTGATTGATATCACTGCCTGTATTACCCTAGGAATCAAAGGAGGGCGGAAAAGCAGAAAGTAGATCCCCTGGCCATTTTAGTGAGAAGGCATCCACTGCCCAAACCTCTGGCGTGGTGTGGTTTAGTTTTCCAACCTACTTCAATGCATCCATAACAATTTTAAGGAAGCATGCACGCAAAAATACAGACCATACTTAGGACACTTTCCTTGATATGGTCATTAACTTATCAGACATTCCATGTTGGATGTCCTCTTGCTAAAGCACAATATCCCTTTAGAGTGAGTTAAAGCATGTCAAGCCATGCGGTTCACCCCTGAATGCATCAATTCTAATTTCATAAAGTCACAAATATTTACAATTAACAGGCACAATAGACAGATGAAGAAATACAATTAAAATGAAAATTACAGTGTAATAGTGTCAGTGGTAAGAGTGTCAGTCTACCTACAAAGCAACATAGGGTTTTGGAGGAGGGACGGTCCCTGTAGTCAAACACTAGAAAGAGAACAACAGGTAGTTTGCTTTGCAATAAGTTTTGCAAAATGGTCGTGCTAATTGTTTGGGGTAAAGAGTTAAAGGCACTTAATCCATCAAGGGATGTTGACCAGGATGTGATCTGCATCTATCCCTGCAACCCTGCATCTTAGCTTGCCTCGCGCTTAATGGCGTTTGGAGATTAGATGCACTGATGCTTCTAGTGGGTGCTTCCGTCAGTCGGATTGGCGCTCAGCCAGAGGCAGGGAGCCTGTGCATTACAGCCTGGTGGGGAACATGCAAAGTGCGCATGACTGTTTGGGCGGCCCAAGATGGCTGGTCAAGCAGTCATGCGCTCTTAGTGTGCACAAACCAATCTTACTCCCTGAGCCACAGCCCCACCCGAGCCCTGAAGCAACGAAAAATCAAATAATAATAACTTTGTAATTATCATTTTATTTTTCCCTTTTTCACTACTCCAAGAGCAGGGGGGCGGCGCTCCTCTGTCTTAGCAGAGCAGCCGCCCCTTTAAATATCTCCCCTTCTCTTCTACTTTGCATTGAGCACCTAAACAGGACAGATATTTTTGGAACTGTTGAAAACGATATTATCTTGAGCATTGTTTACAAATATGTCAAAGTCGAACTAAGCAGTTAAAAATGCTCTCACTCAGCCAGCCCAGTGCTTTTATCTCCCCGAATGTAAAGGGAAGGAAAACTAGTCTTTAATTAGAGTGAGACCTCAATTTCCACATTAAGATCATTTACACGTAGTTAGCTATTCATAAAAAATAAAAAGCCTATAATTATCTCATTTAAATGATTCAGCAAAATCACCTACCACCACAAGATTTTCTTTTTAATGCACGAGGCACTTTTTGAGGAATGGATTCTTTGCTTGTTCTTTTATTTCTCCGAATCAAATATAGGAAGTCTTAAGATCATGTCTATCCAAGAAACAGAATTACTGCCACACACACTATCTTTTCGGAGGTGTAATAAAAAGGGGCCATATAAAGAGGAAATTAATTGTTTTCATGTAAAATGAATTTGACAGCTCTCTTCTATTACCGGGGTCTTATTAGGGAAAATTTCACTGACATCTGTTTATCCCCTGCAGCCAACCTTGAATTCAGAAGGCAGTAATTGATTCGCAGCGTCCACCGGGGAGCTGGCTGGCGCGCGCTCTCACACCGCACCACACAGGTACCGCTACAGCTCATTCTGAATGTACATCGACATCGTTATCTCCCGGTGAACTGTGACCCTAAAGACTTTGGGGGCCCACATGAAAGTGCCTGCTCAATCCTCCAGTGCTAGGGGTGCAGCGGATTCCGCCGCGTGGCAATACACTCAGGACACCCAATCAGAATCCGCCCCCTTTGAAGCCCTTCTCAGCTGGGAGAGCATGAATGATTCATGGCTGCTCCGCACCGACTACCGGGGAAGAGCGAAGCCGCGGTGTTTTATTCAGAACTGCGTGCTCCCCTGTTCAGCAAATTTCTACAAAAGTCCCGGACTATTTTTTATGTGTACATAAAATACTTTTTGCGCACGCCGTTGTTGGTTATGTACAAAAAATCATAAAGTCCGACGCAAGATTTTATTTAGTGTCGATATTATTAAGGCACAGTGAGTGACCAGAACACGGCGATTGGAAAATGACGGTTTAAAATTAACCATGATGGATTACTGTGACAGGATTTGTTTTGGGATGAGAGGCAGGCCTCACTCATCTCCTTTTGCTCCCCAGGAAAAAAGTGTGACATATTGTATTTAATGTTATTTTTGTGGGAGCGCGCTATTTCACAGAAAAGTGGTTGACTTTTTATCTGTCACGTGTAAGCTGATACCTGCAAATTTCAGGGCCATTTGATTATTTTCAGCTGATACTTTTGAGTCATGGTGAATAGACGCAAGCTTTTAGCCAGAATGTATGACGTTATTCCGCCGCCTTTTATCCCGCAGGGAATCACAACGCGAATGTTACAACGACCGCGTTGTGATTCCGCATACCATTACTCGCAAGTCGAACAACGACTTGTGGAGGGGGGGCGCTGGATGTTGGAATAGGATAATTTACTATTCCAACTCCAGTCTGTGCGGACACTAGGGAAGGTGTTGGATTTTAAATCCAACACCTCCCCCTCCCTCCGCAAGTCGTTGTTCCGACTTGCGGAGTAATGGTATGCGGAATCACAACGCGGTCGTTGTAACGACCGCGTTGTGATTACCTGCATTTTAAAAGTTTCAGGGTAAACGTTGTTTACCTTTTAGAATGTATGACCTTATTCCGCCGCCTTTTATCCCGCAGGGAATCACAACACGGTTGTTACAACGACCGCGTTGTGATTCCGCATACCATTACTCCGCAAGTCGGAACAACGACTTGCGGAGGGGGGGCGCTGGATGTTGGAATAGTATAATTTACTATTCCAACTCCAGTCTGTGCGGACACTAGGGAAGGTGTTGGATTTTAAATTGTTGCCTCCGCAAGTCGTTGTTACGACTTGCGGAGTAATTGTATGCGGAATCACGACGCAGTCGTTGTAACGACCGCGTTGTGATTCCCTGCGTTTTAAAACTTTCGGGGTAAACGTTGTTTACCTTTTAGCTAGTTTGGGATAAGGGAGAGAGTCACAGGAGAGACCGCATCGGCTTTACATTATAATGTTTATTGCATGTCGCCTTCCTCCTATTCATGGCATTCTCAAACTGATTGGTTAGTGGATTTCTCAAAAAGAGCACCCTTACTCTCTCCCAGAGTCACAGAGACGGCTACATCCTCTCCTAGTACAAGCAAGGGTCTGGAATACAGGATTTCTAGTAATTCCAGTCCAATGATTCCTGTGTTTTTTTATTAAAATAGCCTATCCCAAACACAGTACTGCACCGTTAGCTGTTTTTAAGTACATTAAATGAATGTGTGACTTGATCTGTGGAACGGCATAGGGGCATAGCTGCCAAGGTTCGAGATTGCTTATGTGTGACATTTTCATAGTTTCAGTGTATTTATGAGTGACATTCAACGACCAATGTGGGACACTTGAAAGATACACTTTCTCAGGAGTAAAATCAAGTAATAAAGTCCATGGAAACAGATAAATAGCAACATTTACACCCATATGAGCAACAAGAAACTGTAAGAGGAACTTGAAACTGCTGCAAAGCACCTGAAATGGAAGGACACTATTTCTCTCTTTTATGTGTTCCATTTATTTTATAGCAGTGCTCATACTAGTGTAGGGTGTCAGAGCACTTTACATCATACACGCCTTATAGAGAGACAATGAATCATATGTGTGTAAATCAGTCTAAAGGAAATGTTACATAAGACATTAGGATTACAAGTTGTAGATTCACAGTTCATTCATACTACTAGGCAGTATATTCTAAGAGTGTTTGGTCTGGAGAAGCACACACTTAGGATTTAAAATGTACCACAGTGATTGGTTTTGATAAAAACAATGTGTTTCTACCCAAACTAAACCTTTTAGCAACATGAGGATAATGAAAGGAGGGGGAAGGATAAAAATAGCGTTCTGACCTATACCAGGTTGTTTGAATGCAGCTTTTTGATGGCAGTTCATATGTATTAGTGCTATATTAGGATTGTAACTTATGAACTGCAAGTAACAAAAGGATCTCTGTGACAAAAGCAGTAACCCACTGAGCTGGCCACATAAAATACATTTTATTGATCTGCCTGGTTCACGTTCTTTGCAGCAGGCACTTTGACCCTTTGTGCTACTTCATGATGGGTGAAAACTGCCACCAGAGAAAATGGTGATCTCGCTCCATTATTCACGAGAGTCATCTTGACATTTTTATTGTTGCCTGAGAACTCCTGGACACACAAGGAATTTGGCAGTAGGTGGTTTTATTTGTGAATACACAGCACCTGAGGGGAGAGGAGGTTCCCAAACTTTTGCAGTTAGAAGGGCTGATTCCCACATAGTCCGACAGTTAAAAGAGACAGAAATGGGTCACCACACCATTATCTGCCGTATTTGTGCAGAGCAAAGAGAAGGGAGAACATGAGCCAAGCAGAGTCCCTCTCACTTGCAGGCCGAACCAGTAAAACAAAAGTAAGTGGGCCCAGCACTGGCTGAAACTGCCTACACACAAATACATAGAACACACGGGCCTCTGCACTGCACACACGGAATCGATTCTTACTCTCCCGGCAGAGGCACTGCCATTCCGAATAAAACTCAACAATATGCAGATCTTCCAGGGTATACTGATATATCGACCCCCAGGTCCCAGAGGGACTTTCTCGCAAGCTCTGTTGACACTCCTGGAATCACACACTAACCCCCACTCCCTTACGGTCTTGGGAGATTTCAACTACTATCTAGAATTAAACAACAATCCTGGATAATCATGCGGCTTTTAACTTGAAACAAGTGGTAATTGGCCCTATCCACACGCTGGATGGGATTTTCACTAATGATTTAGATATCACCTTCTCCAATTTATTGGACTTGCCATGGACCGACCATAAGGCTATTTATTTTAATTTTAAAATCTCTCAGATACAGCCTAAAGCACAAGTAAGTTCAATCAAACTTCCAATAAGGCAATGGGATAAAATTAAGGAAGGAGCTTTTGAGTTAGCCCTTGGTCCGGGTCCAACTGTGCAAGATCATGACAACAATAAGGCATTGCAGCAGCTTAATGACTGGATACTGTCAGCAGCTGATAAGGTTGCACCAGTAAAAATAGTTAGAATAAAGAGAGGGAAGACATCAGCCCCATGGCACACTCCTGAACTCAAAAGCTTAAAGACTAACTGCAGAAAGGCGGAACGTCTCTGGCGGATAGACTATGATAGTCAAAAGAAAACCCTATATAATCACTCCATCCGAGTATATAAGGAGGCAATAGTGGCTGCTAAAACATTAAGGATGCGGGCAATTCCACCAGAGAACTGTTTAAAACGGTTAATCTGCTGGCTACACCCCAGCAAGTTAGTACATTCAAGCCAGACCAAAGCTTCTGCAATGCCCTTGCGGATCACTTCCAAGAGAAGGTCAAAGGAATCTACAATAATTTTCCAAATACTATAAAATCTCAGGACACGATAGTGCCCATTACACACCTCAGTTGTAAGCTGACCAGTTTTCAGCTGATGAGCAAAGATGAGGTTAATAAAGTTCTCCTCTCCTTAAAATCAGGGGCACCCACTGATCCCTGTCCACCGTCTTTTATGCATCAAGCAGCAGGTCTGATCTGTGAATACCTCATTCCTATTTTAAATCAAATCAAAATTTCTGGACACTATCCTTCAGCCTGGAAAAGGGCAGCCGTTACCCCTCTCTTAAAAAAACCAAGCTTGGACCCTTGCAACTCCAACAACTACCGCCCCATTGCTGGCCTTCCCTTTGCACCTAAGGTTCTGGAGAAACATTTGAATAAAATTCTAACAGTCTATCTCGATACAAATGGCTTACTAGACTCCTCCCAACATGGCTTTCGGCCACGCCATTCGACAGAATCAGCTTTAGTCAAGACAGACGAAGAGATTCGCAGGGCAG
This sequence comes from Triturus cristatus, assembly GCF_964204655.1. Taxonomy (NCBI): domain Eukaryota; kingdom Metazoa; phylum Chordata; class Amphibia; order Caudata; family Salamandridae; genus Triturus; species Triturus cristatus. Next base: position 607,554,774 of record NC_140591.1, on the reverse strand, counting down.
TGGATGGTGGTGGGAAGGCGGTCCTGGTACTCCTTGACTTATCGGCCGCTTTCGACACCATCAACCACACGGTTCTGGTGCAGCGGCTGAGGGATATAGGGATAGGAGGGACCAATCTATCTCTACTAACCTCCTTTCTAGAAAATAGGGAGCAGAGGCTGTTTTGGGAAGGTATGAAATCCGACAGCTTTCTCCTCCCCTGCGGAGTTCCACAGGTGTCAGCCCTAACTCCAACCCTGTTTAATCTATATGTTACACCTCTGGCCGTCCTTGTCAGGAAACATGGTTTTGCTTTGGTTTCGTACGCTGACGACTCTCAACTCATTATATCTACCACCAATCAGCTCGAAACCACAGCGTGTAGATTTCATTCTTCTCTCACGGAAATCATGTCCTGGATGGGTCGGAACTACTTAAAAATAAATACAGACAAAACAGAGGTGATGGAGTTTGGGTCGGGTCCACCCCTGTGGAACCAATCGTGGTGGCCATCAGAGGCGGGAGAATGTCCATCCCCAGTAGAGAAGGTCTGAAATCTGGGCGTTCTCTTCGATAATAAGCTTAATTTCGGTGCACAGGTTAACAGTCTCATGTCCTTGTGTTTCTTTCTCCTGAAGACGCTGAGAAAAATTTTCCCTTTTATACCTCAGGATTCACAAAAAACAGTGATGGTGGCTCTCTTTCTTTTGAAGTTGGATTATTCCAATGCCCTGTTTTTGGGGATCGACACATTTCAACTGCTGAAATTGCAATCATTACAGAATGCAGCAGCCAGGCTTGTATTGGGCCTACGTAGAGGACAGCCCACCTCAGCCGGGATACGATCTCTCCATTGGCTGCCTATAAAACAGCGCATAGAATTCAAGTCGCTTACACTTGTACATAAGACAATCTATGGAGGTGCCACAGAGGATCTGGAAAGTTTCTTTGTATCTTATGTGCCGTCGCGCATTCTAAGATCGGCTACTCAAGGTCTTGTTAGAGTGCCAAAGATTAGAAGAGAAGGTTGGGGTGGCCGGACGATTACATACGGTGTGGCTAGACTTTGGAACAAGCTGCACCAGACTATAAGGCTTCAACCCAAACATCAGATGTTCAGGAAAAGTCTAAAAACTAAGCTCTTTGCAACTATATAAGCGGTCGGTATCTGTTTCCCTTGCCACTACATTTTCAGCGCCAAGACGCCTCGGCATTCGAGCGCTTTAGAAACATATAAACATAAACATAAACATGAAGTAAAACTAAAACACTGTCAGGAGAGGGAAATCTGGTGTACGCAATAAGTGGGCCCCTGCACCACAACTGCACACAAACAGTACTCTTTTGCTATTAAAAGAAAAACGATTCCTACCTTGAAGTCGAACAAACATAACCATCTCCTTACTTTGTGTTGGAATGTTGGTCTGGGCCTCTCCCTGCACATGCACTGCTCTGATGTTTACAGTCATCATGTCAATTGAGGGCCACAGATCCTGAGGAGGGTGGGCCGTGCTCCAATGAGTACATGTTATGTTATGTTATGTTATCAAGAGTTTTGTTAAGCGCTCAGCTACTCAAGCAGAGTGTCCCGGCGCTGACAGACCCAAGACCATAAAGCTTCTGCGGGGAGGAAGACTTACAGGCTGAACAGCCGAGTTTTGAGCTTCTTTCTAAAGGTCGTTAAGTTGTCGCACTTTCTTAGCGCCAGAGGGAGGGCATTCGAGGCGAGTGGCGCTAGGTATTTAAAGGAACGCCCTCCGATCCGGGCGCGCCTGATTGCCGGGACCACGGTGAGGGACAGTGATGCAGAGCGCAAGGCTCTGGTAGGTCGATGAAAACCAATCCTCTTTCTCATATAGAGGGGGCCGATGCCATGAAGAGTTTTAAACGCCATGGTAAGTGCCTTGAATTCAATGCGCTTCTGAATGGGGAGCCAGTGCAAAGATTGCAGTAGTCCAGTGGCATGGGAACGGTGGCTAAGGCCAAAGATAGCCCGAGCGGCCGAGTTTTGCACAACCTGTAGGCGTGAGAGAAGAAACTTGGGAAGACCCAGGTACAGGACATTGGCATAGTCAAGCCTAGAGCCTATCATGGCCTGCACCGTGATCTTCCTGTGGGCGATGGAAAGAACAGGAAGACATTTTCTTAGCATTTTTAAAATACCAAAGCATTGACCAGCTAGGCTCATAATCTGAGGTTTCAGGGTGAGACAATTATCCATCTTAACGCCAAGATTTTTAGCCACCGAGGCCACATCAGCAGGGGGAAACATATCAGCAGGCCACCAAGACCTCCAGCATGGATCAGGAGGGCAACCGAAGAAAAGAACCTCCGATTTATCTGAGTTGCATTTTAGCTGATTACATTGGAACCATGTAAAGACCGCGGCCAAACAGCTCTTCATACGGTCTCCATTGAAATCCATATCTTTACTGCACGTGAAAAGAAGCTGGGTGTCATCGGTGTAAGAAACAATCTGGGCTCCAAAAGATTCGACTAGCGCAGCCAGAGGGGACATATAGATATTAAAAAGGATCGGACTCAATATAGATCCCTGAGGAACTCCCACTTCCAGAGGCGGCACATGTCACCAAAGATTATCCAATCAAGAGCCCTAAAGCCTCGTGGTACACAACAGCTCAGGCCAATGAACATTGTAGACATTGTAGACATATGCTGTGTAATCTTATTGGCTGTAGGGATCCTCAGCCTCATCAGTCACTGGTCAATGGAGGAAGACTATTTCAAGCAACTGGAAATGAACTCGTTGGGAACAAGGTAGAGGGAGACATCATGTGACTTAAATTAATAGTGTGATAACTTTATGCACTTGTGGTAATGTGGGAAATACCCTTAACATGTGTTAGTATAACACCAGTTGTGTGACACTCGGCAGAACTGTAGGAGTCATCTCCCAATATCTTTTTTACATAAACCACTTTAGATAACTATTTATATCACAGTAAATCTAGTGGATCAAATACTCTGAAACTATCATAACACTTTAAATCAGGCATTTGATACAAATTACCCCTCCAAAATTCGGTGTCCCATTCAAACACAGCACTCATGCACCATGGTATACAACTAAATTGAGAGCAGAGAAAGCCTCTTGTAAAAAAATGGAAAGACAAGGGTGGAGATCACTTGATCAAGTTGAATTAAAGAGCATCCTTAATGATTTTCTATCGTAATATTGAAAAAGCCTGGAAGGACCATATCTACAACCAACTTAGGCAGGCGGGCAACTCCTCTAAAGAGCTTTGTATGGTTCTTAACAATTTTGTCAACCCCTGTGCCTGAGCAGCAGAACTACCTGCATCACAAGAATTATGTGACTCCCTTGCGAATTATATTGATGACATCATTAATTTAACAAAATTTCCCTAGTCTGCCTGACCTAGTCTCCAAGGAGACTAATGCCAACTCATCTGCTTCCAACTGTGCTACAAACTTAGCAAGTTTAGCCCTTTTTCATTGGAGTTAATTCAGCGAATATTAGCCACTGCGAAGTCAGGATCTCCTTCTGACATTTGTCCTCCTGGGATCATTGCTAGACTATTTGATCAGCTTTCTCCTGTAATTTGCTCACTTTCTAATCTATCTGTCAACACCAGAATGATTCCATTGGTCTGGAGAGTGGCTCAAGCAATGCTGATCCAAAAGTAGGCTAACCTGTCACCTGTGAATCTAACTAATTACCGAACAATCTATTTGCTTCCTTTATTGAGTACGTTTTTGGAGGATCAGCTAAATAAGCAACTTATGGCCTACCTTGAGGTCAATAAAATCTTGAACCCGTCTCATTCTGGTTTCTTGCCTTTTCACAGCAATGAGACAGCTTTGGCTGCGGTCACTGACCACGTTAGATGCTCCCTCGAACCCGACATTCCTTCTCTGCTTGTGCTGTTGGACTGCTCCTCAGCATTCAATACTCTGTCTCATCCCAGGCTGATACAGAAGCACAAGGAGATTGGGATCCACGATTTAGTGTTACAATAGTTCAAGAAATTTCTTAGCAATAGAACCAAACAAATATTTTGGGTTCTTTTAAATCTTGCACCTTGAACCTTGACATGGAGGTGCCACGAGGCTCATGCTTGAGCCTGACGCTTTTCAACACCCAAATGACCCCCTTGCCAAGATCATCAGAGTCTTTGGATTCAAAGTAATATCTTATGCTGATGATACGCAGCTGATAATCTCCATCGATAAAGGTCGTGCCAAAGTTAAAGAGCGTTTCTCAGCTGTAATGAGAGCAGAGGGGCTGGGGGTTAGAGCGCACAGCACCATTGTGGGGAGATGTTTTGGAGTCACCCAGTGTGACCCATTGGGTCATCCTGTGGGTAATAGGTCCACACTGGCACTCAAGTGTAAATCTGGGGGGATCATTCTGGAGTGGAGTGCTATTAGGGTGCACGGTTCAGAGTGTGCTGCTTGCAGAATTCTTGGGCCCCCTCGGGGTGTCGAAAAAGTGAGCATTCCTGTCCACATTCACTCTGAGGCGGGCCGGGTGAAGCATGCCGTAGCATAGTACAACCTGAGGACCACATCTTGGTCCCAGAAATTAAGCAGTCTGGCGATTATCGATCTCAGGGGGTCTCCAGGCATATGCCGCGGGCCCAGAGAGTGATGAGGCTGCTCAACTACAAAGGTAGATGTAAGGTTCTGTCTGCCTAGCAAGTCAGTCAACAATACCTCGACAAACAGATCAAGGCATCCTATGTGGGTGAACTCTGCAAAACCCCTAGAATGCATATGTTTTTGCACGCCTCAAGATCTTCATTCTTGATGGCCATTAATTTCAGCAGTTGTTCCATATTCGAGGCCCAATATTCACTCCTCAGCCAAATCCAACCTTGCATTGTGCCTATCCAACCGCTCACCCATATTATCGAGGTACCCAGCAAGGGCATCAAATCTGGTATCAATGGCTCAAAAGTCCAACCTTAAATCTGCCATTATGGCATCCATGCCAGTCCATTGCTCAGGCTCCAAGCCGCCACCACCACCTACTCCAGCATGGGTGTGGACTCTGCAGCCAAGGCTACCACAGGATTCTTAGACCTGGGCTTAATCACGGCAAAGCACCTGATCACCAAAAGATGGAAAGCTCTGGCTGCACTTCATGCGCTGGCCTGGCGCCGCTCTATGCTCAATTGGGCCAAGGCAAAGGGCATGGCTCTGCAGAGTGAGGACATACTGGGACTTTGCAAGTTCCCTCTTGCTACAGAATAGGGGGCTATGGTGATTGAATTGCAGAAGTCAGCTACACCCACAGCAGACACACAGGAAGAGGTGGAGGTCACATCAGCGGCAAGATGGCACTCCACTTCCGCTAATGCGATGCCATAAAGGGGGCTGCCTCATACAATCCTCACACGCCCCGGCGAATCACAGTCCCTGTAGTATAACATCACAATACGCAGCACGTTGGCTATACATTTGCTTACACTTCCTCTCAAGTGTTCTGAGGTTGTTGATAACCTTACTACACCATATCCGACACAGTACACTCCCGCCTTCGCTGCTAATACCGTGCCATATGTTTTACTGACATATTCATACCTGGCATTTGTGGTTATTTGACTATTATTGTACTGTACTGTTAAAAATATAAATGTTAATGAAAAGATTTAAACAAAAAATTGGTGTGGACTCTGCAGCGTCTGACTGCTCAGGCTTGTCAAAAGTGAGTCTCCAATGTTTAGGATCCCCACACACAATGAATGGGGATAGATACAGAGGAGTAAATGTTATTCTGAGATTCTGCCAGATGGGCAGCTGATTAGACCAAGCGGTGTCAGGGGTCCAGCTTGTCTGGCGCTACAGGGTGTGGCTTGAAGTCCATAACTGCCGTCCGACCAAGCAGCTGATATCCCCCTGAATTTATGCAACTGCGGGGATGAAGGAGACCTCACATGATGGCGTTGGACAACTCCCAAGCATCATGAGAGGGGTATCCTGGGTAGCCAGGACAGCATGGTATTTGTGTTGCTATTCACAGTGTGATGCTTAGGCCTAGTCACAGGAAGTAGTGAAGAGGAAGTGGCGTAGGCTGGGGGACAGTTCACAATGAGGGTTAGTGTCAGCAAGAGGCAACAGGTGTTAGCATGCAGCAGTTACTGTCACAAGTCTCATCCCAGGCGGCAGGCATGCAAGAGTCTCACCAGCAATGCAACCCCAGCCGAAATCGATCCATGAAGGAACTGGCGCGCAGCAGCCTTGGTGGGCCCTGTCCCTAGTCTGCAGCAATGAGCATCAGTCGGACCGTTATCCCTGGGAAAAGAAGAGAAAGCGCCCGCCAACAGCCCATCCAGGAAGCACTCCGGAAGCTGCAGGGGAATATAGTAGGCATTTTGCTGATCGATGTAGCGACCCCGGGGACACTAATGTGGCATCAATGTGATGCACCAATGGGAGTCAGGGAGTCTGATACCCCAGTCAGGTGACGCCAGTTGGGCACAAAATCTACCATCACTGCAAAAGGAGGATGGGTGACTCAGCCCCAGTCTCGTTATGCATAATCTGGTACTCGGCGACAGGCTTGGAGTGTTTCGGCAGGTGCATGGCCCCGGGAAACAAGGTGGTCCCGGGCAGGGCAAGTTTGGCGTCCTCATAAGTGCCTGGGAAGAGCAGGGTGACCCTGCGAGGTCTGGTGGCCTCGTTACCTTAGGCTCACCTGTGGCCCCTATTCCTGAGCGGCCTCCGAGGTGTAGGACAAACCGCTTGTTACTCAACTGCTTGTTTAGTCATCGCACCACAAAATCACCCCTGATCACCTCCAGCCATGCACCATCAGGTGGCAGGGAGCTGGAGCACACCTGGGATTGAGGCAGATTGGGGCACATTCCAGCAGTAGTATCGGCCAATTCTGCTGGGGCTTCAACGCCTTGCGGCTATAATGGTCACTGGCTTGGCCACGCCCCCCAGTGACTCCTACGCCTTGAAACCCTCTTTTTTATGTAAAATCCTGTGCATTGATTTGCACTACACACACTGCATGATTTATTGTCAATGTATATTGTGGCTGTGTGATGTATAGCACTCTGACACCCTACAGTGGGATGGCTAGCTTTAAAAGTATTAAATAAAAAATTAGCAAGTACTATTTAAATTATTTGTGTAATTACTCATACGTATTGATTCATCAGACATTCTTACAGTGCATGAATATTTCTTAGTATAAGGGTTGCACAGCCAAAAACCTGCCTCCAAATCGTAGCTTCTCTTAAATACTTGTGAATTCATAATAAGCTGTAGGCCTTTGTTTCCGCATTGCATTGGCACCTATGTGTTCAGCTACTGATAGCTTCCAGCCAGGGTTATACTAAAAAAAAAGGAGGGCTGATGTCCCTTTAGAGTTGCCCTTTGTTTTAGGCATAAGAGGAAAGAGAATATAAAAAAGTCTCACTGCATGCATGTTGCTGCTGCACATATCAGAACCAACTCGGCATATTTCACTAGGGACCGACGCATTCCTGATTCAGCCTAATAATAACTGCTGGATTGGGGATTCAGTGGGTTCTCTCTTCATACTGCACTGCTGGTAATTATCATGCATTTTCCCAATGTTAAATTCTGGCAGGTTTAATCAGCCAAAACGTATCTCCATGGTTTGGACTTTATTGCGCTTAGTAATGATTTGATATGATAAAGTTCACATAATTTATTATTCCTATCTGTGAGCAAGCAGATGTTTGTGCAAGGATTGGAACTTTAGGGTCAGTCGTAATGAGGGCCTAAGTGATATTCTTTTATCTGACTTTGCCCTGAGTAGATTGGGGCCAACATTGACATTTGTTTGTGATACAATATGCTATTTGCTTACCTGAGAGTTTGGCTAAACCCAATCGATTGCATGGGACAGTTCCCACTGTTGTTCTCTTGGGTGTCCTCGCAACTCTCCTCCTGTGCACACAGAGACCGGCTTTTATAGCCCTCTTTCTGTTTCTCTTGTAGTCTCTAGGTCAGAGTGCTGGAGCAGGATTTTCTAATAAAAAATCTATTGGGTTTTGAAGCTCTGGTTTGTCTATTTGTCATAAGTTAACATTATTAATTATTAATTATTAATTATTTGTTTTGTGTAAGTGTTTTTACTTATCAACATGTATGTATTAACAAGAGAGAACTACACGTGGGAACGCGTATGTGTTGCCTATTGATAATGTGCATGTTTTATTAAATAAACGTTGCTGAGTGCTGTTTATTTTAAAGCACGAAACGCTTTTGAATTAATGCTTTTCTGTGTTGCAAAAGCTAGATAATTACATACACATAAGGGTATGAGTGGGGTTAACACTGTTTAATCATTATGCTGTGGTAACGTTGTTTTTGTCTCTTTTAATTAAGATGGTCCATTTTGGCCTAACTAAAAACGTCCGCCGTTTGCAGCCTGGCCTCGAGTGAGAAATTTGTGATGAGAGGGCCTTGCTGAATATGATCACGAGACATTTGATCACAGTCCTTGCCTGGTTAAAACTTTCCGTGAGGACAGCAGCAGTTCTGGGCAGGTTTCCAGATGTATTGGACAGCCTTGGAGGACAAAGGAGCTGTTAAGAAAGAACTCTGAGCATTGTGTCATCGCTGAGGAAATGTGGTCGCTAAAAGATACTTTTTTATTTTTGGTTCCTGTTCTGTCTTTTTATTTTTGTGATTTCCTGAGCGGAGATTTTCCAAATGTAGCGATGCTACATCCTTTTCTGCTCGCTCTGCTCAGCGGTTCGGCGGATGTGTAGAACATTTAATGTTTCTTTAATATTGCAAGTTTCATTATAAATATACTAGACTAGAGAGGGTCCGTGTCATTGCATTCGGGATTTTGCTTCCCAAACCTGCGTTGGTGAGGATCGATGCTGAGAGGACGGTGACTTGGGAGATTTCTACTGAGAGACTTGTCCTGATGACCCATTTTGACATTTAGCTAGAATAGGTAATTATGAGAAAATGATTTATTCTGATTAATTTCTTTTGACTAATTTTAGATAAAGAATCATAATTTTAAATACGGTGTTGGTGATTATTTCTTGTCAATTTTTGAATACTCTATTTTGATTATTGTTGTATAGTTTGTTTAGATTATGACAATTGCAATAACTAGGTCTTATCGACCTCGGTGTAGATGTGGGGTTTAGGAGGTTTAGGAGTTTTCTTTCCACAGGTTCAGTGCTGGTAGAGTATTTGAGTGTATGTTAGTGAAATGGGCCCTAGTGTATGGTGAGTGTATGTGCGTGTAACTGTGGAATTACTCTATCCGTGGAAGTAGGGAGATTTTATACACCCCAATCTGCATCAAGTTCCTGGTAGCAGAGTGATGATGGTTATTGATGATTGTCTTGATCTCATTAGATTGCTTGTACATTAGCTTATTGATTATTGATTATTGATTGATGTTGGTATATGTACTAATACTATATGTTGGAGTCGTCATGTTGAGTTATATGTAGTGCTTCTGGAACTTGGGAGCTAGTAGCAGTTCCGTAGTAGGGCAGAGGGAAGTATATGCTGCTCTCGGGAAAGACGGGATTGTTGGTCCTGTATGTATGCAGGAAAAAGAAAACGTGTGACAATCGAAGTTGCGCGTCACATTGTCTGGATTCGGAATAAGTGACATTGTTGTCTGTTACTATTAGAAATATTTCTGGTATATAAGGAGTGCGTATGGTAGTGAAGGCTATATGTGAAACTCTGGTTTTAAGTCCCAGGGATCCGTAAGGTTCGCCGTTAAAGCTTATCGCGGGAGAAGTAATAGGTATTCTCTGAGCTTGTTTGAGAAACTGGGTAAAAGCAAGCTGCTTGGTTAATGTGTGTTATAATTCTGTAGTAGAGCAGATTGTTCGCTGTTCTCGGGAAAAGCAGGATTCTGTGTGTATGTACTATATTTTCTTGTATGAATGTGCGTGAATGTTTGTATATTTAGTTGATTGTAAGACTCTTTGGACAAGTCCTAGAGGAAACAATTAAGGAATGTATGAAAGAATCCCGTTGATTCTTGTGAAATAGATTTTCTTTACTATTCTGTGGTTAGCGAAGCAGACAATGGAGATGTTTATATGTTGTAACTAATAGATTTTGTAGAAATTTGACACGGAGTCTACTGAGAAATTTTGTAAAGGAGGGGTAGACGAGTGACAAGAGACAGGAGACAGAAGCGACTGCAGCGACTGCTGACGTCAGACAGACCGCGCTCTGATTGGATATTAGATCAGAATAGTGCTTGCGCTGAGATTGGTGCGTTGGTGTGAGCCGCGCAAGGATTGGTGGAGCTATTCTAGTGACGTAACGTTCCAGGATTGGTGCGTTAGTGTGAGTCGCGCTGTTATTGGTTAAAAAAATCATATTGTGCAGTTGTATTGCGGAAGGGATAAGAAAGTTTTGGTAAGCGTTAAAATGTATTACCAAGAAGAGAAAAAGAAAAAATCTTTGTTCAGAATGATTAAAAATTGGTTCGACAAGGATAAAGATGTTAAAACGAGAGAGGGTGAATTGTTACCTCCATCGAAAACGCCTGCATCCTTCATGGCTGCGAGATATGGGTATCATACCTGTATATGGTTGGAAAATTGGGTTAGGTATACCAAAGAAGATGGAGTTTTAGCATTTCCAGAACATGGTTCATTTAATCTGGCCGTGTTGAAAAATTTACGGGAAAAGATGTTATGTCTTGACCCAAGACCAAGGCCGACACAGTTCGAGGCTTTAGTGGAATGGGAAGAGGAAGTACATGAGCGAGAGAAACAGAGGTCTGGAGGCAACTATAGGTTTATGTTCGGGAGGAGACATGGTCGTGAAACTCATCATGATCGAATGACGAGATGGCGAGATGCTAGTATGTCAGAGGGACTATATCCTGTGAGAACAGTTGAAGAGGGAGCAGAAAGGGTCCCTGAGGCAGAAGTGAGAAGATATGGAGTTAATGAATATGAGGATGAGGTTTTGAATGACATGATTTACAAAAGACCACCTCCATATAGACCGGAACCAGAAGAGAGTACACCAGTTGTTTCTCCGATAAGAGATACAGTGCGTATCATTGAGACAGAAAATGTGACACCTGAGTTAAGAAGTGGTAATCCTTTCAGGGAAAGAGAGAATAGAAGCAGTGGCGAAAATACGAGAGAATTAGCCAGAACTACATCGGAGTTGACTGAAAAGATCAAAGAGCTGACAAAGAATCTAGACGCTGTTACGGTACCCGTAACCATAGGTCCGGTTATGCCTGTTTTTGATAAGCAGAGGACGGGTGAGAATGGTTTGGTTATTCCATATGTTGGGAATAGACTGACAAGTTTGGCTGGTCCTTCAGTAGATTCAGGAAAAAGGGCAGGAAAATTTAGACATGACACATGTAGTGAAGGATTAGAGGAGTCTAATTCAGGACTGGATGCTGGTGAAGCTAGTTGTTCAGGGATGCCAATTTTAGAACCGCAGAAGAAAGTGGTTCCAGTGAGAAAATCTACTGAAATAACAGCTGAAGATTTGAATGAATGGATGAAAGTTCTTCAAAAGAGGGATAAAGATTCACAAGCAATTGATGTTGCTAGGTTACGTGTAGAATTAGAAGAGCTTGTTGCAGGGACAGTTCCAACAGAAATTCTAAAAAATCATCATGATGGTGAATTATTGTTTATGTGTAAGAATATCACCTGGAGAGCGAGAAATACACATGACAGATTAAGAGCAATAGCAAATGACTATGGAGTTGACATTGATAAAGTGAAAGTTTTGCAGAAGTCTTACAGGATGGATTTCACAGACAAAGACATAGAGAATCTGAATGGTACTGGTAGAACAGGACAGATTAAAGAGATGATCGCTTTATTGCGAAAATGGGGTGATGTTGAGAAGTGGAAGGATAGATGGTACAAAAAGAGAGAAGAATCAGGGGATAGGACTTATTCAGCATTTCCTGTGAGAGAAAAGGAAAAACCAGTGGATACTTATCCTATGAGAGAAATACCTGGAGGAGGATATGTACATGTTCCATGGACCAGACAGGATATTTTATCATTTACGAATGATTTCCCTCGATTGAGAGAAAAGCCCGTCGAGTGGTATAGGAAGGTAGATAGGTTTGTGAAATTGTCAAAAGTGCTGTGGATTGACCTGAATAGTCTGTTTGATATAATTGTTCCAGCAGACTTGTGGGCTGAGTGTAAAATAGTTGTGAGTTGGCCTACTGAGGAATATCCAAGAGTTCAGAGAACAGGAGCACCAGATCCAGAAGTAATGAGAAAATATGAGCAGGTGATTGTATACCTGAAAAATAAAGTACCTCCAAAAGAAACAGACTGGGTTAAAATAGATCGAGCACATCAGGAAGCAAAAGAATCAGTTCATGCTTTTTACGAGAGGCTGATACTGGCATTTAAGCAATTCAGTGGAGATGAACACCTGGGTGACAAGGATTTGAGTCATTTTGTATACAGATTTGTATATGGCCTGAGACCTGAGATTAGTGAAAGAATTCGTGAGCATACTGTGGATTGGCAGAGTAAGAAAATAGATGAGATTCTGAGACATGCAAAATACTTCAGTGATGAGATTGAAGCAAAACAGAGAAAGCTGAAAGAAAAAGCAATGTGGGCACAAGTGAAAGTTGCGGAAAGACAGGAAGCACAGTTGGTGGAACAGGCGAATAATGCAGGAAATGATGCAGGGAATAGACCTAGGTATGCAGGGAAAGGAAAGGGGAATCTTGAAGAAGCTAAAAAAAAGTTCCCATGTCACAACTGTGGCCAACTGGGACATTGGAGATCTGAGTGTACCAATCCACCATTAGTGAATAATGAGGGAAAATCCTTAAATCAACAGGTGCAGAACGAGGGGAATAATCAACAGCAGCAACAGCAGAAAGTTGTGAGACAGCAGAGTCAAGAGCCAAAACCGCCCTTGCCGCAGAATAGAGGAGCACAAAAGTATAATCCGGATTCAGGATTCTACAATGATGAGCAGGTAAACAAACCAAGGCGTTCTAACCAGGTACAACAGTACTTGTTAAAGAATGAAGGAAGTGAATCTGAGGGTGATTATTGACGGTGCCGAAGAGAGGAGGAAGAGTGCATACTTGGTGCAACTCTAGAAATAGACCAGGCAGGACCATTTGTGGATGGAAAAATAAATGAAGAAGGTGTTACTTTTTTAGTAGACACAGGTGCGACAAGATCAACTGTCAGGTCAACAGATATTAGAAATCTTCCTCTCTCGGATGAAGCAATCCAAGTAGTTGGTGTAGCTAATACACAAATCAGAACACGTCTTACTGAACCAGTAAGAGTACAAATAGGGAAATTTTCAGACATGCACAGATTTATTGTCTGTGACACAAGTCAAGTGAACCTGTTAGGTAGGGATCTACTCTGTAAAATGAATTGTACAATTTTTTGTACACCAGATGGAATAGCTTTTGAAACACCAGATGAGGATGTTTTGTACCGAATGACTCTAGAAAATAGAGAGAGTGAGTTAATTGGTGCATATGCTGTGTTTGATCCGGAGGATTTGCCTCAAGAGCTGAGAGACACAGTGAAAAGGACAGTTTGGGATTTTACTGGAGAGGATGTGGGATTGATGAATAATGTAGATCCTGTGAAAATTTCAGTGAAAGAGGGAATTACTTATCCTAACATTCCTCAGTACAAAATGACACCAGAAATAATTGAGGGAATAACTCCTATAATTGAGAAAATGATTCAGCAGGGAGTTCTGAGAGAACTACTGAGTAGTCCATGTAATTCACCGATAATGGGGCTAAAGAAGCCTAATGGGAAGTTCAGGATTGTACAGGATTTGAGAAAAGTTAATCAAATTGTGGTGGCATGTTGTCCTATTGTGCCAAATCCATCAGTGATTTTGTATCAGATTCCACATGATGCTGAGTGGTATACAGTGATTGATTTGTGTCATGCTTTCTTTTCAATTCCATTGCATCATGACAGCCAGCCGATTTTTGCATTTAGATTTGGCCAGCGTATTTTAGCATGGTGTCGTATCCCACAGGGGTATACAGAGAGTCCTTCAATATTCAATCAGTTGTTGAAAAAGTAATTGGAGAGTTTGATCATGCCTGAAAACTCAGTATTAGTGCAGTATATTGATGACCTACTTGTGGCGTCAAAGACACGTGAAGCTTGTGAAGTAGATACTATAGCTTTACTGAATCATCTGGCTGATGGAGGGTTAAAAGTATCTCCAGCCAAATTGCAATTCTGCAAGAAAGAGGTGAATTATCTTGGACACAATATTGAGAAAGGTCTGAGAAAAGTGACTGATGACAGGATCAAAATTATCAGGGAAATGAAGGCCCCAAAGACCCAGAGAGAGGTGAGAATGTTCCTGGGAATGGTGGGTTATTGTCGTCAGTGGATAATTAATTTTTCGTTGATAGCAAAGCCACTGATTAAGCTGACAAAAAGTGAGATGACAGACCCATTGGAACTAGATGGAGAACAAATGGCAGCATTTGAAGAGTTAAAAAGCAGAATGTGTGAAGCTCCTGCTTTGGGTATGCCAGATTATGAAAAAGAATTTGAATTGTACTGCAGTGAGAGAAATGGATGTGCACTTTCAGTGTTAATTCAGAAGCATGGATTACTGAGAAGGCCTATTGCGTACTTCTCATCGACACTTGACCCTGTAGCTGTGGGTTTACCAGGTTGTCTGAAATCTGTGGCTGCAACATGCAGAAGCCTAGAACAGAGTGAGGGAATCATAATGGGATATCCTGTAAGGGTATTCGTACCTCATAATGTGGCAATTCTTTTGACGAGAAGCAGAACTCAGTACATGTCACATAGTCGGTTGACTAAATATGAGAAAGTCATTCTGGGAGCATCAAATGTGACTCTTGAGAGATGTGTGAATGTGAATCCAGCGACATTGTTGCCGGATATTGAAAATGTGGGTGTGAAAACAGAAGATGATCACAATTGTTTGGATGTGCTTGATTTCTGTACAAAACCGAGACCAGACATAAGGGATCTTCCCTTGCATGAGAGTGATCATGTGTTGTTTGTGGATGGATCATGCCTGAGGAATGATGAGGGTGTGCTATGTGCAGCATATGCAGTGTGTAAGGTTTCAGAAGTAATGGAAACATCATCATTGAAAGGAGTGAAATCTGCGCAAGTTGCTGAATTAGTGGCATTGACAAAAGCTTGTGAAATTGGGAAAGATTTGAGAACGACTGTGATGACTGATAGTCAGTATGGATTTGGAGTTGTGCATGACTTTGGCCAACTTTGGCTACAAAGAGGTTTCTTGACGTCGAGTGGGACTCCAATAAAGAATGCTGAAGTGATTGGGAAATTACTTGAGGCGATACAGCTGCCTAAAGAATTAGCAGTTGTAAAATGTGCTGCTCATGGACAAGGAGATGATTTTGTGACAGTGGGCAACCGTTATGCAAATGACATTGCTCAATATTGCGCCAAAAATAACCAGTCTATTAATCGGGAACGAGAAGGAGAAATGTCTTTTTGTTCTGTGATGTTTACTAATGTCTTAGAGACATGGGATGAAGTGAAACAGTTGCAGGATGAGGCAGAGGAGGAAGAAAAGAAAGATTGGATTAAGGCAGGTTGTGCCCCAAGAGAGACAGACAATGTTTGGGTCTATAGAGATGGCAGACCAGTAATGCCGAACTCCATGCTGTCAGCAATGGCAAGGATGTATCATGGCCAGGGACATTTGGGAAGGGATTCGATGATTAGGTCTTTTAAGCAAACCTGGTAGAATGAAAAGTTCAGGAGAATTGCAGAAAGTATCTGTCAAAGATGTTTGATTTGCCAGCAATTTAACACTGGGAAAAAGACAGTGGTGAGTCTGGGAACAATAGGCAGAGAAGGAGGTCCTTTTACAAGAATGCAGATTGATTTCATTGAAATGCCCCAAGTGAGCAGACTGAGATATGTACTAGTGGTAGTCTGTTTGTTTTCAAGATGGGTTGAGGCCTATCCGACTAGGAGAAATGATGGAGTAACAGTGGCAAAGTTACTGTTAAGAGAGTTGATTCCTAGGTACGGATTTCCGGTAACGATTGAGTCTGATAGAGGTGGACACTTCTATAATGAACTCATGAGTTTGATTTGTGAAGCATTAAGTATACAGCAGAAGCTACATTGTGCATACAGACCAGAGGCTTCTGGTGTTGTTGAGCAGATAAATGGCACAATCAAGAACAGGATTGGTAAGATGTGTTTAGCCACTGGCATGAAATGGCCGGATGTCTTGCCTCTAGTGCTAATGACTATTAGATCTACTCCAGATAGAACTACTGGTTTAAGTCCGCACGAAATAATAATGGGACGTGCAATGCGACATGCATATGTACCTGTCAATAAGTTGATGACAATAACTGATGACATGATTTTGGGTTACTGTAAAGGCCTGGCTGACGCAGTTCATTCTGTGTTTCACCAGATTGGAGAAGAAGCTACTACACTTGAGAAGAAGCAAGCTCATGATCTGAGTCCAGGAGACTGGGTGAGGATTAAAGTTCGCAGAAGAAGAAATTGCTTGGTTCCGAGGTGGGGAAGACCAAGACAAGTCATTCTAACTACGACGACTGCAGTGAAGTGTGCTGGTGTGAAAAACTGGGTGCATGCGAGTCATACTCTGAGAGTTCCAAACCCAAAGGATGGGACTGGTAGAGAGTATTTTGAAGAGTCAGATTCCAGTGATGATGAAGACCAAGAACAAGTGAGAAAAAATGAAAGTTAAGGAAAAGAAGCGGAAAAGGCTTCAAGTTCAAGAGAACCATTGAGAATCTCAGAAAGGAGATCTGATTCTGAAAGAGAGCCTGAAGTTCCAAAAAGCAGTGGAGGAAAAAGAAAAGAAAAGAGCAGTTCCACAGAAATTACTCCTGAATAAGAAGAGGAGGAGATTGAAGAACAACTTGAGATTATATCTGAAGAAGTAGGGTCAGAAGAAGATAGAGAGGGACAGATTGCGGAAGACCCCCGAGGAGGTGTAGGGAACACTTCTAATAAGCTAGGTGAAGGGACAAGTAGACAGCAAGAAGATTGCGTGTTGGAGACCCGAGGAGGGAAAGAAGTAGGGAAGTCTCAAATAGTGGTGAAAAAGACTGTGGGGCGAAAGAAAACTGCTGAAGAACAAGAGCGAAAGAAAATTGTTGAAGAACAAGAGGCATTTGAAACAGAATCGGATGAAAGTGAGAATGGAAAATCAGAGGGTCGAGTTCTGAGAAAGAGAACTTGGATTGGAGAAAGAAATAATACAGAAACAAGACCGAAAAAGGTCGTAAGAGGAGATTTTTGGCCTAACAACAGAGTAAAAAGGCTGAGATACAGACTGATAAGAGGGAATACATCGAAAGCTGAACAAGTGAATGAAGTGTCGAGTCAAAACGAAGTAAAAAGAAAGGAGCAAAAGGAATCAAGAGAACCTGAGGAAATAAAAAGAATTAGAAGACCCAACCAAAAGTACAGATCACCGGAATGGTCTTATGTGGCACTGTCTGAAGAAGGAGAAGAAGAAACAGTGACTCGAGATAATCCGGAGGGGATCTTGAGAAAAGTGGTTGAGGAAAAGGAAGAATCTGTTGGAATCTTAAAAGTTATTCTGACTGACATTGGAGAAGAGTCGGATGCACAGGATGTTGTTGATGATCTGATACAATTTGATGTTGCTGAAGAAGGAGGAGTGAAAAGTGATGAATATCCAAATTGAGTGAATTGAAGAAATCACTTGGAGAAAGTGAAAAGGAGAAAGTCTGAAATTCAGCTGTCTGAAGTAATCCAAAGTTTGAGAAATTACAGTAGTGGAGTAGTAGAGGCTAAGTCAAAAGACAAGGTCAAAGTAATAAAATGGCTAATATAGAGAATAATCAAAGTAGATGTGCCTTTTTAAGAAGATGGTGTAGAATGTGCTGCTGCTGTACTGGATTATTAATGCTACTATGGGGTATTTTAGCTTTATTAGTTACATTTAGAGTTTCAATAGGTACATTTGAAATACATACTGAGAATAAGACAAATGCAGAGAAGAATTTGCAAAAAGTAGTTCCAACTAGAATTAGTAATACTTACATGCATAAAGATAGGTCAATTAATGATTTTTCTAGTAATGTTTTTTCAAAGTTGTTATACGAATATGTGAAAACAATGGAAGTAAGGGATTGCTACGTTTGTATGCAATTACCTGCATCCGTTTCAGAGGGTGTTACTTATCACCATTTACCAGCTACGTATGGAATTTCTTGTAGTGTATTAAGTAGTGTTTTTTATTCGTTAGGGAAAATAGATTATAAGATGTCAAACAAAGATAGTATTTTTGGGCACTTGCCAATGAACAAAGAGCTGAATCCAGCTAAAGAAGCTAACATTTTTGGTGAGATTTTTATTGAGAAAGAAGAATTAACATTAGATTACATTTTTAAGAATAATTTAACTTGTAGTTTGGAAGAAGAGGAGAAAGCTTTCCTGAACATGGTGGAGGAAAGGAGATTGAGCATGCATGAAAAGGCAGGGAAATATAAAGTGAGTGAGACAATTTGGGACATTGAGATGGGAAAAGAATTGAGAAATGGAGCTAGTCCAACTTTAGCTTTAGATGCACCACAGAAGGGTAAGCTGTGCATTACAAGAGGGAAATCCCAATATGATACATATTTTGTTGGGACTAGTGAATGTCATGATACATACTTCATTGCAACAGGATGGGGTTTCAGAGGTGGAGAAGATACAATTTTTCCAGGAGTGTATTATGTTTGTGGGAACAAGGCTTATTACAAGTTGCCTGACCATTGGTATGGCACGTGTTATGTGGGCCTGGTTTTTCCAAAGATTTTTCATATAGATAGAATAGAAGATGTAGAACATATTAATTTACTAATGCGCTTCAAGAGGGAAACTTGGTCTGAAATAGTGGGTGACATTTTTGGAGCTTTAATTCCAGCAGTGGGAATTTTTTAAATGCTTATGGGATTCGGAAACTGTCAACAGTGGTGGATCGCTTATCGACAAATACCGCTGGAGGGTTTCTTTTGGTGAATACGGAATTAATTGCCGTACGTGCCATGTCTATGCAAAATAGACTTGCTCTTGATATTCTATTGGCTAAGGAGGGTGGAGTTTGTGGAATGCTGAAAGTTCAACATTGTTGCACTTACATTCCAGATGAAAGCAAAGACCTGAAGGTCTATATCAAAAATATTACTGATTTGCATGAAGAATTAGTACCACTTGAAGCTGAAAGTATCTGGACTAAATTAGCTAATAAGGTGATAGCTGTTAAGAGTTTTATTGCAAAAATAGGTAGTACTATTATAGGTAAGATATTGTTTCCTTTAACTTGTATAATTGTTGCTTTATTGATATTGAGATTGGTGTGTTTGTGTTGTAAAAACAGGGGAGGGAAAAAGAAATTAATTAAAAGAAATAATGAAAAGAGAAATAAAAGGTTGAAAAGAGAACCACAAGAAATTGAATTAGAAGAATTAAGGGAGAGTGTCTATTTAGAAACAAAGAGGGATGATGAAAGAGTGTCTGGTGTGTAGTGTTGTGTAAGGAGGGAAAAGACATTTCCAATTTCTCCTAAAATGGGACTAAATTTTCACAAAAATTTTTTTTGGGGTTATTTTGTGATAAAATCACCAAAGGGGGGATTGCTGGAGCAGGATTTTCTAATAAAAAATCTATTGGGTTTTGAAGCTCTGGTTTGTCTATTTGTCATAAGTTAACATTATTAATTATTAATTATTAATTATTTGTTTTGTGTAAGTGTTTTTACTTATCAACATGTATGTATTAACAAGAGAGAACTACACGTGGGAACGCGTATGTGTTGCCTATTGATAATGTGCATGTTTTATTAAATAAACGTTGCTGAGTGCTGTTTATTTTAAAGCACGAAACGCTTTTGAATTAATGCTTTTCTGTGTTGCAAAAGCTAGATAATTACATACACATAAGGGTATGAGTGGGGTTAACACTGTTTAATCATTATGCTGTGGTAACGTTGTTTTTGTCTCTTTTAATTAAGATGGTCCATTTTGGCCTAACTAAAAATGTCCGCCGTTTGCAGCCTGGCCTCGAGTGAGAAATTTGTGATGAGAGGGCCTTGCTGAATATGATCACGAGACATTTGATCACAGTCCTTGCCTGGTTAAAACTTTCCGTGAGGACAGCAGCAGTTCTGGGCAGGTTTCCAGATGTATTGGACAGCCTTGGAGGACAAAGGAGCTGTTAAGAAAGAACTCTGAGCATTGTGTCATCGCTGAGGAAATGTGGTCGCTAAAAGATACTTTTTTATTTTTGGTTCCTGTTCTGTCTTTTTATTTTTGTGATTTCCTGAGCGGAGACTTTCCAAATGTAGCGATGCTACATCCTTTCCTGCTCGCTCTGCTCAGCGGTTCGGCGGATGTGTAGAACATTTAATGTTTCTTTAATATTGCAAGTTTCATTATAAATATACTAGACTAGAGAGGGTCCGTGTCATTGCATTCGGGATTTTGCTTCCCAAACCTGCGTTGGTGAGGATCGATGCTGAGAGGACGGTGACTTGGGAGATTTCTACTGAGAGACTTGTCCTGATGACCCATTTTGACATTTAGCTAGAATAGGTAATTATGAGAAAATGATTTATTCTGATTAATTTCTTTTGACTAATTTTAGATAAAGAATCATAATTTTAAATACGGTGTTGGTGATTATTTCTTGTCAATTTTTGAATACTCTATTTTGATTATTGTTGTATAGTTTGTTTAGATTATGACAATTGCAATAACTAGGTCTTATCGACCTCGGTGTAGATGTGGGGTTTAGGAGGTTTAGGAGTTTTCTTTCCACAGGTTCAGTGCTGGTAGAGTATTTGAGTGTATGTTAGTGAAATGGGCCCTAGTGTATGGTGAGTGTATGTGCGTGTAACTGTGGAATTACTCTATCCGTGGAAGTAGGGAGATTTTATACACCCCAATCAGCATCAAGAGCACCAAGATGGCACCAGGGGACCACATCCAGGTAATCAGATAAGCCTTGGTTACACACCTAACTCTTAAAATTCTTCTGTTTTGGAAGAGTAATAGGGATCCTTGAGAAAAACATCTACATTTTAATTGGAACTTATAAGGTTATAATGTTATAAACCATCATAGTCTTCGGGTAATAATTGTAACAAAGTGAACACCCTAACCTCCAAATGATAATGTAGTTTCTCTATTGCCCATTTCATGGTGAGACACTCCTTTTCCATAGTGGACTTGTGTTCTTGCTCAAACAGTTTCCGGCTGATAAAGAGAACACGTTTCTCTTCCCCTTCTACTGCTATGTGAGACAATTCTGCTGCTATTCCGAGGTCAGAGGCATCAGTTTGTAAAATAAAGAGTTTGGAGGACTCAGTGACTGTAAACTGGGTTTAGAGGAGATTATAATTTTTATTTCCTTAAAAGCCATTATAGTTTTATTGTTATTTTCTTGATCTGTTGGGGTGCATCTGTTTTTTTGCGTGGAGCTGCAACCTTGGAAAATTGACAAATAACTCTCCTATAATAACCTACAAAACATAAGAAAGCTCACAAATATACCTCAAATATTTCACTTGGTTTGTAGCTAACATACGTTTTTCTGGGTTTATGTGAAGAACTGGTTCTTTCTTTTAAGGAAGTGAGAACCGTAATTTAGTGGATTTTATGCTACTTCCAAGTCTTACAGTAGATAATTATGTTATCAAGATAGGCTAAGGCCTTACATTGATGTTTGCTAAGTAACTGATTCATCAGCATTTGAAAAGTCAGAGAAGCCCTAGGTAAACTGAAGGGAAGGACAGTGAATTGATAAAATCCGACAGGGGTGGACGAGCTATTTTCTCCTCATTTGTTGGGATTTAATGGGATCTGCTAATAACAAGTCTTACATGGAGAAATATTTCCTCTCCCCTAGCTGTTCTATCAGCTTGTTGATGTGAGGTAGAGGAAGAGCATTACATTTTGAAAGTTGATTAACCTTTTGAAAATCGATGCAGAATTGAATGGTTTCATCGGTTTTTGGGACTAATACAATTGCTGGTGGACGGCTCAATGACCACTATGTTTAGCATCTTCTCTACCTCTTCTGCAATGGCTTACGTCTAACTTCTGGAATTCAATAGGGCTTCTGTTTGATAAATTCTATTGGTTCTGTATAAATGTAATGTTCAATTAGCTGGGTTCTACCTGAATATGAGCAAAAGTTACCCTGGAATGATTTTAAGGTCCTAGATATCCCTTGATATTCAGCATCTGATACATTTGTAGCTATATTTAGCTCACGGGAAGGGGGGCTTTCATTTCCTTTATTAACACTACCTGGAATTCTGCAAGAAAAATACCCTCCCACTTCTTCAGGTGATTAACTTGAAAAATATAGGAATCATTTTTTCCCCTGAGAGTTTGAGTTGGTATTTTACTCTATTTATTCTGTGTCTGAATTTATAAGGTCCTTGCCATTTAGCCAACAAAGTTAAAACTCAAGTGTATTCATTGGGTCAACCAATTGTCCTGTTGAAATGCTCAGAGCTTAGTCCCACGGTCATAGTAAGTTTGTTGTCTTGTCTGGGCTTTCTCTCAATTCTCCTCCCTAATTCCTTAAGGGTCTGTTTCACAAAGGTAAACCTACACTTTTGTGTAAGTTTACGATTGTTTGTTATTCACAAAGGAATTTTACTAGTAGTATCTTTATGACTGTGGATTCTCAGCACATAAAAAGATAGGACTGTCCTATCTTTTTTTGTGCGGAGACTCTACAGTTGTTTTAAAGATATTTTACTCGTAAAATACCTTTGTGAGCAGCAAGCAATCATGAACTTACACAAAAGTGTAGGTTCACCTTTGTGAATCAAGCCCTAAATTCCCCAATCCGACTTTGTAGCCATGCTGTGTACTTTATTAAGGATTTACTGTCATTTTCTGCTCTTCTCAGGCTTCTTCCCTCATTTAAAGCAAAGTTCTGAGCTTTCTGCAAAACAGGAGCTCAAAAGAGGAACATCCTAGACTAGCCTGAGTTTGGTACAAAATGCAATTGTAACATATTAACCCAATTTCTCCCTTCGGCTTTGCATATTTTTTTAAGTTAACTCCATAGTAGCATTATAACTTTTGACTAACCCGTTGGCCTAAAGGTGATTGGCAGAGGTGTGTAACTTTTTAATACCTAGTTCCTGACAGTTTTGTTAAATTCCTTTCAAAACAAAAGTTCTGCTTTGGTCAGTGAGGATTTCCCTGTGAAACTCAATTTACAAGAAGAGTTTAGTTAAGGTGGTAACTCTTTGAGTGGTACTGATTTGCCTAAGGGGTATAGCTTCAGAATACTGTTGGGCATAATCTACTATAACCAGAAAATGGAGGTATCCATTGCTAAATGGTAGTAAAGGTTCAACTAGATTTACCCCAAACCTTTGAAATGAATTATTTATAAAGGGTATTCTCTGGAGCATTTGGTGGTTTATAGAGGTTTACGTTTTGACAGGTAGGACATTCTCTGCAGATTCTTATTACCTGACTGAACAATCCTGGCCAGAAATGGTTTTCTCTGTTTTCTGATGCCCAAAATATTCCCCTAACAAATGGGTATATGCTAGGAAGAGTAACTGATCCTAAAAAGGAAATAAGGTCTACTTCTGTCTCTGGGTAACCTATTCTCAGGTATCTGTAAGTTTGGGTAATTTCTCTGAATTACCTTAAAATATCTGATTTGCTCCTTGGTTCTTGGGTCTAGCAATTCAGAAGTTCAGATGGGCCCTTCTTTTTCTTCTAAACTTCCTTATTTCCTACTTTTGTAGATTTTAGAAGCACAACAAGTCAATTCCTCTTGAGAAAAAAGAGATGGGTAACCCATTCTAAGTGTCCCCCATGTAATTGTTTGGTTGAGAAGGAATCAAATTGAAGGGCGTCAGTTCCAATAATCATGTATTCAAGAATGTTGAGGACCACACCCATTTGAGACTGCACTGACATACACTTTGAGGGCCTGTTAAGTTTTAATTTGACCACGGGATATTCCCTGGTAAGCCCATGTATGCACTTTAGCAGGAGCTTTTGTGGAGGAAGTATTTGGTCAGTTCGAACAAAGGTGTCCTGTTCTGCAGACTGCATCCACCCATTATCCAGTAAGGTCTGAAGGGAAAGCCCATTAGTTTGTATGTGTAAATGATCTCTAGTGATTGGTAGGGGTGTGTAAAATTTGCGTAGTTTGCTTTTGTGTAATTATTTGAAATTATGGCCAACATACGCATTATTTAGTGAAATCGATATCTGTAATTGTGTGCTATGTATTAGCACAAAATACATCCTTGCATTAAGTTTTGGTGCGAGAACGCAATAAAATAAATGCTCCATGAACAAGAGCCACTCATGTTCTGTTGTTTGCAAATTTGTGCAATAAAGTTCTACTGCAAATGTCATAATTTGCAGTACATTTCTACCCCAAATGGTGCATAATTCCACAAAGTGGCATAATGGTGTAATTTCGGGATTTACATTTTGCCCAACCTAGTGATTGGTTCCGACATAACACACTTGGTGGGAATCAGAATTGACATCTATTGGCTCTTTTTCATCTATATGTTTATTTATAATAGAAATGGGTTACATGGACCCATTCACTGCAGTCAAAGCATGGTGGACTAGTACTAGGGAAGTTGGGATATTTCTTTCCCAAACTATCCATGAAGCTTTGAGGCAGGGAGGTGCTCTAGTTTTCCTGGAGGCTTTAAGAGAAGGGGACTCTTTATACCTTCTTCCACTGATTTCCAACCTCTTGATCTCTGTAAAAAGTGTTAGCCTTTTCAATGGTGGCACATAAATGTATTTTATTACGTTGTCTAAGTCACCTTTCAATGCTTTAGGGCAGGACTTTGGAAAATTGCTCTAAACTTATTTCCTCCACTATCTCCTCTTTTGTGGATTAATTAGCTTTGAGCCATTTATCCCCTGAGTCTTTCATTTTAAAAAATAAGGCACAGAGATTATCTCCAGGAATACAGTGTTCTTGTTGGAACCATAGTCCATATGTTTCCTCGTCTATACCCATACATTCTAAAATATTTTTCTTAATTTCAGTTTATAGGTTGTTCCATGAAGACTTTTATGTCTCCCACAAGTAATGGACCCACACAATTTCTCCACTTTTCTGGAGGGTGAATTGGCTGCTTTTTTTTTTTTTTAATTACTGAAGAAGTAATCAAGGCTTTCTCCTGGAACAAAAAAAATCAGAACCAATGGGTGTAGAAGTGTTGCCTCGGGGTTGAGCAAGTACATCCATCAGCTTATCCATAGTGGGGGTCTGAGCAAGTCCCACTTGGTTAAGTTGTTCTTGGTTCTGAATATTTGCTGGACATTTTCTGATCCTGTTCAGCATTCTTTACTTATCTTTCTAAGGGCCATTCCTGTTTCTTATGGCCTTTGACTAGTTGGCGGACTAAGGCTTTCATTCGGATGCCAATTCAAATCTCAGTTCTGACCACTTGTAGAGGGTGGGAATTCCATTTACCAAATTGATGCCCAAAACACCAATTTTTTCTTCACGAAAGAGAATTTTATTTATATTTTTATTTAATTAGAAATATATATCACCAAATAATTGTCCAAAATGCTTTCCCTTTTCTTTCTGAAAGGTTCAACAAGTCTTTACTTTAAACAAGTAAGTCCCTTTGTTTTCTCTATTGTCCTTGTCAGAACTTTGGCTGCTGACTGCTCCACCCTTCTTGCATAGGCTCACCTGCACTCCGGAAGCCCCTTGAGAAATGTAAAGAATTAGGTAAGTAAAATATTAAAAGAGAAAAAAAACTCACAGCTGTATCACACTGTGCTTTAGGCTATATTCTATGTCTTCTTTCCTTTTGTTGATATTTTTCTTATTTCCTAATTCATAATATTCTCTCTGTTTCTTTATGTTTTTACCTTAATGTCCCCTCCCTCCCACCTCTTTCTCTTCCTTTTAGTGGCTTGTGTTTTCTTTCTTTAATATTTGTTCACGCCCCAGCCCATACCAATCTCAATAAGGTTTGTATGCTGTTTTTCCCTTGCATCAGGCCCTGTGTTACCACTCTCCTTGTCACCCTTCTTTTTGCTTTCCAAACCTTGAAGAAATGTAAATGTAGCCCACTGAGTTTTCACAGCATGGATTTGTTTTTGTATGCCAAGGCTAACCTTCCATGCACCTGGAAAGCCACAACCCCCCTGTGGTATGTGCGGGGGCGGGGCTTCCAGAGGTGAGCCCCAGCTCCTTCCTCTATATTGCCTTGGTTCTGTGTTTTCAGATGGTATTGTTCCTCCCTCGGGCTTTCATCACTCTTTGCTGTAGGTGGATGACTTCTAAAGATTTGCTCCAGCATTTTGACGTCTGTTCTTTCACTATTGTCATGCATGCTCTCGGTCTACAAAGTCAGGAGGAATGCAAGTCATTCTGACACTTTTTGAGGATTACATCTGGAGGCTGAACTCTCACGAACATCTTGTAGCATGCTTCATTACTGGGTTAGCTCCTAACTGCGGACATCCATCCACAATGTGCTTCTAACCCCACTCTTCACCTCACTATGGCCACTGCTGGTATGTTACTTTTCTGCTACCCACCAAACACCCTCCCCTGCATTATCATGCCATCCAAGGCCTGCATCATACTGCCCTGTTCCATGCTGAATTTGTACCCTGGACTTCTTTCTGGTGACCTGCCTGATCTCCCCGATATCCTGCTCCAGTGTGTCCTGTTACTTTACCGCAGCAAGTTGGGCTGACGTTTCCTGATTTTACTCAACTATGCAATAATAGTAAGCCTGGGCAAAGCACTACGCTACACTCGCATAGTTTGCGAAGTTTGCGCTACTTCACACTACGCGAATTGCACGTAGCACAGTGCAAACACACGTAGCGTAGTGTTGCGTAGTGCAGCGGTCATTTTGGAAAATAAACTTCCTGGTGAGATTCTCAACGCGAGGAGGTCATGTTTCTCAGTGCGAGTGGTCGCGTATGATCGCGACCACTCGCGATGAGAAGCTACCAGTCCGCGTTGAGAAAGCTGCTGCTCGAGTTAAAATCTACTCGAGCAGCAGAAAACTACAGCTCATACTGTGCAAGATGCCGTTTCCAATGGTTGCACAGTGCCGGTTGCTTGTCCACACTGTGCAATCATTGAAAACGACATCTTGCACAGTGCGAACAGGGTACTACGCAGTTCGTGAAGTGCTACGCGTAGCTCGCGTAGTGCGAAGCGCATTTTGCGTAGCTTCGCGAAGTGCTACTTCGCGAACTACGCCCAGGGTTAAATAATAGTAAAAAGGTTTGTTCACCACTAATTAAGAATTACTCTAACTTTTGTTATCTAAATGCACACTGCACAAATACATTCTGTTGTTCAGCGATTCCTGTTCTTGAAATAGTACTTTGTTACTTTATATATATTGTTATGTATATAGATATGACTTGAAGGGGTCCACTCATATTTATTGCTAGCTTCAATCTGTAATGTTCTTATTAATTTACTCATGTCTGCAATAAAAGTTATATTCTCAACTTCATTACTAACATAGGGGGATTGAGTCAAAATTTGTTGCACAAGGACCAATAGTGCATCCTTCGAAAGAAAGGATGCTTACAAGTTGAGCACCCTAGTCCCTACGTTGTTATTGATTCCTTGAAACTATATCTATGGTGATTGGTATATTATGACATATCTCCTTTTAGGGAAGCGTCCACTGATATGTTAAGGCCAAATGTTTTTTATAAGGACACTGGACTCTCACCAATCTCTTGTAGTATGCTTCTTTGTGAAGTCTGATCATAACTGTGGACATTTGAATCTAATCATCTAACCACATGACCAAGATACTTTTTTAAGAAACCAATTGAAGTAGAGATGCTTTAAATGATGAAGATCGCGCTTCATCAAGAAGGGCCAAATCAGATTAAGACTGTGTAGTACAAGATTTTTGCTCTATGCTTTATTTCAATCTTCCTATTGCGATGTTAAAAATGTAGAAGACAGAAGGGTTTTCTTCGTATCCTTACTTACTGTGGAAGACAACATATTTCTGCCCATAAACAGCAATGGCAAGGCAACGGTATTTGTTAGGACTATCTGGCCCGAGAGTTTCACAACTACAATAAAAAAAGAGTGATGGATTACTTTAATTCCGGTCCAGAAGCTGGACTGTTACTATTGAAGAAGGTTCAAGACTGATTTGCATATGGCTGGGTCCAAAATGAGGCAGCATGGTGGGCAAAAAAACAATGGGTTGGAATGATACTTTGAGCAATTACCAGTGGTTAGACTTATTGCAAGCATCACCTTTTATGTGATTCATGTTACAATTTGAACAAACAATGAAAAGCTAATCAGTCTTGCTTTTCCAATGCTTGTTAGCTACCAGTATAGGTTTGCTTATGTTTATAGAATTGTGGTACAAATGGTAAGGAAACCAGGACTGATGGACGGCCATGTTAGATTGTGAATTTATATAATTCCTAGATGCTTGTTACATCAGTAGTGGGTGCCTTCACAGCATGGCAGCCATCTTAAAAGTATAGCAAGTATAACAATCACTGTTGGGTTTGCCAAAGCTGAGCGAATTCTATTGTTATTGGCAAAGTCAATACTAGCAGTGGCAAACGGCTGGAAGAGTGCAAGGGTAGGAAAACAGTGGCTGGGGAGGGGAGAGACAAAAAGACAACAAACATTCACAGTGTTTGTTTCCAATGGAGAAGAGAATGGGAGAGAGCAATACAGAGTCAGAGTTGGAGAACCAAAAATTGACTTCAGGGTGGAGGATATGGACAGAGAGAAGAAGGAGACAGAGAAAGTGAGAAAAAGAGAGAAACAGCCGGAGAATAAGAGAGACTATGAGAAAGAGAGAGAGAAAGAGAGAGAGAGTGAGAGAGCACCGGAAAATGCAATTAGAAAAATAGTACCCATATGACAGAAAAGTAGCTCCCTCGCATGCTGGTCATGAAGAAGAGCGGGATTGCTGTCAGGAGAGACAGCCCCTTTGCTGTTTGCTTTGCTGTGCTGGCCTGCTGCTTCTGTCCTGGGAGTGAAAGGACTGGGCTTTTCTTTCTACATCATGCTTCCAAGGTTCTCCAAGGGCTTGAGCTGAAATTGCCCCCTGTTAAGAAGTCTCATGGCCATCAAATACTTCACCTACCAGCACCTGGATTCTTCTGCTGAGCATCCAGTCTTGCCAAGTGGTGCATAATGCAGTTCATGGGCCCTTGAAAGTGAGTTCTGTTGATTCCAAGAAGAAAATCCACTCATTGATCCCAAATGTTGTTCGGACTTGGCTCAGCGCTGCGCAAAACTTCACGCATCACTGCTGCCTGCACCGGAGTGTGGATCCCGCTGGGCACAGCGACCGCAGCTTACAACGCAGGATGCAGCTTTTTGTCGCAACACCTCCAAAGATCTGCCACTGCGTGAGTCTCGAGCACTGCATCACCAAAGTCTGTGACACATCGCCTTGACTGCTTTAACACTGAGGAATCGATGCAGCACGGCTTGACTTTCGATGCATCATTGACACACCGCAGCAATGGCCCGAAGTCACGTGTCTCCTAAAATGGTGCATCACCTCCCCTGTGACAGTATGGAACTGATGCATCACATCTCCTTAGTAACAAACCGACACCTCACCTCCCCTGTAGCAGTAAGAAACCTATACATCACCTGCTTTTTCGGCACATCACCTCCCCTGGGCCTCACATCATCTTTGATTTTTGATGCATCTAAGGTACCTTGTCCTGATCGTTTTGATTTTTAAGAACTGAACATTATCAAATCTTTGAAAATTGATATCTTGACTTGAGTATGTTAGATTTTTGTCATTTTTATGTTGTTTTACTCAGATAAATATTGTCTATTTTTCTAAACCGGTGTGGACTTCTTTTGTAGTGTTTTCACTGTGTTACTGTGTGTGTCTACAAAAACTTTACACATTCCCTCTGGGTAAGGCTGACTGCTCTGTGCAAGCTACCAAGTGGGTGAGCAGGAGCTCACTTAGCTGTGACTCCCTTACCCTGACTAGAGAGAGGGTTCCCACTCAGACAAGTTGCAAACCACTGCCTACTAGAGACCTCATTTCTAACAATAAGACACTTAACTGGGGGTCTATAAAATATTCTAAATCCACCAGGGGCACACCTCAGAGCAGGTGCTGGACAGTGCCTGGGGGCAAAAATACTATTTCAACTCCGGCGGGGGCATACTTCAGGGCAGGTGCTGGACAGTGACTAGGGGGCAAAAACTATTATTCTAACTCCACCGGGTGCATATCTCAGGGCAGGTGCTGACCAGTGACTCGGGGGCAAAAATACTTTTCTGACTTCGCTGGGGGCTTACCTCAGGACAGGTGCTGGGCAGTGACTGCATTGGGGGTAAAATAACTCCTGAAATCTGGAGAAAAAAAATTATGATTCAAACAGATACATATACCAACAAGAATATAGAAAATTCTACAAGCTGCAGAACAAATTCTACACAGAAATCACCATTTCAGATGTACGTAATGGAAAAAAACGTATAAATCACAAGTCATGCATGACAATATGAAAAAAAATTGAAAACAATCAGCAGATGTCATCTTTCTATCTTTAAGCAGATAAAAAAGCAACAGAAATTTCCACCATCTGGGAAAAAACAACGCCAAAGGTCAAAGACCAGCTGCCAGTTTCTTCCTTCAAAAATCCACAACAGAGCAATCTCCAGGTAAAACAAGCTTCACAGTCCATTTATCCTAGCATAGCTGTCAACATTTATTTTAAGGTTAACAAAATAACTAATACATTTGTAAAAAAAAAAAGTGAATTAAATAGATCATCTAATCTAAATATTTTTCTTTTTCAACAGAGTGGCCAAAAAACAACAAATTATTGTATATCTCTTAGTTACAGGAAAGCAAACAACGAAAAGCAATACAGTAAAAAACATTCTTATAGTGCTTTTCATTTTTTTGCAGAATCAATGATTAAGGAATCAGCTCGTCAAGCTAATTACGTAAGAGAGGCAATAGGCTCCTAAAGTATGGTGGCTGTCTTCATTGTAAGGAGAGGTTAACTGAGCACCAGATGTTATTGGAGGTGTGTGTAGAATTTTTAATCCCATTGGACAGGTAGAGCGGCTACTCTGGATGACACTGTGGAAAGGACCATAGAGCATAACCCCTCTACCTCTACAATGGAGATTGAAGTTTGTGAGAACTAATTAAACTACTTGCATCCACCTCCAATGAGCCCTGTGGCACAGTTTTGAGGGAGTTATCCCAAAACATTCCCATGCATGTACCGAGTAGTATAACTGCCATACTCAGCCTTAGGAGAATGTTGCAGAGGCAAAACAGGCAAGTAACCCCCATCGAATAACCCCACAAACCTATTCAGAAATTAACATTCCCCGGACCTAAATGTTACTTTCACTGATGAATCTTTCCTTTTCAATTACAACAAAAACCCTCAGAAATGAATACTAATATTTCGCATAATCCATAGCCGTGTAACCCTTGAGAATAGTGAAATTTGGATGATGGATGAAACATTTAAGTCCACACCCCGTTCATTCACCCACATTTACACTATTCATGCTAACAAAAATAATACTACTGTCCCATTAGTTTACAGCTTAATCCCTGACAAGCTATCCTCAACATACACTGAATTTTTAACAGTGATAAAATCCAAAACAATAAATAAATGTCCTAGGAAAGTGATAATTTACTTCAAATTGACAATGATTAATATCATTTCTAAAATGTACCCTGATCAAGGATGTTCTTTTCACTCAGGCATATTGATCAAACTTTGGAAAAAAACATCCTTAGTTGTGGATTACATGACAAACAGTAAACTCCAGTATGAATTAAAAAATACTATCTGTATTATGTTTCGTACCTCCAGAGTGTGTGGATAAGTTATACACATCAATCACTGAATCAGACTTCTTTACCCAAAATGAAGACAAATTGGCCCCACTTCTAAATTACTTTGAAGACATTTGTCTTGGCCATCTAAGCAAATCGGGTCCCAGGAAGAAGCCAAGGTTCCCCATTGACGGGTGGAACTGTTATGCAACCTGCTTAGAGGGAGTTGCAAAGCCTAATAATGCCCTTCAGAGGTGGCATAATTCCTTAAATAAAGAAATTGGCAGACCTCCACAAACCTTTATCATTTTTTTGAAATTTTAAAGAAGGAACAAGGTTCCCAAGAAATTAGAATAGTGCAATCATTGTCAGATAGTCTGAACCCACATGTATCTAACAAATGTACAGAGATGTCTGAGCGACTATTGGGAAAAATTCAACAGTTTTTGTTCATGGTGGCTTCAGACGATCTAGACAATTGTGCATACATACTACATTTCTAAAACATACTAATTCCTTTTCTGACTTACTTGTCTGTTTTAACAAAACTATTAAATTCAGTTTGAATTTTACACAATAAAGGACTTTTTGGGTTCCTACCTGTAGCTGTCTTCTTTCTTCAACTTTTCGTGACTTTTTTTTATTAAACACCAGTCAACAAGAGCTTGAAGTATTCCAATAATCCATACAGGGACACCAACATCCAAAGAAAAGACCAACTCCTGAAAAATATTATGCTCTAAACCATCTCCCTCAAGCCAATTGTAGGAAATCAAAATAATTTGATTAGAAAAAATGAAATACAAAAACTATGGCCATTATTACGAATTTGGCGGTCCTAAAGCAGATGGCGCAATGTGCCATCCACTGTACGACCACCAAAAGCATGGTGCGACCACCCGCCAGATTAGAAGTTAAAACCTGGTCTGGTGGGCTGGCCTGCAGTGGTCTGACAGCAGCGGTCTGTTACGCTTATTGAAGAGCCTGCAGACCGCCGCTTTCAGAGCGCCGACTGCACCTTCCTGCATGGTGTGGCATACATGTCACACTGTGCAGAAACTGGGGGTTCAAAACCAGGTGGACACTACATGTGTCCCCCCGCATGCACCCCCAGGTCTAGGAGTGGCATGGGGTCCTGGTAGGGACCCACCACCAACATATAAGTGGCCCTTACTGCTGTGGAATCGTCACAGGATCTTAGATACTCAGTGATTGCAGCGGTCCTTTGGTGGTCCAACCACCACACTCATAATACTGCAGGCTGCCCCGCAGTGTGGATGGTCGGACCACCACGGGTTAACTCGTAATAGCGCCCTAAATCCCGAAAAGCTAGTACGTTTATGGAAAAAAACGCCACAAAACGATTATCAAAAAGTAATTGCAGGGAAAATTCCAATGGATATCCATGTTCGTAAAAATCAGCAATCCCAAAATTCACAATCCATAAGGAAATATATGTTTCTAAAAACAGAGCCTAAAAAATGAAATTTCCATATTGAAATTCCCCCAAAATAATCCTGCAGTAAGCGATCCACTAAATCTGATTTCTCCAGCAGCCATGAGGTCTTTGTCCTGAGTAATCCCCAAACAGTTTAACCAACATGACGCCAAACAAAATATTGCTTTTGATTCAAATAGGTTTAAAAAAGTAATTAACATTTTTTTTTTAAAAAAACCTTGTTAAACCAAGATTGAAAGAAAACCAATCGTCCAATGTGGGCATACAAACACAACCTGTATGTGAATGAAAAAGTGGTTAAAACATCAAAAACACATTTCTGCACAATATGACTGCCTCCTCCCTCTCTCCTTACAATAAATGTAACCACCTATATACTTAAAACTGTAAAGTAAATTGTTCTTACCTGACTGCAGCTCTTTCTTTCTTCCGATCTTGGCCATGATGCTCCATCTAATGTAAAAAGGAAAAAAGGTCAATTTTCTCCACTGAAGTCAATAAAACACTTTGTAAATATAATCTGTTTCTTTTTTTAAATATACTATATTTTGTCCCATTTATTAAAATGTATTTCAGATGTGTAAATATTGTTTTAATAAAATTGTGAAATACAAATGTGGTGTTATTATTTGTGTTTTATGTTATAATTGCTAATAACAAAAATGTATGTGTATAAATTGTTTCTAAAATTGGTTTAAAAAAATATATTTTAGGTTTTTTACTAATTAATTTCAATATGTTCTAGATTAACTATCAACTTTTAAAATTAATTGTTTTGTCTATGATAATTAATGCTCGTATATTAAAATGAATCCCTAAGTATTAAAACACTTCCCCACCCAAGACACCTATATCTCTTGCATTCCATCCCTAAAAGTTAGTATATTAGTTATAATTACTTTAAAAAATGTTAATTAATCAATTGGTAAAAATAATTACTTTCTATCTTTGGGCCTCATTATGATGTTTGTCGGTAAGCCTCCAACTGCTCGTTGGAGGCTTACTGGCCGGCACCGTAGGTTTACAGTCTGACCGCCGTATTTCAATATCGGCAGTCATAGTGTAAACTGGCCGGTCAATCCGATTGTGGTCCGACAGGTTCAAGGAGCCCGTCGGCCAGTTGGAGACCTATCATAATACCTTAATGACCTGTTTCTGCCATTGGGAGTATGATGTTGGTTTCCTACAGCCTTTCTATGTTGGCCTTTCCGACATGGAAAGGCTTTCAGAAAGCAACTTTGGGGGGCCCCTGGCAGGGCCCCCATCCGTCCGCGGCCTATGGTTGTGGGCCTGGAGGGCACCTGTGGTGCCCTCTTTAAAATCCCTGCTCTGAATTGGTTTGTGGGGTTATTCGATGGGGGTACCATGAGGTGCCTGCCACACGGTGCAGGGATTTCCACAAACTAGAAATGGGTTTCTGCATCGCGATAGGCATTGTAATAGTCTGGTCAGAATCGCCGACCTATGGTTGGTTGGTTCTCACACAGAAACGGTGTAGCTCGGAGGCAACTCCAACCAACATCATAATAGGGCTTAAAAAGTATAAATATAAAATACCAAGCTTTCAAAATTAATACCAGAGTATTAATACACTTCCCCACCCAATACCCCTATATCCCATGCATCCCATCCCTAAAAGTTTGTGTTACAATTATTAAAAAATATGTTAATTTGAAAATACCAAAAACAATTACTATGAGCCCCATTCACAAAGGTAAACTGAGATGAAATTCTAACTTTATGACTTTTGGTTATTCACAAAGGGCATTTACGAGAAGTAAAGTTAGACTTTTGTCTCAGTTTTGGTCTCAGTTAAATGTAAGATCTAAACTTAAATGTAACTGAGACAAAAGTCTAACTTCTCTACTCATAAATGCCCTATGTGAATACTGAAAGTCATAAAGTTTTGTGACATTAGCTTTGTGAATCGGGCCCTGAATATTTAAATGTATAAATAATAACATGCAGATATTAAAATTGTATTGATACACTTCCCCACCCAATACCCCTATATATGTTGCATCTATTCCATAAATGTTAGTTACAAATAATTAAATTGTATTTATTAATTGATATTAAAATTAATCAGCATATTTTAAAAAAATTACATATTAATACTCAAATATTAACATTAATACATGAGCATTGATGTGCTTCCCCTTCCAATACCCCTATATCCCTTACATGTAATCCCTAAAAGTTAGTGTTGCAATTATGTAGAAATATGTTAATTTAATATTACTAAAAATAAATACTATATATCTAAATGTATCAATATTAATATTCAGGTATAAAAATGAATACCCGAGTATTAATATACTTTCCCTCCCAATCCCCCTAATTAGTTTACAATTACGGACAAATATCTTAATTAATCAATATTAATATAAATGACTAAGTATTTCATTGTTTACACATTAAAATTTAGGTATACAAAATTAATACCCGAGTATTAATACGCTCCCCACCCTATACCCCTATACCCCTTGCACCCTATCCCTAAATGTTAGTGTGACTGTTGTAAAAACTATTTTAAATTATAATAATAGTATTAAAATGTATGTATTGATTAATATTTTAAAACTATACATAACATATACTCACCTATATATGTGCCTATATACTTACACATGAATTCATGGTAAAGGCATGTGTGGTAAGTGTAGACACAGATAATGCGTAGTAAAGGCATGCTTTGTAGTAAAATTGTAGGAAAGGCATATTCGTGGTAACGACTTTCGTAGGAAAGACTTATTCGAGGTAAAGGTAATTCGTGGTTAAGACGTAACGACTTTCGTGGGAAAGACTTATTCGAGGTCAAGGTAATTTGTGGTTAAGACGTCATTGTAAAAGTTATTTCCTTCCACGAAAACCTATTCTAGTGCCTCAGAAATGAAGTTCATACAACTGTTGATAAAAATATGTTGAAAATAAAGTAAGTCGAGGAAACTAGCACTCTGACTACGAATTGGGTTGGAGAATTTTCCATCTCTCATGTAAGCAGAAATCAGTCACATTTAGGGATGTTCTATCAGGAAGGTGGAAGCCTCTTGTCCAAAATAGCAGTATCATTCATGGGAGAACATATTATGACGTAGAGACAATTTCAGTGAAAAATTCACCAATATCCGTCAATGCTGTTGAGAATTCTACCAGGGCATAGCACCCAAAGTGGAATTACACAGCCTGTACCATTAGTAGTGTCCATATGAGGGTCAGTGATATAACCCAGCATCTTAGGGGTAGTGTATGTACCTTTTCCCAAAAACATACTAGTCTGCCAGTTATCCTAAACAGGGTTTCTGACCACCAGCATATCTGGTAGATGTAAATGCTTCTCCATGACGAAGGGTAACCTCGGGCTTCCAATAGGAGTTGTGCGTACAGGAAATTCCACATGTGTTGCAAGGAATTACCACCCCACATGGTACTATTACAAGGTGTGAAATTGCACCTGATAATACCACTTGCATGTCTTCTTACATAATTTCCCTGCTAAACGTAGTGGGAAAATGTGGGTGGAAAAGGACTCAGAATTTGGAAAAATCATCCGATGAATCATCCAGTAATTCCAGGACCCACATGCTATTTCTCGTTTCTGGCTTGAAACTCATAATGGCAGGTAAATGGGATGGCAGTTCCACATGGTAATTCTAATAATAAGTCCAATATTATCACCTGCTCTACCAGCAGTGTTTTGGGATCCATAATAGAGTACGTTATACTGCACTAGGCAAGGATGGGCAATCCACCCTTATCAAGATCTATCACCACCCACCTTAACACCATGCTGTCTCTCTCCTTATTAGTATTTTTGTATTGAGTTTCTGCTGATGCTTGTAACCTCCTTTACTCCAATGCAACCTCCTGCCTTCCATGTGCCATGAATATTGCCCTGTTTCATCCCACTGGCCATTATTATTACTGTGGATATTTGTTTAATTTGTTTATGCTATATTGCATTACACCTGTCGAAAAGCTGGTGTGCGATGAATAGGAACTAAGTAGATTTCATTATGCGCTACTGATAGCGAAGAAATTCTGTGTCAGCTGCCACTCTATCTGCTCAAACTGCGATTCTATTGCTGTCCAGGATATAACTATTCATGTATTCACATTTTTATTTAGGTATATATTTTACAATCCTAAAAGGTTTTTGCAAGTGTAAGTGTTACACCTTTTGGACTAATCAAAAGCTGCCTTTTGTTGTGTGTTTTGTAGTACTACAAAATGTACTTTAAATGCAGTTTATCAACAGCATTTTGTAATACATTTGAAGTACTATTGTCGTAGTACAAAACGTACTAAAACACACAGTTTATGAATAGCCCCCATGTCCGTCAATTTGGTGGAGACATTTAAATTACAAATTTGGAATAAATTTAGTGTTGGAGTTTGTGAGCAGCCAAAAAGTAATATACTTATTCAAAAATATAACTTACCTTTATGAATCAGGCCATGTAAGGGTACATTCAGGGTATGTGTTTTTTAGAAGATTTCTTGCACAAGCGAGATCAAGACACAGGTGATTGTGTGTTTGTCTTACTTTAGTATAGGTAAGTGCTCTAGGTTGTATTACTGATTGTTGTGCTTTCTAGTGTGGGCTTCCTTTATTCAGAAGGTATTGTATGGTAGTATGGTTTTAGGACTGGCTAGAACTGAAGACAGTTAATGGTGTTGTCATGGAATCCTACGTTGGTTGGGACTGAGTGTGTTTGTGGGCCGTTGACAAGCCCTGAAAGTTGGGATTTGAAGTAGAATTGGCAAGAAGGGTGGTAAATTAAAATACACCCACAATTAAGCAGATATGGTAATTCTAAGCAGATATGGTCATTCGTCAAGAGCCGAATAAATACCAATTTAGAGTTGTGACAATCAATAAAGAGGAATTCCAGTGTGCCAGTTCTGTTGGTTTGACCAATGATTCCACCGATAGGTTGTGGTAAATTGCTGGCTAAAGTAATAGTGAATTGTCTCTCTCAGGAAAGAAAGTAAATAGCAAGATTTTGGAAGGTTCTCCCTGAAAATAGTGGAAATAACAGAAATGGTTTCAAATAGCTCCTCTCTTGCTGGCCCATGTGTTCAAGAAGTACTGACATGAAGAAAATGAGAAAATTTCTTCTTCATGACACATGTCGCCAACCTACTTAGAAATAGAGATTCACTAGGTTGGGTGAGCAGCCTCTGGTGTGGCAGAACCTCATTTGCAAGGTTCTTTATATAGAATTTAGTGAAATCAAGTAGATCGCCACCTAGCACCTGACTTGTTCTGTCTGCTTTCTTGGGAGAAACGTAGTTTGTGCATGCCGGTACTGATGTGTCCTCTGTGTTGCTTCTTGTGTGTCAGTCACAGCAAAGTGCGGTGCCTTTGTTTACTGCGGTGTGGGTCACCTTAGGATAACATGATAGAGTGGTTTGCTTACCACGTCTTATGATCATGGGCAATGTATTGTACATGACTGCAGATATAGGATTGGATGACTGTCTGCCAGCAGCACAATACATGGGCATTTATTTGCCTCAAGGCTCTCCTACCAGCTGATTATTATGATTATTATGATTCTTGACAGTGATGGATGCGACTAGACATAGTAAAGTGTATGCCCCTTAGGGTCCATTTAATCTCTTTCTTTTGCAAATCCTGGGCCAGCCTCTGGCTCTGTGGTATGTGTATTACCCCTCACAGAGTGACAGAGTGAGAATTGGCTTTTTTGGTGGCAGTAGCCTGAGCCCTGCCATGCCATGTTCATATACTTATTTAGTTATTCCATACATTTACTATTAGATTGGTTTACCAGGGTGATTGAACAGAAAACTTTATTTTCTCTACACTGCCCAGCAGTGTTTTTTTTTTACCTTGGACAGCTATAGAGCGCATGGGAAGCTATTACATTCTCAGTGCCTCCACATTTGAATATCTCTTTTAGCAGATACACTATAATATGGAACAGCAAATTGTACCATGGCCTGGCTATGTGTGGTCTAAATCTCATATGCTTACACTAATGAGGTGGCATCAAGGTGTAATGAGTGCAAAAGATTAGCTCAGTCAGTGAATGTATACAGTTACATATTACTCAGTTTCATAACCAGTAATATTACAAACATTAGATAGAATTTTTATACTGTCCTTCATTCCCATTTCTGTCAGAATGGCTCAGCAATCTGAAAGCTTGCCACTGCAAAATGCGATGATCGCCAGGCGACGAGTTTGAATCTCAGCAAGACAGACTCAGCCTTTCATCCTTCTGAGGCAAAGTACATGTAGTACCTTTGCTTTGGTTGGTAGTAACACCAATGACATACTTTACTTAGGAATGGGAAAAGTGGGGTATGATCTTCCATGTAAAGGCAATGGATTAATATGTGGATGAGATGATGGTTATTATTACTAATATGATGATGACGATAATAATAATATTAATACAGATTAGCGATAAAAAATGATCACAGACTGCAGAATGGCTCAAGCCACTTTATATTCTGAAAAAGTCATCAATGCTCAGAGCTGTCCTAATATGCTCTTTAAGGTGGTAAGAGAACTTTATGACCCGTGCAAAGCTTCTCAAGCTCTCTCGCCATCTCAGATTGTGGAACTTGCACAATTTTTGTCAAAAAGGTATCAGTTATCCATCTTCATTTGTCTAAGGACAACTGACTACTGAAAGATGTGGTTGTGATAAGTCACTCCCTCAATTCTATACAACCAAAGTATAGTGACAGTGTGAAGACTTCTGATGCTACTCCTATATTGTCCTCTTGGCCACCTTTCGACTTCTCTATCCCACAGTCCCTCAGATCGAGCTCTCCACTGGACTCACTACTACCCCTAAACTTTATCTGTTAGATCCAGTTTTACTGCAGGTGGTGTTGAATCTCCTGAACGCCTCTTTACAGGAGGGTCTTGTTCCATTGGAGGCACTCTATGGTTTTTCCACTCCGATGGGTCTTGCTGCCTGGTTTCTTGAAAATTCTGGAGAAATGAGTGAATGTATTGCTTACAACCCATGCTGAGGCTCCAAGTTTTTTCATCCCTCACAGTCAGGATTCAGCGCTGGACACAGTACTGAATCCACCCTCCTGGGAGTTACTGAAAATCTCAGACAACTCCTGGATGGGGGGAGGGGCTAATGGCAGTGCTTATTTTATTAGATTATAGTGCAGCCTTTGAAACTGTGTTCAATGCCATCTTGCTCCAAAGATTGACATCTCTTAGTCTTTGGGGAACAGCCTAAGCTTGGATCACATCCTTCTTAAAGGATCATATGTTTCGAGTTTTTTTGACCATTGTTCAATCTGAAACGTGTACTTTGACCTCTGGAGTCCCTCAGAGCTCAGTGCAAGTCCTCTGCTTTTTATCATCTACGTTTGCCCACAAACAGACATAGTGGAGAGCTGTGGCTTGACCCTTTTTTCCTAAATTGATGACACCCAAATTATCTTTTCTTGGTTATCTGCACAGGATCACGGATAATCTCATCTTAACCTGGACTTGAGTTGAGTGGCGAATTGGATGAGTGCTAACTCTCTCAGGTTCAATGGTGAGAAGATGGAGGTCACCGTCCTGGGTAAGAACCCCCAACTTTGGGGCCCCCAACTTGGCCAGACTCCCTAGGATCTCTTCCTAATCTGTTCCCCAAGGCTAAGAACTTCTAAGGTCCCCTCCACCTGTTTTGCTGTGCTTCAATGAATGAAGAAGATTATTTGGACGATCCACCAATCCACCCAAAGGACTGTGATCCAAGATGTAATCTTATCCAGATTAGACTATGGCAACATATTGTATTTGGGAATAGTCTATTCAATGTCTTCAAATGGTCCAAAACTCAGTAGCAGACTGCTGTTCTGGCTTCCAAAACACTCTTTAATTTCACATTTCTTTTTTAAGCTTCATTGGCTTACTGTTATAAAACGAATTCAATTTAATGCTCTGGTCTATAAATTTGAGGCTAAATCAAGGATAGGACCGCATATTTTCATGACTTAGTGAAACCGTATTCCCCTGAACATACTTTGAGAACTGCGAACCTGGCTTTATGCACTGTGCCTAGATTCCAATTGGCTCGGATGGGAGGACGTTCTTTTGCAGTATTATGTCGAAACTGTGGAACTCCTTTGCCGAGTCACTAAGAAACTGTTTTTCTCTTTTGTCTTTCTGCAAAGGTTTGAAGACTTAGTTGTACTAAGTTTTTACTCTGGCCTCTTTTGGTCTAGCACCGGCAAACCCCTCTAGATCTCCCTGCATTAGGCTGGTATTCTTGTCTCTCTGTCTGTACTTAGCATTGGGAAACCCTTTTTGGGTAGCTTTGTGCTTTATAAGACTATAAATTAATAAATAAAATAAATACATTAATAATAAAAAGAACACTAATAACAATAATTTGACTGATAATAATAACTGTTATTATTAAGATTGCTATTGTTTGTATTACTATTATTGTTGTTATTAGTATTATTGTAATGATTAATATTATTGTTGTCGTTATTATTAATATTATTCTCATTACTAGTGGTTGCAGATGTAGTAGTATTGCTACTACTACCACTTCCACCAGCCTTGTGGTACTTTGGCCTTTCTGCAATACGATCTGAGTCAATAAGGGTATTGGACCATTACTTCAACATTACACAGATTACCAAAATTCCTCCCTTTCCTTCTGACGCCTGTAGTAATTAACAGCAGAGGGAAATATGAACTAGAAAGGTTTTTTCACCCCAACATTTGAACCCTTATGTTGAGAGGGAGTTGTGGCAGTAACAATAGAATGTGCAAATATTATAAAAGACCATGCAGCCTGTAATATCCGGCCAATGTGAATGAGGCCCAATGGCCTAATTTAACTCAGTATCAAATAAGTCTGAATAATTATTTAGCTCTTGATCTCTTGCGCACACTAATATTGCATAATTGTGGAATTTTGAACACTTATCTTGACTTACAATTACTAGTTTCCTCACTGCCAGTATTTTCATGGCAGTGCGACCGCCATGAAAAGTGTGGCAGTGAGGAAACAAAGTGGGCCCTACAGGGCCCCCTGTTCCCTCTGCGCCAGGGGATGCATTCAGTGGGCTCCCCCTATCTGCATGCATACCCAGTTCTTTCAGGGCATGGACGTGACAGTTCATGCCCTGCAGGAGCGTTCCTATTGTGGTGCCTTGCTAAGGCTCACGTATGAGTTTAGCACTACACTGCCGTAGGTCAGCCGCCGCAGAACCGCCAAATGTGGACACCAGTCGGAATCTGGAGCGTGGTTTCAATATGACTTTCGTGGTGTGTGAGCGGGGTGCTGGCATGGCGTCCCACTCCCACACTGCCAAAGTCATAATAAGGCCCTAAGACTGCACAGCAAGCAGCAGACATTGGCTTTTTCCCCACTATTCCTGCTAAAACATACATAACCTCTAGGACACCCAGAGCACACTGTCTTGTGAGACTATGGTCACTATTGAAACTCTAATGCTTGTAAAGTATGAACGACCTTCCTTGTTCCTTTACATTTCTGCTCTTTGCTTCATTAGGGAAGCAGCCACCTGGTTTCATGCTATGGATCAGCCTCTGTGCCCTTAGACCATAAATGAGGCCCTGTTTTATGCACTGCTAAACTGTCAGTGTCTGGTAAAATGTCGCTGGGAAATGCTTCAGCTAGTCCTGTCACAGCAGGAGGC
The DNA here is from genome assembly GCF_964204655.1 of Triturus cristatus. NCBI lineage: Eukaryota > Metazoa > Chordata > Amphibia > Caudata > Salamandridae > Triturus > Triturus cristatus. The sequence goes on along the minus strand of NC_140591.1, from coordinate 607,511,837 downwards.
ATATCCATTACTCATGAGACATTGCTGCAAAGTCTCCCTCCCAGATATGGCTTCTACCATCGGAGAGAACTTTACAAATAGTTTCCAGAATAGAACATCTAGTCGGACGGGGGATGCAGCATTATTTTCTAAAGATCACTCTACTGCTGAACAATTCACTGTTGGGATGATCTTTACCTTGAAGTCGTAGCCTGTATTTGCCAACTTTTTTCAGAACTTGCTTTGGCTTTTCTGTGGTGCGATGGCCACTGTGAAATAGGAAGGAGCTCGCAAACACCTTCTTCAATGTCAGTAAGGTGTTAGTCCTAAGAAACTTTACCACGCAGAGGGAACAGTGCTTTGACAGCAGAGCACAAGAATTACTTGTTTATTTTGAAGCTTTTTCACAATTAGCTACAGGCTTAACCCACATATGAGATAAGAATCTCGATTTGACCATGATGAGCATATCACACTGGGTAGTGTCATTCCACTGGGCTGGGCTGAGCACTGCATTATTGAGATTCAATTACATCAGCATGCTTAAAAGTTCTGGACCAGGCATTTTGGTTGGGGGCCAATTAATTTTACTACTACGACCTTAGAGACATCAGAACATACATTTAATGTTATGGCCAGCAGGGCCGGACTGGAACAGAAACCGGCCCTGGCAAACTGCTCAGCCGCCCCATGGTTGAGCAGGAGTGCCGCCGAGAAGTTTGCGAGGGCCGGTTTTGGCCGATTTTGTTACAGGGGGGCGATATTGCCGACCCCGGTAACAAAAACGGCCCCCAGGGGGCCAAAACCAGCCCCCACCCTAGCGGCCTACCGGGGAAACGCATGATGCCCGCTATGGCCAGTCCGGCCCTGACGGCCTGCCTGAATGATCCCAATGGCATGGTGGCAAATGTTTCATCGTCTTTGCAGTCTGAAATTTATCAACACTGTTCCAAAGAAAAAAGATTTCCTAGGCCCAAGAATGCTTTATACTCAAAAGCTCCGAAAGCCACTGAACTCAAATCTTGACAAGAGAAACATGCTTAACGGAGACAGTATTTGGTTATAGATCAACTGACCGGGAAATGACCTTAGCAAAGAGGTCTCAGCCATGACTGTGTTTTCCTCGCAAGCCGAACCTCGCTTGCCTTAACCACGCATATGTTGTAAGGCAATGTAGGGTCTGGATGCAGAGCAGAGGAGAGGGCACAGGAAGCAAGGAAGAGGCAGGATTGGTAGAGGATGCAGTGAGGTAAGTGGGGCTGGGTCTTGGGAGTCGAAGGGGGAGTTTTTCAGGTTGGAGGTAGTTTTTAGGGCTCGGGGTTGGGTTGTTAATAGGGCAGGGAGCAGTTTTAGTGCTCAAGATAGGGAGGGGCTGGGTCGGGGTACTTTACAGGTGGGGTCGGGATAGTTTTTAGGGTGTGGGGTCAGTTTGTAGTTCTGGGCGGGGTGGAGGGAAAGGACCATTTTCAGGGCAGGGGGCAGTTTTAGGCCTCAGTGCTGAAGGGGCTGGGTGGAGAGAGTTTCAGGGGGAGGGTCAGTTTTTAGGGCTGAGGGCGAGGGGTGGGGTTGGGTAGTTTTCAGGTGGGGTTAATTTTTAGGGCTTGGGCGGGGGAAAAGGGACAGTTTTTAGGGCTGGGTGCAGGGGTATGATCTTTAGCACACATGTCCCTTTATCAATCATGTCTTTACCACTAGATTACGTGCTAAAGGCATGCGTGGTAAATACATGCGTGGTAAAGACACACTCGTGGTTAAGACTGCGTGGTGTTCTTCCATCATACAACCGAACTGACCTATAAGAGACAATTTACAGTGTATAAGAATGAACTGAGATAAATGAAAGGCAGCTTTTTGAGTGGAAAAGGCTGCTTACCTGACAGCTCTTCACTTCAGAAGTGCGCAACTGGGGTTTGAAGACCATGCCAGAGTTGGAGGCAGGGCCTGGCTTTTTATTTGTTTCATGCATTTTTTATTTATGTGTGGTTCGAATTGTAGAAATGGCTTAGGCCAGGGTCGAACAGTGATTATATGGTGGTCCACAGAAGTCAAAGGTTAAGAACCGCTGGGCTAAAGTAATCAAGGTATCACGGGCAGAGGCTGGCGGGGAAGGTATGTGGGATAGAGGAGCAATATTGAGAGCCAAGGAGGTTGGGAGGTTGTTCAGTGATACAGTGCAGAGTGTACTGAAATGTTAAATGGATTTCTGCACTGTTACCCCTTGCAGCACTGGACAAATCATATTTTCTTCAGGAAAAATTTAGGAAGAATTTAGAAGCATTTACTTTGATCTTTCAATACATTTTTACTCAATTAACTTTTTTTGCAACATGCTTATATCACTTCGCTTCACTTCTCAAGTTGCTATGATTCTTGTTTCACCTGTTGCATTGCCTATTCAGATGTTGGTTATCCGCCCCCCAGTTTAGTTTCTTCCATTTGATTGTAGGGTTAGGTAACCGATGACGGGGTTCTGGGAAAGAACCAACAGTTTTTTTATGGGTGATAAAATAATTATTAAGTTATGTACGAAGAATGCAAGTATTTTTGTAGTTATTTTTTAGTTTAATTTCTTCTCACTGCACATTCAAAAAACAGAGAAAGCCAATCCATACTTTTTTGGATATCTCGGTGCACTCGGCTTTCAGATAATGGCTGCTTTGTAGTGCTTCTTGGCAGAGATTGTTATTCTATGAGTTTCCGTTGAGTGTCCATTACTTGTCTACTGTCAGGGCCGGAAGCCCTAAGCCCAAAGCAGCCCTGGCAATTTTTTCACACCAGCCCCTGCGGGCAAGCGTGAAGCACTGCACACTGGGGGGGCCTCCCTGCAAGGCACGTGGAGGGGCCCCCTCCGGGCTCGATGAAGAGCTCTGCAGTCCGAGTGCTGTGCTGAGGGGGCCCCCTGGAGCTTGGAGGCCCGCCCGCACCGCGGGGGCTGTGGGGGACTGTGTTACGCCCCTGGCACTTCAGCTTTTGTTACTGGGGCCTGATATTGCAGCACCGCTGCAAAACCGGCCCCCAGTAACAAAACTGGCTACCACCACCACTCTTTCGGCCCACCGGGAAACACCTGATGCCCGCTACGGCCAGTCCGACCCTGTCTCCTATTCAGAATTATAATGGCACATTGAGCTGGGTTTTTCTCTCTTTCTTTCCCAGGAGCAGAGTTTTTTCTTCATGTCCACTCCTTGCGGTTTGCTTTTTTCCTTCTCTGTTCCCTGAGCGCCGTGCTGACAGCTCTTGGAATCCAAGGAGGCGTCCCCTAACAGGATTAAAGGCGAGCCCTCAATTAGGCTGGCTCTCAATTCTTCAGATGTTGCTCCTAATCTTTTAAAACGGGATTACAGTGAGAAAGCACTAGTCTTATTTCCCCTTCAAAGCAGCTTTTTCGTGGCAATTCATGAAAACGGTCTCCTTTTTTAACCGAAATCATATAATGTTGCATATTCCTGGATAATGACCTTTTATCACCTCCTACTGTACGTGACATTTCCTACAAAATAACTCTGTCGAGCATACACCGCCTTCTCCCTGATCTGCGCGGAAACTCCCTCAGAGACTGATTAGCACAGGCTTGTCACAAATGGGGGCTATCATTATGGGGGCTTAACTGTATGTTTTGGATCCTGTGAAGGGAGACGGGGTCTGTAGATCTAAGGCTGCCTGGTGGATCAACCCTAATTTTCATTATTCCATACATCTTGGAGTTTTCATATTATCCCCAAGGCCCTTGTGATGGCTTTTGCCATCTAATGACATCACATTTATGTCTGTGCAAGATGAATATTCCTCAGATTAGATTCACTTTAATTAGCGTCATCTTTGAAACCTTCCTGAAAAGGGCTGCGGTTCAAGTGTAGAAAGCAAGCTTACTATCTCTGTGTCTATAGTGGGAAATTAATGTTACTAATCAGTTGCCATATTATGTATGCATTATACATAAGGCAGACGCTGTTCATTGCCTAATAAACACCACGGTCTAAATGATGTCTATCATAAAAGGTTTTGTTGTAAATGTGTGAATGTTAAAGCTTCTAAATGTCAAAGGGTGTCTGATAATGTTTCGCATTTATGAGTGTGTTTTAAATTGTTTTAATATAGGCCTACAGAAGGCAAGTTAAATGGGCATTTTTTCCTAGACATGACGTGTTGCCTTTTCTCCCTGTGTAATGTTTCAGGTCTGTTATTCTGTTTCCCTCAAACATGTCTTTTGCAAATTTGCTTTATCTTCCACTTAACAATGCTTTTTCATTCGAAGTGCATCTATACTTAGCTTTCACCATCAGAGAATAAGAGACACAAGAGCAGATTATATCAGGAACCAGAGTGTTTCAATATAATGTCCTAAATATGAATGCCCCAGAGGAGGAGATAGCTATTGCACCCTGTGATACCCTAATCCCGGGGTTCAGAATTCATTCCTTCAAAAATTACCTCCACTTAGGAGTTTTGTCATTCAACATGTGGCATAAAATATAGATAGTCTGCATCTAAATTCACATCTGGTGGTGTTTACCTAAAGTTACACTGGTTACCCATACACAATAGAGCACATCTCAAACTCCTGACTCACACTTTCAAGACACTATACAACTCTATACAACTCTATACTATACATCAACAAAGCCATCCAATTTCACAAACCTTCCCAACACCACCACTGAGCTAAGACTCCTACTCGCACACATCCAACGCATATGGACAACTAAATGCAGTGGTCATGGCTTCTCCTTCAGCGCTCCTAAAACTTGAAAAGCCCTGCCACTACACATCTAAGATGCCTACCGTCTTAAATTCCACAAAAAGTGAAAGACCCGGCTCTTCGAGTAATCTCCCCAAGCCTTATGCTGGCTAGACTCATACCTTTGTTATGGGCCAATCAGTAGTAGGTGAGATGTGAGTGCTTTGATGATTACAGTGACTATGAAGAAAGATAGCTTACGCAATGATAGTGTTAACAAATTTATTGCGATTTTGGAAAACTTTTTTTTATTGAAGACTATATGTTTGTGTCCATCAAAATGACTCATGCATCAAAAAAAAAAAATTATATACTATGTTTTTTTCTCTGCTGTGTACCGGTAATTGTAGGTACATTTTGGACTTGGCCCTCATCAACTTCACCTGGGCCTTCATGTTACTTGGTTGTGCAGTATATAGCACAAACGTATGATTTTACATACCATATGAGGGGAGGGGGGGCTAGAGCAATTTCCCCCCGGACATGTCTACGCAATGAAAGCAGGACTTAGGGCCAGATGTACGACGGATATTTGCATGCGCAAATGGGTCTTAGACCCGTTTGCGCATGCAAACATCCATTTGGCCATTTACAAACCCTATTTTGCGACTTGCAAAAATTTGCAGCTCGCTAATTAGTGTTTTGCGACTTGCTATTAGAAAGGGACATTCCCTTCCTAATAGCGACACCAAATCCTATGTATGACTGTTTTGCAACCACAATTGCGGTCTCAAAACAGTTGCAATTTACCACCCTTCACAGAAGGGTGGTAAATCACTCGCAAAGGGGAAGGGGTCCCCAGTGGACTTCTTCCGCTTTGTGACTGGCTCAAAAAATATTTTTTTAAGAGCAGGCAGTGGTTACAGGGACCACTACCTGCCCTTAAAAAATTAAACAAAAACGTAATTTTTTTCTTTTTTTAAATGCTTCTCGTTTTCCTTTAAGGAAAACGGGCTGCATTAAAAGAAACTGCTTTATTGAAAAGCAGTCCCAGACATGGAGGTCTGCTGAGGCCAGCAGGCCACCATACCTGGGAGGGCCAGCCATTCCCATTGGGGTCGCAAATTGTGAGTGCTTCATGCATATGTATGAGGCATGCAATTTGCAACCCCATTGGCAGTCGCAGACACTGTTGTGCATACCAATTTGCAACTTGCAAATTGCGAGTTGCTATTGTGACACAATTTGCGAGTCGCAAATTCCTTGGTCGTACATCTGGCCCATAAGAACTCCAAAAGTTCACTCCACTATGGACCGTGTCCTGCTAAGTGCATGGTTGTAGCTCCACTGACCCTCTGCATGGGAATGTGCAAATGGGGTCATGACCTATGGCTGCAGAACATCTCCTTGGTGAGCTGAAAAGACAGGAGAGGAACAATTACTCAATGATCATGAACGTTGATGGACCCACATTCATGTACCTGTCTGCTATGTGTGCTGACTGACTCATGCACATTTTCCTCAGTCTGGGATGTTGCTAGACCCAGCAGTTTCTGCCTGGCTGGGATGTATTGAAACCATACAGAATCCACCATCCTAGATAGGATGAGTATGATACACTTGTTTGATAACCTGTGCTCACCCTTGGGTAGCTTGGCACAGAGCAGCCAGGCTTGTCCTCAGGGTCAAAGCATAAAGTAGTGGCACAACACCACCCTCGCAACACACTGAGTACACTACAAAAAGACTCCACACTGTATGTATAAAACACTGGTCTTTGTAGTACATACACATTGAAATCAAAGCAACATAAACATTGGAATCAAAGTAACATACACATTGGATATATGCTTTACAGTTATATGCAATTGTCGAACTCTCCCATTAGCAGCAGAACGGCATGAACATATGTGTACTAGTCATAGGTATTTACTTGCCCAGTTATCCCCACAGTCTCGTAAGCAACATAAACCATGTGCTTACTTCCCTGAGGTATTCACGATGAAATCAATCTCTCCCAGATCAAAAGCGGCAGAAACATATATGCAGGCTGTTTAGGGGTATTCCACTTTCCTGCTTTCGCATTAGCATAAAAAAAATCCATTCCCAATATCGCATACCCTATGCAGTTGTAATGGTCATGAAACCAAAGGTTTTGACTGCACCTCGCAACCCAGCACCACAGCCACTCAAACGACACCATCTAACAATACACGTTGCATCCGCTGGCAACACTTTGATGAGATTGTCGGGACCATTTAAAGCGGAAGGAAACAGTTACTTGGTTTTGCCCCTCCAGGTTAGGCCTTAGGGAACCCAGCAGCACTTTCACAAGTACGGTATTACTAGCCGCTGTAGGCAAAAGACTGTGACACCGGAAGCTGGTGCCCTTCCAAATTGGAGAAATGCTTGCCCTCAGGTGGAGGTGTGAGCTGCAGTTGCTTCAGGCAGTCAGCTGTGGGTGCACACAATGTACAACGAGACACCTCGTGTCCAGTCACGATATTCTCTACAACAGTGTAGCTGGTGACATGGGTCCAGGGAGAGGAAGCTGACAACCTGGGATGGAGGCAGTGATCTCAGGCACTGTTGTACTCCTGATCTGGAGGTTGGAGTCAGTCTAGGCTTCCAACTAGGGTCCCTAGACTTGGCAAACATCCCCCAACACCTTCCAAGGCTTCCAGTCGCAAGCACGGGTCCCTCGGACTCAGAAAACTTCTCCAGCACTCCTCGAACTCCTCACATTCCGGCACCCCTGGGGGGCGCTGCTCTTTACGAGCACACTCCTCTACACGGTGTGATTACGACATATGTCAGGATGGTCCTTGGGCCAACCGACGGTCACTTCCACCTGTTTTCTCCACACCCTGTTCGGTACTTAGGATCTCATGGAAATGGGAAGATCCTTTCTGTCCCTGGGATCTCATGAACAAGAGGCCAACTAACTGGCCCGTGGAGAGTGCTTAGGGAACCGGTAGAGGACAGTTGGCAATTAGCAGCAGGCCAGCAACATCCAGGCAAAATCAACCAATTGATAGACCCTTTCTGGAGAATGACAAGCCCCAGGCCACCAGAAGCCGGCAGATAATACAGTAGCATTCCCTCCTGCCCCAATGGTTCCTCTTGTCGATTGTCCCCGCGTCAAACCAATTTAGTATAATTCCAATCCCAAAAGCGTCTCTAACTCCTGAGGGCAGAGCCCTAATAGTTATACCCAAAATGGCCTTTGAAGATGAGATCAGTTTCAAAGACTACCTTTGAAATGCACTGGCCCTCTCTAAATGTTGTCCTGTGTGCCATCCTACCCTGGGAGGCTTGATCAATATCTTTAATTGGGCCAGGACCGTGACCCTTGTGATTCAGGTGCCAATTCTACCCACTCGTATCTCTCCCAGGAAGGCCCCTCAGAGTGAGAGGCCTGCATTTTCCCTTCAGCCCCTAGTTTATGGCCGTCAATCAGGAATGCACAGATGTAGCTGTCCCTCCAGCACTGAGATGTGGATTGGAGACAGACTGACAGGCACGCAGAGCCACGAGCACAGAAATGTCCACTTTCCCAAAGTGGCATTTCCACAGAAGTAATGTTGATCTGTTGTGTAGTTTCTATGAACTGATATAGGATCTGCACGTTTAGACCACATACCCTGTAGGATTGGTGTCCAGACTGATTCCAGATGCCCCCACCGGGTATTTTCACCTGTATACCTAGCTAGTGCACAGTGCCACTGTAAACTCCTCTTACCAAGGAGAGATTAGTTCTTGGCAACTATTGAACATGACAACTCTGTCCCATCAGGGATTGTAGAAACAGTACAGTACTTTTCGCTCAGTCACTGGTGCTTACTTTGTCTCAAAGAGATACACAGAATAAACAGTGGAGACGTTTTCAATAAGCATTTATTGAACCCCGCGTCATTCTAGTGTAAAATAGGTGTGCTGAAGCAACCATAAGACAGAAGCAGATATAAACGATACTAAGCACCAACAGAGCAAATGGATGGTAGATTTCTACCATGGTGCTTAAACAATGGTGTTAGAAATGGGATTTCTGGTTGGCTAGGGCATGCGCTTAAACCAGGCAGAAACCACCACTCTAGTCAGGACAGGGGAGTTACACGCTGAAGATAACCCCTGCTCACGCCCTTGGTAGCTGGGCATGAGCAGTCAGGCTTATCCCAGAGGCAATGTGTAAAGCATTTGCGCAACACACTCACACAGCAGCGACACACTAGGCACACCACAAAAGTAACTCCACACAAGGTTATATAAAAATAGCCTTTGTATTACTCACAAAATACATTAGAACGCTATCACATATATACACTGTGCCACCTGGCACTAGGTATGACTTTACAGGGGATTATATACATTACAGGGACAATCGGGCCAATGTAATAACCATTAGCACACACAGGTAGTCAAAACAACCAGTAACTACTATTACCGGTGCTCTTAGCATCACACATTAGGCATAAACATCCTGGCATCACCTAGGACCACATATAATGCAAACCGTAATAATCACCTTAGGCCCCCCTTAGGTCTGCACCTAATCAGTTGTGCACGGTAATCAGTTATTGGGTGCACACAGTACTACCACAGCATAACCACAATATGCCTAGACGTATTAGCAGGACTTAGCATCACGAACATTCCCTATGAATGCGGGGTACCTGTGCATCAACCCTGAGCATGAGCAGCAGTACACCCATCACCTAATTACATCCTGCCCACCTCGGGCATATAGGTGAACAGCCGGCAGTCTTATGCTGTCCTCGGAGGCCCCTTCCTGGGCTTGCCTTGCAATGCCACCAAGAAATCAAATTGGCCCCGATTCCTCAGAGGCGCGCAGCTGCCTGCGACCATGTGGCACAGCTGCCCTTTAGGGGGGATTATTACCGGAATATCCTCGGTGCTCTTCTCTGCACCTAAGGGAAGTTTGTCAATGTCCCCTCGAGGGCGGGACGACCTCACTCGGTCTCCCACTACCCCCTGCAAACCTAAGGAATGGCCCCCAAGGCAGCCGCCCGCTTCCCCGCGGTGCAGCTGTCTTCTTTTTGGCAAAATGAGGGACTGGAACTTGTCTCCGTCCGGCTCTTACCCGGGGACCTCACCTCCCCTTTGGGCCCTCAAGACGCATTGCTTCCTCTTGGCTGAGCACAGCCACACTGTCCCTTTCACCCTCACCTCTCCCTGCTGGTCTGGTCGCCTCTTCTTGACCCATGAACGTGGGGTCTCCGGCGGCTTCCCCCGCTACGGCAATCACCAGAAAGGAGAGGGAGAGCGTTTCCTTCCTGCAGCTCTCCCCTCCTACTCCTCCTGGACCTTCTTTCCACTGCCCAAGGGGCTTCAGACAATCTGCGGCGCTCCCCCTTCTCTCACGGGAGCACCGCCCACAGTCAGGTGCCAACTTGCCTGACTTCCAGCAGCCTCTTCTCTGTGGGGCCTAGCAATGGCACGGCGGCTCCTTCCTGCTTTCTCCACGACGGAGGGAAGGAGCACTACACTTCCCAGAAAGCCATGGGCTAAGGGGGGTAAAAGCATGTAGCGCTACAAGCCCAGGTCCAGGGCAAATACGCCACACATGAAGCGCCTCACCTGTCTCCCGCCTGAAGACTGAACAGGGAGCAGGCAGAGGGGCAGTCCCTCCAGCCCCTCCCCAGCAGGGAACAGCTTGGTCCCAGGCAGCGGTTCCTCCTGGCAGTCCAGCAGCCTGCTGGCTACCAGTCCCAAGTAAGCCCACAGCACATTACATGAGGTCACAGCCCCAATACTTGTACTAGTTAGAGTCTTTGTTCTCCCCCTGGCTCAGGGCTCTGCACCCGGTACAAACCAGTTCTGGGAGGCACTTAGGAGCATCCTTTAGTGCACAAAAAATCATTGTTACTGTAGGCTCTGGCCCCAGACACACCACAGGGGGACCTATTCAGGGTCAGGGGCTACTCCTCCCACTACTCCAAATGCAGATCAGGCCCATTCAGCCTAGCGCTGACTCACCCAGCCCCTCTGGAGCCACTGCACCTCCCCAGCCTTTGTCACTTCAGAGCCAGACATGCAATACACATCAGGCAGGCACAAAAACACATAGCACACAGAAATGCCCACTTCTAAAAGTGGCATTTCTAAAATAGTGATAATAAATCTGCGAACACCATTACGCAGCATTTAGTACCACTATTCCAAATATACCAAACTTGACCACTCTAAAGGAATTACCACTGAAGCACATATCAGGGAATCCTCAATGGATTCCTATGAGAGGGCAGTCTCACAGTAGTTAGAAACCAAAATGGATGTTTGTCACTAGTAGGACATGCCCCACAGTTAAGGCAAATGTCTTACCTTTTTACATAAAGCGCACCTTGCCCATAGGGCTAGCTAGGGCCTAGTTAGGGCCTACCTTAGGGGTGACTGATGTGTAATAAAAGGGGAGTCACAGACGTGGCAACAACTTTTCAGCGGCAGTAAACTGTGCGCACAGGCCCTGCAATGGCAGAGGCCTGAGGCAGTTTTGAAAGACTACTTTGGTGGGTGGCGCAAGCAGCGCTGCAAGCCCACCGGTAGCATTTAAGTTACTGGCCCCGGGTATATGAGATACCACTTGACAGGGGACTGATAGGTAAATTAAATATGCCAAACAGGTGTAGACCAATCTTACCACGTTTACCATTGAGAGCACAAGCCCTTTACACTGGACAGCAGTGATAAAGTGCCCAGAGTCCTAAAACCACCGACACCAGATCTGAAAAAATACCAGGAGGAAGGCAAAAAGTTCAGGGATGACCCTGCAATAAGGGCCAAGTTCAACAAATGGATATATTCAAGCATATCAATACATGACAATAATAATGCGTACTCCTATGATGCAAATCTAACTAGATGTATCTAACTGCACTTAGCATGTATGTAGATGTAGAGCCAAGAATCCCCTTCGGCTGAAGCCAACCCCTTTACCTGAAGTGAGACACTGTGGGACCCCATCTTGGTCTTAAGATGGACACCCTGCGAGGGATGTCAGACCACTGTGAGCTGGAGTGTCTGCGCGCAGGAACATCAGCGTCTTGCATCATTGTGTAAGCATGGAAGTCTTTCTTCTCTGCCTGCCTTGGCAAAGATATGGTGTATATATACCCATAAGGTACCCTCAGGGGATTCTACCTTGTTGTGTCATGTCGGTCGAGGATGACAGAAGGGATGACCCTTATACATAGTTATTATGCCGAAGATGGTAATTCTGCTGTGATTCTGAGAATCTTCATGCACAATTAATGAGGCTAGTTTTCGGGAAAAACCACACAGCATTTTATGCAGCGCTTAACTAGGTAAAAGATCAATAACAAAGCCCGTGATTTAACGTAATGGTACAGTAAATGTAGGTGAAAGATCAGGATACTACTCAGGCCTATATTGGGGTACCTTATAAAACATAAAACCCACTCCTCATCGGACCAGCCAACATACTAAAAAGGGAATGCCCTTCTAAAGAAGCATAAAACATTGATTAAAATGTATTAAAAAAGCTTCTAAAAAATCTCTAAAAAATAAACTCTAAAAGTCCTTTAAAAATGTTCATATATAAAGTCCAAGCAACTGAGTACGTGTGAAAACCATGGAGCTCAGTAAGACTATAGAAAAGAAAAATTGTGTTTAAAGTCCAATTTTGGTTGTTTTGGAAAAAGGCCAAAATTCTTCCCAGCACACGGAGAGCCAAATGTTTATGTGTCCTGTGTGGGACACGCAACATCACTGCTGCTTGCCTCCTCAGGCCCCACAGCCGATGCTTGGGCAGCATTTGTAATATCCAAAGCCTGTGTGCCTGTAGTAGAGCCAGTATCTGATCCAACAGTAGCTGAAGCATCCGGTGGTGGCTCTAAGAATGCCAACATCAACATAGGAATTCGCTGGGGACACTTCAGTACGTGGGCCATTAACGGGTCCAGCAATCCATCCACGTTCGATGTCACAACCGATGGAAGTGTTAGACAGAGGTCCAACACGCATTCATAGCTGCAGAACAAGCAGCGGAGGACAGGCAAAACACAGTCAACCCAGGCTGGTCAAAACGATAGGAACCAAGACTCGCTTAGCTCCCGAAGTTGAGGTGTGCCAAGATGGAGTACCATGCAATCACAGTAACGTCCTCCAAGAGCATTTTTTCCTTTTCCTTGGTAAATGGGACGTCCATTGCCTAGCAGCAAAAATTAAAATTAGGATACCCTCTACCAGAAGCAGGATTAGCTGAAGCCCTCCATAAATGCTTCCAAATACGGAGTGTATGAAGGCTGGAATCACTCCGAAGACTAACTGAAAGGTGCTTAACAGTCCAGAATCTTTGGTCTTAAATAGGTGTACTATACCCTTCATATCAGACATGTTAAAGATACCCTGTACCATTTCTCCTAAATAGAAAGGGCAGTTAGTTCGTATTAGTTCCTGTATTTCAGCTGAAGACCTTGCAACCTGGAAATCAAAAGTCTCTAGGGCTGAGGTTAAGTGCACATCTTTCTGTAAAAGCATTACTTTCATTTGGCTCAGAGTATCAAACCATATAAAGGAAACATTCAATGAAGGCAATAATGGTGCCTCCCTGACTGTGTGGGTTGGTGGAAACAATACTTGCATACAACAATTAACCCTAGAACTTACAGTGACAAGATATGCGATGCCCGGAAGCATCTCACAACAACCTTGATCATTCAGCATTAAGTAAGTCCCACTCGAGAGCAGCTTGAACACTGGATTAATCATGGCAGCTGGGGAACCTTTCAGATGACAGGATAAGTTATCTACTGAACCATTACAGGCCCCATGAAGCATAATGTCCTGGCAAATGAGAGATCCACTCAAAGAATTCTCACAGTCTGTACTGTTGAGAAAATCTTCAGTGTCCCCATTCCTGCATCTAAATCTATACGGTAATTCCCAAGATTCATAGATGAATTCCCTGCCCATTGCTTCATATCTGCCTGCCTGGTGGTGTTCTAAGCAATATTGAAACTGGAGAGTTGTTGCCAGTAACGTTATACAACCATGAATTAACCATTATGTGGACGGTGGCTCTGCCACGGTGAAAGGTAATTGGCCTAATCTTTTAATGCACAGCATTGTATATCTTGCATCTCTTTGTGCCATTGTTGTCTGCATTTCAGTCAAATTATATGCAGAGAACAGAGACGCATGTTGATATATCTCGAGGGCACAAAATCAGAGCGCAGTGATTGTAACGTCCAGCTTAATAACATAATAGAAAGTAACTGTGATTGTCTGTGTTGTAAGATGGACAGATCCTGTTCCATTATATCTATAGCAGAAGATACAATGTTGCCCAGTGAATAAATCCTGGATGTTAGTGTGGTCCTGCCATTGTCAACCACAGCCAAAGCCTTTCCCAAGTTAATTCTGTCAATTTTGCGCAATCTCGCCGCAGCTTCTTGTTGGGAGATTTTTCAAATGTCATTATAAACAGCGTTTAAGAAGCGTATCTGGCGTGGCTTTCGGGGACCTAGTAGAAAATCCCTGAGATCCGTGTCATCTGACAGTAGAAACAGTAGGGGCAAGTGTTGTTTCACCTGAGACGGTGTCAAGGTTCTTAGCCAATCTGGGCACCACCCCATGTTCTCGTTGTACATAGCGTAAGTCAGTCCAATGGACACTAAACCCTTTGGCAGTACCCCTGAATCTTGACTGACATCTATTTGTGTCGATAAGCCAAATTAACCATCCCTTCCAATTGGAGTCTGTTGAGTTATATGAAATGCATGCATTATGTCATCTAGTGTACCCTCAATATTTTCTGTATAGTTTTGCCATCTCTCCAAGTGTGAAAGTGAGGGAGTACGAGGTGTGTTCAAGTCCTTAATCTTGGCTAACCCAAGACAGGAAGTCTGTTGCACAGTGTCGTTCGGGAAAGTAATTTGTTGTGGTAGGAGGCATGCTCTAAATAGTGCCTCAGTTCCCTGAGCCTGCCATTCTTTAGTCCCCCAGACTGATTTAATGTCTATAGTGTCTTTCCATAAGCCGAAACCCTGTTCAGATAGTTGGGCAATGATATCTGTTTTGTGTTACTGAGCATGCTTTTCTTTGCAGATGTAGGTAGACGATTATTATAATATGAGCATGTATCTGATGTATTGAATCCAGAAAAGTATGCAAATGTTTGTGCAAATATTTGTGAACTAACTTTCGGTGGTGTTGGGCAATGTTCCCATTGGTGGTATGCGAAAACATTACGTGGTGCACTTGTTTTATATAAAAAATGATGACCATAGTGTTGATAACTGTACATTGCGTTAAAATCAGAAGAGTCATCAAACCTTTTTATTTATTGAAAATGCTGCCGACAGTTCTAAATCAGACAACATATTATTAACAGTTTCACAATCCCAATCGTCAGAGTATGTATTGGAGGTAATGATATCATTTAAAGAAATTTTGAATACATGTAGTATATTTGAAAGATCAGTGTGACCAAATACATCATATGAAACTCTATCCCAAACTATTGAGCCAGGAACTGGAACTGCTGTAATGTTTACATAGGACAGGTCTCTCTCTTCACAATGATATGACGTATGATGTTTCAATTCCAAGTTCACTTTTGATACGGCAGAGTGTTCTGGGAGATAGTGTCCAGTCACGCTCAAAGAAAAGACACTCACTAAACCTATCCAAATTAGCAGGAACAGTATTCCTGTTGTTATACAGAGCTGTAGCCCCGATGAAACTAGGTATGTCTTTTTCAGAAAAATGTAAAAATTAAGAAACTGGAGCTGGCGGTGAGTCAAGTTCACTTGGACCCAGAGAAAAGGTGTTGAAATCGATGAAGCAGCCAGATGCAGTTCGATCTATATTCGGTAGCTCAGCAGGCTTTTTTGAACTGGCAGTTGTCTCTTGCAGAGGCATATTGATATAGATGTCGGTGTTAGGCCGAATTGATATCTATGTTTCATTTGTATTTCGTTGTTCAATTTCAATTGGAATGAGTCTCATTTCATTGCTGGAAACTCCATTGGTTTGAATTGTAGATTCTTCGAATGTTATAAGTCTTTCTGTCTGACCTTCCTGTATGGTAGCGAGAGGAGAGCGGTGGCTACCCAGCAGCCCACATGGCATGCTATTCAGGATCAGCCACATAGTGTGGTTTTATCAGGACAATGGAGACTAATCTCTTCTCTTTTTTGCCAGCAAGAGGCGGAATAAGTACTGTTCTTGATCCTTCGACAGCCAGGGCAGGTACAGGCTTTCTCTTTGATGGCCCAAATTCTTTCTTGTCCACAATCTTTTCTCTGACCAGATCCCCAACTTTTGGGATCCAGGCAGGTCTTGCTGTTACTGATTTCACTTCCCCAGTGGTGGTGCGTATTACTTGCTTTGCAATGCTCGGAATTTATTAATGTCCTGTAAAACAGTCAAACGTTTATTGATATCAAAAGACATTTCATCTACCACTGTGCTTTCATACTTGAGAACAGGTAGCCACATTCCCATCCTAAATAGGACATCATAAGGGGTGACACCTCCTAGGGAACTTGTTGGCATATTATTTAGTGCCCTCTGGACCCCATATAGGTGATTGACCCAACTACCACCCAAACCTAATACCCATGCTGTTAAAGATTGCTTTAAGCTCTGTTTTTTTCTTCTCCACAACCCAATTTCCCTCAAGATAATACAGAGAGGAGTACTGTAATGCAACACCCAAACATCCCATGGCTTCCTTGTAACCCCAAGAACTAAACGTGGGCCACGGTCAGAATGTAATATGCCAACTGCATATGTCCCTGTGAAAACTCACAAATCTTTTATAACAGTTTGAGTGTCAGCCGTGCTGTGGGAATTGACAGAGATCGCTGTTCGCATGAGCTGAAGCCATTTTGATTGTGGCAGCCATTTTAGTTAGCCACGTGCTAGCCATGTGCATCTTCCGTCTTTACTGTTGCCTGCTTTTCTATTCTGCTTGAGTCATCAACTATATTTATCTCCTTCAGCACTGAGCCAGAACAATGTATGTTCAGAAAGGCCTGTAGCTGCTAGAATGCACCTGTCTTAGAGTGTAACTCTCAGGCTATTTTAACTGATGTAAGCAGTTTGGTTTCTCCTCCCACTATGCTGGCTGAGTAATTCCTGTCTGCCCATGTTAGCCAATAACTATTCTTGTATATGCCTGTATCTCCCCTTTGAGTCTCAATGCTTACAGTGCAGAAAAAGCTATATATAAGGCCTGTGTTCTCTGACTTCAATGTACTACCTCATACAGTTCCTGAGGGCTCTGTATTGATGTAGTCCCACTCATGAGTGATAAATAAACTTGTTCTTTGATATTTCAGGTTCAGTGCCAAGTTCTTCTTTGGTGGTTTAAGGACCCGTGGACAGATAAGGGCGAACCCCTGCACCGGTGGGCCCCTAAAAAGGCTCATTTCCACAGAGCGCTGAGGCCAAACCCACAGGAATCTAGAACATGAATCCACTGTCACCAAGATGTACTTGTAAGCCCCATACGATTGTAAGGGGCTGCAGTGGTCCAAATAGACACAAACAAGAGGTCTGTCTGATAGCAGTAATCGTGTTTGTGGTTGGCTTACGGTCCAACCCTTCATATCCTGGCAGATGTCGCACTTAAGTACAAACGCTTTAATCTGTTTGTTAGACCTGGCCACCAATAGCATTGTTTCAGCAATGAAACAGTCACAGTAACCCTGCGTGTGCCGAATCCAGACCCTCGTGTGCAGCTAGAATTAACCCTAACCTGCGATCCATGTTTGGTATCACTCTATCCCCCACTCATGGAATTTGAGCATACAGAAAAATGTTTGCATCTAATTTGTAGGAGTCCTTGAGTGGAAAACATTTCGGCAAGGTTGTGCTGTTTTTGCGTGAAGCAATGACAGCTACCATTGTACTTCCGTCTATTCTCATACTAGAACGAGTGATTGCAGCTATGGCAGCAGTCCGTACTGCCTCTTTTGCGTCTTGATCAGCCAATTAATTCCTTCCAACATGAACAACATCCCGTTATTGACTCAGCATTTGTATTATGTGAGCTCTCGGTAAGTCTTTTTTCAACTCTGCCACTTGTTCCCAAAGCATTTTGTGCTTTATTGTGCAACCTTCGAGTCTTTAAACTCATTCTGAACCCAATAGTGAAGATATTCATTGTAAGATTGGACACAGTAAAACGAATTGCACACTATAAGTGTGGAGAATTCCCGTTCCGTTTGTATTAGTGCCAGTAATAGGGCTTTTAAAGCAGTGCTGTGCAATCTCCTAGAGACTGCATCTTCGTAATGCTAGGATGGAACATGCCGTCCTGCATATGTCCCTTCACAATCACTCAAGCTGCGCTGTATTGTTGTTTACTACCTATGGTAGGCTTAACAGAACTGTCAGTGTAAATAATGTATTCATACTATTCTACAGGCATTCTTTCATTTGGGAGAGGATATTCTTGTTTGTATAGCAGGAATGCTTGCATTTTTAAAGTGGAAATAAATTTGTAGTCTACATCTGTTGCAGTGAGAGAATGAGCCCATAGTATCCATTGCGGATGTAGTGCTTTTGAGTTCGGAATGCTAGCTTTTGTAACAGCCTCTAAGGCCGGTACCAGAGTCTCGGCGATTATTCGTTTTCCCTGAGCCAGTGCTCTTTCTCTTACTACCGCAGTCTGTACTGCTGTCAGAATTTTCTCTCTCAGTTGAAGCAAAACGCATTTCAGCATTGGTGTATAAGTGTGATTTGTATGCTATGGATACTGCTTCACCTTCATTGAAGTAAGTGTACCCTGATTGACCCGCTATTAGATGGATCACCAAATTTGTGGTATTTACACGTGTGTGTAGGTGTTTTGAAGCAATCATGTCAGCTTGGAAGGAATGAAGTATATCTGTGTGTTCCAGTGTCCAATATGAAACTGAAAAGTCAGGTCTGATTAAATTCTGTGTAATCCAAAATGTGTGTTCTGCTGAAATTTAGGAATCTCAATATGGATTGTAGGCTTTTCAGAGTTTTTGGAGGTTGGAGCAGCGTGCACATTTTAAAAAGTTAGCTGCCAGGCTTTTCCCTTCACTTGATAACTCATATCCCAAAAATAGGACATTGGGGTGGGCTATTTTTATTTTTTTAAAGCAAACCCCCAAATTATGTTGCTAAACCTGGTCAAATGACCCTCTAAATCATCATCCATCAGATAAATATCCTCCAGATATTACAATGCCTCCTCATCCAAATTTTGAAGTAACTCTGTTACCCTAGCTGAGAACAACCCAGGGATATTCTTATTCCCTTGGGGCAGTCTACAGAATTGACGCTGCAAACCGGGTGCTGAGAATGCTGTCAAATATCTGCTTTCAGGCACTATATGTTGTCAGAAAAATCCATTTGAGATACCTAGTGTTGTTTTGTATTTTTTCTGCACAATGTTATTCATTTAATTTTGCACTGTGTGTGTTCTGTACTGCAAATGTCTTTGTGCATGTGTTCAGATGTCTGTAGTCTAAAACTAGACAATATGAATGATCAGGTTTCATTACAGGAAACAAAGGATTCTTCATTGAAGAGGTGCAGGTTTCTATTACACCTTGGTATTCACGTTGATCTAAGATCTCCATGACCTGTTTCTTTGCTTGTTGTTTAATAGGCATTGTCTCTGTGGAGTTGGAGTAGTTTTTACTGGGATTACATGGTGAGGTGACTCAGCATCCCACCCTACTTGGTTGCAATATAATGCTGGAGCAAGTGCTACTGCCTACTCCTGCGCGTATGAATGTTTTAAGTATATTGGAATGAGGTCAGAAAATTACAGTTTCTCCCTTTGGGCACCCCATAACGAGTTCAGGTGGCCAATCATTTTCAGCCAAAAGGATGTCATATCCATAAGTCAGGTTCTCCCAAAAGCGACCTTTAATTTTTCTGGGTTTGTCCCCCTCCATTTGGAGTGGTATTTCATATAACAGGTGTGGGACACTTACCCTGGTATCAGGTGTCTCCACCGTGATGTGTTCATTCAACGCCGCTGTCACCAGAAATTCCATCAGGTTCTGTCGCACTATTGTTACTTCTGCTGTGCTGTCTTATATTGTCAGAGACTTTCCCCATTCAGAAGTTGAGTTATCAGAATTCTGGGCATGTCTAACTTTAAGACCTGCTACCTTCTTCTTTTTAAATTGAGGATTTGATTTTGGTTTATCTTCTTTTTTGATATTATAGTATGAAGTACGCCGTGTGTCTTTTGACTTTGTCCATTCCTCTTGTCTATGTCCTGACCGTCCTTCTCTCTCAGAGTTTTTTGATGAACCCTGAAAGGAACAAGAGGAACGTGTATCAGTATTCTGATACCTGTCAGATTTTTAAATGTTATCACAATTCCTAAGATTGTACCTCTTTTCGGAGGGCTGCTGTTGAGGAGACCCACCACTGGATTGTGACCTATTCTCTCTATTCTTTTGTTTTTTATTATCCCATTTCTTCTTGGAAGAATCCAGTGCTTGCTTAGTGTTATCCTTTTCAGGACCCCCCATGAGTTGGGGTTTTGTTACCCTAGCTTCTAAACTATCGCTCCCTAATTCAGCATATGTGTCCTTGATAATTTAAGGTAATTTGTGCGCCTGTTGTAAAGGAGTAAAATCCCTCAGGCGTTGGCATATTGCCATGGCTGCTGCCTCCCCTTTTATATTTGCTAATATTATAGTTGATACCTTGTAAAATTTCCTAACAATTTCAACTCTAAGTTCAGAGCAGGTTCCACTCCATACTCATTCTCTATTTGTCTTAATACATCTGGTATTACTGCTATTGAAGGGATACCATGTGTTCTGGTATATATGGCAGCAAAAACTGTACCCGAAAAAGTACAATCCTCTATCCCCATTGGCAAGCAGATTGTTAGCACTCTGTGTTTTTCTTGAGGGTTTATGTGTGGAAACACTGCCTCTAACTGTGTGATTTTCTGAGCTATCCAGAATGGCATTTGCTCAAGCCTAGTGGGCATTTTACCCATAACTGCGTGTAGCGTTTGTGGAGTTATTTTAGTTGTAGATCCCTGAATTTGTCCTGCTGGTGTATCCCTTGTTGGCTGAAGTGTGAGTGTTCTCATGACAAACTGTGTCAGGTTTCTGTAGTTTTAATATTTCTTTGCATAGCGGACGCAAGTCTGCTACTGGCAATGGGTCAATGTCTGGATGCGGTGTGTGAGCCGCAAGGACCAGCCAAGTTGCTCCGTCTCAGAATAGTTCTTGGCAACTATCGAACATGACATTTCTGTCCCATTAGGGATCATGGAAACAGTTCAGTACTTTTCGCTCAGTCATTCGTTCTCACTTTGTCTCAGAGAGATAGACAGAATAAACGGTGGGGACATTTTCAAAAGCATTTATTGAACCAGCATAATTCTAGTGTAAAATAGGTGTGCTGAAACAACCATAAGACAGAAACAGAAATAAACAATATTAAGCACCAACAGAGTAAATGGATGGTAAATTTCTACCATAGTGCTAAAACAATAGATATAGGAAAGCATATAAATACATGACAATAATAATGCGTAGTCCTACGAAGGAACACTATCTAAATGTATATAAGTGTACCTAGCATGTATGAAGGTGTAGAGCCAATAATTCCCCTAGGCTGAAGCCAACCCCATTACCTGAAGTGAGAGACTGTGGGACCCTGTCTTGGTCTCAAGATGGACACTCTGCGAGGGATGTCAGACCACTGCGAGCTGGAGTGTCTGCTTGCAGGTACCTCAGCGTCTCGTGTCAGTGTGTAAGCATGGATGTCTTTCTCCTCTGCCTGCCTTGGCAAAGATATGGTGTATATATACCAATAAGGTACCCTCAGGGGATTCTACCTTGCTGTGTCATGACGGTCGAGGATGACCCTTATATATAGTTATTATACAGAAGATGGTAATCCTGCTGTGATTCTGGTAATCTTCATGCACAATTAATGAGGTTAGTTTTCGGGGAAAACCACACAACATTTTATGCAGCACTTAACTAGATAAAAGGTCAATATCGAAGCCTGTTATGTAATGTAATGGTACAGCAAATGTAGGTAAAGGTTCAGGATTGGGGGTGGGTGGAATTTGCGTTGTCGCGTTAAGCAATGCACCGCAAAATGGTAAAAAATCTCCCCGAGCACGCAGAGTTCAGCGTACACGTGGAATTGCTTGTTCCGCCCCTTTGCGATGCTGTTTTCCTGTTCGCGAACGCTGTTTGTGTGCTCGGGGGGAAATATTTCGCAAACACGCAAAAAACTTGACGAAACCGTGGATCGCGGAATTTTGTGCAATTCTCCGATCTCCGCAGAACACAAAATTACCCAAATTACGCGAGCGGAATGGAATTTACCACCCAGGCCTAGTCAGGATCCTACTCAGGCCTATATTGGGGTACCCAATGAAACATAACAAATCCACTCGCTCTACCAGAGAGAATTTCCCATTACTAATTCATCGATATCAAACATTACACTGCTACTCTACTGCATGTAGGAAGTACTGCTCAATAGACTTTTCACTGATCCCTCATATTAAGCTATGCGATAAGCAGGCCCCACCGTACCGAATACACCATCAGGTGCCATTTACAACTAGCCCATGTAGCTCACCGACTCACCTGCACTGCCTCTTCCGGACACTGCCCTCTGCCCCCAGGGAGTACTCTGATGTAGCAAGAGACCTGCTGAACCTTGGCACATAGCTTTTTAAATGCAAGTCAAATAACAGTAACCTGCACACACAGGCCCCACAAGGACAAACCTGTGACACCTCTGTGGGTGACACAACCAGTGCTGCAGGCACGTGGAGTAGCATCTGAGTTACATGACCTAGGTATATGTCTTACCCCTAAACAAGGAACTTACAGCTACCTCAATCAACCAATCATGTATACACCAATCATCAGTATATATATGACAAGCACAGCGCTTTGGCACTGAATAGCGGTGTCAAAGTGCTCAAAGTCCTGCGCCAGCAAAACAAGATCCAAACAGGAGTTTGGTAGCCAAATGGTTAGGGGAGACCACACCAAAAGATGCCAGACATGCACTGACATTTTTTGGTATACACCCCCTTTCTTTTTTGGTATGACTGACACTGTACAACTCATACAGGTATAGTCGCCTGTGTAAGACATTTACCTTTCGTAATGCTTGTGAGTGCCAATGCCATTAACATGGTGCATCTTTACTGATATGGAGAGTCAGGTAGCCATTGAGGATGCACTTCTCCCACACTTCTTTATTGTATTTGTTTGGGACTACTCTTGGCATTTCAGGCCTAATACATGTCCGGATTTTCAATTCTTTACCCGGTGCACATGATGTGGTCCCATTCATTAAAACATATTTGTATATGACAGTGGTTGTCATTTTTGTTCAGTAGCTGCTGCCATGTATGGATTAGCAAGTGCATGTCAATATGGGAAATCATTGTCTACACTTGGCAGTGCGCTGTGTCCACTATGTTGATAGAACACAAGAGGAGAGATATATGGGAGTCTTGTGGGGTACAATGCAACTGATAAACTCTCAACACTGCACTGCCTCACTGAGTGAGGGCAGTGTAGGACATATTTTTGGACATAGAGTAGTGTCTTGAGTTTGCAGCCTGCACTGGCACACAATGGGCAGCCTAGCACCAAGACATGCATATTATCAAGATGGGGAACATGTGGCTGTACTTCTTGTGAGTTGTACTTTGGGTCTACCTTGCTGCACAGTCTGGAGGACTGATAGATTAGGTCTGTGTGCCACAAAATAGACCACACATAGGATGGCAAGAGTGCATATGATGAGTAATGTAAATTTCCATGTTGCACATGACCTGGAGAGGGCCAATTATTTGATATGTTCTCAGTTTCACAGGTATTGGATACAGGACATGCCTCATGACCATGGGAGTTACCTGTGGAGACACAGACAACAGACATGGAGGCCCTTTCTTTCACACAGTGTAGTAAAACAAACTTTTTCATAGTGTTGCATTGGTGAGGATCTTTTCACCATTTTGAGGCACACACACAGTGGCTTAGCGGATCTTTACATGTGTGACATGTAGAGTTGTATTGCACATGTGCCATGTTGTATGATGCAAGTATGAGGCCAGCACCTGCTGCATATGCATTGTCTCAGTCACCCTACACAAAGATGGCTATTTTATCACACATAATTGACTGTAATAAGGTCTGCCATTTACTTCAGATATACTTACCAACCATTAGGCCTTTCCTATATCTCCCACTCAGGAAGTGCTCATTGATGATGGAGTGCCTGAAGATATAAGCATCATGAGCACTCCTGGGTACTTTGCCAGCACATTGATGAACATCCCCAGATAGTCCACTATTCCTTGCACATTGATGGAATATGTGTGCTTCCTATTGTGGTACAGGTCGGATGTAGCAGCAGGAGATGCAAGTTGCACACATGTGCAATCCATTGCCCTCAACACATGTGGGAATCCAGCAATGGCATAGAAACCTTACTTGTTTTCCAGTTGTTTCTGCTGGATGTTTGGAAATATGAGGTACTGGGGTGTGAGGCTTATGATGGGATCTAGGGCGGAGGGTAGGAATGCCGAAATGGATGACTGTGATATTCCTGCCTCTCTGGCTGTGGTGGTTTGGAATGAGCCAGACTCCACCACGTGGAATCTGCCATCAGCGTGGCCTGTGGAGGGATATTGGTGCACCTCTGGGATGTAGGCTGCAGCCTTGGTGCAATCAGATTCAGCAGCTCAATGGTGGACTCCCTCCTGAGTCTGTAATAGCTGATAACATCCTCCTCCCTGAGGTCAATGAGGATAGTCCTCTGGCAATAGAGACACTCCCTTCTCCTGCGCTGCCTTCGTGGTTGTGGTGGAGGTGGTGGTCTACTCTGTGATCCTAGCTGCAGTATGAGCTGCCCCATTATGTAGTTGAGCTTGCCAAAGTGGTTTGGGTATGTTCTGTTTATGTACCAGTGCCAATGCATCATTTCTTATGCCTGTGTTTGGAGGCACTGGGATTCTGGCGCATTTTGGACTCTGCACGTCATTTGCCAACAATGCTTCACTTTCCCCAAAACTCGTAAATATCGATGCATCGGTTCTAAGTTGGATTTTACAGAGGAAAGCCTACCTTGCATATGTTTAACGTTACATGACGCAGCCAGTTAAAGCACAGGAAAAAAAACACAAAGGCCAGTGAAAAGTGATGTATTGTGCCTAGTGCGCCCCTATGTAAATGTGAGGCACGGAATGCACCACCTCTGCATCAAAATATATGGTGTAGCTGCTGCGCAAGCTCCTTGTAAATATGCCCCTTGGTTCTGGATTATATAGTCTCTGCCAACAGTGAATTCTCCATGCAAGATCAAATATCTAAATGAGGTAAAGAAGATGTGGGCCTTTTCCCAAAGTGATTGAAGAATAGTTATCAGGCTTCTCAGCCTCCAAATAGGGAAATATTGAAAGAAATGCCTCTTTTTGGACTGATGCTGCTGGTGACTCTGAAAGTGCACTGAGTCCTATCAAACAGGCCACAGTGCCAGATCTCTGACCCTTATATGTCTTACCCACGGTTGGCACAAGTTAACCTATAAGTCCCTAGTATGTGGTAGCAGAGGTACCCAGTGCCTGTAAGTTAAGTGTCTCTCATGGACTGCAGCATTTATTGTGCCACCACTAGTCTGGCAAAGCAAAGCATGACTCCCAGCCCACAATCGCAGACTGGTAGAGCATTTTTTAAACTGCTATATCGACTTTGCCATTTAGACCAATGGCAAAGCCCAGAATTTCCTTTTTAATTTTTAAAAGTCATCCCTAATGCTAGCCTGGCCAGGCCTAATGTTAGGATGCTTTGTTTAAAAATCCCCTGTCAGTGGGTTTGGTTACAATGGATTCATCCACTGCCAGTGATTCTAAAGCCCTCATTTCCACTTTTCTCATGTTACAAGATTTTCATGGTGATTCTTCCCCATGGTGTCAATTCCTCTATTCACAGCCTTCTCAGGCCAAACACCTTCCCTGGCATTGTGGAGGTTAGTGAAGTGAACGTGGATTTGGGTCGTAGTCCAGTGTTTACTTCTTGGTCATTATGGGGTTGATACTGGAAACAAACCCTCAATCTAACTTTTAACAGAAAGTCTGCTGCCTCCAACTTGAGTTTAAAAAAAAGTCCTCTTTAGGAGTTGGAACAAATCCTAAACTTTTGTTAAGGACTGTTTTTTCTGTTTCGTTCAGGACTCGGTCACTCAAAATAATCATCATTTCTTTGGGGGGGTCTATGACTTCCTGGTGTTCGGCATCTCGGGGAATGCTCCCTTCTTGCGGGATGTCCTTGTTTGCCACAAAACTCATTTCCTTTTTCCCTTGCCTCTCCCCCAGATTCTCTCTAAAAAAGAAGAGGTGTTGTTGGGGTAAAACAAACGCATTGCATGGATTGGGGTAGGGAAACCCTGCTGGTTGGAATCTCCCAGCTGATTCCTCTTTTTTGTCAAACATCCCTTTGGTCTTTTGTTAATCCCTTTGGAATAGGTTAATGTACTTACATAAATCTAGTATCAGGTAGGATTCACCTGGGATATTGGTAGTTTACACACAATAACAACAATTGTCCATGTGGCTATTAGTGCCAATGAGGCTAGTTAGGGGTCCATGAGCCCTGAAGAATGCCACAGACCTGTTAGGCTATAATTAAAGGGCATAAACGTGTTGGCTGATAAAAGACAGGCCTGAGTCAGTGTCCTCTGTATACCCACTTGTCTTTGTTTTTAGATATACCTGGGGTCCTCACCAATAAAGGTGAAATGCAGAGGAACCCTAAGGTATTTTTAGTTATTCTGGATCTCACCTTTATCCAGTAGTTTTTATCTAAGAACTCCCTTCTTCCTTAAAGTCTATAAGGAGGTTGATTCTGCCCTGCTGGCACTGACCTACCAGGGTGGGGGAGACAATGCCAATGATGAAGCATGACGCTAGTATATGTGTGAGGTTTCCTCTTCCATAAAGGATGACTTTCCTCAAAAGCTTAGCAGAAGTTATGTGATGTCCAAACTCTGGACCTCTGATTGTTTCTGTAAGATTAAGAAACACTCTATCTTCTATCTCTCTTTTTTCATTCCTTTCGCTGCTGTACTCATTTATGTGATTACATTGATGCTTCGGGGGATGTACGCAGTCTACCCTCTACCTCTACCTCTATGCCTATGTGGTAAAGGTGGAATGTTGTAGACTGTCAACATGAAGGTTACGTGCTTGAGCCTTGGTGTTTCCATGGTCATATACCTGGTCCACAGTGAAGAGTTTTAATATTCTATTAGTAAATTAAAAAGTGATGTTCAATTTTATTGGTCGATGCAAACTTGGCTGAGGAATGAGACTTGGTTTAAAGAAACCAGTTGCACTTCATTATTGTGCAGTCTTAAACTGTTATTTAACCAGAAACATGTTAGTGAGTTGATTACTTGTCCCTATCGAAAGCTATTGAACATGAATTAACAATAAGGGTTAATTGACTTACAATCCTGTTTTTAACTTGTTTATGTCTTCTATGTACTGTTAATAGTGTCTTTCTTTTTCTTCTTTTTTGTAATACGTTTTTGAATTTGTTTAATATTAATGATTATGTCTGTTGGATTTGTATATATTTGATGTGGGTATTCGTGGTATTTATACATTGTTTTATATACACACTTTGCAGCCCTGAAGAAGTCCCAAGTTGGACGAAACGCGTCGGCTGCTTTGGCTGTTCTTAAATGTCATTTTAACAAATGAATAATAAAGAAGATCAATTTGGAAAAGAAAATATCTCATGTACATGGACTAATTTGATACTATTTAAATTTGTGGATGTGGTGCGCCTTTTGCTGTTTATGCCTCACTCAACATTCCTTAGGAGTTTTGAAAAACAGCTCTGAAGTCCTCCCTTGTTGATTATGTCTTTAATCCTCGGACACCAGGGCTGGCAGAAACCTCACTTTTAGACTATCTTTCCCCTACTGTCACTTGTGCCATGCCTGAAAGGGTTCCCGCATCTCAATCCCTTTCTTTGAATTGCTACCACAATCCAGCCTACTAATTTGTTGTGCTGACCTACCCCAATCAGTGCATGTCAGTGAATTAGTGGACACCCATTTCATGCCTATTTCTCTTTGTGCAATTAACACCAGTATAAAGACAACTTGTGACTGTAACTTCCCAAGTCTTCCTTCAGGCTCTTCATCTTCAAAGATGGCCAAAATAACCAGGGCAAGGCTTACCTTAATCTCTCTTTTTATCATGTCTGTTGTAGCCTTACCCACTTCCCGCCAGAAGACCTGGATGTCAGGACACTACCAGAATAAGTGGACATCATATGCATACTCCAAGTCACATTTAGGGCAGCACCTCACCTTTTGACATTCCCAGCTTTGACAGCTTCTTCAGGACCAGTACGCCCTATGTATTGGAAATAAATGATTTGTCGGAAAATGTTACAGATTTTACAGAGACCCAAAGTATAGACATTGATACTTGCCATAAATGTATTAATTCTGGTGATAGCAGGTCTGTTCTCCACATCTCTTCTGGCAGTGTAAGTGACCCGCACCAGCAAACAATACAATTTTGACATCTCTCTTTTTCTGGGAGAGGGCGCTTTGCAATTTCTTTTCCGATTCCATACTTCCTTCCCCTTCATTACCCTGTTCACGTGTCTAACTTGTCAGCTGGTGAAACTTAAATTTAGAGAACCTATTGTCTGTGAGCCGAGATTGTGTTTTCTATGACGCCAGGTTGCCCCCCTCCATCATCAATCAATTGATCCCATTATATTACCCCACCGTCGATTAAGGGCCCAGCTAATGTGTCCTGAAGACAGTCTGACATTCCAGCTGAGCTCGATATCGAGGTGAAACCACTGTAATAGGGAATTCCTTAAATCCGCTTAACATGGATCCAGTATTCACACGTGGCACTCAGGGTCTTAGTCTAATCTTTTTAAAGAATTTTGGGTCGCCAGATTAGTAGGAAAAGTAGTCACCTTCTTCAGGCAGATTGTTATTTAAGGCTCAAAAAAGAGGGGAAGTCTGCTGAAAGTCTCCCGTAAGCAGTAGTTTTACATTCTTTAATTGAAAAGCCAAGAAATATAACTGGAAGTCTGGGAAAGCTATGCTTCCTTCTACTTTGTGCTTGCGCACTTTCTTCCAAGTGAATCTCACTCCCTTGCAGGCCCAGATAAAACTACTCAATTCCCCCTATAATTTTATGAGCCATTCTGCCCTAAAATTCAGGGGTATCATTTTAAAGATAAAGGTAACTTTGGGAGTACCATCATTTTTATTACATTGGTTCTGCCTAGTTTTGTAAAGGGGAGACAAGCCCATGAGTTCAAAAGTTTCTTAGTTTCTATGATAAGCTTGTTAAAATTTACCTGGCCATCCTGTACAGATCCCTTATAATCTGAATCGCTACGTATCTTATTTCCTTCTGTTTTCAATGGCTATCAGAAGGGGCATTCCATGTCATCAGTTCTGTTTCCTACTGGTTTATTAAATAGCCTGACCCCCTTCCAAAGTCATTTAGTGTATGTAAAATAATGGGCAAGGAACTCATAAAATCTTGTTTAGATATCATCAAATTATCCGCATATAATGCAAGTTTTTCAACAAATCATGGTTTTGGAAGGGGATGGTCTCCCAGTTTTTCCTGATCCTGCTTGTTAGAGGTTCGATGTACAGATTAAAAAACCGGGGGGATAGAAGACACCCTCTCTGTGTTCCTCTCCTTAACTGAAACTGCTTTGTTAATTTCCCACTGAATATGATCCTTGTTGTTGGTTCTCCATAGATAGATCTAATTGTCCTAAGGAACTTTTTTCCCAGGTCTTCTGTTATATTCCTGAGTTAGGCACATGTAGTTGATGAGCTTATTTCTTACATTGTTCTGTTTCTCAGCAGTAACCCTTTGCACATATTTGCATGCATGACAATGTTGGATTCGTTTCCCTGAAACTAAACTTGTTTACACATCTAGCTTCACACAACATTATCACAATGCCCTTAACATCATATACAAGGTCTGTTTTAGCACTATGTACAAATGTCATCTCTATCTTCATCCACAGGGCAACAGGACTATCCATATAGCCAACATCCCTAATCTGTACGCACATCGCAAGGCTGCTTTCCAGTATAAAAGATGGGCATCGCAATATATTAGTGGAGGAGGCACTCCAGCTGTCACCAGAGGTCATTGCATGCTGAGAAATTACCAGGCAGGGGTCTGACATGTCGTGAGAGGTGTCCAGTGAGTGACCAAGATGGGGTCCTTCATTTAATCCCACCAGGTAATGGGGTGGGATCATCCCTGGTGGGATTCTTGGCTCTACACCTACACACACTCTAGGTACAGGTAGAGTAGGGTCCACACAGTAGGAGCACTTTCGATTACTGCCTTGTTTTAGATGCCAGCATATATACATTGCTTTAGCACCGTGGTAGAACTATATCTACTATTCAGGCTTTTGGTGCTGTATATTGATCATTGCAGCACATGTATTCTTTACAAGAATAACAGTGGTTCAATAAATATATTGAAAATGTCCTATTGTGTATTCTGTGTATATATCTCTCAGAATAAGTGAGTACGCGTGAGTGAGCAAAAGGTTCTGTACTGTTTCCACAATCCCTGTTGGGTCATAGTTGTCATGTTCAGTGGTTTCCAGTAACTATTCGCTCCCTGGTAAGGTTAGGGGGGCTTACGGTGGCACTGTGAAATAGCTGGTCTATAGGCCAACATATCCTGCAGGGGTGTCCGGAATCAGTCTTGGCACCAAGCCCCTAGTTTATGTTGTCCAAACAATGATCAGATCCTATGGATTAGTATGAACTACATGACACTTCTTGTTTCAGTGCTTAATATAAAAAGGGCCAGCTCACCCTGTAGAAATCCCTAGTGGCGTCAAAAGTGATAACAGTGAGTGGGGATTTTGCATCCATAACCACTTCTATTGCTCCCACTAGGCTTTGAGTTAATTCATATAGTTGTCTGCCTTTCATAAAACCATTTTGGGCTTCATGCACAAGTCTCCCGATCACCTTCTCCAGCCTTTTTTTCAACAATTGTGTATGGACCTTATACTCACTATTTAGCAATGAGATTGGCCTGTATGACTCACAAACTTTGGGGTCTTTGTTGGGTCTTAAAATTACACTAATTGTCACCTAGTCCCATGATCGTGGCTGGGCAGGCCTTCTGAATATATTGCCGTTAATAGTCTGGCCAGCACCGGAGTACATTCGTCTTTTGGCACCTTGTAGACCTCCTTCAGTAACCAATCAGGACCTGCTGCCTTCCCCTTTATAAGTCCTCAAAGTGTTCCTTCCACTCGCTCTGTGCTTATCTCCTGATTTATGTTCTGCTTCAGTTCAGTTTTAATACAGGGAGAGTATCTTCTTTAACCTAGCTACCTATCTGTTCTTCTGTGACTTTTAAATCATCTGTATATAAATCCTGAAATAAAAAAAGGCGTGTTCTATGTAGGGAACTACTAAACATTGTTCCCCAGTATCCTTAATTACTATTTCCTTGATTAGGTTTTTAGCATTTTCCACTCTCGTCTTCCAGGCCAGTAATTTCCCACAACCTTCCCCGTAGTCATAGTGAACCAGTTTGCTAGCTTCTTATTTTTCCTATACAACTCCTTCTAGATAGTTTACCTATTCACCACTTGCTTCTTTGAGTTTATTATTTGAGGATGTCTGTTCCTGGGCATTTTTACAGGTGTTTAAGACCCTTTGGATCAGTTTGATTTTCAATCTCAACTCTATCACTCTGTCCTTTCTTTTCTGTGCCGCATAGCTGATAGACCTCCCCCTGATTAAGGCTTTATAGGCATCTCATATGATATGTAGAGGGGCGGAGTCTTTATTTACCTCAAAAAACTTTACTGTGTCTTTTTTTATTGCCTAATTATTGATGGATACGCTCAACCAACTATAGAAAACTACGTTGCCGGTTCAGGGGGGAGATGGTTGAGAGTAAATATTAAGCTACACAGAGTAGGGTACACATTTCTTACATACTAAGGTCCGAACATTGAAGACCCAGAGTCCCTTCGAGAACTATATGGTCAATGAATGGAGGTCAGGAATCATATAGTGATGGGAGGTGTTTTTAGCCCCACTCTAGACAATTCCACCACTAGATCGGTGGTTAACTCCCTCAAGATGACGCAGTGTGTACACTACATGATGAAAGATCTAGGGTTAATGGATGCTTGGAGGCACAGGGTTGGACAGGAAAAGAGCTTCACATATTTTAATGAAAAATATGGTCATGCCTCCTAGATAGACTTTTTTCTGATAAACATGAGGTTGGGACAAAATGTAAAAGGAATAGTATGTCACCCATAGCATTCATCAGACCACTCAGCAATATAGTTAGAGCTTCTGCTGGAGAAGAGATCACCTCCATTCAGATGGATTCTGGACAGGACATTAATAGGGGATCCATCCATGTATGTTTCTCTTTGAAGGGATGCCAAATTGACAAATATCAGACAAAAAGAAACCAAAGATATGACTTTTGCAAGATTTTCATCAATCACTGCTTTTTACAAAAATTTTTTGTTTAAGTTTGTAAATCAATGCTTTATAATTTTAGCAGTAGTTTGGGGGCAAAGTCAAAGTTTTAGGCCAACCGCTATGGAAGTAGAGGTCAGATGCAGGTAACAGGTTGGTCCCGGTCAAGATGTTGCTTCTGCACTTACAAGCGCTTCTGGTTCTTTTTCTCATCAACATCAGTGTTCGAAGCTACCAATGAACTGGCAAGTAGCGATAGTCAATGAGCCTCGGACTCTGAGGCCAAAACATTTTTATCTTTTGCCTTTGTCTTGCAAGTTGCAGTTCAGGGAGAACGAGTACTGCACTGTGCTTAGAAGATACTTTTTATTATTCTATAGTGTATTTGTATTGAGCGTGTCACTGTCTATAAATAGTTTAGTACAGAATAAACTCTCTCCATAGAGTGAATACTGTATAAAGTATTCACTTCTCTTCTTAGATCAACTTCATTACTCAATGTAGGCTTGGTGACAGTCAGGGGTATGATACAGATAAAAGCTATCTGTACTAGGGCATTGTTTTTGAAGAGATGTTCAGTATATTTAGGAACTTGTTTTGCACTGAACAGGTTTTTATAGATTGAACACCGTATTCAATGAGGGTTTCCCATATATCTGTGGTTCCTTGTTAATGTACACTACGCTACCCTCGAAATGTATTGTATTGGGTCAGTGTGCTACACCCATACTTTCTACATTTATCATGGTTCATATTTTCCGAGCTATTTTGTACTTACATATAGAGGTCTAAAGCTATACCCGTTTATACAGCAATGTGTACAAAAAAAAGCTGGGATGATGTTATCAGAGATGTCATCAATGATGTTATTTGAGATGCCATATGTGATGTCTTAAATGATGACATAGAATATATCATGAGCAATGTCATATGTGAACTGTGCGACTCGCTGGCCACCTTCTTCCACCACAAGATCGCTGACATCCACGACAGCTTCAACACCACCACGACCACCCCGACATCGTCAGACCCCACCTCCCCTACGAACACCACCCGCATCACCCGCCTGACCTCCTGGACCAACGTCAACAACAACGAAACACGCAAGTCCATGAACTCCATCCACTCAGGATCACCGTCAGACCCCTGCCCACACCACATATTCAACAAAGCAGACGCAGCCATCGCACCCCAACTACAGAAAGTAATCAACATCTCCTTCGAGACAGCTACCTTCCCGGAAAGCTGGAAGCACGCCGAAATCAACGCCCTTCTCAAGAAGCCTAAGGCGGACCTCAAGGACCTCAAGAATTTCCGGCCCATCTCCCTGTTCCCGTTCCCGGGTAAGGTCATCGAGAAAATTGTCAACATGCAACTGACCCGCTACCTCGAGGACAACGACATCCTAGACCCATCCCAGTCCTGATTCCGAAAAAACTACAGCACCGAGACAGCCCTCATCGCCGCCACAGACGACATCAGGATTCAACTAGACAATGGCGAAACATCAGCCCTCATCCTCCTGGACCTGTCAGCCGCCTTCGATACGGTCTGCCACCGCACACTAAAGACACGCCTCCAAGAAGCCGGAATCCAAGAGAAGGTCCTGGACTGGACCACATCCTTCCTCTCCGGCAGAACCCAAAGCGTCCGCCTCCCCCCTTCCGCTCCGAAGCCACCGACATCATCTGCGGCATAACCCAGGGCTCATCCCGCAGCCCGACGCTGTTCAACGTCTACATGGCCCCCCTCGCTCATGTCGCCTGCCAGCACTACCTCAACATCATATCCTACGCCGACGACACCCAGCTCATCCTCTCCCTCACCAAGGCACCGCACACCGCCAAAACCAACCTCCATGAGGGAATGAAGGCTGTCGCCGAATGGATGAGAGGCAGCCGACTGAAGCTGAACTCGGACAAGACGGAGATCCTCATCCTCGGATCCACCCCCTCAGCCTGGGACGACTCCTGGTGGCCGACCACGCTGGGAACAGCACCGACACCCACCGACAACGCACGCAACCTAGGAATTATCCGGGACTCATCCCTCTCCATGTCGAAACAGGTCAATGCCGTCTCCTCCTCCTGCTACAACACCCTCCGCATGCTCCGCAGGATCTACAAGTGGATCCCCACCGAGACAAGAAGAACGGTGACACAGGCCCTCGTCAGCAGCAGGTTGGACTGCGGCAACGCACTCTACGAAGGAATCCCGGCCAAACACCTGCGACGACTGCAACGCAACTAAAATGCCTCTGCCCGACTGATCCTCAACGTCCCCCGCCACAGCCACATCACCCCCCACCTGAGAGACCTTCACTGGCTCCCCGTAGACAAGAGGATCACCTTCAAGATTCTCACCCATGCTCACAAAGCACTCCACAACACCGGACCAGCCTACCTCAACAGCAGACTCAGCTTCTACACCCCCACCCGCCAGCTCCGCTCCGCCAGCCTCTCCCTCTCCGCCGTCCCCCACATCCAACGAATGACCTCCGGCGGCAGATCCTTCTCCTTCCTCATCGCCAAAACTTGGAACACCCTCCCTACCCACCTACGACAGACCCAAGACCTGCTCCCCTTCAGAAGACTCCTCAAGACCTGGCTCTTCGAGCCCCCCAGTGCCTTGAGACCCTCACAGGTAAGTAGCGCGCTTTATAAATACAATGATTGATTGGTTGATTGATTGATATGTGAGGTCATAAGCAGTGCATGGCGGGGGTGCAAGGTATAGTTTGTGCTTCTGATTATAACTGCTGAATCTCTGTGTTTTTTTAGCCAGAAATGTTCACACTGACAAATTTACCTAACTATAACGTTACTTTGAACTTTGATTTCTTCAGTGAACACACACATATACATATATATATGATCACTTGCACCTGAATAGGGCTGCGCCTGTCCCCACACAAAGAGCTGCATGCCCCCCTTGTAGTGAGTCTGGAGCCATCTATGTATCTAGTTGTATATATACATATATGTGCAGAAAACACATTTGTCAGAAAGTGAAAATAACAGGCACTCAGGGTGGGATGTTTATGTAGTTGTTATGCCCTCCATTGCAGTCACCCCGAAACTTTGGATTTACCCCGGTCCAGCTTGTCCTCAAGTAACCCCTAAGAGCTATTGACCTCTAAGCACTATATTGCAGATTATTCTTTAAACTTCATATCTCGACTTCTACTTATTGGATTTTCGTCATTTTGGTCTTGTTTTACTTAGATATATATTCTCTATTATTTCTAAACTGATGTGAAGTATTTTTGTGGTGTTTTTACTGTGTTATCACAATTAAAGTGCTGCACAAATATTGTACACATTGCCTCTTCAGTTAAGCCTAACTGCTCTGTACCAAGCTACCAGAGGGTGAGCACATGTTAATTTAAGTTGTGTATCTTACTTACCCTGACTAGGATTCTGGTCCTTACTGGACAGGGTGCCAACCTCTGCCAACTAGAGAACCAATCACTAACATTGATGATCAGTGGTGTGGATAGGACTTGTGTTTGTGCAGTACCTTCCAGTCATTTGGTGTACACTATTATCCACATCTAGACCAATTTGAAACTATTATCTCTGATCACTATTGACATTTGCTTTCCTACTCTCTTCAATTTGCATTTCCTATTTTTTCAATTCTTCCTGATTGGCATTTTTGATTTTCTATAAATCATGTCTCTGATTCGAGGTCCCATAACTTCACCTGCCCCTCAAACCTGGATTTTGAGTTGTTCAAATTGGAGAAGTACACAGTGTAACAACTTTTTGAAAGGAGTTTGGGGTTTCTGCCAAAGTCTTCACCAAGAAGGTGGAGCTGCAAAAGGCGCTGAGGGCCTGGATAGAAGCTAGGGATGCAGCAAATGGGATCCCTGAGGAGGATGATGAGGAGCTGGATAAGATAGAGGATGATGTGGGGCTGGACAAGGAGTCAGTGGAGAATGTGGGACTACCTTTGGGCCAGGGGGCTGGTACCTTGCAAGTAGCAGTGGTTCCTCGCAGGCCAGGGTGGAGTGTGTGATCTAAAAGCCTGTCCCCAGAGGAGCTGGAGGACAGAAGGATGGAGAGGAAACTAAAATTGGAGCCGGCTAAGCTCATATTGAAGAAAGAGATGGAGGCAAAAAGATTGGCTATGGATGAGAAGAAAATTATGTTGGCTCAGGAACTGAGCCTGAGAGAGCTGGACATCAAAGCCAGGATCCAGCAAAGATGGTGGCCGCATTTCCTTTGTGCCCTCTAACAGGAGGATCCACATACCCAAAAGTCTGGTATCTGACTTTGTGGTGGTAAATGACATCGTCTGCTGGTTTGAGGCCTACTAAATTGCTTTACAATTGCACAAGGTCCCTGAGGAGGATTGGAGAACTAGTCTGTGGAGGCATATCTCTAGAGGCCCTAGAAGAGAGTGACAAGATGAGGTATCCCTCCATGAAGTAGGCCCTGATAGGGAAGTTTGGGTTGACCCCAGAAAAATATAGACAAAAATAGGTCAGAAGCTATCCCAACAGACCTGGTTAGATTGTGTAGATTTGTTTTGCAAGGCACTGGGTGGTTGGGTGAAGGGTAGTGAAGTAAAACAATTACCAAGGGCTGTATAATTTGTCTGCAACTAAGCATATGTTCAGTCTTTGCTTTCCAGATCTGTGCCTACATCTTGTTGGTAGTAAGCTCACTGACCCCAGAGATCTTGCTAAGGAGGTGGACCGCTCAGTCAACACCAGGGTTCACAGGAAGGTATCTGGGGGATCACCTCAAGGATGTGCAGGGTCCTCACAGAGAGAAGGAGGGGTGTACAAAAAGAGCAAGGCATTCTCTAAAGGGCCTAAAACCAGTTCTGTGTCATGACTGTCAGTAAGAAGGACACTAAGAACAGGATGCCAAGTATCCCAAATGGGCACAGTCCCCAACCGGTGTACAGTCACTGGGGTTGGGTAGTGTAGCACTTGGAGAGGAGATTGCAACAAGAAATTGGTTTGGGGAGAGATCAGAGTTGACCCTGGTCTCCCTGAGTGATGGAGAGATGGTACATGGAACCCACATGCCTGACAATACTAAGATGTACAGTCAGTGGGTATCCATCAATGGGCAGAAGATGTAGGCTCTGAGAGACACAGGAGCCAGCATGACAACTGTCAGGTGTCATTTGATGTCTTCAGAGCGGGTATTCCCTAGTACATTTCGCCAAGTGGTTGCTGCTGACAACCGTGAGCGCCACTACCCAGTAGCTCTGATTCCCTTTGAATGGGGGGAGCATCAGGTCTGCTGATCATAGCAGTGAATCCATCCATGCCTGTGGATTGTCTGCTGGTCAACTACCTGGAGTATACCATCTGCAAGTAGGTGGAGCTCAGGTCACACTTGGAGATGATGGGGTTGCATGAATGGTTGTGCCTGACCACACGGTTTATGGCAGCGCGATAAGGTGGCCAAGAGGACCTAGAGCATGGAAAAATGTCCCAGGTACCTGCTAAAAAGAGGAAGAGCAAGGGGTGCAGTAAACCCACTCCTGAGAGTCTCATGGTCTGGGAGGAGGCTGACCCTGAGGGGGATGCCTGGTATCTACATGTGACTGAACTGGGGAACCTGCCTGAGGTGACCAACTGGCAGCATACTGTCAAAAACATATGAACTTCTGGGAGCAAGTTCCCAAGAAACCACCCCAGCATGTAGTTAGCGACATGCTGGTGTTCTGCGATCAGACAGCCCCCTTCAGGAAACTCACTCAGAAGAACCTAGAAGCTGGCCAGGAGGACCTGAAATGTTGGTACTGCCAAACTACCACTCTCGTTGAGTTTCAGTCTGGTAATAAATTGTGGGTAATGGAATCAATGGAGCCCCGGGTCCAGATCAATGGTTTTGCAGGTGGAGGAGCCCAAGAGTGATGTCACCTACTTCGTTGACCTCAAGACTCCTAGGAATCCTCTGTGGGGCCTGTATCTGAATCGTCTAAAGCTCCACTTTGAGAGGTCTGAGATTGCCATGCTCCTGGTCACTGATGAAGAGGTGGAAGTGGAGAGTGAACTTCTCCCTGACCTCCTATCTTCTAAGGAGCAGGATGGGTCAATGGAAGGTGCCAGCCTCTCCCCTACAGTGACCCTAGATGAACGGAGAGACTGTTGCCAGTTGTTGGTACAGTTTGCGTCTTTGTTCTCCCTTACCTTAGGACTCACTACATGGTGTACCCGTGATATTGATACTGGGGACAGCACACCTGTGAAGAACAAAATGTACAGGTTGTCTGATAAGGTGAGAGCCAGCATTAAAGAAGAGGATGTTAGCTAGCATTAAGGAGCAGGTCTTCAAGATGCTGGCATCAGGATTTATTGAGCTCTCAAACAGCCCTTGGTTCAGCCCAGTGGTGTTGGTTCTCAAGCAGCCCCTCCAGGTGTCACACCTGAATGTTCTGTGTGGACTACCATGGGCTCAATGCAGTCACCAGGACTGATGAACAACCCATCCCCAGAGCTGATGAGTTCATCAATCGGCTTGGAGCTGCCTAGTTCCTTAGCATATTTGACTTAGCGTCTAGGTATTGGCAGATTGCCTTGACCAAGGAGGCTAAAGAGAGGTCAGCATTTTCAACACCATAAGGGCATTTCCAATTTCGGGTCATGCCTTTTGGTTTAAGGAATGCCCATGTCACCTTCCAGAGGCTGGTCAATCAGGTCATGGCTGAGTTTAGAGAACTTCAGTGCCACCTACCTAGACGACATTGCTGTCTTCAGCTCTATTTGGGAGGACCACCTATACCACCTCCAGGAAGTGCTTCTGGCTCTGCAGAGCACACGCCTGATTATCAAGGCCAGTAAGTGCCAGATAGGGCAGGGTTCTGTGGTCTACTTGGGACACCAAGTAGGGGGCGGCAAGGTGTAGCCCTTGTAGGACAAAATTGACTGCATTCTGGCTTTGGAACTTCCCAAGACCTAAACAGAAGTAAAAGCCTTCTTAGGCCTCACTGGATATTACAGCTGATTCATCAAGGTATATGGCACCATTGTTGTCCCTTGACAGAACTGATCCAAGAAGCACCAATGTTAGGTGATCAGTACAGAGGCATACCAGAAAGCCTTTGATGCCCTCAAGGAAGCCATAAGCACAGCACCTGTGCTCAAGGTTCCCGATTTTTCCCAAGAGTTTGTTATGCAGACGGACACCTCGGAGCATGGCATAAGTGCTGTACTCTTGCAGCTAAATGAAGAGGGCCTGGGTCAGCCTGTAAAACCACTCAAACAAAAGGGGACCCCTGAAACTATAACAGGCAGAAAAAACAGGGGAGACTCAGAAATACAATCAGAACAACATTTCTCTGCCTGTGTACATAGTCCAATGTGCTAATTGTCACTGATATAAATACCATACACATGAAACACTGGCCTTCCAAAATATAATCCACAAGGACATTGAATACGAAAAATACAAAATGTATTCAATAAATATAATTTTGCAATTATAAATCAACACAGCAAATAATACACCAAAAATAAACAAAGTGCATCCTACACCACACACACACATTCGTTCAAACAAGCAGAAACATAAACACACATAATAATATGTCCTACAGAGTAAGGGTTCAACACGTTCAAAGTAACACTATATACATAGAGACAAATCCCCCTCTCAACAAGAGACAATTGATAATTCTGTCAGGTCCACAAGAATGGAGCAAGTGGGTCAATTTCAGAGTTAGTACATGGATAAGAATCAGTTGATAGAACAATTCATGTTTAGAATTCAATTTCTTCTCAACATATTGATAAGTATAGACGGGGAGAAAAACAACAGGTTGACAAGGAAGCTCCAGCGCCGACGCGCGTTTCGGTGGGTGACCCAAATGTGGGTCTCACCTTCTTCAGGGCGCAATGATCAGGTACAAACAGGGGAGGACGCGCCTGAAAAAACAAGAGGGATGGCAACAAACATCACTAGTAGATGGACGATACAGAGGCTCGTGGCAAAAGACTTGGATCAAGGAACGGACAAATCCAGTTCCCGTCCAGCACCTCCGGCTGGTACGGGAATCAAACGAGGTGATGGCAGGATCCCCAAATGACTTTTATATTACATAAAAGTCACCCTTAATGTAGGGCATAGGCAGCCCTATGAGAGAGGTGCAGTGTATTTAAAAGTTACGACGTACTTCTGAGTTTTACATGTCCTGGTTGTGAAAAACTCAAATATGATTTTCAGTGCTTCAAGGCCCCATGGGTTAACATTGGGGTTCCCTTAAAACATTTTTTAGTGTAATTTCCAATTGGGAAGAGATAGAGATTTGGGGTTTGGTGTCTCTAGACTCATAACTTTGCTGGCCCCTCCTGAGCTGGAGTGGGAGGGAGGAGCTAACACTTGCACCTGAATAGGGCTGTACCTGTCCCCCACACAAAAAGCTGCATACCCCCCTGTTGTGAGTCTGGAGCCAGGGCAGGAAAGGTAGGGACCTTATGATCTCCTTGTAGTCTCCCCCACTTCAAAAGCCCAACTGGGTATAAGCACTGAACCCCTGACACCATCAAAGGAGAATGTTTCTGGAACCAAGAAAATTCTTCCAGGAAGAAGAGCTGCTGTGCTGTTGGAGGGACTGCCACTCTGCTATCTGTTCTGTTGTGTTGGTCTGCTGCCTGCTGATTGCTGTGCTGTAGGAGGGACTGCCACTTTGTTACCTGCTTTGCTGTGCTGGCCTGCTGTCTGCTGCTTTTTCCCTCGGAGTGAGAAGGACTGGACCTACTTTCTACTTCCTTGCACCCAGGTTCTCCAAAGGTTTGCTGACTTGCCTCCTGTTCTTAAAGTCTCAGGGCCATCAAAGACTTCCTTCAACACTGCTTCATCTGCTGGACTTTGCCAACTGTGAGTCCTGACCTGCGAAGACGTGCCAATCCAGTCCTGGGCCTTGAAAGAGGGTTCTGCAGCTGTTTTCCTGTAAAAATCAATACACTGATGACTTTGCAATCGGAACTAATGCAGTGCTCTTCGAGGCCACAGCACAAATCAGATCTAACAACATCCCAGTACTGCTGGATGGCGACGCAGGTCCCAACTGCAAGGTTCGATGCTGACGCAGCGCCAATCTGCATCGGAAGACTTTAAA
The DNA here is from genome assembly GCF_964204655.1 of Triturus cristatus. NCBI lineage: Eukaryota > Metazoa > Chordata > Amphibia > Caudata > Salamandridae > Triturus > Triturus cristatus. The sequence continues at coordinate 607,470,562 of NC_140591.1, read as the reverse complement.
TGAAAATGTAGGACCTGACTTTGAGGCTCGACGATGACGCATTGGCCCTCACTGTGAATCGAAACCAACGCATAGAGTCTTCGACAACGGGGCTTGCTCCATCCAATGTACTTTTTCAGCGGGCTCTGCAAGGGTCCTGTAGCCGGCCATCCCTCGATCCTGGTCAGCCGGAAACGTTGGATTTTCCCTGGTCCTGTGTGACCTCAAGTAATACCTAAGCATTATTGACTTCTAAGCACCATATAGCAGTTTATTCTTTAAATATCCATATCTCGAGTTCTACTTATTGGATTTTTGTCATTTTGGTCTTGTACTCAGATAAATCTTTTCTCTAGTTTTCTAAACTGGTGTGGAGTCTTTTTGTGATGTTTTCACTGTGTTACTTCAATTAAAGTGTTGTACAAACTCTTTACACATTGCCTATTAATTTAAGCCTGACTACTCTTTGCCAAGTTACAGTGGGTGAGCACAGGATAATTTAGGTTGTGACTTACAAAAAAGGAGATTGAGACAAAACAATTCACACCTGTCACTTCTAGTGAGCTTTTGCAGTCTAGATATGGGTAGTGCAAAGATCTGGACAATCAATCTCCTGATCTTCTACACAGGAGTCTAGCTCCATAATGCCATTATATAAGAATGATCAGCACACACCATCCATTATAAACAATGTATGTCAATTACACATTATTCCATTTGACATAGTGCACAGACTTCGTCTATATTTTTCTAAAAGGGGTTCCTTTATTCACATCTTCTTATTCATAAAAGCTTTTCCAAGAAACGTTTTTAGAAATAAGAACACAAAGATGTGAATAAAATAACCCTTTTTAGAAAAATATGGATGGAGCCTGTGCACTATGTCAAATAGAATCATTGTTTATAATGGATTTATGTGTGTTGATCACTCTTATATAATTAAATTAATTTAGGTTGTGTATCTGACTTACCCTTACTAGCATTGTGGTTCCTATTTGGACAGGGTGCAAACCTATGCCAGCTGGTGACCCAGTTTCTAACATGTACTTACACCAATAGCCCAAAATCCATTGGCTTGCCAGGGTATGGGTTTAGGCAGGGTCAGTGGAGACACCGCCAGCGGAAACATGATGGTTCACCCAACATTAAATTGATTGGGAGGACCATCCATTTGGCAGACAAGGCGCTCCACCACATTTGTGATGGAGTACCCAGTCTGCCAAATTCTAAATTCACACTCAGTCTCCTAAAGCAGTTATGTTCCTAAACATTGATAATTTATTGTGTTGATTCAGGGATTATCATTTCTTAAGTTTCTTCAAATAATTATGGTTATAGTCAAACTGTTGGGAAACGTCACTACTTTAATATTGCTTTATCTATACTGTATCCCTACAGATTTGTTTGAGTAAACTAATCTGGGATTTGATTTACATGATCCATCTCTTGACTGTTCAATTTGCTCCTGAGTGGCCTGGTAGTCCTGATTTCTCTATCAGCCTCCTGTCTTGATTAGAGGTATGCTTAACATTAAGGTTAAGGTATTTTATTATGTTCACTTATATATGGACTTGTGTTTTTTCTTAGAATACACATTAGCGTTCCATTAGGTTACGTGTTTATTTAGATGTCATTTCAGTTATATTCATTTATGCAATTCAATTTTAAAATTTGGGTCGGGTTATTTCTAAGGTTCATTAAAGGTGACTTATTAATACATAATTTATATATTTTATTTAATTGTACATCGGTGTATGCCGGTAGTGGTGAAGTTTAAGTTTTAGAAAGAGAAGGTCCAATGTGTTGATTGCATGTAAAAGAAAGGTAGAGTTTAGCTGGAAATCAAGGTTGGTTCCACATCACAAAAAAGAATCTGGGTGGTGGATAGGGTGAGTAAATAAAACCTATTGAAAAACAAAGTCTGGCTGCATCTACCAGCTTTCAAATTATTAATAATTAGTGTGCATTGCCTATTTTGGAGATTAAACCTTTATAAGTAATAGAATGTCTAATACTCTATTGTAGGCATACACTTCCTACATGTTGGTATAATCCAATCCAGAATTCTACAACACGTATGGCAGGATAGTAAGTGAGAAGCATGCTAATAATTCAAATAAATCGCATCCACTCATGAAAGTTTTTACATGTATGCTCTGTGCAAATGATTGATTAATTATGTGACCAATATATTAATTTTCAAAATTTCCCCTGCTAGCCAAGCTTTAGTCCTCTCGCTTACTGCGAGCCAGGGGAGACACTGTTGTTGAAACCATCAATCCGAAATGCTTAACTGGCTTTGCCACAATGGGGCTGTATATTTGTAAATGTTAGACCTGGCTTTTCCAGCGGATTTATCCCCAGAATTTTTCCTTTTGGGCCTCCTGTTTTTGACCCTGTTTGTGTTGGTTTTATGACTCTGGGCACTTTACCACTGCTGATCGGTGCTAAAATGCATATGCTCTCTGTGAAAATTGTTAATATGGATTGGTGTTTCCACGATTGGCTTATTTTATTTACTACTAAGTCCCTAGTACAGTACATTGTGTGCGCCAAGTGCCTGTAAATCAAATGCTGCTAGTGCACCTGCAGCACTGATTGTGCCACCCATGCAAGCAGCCTTTTAAAAGGGTCTCAGACCTGCCACTGCAGTGTCTGTGTACAGTTGTTACTGCCATGACGACCTGGCAAGTGCACCCACTTGCCAAGCCCTAACCTTCCCTTTTATTACATGTGAGGCAGCCCTAAAGTAGGCCCAGGGTACCCCCTTGGTCAGGGTGCAGTATATGTGAAGGGTAGGACATGTACTGGTGTGTGTGTGACATGTCCTGATAGTGAAATTCAGTGTACTTTGTTTTTCACTATGGAAAGGTTATATTTTCCATAGGATAGGATGGGAGTTTATTTATAACATCTTATAAGTATAACTTCCCACTGGGACAAGATAGAAAGGTGGAGTTTAGTATGCCTGAACTCAGAATATAAAAATGCATCCTTTAGTAAAGATGATTTTTATATTGTGAGTTTGAAAATACCACTTTTAGAAAGTAGGTATTTTCTTGCGTACCCATCCTGTGTGCCTCTGCTAGTTTGTGGATTGGCTGTCTAGCTTTGGAGTGACAGAGGCTGAGGATGTGCATTCTCTCAGACAGCCACTGGGGAAGGGGGTGATGTGTGTCCTGCCTTTCCTGAATGAGTCAGGGCTGGGCTGAATAGACCCAGGCTGCATTTAGAGTAGGGGGAGGAGATTTCCTTGCACTTGATTGGGCCTGGTCTGCCTTACACAATGCTGTCTCCAACTCCTGCCGGGAAGCTGGACCAGAGAGGACAGAACTTGTTTTGGCAGAGCACAGAGCCTCTCTGACACCAGAGAACAAAGAGATATGGACTATAAAAAGTGGGACCCAGACTCCAGACTTTTAGATCATTTCTGGAATTCAAGAGTAACCTTTGCCAAGGAGAAGAGCTGGAGAAACTGAAGGCGTAGTACTGCCCCTTTGCTGTGTGCTGTCTGGAGTTGGCCTGCAGTGGCTGTTTCTGCCAAGGGCAGGACAAGGACTTTGATGTTTGCTGTGTCTCCTGCTTGAGGAAGATCTTCAAGGGCTTGAAGTAGAGCTCGCTTCCTGTTCTGAAGTCTCAGGGCCACAAAGACTTCACCCCCAACTCCCCTGAACTTTCTTGCTGTGAGTTCTGACCTACCAGGAAGTGCCTGCTGCTGTTCTGGACCTCTAGGGGTTGTTTCTGCTGTTGGGAGCTGGAAAATAGATACAACTAAGAGAAGTGCAACACATCTGCACCTTTTCCGATGCATTGCCGCAGCGCTGGAAGAATTTTCACACATCGTCATCGTGCTGCTGAAGAAACCGACGCATCACCTGCCTGGACTGGAGAAAAAGCGGCACACCGAATGGAGTGCACCGATCTACGGAATCCGAGATCATTGCACTAATTCCGACGCAGGCCCTGCTGTGCGGCTGCAAGAACCAACACATCGTGGGACCGGATGGAGAAACCAATGCAGTCCCGTTGCCGCCACCACATCGAGAACCGATGCAGCCCCGATCCCCATGCATCGCACTGGGGTGGCAAGTCTATAAGGACACCGGGGCGGCAGTAAGATACCCATTCATCACCTTCCTGTGCAGTTAGAAACTGATGCATCACTTTATCTCCAGTAAGTAACCGACGCATCACCTCCCCTGCGTGGCAGTAAGGACCGATGCATCACCTACCCTGGAGTAAGGAACCAATGCAGCACCTACCCTGTGCGTAAGGAACCGATGCATCACTTCTCTTGTTCTTGTTTATGATTTTGATGCATCCAAGGTACTTTGTGTTAAAAGTGTGGCATCTATACCTTACTAAGGATAGAACTGTTTTTACCTTTTAAGAAGTTCACTTTGATTACTGTATTGTGGTTTTTTGTTGTTTTTGGTCTTGTGTGGTTTAGATAAAGATTATGTATTTTTCTAAACTGGTGTGGTGCCCATTTGTACTGTTTTCACTGTATTACTGTATGTGTGCATAAATGCTTTACACACTGTCTAAGATAAGCCTGTCTGCTCGTGCCAAGCTACCAAGGGGGAGAGCAGGGGTTATTTTAGAAGTGTATTCCCCTTACCCTGACTAGGAAAAAGGGTCCCTACTTGGACAACGGTGCAATCCATTGCCAACTAGAGACCCCCATTTCTAACAGTAAAGAAATATTTTTTGACATCAGTCCCGTGCTATACTTCGAGGAGTTATACTCGCACGGAGAGAGGAGAATGAGTCTAGAGCACATGAGGTTAGAAGGTGACGTGGAAACAATGTCATGGCAAACTAGGTAGAAAGAGTGTCCATAAAAATGAATACAGAGATTAATACTGAGGAACTGGTCAAGTGGGGGTAATTATTGTAGGGCCTTTACCTAGCCTCCTTCATAACTGGGATGGAAACATCATGCCGCATATGGAGGAATAATAGACATACCCTGCTGCTCTGTCGGGATGAGTGGAAGCTCCACTCTGAGTCTGCAAGCAGGCAATGCAACTTCCACCTCTTTCCAACTTTATATCTTCTACACAAGTTCCTCCTCATTTTGCCTTTTTTTTTATTTGCCACATGATGTGCACGTCCACCTCTGTGGTATTTTATTCACTATGGTGCACATGCATCAACATCCCGAAAAGCAAATCCTTATTAGCGCGAAATAAAGAATCGGTAATAAGGAATCGCTTTTCGGAATGCATGAACAGATTCGTTAATTTTTAGCGATTCCTTAAAAATCGCGAATAATTAACAATTACACAATAGCGAGTACAGAAAATACCGATCAGCTATTAGCGAGTTCGTTATTACCGAAATCGGTATTAGCGATTTCGGTATTAGCGAATTCGCAAAAAACGAGTCGCTCCTGGAGCGGGCTGATGACATCACAACCAGAAAGTCAAGCTGCCCCACCCTCATTCACTGGCCTGAGGAGCTCACAGGAGGAGGCAGAGCACACAGGCTGAGGCTAGAGAATCCTCTCTCTGAATCCATCCACCCTACCCTCATCCAGGATGGACAAGGATGCACCAGGCACTGCAGACATGCCCAGGAAGAGGAAGAGAAAGTTCTCTGACAGGGAACTGGAGCACTTGATTGAGGGGGTGAGCAGCAAGCATGACAAGCTATTTGGCAAGCTGTCACTCAAGGTGCCCGAAGCTGAGAAGAGAAAGATTTGGCTTCGCATCAGGGAGAGGGTGAATGCTGTGGGAGTGACGCACCGCAGCATCGACGACCTAAAGAAGAGGTGGTATGACCTCAGGAAGAGGGCCAAGGAAAGAATTGTAGAAAGGGTCAAGGAGGCAGCTAGCACAGGAGGGGGGCCATCCACAGTACCTGCAAACACTCGTCGAGCCAAGAAAGCAGAGATAAAACTAGCGTCCTATCAGCAACAGGGTGATAACATGCAAATTTGCATGTTAGCACCCTTTTACTCTACGCTTCCCCTTGCATCTCTAATGAGATGCAAAGGGGTCGTTCCAGAGTAAAATAATAGGAGAAATGCCGCTAAACAACATTTCTCCTATTATCAAGGATATCGTTAACCCTGTTAGCGATAAAAAAAAGCAGCGCTAACCGCGATTAACGCTGCTTTTTTACGTCTGGTATTTTTCTGACTTAGCCATGATATCCTATGTAAGGTGGATATCATTGCTAAGTATGTCTATCCCTATCAGCAAGCTATCGCCAAACCTTGTGGAATTATCGCTGTATTTCCAGCAATAATATCACAATTGGAAGCTTGCGCTCTGAATTTTATCGCTTTGGAGATAAGCGTTGCTAATAGTACGCTATCTCCGGAATAAAATTCAGAGTTGGCCAGCGATAATTATCCTCACGCTAAGAGCGCTGAGCGATAATTATCGCCGGCCCTTGCTTTTGTGACTAGATCTTAGTCATTGTGCTCCAGAGAATGACCGAATCATTTCCTAATTCTGTTAGGATCCTCTGTTTGTTTGTTTATTTTAGTATATCAGTAGCCATATTCCTAGGGAGTGAATTGGTGATTTCTTCCTAGAATGTATGCATATGTCTTTGCACACCTACCATTGTGCATGAATTATTTTTTGGCAATACACAAAATGTGTACAGTTACAGAAGTGTAAATTGGTACGTTAACACATGCATGTGTGTACCTATAGCTGCCTTTTTTAAACCAGTCCTAAAGTGAGTTGCACAAAAATACTTACGTCTATTGGGGGGACATATATCTTAGACATTTTGTTAAAAAAAATTGTTGTCCATTCAATTTTTTTTATTTTCTAAAAATAACATAGTTACTATATCAAATATTGCAATGACGTTCAGTTTTCCTTTTCAAAATCTCAGCTAGCAAGTAAAGTAAATGTGTGCTAATTTTTTACAAAGTCGAAAAAGAAAGGCTGAAAGTTATATATGTGTCAAGATGAGAATTAAACAATACCTACAAGTGTGTATCATTAAGCCAATACATCCTAAGTCAAAGGTTTGTGGATTTAAAATAGAGTCAAAGATCTTGAACGCCAAAAGCTTCAAAACTCGTTAACTCTGTCAAGAAAGTTTCAGCCATGTACTATTTTCTTGAAAAGTCTAAGTTTTGCAGAATCAAGGAAGCATGGCTAAATTTTTGGCCAAAAAACATAAGCTTGTTGCGTGAAGGTCACATTTGGAACAACGATATCGCATTTCGTTTTAAGACACTTGAAAGCATTATAAATAAATAAACGTGCATATGTTTTTATATTTGTTTTCAGGGTCATGTCATGCCGTAGTCAGGAAAATACCCTTGGCCTGCACTTTGCAGACACCGACAAGATGATATGCTATCGGCCTCCCTTAGCACAGAACCTGAAACCCTTTCCACAGCAGAGGGCGTTTTCGCTTAGTAAGAGGACATCCCGTGAAATGCAGCCAAACTCTTATCTCACAGTATCTTTTTTTCCACTCTCTTCCCTCCTTTTCCTACAGCGAGTGAGCACTAATTTATGAGCATTAAGCCCATAACTCGTTACATATTGCTTCTGTTAAAACATTTTCTGAAAAAACATACAAGCCAAAGTGCCGTCTAGGTTACAACTTGTAAATGCAGATCAAGTAACCTGAAGTGAGGGAAGGTCACAGTAATTCGCCCCTCCATAGACATCGGTGAATCAGTCAGGCAGGCCTAGTAAGCCACACGCCATCGATTTTCTTGTGCTCAGGGTTTCAATTGATTCATGTTCTGCTAGCTGCTGCACATGAGCTGGTCAGAGCCTCTAATCCTTTTAAGCAGCAGTGAAGAAATTGAGATAAAGGCTCGCAGTTCACCTTGTCTCAGATAACAGCTTGACAAATTAGGAGGATTCAGTTTTGGAACGTAGGGGTGAAGTTAGACACGCAGCAGCAGGTTTCTGTCTGGTGGTTGGTAATGCAAATCTAAAGGCATCTGAGCATGATACATTTGAAACGTAAAGAGAGGCATATCCCTGAATCGAAGAATGCATTATTTACTTTTGTTGATAGAATGTAAGTGTGTATGTATACATTTGGTACTTCTAGAGCGCGAACCTAGGCAAAAGACAGCGGAGCCCTGTATATGGTCAAAGATAACCATAACCTCGATGAGCGATAGGAGAGGTTGCTGGTTTGTCGTCTGTTTATGAATTTTGAGATAGGGCCTGATTACAAGTCTGGCAATCCATGGGCCTCCAGACTCATGAGGGCGTGGCAGCGGCGGTCTCCAGACCGCCCTTTTACAATTAGGTCTGTCGGTCCGCTATTGCCCTGCAGCAGCCGCCAGGCAGTGTTGCAGCGGTCAGGAGTCATCAATATGCTAGACAGGACTACGGCGGTCCCTCCAAGCATGCTGCGAGTTTCCTCTCTGCCATTGTTTACATGCCGGTTCCTCCTCCATGAAAACCTTGGCAGGGAGGAAACAAATCCTTTTTGCCTCCGCTCAATGGGGTGCATGCAGGTGAGAACAGCATGTGCCCACCCCTGTGTGCATGCACCCCAGTACCTGCACGGCTTGGACTTTTCAGGCCATGTCATGCAGGAACTGTATTTGGCGTTCCCATTGCAGTGCCCATTTTAAGGACACCGCTTTGGGAACATAAATAGAAGCCCGCAGACACAAGTTACACTCATAATCTGACGGGCAGACCGCCCACAGGTTTGGTGGTGCAGCAGCGGGGCAGACCCGGCACTGCACCACCAAACTCGTAATCAGGTCCATAGTGTTCTTTATTGTGGTGCGTATTCAACTCATTTGGGCGGTCCTGTTTGATACGGAGAGGTTGTTAGGGATCACGGAAGTTAAATCAGGTATACTGTGCGGAGCTTCAAGACTTTATCTAGTTGATATAATCGAAGGAAGAATCAGTTTGTCCACCCTAAGTAAAGTGAACCAGAGTTACGCAAATGTCACTTAAGCTCTCGTACCACCTATCACCATAATCCCAATTTGGGTTCAAATGGAAATTTGCTCCTGAATAGGGATGCAAACAATTTCAGTATTTACTGCACCTTCTGGTTTTTGCCCACATCATTTTTTCAAGACAAAACCAGGTGTAATTTCGGCTTACAAAGACAGCACCTTCCGAGTCTGAGCATCTCAGAATGGTGGGAAAAATTCAATATTAATGCTTTATCTTGAATTATAGTCCGGAATCCCCTCAATGATCTAAATATTTTGGATTTAACCTGAGCACACACTTTCTTCAACCACCCAGATTAACGTGCAGATGTATTTGTTGGTGGAGAGGGAACTCAGTGGCAGTGACCATGGAGTTCCCTCACCAGCTGCATAGTGGTCTGCCGGCTCGACTTAGGTACGGGCGGATCATATGTTTGGCTGTGGTGGTGATTACTTTGTCACATCTGCGACCAAACTTTTTCAATGGCCTGACTGTAAAAGGGCCATCTGCTCACATAGGATGGGCAGACATATAGAATTTTTTTTTAACTGTCAGTCACAGCCATGCCAACGGTGGCAGTAAGGGACAGTAAAAAAGAAAATAATGCCTGCCCCGCCATGGGAGGCGCCTCTCATGGCGAGGGAGGCTTTATCTATTTTTTATTTTCAAAACATGTAAAGAAAAAAGAAAACTGTTTTGTGCAGGGCTCCGTCATGTTGATGGAGCCCTGCACCAAACATTGAAAAGCATTGATAGGATCTGCCGTCATGGCCTTTCCTGACATGTTTTATAAATGACAGTCAGCTTGGAGGACATTTATAACTCTAGTGGGCGTTACCTCTACCAAGGCAATAGAGTAATTTACTCCATCACCCTGATGGAACAACGGGTCGTCCGCCACCATAAAAATAAGGTCCTTAGTACAAATCATACAGAATTAATTGTTTGCACCTTAGTTTTGCAATATGCATACGTTTAGCTTCGAGACATACCAAATGTGCCATGGTCTAGGACAGAAATTCTGGAACCAAGAGATGGGGCACTAAGCTGTGCATTTGAAATTATTAAAATAAATTACAGCGCAGTAGTCATAAGGTTTCTTATAATCATTTGATTCTCTTCTTAACACTGTGGGCCCAATTCCAAAGATATAATAATGGCCAATTTGAAGTTACGTGTGCATAGGATGGTTTATAGGAGTAAACTAACTTTGGAATAAAAAAAACAATGACATACACTTAGAAATCGATCTACTCACATAGGTAAAATAAACTTTTCTTCGAGCGGTTGGAATTCAGGATTGCTGGGAGGGGATGGCGTGTAAAGCTGGTCAACACCTTCAAACTTTCCAGTTTATGGGTATTAACACATTTTTTTCTCAGTTCATCACCAAGCTGGACACAGTTGAATATTTGCTCATACCAAGGACAGGAGTAAATCATTCTTATTCATAGTGGGAATTGGGTGGCAACACACCTACAATTACTGTGGATAAAAGGGAAGAGCTTCTGCAACGGGTCTTATTACATGGAGCAGGCAATGGGAGCACTACATTAAAACTCAATCTCTTTGAAAGTTTTTGGCTGAATAGTGCCTTAAGTAGGTGAAGAGCTGAACCAGAACTATTTGACCTGCTTTGACAGTGATAAATGGTTCTTTGTCACAGGAACTTTCAAGACATGTACTGCTTTTGGCAGGAAAAACATCAACATTTGACACATCTAAAATAAATAAATCATAGAAAAATTATATACATAAAGCAACATAACAACACAAAACATAACAAGTCACAACACAGTAGAACAGTAAACAGAAACAACAACACAATAACTGTAGTAAAACAAATTCCCATACCAATAATGGAGCACAAAAATACAGCAAAGCAAGAATCAACAGAATACATCACCACCACAACAAAATATCGCACAGCTAATGTGTCCAATCATTCTTGTCACATGTTACCACCTCCCATTCTTAATATGGTGGTGCAAGGGGTTTGGAGCAAGCACTGCCTTAATTTACCACTAAGGACACAAAATGCGCCCGTCTAAACTGTTTTGTGATCTGAAAAACTGTATCTTTTACATGATTAACTGTTTATGAATGTGAGTACTCCTGAAAAGCTTCAGTATTACAACATTGCAGGAACAGTCCTGGTTTATTTAAGAATTCAGAAAAATATTTAAGCCAAGTTCAAATGTAGGCATTTACCTATGGGTGTACATTTTTAAATATTTTAGAAACAGAGCCTGGACCTCAGAATTCCCACCCTTCACCCCATACTGCTCTTTTACCAGAAGAAACATTACTTAATTTAACCCATGTTTTTCTATGCACTGCAGGGTGTTCTACCCTAATATCGTCTTGAAAATCAGTGTTTAATATTGTTGCACTATTATCGTGATGTCAAAAATATTGTGGGATATTATACTTCAGGTAAGAATATTTTTTTTTCATTTTTGTTATTTATATTGATATTTTATATATTGCTCACATAATTGTTTTTGCTACATTTATTATTAATATTATTATTACATGAAAAATGTCTTGTGTCTGTTTTTAAATGTTAATAGATTTAATATATATATATGTATATTTAATATGTATTAGGTATGTTATTTTATTAATATTTTAAAAGCGTGTTGTAGGGTGTGTATGGAAATATGGTGGAAAGTGTTTTACATTTTCTAGAGTAATTTGAAAAATATTTTTGAGTGTTATGTTTGAAAACATGTTTTCAATATTTTTGCATTATTATTTTTTGATGTGTATTTCAATTCCTGAAATGTATTACTTTGTGTTAAAAAACGAATGCATTTTATGTTTTCAAAACATTTCATAATGTTAAAAATATTTATTTATTTATTATGTTTAGCTTTAAATATATTTTAGTAACTTTTTTGAAAAGCATTTTTTTAATTGCATACATTTTCTGATATTTAATACAACATTCATGATTGTGATTGTAAATATAGCTTCCCCAGCAATCAATACTTTCCTAAAAGTGGCTATGATTAGAATTGGGATGGTAAATTTAATCGCCATCCCACACTGAAGTCCAACACTTTCCCCAGTGTGATTAGGTTTGCAGTGGTAATATTACCTATAACCTCAAAAGTCCAGGAGTAACCTCAACATGGTTAAATGTTGAGTAGGAATTGTAAAGTTAGCCCCGCACAAAGTCCCTTACATTCCCCAGTGTGATGAATATTAGAGTGTGAAAAAGAAAATCTAACCCCCACCACTCAAACTGTAACTCTTTCCCAAAAGTGGCTAAGCTTGGAATGGGAATAGTAACCCCTCTAAGCCAACATTGTCCCCAGCGTGGCTTAGTTTGGAGAATGACAAGTACATCTAAACCCCTACTCCACAGAGTCCAACACTTTCCCGAATGTGATCGCGTTTAAAGTTTTGGAGTGAAAACAGTAAATCCAATCCCCCCCACCTCCCCCATGGACTGGCTGTGTCTAAAGTGGGAATAATGGTTACTAGTATGTTTTGCCCCTCTAAAATTGAACAATTCATCCAATGAGGTTAAGTTTGGCAAGGGAATAATAAATTAAATCTACCCCATGCATATTGTCCAACACTTCCTTCAAAGTGCCAAAGATTTGGAGTATGAATGGTGAATTTACCTACTCCAAAGTCCAATACTTTCCTCAATGTGGTTATTGTTTGAATGGGAATAACAAATTGTGCCCCTCTAAAGTCCAGAACTTTGAAACCTAGTAGCTGCTTTTGGAAAAGGAATAGCAAATCCAACTCCTCTCACCAAAAACAACACTTTCCGGTAGAGGCTACATCTTGAGTGAGAACAGTCATTTTTCACCACTCCAAAGTTCAACACTTTCTCTAAAGGGGCTACATTTAAGTGTAAATAGTAAATCAACCCCCCCCCAGTGTCCAACACTGTCCCCAAAATGGCTCCAACTTGAGTGAGATTAGCAAATCAACCTCTACCAAAGTCTAACACTTTCCTCAATGTTGCTAGGGTTGAAGAGGGGCAAGTAGGTCAACCCCCAATTTGAAGCCCAACAACATCCTCAATGTGGCTACATTTGGAGTGCAAATAGTATGTTTCCAGATAGGGTAGGGTTAGGGTTATTAATAAGTAACCACACTTGCTAGCATTTAGTGCATTTGTGTAATTTGTTGTGATATATTTGGTTTAGTTGTGTTAGGCATTATTCTTGTCTTAACTCTTGGCAGCTTTGTTCTGTTTTTAGCATTTATAGAAATTGGTATGGTGTAGGGTGGCATCATCCACGTGTTCCTTGGAAGGAAGTGTGCCACATTTCCACTTCATTGTTAGTTTTTGCTTATTGGGAGTTGGTTTTATCATAGAAATTCCACCATGAAACGTTTAATTTGAGTTGGCACCTGCACCCTGATTGGTGCAGACAGCTAATCCAAGTGCCTTCAAAATAGTTTATCACAGGTGAGAGTTTGTTCTAGTGCCTGTATTAAAAGGACATTTGTGTTAGGATATCGTCCATGTTAAATGGTTCTGGGCACAATTTAAATGTGCTATCTATCATCAAGTGTTTTGCCTTGTGGTAGGATTAGTAAGCTATTGTTAGTTGCATAAACCATGATGTTTTTAACCTTATTTTCCTTGTCACACATCTCCTCTTTTTGCTGTATCTTTTTGTTCGCCTTAGTACTCTGAGTGCATGGACTTCTCCCCTAAACATGGTGACAATAGTGTATACATGACTGGCATATTTAGTTTACCTATCAGTCCCTTGTAAAGTGGTATACCATATACCCATGGCTTGTAAATGAAATGCTACTAGTGGACCTGCACCACTGATTGTGCCACCCACACAAGTAGCCTTTCAAACCTGTTGCAGGCCTCCCATTGCAAGGCCTGTGTGTGCAGTTTACTATCAGTTTGGCTTTCCATTTAAAACCACTTACCAAGCCTTAACCATCCGTTTAATTACACTTACGAAGTTAGGCCCTAGGTAGCCCTAAGTTCAGAGTGCTGTCTAAATAAATGGTCGGATATGTACTTTTCAGTTTTACATGTGCTAGTAGGGACAAAGAGCTAAATTTGTTTTCACTACTGTGAGGGCTACTCCTCTCATAAGTTAACTTTGGGAATTCCTTGTAACACTTTAAACAGTAGTGGCTCGTGAAGGGAATGCTGTGGGGCAGTGGGGCGGGGGAGGGGCAGGGTGGGGGGTAGTAAACTCCGGCTCACGGCCGACCGGTGTAATGTAAGTAAATAAATAAATAAAACGAATTTCCTTGCACACTGAAATGCCAAAAGCGTTTCAGAGCGCAATGAAATTAGTTTTATTTATATACTTACATTACTCCAGTAGACCGTGAGCCGGAGTTTACTACCCCCCACTCTGCCCCTCCCCCGCCCACCTCACCGCCCCACGGCATTCCCTTCATGAGCCGCTACTGACTTTAAAGCTGTAGTTCCTAATCAGAAAGGAGTAGCTGCATCATGTTTTATATCTGTGGAATGGTAATGATTAATCCTCTTTAATGGTAAAGTTAGAAATAATATTACTGTTTTACAAATACCACTTTTAGAAAGTGGATACTTCTCTGCTCTTACTGCTCTGTGTGTCTTGCAGCCTGTATCCAATATGCGTCTAAGGTGGGTGGGTGACAGCTACACTTTGAGCATTCCCCCTAGACAGCCACAAACACAAGAAGGGTGGGCATGATAAGGATCTCATCTGCATTCATCTACATTTTCCAGCGCTTCCTTGACAGGAAAACCGAGTGGGCTGACACTTCCACCTGAATAGGCAGTATCCTGTGTCCCACAAAAAGGGCTCATTTCCCCCAGAGATAGCCTGGAAGACAGGACTGGGTTGAAAGGGAACCTGTGCACTTCAAGTTCCTGCTTTGAAGTCATCCCTTCTTCAAAGGAACATTTGGGTACAAGTACTGGGGATCATCTGACCCTACCAAGACAGTGCACTACTGGACCTGTGAAAAACACTGCCAGAAGTAAAAACTGCTGTGCCACAAGGATTGCCACTTTACCTGACTGCTGCTCTGAAGGAACTGCTTTCTGCTTTGCTGAGCTGTTCTGCTGCCTGCTGATCTCGGCACTGCCGAGGACATGGACTGGACCCATCTCACTTGAATCCAGAGTGACTTCAAGGGCTTGCTGGCTTACCCCCTGTTCTGAAGTCTCAGGGCCATCAAAGACTTCCTTCAACTCTGCAACAGCATCTGGACTCTGCCATCTGTGTGTCCTGCCCTGCCAAGTGGTGCCAATCCAGTCCTGGGTCCTTGAACGGTGATTTCTGCTTTCCCGAAACATCAAAATATATGCAGACTCTGGAGCCGATCGACAACATTGCCTCAGAGACTGCTCAGCTCAACGATGATTGACAGTGCAGCTTGTTGACGATGCAGTCCCTGCATCATAATGGAGTTCTTCGTCACCTGCGCGGATCAGCGCCAACTCATCGAGACTTTGATGTTGACTCTTTGCTCCATCTAAGGGACTTTCTCAGCAGTGCCTCCTTGAGTCCTGTGGCTGGCCTGCCTTCCATCGCAGTCGTCCTGAACTTTGGATTTGCTCCGGTCCAGCACAACCTCAAGTAACTGCTCAACTATTGACCTCTAAGCACTACTTTTTGATGTACTCTTTAAAAATTCATAACTCCGGTTCTACTTATTGGATTTTTGTTGTTTTGGTCTTGTTTTACTCATAAATGTTTTCTCTATTTTTCTAAACCTGTGTGGAGTATTTTGTGGTGTTTTCATTGTGTGACTGTGTGTGTGTGTGTGTGTTTTGCACAAATACTTTACACATGTTCTCTTTAGATATGCCTGACTGCTCTGTGCCAAGCTACCAGAGAGTCGGCACAGGTTATCTTTTACTGTGTATCTAGCTTCCCCTGGCTAGCATTGTGGTTTCTACTTAGACAGGGTGCATACCTCTGCCGACTAGAGACCCAATTTCTAACAACCAGGGATGGATTTATGTCACAATACATATATATTGCTATTGATTGGCCACATTAAGTCGTTTATATGGTCTGCTATTGGTTACACTGACCATTTTTGATTCATTCAATTTTTCCTCTGAATTGTGCAATAAGCTATTCCTTTGGGATGTATTCTCTGTGTTTAAAATTCCATGACCAGACACATTGCCCAAGTTTTGTGTACAAAGGATACTACTAGTGGTCGTATCACCGCTATCCCATGGCCATTATACATCATTGCCCCTTTATGAACACTCATGGTTGGTGCTCTGGTAAACATCAACGACAAATCAAAAGTTATTTGAGCAAATCCTGTATTACCAACCCTGACCCTAGAAGCTGCCTTATACATTTGTGGGTTGTCTTTCCCATGTCTTTTGCTTACTACTGCTTAAGGTGGCATTGAATGTGTGAACTATGACTTGCTGTGTCCAAGTATTTGCATTTATTTTCCCTAGTCATATGTTTGTGGCACAAAGCACAGAACACAATTTCATTTGTCGTTTTTTATTGGATGCTGAAAAATGGCCTTACTTGCCACCTGGGAGAAACACAAGGGCTGGAACTTATGGGGTTCTAGAGTCAGTGACTGTAGCTCAAACATCAGATGTTAGGTTTTCTTTTGCTTCTTGTAGGACTGATTTTGCTCTTTAATACAGATCACATTGGGGTACTGATATTGTTGGTGAAGAGTTTGATACAATCGTGTGGCTCACAATTGTATGCTAATTTTAAACCTGCTGTACATATTTACTCTTTTGTTTTCAGGGGTTGAGGCCAGGGACACATTATTTCTACTACTCATTGAGTAAGGTAAACAGGGCGATGTTTCAAAATCATCTACTGAACACAACCCAGATATTAAGGAAAATAAATGTACAACTAAACACTAAACATTATTAAACACTTCTGAACTGCTACGACTGCTGCATGATGGCCTGTGTATCCATATAGTTTGTCCCTTCCATTATTGCGCTCAGGTAAGCGGCTAAATTTACAAATACTGGACAAAATTTACAAAGCATTTTCTATGGTTAGGTGCTTACTCTGAGAAAATACTTAGCTAATCTGGCCTGAATAAGTAGGAGTAACTCACATCCAAGACAGTAGTAAGACACACAATTCATAATAAAAAGCTTTATAAATAGGCCCTATTGGAAGATGACTGCTTTAGATGTGTATGCATCCGCGGTGGTCATCTTTGAATGTAATATGCTATATTTTATGAAACTACATTCAAGCATGGCCATTAAGGATGCACAAGCATTCTGTTAATGGGATTTCTTAAAATACAGCAACATACATTCAAAGATGCCACCACACATTCTAATGCATGTGGACACATGGGCAGCCACCTTGGAATGGGTAAAAAAAATCTTTTTCACATGGCAACCTGCCAGTAGTATGACGGGGCACATTCAAAGTGAAGGAGGGAGGGGGCACAAACAGCCTTTGGGGGTATTAAAAGGTAAAGGGTTAATAAGAGGGAGGGGTGAAGACTTGCAGCATGCATGATGTGATGGAGACGGAGGTAAAATAGTCCCTCGTCCAAACTGCAATGCAAGATTTTATGTTAGCATTTGAAGGATAATTCCATCCACTTAAAACATTGTTCACTTAAATGATCCTGATCGAGACAAACAGAAGAATAGGAAGGAAAGTCATTAAGGTAGGAGATAGACAAGAAAGCACTTCAGTCACGAGTAAGGGGCTGGCCCAGAAACCTCTCTACGTTGTATTGTTAACAATAGGTCTTCGACAACAGAGACCTACAGCTGTAGGCAATATAAAAAAAAGTTATTATTTATGCTTAATAATAGGTTAACTGAATTGTATCAATTGATATATATATATATTACATTGGTCAAATTAACTTCACCTGGTGTGTGCATTTTGTACTTATATTTTTCTGACTGTAAATAATTCACTTTGGATTTGATGAATAAGTCATTTAATAAGACATAATTCAGCATGTTTCCATTATTTATACAATACATTTAACATATTGGAGGCACGTTTTGGTCAGAAACTGATTGGAAGATGTGCCCAATTGCATTTCATCATCAGAAGCATCGAACAACCTGAAAGAACGCATGAGACTGGAGGGAAAATGCCATCTATAGTTTAACTGGAGGTTTGCATATAAAATCACGTTGAAACCACAAGGAAATATATAGCCTTAGGTTATGAGACATAAGTGATTCATATATCAAAAAGGGAAAAAAGAATAGAAAATCTCATTAGATATTATTAGCCTCAATAATTTTACCAATTGATTTATGCCCATATTTTAGTATTGAAGGTAATAACAATGTCACTTATAATACTATATTTTATATTTGTAAGTATGCGTATAGTTAGTAGAATTTATCAGTCAATGGGCTCATGCAGAATGTGAAATATGGGTCAGAAGGGCATTAATTCTATTCCGAATGTCTATTACTGCAGCACTTGCTTTCGAGGTTGCATAGCAACCTGGGAGAGCACATGCACGCAGTCAGCATTTCATACCTGGGTCGAGAATGCCTGCCCTACGAGGGCGATACCTATATGGGAAAATAAAGTATTTTATTTACATTTCTGCCAAGAGTCCTAGTTGATAAATGAAACTAGAATATCAAAGCACATCAAAAGTAATCACAAACTTTTTTGCAGTGCAAAAGTGAAGCGTACAGATTAACCACGCTGAACTCCATGGAGCCCTTGCTAACTTCAGTGGTTCCTGCTGCTTTTCATCTTTAGCTTCTCATTGGTCCAGATTCACAAACAAATATATAGAAAGGAGCTTTGTGCACGGCATCAACATACGCTTATTGTTCGCACTTTAAACTGCCTTTTGGAATTTTCAATGTCATCTACTTAACACTGAGAGCCTGAACTACAAAGTAGTCTTACCTCAGGGTTAACTGTAACTCGATAGAAGAAAGCCCTTTTTGTGATTCCCGATTATTTTTGCCTTGAATAAGCATGATTTCTTCCAAGATATATATGATTAAGTGCCTCCAAACTAGGCCTGGGCTAAAATTCCGTTCCGCTCGCGGAAATTGCGATAATTTGACATTTTCGCGTTCCGCGGAAAGCGCGAAAATGTCAAAATTTCCGCAATCCGCATTTTACCGGAAATTTTTTGCTTGCTCGCGCTGTAAAATAATACATTCTCGCGTGCGCGCGATCGCCTTACCTGAATCCCCGCGTTCGCCGACAAGTTTTCCCGATTCGGTCGCGTTCTCCACGAGATGTCAGATTGTTGGTAGCCATTTGCGCTGTCTCGTGACAGTTCGCGCCCACAGTAACTTCATTCGTCACGCGTTCACGTCTTTCTTCTCGCGATCATGCACCGCGAGACACGTGAAAACAAGATGGCCACGCCCGTGAGCAACCGCATGGATAAGTTGGCGAGCCGCGACCACGCAGAGAATACCGCAAACGGGTGGGAAAAAAACTTCTGCATCTTTGTGATATTTCCGCGTGTTTGCGGAGATTTTTAACATTTTCGCGATAATTTGCGAAAGTGAATTTCGCAAATTCCGCCCACCCCTACTCCAAACCCTGGATTACGCCACTACTACTCCCAGAAAATGCTTTGTTAATCAGGTATTAAAATTCAGGTACAATCACCCATGACAGGTGCAAAGTATAACTAATGATAGAAAACGTTTGGGAATTGGGCCTTGCCTGGTGCTCCCAGGATTAAGTTTAGAACAAATGAACAATTGCAAATTGTTTTTTATAATTTGCATGAAAACAATATATCATATATGGAAGCCCCATCCCCTAAACCCTTATACTAGGAATATATGTGCGCTGCAAAAAGAAGTAAATCTGCACACATATGTAGGAGAACTTTTTGGGGCTAGATGTACTACTTTTAATAATTCTTTCTCACAGAATGTGCTTAATTTTCATGAGAATTCCAGGAATTCTGGCAGGACAGTGACATTTATAATACATATGTGAAACTTTGTTGCACTTTACTCTGATCCTATATCATACCACTTCTCTTCGGCTAAGCATTGACTGCACAGTGACAGCAATACAGAGTCAAAGAGACTTTCCAATGCCAACTTTCTAACTCCAAGAGACTCCCCATTGTCTTAGTTAGTGCTGAACACTAACCATAACCATTCCACTGATACTGCTTGGTTGTCCCTACAACTGCAAGGATCAGAGAATTTGCTAATGAAACACCTTCAGAATATCTCATTCAATCATTTGCAAGGCATCCAGTGGCTCACTGACGAGGGCACCTCCTTCTCCCACACTGTATGTTGCCTTGCCCCACTGAAAAATCTACCTTCATCAGAAAAATCTTCAAGAATTTTTCTAAGTCTGCAAGTAAGCCTATACCCGGCCTAACCCATTTATTGTATACAACCCCTGCAGTCAGCCTTAACTTTTGACTTTGACCTGATCTTATGCGACCAGATGCCAGCGGTTGGTCATTTAGGTGCTATTTTTCACAAAAAACTGTAAACATTCATAGCTCTGGTTCTACTGACTGGATTTTAATCACTTTGGTGTCATTTCATTTATTAACATGTACTCTATTAGTTTGGGATTTTCTTGTAGTGTGTTTTCACTTTATTACTATTTGTATGCTGCATAAATGCATCACACACAGACTCTAAGTTAAGTCTGACTGCTCTGTGAGAAACTACCAGAGGGTTAAGAATATGTTAATTTAGGTACTTTTGTGATTCGCCCACAGAAGGACTGTGGTTGTTGCCTGAGTGGGGCTGCCACCCCCCTCAAACAATCACCCAATCTCTTAAAAGGATAAAAAGACACCTAACATCATAAAGACATTTCCTGTTTGCTCACTTCAATATCAGAGGTTTCAGATCTTCTGCCCTGGGGGGGGGGCAGAGTGGGGTTTTCTGACAGAGTATTATTCAAATATGAAGAGGCTGTTTCAAGCAGCCACTCAGTCTTTCACTGTTACCTGCCTAACCTTCAAAGGGGAGACATAGATACTCCCGCAGGTGGGTTCAGTATGTGACTGTACCAACCTGCAGTGTGTTGCTCTACCCCCTCCAGAGGACTGCCTTAAGGAGGCACACTGATGGTGCACTATCTTTTGTGGCACACAATCACTGTTCCTCCTGACAACCTCTTTGCCTCTGCACCCACATCCATAATGTAGCATGGGTGCAGAGGTAAATTTTTCCCTCATTTGAATGGGGCCACGACTCCATGCAATGAGGGAATGCTGGATTAAGGTAGCGGCGCACTGACGCTATAAGTATTACATAAGGGGCTGTACAACTGCCTGCAGGCCATCTGTAATGCTGCCAAAGGTTAGGTGGATTGCCTCTGTGGTTTTGAAGGAGATATTTTGTGCCAATTGGCACAGTCATGGAACAGGAACTCTCACTGTATGGAAAATGTAGGTGTGGAAACAGTGGAAATAGTTTAGGTATTGTATTAGAATTGCACACCCCCTAATGGCAAGCTCACACCTTTAAAAATGCTCTATGGGCTACTGGCATTTCAGAATCAGTTTGAATAAATGGGAAGAAGGAAGACAGAAGAACTTGTCTCACACATGAGGACTTTCTGATGTCTTACCAAGAAACATTGAAAAGGCATGGTAGACTTGGACCTTTCTGTAGGGTCATCCCCAAACATTTTGTCTTTACCCTCCTGTTTTGTGTACTCATTTTTGTGTTGGCTTTTAGGACTCTGCACACTTAACCACTGCTAACCTGTGCTAATGTGCTCTCTTTGAAACATAGTAAAATTGGCTTACAGCAAACTGGCTTGTTTAATTTAATTATAAGACCCAAGAAAGGTAGTACTCTATATATCCAGGGACTGTAAATTAAATGTTCCTAGTGGGCATGCAGCACATATCAAGCCATCGACTTAAGTAACCCTTTCAAACATGTGTCAGGCCTTGCATTGCAGCCTGTGTGTGCAGTCCTAAACTGCCATTTCGACCTGGAAAGATAAACCTCTTTCCAGTCTCAAATATTTCCTTTTAATACACATAAAGTATCCCTAGGGTAGGCCCTACACAGCCCAATGGGAAGGGTTCAATGTATTTAAAAGGTTGGACAGGTTCTTTAAAATGTTACATGTCCTGGTAGAGAAAAACTCAAATTAATTTTTCACTACAGGAGGCCTACCTCTCCCATAAGATAACATTGTGCTTCCTTATTACATTTAATAAATGGTACTTTTCAATTGGGAGAAGATAGGAAAATCGAGTTTGGTATCTATGGAATTGTGAATTAAAATCCTCTTTAATAGCAAAGTCAGATTGTAACTCACAATTCTGAAAATGCCACTTTTAGAGAGCTGGCATTTTCTTGCCCTAACAATTTGGTGCCAGTATCCTGGGTCACATGACTAAGTGTAGCTGGCAGTTGGATATTTTGTATTGCTCCCAGACAGTGAGACAAAGGGAGACTAGGTGTTAGCAGGATGGGCCACTCTGACTTAATTAGGGGAAGGAGCAGTAACCTACCATCACAAAGGCTCTGCTTGAGCACTCTCACAAAGGGTTTGTCACTAGTTGTTTGTGTCTCCATACAAGCTGGGGAGAGAGCAGGGAGGAAGTGGATTCCTGACCACTCACAGGGGTGGACGCCTCTTGAATCTTTGCCTACTTTGAAGTTGGTACCAGGTATAAATACTGGATCTTAGACCCCCAACTCTTCGGTACACATCTGGACCCGTGGGAGACTCAGAAGGACTGCTGTGCTGCATTATTGCAAGCAGGACTGACACTCTGCTGACCTGTCATGCTGCCCTGCTGCACTCCTGAATTAGTGAGAAGAACAGGACCTGCATCTTGAACCCAAGACCACCAGTGAGACTCCAAGGGCTAGTTGGCTGACCTCCTGATCAGAGCCTCGTGGACAGTACAGGCTCCAACAATCTTGTACCCAGCCCCTGAACTCTGTTGTGAGTCCTGCCCCCCAAGTGGTGTCATCCCAGTCTTGGACCCATGGAAGTGGGCCTGAAGGTACTCTGCCAGCCCAGATCTTACCCCCATTGAAACCTACACAAAGCAACCCAAAGCCCAGCATAGACTCGCTGCACCGCTGCCAGCCTCATTGGAATCGACGCCGAATGACACAAAGCCCTGCAAAGCCTTGCCACACAGCTGTCAGCTCCATCAGAACCGATCCAAAGCCACACTAAGTTTTGCCACATAGTTCATCAGAACCCATGCAAAGTGACACAAAGCCTCGGCAGACAGCTTCATCAGATCCAAAGCCAAACTACGCAAAGCCTCTCAAAGCAGAGGCGCAGAGATCATGCACCAGGATTTCAGCTCCTTTGTTCAGCTGGCCTAACTTGGTACCTGTATCCATCCTGTACTCCATTGCGGTCGGCCTGAACTTGTGAATGTGTCCCGGTCTGGCACAACCAGATAACCGCAGTTGGCACTTTGTGTGTCTAGGCATTGTTTTCACTTAAATCTTTAAAACTGCATATCTCCAGTTCTACTGATTGGATTTTTGTTGTTTTGCTCTCAAATAATGTATTACATTTTACTCTATTACTGGGATTTTTCTTGTGTTGTGTTTTACTTTATTACTGTTTCAAGTGCTGCATAAATAATTTACACATTGCCTCTAGGTTAAGCCTGGCTGCTTTTGAGTCAAGCTACTAGTGGGTTAAGCACAGGTTAATTTGGGTTTTTCTAGTGACTTCACCCTGACAAAGGTAGTGGTTGCTGCTTGAGTATGGTTTCACCACCCTCAAGCAGATTCCCTGCAATAAGAGTGCTGGACAACAGCGCTTTCTTTCCAGGCAAACTATTGTTTTTATTAATGTTAAATAATGCTATTGATGTTAACCCTGGCATCATTGTCATGGTTTTCCCCTAACTGTTTCCTTCAAAGCTCCTCTTTTTACTGACATTGTTTTTGCTGGCCTTAGAACTAACCTGTGCTAAGTGCTTGTGCTCTTTCCCTAAAACGTGTTGAATAGGCTTCTACCAAATTGCCATATTTAATTTACTAGTAAGTCCTTGGTAAAGTGGCACTACCTGTGCCCAAGGCCTGGAAAGTAAATGCCACAAGTAGGCTTGCAACTCTGGTTGGGCCTCCCGCTTAAATAGCTCTTTAAATATGTCTCAGGCCTGCCATTGCAGCCTAGGTGTATGCAGTTTTAAACTGGCATTTCGACCTGGTAAAACAAACTTTTGTCAGGCCCAAACCTTCCTTTCTAATACATAGATGTCACCCCTATGTTAGGCCCTGGACAGCCCCATGGGCAGGGTACAGTGTATTTAAAAGACTGGAGATGTACTTTTAAGATTTACATGTCCTGGTAGTGAAACACTCTCAAATGTGTTTCTCACTACTGCAAGGCCTACCTCTCCAATAGAATAACAATGGAATTACC
The DNA here is from genome assembly GCF_964204655.1 of Triturus cristatus. Classification (NCBI taxonomy): domain Eukaryota; kingdom Metazoa; phylum Chordata; class Amphibia; order Caudata; family Salamandridae; genus Triturus; species Triturus cristatus. Next base: position 607,446,351 of record NC_140591.1, on the reverse strand, counting down.
TTATTACATATTGTCAGTGTAATTTCCAAATAGCGTCAGGTAACCCTTTCATGTTTGGTGTGTCTGAAATCGCAATTTAAAATCCGAATTTATGGTGAAGTCGATTTTAAATTACAATTATGAAAATGCCACTTTTAGAAAGTTAAAAGTGTATGATGGCAGCTGTAGTGCACTCTAAGTATTCAAAGTATCAATTAAACATCATGTGTCATAAAATATTAAGGTTGGTGTGCTCGCTTTGGGGTGGTTCCACCTGACCACCAGTTCAAAAGAAGCAAATAAACCAGGACTGAGTAGTTCTGGACAAAGTAAGCACTACCGGGGGTACTCAATCGTGAGTGTTCACAAATTACTTATACAATGATCTGAACAGTGGAAACCGTTTTTATACTTAAATCAATGTCACCAAAGATAATATACTTGGAAGAACTGTGGCACTGAAAACAACGGAAATCAAAATTCTCCAATTCTTCTTTATTCAGAAGAGAGTTCATGAAATGATGAAGAAGTTGCAAATAGAAAATTTTGAATGCTTGATATTCAAAACAAGGTTATTCCCAATGCATTTCGGGTGTGCTGAGCACCCTTCTTCAGGGGAAATCTACAATAAAAGTATACAAACATATACTGAGACAAACATACATGAATGTCTCATCGTAATCAAACATTTAATGGAAAAATGGCCTTATAATTGCCGGGAGGAAAATATATAAATGGTAGAGGAGATGATTGTGAAGAAGTGAAATAGACGTGATAATTTCACAAGAAAGCAACCAGATGCAGTGACTAGAAACACCAAGTGACTGTCATGAGTGAATACTGTCGACGGGTTGTTAATTATGTCGTAAGAAGGAACGAGTTGAGGAAAGAAGAGGAAACCCATGGTGATGAAGAACGGGTGATGACCAGTATCAAAAGATTGAGCAGTGATTAAGAAAATGAACGAAAGTGGAGGAAAAATGAAAAGAAACGCGTGAATGAATGTGTTACCTTGGATTCACAGTCACGGTGATAAAACCCGTGTGTGACTAAGCTAATGGCCAATGATCAAATACACAGTGTTGCAGTCAGCAATCTCTCGCTGGCGGTAGTTTTAGGTGTCTTGTCCCAGTTACTGTAAGGTAATGTACATGCCTGAGTGACTCACGTAATAGATGTGGATAAACACTGTGCCAATTATGATGCTGTAGGATCGTGTCTCTCACCTGTGTATACTAGGAGCAACGGATACCTTACTTGAGGCTCGACAACAGGTGACGGCCAGAATCTATTCAGAATATAAAGAAATGCAGAAAAAGAGTGGTTGTATGAGAAACGCTTGACGTAACGCGCCACATTATTGGCCTTTATGAGTCACAAGCACTACCACGCCGTCACGTAACGGACATGGCCGATTTCGCCAGCGCTTACACCGGGACATACGATACTGGAATCCTACGATTTCACAATAGTAAGTTCATTTCCACAGCACATTTTTCATTTTGATTTTTCTCGCGTACATGATCGATCTAGTCTTTTCTCATACAACCACTCTTTTTCTGCATTTCTTTATATTCTGAATAGATTCTGGCCGTCACCTGTTGTCGAGCCTCAAGTAAGGTATCCGTTGCTCCTAGTATAAACAGGTGAGAGACACGATCCTACAGCATCATAATTGGCACAGTGTTTATACACATCTATTACGTGAGTCACTCAGGCATGTACATTACCTTACAGTAACTGGGACAAGACACCTAAAACTACCGCCAGCGAGAGATTGCTGACTGCACCACTGTGTATTTGATCATTGGCCATCAGCTTAGTCACACACGGGTTTTTTCACCGTGACTGTGAATCCAAGGTAACACATTCATTCACGCGTTTCTTTTCATTTTTCCTCCACTTTCGTTCATTTTCTTAATCACTGCTCAATCTTTTGATACTGGTCATCACATTCATCACCATGGGTTTCCTCTTCTTTCCTCAACTCGTTCCTTCTTACGACATAATTAACAACCCGTCGACAGTATTCACTCATGACAGTCACTTGGTGTTTCTAGTCACTGCATCTGGTTGCTTTCTTGTGAAATTATCACGTCTATTTCACTTCTTCACAATCATCTCCTCTACCATTTATATTTTTCCTCCCGGCAATTATAATGCCGTTTCTCCATTAAATGTTTGATTACGATGAGACATTCATGTATGTTTTTCTCAGTATATGTTTGTATACATTTATTGTAGATTTCCCCTGAAGAAGGGTGCTCAGCACACCCGAAATGCATTGGGAATAACCTTGTTTTGAATATCAAGCATTCAAAATCTTCTATTTGCAACTTCTTCATCATTTCATGAACTCTCTTCTGAATAAAGTAGAATTGGAGAATTTTGATTTATGTTGTGTTCAGTACCACTGTTCTTCCAAGTATATTATTTTTGGTGACATTGATTTAAGTATAAAAATGGTTTCCACTGTTCAGATCATTGTATAAGTAATTTGTGAACACTCACGATTGAGTACCCCCGGTAGTGCTTACTTTGTCCAGAACTACTCATTCCTGGTTTATTTGTTTCTTTTAGAAAGTTGGCATTTTCTTGCCTTCGACATTTGGTGCCTGTAGCCTCTCTCTGGGTCACATGGCTGGTTGTAGTTGACAGCTGAGCTTTGTATATTCCTCCTAGACAGCCACACACATTGGGAAGCTTAGATGTGACTGGATTGGTCATCGCTGGCAGGATGGGAGAGAGGAGCTGGACCCAGCACCACTTACACTTGAATAGGCTCTGTCTTGTCTCCACACTAAGGGCTGCATACCCTCTGCAGTTAGTCTGGAGCCAGCGCCAGGAAGGCAGGGCACCAGTGCAATTCAAAGGCATGCCTCTAGCAGCTTCTCCCAACTTCAGAGGTACAACTGGGTATATGTTAGAAGGTGGTTCTGACACTATGGGCCGCCCGGATTTTTTGCTTTTTGAGCACCTAATTGTTTAGCTTTTACTGTGGGGCAGCCTCATAAGTTGGGACTCACCCACAGTGAACTCAGGATGTAAGAGACTGCATGGGGATTTTACTGGTGTTCCCCTGGCTTGACCAGGCCACTGCGCAGCAGCTGGAGTAAGGGACACCGGGCTGGTTACATGCAGACACATGTGAACATGCGTGTGCACGCGTGTACGGGCTGCGCAGGGGAGATTCCTAGCGTGCGCAGTCCAGGAGCAGCTACAAAGTGAATGGTGTGGCAGGACTCATGAAGTATTAGGTGGTGATATGGAATAGGCTTTATACGCTGGAAAGAAACATGCCAGAGAAAGTCAGTGTGTTTTACTGTGTTTTCACTTCATTATTTCCCTAAGGGAATGTGGGGCCCATGGCTAAATTAACTTCCACAAGGCCTACAGTTTCCAGACATGCCCTAAAGTCCATTGTATTGGAGGTGAAAAGAAGTATTCTGCAGAGTCCAAAGTCATATTTGTACTGCTTTTGGGTCATCCAGAACTGTCATATTTCTGTAAGCCAGCCAGAACCAGACCCAGACCCAGGCTGAGGGCTGACCTCAGCTGGATGGATTGATAACCTTTCTTCCACAAGCTAGGGCCTCCTCTCCACGAAGAGAAGATGGGAGGGGATACAGGCTCATCAATTAGCAGCTGTCACTGGGTGCCAGGCACCAGGCTGCACCAAGGAGGGAAGGCAGCGTGGGGGATGAGGCTTCAGACATGTGGCCAGAAACCCTGGACGACACCATTTTGAACAAGCTCAGAATCTGGACAAGAAGGAGGGAGAAGGGGCAGGGACGTGATGTGTCGCTGTTTGATAGGACCAACAGAGACTTTCTGCCAGCCCCCTACTCAACTTTTAAAAAGTGCTTTCACAGGAAGAGAAGGGCTCTCTGGGGTGTGGTCTGCTGAGGGTGAAGGTGCTGGAGCCTGGCGCAATGGGCAGTTGGAAGGAGAGACCCCCTGACTGCCCCCAGGACCCTATCAGCACCAGAAGAAGAGCCCAGGACTGGTGCACAGAAGCAGGGGCCTCTGCGCAGGGAGAACAGAGTCCCAGAAGGAGAGCCTGTCGAGAGGCTGGCGCAGGGAGCCAGTGAAGACAGCACCCTGCTGAATCAGAGACCCTGAGGGAAGAGGAGAGTGTTCCCAGTGGCGGGGGCTGGTAAAGAGGAGCATGAAGTGCCCCATAATGCCTCGCCAGGAATTTGGAAATCTGCTGTTTTGGTGCTTTGTGGCCCCCAGAGGAGAGGGGCCACCCTCACTTGTGAAAAGGTGCTGGGGGAGCGGCTGGGGGAGCACAGTCTTTCCCCCCCCCCAGCACGAAGAAATCTGCCATTTTTGTGCCTGGTGGCCTCCAGAGGAGGGGGTCAACCTCATCTGTGAAAAGGGGTGCAGGGGTGGTGGCAGGAGCACCGCAGTCTCCCCCAGCATAAAGAAGAACAGTCCACCCCTAAGTTTCACGGGGCATCTGAAAGAATAACCCCTCAAGGGCTCAGCAGAAGGGCTGAGTTGGGGATGTCTGGAGAAGGGCATCCCCTGGAGGTGAAGTAGTGTGATTGCACCAAAATGCATTTACTATTGGTTATTTCTTTTTAGGTGGACTGAAAGTCACATGTGTAAAGTGAAGTACCTGTGTAAGGTGATGTTAAGCTAAATGGAGTTATGTTGCTGGACCCTCCTGCTAGGGGGTCTGGCTGTATTTACGTAATCCCATGCTTTTGTGATTCCTTTTAAAGTGAAGAGGCACACTTCAGGAGAAGTGTAGTTGACAGGAGTACTTCTTTTGAAGGGACTGTAAGTCACATGTGTAAGGAGATGTCATAGGCCAAGTGGGGCTATGTGGCCAGACAGTCCTGCTAGGGTGTTTGGCTGTATATGAGCAATCCTGTGATTTCATCTGTGATGCCCTAAGGGCCTGTAATTGCAATGCATTCAAATGATCAACCAAGGTGATGAGTACTGTCATTCTAAAGTGTACGTAAACATGGATTCTTGCTGCTGCGCTTAGGTGAAGACCCCAGACTGCTAGCCCTTAAGATATAGAGGTGCCAACTTTATGGTCAGTAGGAGATGCTTAGTCAGGGTCCTGTGTCACCAAGGCAGGTTTACCCCTTTTTAATGCTTGTTGAGGTAATGGGGTGGGTCGCCACTGGGATGGTGCCAGTGCGCAGGGCCCTCGCTCCAGGTTATGTTCAACTAACTGCATTGGTGGCAAGTTGATGTGCATACATGGGAGTGGTGGTACTAGACCCCACCCCCCCTGCGGGAGGGGTGGAGATGTTATGCAATGTCACAAAGTAATTCCAACAGCTTATGTATATTTGTAAATTGGTGCATGGTATTGAGTAGTGTGTGTGTTTAATAAATGTACTCTTACTTTTATAAAGCAAAGTACAGACTGGACAATCAATTATTGAGTGTTTTTTTTGTGCACCTGCAAATGGCGATTACTAGCCCACACCACCTCCCTTGAGTAAGCCTCAGACTGCTCTGCAACGCTAACCTCTGAGAGTCAGGCGCTACAATTGGGTGTTTGGTTCCCAGTGAAGGACAAATGTAGTCATGTTATTTGTGCAGGCCTCACAGATGCTGCCTCGTTTTCTAACATTGGTGTCTAGCGGCGGGAAACATAGTATCCCATTCTGGTGTGCATTTATAGCATTTGATAAGTCCAGTTTTGCCACACATTACCTATGCAGCAATGAGCAAATGGAAGAGCGCAAGGCTCTGAGAAAGGTTCAACGTTTTGGTTATGTGAACTACAGGTATGGGAAAGGAAAGCCCCGCGCCCATATGTGTCATGTGAAGTTATTATGGTTTAAATGTAAGCTGTATTGATATGACCGCGCTATGTTGATTATAATGTGCTAGCGGGATGGTGCTTTCCAGGAAATGATTGCATACAAATGTTCTGAGCCATATTGTACACCTTTGAACCCTAACACTACATACACTACACCTGCATGAGGAGGGTGTCTCCTCAAGAGATAGGGACAGCAACTGATACCTACATCACAGGTGGGGGTGTAGGAGTGGATTGACCTTCAAGGGGGACAGGAGAAGTAGGGGTCCTGGGAGGTTCCCGCGCTTTTTAAGGGCAGGGAGGGTTTCCACAGGAGGGCCCCAGATATCCTTCCCCCACTGGAAGTTTCTTGCTAATGGCGCAGGCCAAAACCACTGGAAGGGTGGGGCAGGAGGTTTCTTTACCCCAGGTAGTAGCGCCCCAGGGGTTCCCATGGTGGGGGACCCCAAGAACCTTTTCCCACAGTGGGAGGAGGGTGTGGTAGAGTTGAGTGTCCGGCAGGTCCCCCCAGGTTAACTGGTGGGGAGGTGAGCAACCCAGGGGTGGCCCCTGGTAGTGGGTGGCCCCCAAGGAGGGTAGTTCTTGAGTGATGGTGTGTAGTGGTAGCCCCTAGGTACCCTAGGTGGGCTAAGTAACTGACCCAGTGGAGATCTGAGTGGGGGCGATGTGCTCCCTAGTTCAACGTGGAGGGTTAGTGGTGGACCCTGAGGTGTCAGGGTCGGGTGGCTGGTGACCAGTCAGGTAGGCCCTGTGGGTCTTGAACCCCAGGACCAGGAGCATGGGGGTGTTCCTTAGCTCGAGGCAGGAGGTGGACTTCTGCAAGGTAGTACCACCCTGGACACAGGTGGGACCCAGCTTAAGTGAAGGGACCCTGTGTTTCCCCAAAGGGGTGGTGCAGGCCTAGCCGGGATCTTTAGGGTCCCTGGCTGAAGGAGGTAGTACCGCCCTGAAGCTAGGTGGGGCCTATCTTAAGTGAAGGGACCCCGTGTTTCATGAAGGGGTGGTGCAGGCCTAGCCGGGATCTTTAGGGTCCCTGGCTGAGAGTGGTAGTACTACCCTGAAGGCAGGTGGGGCCTATCTTAAGTGAAGGGACCCTGCTCTTCATAAGGGGTGGTGCAGGCCATCCAGGGACCATGTAGGTCCCTGGGTGGTCTCCCAAGGCGCTGCAGGGAAACCAGGGAGAGCCATGAGAGGTGGGCCTGGGTCTAGCTAACTCGGGGCCCACAGGCTCTCTAAGGGTACTCCGGGAGGAGAGCGCACCTCTCGGAGGGAAGGGTACATAGGCCCTGTTCTCGCAGCGGAGAACAAGGAAGGGGTCTAGGTTCCCGGAGTAGTTTCTGTGTGGAGCTACTGATGTGGGGGAATGAGCTGTAGGATGTCTGATGAGGCACCCTCGGTGTTCCTCCCTGGCACTGCCAGTGTGGTGGTGAGGCCGGTCTGAGTTCCTATCAGGGAGCCAGGCCAGTGGCCAAAGGGTGCTTTTCTGTGTGGGGAAGCACAAGTGGCTGTGCTTTCTTTAGGGAAGACAGTCATCCCGAAAGGGTGGTGGCAGCAGAATGACCTCAGCGGCAGGCTGAGGGTGAGGGTCCAGAGAGGTTGCATCTTTGGGGTGCAAGGACCAAAACGGAGAGAGGGTACTGGTTGGAACAAACTCTGGAAGGGAGACCAGCTAGTGACCCCGGGGATGGGATTTAGACCTATCCCAGAAGACCGCATCAGTGCTGAGGCACTGGACCCTTGTCCAGAGAAGTGGTAGGCATAGTGTTGCATGCCCAAGGGCAAAGGTGAGCCGAGGTAGGCTGAGTCCATGTAGATCATGAGTGACCTAGAGGTATCTAACCTAGAGCCCGGGGGGTTCTTAGGGTAGTCTGGGATCCCTGTCATGGGTGGAGATTTCATGCATGGGAGGAGTAGGTGGTCTAAGTGGATAACTGGTCAGTAAGGGGGGTCTGGTCAGAAACCCTTATAACTAGTTATCGCTGACTACGGGAAGTGTACCCATGTAGAGTGGCTACTTCTTCCCTGTAGGAATCAGCTGGGCGCGGCGTGTGTTAGAAGGTGGTTCTGACACTATGGGCTGCCCGGATTTTTTGCTTTTTGAGCACCTAATTGTTTAGCTTTTACTGTGGGGGAGCCTCATAAGTTGGGACTCACCCACAGTGAACTCAGGATGTAAGAGACTGCATGGGGATTTTACTGGTGTTCCCCTGGCTTGACCAGGCCACTGCGCAGCAGCTGGAGTAAGGGACACCGGGCTGGTTACATGCAGACACATGTGAACATGCGTGTGCACACGTGTACGGGCTGCGCAGGGGAGATTCCTAGCGTGCGCAGTCCAGGAGCAGCTACAAAGTGAATGGTGTGGCAGGACTTATGCAGTATTAGGTGGTGATATGGAATAGGCTTTATACGCTGGAAAGAAACATGCCAGAGAAAGTCAGTGTGTTTTACTGTGTTTTCACTTCATTATTTCCCTAAGGGAATGTGGGGCCCATGGCTAAATTAACTTCCACAAGGCCTACAGTTTCCAGACATGCCCTAAAGTCCATTGTATTGGAGGTGAAAAGAAGTATTCTGCAGAGTCCAAAGTCCTATTTGTACTGCTTTTGGGTCATCCAGAACTGTCATATTTCTGTAAGCCAGCCAGGACCAGACCCAGGCTGAGGGCTGACCTCAGCTGGATGGATTGATAACCTTTCTTCCACAAGCTAGGGCCTCCTCTCCACGAAGAGAAGAGGGGAGGGGATACAGGCTCATCAATTAGCAGCTGTCACTGGGTGCCAGGCACCAGGCTGCACCAAGGAGGGAAGGCAGCGTGGGGGATGAGGCTTCAGACATGTGGCCAGAAACCCTGGACGACACCATTTTGAACAAGCTCAGAATCTGGACAAGAAGGAGGGAGCAGGGGCAGGGACGTGATGTGTCGCTGTTTGATAGGACCAACAGAGACTTTCTGCCAGCCCCCTACTCAACTTTTAAAAAGTGCTTTCACAGGAAGAGAAGGGCTCTCTGGGGTGTGGTCTGCTGAGGGTGAAGGTGCTGGAGCCTGGTGCAATGGGCAGTTGGAAGGAGAGACCCCCTGACTGCCCCCAGGACCCTATCAGCACCAGAAGAAGAGCCCAGGACTGGTGCACAGAAGCAGGGGCCTCTGCGCAGGGAGAACAGAGTCCCAGAAGGAGAGCCTGGCGAGAGGCTGGCGCAGGGAGCCAGTGAAGACAGCACCCTGCTGAATCAGAGACCCTGAGGGAAGAGGAGAGTGTTCCCAGTGGCGGGGGCTGGTAAAGAGGAGCATGAAGTGCCCCATAATGCCTTGCCAGGAATTTGGAAATCTGCTGTTTTGGTGCTTTGTGGCCCCCAGAGGAGAGGGGCCACCCTCACTTGTGAAAAGGTGCTGGGGAGCGGCTGGGGGAGCACAGTCTTCCCCCCCCCCCAGCACGAAGAAATCTGCAATTTTTGTGCCTGGTGGCCTCCAGAGGAGGGGGTCAACCTCATCTGTGAAAAGGGGTGCTGGGGGGGCGGCAGGAGCACCGCATTCTCCCCCAGCATAAAGAAGAACAGTCCACCCCTAAGTTTCACGGGGCATCTGAAAGAATAACCCCTCAAGGGCTCAGCAGAAGAGCTGAGTTGGGGATGTCTGGAGAAGGGCATCCCCTGGAGGTGAAGTGGTGTGATTGCACCGAAATGCATTTACTATTGGTTATTTCTTTTTAGGTGGACTGAAAGTCACATGTGTAAAGTGAAGTACCTGTGTAAGGTGATGTTAAGCTAAATGGAGTTATGTTGCTGGACCCTCCTGCTAGGGGGTCTGGCTGTATTTACGTAATCCCATGCTTTTGTGATTCCTTTTAAAGTGAAGAGGCACACTGCAGGAGAAGTGTAGTTGACAGGAGTACTTCTTTTGAAGGGACTGTAAGTCACATGTGTAAGGAGATGTCATAGGCCAAGTGGGGCTATGTGGCCAGACAGTCCTGCTAGGGTGTCTGGCTGTATATGAGCAATCCTGTGATTTCATCTGTGATGCCCTAAGGGGCTGTAATTGCAATGCATTCAAATGATCAACCAAGGTGATGAATACTGTCATTCTAAAGTGTGCGTAAACATGGATTCTTGCTGCTGCGCTTAGGTGAAGACCCCAGACTGCTAGCCCTTAAGATATAGAGGTGCCAACTTTATGGTCAGTAGGAGATGCTTAGTCAGGGTCATGTGTCACCAAGGCAGGTTCACCCCTTTTTAATGCTTGTTGAGGTAATGGGGTGGGTCGCCACTGGGATGGTGCCAGTGCGCAGGGCCCTCGCTCCAGGTTATGTTCAACTAACTGCATTGGGGGCAAGTTGATGTGCATACATGGGAGTGGTGGTACTAGACCCCACCCCCCCTGCGGAAGGGGTGGAGATGTTATGCAATGTCACAAAGTAATTCCAACAGCTTATGTATATTTGTAAATTGGTGCATGGTATTGAGTAGTGTGTGTGTGTTTAATAAATGTACTCTTACTTTTATAAAGCAAAGTACAGACTGGACAATCAATGGTTGAGTGTTATTTTTGTGCACCTGCAAATGGCGATTACTAGCCCACACCACCTCCCTTGAGTAAGCCTCAGACTGCTCTGCAACGCTACCCTCTGAGAGTCAGGCGCTACAATTGGGTGTTTGGTTCCCAGTGAAGGACAAATGTAGTCATGTTATTTGTGCAGGCCTCACAGATGCTGCCTCGTTTTCCACCGTATATATGTATACTGGACCTTAGACACCACCACTTCAGTACACTTCTGAACCTGTGGATACTCTGCCAGGGAGAGGGACTACTGTGCTGCTGAAAGGACTGCCACTGCTGGACTGCTGCTCAAAAGGAACTGCTGCCCTGCTGCCTGCTGCCCTCTTGCCTGGGTGAAAAGGACTGGACATTTGAACCCAGCGTGACTCCAAGGAATAGTTGGCTGGCCTTCTGATCTGAAGCCTCAGAGACATAACAGACTTCCAACCACCTTGTACCTGGACTCTTGCATCTGTGACTCTAACCTTCCAAGTGGTGCCACCCCTGTCCTGGAAGGGGGCTTAAGGTGCTCTGCCAGCCTCTGTGGATTCAGCAAAAACAATACATCCCCTCTGCTGTGTGATGCAACTCCGAGCAGAACTGACACATCTCCGCTGCTGCATAGATTTGTCCCGTCGCAAAGACCTGCATCACCACCACAGCTTGCAACCCATTCAGAACAGCCACTGTGTGATGCACCCATGGTACATGCCCTTGCATCCCTCATCGGCGGCAGTCTTGACGACGATGCCAGACTGTGCAAGCAGCCTCGCTGTTCTTCAGAACAGATGCATCATCCTGACTGTGCGCAGCATCCTCGATCTGGACTTTGCATTGCAAGCCCTTCGACGGGATCCTCGATGACAATCCAGGCACTCAACTCAAATCGCAGCTTCGCAGCATCTTGGTACTGCTGCATCACTTAGGCTATGTGACGCATCTTTGACGCAAATCCTTGCAACCCTGCACAAACCCAGATTTAAGGTACTTTGTTCAGCGAACGCAACTGTGATCCTGTAGCCAGCACATGCTCCATTTTTGATTGGCCTGACCTTGTGACTTCGTCCTGGTCCCCAACCAGATAACAACTGTTAGCACTTTGTCCATTTTGGCACTATTTTTACTTAAATCTTTAAAACTGAATAGCTTTGATTCTACTGATTGGATTTTTGTCATTTTCATCTTCTTTAATAAAAAAAGTTTTTATCCTGGTGTGTGATCCTTTTTGGGTGGTGTTTTTACTTTATTACTAGTTGAAGTGTTGCACAAATACTAGAGGATTGAGCACAAGTTAAATTAGGGTTGGCTTGGGCGCCGTCTTGACAAGGATTGTGGTTGCTGCCTGACCAGGGCTCACATCGCAGTTAACCAACAACCCAATTTCTCATAATTATATTTATTGTACATTTTCACACGTATATTGTAAGCATAGTGAATTTGTTGGCACAACTGTTTAAGGTTGAAGCCTTCTAGGGTTGGTCAGGATTTACTTATTTATATTTAGTATAAGATCAATTGAACCGGAGAATTTTAACAAAACTTCATTTCAATTGAAGGAATGATTTTAAAGTGGATTGACCTTTAATTAAATCAACAACACCGTTTGAAAGAAAAGTGTTTTCTGCACCAGTGCTATACCTGTGAAACCAGTCCTGAAGTACTGTGCCTCAACCGAATGATGTAAAACCACTTTTATACTTTTATACTTTTTAAATTCAAATTGACAACATGTTCCCCATAGACCTGGATAAAAATGCTAGATGCTACCTTTAGAACCCTACATTGAGTTGTGGCCTAAGGAAAATTCATTCCTTCCTGCCTGAAGAGTGCCAGATTCCTTGTCACTTTCAGACCTACATTTTTACGGTGAGGGAAACCAAACGAGCTTCAACCCACATCCATGTTCGGCCTACTTCAGAAGGCATCAAACACGGTTGACTTGATGTACCGACAGCCCCTCTTTGTCAGTCACCATAATTCATTTGAGCCATAATCTCAATGTTTCAAGCCACATGTACTGATTGATCGTTGGTTTGAACCATATTGGATGACATCATGACTGCAACATGAACCTTTCCCCAGTTGGAGGCCCACTCTGCATTCGCTTCACTCCGAATATCAGCAATCTATACTTGTACTAGACATTACCTCAATAGACAACTTTTGGACAGCCCGATGGAATTGGGTTGAACTGAGACTTCTTCAAAGTTGGAACAGAAAACACTGACTGTGGCCCTGTACCGAGAAATTTCGGAATTTTGCTACAGAGTCTTACCTGCCTCCCTCGAGCTATTTAAGACTTTCATACGGGTACTTTACTGTAATGGACGATTTTGGACGTGCCACATTGATTATCAATCAATAATTTGTGTACCATTGTTTCCTGTACCGTATTTTTTTTAGCTATAATAAAATGTATATCCCATGACAAACAAAAATCATTTGTTTTTCATTTTTCGTATTGTTCTTTTTATTTGTTTTTATGTTAAACGAAATGAGCGCCTTTCAATTATGTATTCCTTTAATTATAATATGTGGCATTCTTGTCAACACAACACTGTATTCGTTTTCTTTTGAGACTGACCATCTGCTCTGACACAAACCAACAAAGAATGAAAATGAAGTTGATATCCTACACAAACTATCGTTATCGTTTGTCTAGGCCTTTGATCCTTTGGGAAACCCTGTTACTTCTGTACTTGACACCTGAGCACACCCAACCAGACAGCTTTCCTGTATTTAGTGCCTGTAGAGTGATTTTTCCGCATGCCACTGAGGAGAAAAGATTTCACCCCTTCCGTGCAGGAGCCGCTCCTCCATGTGGGCGGAGGAGCGTCGCCCCACTGCTTTCTCGCAGTGGGAGAAGCAGAAACTGGTATTATAACTACATAACATAACATATTATAAATACCATTGTATATTTCTGCTTCTCACATTGAGAGAAAGCAGAAGAGTTTGGTTGGGGGTAGGGAGGCGTTCCTGTTCCAGGGCAGGGGAGGAGCAGCTTGCCCACTATTGTGGGCGCTGACTGTTTGGTCGGCCCCAGGACTGACCAAACCAGTCATACGCACTCTGCCCTTTTCTCATGGAGAAAACGGCCCTTCCAATAGACTCCTGTTTGGTCGGCGTCCCAGCCAATCATAATGCTGCCATTGCAGCGTTGTGATTGGCTTAGGGGAGCATAGGGAGGCTGCCTGTTTCCTGTTTCCTGTGTGAAGGGATGACGTGGCACTGGACCATATTGGGCCATGAAGGTAAGTTACATTTTTTAAATCTATTTTCAATTAAACCCCCTGCTCAACTCCCTACCCGTGCGACCTCCCACTCCCCCACCCATGAGTCATACCGGCTGCAACTGTTCCCGTGACTCCCCTTCACCTTTTGAATGTGGGACCGTCCTCCATGCCATGATTTTTTGGATTAAATATAATCCTGCGCTCAGTGCCATGACAGAATTCACACACCCCTCAATGCATATTAATCAAATTGTTCTGCATAGTTCACTTTCATATACAAGTGCAGAAAACGTGCGCAAGTCACCTAGTTGCTCACTAAAATAACCAGCTGCACCAGGAAAAGTTAGATTGTAAAAATGCAATGCATGATACAGGCTGAAAATACTACAACGTAATTTCATAGAACAGTACAGCCATATAGGTAGCCATTACCTTTGTATGTTTTTCCCAAGCAACTATAGTATTCAGCATCCTGGAATCGTTCCGTGTAGAGAATCAAGTTCAGATGGTCTCAGGACAGTCAGAAGGCTCTGGTCCCCAATTGTAACAATTGAGTTTTTTTGTTTCTGTTGTCCCAAGCCCCCATATTGTAGATCGCAACAATGTGTACCACTTTTTAGCACTGGACTCTGAAGATACCAGGGCAGAGCAGTTGGAGTCCTTACTCAGGGAGGCAGTGTGGGCTAGAGACCTACAATTAGTCATGAGCAGAGTTCGCAGAGTTTTACTCCTCAGAACTCCACGGAGTGCCGGAAAAACTCTGCCGCACTCCCCAGCGTTCCGCCAGCGGCACTGTCTGTTAAGTCACGCTGCTCGCTCTGATTTTTAGTGCCAGGAGTTTGTCCCGTGCTGTAAAATCAGCGCAAATGGCACTATGTATCGTGCCACAGGGGGCCGCTACTTTCTGCCACTCTGGTAGACATGCTACTTGAGCAACAGCTTCCTGAACATGAGCGGCAGATTTCTCAACGAGAGCGGTCAAGACCTCCTGCGACAAACCCACACTGAGAAATCTCACCTGGAGGAGGTCTAGCACGTGATTTTTTTCTGGCGAGCGCTCGCCAACTTAATGTTGATGAGCCTTGAGAGAAAAAACTCAGCTCCGATTCATGTCAATGAGTTTTTCGGAACTGGCAAAACTCTGCAAACTTCTCCGGCAGAGCGGAATTTTTCACCCACCCCTACCTAGAATCCAGCAACACAACTAACCACATTTAATACATTTCTGTCAAGTCAGTGCTTTTATTTTTGGAAAGAAAGAATACTTTCTTATAAACAAAACTTAATAGTAAGCAAAAAGAGACCGATATATACAAACTGGAATAAGGACATACCATTGTTTGCACCCTCTTAAGAGCCATACAAGCTATAGAAAACCAACAAGGGAATGTCACAGTAAAAACATTTCAAACAGATACTGGAAATATACCCCTATTGGAACTTTTATTGTTGCTATATCATTTCAGTGAGCTTTGATATTTTCATAACAGTAAGTAGCACACGCTGACATCTCAAATACTGAAGTGAACACAGTCAAAACCTTTAGGGTCCAGATGCTTTTACAGTGATAGGGCTCGAGGGCATATCTCAGCGACATGGGCACTGATCACCACGGGAGCGGTAAGATTGAATAGGGGAAAATATCCCTTTTTCAGTCGTGCCTCTCCCTATTGGATTCCTGCTTTGAATTTGCCACAGGAGGGCGATCCGCATGCATAGATCCACCCATCCTGGTATTAGGATCTACCCCACTACTAACGACCGAACAGCCTTTCTGCCTGTCCATGGGGGGGGGGGGGGGAGGGGCAGAAAGCTCACAAGACATTGGGGAAGCTTTTATTTATACAAAAAATCAGGAGGTCGGAACTAATTCAGAGGAAATATTTGTACGTTACCACCTGAAGAACCCTCATTAGAAGACAGTGAATGGAACGATGTGCCAAGTACTGCATAACTCAGCAAAATAATAGCATACCAACTATGGGTGGATACTTGTGGATTCAAGGATAGTGCGAAAATTTTAACTTTGTATACATGTATTTCATTGCTGTATGTACCAATGTCGCAAGTCGTACACATAATTAAAAGAGTTTAAAGAAAAAAAATCAGCTGTGTGCAAGGCCATTTAGGCACTAGGCCGTAGTCCCTACACACAAAGCCCTGCCTTTATTTTCCCTCAGGGAGCAGATCGAGGTATTTACCCCTATATACCCTCTCTGGGAGGGGCAAAAAGCCCACCAGACACCAGGGATTAGTTTGTTTAAAAAATGATAATGTGGTGGGGGCTGTACCCCACCCTGAATCCCTAAGAATCTTTCTGCACCCATCCCATAGCAAGTGAGATGAATTTAGGATTCTTTTGTGTGAAATTATGACACATAGGCCATCAAAGAGGGGGCAAACGTCTATTCTGCCCCTCCTGGCGTGGCATAAAGACTGTCTGGCGCATGAGGGTGCCTCCCATGTGCTTGTTAGCCTAATAAACATAATAGGAATGGGCCAAAACTGTAACCATGCAAAGACCTAGTTAACACGACAATAACCAAATAGGCCCAGCCATACAAGTGTGGGATTGCTGAGTTGCAGGACCTGCAATATGAAGGAACTCAGTGATTTTAGCCAAAGTTTGATGTTTGAAGGGCATTTTGGATAAGAAAACAAAATGAAATTAACACAAGACACACCATGCACAGCCCTGACTGCCTAGATTCCAGAAATGCCTTAAGTTGGTTGGTTTTCCTGAGTGCCAGTTTAGCTTAGGCCCAAATACTGCAGCTACCTACATCACCTGAAGAAGTGAATTTCAAATAAAAATTCTCGATGTTTCCACTTTACATTCTGGTCCATTTCCTGACATGAGCGATAGACCCACCTACATAAGTCTGGTACCATTTCTGACAGGAAACATATGTAAACTCTGGTTGGTAGGAGTTTTGTGGATCCCTGCAGACTCCGGAACCTTTACTCACAGATATTTGAAGACAATTAATTATTTTAGCCAATCATTGACATTTGCAAGCCAATCTGGGTAGTAAAATGTAGTGGGATCCACACAAGTCAGTCCATCCTGGACTCCCCTGTGTTTTTAGTTTTCCAAAATCTCTGGAATTGCTCTGTTTCCTTGACCGCCGGCTGAGCCGGAGCCCAAATACTCCAGCTACCCAAATTGCCAGAACAAGTGAATTCCAAAGAAAAATCTTAACGTTTCCTTGTGGTTTGAGGCCTATCCTGTTTTGGAAGAAAATCCCAAGTTACGAATTGATGAAGTCTATAGATTATATAATGTTAGAAGATAGGACCATCTACAGAAGTAGGGTACCAATTTTATAGGGAGTGTGAATGCTGAACAGTAGAACATTTCTTAATATCAATTATATTTCTCTACATTTTTGCTTTCAAATGTAAGCCAATGTGCAAGACATTTTTAAAAATGCACTTGGAATCATCTGATATTATAGGCCATCCAAAATTCAGAGTTGTTCAAATAACTACTATTCTAAAACTCATTATTTTAGGCACTTCAAAAATGCATATATTTCCTTCATGCCCATTTTTCAATATACCATATGAATTAATGCATGATTGGTACACAATGAAAAAACCATGGATCGGGGTATCGTGTTTTTGGCCAACCTCCTAACGCTTTGGGGCCTATTCACAAATTACATTTAGTAGTATGTTTAGTAGTTCTGCAATAGTACCACTAAAGTACTGTGAAATGTTATTAACACTAATCTAAAATTGTAAATCGGCACCTACACCTCTGTTTCTATGGGAGATTCTCACACATATTAGTTTCCAACTTTCTAGGAGGGACCGGGGAGTGTCTGAAAAGGGGGCATACTTATTACTAAATGGGAGAAGTTTAGGGAGGGGTTTAGAGAGGGACATGCACCAACCCACAAAAGAGTAGGCCCATATCCATTCACAAACTGCACTTCTAAAGATACTACACCCAAAACAGTTGTAAATTACTTAAGCTTCAGAAAAGTTATTTTAATTAATTGTATTACATTTGAATTAATTAAAGATTTAATTTAAAATTAGGTTAATAGTGCAGTAGCATTTTTTTCTATTGTGTTCTACATTTAAAATAAATATATAAAATGTATTTACATTGATATTTAATATAAAAATATTAGCACTAATTTATCATGAAGTTAATAAACTTTTTTACATTTTTCCTTTATGTT
This sequence comes from Triturus cristatus, assembly GCF_964204655.1. NCBI lineage: Eukaryota > Metazoa > Chordata > Amphibia > Caudata > Salamandridae > Triturus > Triturus cristatus. The sequence continues at coordinate 607,428,612 of NC_140591.1, read as the reverse complement.
ACCATAAGGAGACCTCTATCCCAACAATGGCGTCTCCTTATGGTAAAGTATAGGGAAAAGTAAACACGTTTATTTAATCCAAAAACAAGTAGTAAAAATCAGACGTAAGTTTGTCTTAAACCCCATTTTCAGGGGTTCAAACGTATAAGTCTACACTTTTGAGTAACTTTACACTTGGACTTCTGTGAATAGCTAAAAGAAGTTAAGTTACTCAAAAGGGTAAGAGTAATTCATGTGTAAAATTATTGACAAATGTAACTGACCTTTGTGACTAGCCCCGTATATATCCCTGTGAGTTGAAGAGTCTGATGGGCATAACAGTCTTTATTGGCCATTGGGGCAAAACATTACAGATGTGACATTGTGATCTTTTTGTATTTTTTGTTTTCAATTATTAGTTTGCTTAGCAAAACAATGAGTGATCTACACATATGACACCTTGATGAATTAAGAATTTTGTCTACTTTTCAGAAATGCATAGTATTCCAGTTTCATCTCTGCGTAGCACATCCGTTTCAAAGGTAGTTAGAAGTGATAACAATAGTGTAAATTGACTAACACGTATAGAATTGCGAAATCCAAAATGTTGCTCCATTTTGGATTCCTTTAGCGGAATCCAAATGAGTACCTTTGGAATCCAACACATGAGCGAAAAAACGCTGCAAATTCGGCCTGCATAAATAACTTTTATGAACAAATGTAATGAAGGTTTAAGCATAAATCATCCCAAACAGCAAAAAAGGATGCAGCACAGACCGATTTTTGAGAAATGCTGATCAGACTTATGAGGGGCCACCATTCTCCCAGAAGGTTCTCCACTCAATTATGTTTCTTACTTAGTATCCTTGCTTTTCTCGGACACTGCACAATAAACATGTAAAATGTTTCCTAGCCTTGCATGGGTTCTGGTCTCACTCTTTGTAGCAGCCACCATCAAATGTGCCGCGTAACCTTTTCCTTTTTGCTACTTGTCTGATTCTTTAGATCACTTGCTTTAGTGGACTCTCTCAGGGTGCCACGCAACACCAATAATGACCGCACAGGATCTCCCAAACCAGGTGGGGTCAGTCCAGCTCCCCATCCAACATACTTCTTCTCTTTCTGGTGGGGGACTAGCTGCCATCTTTCTCTCTCTAACTCACTTCTTCCTACACACACAGCAGTTTCTCTGAGCCCAGGCAGAGATAAGATTGGTGGTGTCTTTTCTGTGGGGCACAGATTAGCCCCCCAGTCCAGTATCGTGAAGTGTGGGGCTTTAACTGGGTTTGGAGCTGGATACTCCTTGGACCCTACAGCAGCAGGAATCCTCCTGCTGGTTCTACTTCTTAAGTGAGGGGAAATAGCACAAGAGCACTTCCAGTCTGTTTGCTCCTCAGAAGGACCTAACTAGCCATGGATACATCACTGGGAAACCTCTGACTGTGATTATCTTGGACCTCGCCACAGTCACATGTCCAAGGCAAACTGCTTGGTAAACAGATGATGCCAAACATGAAATCCCTCTGCTGCTCCAGTTACCTCTGGCTGAAATGCACAGTTCACATGGATTTTTTCACGTTCTGCTCCTAGTGGCGTCGTGCAGCGATTAAGATTGCTTTTTGGGGCCTCCTGGCCTCTAAATGTTTGGTAATATCTCCCTTAGCTGCAGACAGCTATGGGGACCTACCCTCCTGCCCAAGCTTCTGCTAGACTCATGTCCTGGGGTCTTTCTGCTGCACTATCCTGCATGACTGCATAGATTACACAACCTGCCTGCACTCCCCTGGCCCCTTGCCTCCAAGCCATTTCCAGGGCCCCTCTGTTTCTCACAGACATCTGTGACACCCCTTTGCAGTCCACCTGCAGCCATAACTATTCCACAGAAGTCCAAGGGGATGCCTTCTTTCAGGTTCTTCAGAAATTCCACCCACTACTGGAGAGAGTAAGGAAGCCAATGCTATTGGGGTTGGACAAATTACACAAAAGTCCACTGATACACATTCAGAGTGGGCCCTCCAGACAGAGGTCTGTCACCTTCCTCCTCCCAAAGTATAAATCCCTTTGCAAGGATTTAAAAGTGGAGATTTAGAATGATAAAAGGGAGAAGTTCCTGCCCACTCCTGAGATGCAACATTACCTTAATACCTATAACTCGCAATTCCTTGGCAAAGCCCATAGGCTGGTCTACCCCTAGTCACAGCATTCTCAGAATTTTCAATGTAGCAGAATCAACTGAGGTTCTGGAAGACCTCTTCCCTGAGACTGGCTTGTTTATTCTGTCCAAAACGCTAAGGAAACCCCATGTACGAGTGGTGCCTGAGTTCTACCTGCTCTCTCTTTGTCTCTGTGAGAAAGACAGGCCCAGGCTTGTCAAAAAGAGGCAGGTAAAAACACACAGATTCCTCTCTCATGAGAAAATCTGATCCTCCCAAATTAGTTTATTATTCAGGGAAAGGCTTTCAATCTCTAGCTGGCCATCAGAGTAATTAATAAAGTTAGATGACATTTTCATTACATCGGTGTAATTTACGTAACTTGGTGAATTTCGAGTTACTCTTGTTATGGGAAATTCATGAAATTACACCGCTTCGCATAATTACACACCATTTGTGTTAAACAAGTTAAGGCAAATTCGCCATTCACAGTAAATGAATGCACAGCAGCAACTGAACCTGAGTGACTGTTGTTCGCCGAGCTTTTGTTTCTGTGCACTTTTTTGTGAGAAATGCTTTCTTGTGTCACAAATTGACACGGGGCGCATTTTGCACTAAAATATAGCACTACATTTTGGATTGCATATTTCATAATTACGTGTAATTTCATGTATCTTTGCCGAAATTTCATGTAATCATTTAACAGTACTCCAGTAATTAACTTGGCTCAGCTGTGTTGTTCAAAACTTAAGTTTCATGACAGTTTGCTTAGATTAATACTGCATAACTTAAAATATATAATGGAAAGCAGATAGGTCAAAACTAATATTTTATACGTGTTCCAGATCCAGGGAAGTATATATGAAAAGCCATATAAATAACTGTTCTGCATTAAGTCAATCTAAAGTTATAGTATAAGCAGTTTCATTTTTAATACATTTAATCAATATAGATTTACAGTGCAGCAAAAAAGAAAGGGGAATCGCTTTCTCGAATCCGGATTAAATTACAAGGCTACTCAGGACATTGTCATTTTATCCTGGGTCCTATCTGTCACAGGGCTACCTGTACAAATAGCAGACTGAGTCAATAAACAGTCTTCCTCTTTCCGTCTGCACACACATGCACATGTGTGTGTACACTTGTTCATGTGTAACGATTGCAGATCCCAGCAGTGCAGCTCAAGCCGTATTTTAAAAGAAAGGCATTGGCGGTTACGCTGTTGCATTTAGTTACTTCCCCAAGGTAGCTATAGCCTCAGTACCTCTCTTATCACTGACACCACCCATAGTCTACACAATGAAATACTGGTTTCACTCAGAAAGCAGGAGTTTTCATTATACATCAGTGTCAGATCAAGAAGATCATGACAACTCAGATATGGCTGCCTGCCCAACACACCTGCATACATCCTGTGTTTCAGGCTTTTCTTGTCAACCAAACGTAGCTTTGTCTCAGACCAATGCTTGTTGGCATGCCGCACTTTAGCTCAGTATCCCCAAAGGAGAAGACCCGGGATATTTCCAGGACTCTGATATCATAACTCCACACAGATTCCTCTGCTTCTTCACAACCAAGAAACAATGGACAGTATAATCCAATTTAGTCATGTATGTAGGTGCTCCAGGGTACTAGAGAATCTGAGCAGCTTGCTAAGCAGCCCAACTTTTCAAGTCAAGTGGTGCAGTCAGGGTCCATTTGTTTATCTCCCAAACAAACTTTCAAGAATCTCCTACTATTTTCTATGACCTCCTGGATTAATCAGACATTTGATTCACTGCTCATACTTTGGCTTAAAATTATGACATATACCCACCATAATTCTTCTGACAAGGAGAAATGAATGCTAGAATGACTCTCAATGTGAGATAGAACTCATGATTCTAGTAGTAGCAACTATGTTCTGGTCGTTACAAAGCAGGTGTGGTGCACAGTCAGGGGGATGCGTTGGTTCCGAAGAGCTGCGAGGCTGTGAAGCAGAGTCCGTCATCTAGTCTGCTGTTGACATGGAATGCAAGGGACTGCGACGAGGATGCATCACGCAGGCAGGGCGATACGACGGTTCCGAAGAGCTGGGATGTAATGCAGGTATTTGCGATGGGTCCAGTCCTCGCAGCAGCAGCAATGGGTCAGTTCTGCTTAGATTTGCACTGCGCAGAAAAGGAGAGGAGTTGATTACACTTGACCCAAAGAGGCTGGCAGAGCACCTTAAACCCACATCCAATGGACTAAGGTGGCACCACTTAGCAGGGTAGACTCGCTGATGGCAGAGTCCAGGTGCAAATGCAAGGTTGTTGGGAGCCTGTTGTTTCCCTGAGGCTTCAGATCAGGAAGCCAGCCTACTAGCCCTTGGAGTCACTCTGGGTTCTGGGTTAAAGGACCAGCAGGTCTAGTCCTTCTCACCCTGGCAAGATGGTAGCAGGGAGCAGGCCAGCACAGCAGGGCAGCACCCAGAGTTCAGCAGAGTGGCAGTCTTTTCAGCAGCACAGCAGTCCTTCCTCCTGGCAGAGTATTCACAGGTCCAGAAGTGTACTAAAGTGATGGTGTCTGAGGTCCAGTATTTATACCCAATTTTGCCTTTGAAGTGGAGAGAAGCTTCCAAGGGAATTCCTTTGAGGTGCACAGACGCCCTACCTTCCTGTACCCAGACTAACCACAGGGGGTGTACAGCCCTTTGTATGGAGGCAGGACACAGCCTATTTAAGTATAAGCAGTGCCCAGCTCCTCTCACTCATCCTGTCAGTGAACACCCATCCAGTCACTCCTAAGCTCTCCATTGTGTGTGGCTGTCTAGGAGGAATACGTAAAACCCAACTGCCACCTACACCTAGTCATGTGACCCAGAGACAGGCTGCAGGCACCAAATGACTAAGGCAAGAAAATGTCAACTGTCTTAAAGTGGTATTTTCAGAATAACAATTTAAAGTCTGACTTCACCGTAAGTTGGTTTTTTAAATTGCGATTCCAGAGACACCAAACATAAACTGGCTACCTATTCCTATTTGAAAATTACACTTATAGAATGTAATAAGGTAACTTCAATGTTATCCTAAGGGTAAGGTATGCCTTGCAGTAGTGAAAAACAAATTTAAGAGTTTTTGACATGCAAAACTTAAAACACACATCCTACCTTTTAAGTGCACTGCACCCTGCCCTCTGGACTGTCCAGGGCCTACAATAGGGTGACTTATATGTATTAAAAAAAGGAAGGTTTAGGCCTGGCAAAAGTTTTAATTTGACACTTGGACATGGCAGTTTAAAACTGCACACACAGTCTGTTATGTTAGGCCTGAGACATGTTTAAAGTGTGACGTAAGTGGGTGGCACAACCTGTGCTGCAGTCTCGCTAGTAGCATTTAATTTAAAGGCCCTGGGCACATGTAGTGCCACTTTTCTAGGAGATTGTAAAAAAATTAAAAATGCCAATTGAGTATAAACCATTGTTACAAAGTTTAGACTAGAGAGCACAAGCACGTTAGTACTGGTATGCAGTGGTAAAGTGTGCAGAGTCTTATGACCAACAAAAACGAATTCAGCAAAAATGGAGGAGCGAAGGCAAAAGGTCTGGGGATGACCCTGCAGAAAGGGCCAGGTCCAACAGTGAACAGTGATGCTTTTCCATAATTTTTGATGATGATCTTGTTAGGAATTTGGCGCTTATTGCATTGATTCAGGGCCCTATGTAGGAAGCCAAATTGCGATCGCAAATGCTGAAATTCGCTGAATTTCAGCGTTTGCGATCGCAATTCGGGCAGTGTGCTATGTAGCACACAAAAACCCACACGCAAAATAAGGAATCGCAAAATTTGCGATTCCTTATTTTGCTAATGCATTTAAGGAATCCCAAATTGCGATTCCTTAAATGCAATGTAGGAAGCAACCAAGTTGTGCGATTTTGGCTTAAGGATTTGCATATTACCACCAACTTCAGGTTGGTGGTAATTTGCGATTTTATTGAAAAATGCACTTTTTTGCATTTTCAAAGTGCCATGTGGCGCAAATACATGACCTTAGCGCATGTATGTGCGCCACATGTGCACACATGTTTATTTCAGGGGTGCAACAGGGTGTCCTATTGACACCCTTGCAACCTTGAAATTGCATTCTCAATTTGCGATTCTCTAATTGAGAATCGCAAATTGAGAATGTCTTCCTATTCATTCCTATGGGCCTTCTAGCCCATAGGAATGAATGGCAAGGTATTCCTTATTTGCGAATCTCAATTTGGGATTCGCAAATAAGGAATAGGTGGGTATCACAAAATATTTTGCTAATCCTACCTACATTGCGTTTTGCAATTCTCTAATTGCGATTCCCTAAAAATTGCAATTTGAGAATCGCAAAACACGTTTTACCTACATATGGCCCTCACTGCTTTGTTCACCACCATAATATTTGTGTACATCATTGTCACTTCTCTGGACATTCCACAGCTGTAATGGTCCCTAAAACACACATCATTTATGGCTATGGTCACTCTCGCTACTGTGAATGTCTGGTCTACCTTATCTACTGCATCTATGTCCAACTCCTCAATTGCTGTACCGCTACTTTGTTTGCAGCTTACTTGAGGCTTCCAGTCATGTTCTTTACTAGGGATTAACATTATGTTTCACCATAGTCAATCAGACTGTTAACCACAGCCTCACTCTATTGCACTTCTGGAGACATGCACCACCGGTCTTCTCTCTTTCCTGCCTTCAACACCACTCTGAGAGTCAAGAATATTTTTTCGTGATACATCCAGTCCAAGTTTTTATCCTCCTTTGCCAAAACAGTTACTGCACAGACAAAGCAAACGTTGTGAGTATACCATATACAGGCTTGCCAATGCAGCTGTTCTTGGCAAGCATAAGAGAGCTGTGGAACAGCCATTCTTGGTATCAACCATCTACTAAGTATTTAATGGGCTGATTTTCTCTCATCCTTCAAGCCTCTCCTGGAATCTTGCAGGTACACCTGAAAGGGATGTATGATATTACAACGCGGGTTTTTACCACGCGTGCAGTTACATCGCTATGCCATTAGAACGCAAGTCTTTACATCGACTTGTGCTAGATGGCGTGCTGACATTAAAAAAGTGTAATTTACTATTCCAACTCCAGTCCACTTAACAGTAGGGAAGGTGTTGGGATAGTAAACTACACTATTTGTAATGTTAGCACGCCATCTAGCGCAAGTCGATGTACAGACTTGCGTTCTAATGGCATAGTGTTGTAACATCGCATGCGTTGTAACGCATGCGATGTAACTGCACAGCGTGGTAATAACCGCGTTGTAATGGCTGTTCCCCCCTGAAAGATGGCTACTCATGTGTTACCTGCACAATAGAGTGATGTTATTTCAATCATATGACAGATGGACTTAACTGTGAATTTTAGAACAATATATTGCTGTTTCAAAAAGTCAAGGAAAATGGGGCAGGATGTACAAAACATGTTTACAGTTGTAAACTTTTGATATGCCAAACTGAAGGGTTCGTACAGCAAACAATTGTTAGTGTTTTACAATGCACAAAACTGATTTTGAGAGTTGCCGAACCCATTTTAGCTTAGTAAGGGTTCTGCGAATCAGTCCAAATTAAAATTAGGAGGAAGTGTAAAACGGGAGTCTCAACCTTTTTGCAATTCGTAATGAAATGTATGAATGATTTGCCACCTCAATTGTAGTCATAAATCATTGAAACTTGACTGACTACTATTTGGAATAGAAACAAATTGTGCCGTTTGACCTATGAGTGAGTGGGTGATAGCTCAGAAGAGTGGTTGTTCTCCTTAATTCTTAATGACTTCCTAAATATAAAATATTCATTCATTTTGAAGCAGCCCCTGTCCCTTTAAAACACAAAGCCAGTCCTACTCTTTAATAGACAGAGAGTGCCTTAAAAATGCTTCCCATTTGAAATGCAAATACATGAATTGAGATACGTTGTCCCTTCCGGGCCACCATCCATTCATTCACAGCCTACCACATCGGATCACAAATATTGACTTACCTAGTTATTATTCAACAGGCAAGTTGGTTTACGTCCTTCTAGTCCTTAAATGGTACAGATCCATCCTTCAGGATCGATCATTCTAAGTAACTCTTAAATCATGTGTTACGGACGTGTTGTGCTTCACTAAAGGAGTCCCTCAGGGCTCCATTTTGAGCCCCACTTTATTCAATGTGTATATGAAACCTATAGCAGATATTATTAAAAGATACAATGTTCAAGTGGTGTTGTATGCTGATGACACCCACCTAATGGTGAATCTGTCCGAATCCTGCTACATCTCAGCTGAACAGTTTAAAGCTTGTCTAATGGACGTCACCTTTTGGATGACAGATAACTGTCTAAAATTAAATACCAACAAAACGGAGATTCTGCAGGTAGGAAGAACTCCATCAATTTGGACATCAGCTTGGTGGCCAGCGTTTCTGGGGGAACGCCCAGCCCCTAAACAAAATGTCAAGAATTTGGAAGTCGTTTTTGACTCAAAACTCTCTTTTGAAGAGCAAATCAGGAAAACAGCGGGAAAATGTCTTGGCACCGTTAAGACATTGAGGAGCATTCTTGACCTAATTCCAACTCAGTCTCGAAAAACCATAGTTCATGAACTCATCACTTCCCAACTGCACTATGGAAATGTACTTTATATGGGTGCTTCTAAAAGTAATCTCAACAGGCTGCAATGTGTCCAGAATATGTTATGTTATGTTATGTTATTTACTTTTATTACGCGCACAGATACTCGAAGAGTGTCCCGGCGCGATTCAGGGATGACAAAAATAAAAACTCGACCCTACGAGAAGAGGTAAGTTTTTAGTAGTTTTTTAAAAGCCCCAGAGTCTTCAACCAATCGGAGAGAAAGGGGGAGCTCATTCCAGGCGCGTGCCGCAAACAAAACCAGGGAGGCGCCACCTAGTCTATGTCGCTGGAAACGCGGCACCTTCATAAGCCTGAGGGAGGAAGACCTCAAGTTACGCTCCGGCACATAGAACGAGAACCTTTTCTGAAGGTATCCTGGCCCCCGACTGTTCAGGGCGCGATGTGCAAGGGTAAGAGATTTAAAAACAATCCGGGCTCTGACCGGAAGCCAGTGGAGGGAGCGACGGTAACCCTGAACACTCTGTCTGGGACCCAGCCCCCCCAGCAGGCGGACAGCCGCATTCTGGGTAACTTGAAGCTTATTGAGAGCATAGGCTGCGAGCCCAGCATAGAGGGCATTGGCATAGTCCAAGCGGGACAAAATAAGAGCCCGAACCACAGATTCCCTAGCCGCTTGAGGCAGCAACGGAAGGAATCTTCTCAAAATTTTGAGAAGACCGAAACAACAACCTGTCAGACGAGTAACCTGGCTAGAAAAATATGGCAGCAAGACTGATTCTGAATCTCCCCAAACGATCATCAGTATCAGGTGCTCTTGACCAGCTACAGTGGCTTCCAGTGTCCAAAAGAATCAGTTTCAAAGCCTTATGCGTATGTCGTTGCATACTAAATAAACAAGGCCCCAGCTATCTTCACTCCCTGATCCAAGCCTTCATACCTAATTGGAACCTTAGCTTCTCTGATGTGAAACTGGCAACAATCCCCAAGATTATGAAATCAAGAATGGCAGCAAGATCGTTTGCCTATGTAGCTGCTAAATTATGGAATTTTCTTCCGTTTGACCTCAGAGATTCCCCCTCTAAAACTGACTTTAGGAAGAAACTGAAAACCTGGTTGTTCAGTTACAATATTCAATTAAAAGCAGGTCTTGACGTCCTTTTCCCTCGGTTTCTTCTCTGTGTGATCTTTGTTCCAGCGCAGGGACACACCGATTAGGTGTAACCAAGCGCTATACAAATGATTTTATTATTATTATTATTATCTAGGAAACTTCATTATTTTGATGCACGTTGCTAGTAAATAGGTAGCATTTTAAAATGAGATGCAGGTTGCCAAATGCTGGTGCTCTGTTTCACCCACTATTTGTGACCTCACTGTGCATATCTTTAAGGCAGTTAGGCAAACAAAACTGCAGCAGCCATGCATTGCATCATCAATTACATCCAAAATGGCATCACAAATGACACCTTTAAATGAACTCCTATTGCATAGATAATGCCATTTATATTATAAAGGAGCTTGCAATCCCTGCATACAAGCTAATCTTTAATTTCTTTATTTCAGTCAAATTATAACATTTCTAGTCACATGTAATAAGAGAATGATATAACTTCTTAACTGTAGTGAGTATTTACAGTTCAGTTGTAATGTCAAATTCCTACTCTCAGAACCAGCAGAAAAGGTGAAATAAAGAACACAGAACATAATTACACCTTCAGTTTAAACAATCTGAATGAAAACTGGATTTTCTTCATCTGTTTTTTTTTTTAAATGTGCTGGGATCAGCATAAAAGGAGACATTAATGGCAACATGTTCATTTTTGACAAAATGTTTAGTCTTTCTGCACTATAGGTAATTACAGGAAAGATAGTGCATCTCTGCATAGTTCTGCACATACTGAGCAACAGCATTTCTTAATCTAACTTATATTAAACTGATTCTAATATATTCTTGCAGCAAATTACTAGTCACTTTTTGGTGTGTTTAATTTTGTACTACCCCTTTATTCTTCGGGCCCGATTTACAAAGGTAAACTTCGACGAAAGTCTACCGTTACTGCTTTCTGTATTCATAAAGGGCATGTATGAGTAGTACAGTTAGAGTTTTTGTCTTACATTTCATTGAGACCAAAACTGAGAGAAAAGTCTAACTTTACTCTTCGTAAATGCCCTTTGTGAATACCGAAAGTCATAAAGTCAGACTTTCATCTCAGTTTACCTTTGTGAATCAGTCTACAAAAACACTCTCTCTTTATGTGAAAGAGCAAGACACCAGTGATTTAAGGGGTGACAGCATGAGTAAAATAGCCTTATGTTATAAAGGATATTGCAAGTCATCCCAGGGTTCTATGATCTTAAAAATGAACTACATTTTTGATTTTGCTCCTCTATAAAGTCACAGAGCTCCTCAGTGAATTTTAATATCTGTATAATTCATGGCACTGGGTACCTTTTAAAAAATAAATGCATTGAAAACATCACTGATTTTAACAATAATGCCATCACAAGTCATACGATTAATAATGTAAATGATTGTGTAGTGGCAATGATTATTTATATAGCATTCACAACAAATTAAATTTTCTCTAAAGTACTTAACTAATATGTGATATTCCTGCCCAACTCAAAGGTACTCAATTTTTTCAATGTTAGAAGCATAAAATGTAGAGGTTACATGCCAATCTTAGAAGGATGAAACTTAGAGATTGCAGTGTAATGCTAGACACAGAAAAACATAGGGGTTGCAATATTTAGATTTATACCTAGCGATTAGGGGGCCTATGCTTCCCTCTGAGAAATTATAGTAGCCCAGAAACATGGCCTTTCCTGTTCCTGCCCAGCTTTGTTGCATCGAACTCCAACCATAAAAACAAGCATAGGTCATCTCTCTATTGAATTAGCATTAAAGAAATTGGAGATTTGATCAAAGAATGCATTATTTGATTAATCATTGCAATATTTAATACATTAGAATGTCTGACCTCCATACCACTAGACACTCAGATTAGTTGCTTAGTGTTTGAGATGAGTTGGAACGCACTGTCAAGGCACATGACATTTATCATTTGAGAAATTATTTTAAACAGTTGAGAACCTCATATTTTATAGGGACCACCTAATTACAGCACCTTATATCCAGCCCTGAACATTTTACCTACAAATCATTGGTTTTAGGTATATTAGTCTAATAAGTTCAATGGGTGTGAAACAAGACTCTAACATCCAGAGTGCAATAGACTTTCACACATAAGTCCAGTACTGGAAACCAGGTCCATAACATCCTGGAGGGAGGCGGTCACACTACTGTTTTTGGGATGAATTTAACTTTCTTTGCTGTAAAGCAGGGCTGTCTACTGTACATCCAGGATGTCAGGACCAATGCCAGTTTGTTACGATATCCAGTTATAAATTTTTTTTACATTCAATTAAGCTAAATAGAATTGTTAGTGTCTAATAGAATTGGCCAAATAACTTTTAAGACAAAAAAAAAAATCTTACAGATTTACCTGTTTGGAAATCCAGATGGCGCTTGACAGGTCGTATGGACCTTTGCCACTGTGGTGCAAATGGAGCTGGAACAAAACACAAGACATGCATAAAATATCAGCTGCCAGATCCTTAATGTTTAGTCAATGATGAGAGGTTGAAGAAGTTTTCAAAACCTTTATTTATCTTAAATGATTAGTATAGTTTTGTCATCTTTATTCAGGTTAATCAGGTTTACAAAAATATTGAATAAAAGGTTGATTAGTGACAGCATAAATCAATGCTGATTGTTCCATAAAGGAGATCGTCACTAGACAAGCTGAAGGACCCAACCTACCCTACATAGAGAGACCCATAAAAAGTTCCTATCAGAAAAGAGCAAGATTTTGGAGCATAGTTAGAGACTAGAGTTTCCCATAAAGTGTTGTTCTGGAAAACTCAGAGGAGTTCCCCACAGTTGCTGTAACAAACGTCAGATTATCAGTGATAGAAGAATGACCGTTGCAGTAGCATTGATCAGAGAATCAGAATAAAGGCACCTTCAGCAATAGCTGTTGGTAACAAGGAGCAAGGATAGGGAGTGACTCTCCTACAGCAGAGTTATAAGGTGTCTCCTTCTAACTCACCAAGAATTCTCATCAATATAAAATCACACAATAATGTAATGAAACTTAGTAGGTGTTTAAATCCCTCTTACAATGAAATCGCTCATTCGATGGTGTTGTCAACATCCGTTGCTTCTCCTCTCGATTCCCACGGTAAACATTCATGCTGGTGTGTAGTTAAACACTGTAGCCATTGCTGAAAATATGGAATGGAGGAAAGATCTCATGAGAACCTTCTTAACTAAGCTAAAGCTGCGAATAACCGATCTCCCTCCAACAGATTTACTGGGCTCTTATCATAGACCACAAATTGGTGCTTCTCTTTAAAGTTTCCTATTTTCACTGCGACCTCTTCTGAAATCTGATTTTGCATTTGTTTATTTGTTACCCCAACTACTTGGATCGTTTTCTCTGAGGGAGGAATGTCTGGTACTTCCACTGTTCTGACAGTGGAACTGGTAGCTCCTGTGTCGTGTCTACCTCTAAGACAGCACCACGTACGCAGTCTCCTTCCTCTCTAGGTACCGTCATTGGGAATTATCAGAAACAGATTCATCAGTTTAGAACAAAGGGTATTGACCTAGGCCATTCTGATTCTGATTCTGAAATTGTGGCATAGTATTTTGAAACTGGTTTGCATTAAACTTCAGCATCTCATTTAAATTAAACCTTGGATTCCCCATTTGTGCATTAGCAGGGAATGTCATATGGGCTTAATTTAGCATGAGATTTTGCATCTGCTGCATCGGCATTCTAGGAACTGGTCTACCTTGTGAATCCTTCATTAATTCTTCTGCATTTTTAGGATTAAATCGACATTCTTGTTTCAATTCCCCATCTTATGACAGACGTGAAAGGCAGTAACCTTTTTTATTGCAGCAATATCCATCCCAGATCCCTTACCCATGAGAACACCTCTACACCTCTACCTCTGCTGTGGGGCACATTCATTCCACCTTGGTTACACGTAAGTACAGACTGTGGAGCAACCACTCCCTGCATCGTTCCTTGATTTCCTGCAAAAGACGGGTTCAGAATACCTTTCTGAGCCAACATAAATTTCTCCTTTATGTTTCTCTGCTTCATGTCCAATTTATCACTGCAGTATTTTGCATAACGCAAGATTTAGTTAAACAACTTGGTCTGCCATCAGATCACACTTTGCGTAGTGTGAGCACTAATTTCAGGTTTCAATCCTAATTCGAACTGAGACACAAAAAAACCCATATCCTTTTCTTCAGGATACTTACATCCACTATGCTGTTTGAACACCCACCTTAACCTCTCATGGTACTCATGAAATGTCTTCTTCAGCTCTTGTGTAGTTTTTTTAATCTCTAACCAATCAGTATCTTTAGAGGTATTTTCCCTTTCAAAATAGGCATAACCGCTTCATAATGTTATATCACAGGTGGTGATGGTGCACCTGTCCTTTTCTCTCCAGGTGGTTCTCCTTTCAGCCATTGTATGGACACTTTACATTCTGCCTATAAGACAGCTGGTACCACAATATCAAGAAACGCATCCAAATCCCTTCACGGTATCTTCAACATCTTTACAAACCTTTCCACTTGTGCATATCACTGTGCCGGCTTGTCTCTCAATTTTTGAATTTTTTTGTAAATGCTGTAAGGTCACTTCTATTTCAATACACATGTACATATGTCCTTCCAGGTACTTCCCTCAATGGATATGCTGCTAGCGCATCCCAATTCAGTTCATCTTGCTTCACCTCTGCTTCTCTCTTTTTCTGTTTATGTTTCTTTGCCCATCTGAGTTCCAACTTCTCCACATCATTCCGTCTGCGAATGCATTTGGTAAGTTCAATAAGGTGCAAATGCCTTCCTGTAATCCTCATGTTTTCTATTGCTTGATCACTCAACTCAACCCTATAGCTATGATGCAAATTCACAATGTTAGAAAGATCCATATCGTACTTCTTTGCTATCATTGCCAATTTATCGTGTTCCATAGAAGCCCTTCGAGTCATCTCCTTACACAGGTAAATTAATTCATTTATCTGATATTGATCCAGATGATCAAACTTCAGACAGCCCTTGATTAGCTCTTCTGATTTAATTTGTAATTTTGAGATATTCAAAGTTCTGTCTTTTCTTGTCTCTAATTTGTTGATGGCTCTATGACATATGCTCTTTTCTCTCTAGTAATCTCTTCAAGGTGGCAAGTATCCCTCTTTATTGACATATAAGTAATTAGAGGTAAGGGAGTAATAAAGACTAGAGTCCCACCTCCATCTATTAGAGCATGCAAATGTTGTGGGGGTCTGCACAGTACTAACTGTGTGTTTTGAGTTCTTGGTACATTTCGTATAACACACTTCATCGTTACGACTTCTGGCCTTTCCTCAATTTTGTATGGTGCATGTGCAACCACTCGAGATAAAGCAGGAATATTCCCAGAGGGGACCACAGCTGGTAGTCATCTCACAACTGGTGGAGCAATTTGAAAAACCTATAAAGGTCGTTAAATTTGAAGTGGATCTGGATCCACTAGAGCTGTAGCTATTGTCTTACTGGCACTAGCACTTAACTCTCCTGGGTTAGAGAAACTAATAGGTGATGGTGGTCAGGAAGACAACATCTGTTCTAATATCTCGTCTCCCGAATCTGTATCTGACTCATCTCCCTCTTGCCTAGCATCATACTTATTCTTCTTTTCACACTCTGATGTAAGAACCTGATATAATCTGGTTCCTACAATAATACCCTTGCTCCATATATTCTGTTCCACATCCCATTGAGCATTTGCATAGTTTTTCATTGCGCTTTCTGTCCTTCTCTGATATTTCTCCTTCTCTTTGTCTCGAGCTACATTCTCCCAAGCATGAAAAGCATCATACTGCATGCGTCAGGGTGGTAGCTTCATTTTGTACAATTTTCCCTTCAAATGATCTAGAAGTCTGGTATTAAATGTCCCATACCTAGAAAAACTCAAAGCACCCTCATATTCCATAATCGTTCTCTATGGTCGATGCCACTAACAAGAATTTAAACCATGTTCTGTAGTCATAATGTATGCTGGAGTACCTTCAGGAGGTGACTCCTCGCCTTTACCTACAGGAATAATGACATCTACCCTTATCAATTTTTTAAAATCCTTAAACATTCATGATGACAATTTATTTTACAAAATTATTCACGTAAACCCAAATGTTTTGATTCTGTTTCGTATACGTCAATTTCTGTTCCCCAATCAAATGTTAGCTATTAATTTCACGTGATTACCAGATCCAAAGACAATCCTCAAATAGACAGTATCCAATTACAGCACGACGCTGAAAACGCACTTGCCAATGGCAGCAAGAAAGCACACCAACTATCCAATCCCAGAACTAAACATTATGACGTACAACCTCACTCCTCGCAGCAGTCACCCTTCTTTACAATTTATCGTCGCATTTACACAACTTTCTAAACAAGTTCTTCAAACAACTTCTTATTTGCTCTACTAAAGAAATTTAAGTATCATAACCACTCAAGAGTATTCTGCACTCGCAAGTGAATTCTCGAGCAGCAAAAAGTCATGCAGGTCAATGCAGTTTCACCCGATTGTGCAATAAGGTTCCACTAACATCAAACAAGATTAATCAAACACAACAGCTTGTCCCTACTGTTACCGATGGAAGTGATGGCACCTTGTACCCCACATCTAACTCTCTGCAAACAAGTTTAAAACATTTATTATTATTGTGGGATCTTTTGACTGCAATGAGCCTGAAACTCAACTCCTCTTCTTCAACAACTTGATGCTTCTATTACTCACTCATACACCTTATATGAAATACACATTCACAACCGAAACACTTACAACCCAAACATTTTCACCCTATCAATACTCCAACCTTCAAAGCCACATCCTCCAATACCACAATCGCCTTCAAATTTTGCTTCACCACACCGTCAGGATCTGGACACTGGAAACTGGAATTGGTGATTATTTTAATATAGTTTGGGTACTACATTAAATGCTCCATTTGGAGTGTAAACCATATCCTCTGCTACTAGAAACTGTTAGCAGCTGATAGGATTGGCCAAATGGTATTTAAGACTAAACACCTCGGCCTCATTTATGTGGCCCTACTGGCAAAATTGCGCTGCCATAACGTCACTTTTTTCACATTCCGGTGGTCCAAAGTGCCACTGGCATATTTATAAGGCTACGTAAAGCCTCATTGCATGGCTTTTCATGACCTTCTAAATATGTGCCCCTTTTATGCAGAACACTGCATGAAAGGTGCATTCTATGGGTGTTTCTGGGGGCGATCCCAGCAACAGCCATGTTTTTTTTACACTGCCCCAGAATTACGAGAAATTCTATGTCTGAGGCAGTGCCAAAAACATATGCCTCCCCAGAGCAGGCGTAAGCGAGGCACAACAAGGAGAAATATCTTCATTTCACCTCGTTTTTCCTCTTGATATGTGTTCTGCATTCTGCAGCACACATAGAAAGAGAAAAAAGCCTCTTGTGATTGTTTTTGTGCAGGAAGATTTTCTTTCGGCACCATGGTGCAAAGGGGTCTGCGTTGGCATACGGCAGCCCATTGTGTGCCGGCGCAGGGGAAAAGGACAGGAATGTTCCATATCTACTAGATGCGGCACACTCCTGCCCTATTCTTTTGCCATAGGGCAGCGCAGCAGCAAGGCCTGCTGCGCTGCCCTAACGGCAATAAAACCCTTAAATTAGGCCCTTCGGGGCTTATTTACAAGCCTGTTGCACCGCCGGTGCATCACTTTTTGTGACACACCGGTGGCCCCTTCTGCTGCCCCATATTTATATGGACAGGAAAAGCCACTCTGCTTGGCTTTTCCTGTCCTTGTAAATACGGCCCCTTTACACATAGCGCTTTGCGTGAAAGGGGCGGTCCATGGGTGTTGCTATGGGTGCTCCCACGCAACACCCATGGAACCTGACACATTTCCAGATATACGAGAATCATAAATCTGGAAATGTGTCTGAATGCTACGCCTCCCCAGGGGAGGCGTAGGGAGGAGCGAATAGGAGAAATGTATTTATTGCTCCTCATTTTTTCCCTCTTTCTATGCGTGCTGCATTCTGCTGTACACATAGAACGAGGAAATCACCTCTTATGATTGTTAATGTGCAGGAAGGTGTCCCTTCCTGCACATAAACAACCATTTAAAAAAATTACTTTGCACAAGTTATTTGTGTGCTAATGCAGCACACATAGAACGCCATTTCAGAATGTTTACGTGCAGTGAGGGACACCTTTCTACACATAAACAATCATCCCCTTGACGCAGGAATCCTTGCACCATGGTGCAAGGGTGCCTGCATTAGCGCATGGCAGCTACTTGTGCGCAACAGCAGGGGAGACCAAAGGGATTTGTCATATCCTTGTCGCTATGATGCATCCCTGTGCTTTGAAAGTGCCTCGGTGTGGCGCAGCCAAAGGGCTTGCAGTGCCGCACTGTGCCACTTTCTTGTAAATGAGGCCCCCTCATCTTATAGATTTACATGTTTGGAAATCCAGACCGTGCTTGACAGGTCGTATGGACCTTTGCCACAGTGGGGCGAATGGAGCTGGAACCAAAAACAAGTCATGCATAAATCATCAACTGCCAGATCCTTAATTTTCAGTCAATAATGAGAGGTTGTAGAAGTTTTCAAAACCTTTATTTATCTCAAAGGTTTAATATAGTTTTGTCATCTTTATTCAGGTTAATCAAGTTTACAGAAATATCGAATAAAAAAGTTGCTTAGTGACAGCATAAATCAACACTTTGGGGCCTATTAGGATGGCAGTCAGAAAATCTCCCCTACCGCCATGGTAGTGGGAAAAGACCGCCCGTAAGGACCGCGGCACTACCGCCAATCCAATTCCGACGCTTCGCAGTTGAAATCCAACTGCGGCGGTCAGATTCTGGCGATTACTATTGCGGCGGTTGCTGCTGCCAGCAGCACTACCGTGGTGTGAAAAGGAGCATGTCATGCATGTCACTGCACTTCCACCTGGTACAGGGACACGTAGGGGGTACCATGGGTACACCCCAATGTACCCACACACCCCCAACACATTGGATGCCCACAATGGCCCCCGGAGATATTCTCCGCATGCCTTTCCATGGCGTTTCCACCGCCGCGGAAAGACTGGCTGCAGCCGGCATCATAATCATGCCAGCAGAGCCTAGCCCTGCATCATTGTAGCGGTCCAGTTCTGCCCGCTAGGTATGCGTGCGGACTGGTACCGGCAGAAAAGTGGCGGGCGTAGATTCTCACCGCCACGGTTGTTACCGCCATGCTAATGGGACCGGCGGTTTTCAGGGTTGCGATCGCGGGTGGATGTCTGCCGCCGGTCCTGCGGTTGCCACTGCCGGCCCCACGGTGGCCATCCGCCCGCCATCCTAATAGACCCCAAAGTGTTCCATAAAGGAGATCGTCACTAAACTATCTAAAGGACCTAACCTACTCTACGTGCTGAAACCCATGAAGAGTTCTTTTCAGAAAAGAGCAAGATTTTGGAGCATAGTTAGAGACTGGATTTACCATAAAGAGTTGTTCTAAAAAACTCAGCCGTGTTCCATACAGTTGCAGAAATAAAAGTTAGATTATCAGTGAAAGAAGAATGATCGTTTCAGGACCACTGATCAGAGAAATCAGAATAAAGTCACCTTTACAAGTTCATTTACAAGTTCATTTTTATTGTTTGACTACTTAAAATCATTACAAAAACCCCCCCAGAGAACAAATAAATAAATATTACATAAACTGAAACCTTGTTGTTCTGAATAAAATCCACATCACTTGTCAATAAAATTTAAGTTTAAAAACACTTGCATTAGCAACTTTAAACTTGAAACAACAGAATTATTAAAGTAAAAAACCCATTGGGGATACTGTTGATCTCGTTATACTCGTTTTATTTGGAATCTCCGTCGGCTTGCCGTAAGAGTCTACTGACTAAATTCATGTATTTAATTCCACAGCATGCCAGTATGATCGACGTACCCTCTAGCCAGCAAATCACCGCTTGCCTGCTGTAGCGAATATTCAGCTCATTGAAGATAGATTTCAAGTACTGTCTCCTTTGGTCTAGAACAGCTGTACAGGCACATATTAGGTGGATTAAAGTTTCCTTTTTAAAACCACATAGTCTGCAGGACTCTGATTTAAATGGTTTTTTCCACTGTGGGTATAAGTCCTTTGCCTCGTGCACGCCCATTCGAAACTTTAAAAAGCTCATTTTTAACTGTGAGCTAAAATGGGCGGATAAATATGGTTGTGGCCTCAAAAGTCTGTAAGAATTTATGACTGTCCACCCGTGCCGCCGCTTGGTGAGCGCTTTTTTGTCAGCCCACAAAGATTTCTTTTTAGCTGCGCTGTTTACTATTTTACCAAACTTCCTCTGTCCAACCCATTGGCCCATGCTGCTTGTAAATCCATCTCGGCCAGGGACTCGCTCAGAAAGCTTCCCCAGAAGTTCGGTGTTACTAGATCCCCCTGGAGCTTAATTTCTTCCCAGCATAAGCTATTCAAGGTATCCGGGTCAGAAGAGCGGAGTGTATAGCAAAGTTTAATAAAACAGCTCATTCCTCGGAACTTCTGATGCTGGAGGCCGAATTCCAGTCTGACCTGGGAGAGCGAAGCAGATTTTGGCAAGTCAAAGACTGCTTTATAGATCTTTGTCTGCAGTTTATTCAATAAGTGCGCTTCTTTGCCACACCAAGAGGCCAAGCCGTAGGACAAACTGGGTTGTATTTGGGCGGCCATTAGTTTAAGCAAGTAAGAGAAGTTTGGGCAGTCCATCTTTTTACGTAGTAATTTATATGCATAAATTAATGAATGTGGCTTTGCTTTTAGTGCCAGTTTGTGTTCTTTATAAGTTGCACCCTGCCCAATTATTACACCCAGATACTTATATGAACTAACTTCTTCAACGGTTGCCCCCTTAGCCAACCATTTAAACTTGAGTTTCTTGCGATCCACTAGGCGCACTATTTTTGTTTTCTCTTTGGTTAGCTCCAGTTGTTCCTTGTCCAAATAGGCTACAAGGTTATTTATTGATCTCTGTAGGCCGATGGGAGTTTGGCTCAACAGACCTATGTCATCCGCATATTGTAGTATGGCAATTGGCACGTTGACCATTTTTGGAGGATGTGACTCTGTTTTTTCAATGTAAGGTGCAATGTCAGATAAAAACAGATTGAATAGACTGGGGGCTAAAACACAACCTTGTTTTAAGCCGCTTTGCGTCTGAATACTTGCAGTTGTACTCGAACCATCGCCCAACTTGACTCTTGCCCAGGTATCCGTGTGCAAGGCGATTATAGCGTTGAGCGTTGTGATTGGCAGGCCCCATTCTTTAAGTTTCTTCCAGAGCTGGCTCCTGCTCACTCTGTAAAATGCAGATTTGATGTCAATAAAGCAAGCGAACAACCGGAGATTCCTTTTTTGCGCTTTTTCTGTTAAAAGAGCAAGGGTTACGAGATTGGTTGTGGTACCCAAAGACTGCTTTATAGATCTTTGTCTGCAGTTTATTCAATAAGTGCGCTTCTTTGCCACACCAAGAGGCCAAGCCGTAGGACAAACTGGGTTGTATTTGGGCGGCCATTAGTTTAAGCAAGTAAGAGAAGTTTGGGCAGTCCATCTTTTTACGTAGTAATTTATATGCATAAATTAATGAATGTGGCTTTGCTTTTAGTGCCAGTTTGTGTTCTTTATAAGTTTCACCCTGCCCAATTATTACACCCAGATACTTATATGAACTAACTTCTTCAACGGTTGCCCCCTTAGCCAACCAATTAAACTTGAGTTTCTTGCGATCCACTAGGCGCACTATTTTTGTTTTCTCTTTGGTTAGCTCCAGTTGTTCCTTGTCCAAATAGGCTACAAGGTTATTTATTGATCTCTGTAGGCCGATGGGAGTTTGGCTCAACAGACCTATGTCATCCGCATATTGTAGTATGGCAATTGGCACGTTGACCATTTTTGGAGGATGTGACTCTGTTTTTTCAATGTAAGGTGCAATGTCAGATAAAAACAGATTGAATAGACTGGGGGCTAAAACACAACCTTGTTTTAAGCCGCTTTGCGTCTGAATACTTGCAGTTGTACTCGAACCATCGCCCAACTTGACTCTTGCCCAGGTATCCGTGTGCAAGGCGATTATAGCGTTGAGCGTTGTGATTGGCAGGCCCCATTCTTTAAGTTTCTTCCAGAGCTGGCTCCTGCTCACTCTGTAAAATGCAGATTTGATGTCAATAAAGCAAGCGAACAACCGGAGATTCCTTTTTTGCGCTTTTTCTGTTAAAAGAGCAAAGGTTACGAGATTGGTTGTGGTACCCATACCTTGCCTGAATCCTGTCTGAAACTTTGGGATTATGTTTTTTTCCTCCATCCAACATTTCAACTGAATTAACATGCACGAGGCGTACAGTTTTGCTTCCACGTCTATCAGTGAAATTAATCTATAATTCCCAGGCTTACGATGGTCTCCCTTTTTAAATATGGGGTGAATGATATTCCCCCTCCAAGAAGCCGGGATATTGGACTGGTTGTAAATCCCATTGAAGAGTGGAGTAAGATAGGAAGACCAAAACTCTGGGTCATTCTTGAAAAAAGCGTTAGGGATACCGTTGGGGCCAGCCGCTCCCTCGGGTTTGAGTTTCCGTATAAGCCCTCTTAGCTCATTCCCATTGGTCAGGGTATTTGTCCCGCACATGCTTGACGCTGATTGTAGTGAGCTATCTTCCACATAAGCTGGGGTGGTGGAGTCTTGTATTTCTTTTTGATCATGATCTTCCCCAAGGGACCTTCCTACAAGTCCCGTCCCTGCCTTATTATACAATGATTGCACATGTTTAGTCCGGTTTGTCTGCTCCGATTCCTGCTTCTTGCAGCAGTTTTGGACCAGTTGACAGCTTGTTAATTATACCCCAAAACTCACTGCTGTTGGGCTTTTTACTGGCGGATAATAATTTCAGCCAAATGGCTCCTCTATGCGCTGTTTTAGCTTTCCACAGGTTCCTCCTGTAGGTGCGCCTCAATACATACAGCTTCATTTTTCCTGTTTTATATCCCATTTTTTCTGCTTGTAATAACAGTTGCACTTCTCTTGCGATCGCTCTTTCTTGATTTCTGAGGTCTTGGTTAAACCAGGGATCGCTTCTGGTCACCATTCTTGGGGTACGTCCCAAGGAGGCCGGAAATTTATGAACTAGAAACTGAGCCAAATGCTCCCAGGTATTAACACGATCATTCTCTGATTTGGAGCCCTGTTTAGCCACGAAAAACTTGACTATCTCCTGAATGGATTGGGGTACCACTCCCCGCCATTTTAGCTTTCGGAGATTACATTTTTCCGGGGTGTGCACGATGGATTTAATTTTTTGTGCATGATTAACTTTTTCAATCATGTTTAAAACGAGAGGCAAATGGTCGCTTTCGGCTCGTGGAGTAATACTGAGTTTATTAATTTGTGGGAGCATGTTATTACTAATAATTATGAAGTCTATTGTTGAGGAGGTTTTTCCACTCAAATATGTTACGGCTGCGGGGCTGTCTCCCCTGACATTTCCATTCAGAATTGTCAGGTCGAGAGTATCTAAATTGCTCACAAATGCTCTTGTTCCCTGAGTAGCTTTTCTTTTGCTTCCCCACTGATTAGCTAAAAGGTTGCTGTTAAAATCTCCTGAGATCAATAATTGACAGTTCTCATGGCTTCTCTGCATTGATATTATTAATTTGGTTAAAATTGTGTATTTTCCCTTCTGCTTTTTTCTTTCTGGGGGAATATAAACATTGATTAGTAGAAGTTGCCAGTTTGATTCGTTGGGCGTTTGGTTACTACTTACTTTGGTCATTTGGATCCAGTTGACCCCAGTGTCTAATTCTTCCATTGCCCAGATCAGTTTGTGTGAAATAAATGTTGATAGGCCCCCTCTCGGATGTCCGAAGTGTGAATAGCTTTCTGCCATACAGTGATGATCTGTGAATCCTGGAATTGAACTTGCAACCAGGTTCCAGGTTTCCTGGAGCAGGATAATGTTGTGTTGAGTAAAAAATAGTTCGGTTTCTTGATCTTGCCCCGTATCATTAAATCCGTGAATGTTCCACGAACAGAGCGAGATATTGACTGTGCACGCGTCTTCCGCTTTGAGGGCCGTCCTCCTCTGTGTTTTTTTGCTTATCTTTGCTTGGTTAGGGATGCTTATTGTTTTATATTCTAGGCACCCAGGACCAGTCCCTAGATTCCTGTGAGCTGCCCTCGGTAATATCGGGGCTTTCTCTTGTATCATTTCTGTTATTGCTGGGGGGAGCTGTTGGAGAGTTGGCACGTGCTCCACGTACACATGTTGGATGGATTTTCCCCGATCTGTTCACTTCATTTGAGTTTTTGAGAAGGGGGTGCGGATACCTTGGGCGTTCGTAAGCCTTTAACGTAATTCCCCATACTCCAAACCTTCCGCTCATTGATACTATTTTTTTCACCAGGTCCTTTGAGGACCAAGTTGTCAAAGTCTCTTCTGTTCCCAGCCCGGTTGTTTCTATGAATTCAACCGAAGTTAGGTCGCTGGAGCGGGTTCCTTTTAATTCTGGGATTTCGTTAAACAACCTCAAGAGATTTCCTCTGTTTAGTGTGTCTTGTGTTCCCTTTGACGAATATTCTGGTATGAACGATAATTTCAGTTCGAACTCGTCCGGTTGGATGTACTCGGTATGCAAGAGGGGTTCTTTTTCCTTTCTTCCACCTTCAGTTATTAAGGTTAATGGGGTGTTTTTTTCACGTTGCGGAACATACACAGAGGGATCCGAAGTTGTTGCCTCTGTACTCAATTTCGGAGTTCCGGGGCTTTTTTAAATGTTTTCCTTTTTTGCGGCTCCCGTTGGTCCTGGTTGAGAAGTTTGCATAGGCGAGACTTTCCCCTTATCGTTACTGCAATTGATTTTAGCAAGTTTTCAGGCTTGGGAGGTGTTAACTGATCCAACATCTTCACTGGAAGAGGATTATAATTTTCCAGTGCTAACTCTTTATTTCTTTCGTCTTGTTGTAAATCACATTGTTGTATGCTCCGACCTTTACCTCTCCCCGGGGTACTACTTCCCGAGGTATACAAGAATTTTTCTTGACCCACTCCTTTATTACCTCCTGTTTTTCCTCCTTGGTGCTGGGCTATCGAGATGACTTTTTGAACTCTTTTGTCCTTTGGGTGGGAGTTTCCGGCCCCTTGTGTAGTTTGAGAGGTTTGAAATGAGGAGGATTGACTAGTGCCCTGTTGCTTTTGGTAGGGCAGCTGATAATCTTGAGGGTGATCACTTGCGGGGCAAACCACCCGATATGGGGAGGAAGTATTCTTTTTCTTTTCCCTAGATGATTTTACTGTGAATAACGGGAAAAGATTTTCCGTTACAAGGCTGGGTTGTTTGTTGTATTTAGGCCGAGCCTTTCTTGCGCGTTTTCTTTCCCTTTTAGTTGGTTTGGCAACCTCAAATGCTTGTTTGGCAGGGCTCTCTGGGGCATCTATTAAGTTAGATTGAGTGTCGATCTCTGTTTTTACTAATTCGTCGTTAATATCGCTTAATTCTTGTATTATTTTTTTAGTTTGATTTTCACTTTTCTCTTGAACAACGCTTTTTTTGGGGGGGTTTGTAAGGTGCTTGCTAGTGCACGATAGTTTTACTGCCCCTAGGACGTCTTTTAAAATTTCGGGGAGGGTTGCCAGTTTCTCAATTATTGGACTGCAAAAGCAGGTTGACTTATTTTTATTTGTATGTCTTTGTTGCTCCAGATTTTCCCTTCTTGAAAGGAGGGTGGTTATTAAATCTATTTTGCTGTTTACGCCTGAAATGTGACTGGCAATAAGATTTACAATATCAATTTGGACGTCCATTTTATCTGACTGATAGTTTAAAACCCTTATAGCTTGTTCGAGGGTCTGAATCTGAGTTTGCGCCCACTGCATATGGGGGTGATCTTCAAAATGCTGCACCGGGGCCTCTAGCCCGAGGTCTGATCCACTTTCAGATGAAATTGTTATTGGTAATGAGAGGTTTGGACCTTTTGATTGTTGCTTAATCGTTGTGGAGCAATGGCTGGTCTCCACTAATTCTGGATACTGGGGATTTTTTTCGCCCTGAGGGCTTAACGGTGTAGATGAAACAAGCTTGGATCTCCTTTGCGGGTTTTTTTTATTTGAACCTGGGCTAAAACAGACGTTGTCCTGGCAGTTAGATTCTAGTAATTCCAAAATTTCTGTCAGGTTTGAATCATTTATGTTGGTGAATAATTTACTGCACACTGAATCATTAGGCACTGCGTTAGCTGCGAGTTTAATTAGATTTATTTTTTCGTATTTGGTCCATTTAATATCAGGTTGGCCTGCATCCTTAAGACTAGGTAGTTGTTTGCCGACCTTTGGGGCTGTAGTAGTGGAGTCTCCTTTCGGTGCTACTTTAGGAAGAGTGCAACTGTAGTTAAGTTTTTCGCGCTCAATGTTTCCCCCAAAGTACATCACAGACGTTTCCACAAGGTCTGCAATTGTATTTATCTTTGTACCGCTCTCAGTGGGGGTTTTGGCAGGTGCTTTGGATTTTGTTGTAAAAGTTGTGACAGGAGTTATGGGGGCTGCCTGATGCACCTGAGCTGTTATTGTCACAGATTTCCTAAAACCTGGATGGACCGTGTTTTTTCCCACAAGTAATTCCTTTTGTGATACATTGGTGGAGTTTACAGGGGTCCACAGAGCAATGGCTTCCGGTTTATCTGGCCGAATTGGGCTTGGTAGCTGGGACGATTCTTTTGAAGGGGCGTATATTGCCGCCATTGGGTCTTTTAAGAAGAAGAATTTTCGAATCCCTATTTGGTTATTCGAGTTTGACAATTGTACTGTTGTTGATGTGGACACTGAAATCAGCCTCTCCCTTTGTCCTGCCCCGTTTACTGATTTATTATGTAGAGAGTCCTCCTCTTTTGCTGAATTAGATTTTGAATTTTTAGCTTTTTTGTTTGTTTTTTTACCTTGTTTCTTGCCAATCGCCGCTTGTCGGACTGTCCCTGATCTCATTTGGGCAACCCTGCCCTTAGCCCGGAGAAAGGGCTCTATAGACAAGTTTACTGTTATTTTTTGTTTGTTTTTTGGGGGCTGGAAGATTTACGGTTTTTCTTCGGCCCCTATAGCCCTGGGGGACGTTAACCATGAAACCACTTCGGCAATGGGCAATGGGCAATAGCAAATGGCAGGGCCGCCCACGATGCTACTTCTCTGGACACTCGCCCCTCACCGCTGGTCACTGGCCCCAAGCACGAGATGGAAATCTGGCGGGTGGATGCTGCTAAGTGCGGGAGTTGCAGGCAGGCTGTTGAGCTCCCGGCCCCTGGCTTCTGGCTCCCTGCCGTGAAGACCGTGAACTCAACACAATGTCACAACAGCAACCTCCCACGCTCCAGGCTCCGCTAGACTCAGAGGGCTCAACACCAGGTGAGCTCTCAGCAAACTGTGGCCTGGATCAGGTACACAAAGCAGTGAGAGCTACAGGCAAATTTGTGGACGGAGGGGGGCAAACCGGGAGCAAAATAATCAGGGCGCAAGGAACAGGAAAATGGGCCGAGATGGTAGACCGGGAGGAAGGAGCTCTACACGCTCCTAAACCTGCTCACACTCACTGCTCCACAGCCGCTGGCTCCTGTTTTCCGTCGCGGTCCGTGGTCCGTGGTCCGTGGCACAGTTCTCCCACAGAGCACACAGGGCATGCAACACCAGCCCGCTCTGCCGGCACAAAAACCGCTGCGTGTGTCTCTCGCAGGCCTCTCCCTGCTTCCCCGCTCACCACCACACACCACCGCTCACCCACTGCGGCTCCGCTGCTCCGATGCTTCGATGCTCCTCGGCTCGGCAGCTCCGCGATTCCGCAGGGGCTCAGGCAGCAATTTGGTGAGTTTTTTGGGCGGGTTCGATACGGCTCGTCTCAGCACAGCTCGGCTCTGGCAGCAGTAACTTCACCAGCAGCTGCTCCAGCTCAACCCTCAGCTTTCGCGGGCTTACGCAGCTCCTCCTCCAAAAATCCATCAGTCAGTCACAGCGCACCAAAAAAAACGGGATAACAATGACCTAAAGTCACCTTTAGCAATTGCTGTTGGTAACAAAGAGCATGAAAAGGAAGTGACTCTCCCGAAGGAGAGTCAGAAGGGGTCTCCTTCTAACTCACTAAGAACACTCATTAATATAAAATCACACAATAATGTAAAGAAAATTAGTAGGAGTTTGTTTCCGTCATCCAATGAAAATCACTCATCCGATGGTGTTGTCAACATCCGTTGCTTCTTCTCCTGATTAATACAGTAAACATTCACACTGGTACATAGTTAAACACTGTAGCCATTGCTGGAAACATAGAGGAAAGTATTCATGAGAACCTTCTTACCTAAGCTAAAGCTGCACTCTGTGTCTAATGTGAATACAATGGCTAGTCAGAGGCTGAAAAAAATATTTCACTGATGTTTTAGCTAAGCACACATAAGTATATCTATATTATTGTTCATTCTATCAGTCCATTCAATAGGAATTCACAGCAGGGTCTGTTGTTTTGTAAAAATTATCTAATATGGCATTATGAAGCTAAGGAAACTTAATTTTGAAGTCAGCACATTCGCTAGCAAGATGCTGGCACTGGGCAAAATGTTCTAAATAAAGGGCTTTTTAGCTTATGAGAAAGAGTAGCGAGAAATAGGCTTGGGCCTAAGCAAATGGGCACATGTAAGTGTGCTAGCAGGGTACAAAAAAATGTCTTCATGATATTCTCATATACAGTTAAGCAAGCACATTTCCCTAGGTGTGTTTACTAAGTTATTCTTTTAGCAAATTAAATGGAAATTCCTACACGTTATAAAGCAAGCACATTTTTAACACGTGTCACTTTCTATGTGAAAACATTACATGTATCAAAGATCAAATGCATTCTAAAGTGATTCTTTTATGTTTAAAGCAAGCACATTTTCAATATGTGGTTTTTTCTATGTGAAAACATTTTCTACAGCAGTTTAAATGCATTCTAAAAGTGGAAACTTGTTTTTAAAACTCATTCTCTACAGAATCAAATTACTCAGTTTGTATGGAACCTAAATCTGGCGTGCATCTGGCCCTCTTGGACAACCAAGCATTCCATTGTGACTGTTTTGTTGCACTTCTATTTTACTAAGGTTGAAGATTCTCAGAAATATCTCTAAAATGTGTGTGCACCTGAAGAACATATGCACGATAAATATATTAAACCACATATACCAGGAAGTTTGCAAT
Organism: Triturus cristatus; assembly: GCF_964204655.1. NCBI lineage: Eukaryota > Metazoa > Chordata > Amphibia > Caudata > Salamandridae > Triturus > Triturus cristatus. Next base: position 607,399,526 of record NC_140591.1, on the reverse strand, counting down.
AGTGAGCTGATTAACAAAAGGTAAGCACATTGTTGCCTCCTGGTTATCTTGTATGAAAGCAATGGCCTGAAAATCAAATTCCTAAAAGATTTTAATGCTTCATTTAAAAATATATGTCGAAAATATTGTTAAATGTGTCAATCACAGTTGGGCACAATGCAACATTATTTTTACAATTATAAAGGTCAGTCTTGTTCTATAAGCTAATGTGTTGTATGCTTTAGATGTATTTGTTGTACATACTTCCTGATTATATTGATAGCAGAATTGTACATAAACTGACACAAAAAGTGTTTTTGCTGTGAAATGCTTCATCATTCTTAAGTACCGTCTTACAAAGACTTATTATTTAAGTGGGCTCGATTTGAGCGTGAAGAAATAGGGGCTGATTATGAGTTGCATAGTGCAGAGGTGGTGAAGTCATAGGGGATGCAATCACTGATTGAGACAGGTAGTTGCAACCCTGCATGGTGCAATTACATGTATCAGCCCCCACTGCCCAAGAGTGAGGAATAACCATGCAGAATAACCGTGCAGACTCAGAATTACCCTGTTCCATTCCACATGGTTACATCAGATTCTGGGGACTGTACAACTCCCATTTACCACCTGCTCGCAGCATTTCGTGTTGAAGGGCTGTAGGGGTTTTGACTGGGAAGCTCACCCATGCTATGGAAGGGGGCTGGGCAGTGGTGAGGACGTGCTTGTGCCTGCAGCTCATACACACATGCTATTTTTCTGGGTGCACAGACAAGTGGCAAATTCAGATCCTGTGTTCCTACACAATTAACATCAGGGCAGGAAAACACGGGCAGTTGTGATCACTGCTCGGCCCGACTTTAAATTAGACCCTTGTTCCCGCAATATTATAACCAATTACAATGCACCAGGTATTAGCCTTGCCTTGTGTTTGGCTGGGCAAATGTAATTGCCATTTCCTCACTGTCTCTACCCGCAGCACAGGACCTCAAGCTAAAAGAGTTGGGGTGGGGGCACAGAATATAGACACCTCCTAAATGTTTTAAATATTAGTTGAGAGTGATGAAAGCCCTACTGAAATAAAAAACTTGGGGCCATATGTAGGTAAAACGTGTTTTGCGATTCTCAAATTGCGATTTTTAGGGAATCGCAATTAGAGAATCGCAAAACGCAATGTACGTAGGATTAGCAAAATATTTTGCGAATGCCACATATTCCTTATTTGAGAATCGCAAATTGAGATTCGCAAATAAGGAATACCTTGCCATTCATTCCTATGGGCTAGAATGCCCATAGGAATGAATGGGAAGACATTCTCAATTTGAGATTCTCAATTAGAGAATCGCAAATTGAGAATGCAATTTCAAGGTTGCAAGGGTGTCAATAGGACACTCTTTTGCACCCCTGAAATAAACATGTGTGCACATGTGGCGCACATACATGCGCTAACGGCATGTATGTGCGCCACATGGCACTTTGAAAAATGCTAAAAAGTGCATTTTTTTTTAAAATTGCAAATTGCCACCAACCTGAAGTTGGTGGTAATTTGCGACTCCTTAAGCCAAAATCGCACAACTTGGGTGCTTCCTACATTGCATTTAAGGAATCGCAATTTGGGATTCCTTAAATGCATTTGCAAAATAAGGAATCGCAAATTTTGTGATTCCTTATTTTGTGTGTGGGTTGTTGTTTGCTACATAGCACACTGCCCAAATTGCCATCGCAAGTGCTGAAATTCTACAACTTTCAGCATTTGCGATCGCAATTTGGCTTCCTACATATGGCCCTTAATCCTTGTCAGGGTGAACAACAAAAGTGACTAAATTAACCTGTGTTTCACCCCATGGTAGCTTGGCACAAAAGAAGTCAGGCTCAACTTAGAGGCAATGTGTATAGTATTTATGCAGTATTCAAAGAGTAATAAAGTGAAAACACCACACAATAGAAATCCCAAGCCAATTTAGAAACATAGAGCTAATGTTACTAAATAAAACGACACTAAAATGACAAAACTCCAATCTGTAGAACTGGAGACATTTTTTTTTAATTTCAGGTGAAAATGGAACTAAAAAGCACAAAACATCACTCGATGTTATCTGGTCATGCTGGGCCAGAGTAAACTTCAGGTCAGCTATGATGGAAAGTGGGTCAGATACAGGGTCCAGGATACTGAAGAGTGTACCTTTTCGAGCCCAAGGCCATGCAAGGAGCTGCAGGTGGAGGTTCACATTCGCAGGCCCATGAGGAAGTCGCTGTTGCTGTGAGGAGCAGGTCAGGCATCGCAGATGGTCGCTTTTGTGGTGCAAAGAGCCTGTTGTCATTGGGGCTTTGCATTAGCAGTCAACATGGGCTGTCGCTGACTGTTGTGACCGATGCAAAGATCAGTCATTGCTGTAGATTTGTGTTGGCAGGCGTCGTGGATGATCATCATTCGGCACAAAGAGTCTACTTCTTGGTCGGAGGAGCCCCAATTTTCATCTTTAACTCAGGAGGGGTACAATTTGATCAATTTGATGCCAGCCCATCCAGTACCAGTGGTGCACCTCTTGGGGATCATGTCTCATTCCAATAATAGCCAGCCGCAGCAGGTCTCGGCAAGTCCAGTTGGTTTGGATCAGCTGAGAAGGTGCAGGGAGGCCTCTGGAATCTTGTTGTGTCCCTGTATCTCAGACAAGTCTGCACACTGACCCTTGGAGTCACTTCTGAGGTTCCTTGGTTCCAGGCAAGCAAGTCCAGTCTTCCTTCTTCAGACAGCGGGCCGTCCTTCTTCTGAATCCTCCACAGGTCCAGAATGTTCTGATGAGAGCTTCTGAAGATCCTATTCTTATACCGAGAGCCAACCTATAGGTGGGGGATGTCCCCTTTGTCTAACCTTCCCCTTTTCCTGGGATTAGCTCCAAACTGTCTAGGGTAACAAAGGGGAGGCAGGCCGGGGTGTGAGCTACATTTGTCAGTGGCAGTGCAAGCAGGCTTTAAAAGCCAGGAAGGTGGTGGGCATAGCCCTAGGGCTCCCCTTTGAAGCTCAGGACAGGCTGATCACATCTCCCCAGGTGATCCTGCTTAAGAGAGGCACACCCTGCCCCACATCAAAGTCTCCTTTGTCCCCAAGTCTGTCAGGAATAAACAAACACCAAAAGCGAGCCATTCACAGTCTTGTAACCCTGGAAACTGGCAGAAAGGCACATTTGGTTTAGGCAGAGAAATGCCAACTGTTAAAAGTGGCATTTTCAGAATGGTAACTTGAAATACAATTTCACCATTAAAGAGGATTTTAAATTACTCTACAATTGAGTGGAAGAAGCATTTCTCTATCTGTTTCCAAACTAAAATTATCACTTATTAAGTGTAATAATGTAACCCCATGTTACTTAATGGGCTTACAGTACTGAAAGGGGAGTTAAGGTGTTTTTCACTGTCAGGACATGTAAGACTTCAATTACCATGTTCTACTTTTTAAGTACCATGCACCCTGCCCTAGGAGTCATTAGGGTCTACCTTCAGGGTGACTCATAATTAATAATAAGGAAGGTTTAGGCTTGGCAAAAGGTTTTAGTGTCAGGCATGAGATGTTTTGCAGTGCTCTTTTAGTGAGTGGTACAAAGAGTGCTGCAGGCCGTTGTAGTGTTTAATTTACAGGCCCTGTGTACTTGTAGTACCATTTACTAGGAGCTTGCAAGAAAATTAAATGTTGTTATCAGGTGATGGCCAATTTGGTTTGTGTTTTTTATGGAGAGAGCATAAGCACTCTACCCATACAGAGCACTGGTAAAGTGCACACAGTCCTAATGCTAACAAAACCGAATACAGCAAAAAGAGGGGAGGTGGAGACACACCAAGGATGATAGGTCTAACACCCACTTGACCCTTATAGAAGTCTTATTGAATATAGCAGCAAGACATTTTAGGCAAATTTACCATTCATGGTCAACAACACAGAATTATTTATTCTGTTACATACTTATTTAGATGAAAAAACAACAAGCTATGGATAATAGTTGCCTTTATTTCAGAGGTAGACATTAGCTTGTTTTCTGTTTATTAGTGGGGCAATTAAAGAATGTCTGATGTACATTGTGTACATAACATTTGTGCTTATGTTTTGTTTAAACATCCCTAGGAAAAATATTGTTGTGTTTTTTGTATAGGCAGCATAGGCTGTTTTCAACGCTTCTTGGTGCGTTTTAGCATCACAGAAAGCCTGGTGATAGGTTATCCTAATGCATACTCATGTGTGGTTGATTAGCAGCCTTGCAACAAAATCCATGGAACCGATTCACAAAGATGCTGCGGTTATTCTAGGATACTCCTGATTTACTGCTCGATTGTAGCAGTGCGCCACGATTACTACAAGCTTACTCCTGATATTGAGGCTTTAATCTGAAGTGCTGTCAGAGTAAGTCACCCTACTTATAGCAAAATCCTTTCCTCCTCTTGAATGGAAAAAATAATTAACAGGGAAAAGAAGTGCTAACCTAATTTCTATTTCAGACATTGCAGTGTCATGGTGAAAGATCTAGTTTAATGTGGAAGAATGGAAAAACTGCTGTCCAGTAATACCGCCATTTTGCTGGCAGTAATTTTTGCAAAAACATACAAAAGTACTACCACATGTTACGCCACGTGTTTACCGACATATTTCTAAGAGTGGAAACAATTTTGAGTAGTAAATGATAATACAATTACCTCACATCAATAAACCCTGGATATAAGGTTAAGCCTGAATGTAACTTGCACTCCGTAATGAGAGTTTATTGCTAGCAGACCGTGAGAGTCTTCGGTCCCTGTTATCCTAGTAAGAGTTTCCTTCTAACCCTTTTTCCTGTATTCTTAAAAAGCCCATGGCATGGCTTTAAGTGGGATGAAAAAACTGAGGGGGTCTCTCAAAGGGGCGTTGCTGATGTAATTGGGGCGTGGCTTAAAACATGCAAGCTAAAAATCTGTGCTTAGCATAGTGTGCCACCTGACTGTTAATTTGCTGATTCTATCACTGCATCCACATATACAATACAACAAGTAACACTACACCTACAACAAGCTAGGAGTGCTGGCTTTGCATAAGATAAATAAGCAACAACTATGGCTTCCTTGTATAGAATATTGAAAATGCTTCAGTTCGGAATAATGAGACTGTGAAAGAACTTAAGCAAGTTTCTGAAGTTACATCAAATGCAGTAAAGGGTGGTACTGCTGCAGAGTTAAGATTTTTTTTTTCATCCTGAGGGTGAGGGCAAAAATGGAGAGCCGGATAGGGACCCGTCTCAGCACCTGCTTTTGGACCCGGCCCACTTAAAGCCCTGGCCCATGTGTTCTTTGCTCTTATTATCTGTGTGATCCCTGGTCCCTTTGCTTGTATCTGTTGTGAGCTATCACCAATGATTTCATCATTTCAGGGGCATGGCTATCAGTGGTGGAGCTGGTAGTGGCACTGCGGCCCAAGGCCCAAGTGACCCACTGAACCCTGATAATTTCTGTATTTTACTACCCTAACAGCAAGCAGGGGGCCTATTTTCCATGCACGCGCTGTGGCCCATGACACCCTTGCTATGCCACTGTGCCACAGGCAGGGCCGGCCTTAGGGCAGTGCTACTGGTGTGGTCAAACTGGGCACTGACCTGTGGAGGGGGAGCTGCCCTCAGGGGGGACACTGTGTTTAGCAATAACTTATGATTGGAGAGATGAGGGGCACTTTTGCCCAGTGGTAGTGGGAGAATCCGAGGAGGCGATCATGGGGATTGGGGGCGTCAAAAATGATTGTCGCACCGGGCGCCACCAGCTCTAAAGCTGGCCCTGCCCACAGGCGCCGAAGTACATAGTTTTTCTGAAAATAATACCTCAAAATACTACATGTGTTAGATCAATAAGTATGACAACCAACGTGTGTAGTGGAAATGTAGTGTTAGTGAAAGACTAAGAGCCCCATTACAAACGGGCCGGTAATATGGCAACCAGGATTACCACTACCAAGCAGTATTCCCATGCCTTTTAGAGGGCCATTACGAGTTACTACACAGAAATGTGGAAATAACATGCCGATAGCATTGTTAGCACACCGTTCCCGGATATTTGCCCCAGTTTTCTGGGCACGTTTCCAACTGCTTCTAACAGGTGTATATAAGCCAGGACTTAAGGGGCAACGTATGATCACATTGCTGCCGAAACTGTGAGTTTTCGAGCCAATCCGAATGAGGGGCTAACACTAGAGGGTATTGAACAGACAGGGCCATCATTTTTTTTTTCCGTCTTGAACGCACTGGTGTCTGCCCCACACAGAAAGAACGCGGAGCGCATTGCGTGGCGCGCGCTGTAATTGAAATACGCGTATTGCATCTGCTGATAAAAGCCTCGATCTTACAATGCACAGAACAGCTCGGGGATCCCATTTACATGCCTCAACACGTGTTTTCGGTGATTTTATGAGATAAATGACATTAAAGCAGTTCATCCATTAGGTTCGAGGTTAACAATATAAATGCTTCGTTAGAGGCCTAATGAGTCGGTTGCAAAGCATTTAGGGATTCAATGAGCCATGGCGATTCAATGACTTCCTTAATGAAATATCTATAGGACGGCATCTCTGCTGTCACAATAGAGATAGCCCGGCCGTTACCTAACGGGCCGTGACGGTAAATCAATGGATGTGTAACTCTGTTTTCATACACTGAAAAAGATATGGAGGGGGCGTTTTACTGCCTTCCCGTCTCGCGCCCGGCGCCGTAAATAAGAAGAGACAGTTTTCTATTTGAAAATGTTCTCTGGCCTCCTCGTGATTTAAAAGCTCGAGACTGCGGATTGATTGATGTGCGCTTTTACAGCAAAGTCTGTTACTGTTCTCATTTTCATGAAATTTAAAGTCCTTGCAAATTAAATTTAAGAGGCAGGGTCTCGGGGACATCGACTCTCTCGTCTCATGTGTAAAGTTAAAGTTTATAATAAAGATGTGGCAACATTTGCATACAAGAGCGCACCTCTGTGAGTCGAGTCTGCAGAACGCCCCTGGGACGAAATACCAACATTATGTGGCTGTTTAGGGCTCAAAATATGAGATACCCGCTATTTGGAGGGACTGGAATTACCGATTTCAGACAGTACCTGTACCAGAGTAGGATCTGCTTCTTACAGTTACCCCCACTTTTTGCTGATGTTTCACTGTTTTCGACTTAGTCTGGCTGGGATCCTGCTATCCAGGACCTCGCCCTAGCTGCCTTCTCCTCTAAATTGATTGCATGTACTTTAGGTACACTCCAGATTGGATTCTGGGGTACCTTTATAAGTCCCTAGTATATGGTATACTATGTACCTCGGGCATAGATACCTCAGAGGCCTCTCAGGGGCTGCAGCATGTATTATGCCACCCCTGGGAGACCATTCAAAATAACAAAACAGGTCTGGTATAGCAGCCTGTGTAAGGTGGTGCATGCACCCCTTACTTAGATATAGGTTCACTATGTCTACTCCATATCACTGCACATATAAACCTATCAGTCACCCCTATGGCAGGCCTTATCAATCCTGAAGACAGGGTGCTGGGTTTTATGTGAGAGGGTGCACCTGCATGAGCAGAGTCCCTCTGTAGCCTTCGGAATCTCTATTCCGGGGTTGTCTGTGATGCAGCCAACCATATATTCTTAAGTGCATTATAACGTCGCGATAAATGCTAACTTTAAAACGGCTGCATGGAAACATGTTGGGTTTGGTGTCAAACACCTTTGAATCATACCTCCACACCAGTGACTGGTGTGGGAGGTATGATTCCACCCTCCTAGAGGGAGAACTATGACAACACCTGTACACCAGGTACCAGCTTTCTCGACCCTGGCATCACAAGATGGATGCTGCCAACCACAGACACGGGTCTGCCCTCCCGCTGCTGGATGAAACTCTGGCAGGGGAAGGTTGGACAATAGGTTTCCTGTCACAGGGAGGTGTGACCACCTCCCAGACAGGCTTTAGTGTATTGGGGCTGGGTGGGTGCACTCCAAGAGTGCGTTGATGTCTGCACTGGGGGCACATTTGGTATCCCTGTGCATAGTCCAGCTCAAACCGGTTGCAGGAGCCATTTGCTCCTGCTCTGGCGCAAAACTGGACAAAGGACGTGGGTGTAGCCACCCCTCTGTCCTGACCCTCCCATAGGTGGGTCCCCAGAGTTTGTCCCACCCCTTCCTTGGGTATAAAGTAGGAATCCCTGACTACAGGACTTTAGATTTACCAGGACGAAACTCTGCTACAGAAACCAAGTACTTCAACTATCTACACTACGCTGGATAACTGAAGAATCTCCCTTGGAGTAAAGGAGTTTCTGAGGACTCTGAAGATTTCTGCAACACAGGAGGTGGGTTCCCAAGTGTCCCTGAGGTTGGCTAGTGCTCTCAGCAATCCTGAGACCCACAGCCCTTGTGGGGACAGTCCAACCCGTACCCCTGTGCACTTTGTTCATTTGAAGCAGCATATGCATTTTTGGCGCTGCCTGAGGCTGTGCTTTGGGCTACTTGTAGAACAGACCCCAAGCAGTATTTCCACTGAAGATTTCCGGCCTACACTCCACAAGTGTTCCGTGGGCTGGTATTTTGTGATTCGACTCGAGGTCCCTTTGCGATCTCTGGTCCGTCGACCTGTGGGTCCCTGAGAAGGGAAATTTAACTTTCAGTGGGCTTTCCTGGTTGCTCCAGACATGCCCTGACTCTCCATCACTTGGGGAGTCCCCAGGACCTTGCTGGTCCTCACCGAAGCCTCTTTTCTCTGACCACGTGGGTTGCAGTTGCCAAGGCTTGTTGGTGTTCAATCCAGACACTGACCCCCCAGCACTCGACATCCTTTGTGGGACAGCTCACCTGTGGACTTTGGTCATCATCGACATCTCCTGGTCCCCGTGGCTGCAGAGTCAAGCTTCACCTCTTCTCACCTGAAACACCTGATATCGGTGGGCATTCGTCTATCGTGCCCCTGGTCACTGTGAAGTGACCCAGACTCTGTCCCCTCTGCTTTCATGTTCTTCTCAGCTCTGATCCAGGCTTGGATCACACCGGACACTTCCCCTCTTCCCGGCAGCAGCACTTCTTCGCATCACGCCATTGGAATCAATGAGCGTTTCTGACACCACTTGATCCCTATGCACCCGGCTCTCCTGGGATAGGTAACATGGGTACCTCGGTACTCTCAAGGGTGCTGGCCTTAGAACCTTCTAAGTTCCAAATGGTTTGCTTGAAGTCCTCTCCTAAGTGTCCTTAATCTTTAAAATTCCAAACGCAACTTTCCCATAGAGTTGTACAGGGCTCGCGGCTATGTTCTCACACTGCACACTTCCTCCTTGGGTCCCCTGTTTCACTACCTTGGGGTCCCTGCGATTCTACATGCCCTGGGCACTGTGTCTAGTCAAGTCGTGGTTGTTATACCACTTTCTTAGTATATGGTTCGGTCTCCCCCTGGAGCCCGCTGTGTATTGTGCTATTTACTGTCGTTCTAGAGCTTTAATATTGTGTACCTTGTTTTCTAATCTCATAAAAAGGTTAGTAGAGAGTGTTTATTAATAAATACATATATTTTATATATTCCTTGTGTGGTTCTCATTTCATTTGGTCATTCAGGAGGTTATAATCTGGTAAACCAAGCTGCATTACATTCCTTCGACACTTAGCCCGAAGGCTGCTCTCCATAGCTATCACTAGGATAGCTTTCAATAAAGGTTGTCTTTAACCTAATCATCAATAAGGGTTGTTTGGACTGGTGCAAGGTGCCCACTTTAACTAATGGACAGCATATACCAGGCCAACTTCTCACAGTACCCCTCTCTTGCACTCCGGTAATCACCAGCTGTTGAGGTGAAATGTGAAACCTCGTGTTAACCGGGTATTAAGGGGTCAATTGTCAGCGAGTGACCAATAATTGGCCTGCTGCTCCTGCCCTATATTTAGAAGTGGTTTTATTAGGTGCAAAAACACTACTGATGAAATCGACCCCAGCTTTCCCGAGCATCAGGATTATGGGTGTAGAAACACCATGCACATTATAGAGGCTCTGAACAGCATTGCCTCTGCCTCATCAACTCGAGACTAGCTAACCACTTTAATGACAATCACCTACTGGACCCCATCTATCTCGATTCACATCCAATCGCACCACCGAAACTGCCCTCATCACTGCTATTGATGACATCACCTCATCATGGACAAGGGGACACAGAAGCACACATCCTATTTGACCTTCCATCTGCTTTTAAGACCATCTACCACCCCATTATCATCCAACACCTCCATGAGACCAGGATCTGCAGACCATCCCTCCGATTGGTCCATTCCTTCCTCTCAGTATGCCCTCAAACAGTCAACTTAGCCCCATACCCGTCCACTGCCTCCAGCTTGATCTGCAGCATTTCTCAAGGCTCCTTGCTTAGCCCTAGGATTTTCAACATCTACATGACCCCTTTCACCAACATCATTGACGTTCACCGACTCAGCATCATCTCTTACGACAATGACACCCTGTTCATCCTCATCCTCTCAGGAGACTCCTCTCACATCCAAGCAAACTTCATTGACTGCATGTCTGAGGTTGCGAACTGGATATAAAAACAACTGCTTAAAACTTAACACTGAAAAAGTTCCTATTTGGAAAAGACACCACTCTCTGGTCCTTGGCCCGGTGACTCGCAGAGCTGGGGACAACACTCAGCTAGGAACATAGAGATTGTGGTAGACAATCAAATTTCGATGTTAAGCCAAGTCAGCACTTGCCGCTGAACACCTAAATATCTGTCACTCAAGCCCTGCTCATCAGAAGATTGGGCTTCTGCAACACACTCTCATCATGTAATATGTAAGGTCATAAGCAGTGCACTGTGGGGACGCGACTTATAGTTAGCTCAGCTAACCATAACTGCGTAAGTTCTCTGGATTTGTACGGGTGAAATCTGACCCTAACTATGACGACCCTGTAGCCTTTGTTTCTGTCAGTGAATTTCTAAGGTTTTTTTTAATTGAGAAAAAGGGGGTCCCAAAATGCGTTTCCCCATGCAATTTCCCATAGGGATTTGGACAAAACTATTGTCAGAACCGCTGGACGGAATTACCCCAAATTTGACAGAAATGTAGCTTTCGGTCCAGAAATCGTGCTTTTTGATATTTGGTGTAAATCCATTTAGTAGTTTTTGAGATATTATGAGAAAACCAAATTTGTATATCTAGGAACACAGAACCTCCGCAGATCCACCTGCGTGCTAAAGCAAGGCCCTGGTTGGCTGGCCACAACTTGACAGAAAAGTTGCAGCCATCATTTTATATATCATGAAATGTTCACCAGGAATGAAAAGGAACTAAATGAAAGGGTCCTGACCCCATGTATGTTATAGATATGAGAAAAGAATGTGCAATTGCCTGCAGAATGCCAGAATTTTTTTTTTTTTACCATGCACAAGATCCGCGGAGTTGTCGTGGCTCTCAATGTAGTCTCCTGTGTAAATCTATGTGGGATCCATGAATTTCACAGTGAATCAACTAAATCAGTGTCTGTATGGGTATAAGAGTGGATGTGGGAGTTTCTGTCTGGGTGTCACAGTGGGTGTAAGAGTGTCTGTCTGGGTGTGTGACTGGGTGTGTAAGTGTCTGTTTGGGTGTCACAGTGAGTGTGATTGTGTCTGTATGGGTGTCAGAGGGGGTGTGTGACACACACCCACTCTGACACCCATACAGACACTTTCACACCCAGTCACACACCCAGACAGACACTCAAACACCCACTGTGACACCCAGACAGAAACTCCCACATCCACTCTGACACCCATACAGACACTCACACCCAGTCACACACCCAGACAGACACTCTCACACCCACTCACACACCGAGGCAGGGACCCTTATACTCACTCTGACACCCATACAAACACTCTTACACCCAGTGACACACAGATAGACACTCTCACACCCACTCTGAAATCCAGGCAGACCCTCCCAGATCCACTCTGATCTGATCTGGCTGAACCTGTGACTAACCACCGGGAATTGCTCTGTGGCTCCGTGGCTCCTGTTGGTTCCTGTTTTCCCGTTGTGACTGGGCTCTGCTCCGCTTCCTTGTGCTGCCCACGTGATCCTACCTGAACTGCGACCGACCGGGCTTGGCTCCGCCGGTCGCCTGCTGCAGACTACAAGCCCCAGGATTCCATTGGGCAGGTCGCCTCACCACAGCGCGCCAGGGGGCGCATAAAGCTTCGCCTGGTCCCTCGACCCACAACGACGCGCGCGGGACGCACCGGGAGAAGCCCGCGACAAGGGCGGGACCATCTGTGGCCGTCAGGGGCCGAAGGAGGCTGGGCCACCTCCTTGAAATCTTGTTTATTCCGTCTCGTGGAACTGCCCACCCGCAAAGGTACTTTCAATTCTCTATACCCAGGACACAATGATGTAACGATGAAAATTGCCCGTAGCTGGTCCAACAACCTCTAATCACTGTTCTCTGTCTTCAGGTCTCGCTTTGTTTATTTGGGGCGGAAGCATCAAGCTTGGTGTATGTGGGTCTTGTTAACTTAAATTCAGCATCGAGTAATAAGGGCAAAATGTCAAAGCCTGCCTCTTCTTGTCGTATTACCAGGCTCCAAGCTGCTACGGCACAACCTCTCCCAAGCCTTACTGCAATTGATAAGATGCTACAGAAGACAATTGGGGTTGTAGCATCTGCAATAGAGAATACGGAAAGGTGATTGTCTATTACACCGGCTGCCCCTCCCCTTCAGTCGATTGGGGATTTTTCTGCTGGCACTGTTAACCTCCCTGATTTTAGCTCTTCTCTCATGTGCTCCTTTGCAGAGTTGCCCTGCGCACAAATTGCAAAAGATGTTACTGACCTCCCTGAGGTCTCTAATTTTCTCTCACTTCCCGTAGTTAGAAAAGTTTCTAAACCATGCTTGAGAAGAAAGAAAGGTAAAAATAAAAATAAAAGCTGGTTAAAGTTCCTTCATCTTCAGCGGATGCTGTGCAGGTTGCTGCTAGTCCCTGTTCGAACAATTTGGGAACTCCTGTCTGGGTCACACACCTTCTATCTGATTTTGAAACACATATTGAAAAGATCATTGGCTCATATCTCAAGCCATTAACATCTAGGCTTGACAGATTGATCTCCACGATTAACAACCCAGGCCCAGGGAAACCCCAATTGCACGGTCTTCCAGGAATTTCTGGCATTGATAAATTTATTCTTATCCCCGATCCCATAATTTCATCAGCCGGCAAAAATACAACAACCGTACCGGCTCTGGTACCCGCAAATCCTTCACCTGATCCCGCCTTACTTCCGACTAGGGCAGGCATAGTAGATGTGGGAAAATCCTCAGCCCTTAGGGGATTTATTGAAAATAGACCAGACCCATTGCACCACCAACCTCGATCTAGTGGAAGAAGTGGAAATAGCTTGGAGGTGGGGACCTTACCAGCTTTGCCCACTCTTGACCTGCCGACGGAATCTTTACCATATGTTGTGGTCCTTGTGGGGGTTCCCTCTTTAAGTCAGGGGAAGAGTGAGGATCACTTTGAATTAAAAAACAAATGTGTTCAATGGCTTAATAAGAATAGGCCGCTTCCTCCCAACATTCCTGGTGAAATATTGGGTGTAAGAAGGGTTGATTGAATTGGGATTGGGCCTAAAACCATAATGGGAAACTGTGTAGTAATCAACTTTAGGAATACCAGGGCAGTAGAATACATTTGTAGTAGGTCGCTACCTTGGTCAAATACCCAAATCTTCCCCTTGCACCTATCATATTTCTATCATACTCCCCACCGGAGTTCTGGGCAGGATTTAGCTAGCCGACAGGAGGGGAGCCAGAATATATTGCCATTTAAAACCCATCAGGGTATTACACACCGGGAGATTTACCATCCATATTCCCCTTTACTTTCTTACTTCCCACTAAGAAACAGGTATAGCGGGTTGGAGAAGATCGAATGACGCCCGGTGTGGCAGAGCACTTCACCACAAATAGGTAGTGCACGGAGTATGTTAACAGGGCAATCGGCGGGTATTGGAGGCAGTAACACCCTTCAGAAGCAAACAACGAATAGCTTAGAAAGTATAGAGCTAAACCCTTGTAGGAGGGATGGGATTATGGGAGTTACAACAGATGTTCCGGTAGTGACCCAGAAGGTGGTACAACTGCTCTCTTGGAACATTGCTGGGTTACAAAAAAAGGTGAGCTTACGAGATTGGAACATCTTCATTGAGAAATTTGACATCTGTATGTTCCAAGAGACATGGAGTTTGCTTCCTGTATATAAATCAGGGTATTTAACCTTTTACACCCCCGCAATAAGTTCAGGGAAGGGTAGACCAGCAGGGGGACTCCATGTCTGGATCATGATCGAACGAAATTGGGATATCACTGTCCATAAATCAGGGACCGAGGATATTTTAGATCTTTCAATCCAAGGGCAAGATATGAATTGTAAGATAGACCTATGTAATGTTTATGCAAGAGGGTCTCCAGGGGATCAAATATCAAGTACAATAGCAGCCTTAGAGCTAGAAATAGCTGGCAGCTCCCCGTTCTCTAAAACTATCGTTGGAGGTGACTTTAATTGCACCTTAGAACCTTTAACCAGAGACGATTCCCTGGGAATAGAGGAGGAAGATTCCAGATGGTCTATTCCGGTCTTGACATTAGCACCAATCAGAAAATGGTCTCCGAGGGCAATCCAGATCAATGCCCTGACCCTGCAACATAACCTGAGAGCGTTAAATGGTAGAACAAGTTCAGATCCAGACGGGGCAATTACCTTTAATAGGCTTAATGGCCCGTCAAGAATAGATTATATTTTACTTGACGTCAACCTCTGGAGAGAACTAATCAATATGGAGGTAATACCATCCCAGGACAGTGATCATAACCCCCTCTGCACAAAGTTAAGGTGGGGATTAAAAAAGGAAAATAGAAATAAAGCCCCACTAATCCAAACTAAGGAGGTTGTCCCGTACAATTCTAATCGCCGGTTGAAATGGGAGAGGGTCTCATCCCAGGAAGGGATCCTAGATAAGATTAGTGAGCACTTAGTAGAGATGACTGCACACTTAGAGCAACTTGCAGCTGTAAAAGAAAATGTACACGGCCTTTCATTCCCCCTAGTTTATAAAAACGTGATAGAGAAAGTGGGCCAATATTTTATTAAACAGGGAGATAGTGTTAGACAGAACCATACTCAGGTAAAAACAAGTAATCCCTGGTATACGGCTCAATGTAGGGGCAAAAGGAAGGCGTTAACCGCAGCCCTGCTCAAAAAGAATCCTTCACTAGTTAGAACGGCTAGGAGGGATTATGCGAGGTCACTAGTGATAGCAAAACGGGATTGGGAAAAACAACACTGGCAGAACCTTAAAATCGCTTCCCTGAGTAAGAACTCCTGCACATTCTGGGACTTAATTAACAAAGCCAGGAGAGGGAGATCGGAACCCATCGCTAACCATATAACAGAACAACAATGGTTCACACATTTCTATGACCTGTACTGTGGCGTAGATGAGCCAAGTTCTCCATCTCTGATAATGGAAAGTGATGATAGAGTTTTTATGGTTCCCGAGGACCCCTTCTCCATTAATGAGGTTAAAACGGCTATTAAACATCTGATCCCGGGAAAGGCGGCAGGTCCTGATGGGATACCTGGGGATCTCCTTCTAAATGACCCAGTAACCTGGGCTAAATTGATCTCCCTAATAATGAACCTGATTTTAAGAGGCCACCCAGTCCCGGTCTCATGGAAGGGAGCTGAGGTGGTAACAGTGTTCAAAAAGGGGGCGAGGGACGACCCTGCCAACTACAGACCGATCAGCCTGATAGACGTGGTCCAGAAGGTGGTTGGCAGGGTCATCATATCCAGGGTAGGGTCGTGGATAGAAGGAAAAACATCCTCTCCCACTTTCAAGTGGGTTTTAGGCAGAAGGTGGGAATGGTGGATCAGATCTTCCGATTTTTTGCTATTTACTGGAATGTCGTTACCATTGGGAAGGGCAGCCTGTACTTGGCGTTTATAGATCTTAAAACAGCTTTCGATCTGGTTCCACGTTATAGATTATAGGATGTTCTACAAAAGCTGGGCTTTCCTATTACCCTCCTTGAATTAATTAAGAAACTGCACGAGGGGAATTATGCAAGGATTAGATGGGGTACTCAGGGCCAGTTGACAGAGAGAGTGGCCGTGGGGAGAGGAGTCCGCCAGGGATGTGTAATGGCGCCGACTCTTTTCTCCCTTTTCGTGAATGGAGTGGTGGACCACTTGAGGGAGGACCCAGCCGACGCCCCGACCCTGGCGGAGGAAAAAACACCTACCCTGCTCTTTGCGGATGACACCCTCCTGATCTCCAAAACCCCGACTGGCCACCAAAAACTGCTGGATCGCTTTAGCTCGTTCTGTGAGGATAGAGGTCTTACTATCAACACTTCCAAAACAAAGCTTATGGCCATCTCGCCAGCAAAGCGATTTAAGAATAATGTCTCCCTTAATGGTACCCCATTGGAGTTGGTAGATTCATTAGATTATTTGGGTGTAAGGGTCAATAGTCGGATGAATTGGAAGGACACTTGGCCAAAATGCTTTCAAATCATAAACGAGTATCTGGAGCAATTCTGCGAGAACAGCGAGAGTCCACGAGCAAACCCCTAGCCCCGGCTCTTTCTATGTATGAAGGACAAGTATTGCCTTCGGCACTTTATGGATCTGAGCTGTGGGGTTTTGAGGACACAACCAATTTGGTGAGCTCAGAAAACAAGTTTTTGAGAGAATTGGTGTCACTCCCCATCTCCACCCAGGTAAAACCACTATGTCAAGATATGGGTAGGCGTCTATTAAAAGATATAGTCTGCCTGCGCCCGGTACTCTTCTGTGTTCGTCTTAGGAGGTCGCCAGAACTCTCAAACTACGCGGCTGTCTTGGATGAACTAATTTTACTCAACTCGGGCAATAAGATTAAGTGGCTAAGTAAACTTAGACAGCTGGTTTTGAAATTAGGGTTGAATGAAATATGGGTTAGCCAATCACCTCCCTCCAAGCAAGTCATGAAGAAACTATATTGGGACTGGGTACAGGAGGAGGCTATATGTAGAGGCAAAGGGGGCACCCTTACAGAGCGGTTCTTAGAGTTTAAACCCGAAAGGAAACTCAAACCGTTCCTTGACTTCATACAAAAACCCCTGGATAGATCACTCTATCTAAAACTAAGGTTCAGGACCCTCCCGGTGAATTAATTTACTGCTGGGTGGAACAATTCAAGCTCTATAGCTAAATCTTGCCCTGGGTGTGTAGCCCCTAAGGAGTCGGTGGCTCACTTTCTCTTTGCTTGTCCAGTTTACAGGGGTGTAAGAATGTTATGGCTTAAACCAATATGTAGGGAGTGGGGTCTAAGGTGTCACAAGATGGCCTTGTGGGCTTTTACTACTGATACGTCTTCACTAGTCATGGTTTGTGGGGTAGCTACATTTTTGGGCAGTGCCTGGCAGACCCGCATGCGTAGGATAAAACAAACTCCTCAATGATGTTTACATGAAATTTGACGACGCTGCTTTTACGAGGTTATGCACTCTGTTTTTAATGCATTTCTTATTTTAATGAATTTCGTAAATTTAATTTACTTTTTTTACGTATGACTGGATTGGTGTTTTGTTTTTAGTTGTATAGGATGTGGATACTTTTATGTTAAAAATTTTAACGAATAAAGTACTATTACTACTACCATACCAACACTCTCACACCCAGTGACACACACAGACAGATACTCTGACTACCACTCTGACCCCCATTCAGACACTCTCACACCCACACACACACACACAGACATTCTCACACACTGTGATACCTAGAGAGACACTCTCATACCCACTCATACACAAAGACACTCTCTTGCCCACTCAAGCACACAGACAGACATTCTCACACCCACTCACACACACTGTCTCACACACACAGGCAGGCACTCTCACTCCCACTCTGATGCCCATACAAACACTCTCACACCCAGTCACAGCTATGAACCACAATTAACACTCTAAGCATTTTGAAGACAAGGAGTAGTAGCACACAGAAGGCTGCAGAGAAATGAGAAAGTATTCAAAATGAGAGACAGTTAAAATGGAGGACAGCAACTAATTAATTTTAAAACAAATGTGATTGGATGGTGTAAATATGCTGGTAGATAAATGTAGGTATTGATTTTGAGAAAAGAGTAACAAGATTTCTGATTGACTTTGGAAAAATTAAAAATGTTAGGCTATTTGGAATATGCTTATATTTCCAAACAGTCAACAATTCCTGCTATAATTGAATTTGAAGCTAGTATGCTGCACAGAGAAAGTTTTCTGAACTTTTGACCTACTGGTAAAAGAGAGTGTTTCAATGGTAGTTCCTATGGAAAGTGAGCTAAAGCAGTGTGGGGGAAGGGTGCTGAAGAAACTGTACTTCAAAAGTAAAAGTAGAGTGGTTTAGACACGTTCCTTATTATGGAGGAGCTATTTTCTAAATCAGTGCTATCTTCAAAGCTTAAATGTAGATGCAATCTTATAGTAGTTTAATGTAAAATGGTTTAATGGGCTCCTGCATACATTTACAAATCCACCATAAAGTTACACGAGGGGGCCATGCTGAGCGTCGTGGAGGATTTGCGGATTCCTGTAGAAAACAACCAAATTGGGCTTCTTTGCAGGAAACATGGAAAGGGTTAAAGAAATACTGACAATTTAGTTTTGTGTGATATAACAAAAAACAATGATGAAAGGAAGCCTTTTATTTGTCAACTAGAGCAGGATAAGTAAGAGCACATGGTGAAGGGCAGACATTTTATCTGTTTTTCTACTCAGAGAGGAGGTGATTTTCAGGAGATCTGACTGGTGATTTCAAATGATTTTTTTTTTACCAGAGGTAGAAATAAAACTGGGAGAACAGCAAAGAGCTTTTACAGGTATTTTAATTAGGTTGTAAAATATAAAAGTATATTCAGAAAAAAATAGTGAGTGTATGTGAGTGTTCTGTTGAGCTGCCACTCCCCTCCCACCTGCCTAGCATTGTCAGATGACTGTAACCTGTCCCTGCTACCTCCACCCTGCCTGTCCACATGCCATACCCCTAACCCCTTCCTCCTGTCCTCCATGGTCCATTTTACTGCCACACCCTTCTGCCCTCCCTGGTCTGTTGTGCTGCAACTGCTCCTACTGCCTGCCTCGCGCAGTCTGTTGTGAGGCCCCTTCCCCCGAACTCTCTTGTCTGTGCCCAGGTCCTGACCCTCCCTTCTATCCTCCATGGTCCTTTGTGCATGCCCCTGCACCCTCCTTCTTGCCCATCATAGCCATTGTGCTGCCACTAACCCTCCCGCTTGCCATGCATGGCCTTCTGTACTGCCATAGCCCCTCCCACCTTCCCTGTGTGGTCAGCTAGATGCCCCTTACCCCCTCCCACCTTCCCTCCATGGTCAGTGTGTATGCCACCATAGTCTCACTGTTGCTCTCCATCGTGTGTCTTGTTTCTAGTGCCCATCCTGCCTGACCTCCATGTCATCTTTCTGCTTCTGCCCTGCCCCCTTGCCCCAGCCCTCTGTTTCCATGTGCAGACCCCTATTCCCTCCCTCCTGGCTTGTCTGTTCCATTGTAATGCCCCTGATCCGTCCCTCCTGCCCTTTATGGTCTGTTATGCTGCAGCTTTCTCTCCTGTCTGTCCATTATGGTCAGCTAGCTACCATTGCCTCTTTCCCATCTGTTCTCTGTTGTCCATGTACATGGTCCTGTCCCCTCCCTATTGCTTTCTATGGATTGTTGTGCTGCACTCCCCTCCCACATTCCCTGTGTGGTGTATTGTGCTGCTGCAAACCCTGATGCCTGCCCTGTATGGTCAGTTTGGTGCACCTCTCCATGTCCCACCTGTCCTCTGTTATCCGAGTCCATGTCCCTACCCCAATTCCTCCTGCCTACCATGATCCAATGTACCATACTTGCGAACATTTTGAACTTGGTAAGAGGGAGATTTTGAAAAAATACTGAGGTATTGATTTTTTGAGTTACATTGAAATAGAGGAGATAGTAGGCCGGAGACAGATCAAATAAAGCCCATTTGAGCTTTAAAACATTGGACGTTTCCTGGCTGAAACTGGTCTGTTGGCATGTATGGTTGTACTACCACTGCCTCTTCCTTCTGCCCACAATGGTCTAATGTATTGCCACAGCCTCTCTTTCCAGTCCTGTATTGTTGGTTTGTTGCCCCTGCCCCCCTTTCCACTGTCCTCCATAGTCTGTTGTGCTGCCACTGCCCTTCCTGCCTGCCCAGTGTGGTCAAATTGTTGCCTCTGTACTCTCCTACCTGCCTTCAATTTTCAGAGTCCGTGCCCCTTGCCTCTGCCTCTCAACAGTATCCCAATGAACAACTAGATTGCTAACATTCTATATTTATTACAAAAGTGTGGAACGCCTGACGTCATCTTGATGTAATCAAAACTGTAATACCTAGAGCATTTCCTTTAGAAATTACATATATGAGAAGGTCTTATTTGCATCAAAATTATGGTTGGTGCTCTAAAAAACTAAAATGAGGACACTTTTTCTGAGTTTTCAAATAGCAACAAAGAACTTTTAAATTATTTGTAATCTTTGTTTTTTTATCCAGTTGACCACTTGATTAAATGTTGCACTTAGAGGAGAGGATGTGGTGTTACTTCCAGAGCTGCAGACTTTGCAACTGTTTGGAGTTTCTGCATCAACTCAACATTCTGTGATTCTGGTCAAATCACTTAATCTCCCCATCTCTACAACCAAAATGAATTTGATCTTGTGTGATGTAACCAATGCTCATGTAAAGCACTCTAATACCTTACAAGTCTGCACTATATAAAACTGCAAATACACATAAAATAAGTATTTTGCACACTTCTGTCATTGACTACATGTGGGCTACATCTGGGTGATATTTGTGCTGCATTTGGGCTCTTTTGTCTCTAGTGGCCATTTTGGGAGATTTATTTGTTATGAAGTTTCCTAATTTCCTCATTTACTGCAGTCTCCTCAGTAGGAAATGATTTCAGTTTTTTACTTTGATTCCATCAAGAAGGTATTCAGATATTTCACACATTTGCCATGAATTCTGAATGTAAGCACTCTAGTTGCTCATTAGATCACTGTAGTAAAGCTACTGCTCACCACGGAAGTCTGCTGCTGGTATTAACCCCTTCGAAGCGTGTGACGGAGCGGTTCCATCATGCGCGTCAGATGACGGAACCACTCCGTCACAGCCCCGCCCGCGCACGAACCCTTCAGCACAGCGCGGTAATGCGCGCCGCGCTGAAGGGGTTAAAAGTGCATGTTTCAGTCTGCATATCAGAATTTTTTAATGAAATAGAAGAGGATTTGAGAAGTCACTCAAAATGTGCCCTAATTTTTCTTTCTTCAGCACTAATAATAATTTCTATGGCAAAATGAACACCCGCATTGTGTTCCTTTTTAAATTAAATGTTTTAAGTGTTACCAGTTTATTCCAATCAAGATGGCGTCAGGTGTGCCATACTTTTGTCATAAGTAAGACAGTAAGTGCTCTAGTTGTTCTTAAGAACACTCTGGGACATTCTGTCATTGGGCTATACATCTGGGTGATATTTGTGCTGCATTTGGGCTCTTTTGTCTCTAGTGGCCATTTTGGGAGATTTATTTGTTATGAAGTTTCCTAATTTCCTCATTTACTGCAGTCTCCTCAGTAGGAAATACTTTCAGTTTTTTACTTTGGTTCCATCAAGAAGGCATTCAGATGTGTCACACATTTGCCATAAATTCTGAATGTTAGCACTCTAGTTGCTCATTAGATCACTGTAGTAAAGCTACTGCTCACCAGCGAAGTCTTGCTGCTGGTATTGAAAGTGCATGTTTCAGTCTGCATGTCAGAATCTTTTAATGAAATAGAAGAAGATTTGAGAAGTCACTCAAAATGTGCCCTAATTTTTCTTTCTGCAGCACTAATCATACTTTCTATGGCAAAATGAACCCCTTCATTTTGTTCCTTTTTAAATTAAATGTTTTAAGACAAATGGGGGATGGGAGCACACTGCCTCACCTCCCAGCACAGTTTGCCCCTTAGCATTGTGGTAAATGCAGTTCACAGTGATTTCTTACTTGAATTTTAGCTGGAGTGGTTCACCAAAGTTGGAGCAGGTTAGTGCTGTGAATCTCTAGACACATGTGTTTCTGGATATTATCCGTCTTCAGTAGAGATAAAAAACGAAAATTCCTTCTGGGGTTGCTGGAAAGCCTGCCATAGTCTCTCAGGTCTCAGTACCTCTCTCTGGCGCACAGGTGCATCGCCAAGAGCTCGTCAGCTCAGTGGCTCAAGGGAGCCTTTTCAAACAAATGGGGGATGGGAGCACACTGCCTCACCTCCCAGCACAGTTCGCCCCTTAGCATTGCGGTAAATGCAGTTCACAGTGATTTCTTACTTGAATTTTAGCTGTAGTGGTTCACCAAAGTTGGTGCAGGTTAGTGCTGTAAATCTCTAGACACATGTGTTTCTGGATATTATCCGTCTTCAGTAGAGATAAAAAACGAAAATTCCTTCTGGGGTTGCTGGAAAGGCTGCCATAGTCTCTCAGGTCTCAGTGCCTCTCTCTGGCACACAGGTGCATCGCCAAGAGCTCGTCAGCTCAGTGGCTCAAGGGAGCCTTTTCAAACAAATGGGGGATGAGAGCACACTGTCTCACCTCCCAGCACAGTTCGCCCCTTAGCATTGTGGTAAATGCAGTTCACAGTGATTTCTTACTTGAATTTTAGCTGTAGTGGTTCACCAAAGTTGGTGCAGGTTAGTGCTGTGAATCTCTAGACACATGTGTTTCTGCATATTATCCGTCTTCAGTAGAGATAAAAAACGAAAATTCCTTCTGGGGTTGCTGGAAAGGCTGCCATAGTCTCTCAGGTCTCAGTACCTCTCTCTGGCGCACAGGTGCATCGCCAAGAGCTCGTCAGCTCAGTGGCTCAAGGAAGCCTTTTCAAACAAATGGGGGATGGGAGCACACTGCCTCACCTCCCAGCACAGTTCGCCTCTTAGCATTGTGGTAAATGCAGTTCACAGTGATTTCTTACTTGAATTTTAGCTGTAGTGGTTCATCAAAGTTGGTGCAGTGTCGTACTTTAGAATTTGGGACCGCGTAGGAGGCAGGGCCCTACCCCTGTCTATCCCAGTATTAGTGAACCGCGAATGGTTAATGCGGTATGTACAAGTGCTTTGTGTAACGTTTTAGCTATGAATGCACTGTGTATACGTTATTATACATCACTACGTGGGTTCCATTTTGTATCGGTGGCCATCTTATGGTTGCCCTCACATAGGCTATATAGCATGAAGCGAATACGGGCCTTTTAGAGCACATGTGCCTTTCATTGACTTTTCTGTGACCTGGGCAGCTTGGCTCCGCTGCCCCAGGTCAAACTGGTCTCACGAGTTCCCCGTCCTCTGGCCACCTGTGATTAGCATCAGGGCTTGACACACCATAAAGTCTTTTCATCCTACACGAGCCTCCAGCTAATCTCTTTCGCACCTGACTGTTCCTGCTTTATGGCTTGTTTCCCAAACAGGAGATGCTCATGTTTATTGGGGCCTATCGATATCTGATGTGGGATCTGAGCCTTGCTGTGTAAATAATTGCGGGCTGGCTTAACTGGAATGTGGGATGGTCATCATGACTCTGCCTTTTCGTTTGAAATGTATACATGTAATGGCCATATCGTAAACTAAGGAATGTATGCCTGAGGCAGGATATACTGTATTTAAGAAGAAGCCCGTTTCTGTGATTTTCAGCAGTCTCCTGAGAACATACACGCTGTTCTACTTCTAGGACGCCTGTAATTGGTCTGCAGTCAATAAACTGATCTTTGACTTCACCCAGAAGACTCTGTGTTTCTGTAGGTCTGAAGCAGGAAGAACCCCGAAGTCATAGGGTGTGTTCCCCTGCACCGCTGGGCTTAAAATACCCAGTACTTCAGTTGGCGCCCAACTCGGGGCGATTTCAGCGGTACCGGTCCAAGCCAGAGATTCGTGAGGAGCTTCGTGTGGAAATTCTGGAGGAAGGCCGCCACTTCATCGACCCCTGCATGTCGACGTGGTCCGAAAGTCCTTTCTACGAGGTTCTCCACGTCCCGACGGCTACGAAGGACTGCTGCCTTGATTAATCGCCCTGTTTTGGACCCTTGACGATTTTTTGGTAGAGCGAAACATTCGAGAGAGTCTTCTGGTGACGCCATCGATCATCAATATTCAGTTAAGTATAAGTGGAGCGTCTCCTAGTTTGAATTTGGTAACCTTCGGGATCATTTTGATTTGGTGCTTGCAAGTCCCAAAGCCAGAGGACTCGTGTATTCACGAGACTATCGTATTCGATAATCCTTTGACGTTTGAAACTAGACTAGTGATCGAAGATGCCTGGTTCTAGTGTATTTTGTAGATTGTTTTGTTTGGGTTGTGGAAGGGATTTCCAGTTAGAGGATTCATGTCCGGTTCCTCCAATTGGAACTCCAACTTATGAGCTTTATGTAAAACATGGCGTGGGCCTCATTGCATATAATGAAATATGGATCCGATACACCAGAAAGGACGGTGTTTTAAAATGGCCCCAAAATGGTAGTTTCGATACAGATATCTTAGATAATTTGGAAGTGAAATTGTTTCAAAAGAAAGCCCGGCCGGCGATGTTTGATTCTTTCCGCCTATGGCGAAAGGAAGCCAAACAGAAGGAAATTAAGCTAGCGAAAAGGAATAAGAGAGAAAGAGGTATGTCAGTGATGCAAGCAGCTGTGCAATTTAAAGATAATGAGGAGGAACAAATGAAGGAACAGTTACATAGACAGCGCAAAATAGGAATTGATAAATGTTACCCTGTTTTGTCACCCCTTGTGCAAGATGAGACAAAAGAGAAAGAGAAAGATTCCCTAATGTCCCATTTGTTAAGTTCGCCACCCCCATATGCGCGAAATGCCACCGCACCTCCACAGCTTGTAAATGCGCAACCTCCAGTAAATATGCCGCAAGTCTTCCCGCAGCCGCCAGCTCCTCCTCAGCTGGCTCCTATCCCTGCAGTGCAGCCCTCTCAAGGGCCGCCAGGTTTGCTACCTGTTGCCCCTGCGCTTCCTGCGACTTTGCCTGGCACGCCAGCGGCCTCCTCTGGCGCTCCTTCTTGCACTACCCCGGTACCTGTATCTGAATCCGTTTTTCTTCCCTCTGTCTATCCCCCTGTTTTCGCCTCAACTTCTCCTTCAGCGCGACAACGACTAGCTAATGTAGTTACTAGTCTAATGTCGCCTCTCTTCGGGTCATCTAGTGCGACTCCTGCCATACAGCGTAAGCAATTGCGCAGTCAGCTGCCTGATCCTGAAGAGAAAAAGACATTAGATCATATGGCGCGTAGGTGGATTATTTTTTCATCAATCTATGATGTGGAATCAGTTGTTGACGTTTTTCATCAATGGGATGCCCCGAAACAGAGGTATGTGTTCGAAAAAATGTGTGAAATCCTTTGTGAGGAATTGGATGATCATGGTAGAGATCCAAGCCCACAGGAGTTGTGTCGAGTGAGATTCGATTTTGGAAAAGGTACGATTGTGGGTCAATAGAGCAGTTGCGATCTTATTATCCTTGAGGAATGATGATTGTCAACAGTCGTTGTTTGAACCAGATTTCCCTGTGGGGAGAAAGGGAAAAGCGCGACAATACCCCATGAGAGAAGTCCCTCCGGTATGGAAGGAAGCCGTTGCGGCTGATGCGTGTTTGGGTACACGTCCCATGGAAGCGATCTGAGGTGTTAGCACTTAAACAGACATTACCTGATCCCCGTAAAAACCCTGCAGGATATTATAAGGAGTTGTCACAAACTGCAGAATCTTGTGTAATGAATCTGTCTGACATAGATATGTTGTTTGGGAATGTTGTTCCACAGCCTTTATGGGGATCCATTCGTAATGTAGATCACGCTGCAGAATTGGGTGATACATGGGCTAATATTGTTGCTGCAGACGCTAGACAAGTTGGTGGCGCAAAGCCTGACCCTTTAGTGGCAGAACTCCCTGGTCGAATTATTACATACATGAAGACCATAATGCCCGCGATGCGCGTAAATTGGGACAAACTATCTGCATGCAAGCAGAAGAAAGATGAGAGAGTGTCCGATTTCTTCACCAGGTTTGAAGAAACGTTTATCGACCACAGTGGTCAAGACATGAGCACTGAAGGTGGCCAACGGTTATTTGTTGATAAATTTGTGCAGAATCTACTTCCCGAGTTGTGTAAGAAATTAAAAGACTCAGAAAGTTCTTGGGCTGTTTCCTCTTCAGCGCAAATACTGGCTACTGCACAGTATTATGAGAATAGAGACAAAGATGAGAAGGATAGAACAGATAAGAAAACGAAAGAACTGAAGACAAAGGTCCTCTTGCAGCAGGGTTATCCACCACGTGGAGGACAGAGTAATTATAGGCAAACACAAGGTATCTATCAGCAACCCCAACAGTTTCAGAATAGTCAGCAAATGAATGGGTATTATCAACCACGAATCCCTGTAGGTCCCAACCAATGTTCATATTGCAAAGAGGAAGGTCATTTTAAATATAGTTGCCCTAAATTAATGCAGTGTAACAGTAATGCATACGGCACAAGAGGTAGAGGTGGTCAGCAAGCTCCTAGAGGCAGAGGGCGTGGAAATCTTCTCCAGAACGCGCGTCCTCTTCCGCCTCAAAATACCATAAATAGTTTTGATCAGCAAGCCAACGCGACTGGTAATACAGCTCAGTACTACAATAACGATTATTATGCGGAAGATGACAATGTAGAAAATGATGATTACTAGGACAGCCGTAGACAGAGAGAGGGAGTTGTTTCAGTGCCAGTGGATCAGAGCGGATCTTATGTTAAAGTAACTACAGCAAATGTAACGGAGCCCTTTCTGCTGGATACTGGTGCTGCAAAGAGTTCAATCATGCATTCAAAACTCCCTGGCGCGCCTTTGTCTGGCGAAATGAATGTCTCAGTAGGTTTTTCTGGCGCCCCAGTTAGGAACCCGATTTCTAGTCCTATGTCACTTTCTGTTGGACCTTGTGAGCTAAAAGCACCCCTCATCCTAACAACAGGTTGTGGTGAAAATTTGCTAGGCTTAGATTTGCTAAAAAGATTGCATGCGACGCTATATTGTTCTCCCTCAGGAGTACAACTTACATTAGGCAAGAAAGTGATTTCCCCAATGTATTTGTCTAAAAATGCAATGCCACCTGAATTGTCATCCCTTCCGGATGTCCTTTGGGCTACTGGTCCCAATGATGTGGGTCTTTTGGAAATACCGCCATATGTGGTCACTTTAAAAGCCAATGTCAGATTGCCACGCATTCCCCAGTACAAGATCTCCAATGAAGGTCAGAAAGCATTGTTAGCAATTGTCAGTGATTTGATTAAAAAGGGTGTAATTGAAGAGACAAGAGGCAACGTTTGCAATAGTCCTGTTTTACCTGTCTTGAAACGAACGGACCCTTCACAGCCACCTGTTTACAGATTTGTGATTGATCTTAGAGAGGTTAATAAGATTGTTGTGCCACAGTTTCCAGTTGTCCCTGATATAACTGCCTTGTTAACCATGATTCCAGCCTCCGCTGCATGGTTCTCAGTGATCGATCTAAAGAATGCTTTCTTTAGCATCCCAATTGCAGAGGAGAGCAGAGACATTTTTGGCTTTAGTTTAGGAGGTCGCAGCTTCCGCTTTAAACGCGCTCCCCAGGGCTACTGTAAGAGTCCATCAATATACAGTCAGGCTTTAAAAGCGCAGCTTGATGCACTGGTTTTACCTAGTGGCGCTATCCTCATTCAGTACGTCGACGATTTACTAATCGCCGCGGATACTGAAAAGATTTGCAAAGAAGCTACCTTGTCATTGTTGCGTCATTTGTCTGCCTTTCATCACAAAGTGTCTCTCTCAGAGCTGCAATATTGTCGACAAGAAGTGACCTACTTAGGTCATCTCTTATCGAAGGAGGGAAGGAAACTGACCCCAGAAAGAATTCAAGCCATTGCACAGTTGAGTGTGCCAAGAACACAGAGAGAAGGGCGTGCTTTCTTGGGCAATACTTCATACTGTAGGCATTGGATTCCCAATTTTTCCTTATTGGCAAAACCTTTGTTAGCATTAACATGCAAAGACACACCGAATCCTATCCCATGGTCTGAAGAGTGTCAGAAAAGTTTTTTGGAATTGCGCAACGCATTGTGTTCAGCTCCTGTGTTGGGTACCCCTGACTACAGCAAGCCTTTTACATTGTATGTTCATGAGAAAGATGGTTGCGCATTATCAGTGTTAACACAGCCTTTTGGCGATAGACCGCGTCCATGCGCATATTTTTCGTCAACCTTGGACCCGGTAGCGAGGGCATTGCCAAGTTGTCTGAGAGCCACAGCCGCTACAGCTATGTCTATTCGACAGTCTGCTGGACTAGTAATGGATAATACATTGATTGTTATGGTTCCACATGCTGTGGACACATTGTTAAACAGGACCAAGACACAGCACTTAACTAGTGCGCGATTATCTGGTTATGAGCTGACACTGTTAGCAAACCATATACACATAAAGAGATGCAACACGTTGAGTCCAGCTACACTATTACCAATCCCAGCAGACCTAGATGAGATTGAGCAACATGATTGTCTGTTCAGAACAGAAGAAGAGACGAAAGGGAGAGTAGATCTTAAAGATACTCCCCTGACTGAGTGTGATGGTACTTTATGGGTGGATGGTTCGTGCTTCAAGCTTCCGAATGGTGATACGACTGCTGCATATGCTATCACGACTTTGCACACGATTGTGGAAACTGCACGTGTGCCACAAAATTCGGCTCAAGCAGCAGAACTGATTGCCCTTACGAGAGCATGCGTGTTGTCTGAAGGAATGAAAGTGAACATATATACGGATAGCCAATACGCCTTTGGCGTGGCTCATAGTTTTGGACGATTGTGGAAAGAACGTGGGTTCCTGACTTCGCATGGAGCTAAGATTCAGAATGGCAAGTTGGTGAATGATCTCCTTGAGTCGCTGACCCTACCGTTACAAGTTGCGATTATGAAATGCAGTGCGCACAAGAAAATCACTGATGATGTTGGTCGTGGTAATGCGTTTGCTGATGAAGTCGCGAAAGAAACAGCAAAAGATGTAAAGACTCGAATGTATGCTGCAGGCCCTGCCAGATGGGTTGGTAATGTTGGAATGTGTGAAAACACAATAGAGAGTGTAAAGTCCCTTCAAGCTGAAGCCACAGAGAAAGAGTTGAGCAAGTGGAGAGAAAGTATGGGTAAGTTGGATGAGAATGGTTGTTGGATTGATTTGTCAGAACATAGGCGATGGTTGTTACCTGATGCATATGTGCTCCCAGTGGTTACTATGGCACATGGAATGGCACACATCAGTACGAAAGGAATCTGTAAGTTGTTGGCTCCAGTATGGCAGAATGCTGGAATTCCTAAGTGTGCAGAGAATGTGGTCAAGAATTGTATGGTATGCTTGAAGTACAACCCTGGTAGGGGAACCCCAACTCCAGCTGGTCATTTTGCGCCTCCATCATATCCATTTGAAGTTTTGCAGCTAGATTTTATCCACATGGAAAGATGCAACAACCTGAAATATGTATTGGTGGTTGTTTGCGCTTTCTCAAAATGGATAGAGATCTATCCTCTAAAAGATAACACTGCTCTGTCCACAGCCAAAGCCCTTGTGAAGGAATTTTTCCCTAGGTTTGGAATGCCAAGAATGGTGTGGAGTGATAATGGGAGTGAGTTTGTGGGCCAAGTGATGAAGAATGTGTGTGAGGGACTAGGTATAAAGCAAAAGTTTCATGCTGCAAATCACCCCCAATCAGCTGGATTAGTAGAGCGCTATAATGGCGCTCTAAAACTCAAACTGGCCAAAATCCAGGCGAGCACCGGTCTTAAATGGCCTGACGCTCTGCCTCTAGCACTCCTGTCCACCAGAATGACCGTGCACTCACGAGTGGGACTTAGTCCTTATGAGGTTGTTTTTGGCCGCCCGGCCAATGTATGGGGTGTGCCAAGACCGGCGAAATTCAGTGAAATCGAGCATCCAGTACTGCTTGATTACTTGTATGATTTGACGGTTAAACTGCGTGTTTTACACCAACAGGTGCATGATACTCTCCCCCCGGCCTCTGAAGCTCCTAGACACCCTATCGAACCTGGCACGTGGGTCCTCGTGAAGAACTTCCAGGCGGGAAACCAACGATGAGCCCCGTTGGATTGGCCCTCATCTCGTGCTACTGTCTACAAGATCAGCTGTTCGAGTAAAGGGGAAAAGGAACTGGATCCACGGCGCCCACGTGAAGAGGATCCCTTTGCCTCTGCCGTATGACCAGTGGGTCCAGGAGGGTATCGCTGACTCTGAAACAGACACTGTACCTCGTTTTGTGCCGTTCAGTGATGCACGCATAAAAGGCACAACTTCAGCACAGGAAAGTGACGATATTTTGCAAGAAGCTGTGCCACCGTCAATTCGATTGGACACTACAGAGCCTGAACTCTTGTTCCAAGATCAAACAGTACCTGGCCGTTTCCATTACAATCTAAGACCAAGGCCCATGGACAAATAAATATTCTTTTTCTTTTACCTTTCTATTTTTTGATGACCAGAGCTCTCCCATCTGAAGGACTTTCTTGATTTTTGTTTTTCGAACCACCATCCGGGTTCAGCCGCAGGGTCACGGTGCCAAGACTTTGGGGTACAGGCCGAAGACGTTAGGTCGACGGTTCTGGTTGGTCTAGGGCGTTCCCTGGACTGACAGACGTACTCCTTAGCAGAAGATACTCACCCACCGCGAGCGGCACGATTAGAGGATGGAGTTTCAAGATGGAGAGACCCGCTGAGGAAATGAACTTTAAAGCAAGAATGTGTAAAATAATGAAGAGCAAACGTTTTGTATTTTTATGCCTGTTTGTATTATGTAGTATGATAGTGTTTACTGTAGGATTTGTATTCTTATCCTCTCAAGAGCCCATTTCACCCACTGTACAGCCTATACCTCCTCCTACTATCTCCTCACACTCTTTTCACCCTCTGCCTGAACATGAACAAGCTAGACGATCAGAGTTTGTGAATAACTCGTTTATTCAGCTCCTGCACCAGCACCAACTAGTCATGAATACAACAAATTGTTGGGTGTGCGGTTTAATGCCACATACCATTAATAAGGGTATTCCCTATCTAGTGCTACCGTATAGTTACAATGGATCGTCATGGGCATTCCAGACCATGTTTCTCTATGCACTAGATGCGTACTCCCTGCGACAACCGCGTTCCATCAGACCTAGCACCAATAATAAAGCTTTAATGAAAGGAGTTGCCGATATGAGCAGAGATATCGATGCATACTCATCTATTCCCAAAGAAGAGTTGAGAGCTTATGTAGGGTGGAACGCGACGGGGTATAGTATTAGTCTAGGTGAAAGACAGCGGAAAATCTCATCCCCAATCTGGGTCGTACCCCACATAGGTCGGTTCTGTTTGCAAGGTAATGGTCAGAATCCTAGAGCTCAACTGGGAAGAAGTGACTGTACTGAAACGTACACTTTTCCGTCACAGTTTTCCCCTGCGTTTTTGGCTGCCAAGGGTACATATTTTATCTGCAATGACCGAGCATATACATGGTTGCCCCCTGACTTCTCGGGCACATGTTATATTGCAAATCTGCTACCGCCAACATTTACTGCCGCCTCTGACTATCACAAGACCAGAGTTGTGAGAGGCGTGATTAGTAAGGAGGATACTGCCGGTCAGGAAGCGGGAGATTTCTTTTTGGGTTTCCTGCCGTTTTGGGGACCTATGGTTAATAGTAGGAACCTGAGACAGCTGACTCGTGTGGTTGAATCCACTGTTAATGTTACGGCTGGTGCCCTTGGTAATTTGACAGCTGAGCTCCAAGCGGATCGCCTCATGACTTTGCAGAACCGCATGGTTCTAGACGTCATACTTGCAGACCGCGGTGGGGTATGTAAGAATATCCAATCCAGTTGTTGCATTTTCATACCAGACAACGCTCCAACAGTTTATCAAGCCATCTCCAAACTGCATAAAATATCTGAGTCCATACACGTGGATAAAGGAGATTGGTCACTGGTGGGGTGGTTCTGGGAACTGATATCTGCCTGGGGTTGGAAAGTTCTGATGGTCATTGGAATGGTCTTAGCCATCCTTTTCCTGTTCTGTCTGTGCATACAGTGTGCTCCTGCGATATGTGGCCTCTGTGCTACATTATGTGTAAGGAAACCTGTATCGAGGGACGAGCTAAGTAATAGGATGATGCTACAGCAACATCTCCATGACTTCGTGAATATTGACCTAGACTCGGATTGAAGTGAGTATAGTTATTGCCTATGTAAGGGCAAAAGGAGGGTCTGTCGTACTTTAGAATTTGGGACCGCGTAGGAGACAGGGCCCTACCCCTGTCTATCCCAGTATTAGTGAACCGCGAATGGTTAATGCGGTATGTACAAGTGCTTTGTGTAACGTTTTAGCTATGAAGGCACTGTGTATACGTTATTATACATCACTACGTGGGTTCCATTTTGTATCGGTGGCCATCTTATGGTTGCCCTCACATAGGATATATAGCATGAAGCGAATACGGGCCTTTTAGAGCACATGTGCCTTTCTTTGACTTTTCTGTGACCTGGGCAGCTTGGCTCCGCTGCCCCAGGTCAAACTGGTCTCACGAGTTCCCCGTCCTCTGGCCACCTGTGATTAGCATCAGGGCTTGACACACCATAAAGTCTTTTCATCCTACACGAGCCTCCAGCTAATCTCTTTCGCACCTGATTGTTCCTGCTTTATGGCTTGTTTCCCAAACAGGAGATGCTCATGTTTATTGGGGCCTATCGATATCTGATGTGGGATCTGAGCCTTGCTGTGTAAATAATTGCGGGCTGGCTTAACTGGAATGTGGGATGGTCATCATGACTCTGCCTTTTCGTTTGAAATGTATACATGTAATCGCCATATCGTAAACTAAGGAATGTATGCCTGAGGCAGGATATTCTGTATTTAAGAAGAAGCCCGTTTCTGTGATTTTCAGCAGTCTCCTGAGAACATACACGCTGTTGTACTTCTAGGACGCCTGTAATTGGTCTGCAGCCAATAAACTGATCTTTGACTTCATCCAGAAGACTCTGTGTTTCTGTAGGTCTGAAACAGGAAGAACCCCGAAGTCATAGGGTGTGTTCCCCTGCACCGCTGGGCTTAAAATACCCAGTACTTCAGCAGGTTAGTGCTGTGAATCTTTAGACACATGTGTTTCTGGATATTATCCGTCTTCAGTAGAGATAAAAATCGAAAAATCCTTCTGGGGTTGCTGGAAAGGCCGCCATAGTCTCTCAGCTCTCAGTACCTCTCTCTGGCGCACAGGTGCATCGCCAAGAGCTCGTCAGCTCAGTGGCTCAAGGGAGCCTTTTCAAACAAATGGGGGATGGGAGCACACTACCTCACCTCCCAGCACAGTTCGCCCCTTAGCATTGTGGTAAATGCAGTTCACAGTGATTTCTTACTTGAATTTTAGCTGTAGTGGTTCACCAAAGTTGGTGCAGGTTAGTGCTGTGAATCTCTAGACACATGTGTCTCTGGATATTATCCGTCTTCAGTAGAGATAAAAAACGAAAATTCCTTCTGGGGTTGCTGGAAAGGCTGCCATAGTCTCTCAGGTCTCAGTACCTCTCTCTGGCGCACAGGTGCATCGCCAAGAGTTCGTCAGCTCAGTGGCTCAAGGGAGCCTTTTCAAACAAATGGGGGATAGGAGCACACTGCCTCACCTCCCAGCACAGTTCGCCCCTTAGCATTGTGGTAAATGCAGTTCACAGTGCTTTCTTACTTGAATTTTAGCTGTAGTGGTTCACCAAAGTTGGTGCAGGTTAGTGCTGTGAATCTCTAGACACATGTGTTTCTGGATATTATCCGTCTTCAGTAGAGATAAAAAACGAAAATTCCTTCTGGGGTTGCTGGAAAGGCTGCCATAGTCTCTCAGGTCTCAGTGCCTCTCTCTGGCGCACAGGTGCATCGCCAAGAGCTCGTCAGCTCAGTGGCTCAAGGGAGCCTTTTTAAACAATTGGGGGATGGGAGCACACTGCCTCACCTCCCAGCACAGTTCGCCACTTAGCATTGTGGTAAATGCAGTTCACAGTGATTTCTTACTTAAATTTTAGCTGTAGTGGTTCACCAAAGTTGGTGCAGGTTAGTGCTGTGAATCTCTAGAATCATGTGTTTCTGGATATTATCCGTCTTCAGTAGAGATAAAAAACGAAAATTCCTTCTGGAGTTGCTGGAAAGGCTGCCATAGTCTCTCAGGATCTCAGTACCTCTCTCTGGCACACAGGTGCATCGCCAAGAGCTCGTCAGCTCAGTGGCTCAAGGGAGCCTTTTCAAACTAATGGGGGATGGGAGCACACTGCCTCACCTCCCAGCACAGTTCGCCCCTTAGCATTGTGGTAAATGCAGTTCACAGTGATTTCTTACTTGAATTTTAGCTGTAGTGGTTCACCAAAGTTGGTGCAGGTTAGTGCTGTGAATCTCTCGACACATGTGTTTCTGGATATTATCCGTCTTCAGTAGAGATAAAAAACGAAAACTCATTCTGGGGTTGCTGGAAAGGCTGCCATAGTCTCTCAGGTCTCAGTACCTCTCTCTGGCGCACAGGTGCATCGCCAAGAGCTCGTCAGCTCAGTGGCTCAAGAGAGCCTTTTCAAACAAATGGGGGATGGGAGCACACTGCCTCACCTCCCAGCACAGTTTGCCCCTTAGCATTGTGGTAAATGCAGTTCACAGTGATTTCTTACTTGAATTTTAGCTGTAGTGGTTCACCAAAGTTGGTGCAGGTTAGTGCTGTGAATCTCTAGACACATGTGTTTCTGGATATTATCCGTCTTCAGTAGAGATAAAAAACGAAAATTCCTTCTGGGGTTGCTGGAAAGGCTGCCATAGTCTCTCAGGTCTCAGTACCTCTCTCTGGCGCACAGGTGCATCGCCAAGAGCTCGTCGGCTCAGTGGCTCAAGGGAGCCTTTTCAAACAAATGGGGGATGGGAGCACACTGCCTCACCTCCCAGCACAGTTCGCCCCTTAGCATTGTGGTAAATGCAGTTCACAGTGATTTCTTACTTGAATTTTAGCTGTAGAGGTTCACCAAAGTTGGTGCAGGTTAGTGCTGTGAATCTCTAAACACATGTGTTTCTGGATATTATCCGTCTTCAGTAGAGATAAAAAACGAAAATTCCTTCTGGGGTTGCTGGAAAGGCTGCCATAGTCTCTCAGGTCTCAGTACCTCTCTCTGACGCACATGTGCATCGCCAAGAGCTCGTCAGCTCAGTGGCTCAAGGGAGCCTTTTCAAACAAATGGGGGATGGGAGCACACTGCCTCACCTCCCAGCACAGTTCACCCCTTAGCATTGTGGTATTGTGGCAGTGCGCTCCCATCCCCCATTTGTTTGAAAAGGCTCCCTTGAGCCACTGAGCTGACGAGCTCTTGGCGATGCACCTGTGCGCCAGAGAGAGGTACTGAGACCTGAGAGACTATGGCAGCCTTTCCAGCAACCCCAGAAGGAATTTTCGTTTTTTATCTCTACTGAAGACGGATAATATCCAGAAACACATGTGTCTAGAGATTCACAGCACTAACCTGCACCAACTTTGGTGAACCACTACAGCTAAAATTCAAGTAAGAAATCACTGTGAACTGCATTTACCACAATGCTAAGGGGCGAACTGTGCTGGGAGGTGAGGCAGTGTGCTCCCATCCCCCATTTGTTTGAAAAGGCTCCCTTGAGCCACTGAGCTGATGAGCTCTTGGCGATGCACCTGTGCGCCAGAGAGAGGTACTGAGACCTGAGAGACTATGGCAGCCTTTCCAGAAACCCCAGAAGGAATTTTCGTTTTTTATCTCTACTGAAGACGGATAATATCCAGAAACACATGTGTCTAGAGATTCACAGCACTAACCTGCACCAACTTTGGTGAACCACTACAGTTAAAATTCAAGTAAGACATCACTGTGAACTGCATTTACCACAATGCTAAGGGGCGAACTATGCTGGGAGGTGAGGCAGTGTGCTCCCATCCCCCATTTGTTTGAAAAGGCTCCCTTGAGCCACTGAGCTGACGAGCTCTTGGCAATGCAACTGTGCGCCAGAGAGAGGTACTGAGACCTGAGAGACTATGGCAGCCTTTCCAGCAACCCCAGAAGGAATTTTCGTTTTTTATCTCTACTGAAGATAGATAATATCCAGAAACACATGTGTCTAGAGTTTCACAGCACTAACCTGCACCAACTTTGGTGAACCACTACAGCTAAAATTCAAGTCAGAAATCACTGTGAACTGCATTTACCACAATGCTAAGGGACGAACTTTGCTGGGAGGTGAGGCAGTGTGCTCCCATCCCCCATTTGTTTGAAAAGGCTCCCTTGAGCCACTGAGCTGACGAGCTCTTGGCGATGCACCTGTGCGCCAGAGAGAGGTACTGAGAGACTATGGCAGCCTTTCCAGCAACCCCAGAAGGAATTTTCGTTTTTTATCTCTACTGAAGACGGATAATATCCAGAAACACATGTGTCTTGAGATTCACAGCACTAACCTGCACCAACTTTGGTGAACCACTACAGCTAAAATTCAAGTAAGAAATCACTGTGAACTGCATTTACCACAATGCTAAGGGGCGAACTGTGCTGGGAGGTGAGGCAGTGTGCTCCCATCCCCCATTTGTTTGAAAAGGCTCCCTTGAGCCACTGAGCTGACGAGCTCTTGGCGATGCACCTGTGCGCCAGAGAGAGGTACTGAGACCTGAGAGACTATGGCAGCCTTTCCAGCAACCCCAGAAGGAATTTTCGTTTTTTATCTCTACTGAAGACGGATAATATCCAGAAACACATGTGTCTAGAGATTCACAGCACTAACCTGTACCAACTTTGGTGAACCACTACAGCTAAAATTCAAGTAAGAAATCACTGTGAACTGCATTTACCACAATGCTAAGGGGCGAACTGTGCTGGGAGGTGAGGCAGTGTGCTCCCATCCCCCATTTGTTTGAAAAGGCTCCCTTGAGCCACTGAGCTGACGAGCTCTTGGCGATGCACCTGTGCGCCAGAGAGAGGTACTGAGACCTGAGAGACTATGGCAGCCTTTCCAGAAACCCCAGAAGGAATTTTTGTTTTTTATCTCTACTGAAGACGGATAATATCCAGAAATACATGTGTCTAGAGATTCACAGCACTAACCTGCACCAACTTTGGTGAACCACTACAGCTAAAATTCAAGTAAGAAATCACTGTGAACTGCATTTACCACAATGCTAAGGGGTGAACTGTGCTGGGAGGTGAGGCAGTGTGCTCCCATCCCCCATTTGTTTGAAAAGGCTCCCTTGAGCCACTGAGCTGACGAGCTCTTGGTGATGCACCTGTGCGCCAGAGAGAGGTACTGAGACTTGAGAGACTATGGCAGCCTTTCCAGCAACCCCAGAAGGAATTTTCGTTTTTTATCTCTCCTGAAGACGGATAATATCCAGAAACACATGTGTCTTGAGATTCACAGCACTAACCTGCACCAACTTTGGTGAACCACTACAGCTAAAATTCAAGTAAGAAATCACTGTGAACTGCATTTACCACAATGCTAAGGGGCGAACTGTGCTGGGAGGTGAGGCAGTGTGCTCCCATCCCCCATTTGTTTGAAAAGGCTCCCTTGAGCCACTGAGCTGATGAGCTCCTGGCGATGCACCTGTGCGCCAGAGAGAGGTACTGAGACCTGAGAGACTATGGAAGCTTTTTCAGCAACCCCAGAAGGAATTTTCGTTTTTTATCTCTACCGAAGACGGATAATATCCAGAAACACATGTGTCTAGAGATTCACAGCACTAACCTGCACCAACTTTGGTGAACCACTACAGCTAAAATTCAAGTAAGAAATCACTGTGAACTGCATTTACCACAATGCTAATGGGCGAACTGTGCTGGGAGGTGAGGCAGTGTGCTCCCATCCCCCATTTGTTTGAAAAGGCTCCCTTGAGCCACTGAGCTGATGAGCTCCTGGCGATGCACCTGTGCGCCATTCCAAATTGAATGTTGCAGATTTCCTATGGAAAATAGGTCCTAACTATAACTACCTAATGGCGACTGCTAGTAGGTAATACATACATGTATAAACATATATATAATCTGCATATCTATATAAATACAAATATAAATGCATGCATACATATACATATATGCATACAAATGCATGTTATGTACATGAAATTTTGAAAAACACGAATACAAGCAAAGCTAAAAAGCCACCTAATTACAAACAGAATTGCTTTAACTTAAACGAGGGCGAGACCTATTGCATTTTCAATGCTTGTTTAATTGGTTCCATCAAGAAGGCATTCAGATGTATCACACATTTGCCATACATTCTGAATGGTAGCACTCTAGTTCCTCATTAGATCACTGTAGTAAAGCTACTGCTCACCAGGGAAGTCTGCTGCTAGTATTCAAAGTGCATGTTTCAGTCTACATGTCAGAATTTTTTCATGAAATAGAAGAGGATTTGAGAAGTCAAAATGTGCCCTAATTTTTCTTTCTGCAGCATTAATCATAATTTCTATGGCAAAATAAACCCCCTCATTTTGTTCCTTTGCAAATTAAATGTTTTAAGTGTTACCACTTTATTCCGATCATGATGGCTTCAGGTGTGCCATACTTTTGTCATAAGTAAGACTGTTAGTGCTCTAGTTGTTATTTAGAACACTCTGGGACATTTTGTCACTGGGCTATACTTGGGCTACATCTGGGTGATATGTGTGCTTCATTTGGGCTCTTTTGTCTATGGTGGCCATCTTGGGAGACTTATTTGTTACGCAGTTTCCTAATTTCCTCATTTACTACAGTCTCCTCAGTAGGAAATACTTTCAGTTTTTTACTTTGATTCCATCAAGAAGGCATTCAGATGTGTCCCACATTTGCCATAAATTCGGAATGTTAGCACTCTAGTTGCTTATTAGATCACTGTAGTAAAGCTACTGCTCACGGGGAAAGTCTGCTGCTGGTATTGAAAGTGCATGTTTCATTCTGCATGTCAGAATTTTTTAATGAAATAGAAGAGTATTTGAGCAGTCACTCAAAATGTGCCCTATTTTTTCTTTTTTCAGCACTAATCATACTTTCTATGGCAAAATGAACCCCCTCATTTTGTTCCTTTTTAAATTAAATGTTTTAAGAGTTACCACTTTATTCCAATCAAGATGGCTTCAGATGTGCCATAAGTTTGTCATAAGAAGGACTGTTAGCGCTCTAGTTGTTCTTTAGAACACTCTGGGAAGCTGCAGTAGAACACAAAGGAATCAACTGACAGTCTCTGCCCTTGTTGGATGCACATGTTTTACTGAGAATGTCAGACTTCATTCTCACATGACTGAGAATGATAATGTGAATCTACAGAAAATATGCTCTCAGGTTAGCTTATAGATCACCTTCCAAACCTCTGTGGGAAAAGCATGAGAAAATATTTTTCTCTCAAACATGATTCATGATATCCCAGCAGAAGGCTTTTTCACATGGTAAAATCACCTTAGAACACACCAGAATTCCTAAAATGAGTATGATACCATCAACAAATGATTTATATTGTAACTAAAGTCTTAAAACCTTCTATTAACTGCAATGTTTTTTAATGAGTTGCTATCATGTATATTGGTCCCAAGATGGCTGCCAACACTTCTTGGATGAAGTGCTGACAGCCAATCAGATCTCACGATGAGATGTGTGGTTAGGCTCCGCCCAGATATATATGTGATTTTGATTTTGATTTTCTCAGGATTTACTGAGCAGATTGACACCATTTAAGCAAAAGGCATGAGTCGGAACTGAGGACTACCTCTTTGCCAAATTTGGTGTAATTCCGTTCCGCAGTTCGGGCTGTAGCTGCGGCTAAAGGTCCTATGAGAAATTGCATGGGGAAAACAAGTTTTGGAACCCCCCTTTATTCTCGGCCCCCGCTACATGAATCATCCCGAGACTTTCAGGATAGGAGCGGACCGGAGCTGGCCAAAAGTTTTGAAAATTTCGTGAAGATTTGTCAATCGGCGCCAAAGTTATTGGGAATAGATTGTTGCAGATTTCCTATGGAAAATAGGTCCTAACTATAACTACCTACTGGCGACCTCCAGTAGGTAATATACGCCACCTCCAGTCTTCTCTCAAACAAACAGACAACGACACCACATGTAAGGCTACTCCCCCGATTTTAATTTAGCTGTAATGCTTTTTGGCAAATCCTGCTGCC
Source organism: Triturus cristatus (assembly GCF_964204655.1). Lineage (NCBI taxonomy): Eukaryota > Metazoa > Chordata > Amphibia > Caudata > Salamandridae > Triturus > Triturus cristatus. The sequence continues at coordinate 607,359,242 of NC_140591.1, read as the reverse complement.
TTGATCAATTTGTAATCTCAAAATAATGTAGGATAGATGTGCATTGTGGGGGATCAGGTGATGAGGTCTGTGATTTCTTCTTTGATATTTTTCCTGGGGCTGGTAGGTCAAACTATCAAATGGACTGAGACTGTCCAGTATGCTAAGAGTGAGAAGTGGCAGATAAGTAGCTTGAATGACTTGGTTGCTGTTTGGTTGGTGAGAGAACAGGAACAGGAAGACTTGTGAAGGTTAAGTAATCCATTCATGCCTTGCACATGCAATCTAGGTGTTCAATGCTGTTGCCTCTAAAGATGCAGTTCCTGCGATTTGCAAACAGCTCCAAACACAAAAGATACAAACCTGGCTATCAACATGAACCAAGACATACACCTCACCATGCAAAGTCACTTGGATTCACCCTAGACACAAACCTCACCTTTCGAGAACACATCTTGAGGAAAACACCACACTCAAAAAATCTTTTATTCCAGATGCTGATTTCAGAACAATGCTTTCATTGTATCACTATTGGATCGAGGAAATACTTTACTCAGCTGCTTACTCGACACCATCCTGGCACCTCTCCAGATTATCTACAAGCCACTGCATGTTGCATCAAGTGCTTAAAGAAATTCGACCAAATAACCTCAACACTGATGGAACTTTATTAGTAACCCAAATAGAATCACATTATCTTAAAAATAACTGAGTCATCTGGTTGTATGTGATTCCGTAGAAAAACAATTTAATAGAATAACATTCCTAAGAAACAATTTCCCCCAAATTATTTAATGGAAATTTTCAGGATGAATGCCAGTTACTATTTCATTGAAGGCAATTCATAAAATGCCTTTTTTACGAAATTGGCTTCTGCATACCTATTTTTTAAGGTGTAAATGAAATGGATGTGGGTCTTAATTTCTGAAAAAAATGTGTCACTTCTTATGTCAGAGGACATTTGTTTGGATGCATATATTTCTTATTGTCAAAAAATTGCTTTAGACGCTTTTACTATGCTGAACCCTCACCACCCCTAAGCACAATCCATCGCTGCCATCTAAAAATGATCCCCACAAATAAACTACATTCATCCCTGACCCCTAAAATCCAAAGATCCTTAATCTCTAAAAGCCCTTTCATACTCTAAACTCCATGGATCCCTGAACCCTAAAAACCCCTCACCATATCTCTGGCCCCTAACCTCCACCCATCCATGAACCCTTAAAACCCTTTCTACTCCTAAAGTCTACCCTTCTCTTAACCTAAAGTCCCTGCACTACCCCTAAATTCCTCCCATTCCTGAACCCTAAAAAACCCTTGTGCTGCCTAAACCCTTCCAATCCCTCATCCCTTAAAATCCTGCACCACCTCTAAACTCCACTCATCCCTGAACCCAAAAAAAGCTACACCACCCCTGAAAACTGCCTATTCATGGCTCCTAAAACCTCCCACCATCCCTAAACTCCACCATTCCTGTACCCTAAAAACCCTTTCTACATATCAACTCTACCTATCCCTGAACCTTTAAAACCTGCACCACCCTAAACTCCACCCCTTCCCAAACACTATTAACCATTTACCACCTTAAACCTCTACCCATGACTGAACCTTAAAAACACTCATTGGCCCTAAACTCCACTCATCCATGAACCTGAAAAAACTCAACACCCAAACACCCCATCCATCCCTGATCCCTAAAATTCCCTCACCAACCTAAACTCAAGTCATCATCGACCCCCAAAACCCTCACCATCCCTAAACTCCACCCATCCTGAACCCTAAAAACTCCTCATTGCCCCTAAACATTACACCCAAAAACAACTCTGTACCTCTAATCCTCACCCAAGTGTGCGATTTTGGATGTTATCTTAAAATAATCTCTCCTTGAAATGGTTCCTTGATTTTAAATTTATATGTTTTTCCTTAAAATTGTCTTTTGCTGAAATTAGTTTTCCAAGATTTGGTTTCCTCTAATGTGTTCTCTCAGTTTTTGTTTTTCCATTAATTCACATACATCCGAGTCAACTATAAGGCAATAAAAGTCAGTGGCATACTTGAAAAGGACATAGGAAGGAAAAAAAAATCTACTTTCTCTTTCTTCACTCTTTCTTCACTCCTGGGATATGGAAGAGTATCCTCACCAACATCAGAACTGCTTCCCACTCTTGCAATTCAGAAAGAAGCTTAAGATTCATCTCTTCAAGGAACACATTGTAACTCCACAGTATAAACCCTCCTGTTTACTGACTTTTTATAAATGATCAGGAGTTGTATCTGAGCGTCAGCCATTGTGCTGTACTCTTGCTTCCTTAGGCAGTTAGGTTTTATTAACACATGTAACTTTACACACATATACAAAACACCCAATGTTTTGGTAATTACTTCTCACATAACAAAACATTTCATGTAATAATAGCTTCACTGATGATATAAAAGATGCTGCATGGAAATTATTCCACTTTTCAAATTCAGTCTATCTAATATATTTGCAGATTATTACCATTTTTGAGTGTGAGCAGGGGCTATGTATGACTCATGAGAGACTAAACCCCTTCGCCACAAACCCCAATGAATGATTTACAAATCCACCACACTTTAGCCTGACACTCTTACTATTGCATCTGCCCTACCCTGGCCCACCGGTCGTGAAGTTAGCAGTGAGTCTGTTTGCAAAAACACTCATTTTCAGCTTTAGATAGGTGTACGAAGAGGGGAAGTCTGTATTGTTTTATTCAGTAATTGAAAAGAACATGAACTGTTTAGCTTCAGAAACAGAAAGAGTGTTCATCGTTTCTTTTATTGAAAGGCAAGTGTTCTGTTTTATTCAGTAATGAAAAGGAAGATGCATGGCACTCTTTAGTAATGGAGGGGGACTCAAGGTGATTTACTTCAGAAATTGAATCTATGTGTCCTGCTTATTCAGCAATGGAAAATAATGTGAAATATTTGTGTCCAATAACAGAAACGAATGAGAACGGCCTTGGCCTTTAATAGAAAGCAATGTGCCCTGCTGTTTTGAGCAAAGTAAAGGAATGTGCAGTGTTGTACTCCAGAAATGGAAATGCGCTGCGCTGTTTCTTGAGTAATGTAATTGATGTGCAACGAGGTGGGGTGGCTGCTTGTCTATACCCGATAGAATGCAGTATATTACACCAATTAGTTAAACAGTTTTGGAAGGTGAGAGAGGGCCCTTACGAATACTAGTCCTTTGATATCAGACACACAATTTTAATATCTTGGACTTGATCCTTTGTCTTCCGCTCTGCAGATCTCACCCACGGGTGTGCACTGCTCCACGTCACAAGCTATACAAGTACTCGCAAGACATCATATGTGCCTTCAGGGGATTTCGGTTTTCTGATTAATTTTCCAATCTCTCCTGAAGATTTAACCGTTTTGTTTGGATCGCACCTTTTTAGCATTGTCTGTTAGAGGCTGGAATTCCTTATTATATTTCAGTTGTCAACGAAACCTTGCCCGGAACTGCCTTGACTGTCCCTTGGAGAATTAACTATCGCAATCAACAGCCTGTGTTAAACGGCAGACTTGAAAACAAGTCAAAAATAATTTTCCAAGTTAAAGTTATTTTTTAGATTTTTAGGAAAATATGCCTACTTTTTATCGAGAAGCTAGGTACTATGACATAAATTTAATATTTCGAATTACAAGTGGATTGATCTTCAATGCTGATAATAGAAAACACACTAAATCATGTACCCGTTTATTTACTCTTCGTCATGGAACCCTGCAATGCTTACTAAGGATTGTGTCTAAATAAATGTGTTTATCATAATTCAGGCCATGAATGATTTTGCTTTGTTCCTTCGGACTCTGTACCCTTTTACTAACTAAGTAAAGATCCCAAGCATGTGAAAATCAACGCACATTTTAAAATTAATAATTAATTTGCATCTTAGCTTTAAGTTCTGATTGAAATTAAACATGTTTTCTTTCCTGGTATGCCAGTAGATTTCAGGAAGAACAAAGGGGCATATTTACAAGGGCCATATCTCCGCTTTTTTGGCTTTTAAAGCCAAAAAAGCAGAGATAAAAATATCGCCCATTTACAAGAGGGTGATAACATGCATTAGCGCATGTTAGCACCCTTTTACCCGACACCTCCCTTTGCATCTCTAATGAGATGCAAAGTGGGCGTCACTGGGCAGTGCAACCTTGTAAATATCGCTGATGTACACATCGCGATATATACAAGGCTGCCCACGCATTTTAGCAGACGTTAGTTTTTGGAGAAAACAGCTGATTTCTCCAAAAACTAACGTCTGCTAAAATGCAGACTTAGCTATACTTACCATTGGGGGTGGATTATGCTGATACAACCACAGGGTCGTATCAGCAAGGTTATCGCCGTTTTCCATGGAACATCGCTGGAAAACCAGCTATGTTCCATGGAAAACATCGCTATCGCTGGGAAATTATCGCCATTGCACTATGCGTTGTTAATACAATGCTAGCATGGCGATAATTTCCTGCGATAGCCAGCGATAACATTTTTCTCGCTAAGAGCGGCCAGCGATAATTATCGCTGCCACTTGTTAATATGCCTCAAAGGTGCTTCAGTGTTCCTGAAAACGAGCTCAAATTTAAACATGAGAACTATCAACTCAAGAATTGTTATTACAGAGTCTTTCACACTGCAAAGAGTAACCATTACAAACAGCCGGTATAAGATAAAAAACACATCTCTATATAATAGGGTACAATTTCAAATAAATGAACATTTGACTTGATAGTCAGACAATAGTATATTCTGGAATGTTTGAATACAATACTACTAGTTGAGAAATTGTTCACTCGACTACTAAAGCTCCCTGTAACAAGACTGCAAACTATTTGATTTAGTCACAGTCGACTCTTTCCTTGGGGGAAATGTTAGCTGACCAATTATCACATAAGATTTACTTGATCTATTTCTGGAATATGGGTTTTTAATATTGTACTGCATATCAGCAGAAGCAATATTCCATGGGCAAATAAACATACCACGTGAAAAGAATATACCAGCATTAGATAATAAAAAACACAACTTATGTCTTTGGAAGCCACCCTCCGATACAACCACAATCCAGTTACATTTCCTCCGGAGACTATGGGCCTGATTTATATGTTGGCGGAAATGGAACTCCATCGAAAAGGCGACAGAGTTTCAACAGAGTTTCCTCTCTGTCAACATTGAGGGCCATCCACCAGATTTAGAGTCGGGCAGACCATAAGTTTGATAACGATAGAGATTACTCTGTCTCCGCATTGGTCAGACTCCTTCTGTAGTTCGACAGAGTAAGTGACATCAGTGGTTTTACTATATGTCCACTCACCTAATTTAGACAGGTAGACTTGCAGCAAACATTTATGCCTGCCACCTCCAGAAAATACCCGGCAGGAAGGGGCATTGAAAAGTGTTCAATGCCCCTCTAGCAAGGGCAGGACACTCCCATAGAGAGGGGGAGCATTGCTCTTTTATTTTCCCCAAAAATTCAGATTATTCTTCTTTTAAATTAAAAAAAAGGTTGTAAGTTTGATGTATAGCTCCATCATCTTGACAGAGCCGTCCGTCAAACTTACAATGAATTTACAGGAATCGCTGTGCCAGCGATTCCTGCAAATGAAAGAGATGTCCACAGGGTCAGTGGACATCTCCAAGTTGGTGGGCGGAGTATCCTGCATGGCAGAAGGAAAGTATTTGCCATGGCAATGGTAATTACTCAGTCCCTCAAAATATAAATCAGGTGTTAAGTTATTAGAAGTAAAACAAATATTGATACACATTCTAGGTCACTCTAGAAAACAGAGGGGCATATTTACAAAAAAGTAACGGAGCGCGGGGTTAGACTTCTTGGCTTAACGCCGTGCTCTAACACTTCTGAAACACAGGGCTGCACCATATTTACATTTCCCCCTGCGCTGGCGGTAAATTTAGCTGCCTAGCGCCAATTGTACCATAGTGCAAGGGTACCTGCATTGTGGGAAATTATTGTTTATATGCTGGAAGGTGTCCCTTTCTGCACTTAAACAATCTTAAATGGTGATTTGTAACTTCTATGTTGGCTGCTTTGTGCAGCACACATAGAAGTTGCAACTCATAATTTTTAAAATTATTGTTTATGTGCACAAAGTAACACCTTCCTGCACATAAACAATCATGCATGGTGTTTTGCTGTTCTTATGTGTGCTGCACAATGCAGCACACATAAAAAACAGCAAAAAACGAGGAGATATAAAGCATTTCTGCTTGTTGCGCCCTGTTAAGACTAGGTTTTCCCTGCTCTTATTTTTGCACTGCTTCACTCTTATAAATATAAGGCAGCATCAAAATCAATGGGTGCTGCGACGGAACGCCCACCGCAACACCCATTGCCCACTCCTTTCACGCTAAGTATAGCGTGAAAGGGTGCCTTATTTACAAGTCGGCATTAAGCCACGTTAAGTGGCTTAATGCTGTCTTGTAAATAAGGCAAAGCCCGTATCGCCACTACAATGTCAAAAAAGTGACGTTCTGGTGGTGATAGGGGCTTGTAAATATGCCCCAGAGTTCGGTTATCTAGATCCATTGGCAATAAGTCAGTCGATTTGCCAGGCTGAGACAGGAAATCTGTTGCTTTGCAATCACCCCCATCCCACTAAGCAATATTTGAGTGAGATTTTTTCAGGTAACAGTCAATCACACAAGACATTGCAGGGATAGATGGTGGAACCCCAAACCCTCTTTCATGAAGGAATAACATACATAGGAACACTAGAAAAATGTATTTTGAAATCAAAACTTTATTTTATTGCACACTACATGAATTGTAATTTGAATTGTAAGTACAATAAAGACAAAATATTGCAGCAGATAAAGCGTCCCTGGGGTCCAACTAGCCCACCAGGTATCTCCAGTAAGCACTACAGAGCTGCATTGCAGAGAGGTGTTAAAAGGGGCGTGGCCTCAGAACACCTCTCTGCAATGCATCTCTGTGGCATTTACTGGAAGTACCTGGTGGGCTATTTGGCCCCCAGGGACGCTCAGTACTTAAGGGGACTTAATCCCCCAATTTACAATGTGCCATGGAGTGCGTTTGCACACTTGCTATGTCAGGCCCCGCCCTCTCCCTGCAACGCTGTGCAAATGCGCCCCCTGGCGTGTTTTAAAGTGGGGGATTAATTCCCCTTGAGTCCTGAGGGTTCCTGGGAGCCAACTAGCCCACCAGGTACCTCCTGTAAGCACCACAGAGCTGAGTTGCAAAGATGTGTAAAAAGGGGCATGGCCTCTGAACACCTCTCTGCAATGCAGCTCTGTGGAGCATACTGGAGGTACCTGGTGGGCTAGTTGGCCCCCAGGGACCCTCAGTATTCAAGGGGACTTAATTCCCCAACTTACACCATGCCAGGGGGCGCGTTTGCTGAATGCTGCAGTGAAGGGGGCGGGGCCTCTGCTGCGATGCCGGATAAAAAAAAAAAAATAGTTTTACAAGGGGGGCTGTGTGGCTCCCCTTCTTTTACATTAAGTGGGGCCCTGGGGACCCCATCCCCCAAGGCCTGCTCTTTTATTTAATTTTTTTAACATTATTTTTAAAGGAGGGGCTGCGTGGCCCTCCTCCTTAGGCCTCTAGTGGCCCCAGGGACCACATCCCCGGGGCTGTGCCTCTTTCTTTTTTTTTTTTTTTCAATATTGAAGGCGGGCTGCGTGGCACCCCTCCTGGGCCACTTTTGGCCCCGGGGACCCAATCACCCGGGGCCGGCCCTTTCCGTTTGGGACCGTGGGGGGAGCCCCAATGGCATACTATCCCATGCCCTCTCTCTACTGGTGTAACAGTCTGCTAAAATAGCTACTAAATTGAAGTAATATATGTCTTGGTAGAAATACAAGAGCACATATACAAACACATCTACTAGATCAGACCCATGTGGGCTTACTTTCCACTTACTTAAGTCCCCAATAAGTTATTGTATATGAAATATTGCGCTTATTCACACCTGAAGCTCTTAATACCCCTCTATAACTGATATATATAGTCACTGAATGAAACAAAGGTTAAAGTAACGTTATAGGTAAGTGCGATTAAAAGATCTGTTTTGTTTTTAAAAAAGTAATAAATTCACTGAAAAAAGCAAAGGTTAAAGTGACATTATAGTTAGGTGAATATTTGAGTGACATTAATGTTTTGAACTAAAAAACACTGAATTTCAACAATTATAGTTGGCAGAGCTAACATTAACCTGCACCCTCCATGCACTGCTTATGAACTTACATTTACATTACTCATGACATGTTCTATGACATCATTTATGACATCACTGACATCTCAAATGACATCATTGATGACATCACTGATGACATCATTGAAGCTTCTTTTGTACACATTGCTCTATAAACGGGTTTTGCATTAGAGCTATGAAAGTGTCAGGTACAGATAGGTTAGACACTAACCTCAGAAGCCGGATAGAGCAGGAGCGATGCAGGTAGCTCGGTCACCCTCTCGCACTTGATGGAAGTACCCGAGAGCCGCCAAATAGTGCTCAACAGGCAACACGACCACAGGGGAAAGGGAACAGATAGGGAATAAGAGAACCAGAAGGAAGTAGCTGCGTAACCCTCAGAAAGGCTGGTCTAGAGTTGAAGCCTCACTCTAGTTGTGTGTCCCTCTTGTACCCTGGAAGAGAAGAACACAGCGCCTTGTAGTCCCGCTGGCTTATGCCAGCACATGGATAGATGTGGAGCGGTGCCTGACAAACTGTAACACTTACATAGCTACTGGCGAGGGCCTGCCGCAGTGCAGCCCTAAGAGAAGTAATCGTATTTCCCCTTGCAGGCACTTGGCGTCGTGGTTGTCCTCACGGTGAATCACCTCGACAAAGTTCAGGGGAGAACCAATCACCTCCTTTGAAGTTCGATAGCGTCGCTCTCCGAGCCTTTCAACCGGCTCCAAGCGCGCTGGTGCACAGGATGCAATTACGCTCTCCGAGCCTTTCAGCCGGCTCCAAGCGTTCAGCGGAAACAATAGTGTTGGCCCAGCAGGGGTCCTCCCGTGACTGCTCCAGGAAGCCCCTGCAGCCATGAAAACCAAATGCCCAGCAAAGGTGTTGTGTGCTTCTTAGAGGCCACACCGCGTATATCGGTGTGCCTCTGGCGGGAGCCCCTGTCCCACGGTATTCAAAGGTTAAAAAGAAACAAACAAAAAAATGCCCATAGAAGTTGTGGCTTACTTCAGGCGGGGTCCTTACCGGGAATTGCTCTGGCGTGGCTCCGTTTCCCAGCGCTGAGACCCAGGGGGCAGGGCGTCGCTCGTCCGGCATCGATGTTGTGAGGAAACTCCGAGGACTTTATAGAGCGTCTCCTGTACGCTCCCAACGGAACCTCAGCAGGAACAAGGTGTAGAATGCGCAGTGCGTCTAGCGCGGTTCGTGGGGGAACTTAGCGTAAGATGCGTCCGTCTCGAAGTCCGAGCTGATCAGGATTGACAAGCACCTGAGGACAGGAAGGCGGGGCCTTTATAGTCCGAGTTACAATTGAATACCGGGTTTCTCCCAGGGAGTTGTGGGAGACGTAGTCCTGACCGGTGTAACTGCCGTTTGTGCAGTTGCGTGGCATGGCCTGCGGGTGGCTATCTTCGGCAGCGAAACATGACAGAAAGTAAGCACAAAATAAGTCAAAATAATATGAAGCATCAGTACCGCTAACATACATACAACCCCCATGAAGGGAAGTGGGCGTTCAGCCTGCCTCCCCGTGCCCTAATAGGCACTGGGGACTCAACCCCTAGGGCCAAATGCAATATAGATACAATATACATTGTGTATAATGTACAGTTTTACATCAAAGGGGGGCACATGCCCCCTTCCTGAGTGCTAATAGGCCATGGTGGTGCCATACCTGGGGCTAAACATAATGAAAATGAGTAGAGGCGATGCGCAATCCCCCTACCAGAGGCTTATTAGGCCCCCGGGACCCCATCGCCCGGGGCAGTCCATTTTTAAATAGGGGAAGGGCCATGGTGCCCCCGTTCTGGAGCTTTATTAGGCCCCTTGGACCCCAGCCCAAGTGGCTCCATGGCATTATAAAGGAGAGGGGGCCACATAGTCCCCCTCCCCACCAGGTGGTCCCTTTCCACAAGCCTAGGGACCCTATCTCCCATGGCTCTAACATATTTAAAAAGGGAGTGGGGCCATATGGTTCCACTCATCGAGCCTATTGTGGCCCTATTGACCCTTTCCCCCAGGGCATCCATTAATAATAGGTGGATGCCCCGGTGACCATCCAGGGCACCCATCGAACACCACTTTGGGGGCCACAGGGGAAAACTAGTGCCCTGGAGATCCCAGCTGGCTCCCAACATGGTGTGGGAGCTGTCATTGCTCCCACCTGGAGGGAGCAGCTATTTATGCTGCTCCCTCCAGGTGGGAGTAATATAGGCTCTCTTTCCTTGCCCTCATCAGTGCAGGCAGGGATACAAACAAAAGTCTGCTCCCATCTAGCAGGAGATTTAAAAATGCTCCCACCAGACGGGAGGAAACACATGTTTCCCTGCATGCAATAGTAAGGGCAGAGAAACTACTGAGTTCTGGGGTGGGCTCCCAGGGACACAGTATGTGAGCTGGCTTCAGGGAATGAGGTCCCTGAGTCTATTAAAGGCACAGGGAGGAGAGGTCATGCGGCCCCCTCCCTTTTCATTTAAGTGATGGCCCTGAGAGATGGTTCCCCATGGCCTTTTTAAGGCTCCGGGAGGAGGGCTGTGCAGCTTCTTCCCCTTTTTTTATATTTTGACCCCAGAGCCTCCATAGGCTCAGGAAGGGGAGTCAAGCTGCCCCTTCTCTTTAAAAAAAATCTGCCCTGGGAATGGGGTCCCCAGACTCAAGGATGGGGGGCATGCACCTCCCTCCCCTTAAATATACCCGGCCCTGGAGTATCTGGTTTCTGGGGCCATAAATGGGCTGAGGAGGGGGGCCCTCCTGATGCCCCATCCCCATATAAACACAAAAAATGGCAGCTGCCATTGTGGTGATTTTTTGCCAATTTTGTCTACATTTCGGCCCCAGAAGGGAGTTACACTGGGTTCAGCAACATTTTTCTCATGTTGCTGGCAACCAATCAGAGCACTCACTCCCATTGGAGTCTGACTCCCATGGAAGCAAGATGGTGCGAGGGGAAAAAAGCTCCTTGGGCCAATCAGAATGCTCTATTTTAAAATTGAGCCTCCTCCAAGACTCCCACTGGAGTCCCTCAGACCCAACCCTCCATACACAAATATCTTTAAACCTTAATTCCTCAAAAACTCGTAAACATATTTACACCAAAAAGCACAATCTGTGAACCTAGATCTAGGTTCCTGCCAAATTTGGTGTAATTCCAATGAGCAATTTTTGCAGAAGCACTGCTTAAAGAATTCTTTTGAAAATACATGGGGAAATTAGCTTTTTGACCCCCCCCCCTTTTTTTTCTCCTCCCCCCACTTGATGGATCACCCTGAAAAGTTCTAGGAAGGCGCTGAGGGGAATTTGCTTTTTTTGGAAAGTTCATGATGATCGGCTATGGAAACGCAACCCTAACTATAATTACCCAGTGGCAACTGCCTATTGCTAATATATATTACTCACCAGTAGGTAGTTATAGTTAGGACCTAGTTTCTATAGTTAAAAAGCATTTTTTGTTTTGCTCATAACTTTGTCATCCTTTGACGAATCTTCACAATCGCTTCAAAACTAGTTTGCTAGTAACTTCATCTGCTGTCCGGGTGATTCGCCAAGTGGGGGCCAAGAAAAAGGGGGTTTCCCAAAATATGTTTTCCCCATGTAACTTCCCATATGGATTTTAGACACAACTACAGCCCGAAACCCTGATCGGAATTATACCAGGTATGGCAGAAAGCCAGATCTTGCTCCAGAAAGGATTCTTTTTGTAATTTGGTGTAAATCTGGTAAGCAGTTTTAGAGTTATTCAGAAAAAACATTTAAGTCTATCTGGAGAGCAGATAGATCTCAAAATGAGATTTGATTAGCTGCCACCCAACTCAACCATGAAGTGGTGGCAGCCATCTTAGGAAATTGGAATTGGAACTCGGGACTCAGTCTGAGTCCTAAAAAAAGCACCAAAAATCATTGTGGGCAAGGTAGAGATTCCCTGACTCCCTAGGCCTGGTGGTGGGGTCCCACAGGAACCCCGCCTGTGGCCAAAAGTACCAATTTGTTTTATTTTGCCATAAATTCACTGTGGATCAGTGGCAAGGTTAAAAAAACAAGAGTAGTCTCTGGTACTTGTTTTTTTAAGCCCCCCCCAGGTGGCCCAGGTCCCTGGGAGAACTTAAATATATAATTTGAGGGAGGGGGGCATCCGTTGCTACCCTTTCTAGCAGATTTGTAGAAGGGGGAGGGGGCATGTTCCAATTTTGGCCCTGGGGAACCATTCCCCTGGGGCTCTGCATTATTATAAAAAGGGAGAGAGGGTCACGTGACCCCCTCCTAGGCCAATTTTGACCCCGGGGACCCCATTCCTGGAGCCTAGGTAAATGTCCAAAGGGTAAAGGGTGAGTTGTAGCCCCCCTCCTTGGGTTGATTACAGCACCTAGGACTCCATCCCCCAGGGCCCAGCCGTGAGTGCAAAAATGAGGGGGCCACTCAGCCTCCCTTCCAGGGCCATTAATTGCCCTCGGGACCCCATCCCCCAGGGCCGGCTCATGCTATGCCCCGGGGAGCTCCCCTGTGACATAGCGGTTTCCCTGCCTACACTGGCATGGGCAGGTAAACCTGTGTTTGCTCCCACTTGATGGAGGCCATTTAAATTTCCCACAAAGTGGGAGCAGACACCAAGCCCAGTCCCATTGGGCAGAAGCAAGAAAAATGCTCCCACCCAATGGGAGCTGGCAGTTCATCAGTTTCTCTGCCTGCAGTGGGAAAAAGATGTGTATACAGTCCGAACGCATAAGGCCGTGCACATCGTGGGGTTGACTGCATGTGTGCTGTTGGCCACAGGGAAACTTTCCAAAAATGGTCATCTACCTCTGCTCCTTTGGGGTGATCGATCAAGTGGAAAAGAGGGGGGTCCTAAAGCCAAATTTACCCATGCATTTTACATAGACTTTTTTTAAAAGAGTTACAGCCAAAATTGTTAAACCGAAGTACACCAAATTGGAGAGGAAGCTAGATTTTAGTCCACAAAGCATGTTTTTTGTGATTTTAGTCATACGTGCAGTACATTAGAAGAAATAAGGGTACAGAATATTTGTAAATCTGGATAGTTGGTTTGAGCAACTCTCACAAGATCCCACAAGCTGAACTTAAAAAAATAGAGCATTCTACTTGGCTGAGGGACTTTTTTTTCCCTTGGGCCATCTTGGTCCTGTGGGAGTGAGGCTCCAGCAGGAGTGAGCACTCTGATTGGCTGGCAACAACATAAACAAAAATGTTGCAGTAGCCATTACCGGACTCGGGGACTTAGCTCCCATCCTGAAAAGGAGTTTAAAAAACAGAAAAGAGGGACAGTGTAGGGTTACACTGCCCTCCTAAAGATTGTGGGGTCCAGAGGGACACTCCTAGGTCATTGATTTTGCTGTGATCCCAGGGTACTCCAGAGGATTTTCAGGGAGATAAATATAGTTTTAAAATAAATATAACCCCTCTGAGGTGGGCCAGGGCCTGGGGGTCAGTAAATAACATTTTTTGAGGAGGGGGTGGTGGTGTATGTTAAACCTCTCTCCCCAAGCTGTTTCCAGCACTGAGGACCCACCCCACTGGGGCACTTTGCATTCATTAAAGGGGTGGGGGACATGTGACAGCCCTCCCAAGATGATTAGGGCCCTGAGGACCCCATCCCCTGGGTCCTGGCAATAATCAAAGGGGTAGGGGCAGCCCCCTCCCTAAGCTGAATACAGCCACAAAGACCAATCCTCATATTCAAAGGGAGGGCTTCATGCAACCCCCCTCCCCGAGCGTCTTAAGGCACGGGAGACCCGATCGCTTGGGCCAAACATTTCTTAAAAAGGGGAGGGGATGCGCCTTTTAAACTGTACATAGAGCCCCCATCATGCACAGCGCTGTCATCAATTTTGTCATTTCAGATGTTGCAGTGATGTTTTCAATGCTTTTATCAAGCATGTCATGAGTGATTTAAGATGGGAGATAATTAGCAGTGCACAGCGAGGGTGTGAGTATAGTTACTTTAGGACACAAATTATAGTTACCTGAGATAACTTTATCTGCTGCATTTCAGTGGTTTTATTAGTTTAAAACGGTATGTGCTTGATCCCGTTTTCACCTAACTATTAGAACTGAAAGATCTCCACCTATTAGTGTAGGTTTGGCTAGACTATCTCTTTTAATTTACTGTCCAATTCACACGAAACAGACAAATCTATAACCCTACTATGGCAGGCATGATCCGTACCTAGAAGGAAATATATTACTCTTCCGGTTTAGCCCCTGAGGGCACTGTTTGGAGAGAAAATTAAACAATATAAATAGGACAAACAAAATAGTGGCTACAAGTTGTATGGTCCTAAACCTTAAGGTTTGCCTATGGGGAATGCATCTCTTTTGATATTAGTTGTAACCTAATGGTACTGGTTTACTGGGAGTGAGTAACGAAAGAAAGTGACAAGATTGAGATGGTTTCTATTTTAAATGAGATTACTACCACTAATGTTCACTTAAGATATTGATTAATTGATATTTCAAAATAGCAGGCTTTCCTCAGCATTACAAAGAAAATCGAGATAAATAAAAACTTGCCACTTGTTATTTTTAACTTTGACATTATTCTATTTAAATTGTGATCATTATAGGTAAACTAGAAGACTCTTGATATTGTTATAGAGGAGATAGAAATAGATTCAAACATCTGGGGTCTGTTCTTCTCAATTTTGATTAGTATAATTAATAACTTTCCTTTTTAACATATTACTCTTAATTCAGGGTGATATTCTAATCAAGTGTGGGCAAAAGAGAATTTTTTTTTTACTTTACACTGTCTGCTAAATTTATCTAAAATTGGCAATTTTGGAACAAATTGAACATATACAATTGGTGAAACACCATCTATAATCTGTCATTGTTTCTTGAAACGTAATGTGATCCATACCTATGTGAAGTTTCAGAAATTCAATTATCAGTTTGAGTGGCTATAGTAACAAAATAATAGACATAGACTTGTGAATCTTAAATGGTTTCTTGGTGAGTTCCCTTGCCTTAAAGTTTATACTAGCCGCTAAAATATATTACCCTAGGGAATATTGATGAATGTCCATGCTCTCTGATATCAAATTGCAGCTTAGAAATCTTAAAAAGATTACTGCTCTCTATTGATAATAAGTCTAGTATTTAAATCAAGTGTTGAAATAATATGGGGTTACATTGATTTATGTTGTTAGGTAAAAGTCCATCCTGTCTAAAAGGTTATTATAACTTAGAAGCCTTAAAAAGATACAAGTTTCAGTTCCACATTGACAAAAATTCTTGTACGTAGATTAGTTTTTTAAATCGTATGAATTACATTGATTTTTAATGTAAGAGAGATGGTTTTAAATATCTTCTTACATAGAACATTGGGACAATGTAGTTGTGCTGTTATTTTTTATAGTGAGAATCTATGACTAATGTGCAAAACTGATTATATAACTAGTGTAATTTCATGTATTATATATGTCTACTATATATACACTGTGCAGGTCTTTAGTAGGCGTAATATCTGTCTATGAATTATGTGAAAGATTGAGCTAAATCATTTTAACATTGCTCTTGCGCAAACAATACATGTTATTTAGATATCTAGTGATTCTATGTTTTTTCTCTGTTTGTTAACATCCTTGAGAAAGCAGTTTATCTGTGAAACATGTCTTGGCTGCAACAACTGCAACAACTGAAATGTGAAAAGCCCATTGGTTTCTACTGACCACAAATGTAAATTTATATGATATATACGATATACAGACTTCTTTGAGAATAAAAGGGGTTTGTTACTGAAGAGTTTTACACAACTAAGAATGTATACTTTACCCTGCCCGGTCAACAGCCTGGATTTTTTGTCTGTTTTACTGAATAGAAGTGCACCAAACTGTAACTGGTGTGGATGGGAGGTGAAGTATCGCAAAGTCAACTTGATCTACCCACATGTACACTGAGCTATAGAATATGTTTGTGAGAAAAGCGGACTGGGCATTAGAGACCATTTTGATCTTGGAAGTGACATGTAGATGGACAGGAAGACAGGGGATATCCAGAGTAGGTTAGTGTAAGGTAAACATTGTGGGAAGCTAATTCCCCATAAAGTAGAGAACAAATGTATTCACAGATAGACAACACACATAAAGAATAAACTAACACAATTACATTCAAACTGTCAAATCCAGGGCTTAATTTGTAAACAATATAAGTGCAGGGGGCCTTCATTTCTCTTAGGAGCACACCCTTGGTGCTACCCAAGCCAGAGTTGCCAAATGCCAAGGCCTTCTAGTCTTGATTCCACCTAATGCTTTTTCCATCAACCACCATGCATTGGTCTTGCTACAGACAGCATTTTATACAGTACTCCAGTGTCATCCACTGGTCATGGTTAGATGGTTTTTGTGACATCATGACAAAGTATCCGACAATGCACCTTTAAAGTAATACAAGCAATGTTTTCATTGCTTTCTATACTTTGAACATGACCGATGATGCATTGGCAAAGGTGATCATGTTGTTACTCAGAACTGGTAAAGAAGACCAATTGGCCTTGCCTGTATTTGTCTTACTACAGACAGAATTATATGCAGTACTCCGGAGTCAACAACTGGTCCTGAATAAGTGGCTTTCTCAGTTCCTTGCTGTTTAATGGTTGCTTTCCTCCCTATTTTGTTTGTCACCTTCAGTGGGGCATAACTATTTTAACATTGCTTTAAATTGGCTATGGTGTAACCTTCCGCTGTGTGGGATGCCATGGAACTACATTATGTATTTTGTTTAGGTCATTACATGTTTAGAACTTCCTGAAAATTCACATCTTGGTTTTCAGAGCTTTCATCCCCTGACTCCCCGAATCTCGACCCCTTCCACCCTCCCAGTCCTCCTGATGCTCTTCATCAGAATGACAGGCACGAGATGATGGCCTTGGTGATGCCTGAATTTTGCCCTTCAGATGGTGGTGGTAGCTGCTATTAGCTTTGCCAAGGATAGAGCTTCTTAAACTTTGCAGGAATTAGCAAAGCCAATTGCAGCATCAGCCATGTTGCATGATGTTTTGCAATGTCATCTCATGACAACACATCTGACAATGCAACTTAGGTTGCATCATGTAACATATCAGTCATCTTAAAGTATTACAAGTAATATTTACATTGCTTTCCATACATTTATCTTAGTAAGTCCATCAACACAATATAATTTGCATAATGCAAGGCGGCAGCCATCTTGTACATATAGAAAGCAATGTTTTCATCTCTTCCATGACATGGTCATTCGGCATCAAAGCTGATCACGTTCCTCACTCAACATTGGCAAACAAGAGTGAATTACTTTGCCTAGGCTTGTTTAGCCTTGTTTAGCCTTGTTTTCTACATTTCCCAGTGTTTTTTTACTGTCTTTCTGTGCCTCTTTCTCCATTTTCTGTCTTGCTCTGTGTTAAGGCCTGTTAAAAAAATGAATGCTTTAGTCCACCACTTGCAATCATCAGCCTAAACAAGAAAATGTTAAAACTACCGTAAAAATGCATTCTTGGGTTGTTTGTGGGTATGCTCACTTTGAGTCAGGTATGAAAGTATCTGTGCTGGGTTTTACATGGGATCAGCAACATGCAAGGTATAGACATGTGTTCTCTTATCCTTGGAAGTGTTTGTCTGAGTACCCATTCCTCACCAGAGAACCACAGGGCAGGTTGAAACAAAGGAAGTGATTAGTATGAGTTGAGAACTGCTGTCTCTGTAAGAGTTGATTCAAATAAGATTCATATTTTAAATCACCCTTTATATTCTAAGGATTTGCACTTGTTTCTTTGTTGATCAGCTACTTGGAGACTCACAGATATAAAAATGTCATTACTATGATGGGCAAGGGGAGAGCGTAGGATGCACCCATGGCTGCCTTTCATAAGCTCTTGGGTTTTGCTTTAATTCAGTTGGAGCCATTTATATCTCTAAACAAATTATAGATTTTGGTAAAGGGGCTAAGCCACTGTCCTTGGAGAGTAGGACACATGTATTTCATAATTACACAGACAAGAATGGGGTTGTGAATTACTTTAATAAAAGGGTGAATATGTATTTTAATACTCCAGGGGCCCAATTCAGAGACTAAGGGCCTAATTATGAGTTTGGGGGTATTACCGCCATACGGCGGCGTTCCCAAGAAAACCGCAGTGGCAGCAGTCTCCCGCCTACTGTATTACGATGTTCCCCGCTGAGCCAGAGATGGTGTTTTGGACGGCGGTGTCTATTTTTTCATATGTGTCGATGCGGGTGTGCATATTTTGACTAAACAAGTGTTGAATGTACACATATGCATGACACGTAAAAAAATACCAACTACCAGTACTTTCCCATTGCTGGAGTCTGGACCATATGTGCCCAGTCCAGTCAATGGGTAAAAAGTGCAAAACAGACTTACCTGGATTTTGCCACCAACAGGTTCTTTTTCTTCAGGATCAAGATGCTGCTGTGAAGGGGGCCCTGGAGGAAGGGATCCACGTGGGAGGATTAAGAGAAGAAAAGGAAATGGGTGAGGATGCACCCCAATTGCTTTGATTCCGCCAAATCAAAGCAGGTGGTCTTCCCGCCATGGTATGCTCGTCAGAAAGCCAACTTCTAATTCGGATGGCAGTGAACTTCTCTGTACCGCTCTATGACAACTGCTTTCCCCTAACCGCTATCGAGGTGGTCTACAAATTTATGGCGGTGTCGGCGGTGCTAAAGCAGTCTTTAGTTTTGCAAACCGCCAACATCATAATACGACAGGCAAACCATCTAGTTGGTGGCGAGAATTCCAACGCTGATGCAACGGCATTCCCAAGAAGGCAGAGTTGTAACCAGGCCCTAGGTGAGACATCTATAACTGTTAGCTTCAAACTTTCACAACCATTAGCTGAGGAGTTCTGCCTGCTGTTCATACTTTAGTGTTCTCTACTGAACAATACAATCCAGCCTTTCAGACCCATATTAAGGAAATGTGTGCATGTTTAATTCCTTTTTCTACTTAGAAATTAATTCTGGCAAATGATGGTCAGCACTTTTTTTATTAATGGAGAAAAAATTGAACAGGTAGGATGAAAATAGCTATTGTCTCCTGAACATTACAGTCCAAATTGAGAAACAGCTTTTGTTATTCCCACATTGAAATGTACTCATTTACACCTTTATATGTCCGTACCACAAATTATAAACGTGTTTTGTGAAAATGAGCCCTCCTTTATGACTGATGCCTCCATTGCGCCTACAGAGCAGAATTTCACCCATCACTTTCACAAACTCTGCTTAGCTTTGGGGGGATTGTTTTTAGCTGAAAGCGCTCCTGTCAATGAAGCTGGAGTGGTTAGGGCAAAAATATAATGTTGTCCTGCCATCAGAGCTATGAGTCCAGCCTGCACTTTTTTTTAGCATTTCAAAAACTTCCTCTGCCCCCAAATTGGGGATCGTTTCTGAAATACAAAGTATGAATGACCCTGTTACAGAAAGTTTTCGCTCTACCTGTGTTGACGCTTGCTATGTGTGCTGCATTTTGCAGCACACATAGAAAGAGGAAAACACATCTAAGGATTGTTTTTGTGCAGGAAGATTCCCCTTCCTGCACCACAAAAACAATCCTTAATGCAACGCAGGCACCCTTGCACCATGTTGCTAGGATGCCTGCGTTGGCAGCCCATTGTGCACCAGCGCAGGGAAAAGGACAGGAATAAGCCATATTCTCTGAAATACTATGCATTCCTGCCCTTTTTCTGTCATGCAGCACATCGCAGCAATGTGACTTGCCCCAAAAATCACAATGCATCAAACAGTACACTGCGAATGAGAAATGTTTTTGTGTCTCATAATGTTATGAATCTCAAGGAAAAGAGTGCAGCAAAAGGGAGTTTAACCTACCTCAATATTCACAAGGAACTGTGACAACGTTTTGCCAGCACTTTGCGAATCACAAGACTTAGGAAGTTTACTGACTGTCCTTGACAGTTGGTAAGAATTATCAAAGTAGATGCTGTTCATGCGCAACAGTTTACGCTGTGAAAGTGACAGCTGTGAGCTTGGAGGGAGCACAATGATTGGATACTGCATTCTACCTCATGCTCCTTTTGATGTCCTTCTTGCATTGAGTCACATGTTTTGGTGAAGTGAGTCACCTCTCCCTCCAAGACTCTGGAAATTGAGGTTTCCTGTCTCTTGCAGACCTCCTTGTATCTGTTGGCAGACATTCACCATCATTTGCATAAAGCATCCTGCCTCATTGAAAGGAACGAGGCAGGATTTCAGCTAGTTCCTGTGAAATCTACCTCAGGCTGTGCTGGACTGATACATCTAGTATAGCGCAAAATATTGACCAGGCCACATCTCTGACACTTTGGAAGCACAGAGGTGTGTGTGCATGAGGGCAATGACACATGTTGCCCCCTACTTTCAACTGGACCCCATGAGGCAATTCATGTTCTCTGTGAAGCATTTAACCTTTGACATGTTTCTGCTGACATAAAATGGTCTTCATAAGTTGCTCCTGTGCTCCATTCTGTGCGAAAATAAACATAACTATAAGTTTCCACATAGATACAGTTACACACACACACACACGCACACGCCCACACACACACACACACACACACACACATGCCTGCAAGTGAATACCAACAAATGTGCAGCAGGTGCACTAACACACCAAGTTATCTTACAGGCTTTGATCACTGCGGGAGACACCCAGCCTTAAAAAGGTATCTGTGGAATTTCAACTTATAACCAACCATCAGTTTATAAATTTTCTGTAACAAGTGATCACTCAACTGTCTAATTTACTCTTCTCAAACTCTTTTTTATGCAACACACAGATGCATCAATAATTGAATAGGTTTCAAAGGCTTCAATAATTGAGATTACTTTTAAGAATAACAATCATGCCCCACTGGCACCTCTAAAGCTCCCTTATCACCTAACCTACCAAACAGTTGGGGTAAAATTGTGTCCGGCTAGCACGCAGGCTAGGAGCTCTCCCAAACTTAGGTGATCCCTTGAGGTAAATCGTGGATGGTATGCATTCACCTTTGTAACCTGTAATAGTGAAACCCCAAAGTTACCTTAGTCAGGGACAGATGAGGGTGACAGCAGAGATGGTGAAATATACCCTGCCAGAATGGGTATATGTGGCACAACAGTTAAAATGCAACCATGAGGCAACCGAGAGTTTGCACTGAAGAGGACTCATAGAGGGCATGTTTTTTAAAGTCAGCACCCATGACTCCTGTGTGCATGGTTTAGTTACAGCATTTTTGAAGGACCCAATCACTCCTCCTTAATGTCTTGGGAGAGCACGGTTACAGAGTTGAGTTTTAAAAGAAGAGCATCAACAACAACTTTCCCTGGAGAAGAAGAAGGTCATGTAACTAAGCCATTGGCTGATACAAAACATCAGAATAGGAAGTAGGAGAAGAAGTGCAGAGAGAAGAGACTGGGGAAGAAATGACTGGCTGTGAGATGAGCAGACCACATTGTTGCCCCCAGCAAACAATGCTACAAAGACAACAAGCTATAAATACCTTTATATATATATATCTACTCATCTGGAGACTGTTGCATAAGGGCCAACTCCACCCGTAGGTCTAGCTCACATGCAGTCAAAGCCGAAGCCCCCTTCCTAATTACATCTGCACCTAGTATGCCAGTCACTTACCCCAGAGGTTTTTATTAGCAATTTTGCAAAGCAGTTAAGCTTAAGACAGCTGGGAACCAGGGACCAGGTAGAAGGTCAGTCCTGGCCCAGTAACTTAGACCATGTTTTGTGTGATTGAGAGGGAGATACTGGAAGAAGAGGGGGAGAGTGCATTTCTAAGCAAAAGGATAGAAAGCATGAGTGGTATGGAAACAACTCCCTGATATTGAACTCCTGGAAGAAAGACATGAA
The DNA here is from genome assembly GCF_964204655.1 of Triturus cristatus. Classification (NCBI taxonomy): domain Eukaryota; kingdom Metazoa; phylum Chordata; class Amphibia; order Caudata; family Salamandridae; genus Triturus; species Triturus cristatus. Next base: position 607,337,213 of record NC_140591.1, on the reverse strand, counting down.
CAATCAGGCAGAAGTCCCACTTAAACCCATATAGGATGCTATGGATAGGTGGCTGGATAACATCTCAGATAGCAGCCAAATGTAGCAGGGTGCAGGACAAAGTACCAAGTGGACGCAAAGATTTGTTTAAGTAATAAACATAAGATATTTCTGAGACAGATTTAACTGTCACATGTATTGTGGCAAAAATGCTAGGGGTATCTTCTGATCTGGAACACTAAAGCCCTGATTACGAGATTTTGGCAGAGCGGTGGCTTGGCGGTGCAAACTGCTGTTCTACTGCTCCGCCAAAGCTCACGCCACCTCCCTGCCAGATTACGACTTAAAAAGTAGTTTGGCAGGTGGGCAGCGTGGTGGTCCCATGGTGGTGCCTCTTTTAAAGGAGGCTATACCATTAAAAAACGCAAAAACTGGGGTGGCGTGGTGAGCAAAATAACGATGAATTAAACCCAGATCTGTGACTAGGGGTGAATGTTTTGCCAATGTACAACATTCCGTCCATCATCTTGTGTGTTTTGCTGTACCATTAAAAAAGGCACCTCAATGGGACCACACTATACGGTTCCTGCACGGCATGGACCCGAAAGTCCATGTAGGTGCATGCACAAAGGGGGGCACATTTTATGTTCCCCTGTGTGCATCTGCATATGTTTGAGGCACAGGGGGACCCGGTAGAGCCCCCCTTTTTTTTTCCTCCCCACCAGTGTTTTCATGGTGATGGAACGCCATGAAAAGCCTGGCTGAGGGGAAACTCATAATATGCTTAACGGGACCCTGGTGGTCCTACCAAGCATATAGCGGCCTCTGACTGCCACTCCAATGCCAGGGAACAGCAATTCCGTGGCAGAGCAGGCAGTCCCAGGGTGGTCCAGCTGCCCGAGTCATAATCGGGTGGACGGAATGCTGGTGGACCCGTGGCTGGATCCTCCACTGCTGCTCCACCATGAGGACCGTCAGACTTATAATAGGGCCTTTACTGTTAGACCTGTTAGCATTAGAATGGCTTTCCCTCAAACTTTTTGCCTTCTCCTGATCTGTTTTGCTGAATTCGGTTTTATTGGGCTTAGGACTTATTACCATTGCTAACCAGTGCTAACATGCTTGTGATCACTCCCCAAAACATGGTAAATTTGGCTTACACCTGATTGGCACATTTAATTTACTAATACATACCTAGTATAGTTGTATACCATATACCCAGGGCTGATAAATTAAATGCTACTAGTGTACCTGTAGCACTTATTGTGCCACCCACTTGAGTAGCCCCTAAAACATGTCTCCGGCACGCCATTGCAACCTGAATGCAGTTTTAAAATGCCAATTCAACCTGACAAAATAACCCTCTTGGCAGGCCTGAAGCTTCCCTTTTATTGCATATAAGTCACCACTAAGGTGGGCCCTAGGTAGCCCATAGGGCAGGGTGCATTATAATTAAAGGCTTGGACATCTTTTAGGATGTACATGTCCTGAAAGTGAAAAATTCCTACATTTGTTTTTCACTACAGTGAGGCCTATCTATCCTATTGGATAACATTGGATTCCTTTATTACATTTAATAAATGCTTATTTTTGATTGGGAATAAGTATGATTTCTTGTTTGGTGTCTGATAAACTGTAATTAGAAATCTTCTTTAATGGTAAAGTCGGTTTGTAAGTTACAATTTTGAAAAATGCCACTTTTAGAAAGTTAGCATTTTCCTTCCCTGCCATTATTTTCTCCTATGTGACTTTACTGGATGTAGTTGGCAGTTGGACTTTGTTTATTCCTTCCAGACAGCCACGCAATAGAGGGATGGGGAGTGACCAGCTGAGCCATCAAATGGCAGGATGTGGGGGTGGAGCTTGGCACTTAAAGAGTCAGGCAAAACCCAGCGGTAAGGAACAGTAAAACCATTCTAATGCTACCCTCGCCATGGAAGAAGCCTCCAATAGGGATGGTAGCATTATTTTTTTTTCTTTTCATAAAGAAAATCCTGTCTCAGCATTTTCTTTTTGAAAAGAAAGAAAGAATACTGTTTGCTGCAGGGCTCAGGGCTGTATACTTCCAATGCAGCTCTGCAGCAAACAGTAACATTCATTGACAGGAACCACCGTGGCAGCGGTTCCTGCCAACGCCTTTATCAATGAACGGCTGCATGGTGGCCATATATAAATTAGGTGGACACCTCTCCACCATGGGAATGGAGTAATTTACTCTGCTCTCATTGCAGAATGGAGTGCCACCCACCTAAATATAAATCAAGCCCTAAGTCTGAATGTAGAAATCCTCACACTAACTTCATCCAGGGTCTCCCTGATGACGACGTAACCTCCTCGGACACTGCCTGGAGCTCCACCCCACTGAACTTTGCTGTTTCAGAGTAAAGTTTTCTGAATTTCATCTAAGACCAAAGGTAAGCGACTATGACATAGTCTCGCATGACTAGATGTCTGCGGTTGGCAATTTGATCTTTTAGGTGCTAGTCTTTACCTTTACAAATTCATAACTTCGGTTCTACTGATTGGATTTTTGTCATTGTTGTGTCAAATAATTTATTAATATGTAGCCTATTGTTCTAAATTGGTGTCGAATTCCTGGTATTTAACCTGTAGATACAGATATTTACAGAATTGTGACTATATTTTGACAAAGAACGTGAAGAGATTGATCTGTGTTTCTCTAAAGCCTTGAGAAAGCCCCAGGCATATCAGCCAAGGGGGTGAAACATGTGTTGGCTGTTCTTTAATCCTATTGGACATCGTACAATCGATTTGGAAATAAAATTGCAGCCACATACAAACGGATATGATTATGAGTCATTATTACATGGGAAGACACTCCTATGCTTTCTTGATAAAATTAGATTAATGTAGGTGGTGCTGGCTGGAAGAACATAGTCGTGATTTGGTACCAGAAGTACTGTATCTTCTAAGATAACTCAGTCTACGGCTCACTGACGGTGATATGAGGACTAATGAATATACAAAACAATAAAAAATGTAACCTACCAATAAACCTTTTCCCCACTCTCAGTGCCATCTCTGTGTCATGGCACTAATTGTGAGCAACTCTTAGTCACCCTTACTTCTATTCTTACAGGCATGGTTTGCCCACTACCTGGATTAGTTATGTAACTAGGATTATATTGATTTATATATATATATTTTACTTCCGATTCTGTACACTAAATGGAAATTATAAAAGCAACAGGCTGCACTGAAGTGTTTTTAGTAAGGTTTGTCAAAAAGAGGAATAATCAAGCATTATTTTTATTCTGAATGGGCATTTTTAAAGAGTATTTTTTATTTTAAAAGAAAGTAAAATCTCAGTTTTATTCACAATTTTTTGTTTGAAATTGGCGCATCTCTTCAAGCAGTGCGCAATGTCAAAGGATGAAGTTTTCCAAGGTTGTTGAATCCTTTTGAAATGCTGTGTTCAGGTAATCTATGTACCAAATATCGTGAAATCACTGGATGTTGCCATAGTTTAAGCGTCTCTCGCATTTGAAAAAAAGTGCCTGTTGACAGCTGCATCAGCAAATTATTTCTCTTGGCTCAAAACGCTTTTAACATATTCAAATGTGATTCTACAAGCCTTCCTCTGACACATTAATGTATGACAATTGTAAACAAACAGAACAATCTCTTCCAAAACAGCAGCAATGAGAGTCATATATCTTCCTTTTGCACTCCTGACTAATATTTTGATCGTTAAATATTCTTTGACGATTATAGCTTACTATAACATATATTTATACAGATGTGCACGAGAAACTGTGCTAGCGAAACTCCTGCAATAAAAATGTCATTTATTTTAGCTATATTTCATTAATATCCACTGCAAAGAATTATTATTTTGTTACACCACGGTCTTAGGAATGTATCTTGACTTTTGAAGAGAGTGTTTTAATTTTATACACAAAGAATTCTGAAAAGGGATTTTTGGGGGAAATTGGCTATTTACCATGACCAAAACTGTCTAAAGGTAAAACAATTTCAGAAAGGACAGTCCTCCTAAAGGTTTTTTTGAAGCATTAGTCCAAAACTGAATACGACTTCAAAATACACTTACAGGGGAAATTGAGGATTATCCTCCGGAAGGAGTTTTCCAAAACACTTGTGGCAAACAGTGCATTCAAAAGCACTTTGGGCCGGTAAAACTGGTCAAAAATGAGTAGCATTTTAAGTAACTTTAGTAAAGCACTTTCATTTCAAGGATGCTTTTGGAAAATTGTTGAATGGGAAATCAGTCTGTGGAAGTTATATTGGACAAAGCGTGAAACATAAAAAAATAACTCTACAAGGAGTGTGGTGAATCACCCAACACGAGCCTGCAATTTCCTAAGTGACACTAATGTATGACCAATAAACGACCTAAACTAATGGAAAGGCTTCGTGGATTTGATTGATAACTTTTTAGAAGTATGCAGATGGGGCATTCAGAGTTGCTAGCAAAGCTCATTTCTACTGCTGTGCTGGGAACATATTGGGCAGCCGCGGCCCGTGGAGGGAGTTCCGTGGGGCGGAGAGGCGGGGCGGGGGAGGGGCAGGGTGGGGGGTACTAAAACCGGAATATGGATAATTGGAGGTAAGTAAACAATTAAATAAATAAAACGAATTTTGTAGCGAGCGCTGCATCGCAAAATGCAATGCAGCGCACGCTACGAAATTCGTTTTATTTATTTAATTGTTTACTTACCTCCAATTATCCATATTCCAGTTTTTAGTACCCCTCCCCCGCCCGCCTCTCTGCCCCACGGAACTCCCTCCATGGGCTGCGGCTGATATTGCGGCATATTCACAAGCCCCTATCGCCACTGGAACGTCACTTTGTTTGATGTTCCCATGGTGATAGGGCCAGAGCCCTATTCTCAAGGCAGCGTTAACGTACTTAACGTGGTTTAAAGCCAAGTTAAGTGGCTTAACGCTGCCTTGACAATAGGGCCCCTTTTACACTAAACTTAGTGTGAAAGGGGGCGTGCAGTGGGTGTTGCGGTGTGCGTACCACCGCAACACCCATTGAATTTGAGGCTACCGCCTATTATCAAGGAAGGCGAAAATAGGTGGCAGCGCCAAACTTAACACCTAGAAAAATCAGGTCTTAAGGTGGCTGAACGAGAAGAAAAGCTTTATTTCTTTTTGTTTTTTCCATGTATGCTGCATGTAGCAGCACACATGGAAAAAGCAACCTGGCATTTTGGGTTTGTTAATGTACAGGAAGGCACACCTTCCTGTGCATTAACAAACCTCCCTGCCCATAGACACCCTTGCGCTCTGGTGCAAGGGTGCCTGTTTTGGTGTTAAGTCGTGAGACTTAGTGCCGTCGATGGGGGAAACTCCAGGCTGCACCACATTCTTGTGAATAGGGTGCAGCCTGGCGTTTCCGCAGTGGCGGTGAGAGGCTTTAAGCCAAGGAGGCTAACCCTCTCACCGCCACTTTTTTGTGAATATCTCCCATAATTAAATGCTGCTCTATCATGTGGGACCTTTAATTTAAAAAAAACTTGTTGCACCTTTTCCCCAAATATATATAATTGCTGAATGTTTCTTAAAAGTAAAACCTGTGCAGAAGGGTTAAGTGTGAGCAAATCACACTGCACAAATCAGCTTGTAAACATGCAAAATAGTTGTACGACACTACGCTGCATATCCCAACATGGAGAATCCTTACTACGCATTTTTTGTCACTGCAGCCCATATGTACCATTTAAATGGAATTTAGCGTTATCTTGCAAGTGGAATGCATGGATACTGTTCATTCCAACTTACTTTCTAAAGGTTTTATGTATTTTCTTTTGCAAGTGCGATGTGATTTTATGTAATGGCTGTCACTCAGAAATTATTAAACAATAGTACAAATGAATACAGATTTATGTCAAAATGAATAATTTCTTTGAAACCTATAGAAACATCTACTTTTCACAAAAAATGATGATAACAGAGCAACGCATGTAAGAACGCTTGCTGAACGTTTGCACATTCACCTGAGAAGACCAAACACCTGCACACCTGAACACACAGCTGCAGTCAGAGGTCATCTTAGTACTCTACTTCATAGCACAAGCAATAATTCGTAGAAACATCACTACATTTAGAAACATGCTTGAATTACATTTACTTAATGTTCATGTTTTTCATATTTTCCAATTTTTCACGCTGTAGACCCAAAAACTGTCTTTCACTGAGAACCTGAAATAAATGAGTTTTACCCAAAGATATCTGCTTTCAACTTTTGAGAAAATGCAAAAACAACAGGCACACAGTAAATTTATTGGAAAAGAAAATATTCTTAATAAGCTGGGGAAAAAAACGTTTACACCAACTAGGTGAATAACAAATATTTTTTTATTTAAAACATGCATATATATATTTACATTTATTTTCATCACCAGGAAATATTTTGAATGACTACAAACATATTTCAGAAATAAAAAAACAAATTCAACAAAAACAAACAGCAGTGAATTAAGTCGGTATACAAGAGAAAACGGCATTATAATTCAGATGAACACAATACAGAGTACAAAGTACAGATAAAAATAATAACACTTCTTTTATATTGTTTCCAAACATGTTATACAACACCATGGCACAATGGCATAACTCTTTTGTGTAACACACCCAACACCATTTAATTCCTTGAAAAAGCTGAATAAGGGCAGAGTTCTCAGAAAATGAGACAGATATAAACTCTTACAAATAATCTGCATCCAAATCATATCAAAATATAAACTAAATGAACTCAGCAAAACATCTGACTAAATGCATGTTCTCTGACCCCTAAAACATGTTGAAATTGGCTATACTCCTAATCGGCATATTTAACCTATCATAAGTCCCTACAATATGGTATAAAAGTGTAACCCCTTTTTTCTAAGTCAAATATCACTACTGAACTGCAGAAACAATTGTGCCCTCGACTACACTGATGATTTTATCAAGGCTACAGGCCAACAACTGTAGCCTGATTGTGGCAGTTTAAAATGTGTCAAAATAAACCTTTTTGACTAGCCTAAACCTTCCTTTCAAATATTAATAAATCAACTCTAAGTAGGCCTTACTTCTTATAAGGCAGAGTGCATGGTAATTAAAAGTAGGACATGTAGAAGTTTAATGTTACACATGTCCTTAACATGAAAAAGCTGCAAAAGATGTTGCCAGTGTAGCGAGGCTGGCTGTTCCATAGGAAAACACTGGGGTGGAATGTTACATTTAATAATGCTATCTATAGAGAGGAAAATCCTAGAAATGTCATGCTTGGACTCTATGTAATATTTATTAAAACACAGTTTACTATTGAAGTCAGGTTTCTCCCACTCTCAGATTTTCCACAGCAGCTAATCTGTTTCAGTATAACCATTTTGAGAAGTTATCAGGCTTTGTGGAACACTCTTAGGCTACAACTTGCAGCCTTACCTCACTGGAGGAATCCGAGCTACAAAAAAATGACTATGTCTGAAAGTAGAAAAGCTAACTGGGTGAAGGAGCAAGAAGTATCCTGCTGGCAAAAGGATGTCCCTGGGTGCAAATTTTGAATTTCCCCACTCACCGATTTTCCCACTAAACCAACACCTTCACCAGGACTTCAGCCACCAACCTTCTGATGTAATGGAGCCTTTCTCAGATACAGCCTGCTGCTTTGCCCCTCTGAAAGACTTTGGGGTATATTCACAGGAACGTGTGCTAAACATCACCAAAAAATGCTAACGCAACTTCACACATTGCAGCCTATCGCGGGAAAATAACCGTGTGTCAACATGGAATTCACAACACGGCGGTACCATGCGATAGTCTGCCGAAAACACGGCCAATATCCGCGATACAACCACCTCAACGGAGATTAAAACACAAACCTCAACGCAAAAAAACATGCGATGGGCCAAAGCGCCATGAGGAAATCAGCGATAAGCAGCGCCAGACCTGCAATACACACATGGCAGGCAGGAAAAATCACTATAAAAGTAGAAACAACACTCAAGCACAAACTGATCAACACCCAAGCACCATGGAGGCAGCCGGAGCAGGTGCAGAGGACGAGCGCGACCCCACAATCACCACCTGGGACCTCGGAGACTGGGAAGGGCAAGGACAAGAAGAAGAGGAAGATGAAGTTCAGTCCCCAGGAAAACAGGATCCTAGTCACGGAGGTGATGGAACACCATCAACAACTGTTCGTCGCCTCCAACGTGTCATTGGGCACCAAAAATGGAATATGGCGGGACATCGTGGACAAGGTAAATGCTGTAGGAGAGTACAAGAGGTCAACGGATGAGGTCAAGAGGCAATGGACTGACATCAAGCGCAATACCAAGGATAAACTCGCAGCCAACCAGAAGGCAGCACTGCAGACTGGAGGTGGGAGTCCAGTGCCACAGCTCGTGCTGGATGACATGGAGGAGCTGGTGTCAACAGTCATCAGTGTGGAGACTGTGGCCAGAGTCGGGGGACCGGACACTGCTCGACAGGAAACAACACAACCACAACAGGGTGAGTGACCACCAGGTACAGGGGAGACGGGTGGAGATGGCCACAATGGCACATATGCACAATCAAGCAGAGCACAGTGCACACCCACAATGACTCTGGGTCATGGCCCTGATCTACAGACTGTCACAATGTACAATGCCATGCTGTCTGAATGTCAACTTGTCCAATGGGGCTACATACACGTGGACACATTGTAATACACCATCTTCCCTTCACATTGCAGGGGCACCATCAACACCTCCTGCAGAGCAGTTCCAGCCACTCTTCACTGATGACGAGGAGGACACCCCCAGCATCGACACCCAAGCCCTCCAAGACATCATTGACATCATACGCAACTCGCCTCCAGGATCAGGGCAGCCCAGCTGCATCGAGGAGACCCCACCCACTACCCAACCCACCCAGCAGGAGGCACCCACAGCCCCGGCAGTCTCCCAAGACTCCCAGGAGCCACACATGGCCTTCCAACGCCGTGTGCTGGAGGGCCATAGGGACACGGCTGAGCAGGTGCGGGTGGGGTTCGACATCATGGCTACCAAACTGGACGCTATCCATGGGTGTATAGGCCCGCTCCATGGTCTCCAAAGAGCCCTGACTGACATCACTGGAGTCATGACGCGGAGAGAAGAACACCTTTCCGCTCAGAGTGACTCCAGCAATGCCAGCCGTGAGCTGGCACACATGCGGACGCTTATGGAGTACATGGTGCGGATGGAGGCGGAAAGGATGGCAGCCACCACTGCACATCAGCGAAATTTAGCTGGGATCTACCATGTCCTGCAGATCCTCATCATGGCATTGCTGCCACACGGCGTGGCGCTAATGAATGCTGCTGCCACCACACCATCCACATCTCCGTCCCCTGGTGTGTCAGTGCCTCACAGTGCGGCAGGTGTATCCACTCCGGCACCTGATGTGTCACTGCCACACAGTGCAGCCAACAATCCTCCTCCAGCCCCTGATGTGTCAGTGGCACACAGTGCTGCAGCCGGTACTGCAACACCCACAGGTGGGGCAGAGCACACATCCGAGGACGAGGACGTGGATGGGTTTGAGTTCAGAAGGAGGCACTAGCATTCATTTCTGCCTCCTGGCCTGTTTCTGCTTGGTTCAGCACATGGCCCTATGACCTTCCACTGACCCCCGATACACTCCGCTGCACTCACCCTGGATCGCGACATGGACTGCCATTTCCTGTTTGATGACCAATGACACGGCAACCAGACTGCGGACTGTACCCTTTCTCTTCCGCAGTACTTGTCATCCCCAGATGGACTCTGGCTGGCCCTCCACTGGCCCATATTGTGTGGTGTGCTTGACATGGCCCTGTCCCGCTCCAGCTGCAAAACTCCACTGGATGTGCAATAAACATCCAGTAACGCACTGCTGTATCATGTCTTTCATCATTCACGTATGAATGCGTGGATGGGTGTAAGGACAGTGATTTTCCTTACGTCAATGTTTCTCATCTTGTGGGATGCCAGTCACAGTGTGCTACATTGCCTATTGTGTTCCAGGTGCCGTGGACACTACAACAGGTATACACGCATTAGTCACTTCCTTGTCCGGACATGGACTGAACCATGCCCAGAGCCCCCGAGTCGTTGTTGCAATCCCTGCGCTGGTCCGGCGTGCGCCAGGCCAGCCCACTCCGCTTAATCTCTGAGGGGGGCCCACATAGCTACCTGTCGCAGGTGTACTCGCTGGTGGTGTGCAGGTCACTGGTCTAGTTGTCCGCATGTCATGGTCACTCCCTGAGGGCACGTTTGCACATACACCACACCCATTCGGCACAGGGGTCACAGGCCATGTGACCCTGCAAATATAAGGGGCAGACAACGTCACATTCCCCTCTGCCGGTGGTGACTGGATGACAGACGCTCCACGGTTCTCAATCAAATGGGCCCATGAGTTGTTGCGCACAGGGTTAGTGGCACCCAAAGCCTTGCGGCCGTCTCAGGCCTACCACAACGTGGCGCTGACTGGCGTGGCACAGGGTTAGTGGCACCCGAAGCCTTGCGGCCATCACGGGCCTACCACCATGTGGCGCTGACTGGCGTTGCACAGGGTTAGTGGCACCAAAATAGCTGAACGGGTGTGCAGCCTGCGATGATGACGTGTGCACTGATGTGGTTCACGCCATTCATGACTCAGAACTCAGCGTCATATGTGGGACCTTCTGGGCCACGGGCAGGTCCCCATGATGTACACCATACCATGGTGGCGGGACCGGGGCCTGGAGCTTGCACGGGCATGTGGTGTGCCCACTGATGGACAGAACGGTGACAGCAGGTGAGCAGTGGGGCCTAGATGAGGCGGTGTCTCTCTCTCTGTCTCCCTTACTTTCCTTCCCTCTCTTTCTCTCTCTAGCTTTCTTTCCTTCTCTGTTTCTCTGTGTCTCACTCCTTTGATGTGCGCATGACACATGTCCTGATTTTGTGCTTTATTTTCCAGGCTGTGACGTCGAGTTGTCCCTGACGAACCTGACAGGAGTCTTCCGCATTGGTGTTTTTTTGTTGTATTTCAATAAAGTTGTTGGTTGTTACTTCAGTGCTGTGCGACTGTTTTTCGTTCTTCTGGCCACACATTTGTGTTTAGTCTTTGCAATGTGCCTCATCATGCGCTTTCAGTGGCTCTTGTGTCATGCACGGTATGTGTATGTACGGGGGGGTGGGGGTGTTGCAGTGGGTATTGTGGCCCTCATGGGTTTCCGCGTTGCATGATCATTGTCTCCATGGCATCTGTGGATCTTCTGGTGTGGCTCTTGGCTGGGCTCCCTTTTGTGCTGCAGGTAGTCGTTCTGCTTAACACCAGCAAAAGGCAGGTGTTAATTCCCTGCTGCTACTGCGGATTATCGCCTGTTTTTGGTTCTCATCACAGATCTAGCAGGTCGTTGTGAAAGTGGTGTTCTAGTTTTTCGTGTGCTTTTGCATGGGAACGCCTACTCTGCATCTCATTAGGGTTAGTTGGTGGAGTCCACCGTGGAGATAAATTTTGGGGCAGTCATCACGGGAATAGTGGTGCCGGCTTGTGAATGGGGTGTTAAATCTATCTCCACTTTTGATGCGTTAAGGTGGAGATAAATTGGAGATAAGTCCTTGTGAATATACCCCTGAGTCCCAGGATCAAACCTCTGAATGGGTCGAATCTGGTTTGTGTAACTGACCCATGCTTCATCACCGTCAGCCTGAAATCTCACCTAGCTCGCTATCTACTGTGAACATTTGAACAGGGTTTGTGCCTACAGCATTTTGAAACTGTTTTGATTTAAAACTTTATAACGCATATCTCCAGTTCGCCTTATTGGATTTTAGTTGTGATTTTGACTTTTTAACTGTTTTGGTTCCTATAAATGCTTTACACTTTTTCTTAAGTCTGTCTGCGCCATAGTTTCAGATAGTGAATGCAATTACATTCGAAAATAACTTTTTCCTACTGCAACCTTTGTAAGTATTTTTAAAAATATTGTACAAAAAATGTAATATATTTAATTGTATTTGAAAAAAGAATGCATTTGGAAATTAAATGATTTTAAAAAATGTATACGTTTTGCAGACATATTTAATAACTTTTTTCTTTTGTAAAGTATTGATCTCAATTTTGACTTTTGCCACAGGGGAAGATTTTAGCAATCTAGTGCAGCTAGCCGTGTGAGTTCTACGATCATTTCAGCAAAGTTGCCAAGGTTGCACGAAGAAAACCTCTGGGATTTCCAAACTACATACCAGTGAGAAGATAAAACATACAAGCCTTTTGGAATGTTTATGAAAACCTAACATGCTTTTTCTTTGATTTTATTTACCTTGAATTGTCTTTGAGGTCTTAGGGTCCTGGAAACTTCCAGTATGCACTGCAGTGAACCAAAGCATGATGGCAAAGAAACACACTGCTAATTAAGGGCTGTGATATCCATTGCTAGCTGAGTTAGCTTGGCATAGAAGGCACGAACCCTGAAGGTTGCTGTGGAAACATGAAGTTGAAGTTGAAGTTAAAAGTATTTGTAGAGCGCACTGTGACCGGGCGGTTTCCTGGCGCTAAGGGATTACTGGAGGCGAAGCAAGGGGAGTTAAGTGGAGGGGAACGCCTGGGCGAACAAGTGAGTCTTGAGCGCTTTCCGGAAATGCAGGTAGGAGGGGATTAATCGAATGGTGAGAGGGAGACTATTCCAGAAGCGGGGGGCAAGGGAGGAGAACCTAGTGCCACCTGCTCGAGACTTGCGAAATCAGGGGACAGTGAGGAGAGCCTGACTGGAGGAGCGAAGGTGACGGCTAGGAAGGTAGTGAGAGACCATGGAATTAATAAAGAGGGGGGCTGTACGAGCACGAGCCATGAAAACTATGCATCCAATTTTGAAGAGGGTACGATACAGAATAGGAAGCCAGTGAAGGGTTTTTAGAAGAAGAGAGGAATGGTGGAATTTGGGAAGCCGATGGATTAGGCGAGCCGCCTGATTTTGAATGGTCTGAAGGCGCCGCAACTCATAGGCAGGAATGCCAACATATAGGCAATTCCCATAGTCCAGCCGGGAAAGGACCATGGCTAAAATAATGATTTTAAGGGCATCAAAAGTAAAAAAACGGCAAATCTTACGGATGATCCTTAGGGATAAGAAACAGGAAGAAACAATTTGTAGAGGAGGTTGGCCTCCCTACAGTTGCCAGGACTGCATAAAGTGCTAGTATTATAATCACTGTGGGGATGACCTGTCACTTATTCACTATGCTGCCTAGTGCTGGGCATAAATGAGTTCAAAAAGGAATTCAGCACCAAATATAGCCTTACCTACAAAAGTCAAAATGTATGCAAGTCTTTGAATTGGATACACAGTTGAATACTTATATTTTCTACCAGAGATAGATCACTGAACAGAATAAGAACCGAGGAAATGAATTACGTGCCCTTAAAAGGGGAGATGATCTAAAATAAAATTGTTCCACATGTAGTATTATGAGAAAATAAAGATCACATGCAACCCACAAAACACAACAATTATACAATCACCCAAAACCACCACTACATGAAACATTATAAAAAACAATCTATTTCACATTCAATCTTAGCAGGTAGCTCTCCAAAATGGAAAAGAATTGTGTAAATCTAGAATTGGGTGTAGGTCCTACAATAGAAATAGATGGCCAGAACAACAGAGATGTCTGACTCCAGGAGTAAATGGGAGACACAATATGAAATGAACACTGCAGTCAGGCTTAGTGATGGGATTCCATCAGAGGCAGAAACTACCCTAGATAACAACATAAACAGCTTAACTGACAATCTTTCCAGTGAATAATCTACTCATAGACAAGTTACTATACAAAAGGATTCTAAACTCATGATGGCCTTGATTGATCGTAGAGTGTCCTAAAGAGCAGCAAAACATATGAATAGGACAAACATATCTAAAAAAAAATATTTGTGGGCCAAAAATGAATACAGAACATTGTGCATCAAGCATCACAGATGGGGGATGAAGCATTGCTTAAGGCTTAAAAGTGGCTAGCTAAAAACAATATTCAACTCTGTCAATCCAATGACCAATGTCAGATTAAAATGCAAGATATTGGTAGAATTTGAGAGATTAACAGCAAAACAGACATCATAGTAGGTGAAGTCCAAGAAATAAGTGTAAGACCAATCCAAAATGTTTGAAGATATGAAGTAAAATGTGAGGTGCTAGAACTAGATCTAGAATGATTAGATACTTTTGGCACCATAACAACATAAGAATTATTCTGATTTCCTCCTGAAATCAACACATTTTTTAACCATTTGTGAGTGACTTTCTAAAAAATAATGTTCTCAATATCGATCCTACAGTAGACCTCAATATTGAGATACACATTTTGATTCTAAAAAGGCCCTACGAATGGTACAATTCTTTCTGAACATATTGACTTAGTCTGTTGTGGAAACCATTTTTACTAATGCAAGGAAACCAAATTACTACAACACTGAAGGCATTTTCATAAAATCAGACATCTCAAAACGAATGGAGGACGAGCAATGGGAATTTTGCCAATTTATTCCAAAATTTAAGGCAATACAAATTACATAATGTTCAATAATGGCCAATTATACAATCATGTTAATTCATGGTTAATTTGCACAGGACAAATGCTTTGTATGTTAAATGTGGGTAGCTTTTTCTCAACAACAATCCTGGGACTGGCATCAGGGAAACTAAGAGGTGCGAACAGCACATAGTGTGTAAGGTAGCTCCCCAGGGTCCAATGGCGGGCAGATGCAAGGGGGACACAGAAACGAGAGGGACAAGAGGGCACAAGTGATAAGTAGAGGAAATAGTTTACCGATTTGAAATGGTAACAATTTTCTAAAAACGTGAAAGAATGTGAATTTGACTTTTAGGAATATATATCTACAACTGATGTCATGCTTTGCAAGGTTACCCATATTCCATATCACAACATCCTCCTATTCAAAGACAAGTTGGCAATAGTGGTGTCAGTGTCATGGCAGAGTTCAACTAAATGGAGCTCAACTGTTTGGTAAGGCAAATATTTTAATAACTAAATCATATCGAAATGAGAACTGGTCTGCTGTCTCCATACATATTGGGGGGACACTTTTACAGATGTTAGCCTATACGACCCCAAAGTACATTATGGCTCTTCCTTTAAGGAAATGGAAGTAAAAATAGCTTGCATGGCCTCCTCCTTTTTATTTTAGAGGCTAGTGGATTTTGCAGAGTCCATGCCATGCAGGGACTGCCTTTGGAGCTCCCATTGCGGTGGCCATTTTCAGAGGCACCTCAGTGGGATCGCCAAAGAAACGCCCGCTAGACCTGAGAAAACTCGCAATCTGGTGGGCGGTGCTCACATGTCTTTGGCGGTGTGGGAGCGGGACGCCGGTGTTAGGGCCATCTCCCACACCACAAAAGTCAGAATCAGGCCCATACATGGCAAGATGGCAAGACACAGATGAAGACATTGTTTACATTTTCTTTTCTTGTCTTACCATAAATAATTTCTGTTCATTAATTGTGAAATACTTCTAAACAATATTGGGATATGAGGTGATAATAGATGTACACCTAGCACTTTTCACAGCAAGTTATAGATTTGCCATATTTCTTGAAAAGTGTTGTCTCTAAAATTCTTCTTTATTGGAAACCTTTTAACAGCACAAAAATAAAATGCTTAAAATATACTGACAGAGCAGGGTTTTCTATACCTTAATCTTTGGGTGTAATCATTAAATAACCTCAATCACTGGTCGTATGGAACTTTTTTTGTCGACAAGGAGAAGTTAAAAGGAGCCAACATCAACATCTATCCAAAAATATGGCAAATCATTAGTGACATTTAGTACATTCAATAAAGAGAATTTGTGTGAGTTAAAATGTTTTGTTTTCAATTCTTTTACTATGTAATCATTTATTCAGGAAGATTTAGGGCCTGATTTAGATCTTGGCCGACGGGTTACTCCGTCACAACAGTGATGGATATCCTTCCTGCTGAAATATAAATCCCATTATATTCTATAGGATTTATATTTCGGCAGACGGGATATCCGTCACTGTTGTGACAGAGTGACCAGTCCTCTAAGATATAAATCGGACCCTTAGTCTTTTAAGCATCAGCATCATAAATGAACATAAATGAACATAATGCAATAATTGATATTTCAATATAAGGTAAAATAGAATATTAGTCAAAATACCGGTGAATATTGCAATAATACAGCAATCGTGTTCCATTAAGGAATTTCCACAATCTAAATAAATTGGAGTAAGTTGTCAGTTCAGATTTCCATTAAAGAGTGCTGATCAGAGAATCAATGCACAAGCATAATGCCATTGCATGCCAAGGTGGAAAGTATTCTTAGCTATAAATTAGCAGACATTAAAGAAAAAGGCAAAGGAACCTCCCATGTAGGAAGATATAAGAAACTCAGAGAGGAGTCCTCAGCCAGTGTGAATGAGAGAACTCTAAATAAAAAGCCCTTTTGGGAAAAGTCCTAGGAAAAGAGTACTGCCTTGTTCTAGGATTATACACTAATATAAACACACAATATTCTAAATAGCAACAAGTGTCTTTTTGTCTCCTATGTTCTCCAATAGGGTTTCCATAAGCTCCTGGAAATAGGCAAACTCCCCATCTTCTCACACTCATACAATAATCTTTGGACATTAGAACTTGAAAAGTGACATTGTCCACATTCTCTGGGCCAGACAATTCTTCTCATAAATCATCATTCCTGTTGCCTTTTCTTCTCACAGTGAGAACCTCAATATCAATCGTCAAATACAAAACAAATGCCTATTCACTAGCTAATAGAAAGCTTCTGTAAAGTTACAACTGCAGCAAAGAAAAAAAATTCTCAGTCAAACAACAGTTAAATATAAAAACAGGCCTTTGAATGATAATACATTATTCTCAGTTATTATGGTATCGACAGTTAGGCTAACTTAAGCCAGCACCTATTTTCTTCACTTGCAGGCTAATTTCATCAAGTATGATTGCTTTGTACAAAATGTTGTGTTTAATATATGTGTCATTTATATGTAGACTTTTGCTAATTTTTAATAAAAAAGATTTTTTGTTTGCAAAGGAAATTTGCTCCAGTGATACTAATCATATATAGGTATCACTCTCAACCGGTGGTATTACATTATAATAAATACGTATACCTTCAATCTTTTTTATCATTCGTAATATTCTTTTTGGCTTCTCTAGTATGTATTATTTTGGTTTATAATTATTGCATGAACTGCTAGTACTTTGTTCCTGCCACTACTGCTGCTAAATCACCGATTTTACTGAATGGTTTCTGAAGTGAATCTGAGGATTATCTACACGCTACATACATCTTCAAAATAAGTAGATGTGGATTTAGGGATAGGAAATCTGAACTTCCCTTTACAGTAATACAGTTGTTCTGTTTGTTTATATTTCTACTGGGGGTGACCACCTCCTCACCACCTAGTCTTGATAATATACGTTTTAATTTTATTTCCAGCGTGAGGAGGGTAAATCCCCAACCCATCTGCATATTAATTTCATTAAGAAAGAGAGTGTATGTAACAGGTAACTGTGTAAATAATCCAATATTGCCACTGATTGGTGATATTCTATAACACGAGGCAAAAGGCCAAGTGATTTGTAATTATCACCAGAACCATGAGGTACCAATCTAGGACCATAATAAATAAATTTCATGTTAATTTTGGGGTAGAATGTCTGATAAGGGTATTTGTTTCAACTAGGGAAATGTTTGTTGAAAAGAGTAAGCAAAATACTGTGCTACACTGCTTGGTTGTCTGCAGTAAAAAGGAGAGAACATTATATAGTTATTTAAAAATGTATAGAGCACAGACTGTGACCCCATGGGGTATTCTAGAGGTAAAAAAGAACATAGACTCACTGCTGCTTAACTGTATAGAAGAGACCAGCCTATTAAATATAGAGAGTCTTTTGAAAAACCAAGGCCTAGATTTACTAAAAAGTCATGCAAAGTAACACAGCAAGACAACTTGCTGCTCTGCGTGACAGGGAGAGAGCAGGAATGTGCCATATCTACTAAGATATGATGCATTCCTGTTCTCTCCCTGCACTGGCTCACCAAGGGCTGGCTAGCGCCAATGCAGGCACCCTGACGCTATGGTGCAAGGATGCCTGAGTTACAGGCAGGATTGTTTTTGTGCAGGAGCGGACGCCTACATGCACAAAAACAATGCTCAGAGTCATTTTCCCCTTTCTATGTGTGCTACAGAATGCACTACATGCAGAAAGAGGAAATAACGAGGAGAAATAAACATATTTCTCCTTGTTGTGCCTCTGTTGGGACAGCATGATCATTTGATCCATTCCCAGGTTTACTATTCTTATTAAAAGTGGTAATAGGCCAGAATCCATGGGTGGATGTGCGGAAACGCCCACACTCCACGTAGTAAGAAACATCCAAATGCAGAGTAAAGCATGGCAGTGACTTGCGCTGTGTTGTATTACTTTAGATTTTCTAAGCCACACAAAGCCATGCAAGGTGGCTTTGTTTGACTTCGTAAATCTGACTTAAGGCCTTGTGTTGCCTTGCATCACCTTGCCTGAAACAAGGACTGTTGGACTTGGCCCTTCTGGCAGGTTCACCCAGAAACTTTTTGCGTTCTCCTAGCCTTTTTCTGTAACCTGGTGTTGTTGATTTTAGGCCTCTGAGCACTTCAGCACTGTGGTCCAGTGTAAAGTGCGTGCGCTCTGTGTATGTTTTAGTGTGACTGACCTGCACTCCCATAGGAATGCATGGGGGATCTGAGTGACCGTGTTAAGTCCTGATGTGAGAGGAGTGCAGGGTCGAGTTTGGTATGTGCAAACTCGTGAGAGTGAATGCTGCGCAATGATGTGTGCGGCGTTACGGTGTCTCGTGTAGAAGTGCCACTTCTAGAAGCTGGCCTGTCTGTGTAATAAATGTGCAGTGACTGTCTGGCTTGCGATTGGCTGGTGTGTCTGTCTCCAGGAGTCAGGATGGGTCTGCCCCGCTGGTGAGTGGAGAGATCTGCATGTTGATGGCAGGGAAGAGTACACCTGGGACCTCAATAGGGCTGGGCTTTCCCTACACATTGTTGGCTCCACCCCCTGTGGTGCGTCTGATGTCCCTGGCCTGTCCTGTGAATAGGGAGAGGGGCTGAGCAAAACAAAGTGCTCAGGAACCAGTTGCATCTGGCTCGCCCCTTCCCTGCACCTTTGGAGACAAAGGATTTGGTGTATAAAAGAGGGGCTGTGACCCCATGAAAATGTTCTTGTTCTTGGACTCGAATCGACCAGGGGCGTGCTGCTGCTGGGGTCCAGGGGAAGGCTTGCCTCCCTGGGCCCTGCCCAGCCCCTGGATGCCTGATGGACTTCTGGGACCTCTGTGGATTCATTTTTCTTTGCCCCAGGACCTTTGCCTTCTTCTAGCACCTGGTAGCCCTTTATTCGAAGAAGAGCGCGGAGGCCTTGCTGCGCTGCTTCCCAGGAGAGAGAGGGAATCCCCAGCTGAGGGATTCCCCCGTGATGCCGGCCTTGCGGGTGCCCACCCCGCTTATCTTTTGCTTTTGGTCCGCAGGTGCCCACCCTGCGTCATCGTTGTGCTGGCAGGATTAAAGCGGGTGCCCACCCCACTGATGTGAGCCCTTGCGGATGCCCACCCCGCTTGTTTCGTTGTTTAATGCGGGTGCCCACCCCACGTTGTGTGCCTTAGCGGGAGCCCACCCCGCATATTGTTGCTAAGATGCACCGCCACGGCCCGAGCCGCATTCAAAAATCACCGCCGAGTCCGCGGCCTGCCTAGTTGTAGGCGGGGCCACTGGACGGAAGCGGAAGTGCGGCCGGTAACTGTACTGCGTGTTGGGGGAGGACGGGAGCCTACCCCGCCTCCCCTACTGGTTACGAGTCCTGGGTCCCAGGAGGGGGCCCGGGTGAAGAGGGGAATGCCGCTACCCCGAGATGCTCGAGGCGGAACTCCCGGAGTGAAGTGGGAGCCCTGCGGTGCCCGCAGAAGAAGAGAATTCCTCTCCCCCGTCGAGAGCCGGTGAGTTGAGATGGCTACAGGGGGGAGGCTGGGCGCATTGTTAGTGCCGATCGTGGCACTGTGCTGTACTATTTTCTGAGTGGCCCCCGCCTGATAGGCGAAGGGGGCCTGTCTT
This sequence comes from Triturus cristatus, assembly GCF_964204655.1. Classification (NCBI taxonomy): domain Eukaryota; kingdom Metazoa; phylum Chordata; class Amphibia; order Caudata; family Salamandridae; genus Triturus; species Triturus cristatus. Next base: position 607,317,109 of record NC_140591.1, on the reverse strand, counting down.
TGTTTGTAAAGCCTAGGTGGCTCCACAGTTTGGGCAACTTTGTGTAAAGGGCCCCTGTGGGGGTCCCGAGGGTCCGTGCTGCCCCATATTGGCCAGTGTTCTCCAGCTGCCCCCCCTTTGCAGGGGTCAGCTGCAACGTTTGGGGGCATGTTATTTTTAGAGCCTCGAGTGGCTCCAACACGTGGGCAAGTTTGTTCTTAGAGCCTAGATGGCTCCAACGTTTGGCGCATATTAATTTCAGGAGCCCCGTGTGGCTCCACAGTACTGGGGGACATGTTGTTTTTAGAGCCTAGGTGGCTCCAACGTTTTGACATTATTTCAAGGCCCATTGAGAGCCCATGCCTCATTTGACTTCCCCAGCTGCGCAGCACTTAGTGCCAGCTGCAGCGTTTTGGCCTTGTTCTTGTCCCCAGCTGCCCAGCAAGTAGTGGGCAGCTGCTACGTTTAGGTTCTGGCGCAACCTGGACCCTAATGTGATTTAGGTGTTATTGTGATTTATATACTAATGCGTTGGGTGTTAGGAAATGTACTGGGTGTAGTATGTTTTGCCCACCCTGTGTTTTATACCTCTATAGGAGGTTGTTTCACCTATTTAGGTTTTTGTTAGGGAGATTATACTTCCCTGTGTGATGTACGCCCCCAGTGTAATTATACTTAGGAGGTAGGGTCTAATGCGTTAGACATGTGAGAGATTGCATAATGTGTTACTGCCCCTGTGATGTATACAGGATAGGTTCTATACCTGATGCTATTGTGATAATTCTGAGGTCATTATTGTACCAGTAGTTACTGGTTGTGCTCTACAGTTATAATTTGTGTTACAGTTGGTATATGTTCTACATTTACCATTGGTGATTTGAGCTAATTCTGACAGTGGCCCAGGTGGCCCTGCCTTGTGTAAATAATCCCTTGTAAATATTGCCCGGTGCCAGTTGGCACAGTGTATATTGTGTGATTACTATTCTAATGTGTTATGAGAATACAAAGGCTATTTTTGATATAACCTTGTGTGGAGTTCCTTTTGTGGTGTGCATGGGATGTTGTTGCTTCGTGCGTGCGCAAATGCTTTACACATGGCCTCCGGGATAAGCCTGACTGCTCGTGCCAAGCTACCAAAGGGGTGAGCAGGGGTTATCCTTGGCGTGTAACTCCCTTGCCCTGACTAGAGTGGTGGTTTCTGCCTGGCTTTGGCGCAAGCCATAGCCAACCAGAAATCCCATTTCTAACAAGGACAATGCAAGGCGTTAGTAAATCTGGGCCCAAGTATTAACAAGTTACCTTAATTTAAGATGATTAAGATCTACCGAAGCAGAAGTGGAGGCTGCTCCTTCTTTCACATCACAGCAAAGACCTGAGGAGATCTGCTTAGCGAAAGAGCCAGGTCTTGAGGGTTTCTCTGAAGGTGTTCAGGGAGGGGGCGCGTCTGATGACTGTCGGTAGCTTGTTACATGTTTTGGCTGCAATGTGGGAGAAGGATCTTCCGCCTGCTCTGGCTCTCTGAATGCCCGGGGTTTCGGCCAGCGAGAGGTTAGCAGATCGGAAGTTTCTTTTGGGTATGTGGAAGTTAATTCTGTCGTTGAGGTAGTTTGGGCCATTGTTTTTGTAGGCATTTGTAGTCATGGGTAAGGATCTTGAAGGTGACTCTTTTCTCCACGGGGAGCCAGTGGAGTCTACGTAGGCGTTGGCTGGTGTGTTCGTGCCTGGGGAGGCCTAGGACCAGTCTGGCAGCGGCGTTCTGTATTGTCTGTAGTCTGTGGAGTAGGGATTTGGTGATGCCGGCGTAGAGTCCAGTCTGCTGGTCACAAGTGCGTGGGTAACGCCTTTCTTGATGCAGGGGGGATCCATTTGAAGGGCTAGCGGAGGATGTGGAGTGTGTTGAAGCAGCTAGAGGTGACGACATTGACTTGTCGGTTCATGGTGAGCGATGCATCGAGTACGATGCTGAGGTTGTTGGCGTGGTCTGTTGGGGTAGGTGGGCTTCCAAGGGCGGTTGGCCACCAGGTGTTGTCCCACGCTGAGGGGGCGGTTCCTAGAATGAGGACTTCTGTTTTCTTGGTGTTGAGTTTCAGGCAGCTGTTTGGTCATCCAGACTGCAACGTCTTGCATTCCTTTCTGGAAGTTGAGTTTGGTGTTGGCGGGGTCTTTGGTGAGAGAGAGGATGAGCTGGGTGTCGTCGGCGTAGGATACGATGTTGAGGCAGTGCTGTTGGATGATGGCTGCAAGGGAGTCAATGTAGATGTTGAAGAGGGTCGGGCTCAGAGATGAGCCCTGTGGGACTCTGCAGGTGATTTTTGTGAGATCGGAGAGGAAGGGTGGCAGGCTGACCCTTTGGCTTCTTCTGGTGAGGAATGATCGGATCCAGTCCAGGGCTGCTACTTGTATGCCGGCGTCGTGTAGTCTTGCGACTAGTGTGCGGTGGGAGATGGTGTCGAAGGCCGCCGATAGGTCGAGTAGGATGATGGCCGTGGAGTGGCCTTGGTCCAGGAGAGTGTGGATGTCGTCTGTGGTGGCGAGTAGAGCGATCTCGGTGCTGTGGTTGCTTTGGAATCTGGATTGGGACAGGTCGAGGATGGCTTTCTCTTCGATGAACAGTGTTAGTTCCCTGCAACTTTGGCTGCGAAGGGGAGGAGTGAGATGGGCCGGTAGTTTTTGATGTCGATGGGGTCCGCTGTGGGCTTCTTCAGCCGGGACCTGACTTCGGCACGTTTCCAGTCATCTGGGAAGGTGCCTGTTTTGAAAGTGGTGTTGATGTCTCGTTGTAGTTCGGGTGCGATGGCGGCCGCGGCTCTATGGTAGATATGAGGAGGGCAGGGGTCTGTGGAGGCCCCTGAGTGGATGGCTTTCATGGTCGAGCTGGTGTCTTCAGTTGTGATGGGTGTCCAGTTGTCGATGGTGGGATGGGTGGTGTCTCTGGGGGGGCGGGAGTCCGGCTGGGGTATCTGGTGGGTGGTCGATGAAGTTGTCAGAGAGGTTCTTGATTTTGAGGTGGAAGTAGGCTCCAAGTTTGTCGCAGAGGTCCTGTGATGGTGCCAAGTCTTGGCTTTGCTGCATGGGTTGGTGAATTCGTGAATTACACCGAAGAGTTCTTTGGAGTTGGTTGAGTTGGCGAGGATTTTGTTGTGGATGAAATTCCTCTTGGTGGCTCTGATTTGGTAGAGTAGTTTTCGGTTGTCTTGGTGTTTCTCCAGTTCTTCTCCAGGCGTCTGCAGGTGCACCTGTCTTCCTGGAGATCAGTGGTGTACCAGGCAGCTTCCTGGGGCACTGTTTGCCGGGGTTGCGTAGCGGGCGAGCTCGTCTGCACAGTCGGAGATCCAGGTGTGGTGTCCTTTAGCTGCTCTGTTAGCGTCTGGTGCCTAGGTGTGGTTGCCTCGGGCGAGGGTGCTGTTAAGTTGATTCTCGGTCACCTTGCTCCAGTTCCTCCGCGGTGGGTGCGGGGCAGGTTTGGGTGCTTTGGGTTTGTCGGCGGTGAAGTGTACGCAGTGGTGGTCGGTCCATGGCGGTTGTGTTGTGTGGCTGAAGTGCACATTGTTTCCTGCGGCGCAGATAGGGTCGAGGGTGTGTCCTGCGCTGTGGGTTGGTGAGGTGACGAATTGTTTGAGTTTGATGTCAGTGAGGTTGTCTAGGAGGGTGATGGAGTGGTGGTCGTTTGGGTTGTAGAGGTGTAAGTTAAGGTCTCCGATTAGTATGTATTTCAGTGAGGTGATGGCGTGGGGTGCGATGAAGTCAGTGATGGTGGTGGCAAAGAGTGTCCGGGGTCCGGGTGGCCTGTAGACGAGGGTCCCTCAGAGTGTGGAGGTGGGGGTGGTCTGGATCTTGAAGTGCAGGTGTTCAGCCGCGAAGAAGGTTTCGCTGGTGGTTTTGAGGTGGAGGTTTCGCTGGTGGTGGTGAGTTGCCCCATGCAACTCTGGACCAAAAGCTCACTTCCAGAATTCAGAAGAGCCCTCAAGACCTGCCTGTCTGAATGAGCCTTTGGGACCTGCTATCCCCTGGATACCTTATTGGGTGATTATCCTTGCCTCATAAATCCTGATTGATTGATTAATTGGCCTTCCTCATTGACAAGATCCATAAATAATTGGATGAGGTCACCAGATAGCAGCTTGCCCTCACTAGTTTCACCTGGGCAACTGAGGCTGCATCTAGTCTAGGCTGAGGCAAAGGTTTTGTGTATAATGCCAGTTCTTAAGTAATTGTGGCACAGCCATTATTTGGGTATGTGATTTTGTATTTTAGCAATTGAGATTATGTGTAGCAAACAGGACTGTATTTTTGTATATGATGCTAGCACCTCAGCATATGAGACACATTCTCACATGCCTTTGTACTGCCATTCCTAGGTATTCTTTCTGGTCCATAAAGCTCTTCTCAATAATTTACTACTGTGATAAATATGCCCTACACTGTAAGAGTCATGTTACCTCGACTCAAGCAAGGTACTCTTTCGTCAGCACTTTGTGAGTCTCTGTTGGGAGTGGTATGTTCCCCTAATGGAAAATCGATGTACACCTCTCCCTTAATTATCCAACAGCAAGTGAATCTGGAATGCTGGCATTAGTTTGGTCCATCACCTTGAATCCTGATGTACCTTGAGGCCTAGAATCAAAATGTACCCTCCATCTGAGATCTAGTTTCTAATACTATGTGGGGAGTGCCAAAAGCAAACCCCTTGAGCTACAGGAGAACTGGTCGCAGTTTACCATTTTTTAGGCCTTTTATCTATTCCTAAACTGAGCATGATGCCCATCAACCTGCTTATGTAAATGTCCACTTGTGTCATTCCCAAACCATGCACTGACACCTCACTTGTATATCATGTGTGTGTTTGTGTTTCAATGCCGGCTAGCAGGACTCCATTTTAGTTGCGTGTGTGTATGTATGTATTAGTCAGTGGTATTGATTTTGGATTGCCCCTGGTACTGACATGGCATATGATGAAGGTGTTTTTGCAGTCTCCCGAGACAGTGGATGTCTATTGACTGCATTCCTAGACAGGAGGGCATAGCCCAGACATAGAAGTGTGGAGGGGAAGAGAAATTGTATGTGACATATTGATCAAGGGACTGATGATTTGTTCATCCTTTACACTGCCATTTAGGTGATGGTAAAGGGTAGGGGAATGGAGTGAGTCATCAGTTTGAATTGTAAAGAGAGAGAGGTTTTGAAACAGGGCCTGAGGCTTTTGTCTTCTTGGAGTAGCCCATCCAAGAAGCCTAATGACATCCAAGTGCAGATCTTCACACTGATTGTGCTCTTGTTATGGGTTCTCCTGCTTTGCGTCAACATCAAAGCTACCTGCTGTGAGAACGGGCACCATAATCCCAGAATTGTTGGCATTGCAGAAAGGAGAATATCCACACTAAACCATTTTCTGATATGTAGACATTGGGACAACAGCCACTTTATGGAAACTGCATAAATTAGGACTGTCACTTTGAATTCGGAAATTGATTGCACTGAATTGCATCTGCATTTTGAAATTTACCCGCATTTTGGTACAATCTAGTGCAAACCGGAAGTTACCGGAAATAGCGCTGGAGGAGGGGAAACAGGCTAGTTGCTCAACATAGGAGACTACAAAAACGGGGCCGTGGAACCCATAAGGATTGCTTATTCCTTTGCGCTAAACAAGCTGATTACTTTTAATCTGTGCCCTGTATGTTTGGAACTCTAGGCTCATATTAGGCTTTCCCCCGCTTTGTGCAATTTTACTTTTAACATTTTGTAATTTTAAAAACTGCCATTTGTACTGTCACTTTGAATTTGGAAATTGTTTGCACTAAATAGCATCTGCATTTTGAAATTTACCCGGATTTTGGTAGGATCGGGAGGGCGGGAGGGTACGAAATTGCAGTAAAGCTCTAGCGCAAACCGGAAGTTACCGGAAATAGCGCTGGAGGAGGGGCAACAGTCTAGTTGCTCAACATAGTAGACTACAAAAGCGGGGCCGCGGCGCATTCGCACAGCGGCCGCACGCAGAGGACACGCAAAAGGCAAGCCTGTCTGCGCCCGTCCACGCCTGAGCGGGACCAGGGCCAGGAACTCTGCTCCGATAGTGTTAAATCCTAACAAACATCACAAATACTCCAGAGAAATGCTTTTGAAACTGGCTAAACCACAGCAACAGCAACGTGAACCCTGCGTTAAAGCATCTCCTGGGGATCTGGAGGGTCCATTCTCATGCCTCCACTGTAAATGGGGCTGCCAATCAACACACGTACAACACCTTAGGACAGCTAGCAATTTAGTTGGTTTCCAAATGATTTGCATTTATTTTAATTCCAGATCTATGCCTAAACATTGTATCGAGATCTGGGACATCTTAGCATACTTAAAACCTGACCTAGCATTCATCACGGAAACCTGGAAAGATGATAATAGCTCCCCCGATATTGTTATTGCCCTACCTACGGGATATAAGTTAAAAAACGGGACAGAAAGGGACGGAAAGGCCGGGGCATAGCTGTCCTGTTCAAAGGCAGCTTTACCTGCGTTCCCGAGTTAGTGGCCCAACTGGGTGAACATGAGATCTTAGCTTTTTCAGTGTCCAATGGTAAACACAAACTACTCAGGGGAGTGGTAAAATACAATCCCCCTGTCTACCAGCCAGACTTCAGCACCAAATTGCTGTCCCAACTATTCCTTCTCTACCTAAAACACAAACACTTCCCAGCCATTGGCGATTTCAGTGCTCACTTTGAAAATTCTATGAACCCAAGGGCGAAATGATATGCAGATACTGCAGTTAGATCAATGGATCAAAAGGCCAACCCATACAGCCGGACCCAACTAGACTTGCTGTTCTCCAACATAGAGACTACTAATGTTTCTCAAATTATACCTCTGTCGTGGACCGACCACTCTTTAATTTCCTTCTCTTTTGACCTGCCAATCAAAGCAACTCACGCTACCACACTGCCAACAACGGTTAAAAGACCATGGAATCATATCACCCCTGACTCGTTTGCTTCCCACTTCTCCTCATACGACCCTAGCATCGTCAAAACACTTTCGGCCCAGGCAGAGGCAGAACGCTTGCACAAAGAGACTGCTAATGCTCTGGATCAGTGCACACCTAAACTAGAAACCACATCTATCAGGCAAACACAATGGTACTTGCATTTTCAATAAATCCCTGGATTCATCCTCATTCCCCATATCAGGATAACGCCCTCCTAGCGCCATGATGTCCCTTGGGATAAATGTTGTGCTTTATAAATACAAATACCCAAACATTTCCTCTTGGTTCCAGTTTCAAGCTGCTTCACTCACCAAGGACTTGTGTATTCGAAAGACTACTCGAAGAACTGCAGTGATCCACGGCGGGTTTCAATGATAGCCAGTCTTCCAGAGGCAAGAGGAAATATATCAAATACTACTTGTCTTACTCCAGAAGATGTGGGTCTTCTTGAGAGGGAAGCAGATGAGTACCTTATCCTGCAGGAGCTATCTTCTTGACAAGAGCAAGCCTAACCGCTGCGTTTGAGAGAGGAGCGCCTCAGAAGAAGCAGTTTTGCCAATGGACTGTGTCTACAGCCAACCTGTGTAAACTTGAGGGTTTCCTAATCTCTCACCTGAACAACCTCTGATTTGGCTACCACAGTGGAAAATGGAGAACCTGTGCTGATTATGGCTTCGCTGTACACAAGTACCTCACCCCCATGACCTGGACCTGAAGAAGAAGATTCCCCACCATGAGTGCTGAAGCCATGTGTCCAATGTGATTTCACTGAGCTGCTGCAATCACCAGCTGACATGGAGAAATGGTGGTAGAACCACTGAGTCAACCCCAAGTGACCTCAAAGGCATCTGCTTGCTCCATGCTGATGACAGTTATACACCTGTGCTTGGAGATCTGAGCACATACAATAGTAGGTCACCCCACAGCCAGAGAAACACTGAGTGTGAGATTGTCTAGACAGATCTTTTGGGTGGGACTTTGAGTGATGTCTGCGAGCCATATCTGAACTGCTTCATCAAATGCAATGGACTGACCAGTAGGCAACAGATTACAGTAAAGTCGGCCCACTGTTGCCATAGTGAGCCTGTACCACTAGAACAGAAGAACAGAAAGTATTTAAACAGAAGTTTAAAAACATTCTAAGCTTTTTTTCAAATAAGCATTGTAGACCCGGTACTGTCTATCCTAATAGTGCTACTTCTTTACGTACAATATTACTTTTTTGTATGTTTAAAACACGTCTGTTTTTTAAAAAGAAAAGCACATGGCAGCACATTAGTTTATTGTGTCTACTGTGTGATTGTTGAGTTGTGAGTCTCTACCCCCACACTACCACCCTGAGATGGCTCGGACTCCTCACCCTCGCAGACTTGAGAGTCAAGAACGGTAGGTGTGAACTTGGCCCAGTATGCAGTGCCATAGAGGTCCAAGCTCCAGGACATCAATGGTAAATGGCCCCAACCACCACTGTTGAGGCCCGGTCACCCCTACTTGCCCTGTACCCCCCCCCCCATGGGTTCTAACAGCCCCCCTTGACATTTGCATGAACACGGCTGCTGTACTGACATATTTATTGACAGTGCCCCTTTCCTATATATTTAAATGTAGTAAGCAGGACATCTGAAAAACTTGTCAGCCCCCACCTTTGTGTTCTTCACCATACCGTGTGTTTTAGTTTGGGGATTCTAGTTAAGTTAACCAAAGAATCCGTAAAATAATCAGCATTCAGAGGTATGGCATTGTGCCTCCATTGGCATGTGGAGCAGTGTCACAGTACACTGGCACATGATCCAGATCTGCATTAGGTGCACTTTTATTTACAGATTATAGGTGTATTATTTCCAAAGATCTACAATGCCTAGAGCAGACCCGCACCGTGCAATGAATCCCCCCCAAAAACTCCCCTATCGAGGACTGGCACATACTTCTAGGTTTTCGCTTGAGCCAGAGAGAGAACAGCAGTGTGAGCTGTTGTCTGATAAACAAATGATGGAGCAGGCTGCCTTTTGGTAGCAGGCACCGACAATCCCCCTACATTGAGTGCAAAAGGGATAGTGTTTGTGGTGTCCATGAAATCCTCATGACCATTCTAAAACAGCATACTCTGAGGCACACTAAGTGTGCACTACTTCTTTGGTAGAGCAAAGAGAGCTCTCATTTGCCTGGGGCCACACACTCATGCAAATGAGAAACCTTACCCTTCAGGTCGAGTGAATACTATGGGGCATATTATCAAGACAGGCGATAAAATTATCGCCGTTTTAGCGGCAGAAAACTGCGGCTAAAACGGCGATAATGGGTTTGATAATATGCTCTATGGAATTCCAATTGAAGCCCAGGTTAGATGTTAAGGACATCTAACATGGGCTTCAATTGGAATTCCATAGAGCATATTATCAAGCTCATTATCGCCGTTTTATCGGCAGTTTTCTGCCGCTAAAACGGTGATAATTTTATCGCCTGTCTTGATAATATGCCCCTATGTTAGTAGTTTTTTTGGCCTTAATCTCAGTGCTTGTAGGTTTGTCTCAAACCTGACAATTAAATCCAGATGAGCACAACGACCACTCTAGTGGGCACACGCACTGAAAACCTCTGCAACATACAGTTTAAATGGACTTAGTACCCATTGGTGCAGCAGGTGCGTGGCACTACTGTCCAGAGGCTGGAGAGGCCCACTGAACCCTGCTTATAGCTATATTTCACAGTTCCAGAAGTGGCCAAGGGGGCATTTCCTTCCCTGCACTCGTGCCCATGACACACTGGCTATGCAACTGCTCCATAGCAAAATCAAATTTTCCCAGAATGCATCATATGTCAGTGATATGTTTCTATTACTTTTGCTGACATGAAATAGTCCCTTCCTTGCAAAATCAAGTATTTTTTGTTGCTGTCAGAGTGTGAGACAATACACATGTCTTGTGGATGTATGTCCTCCGGGGCCAAAAGAGTTATGAGACTGGCAAAATGCGTTCTCTGGAAACACGGACCCAGGAGAAGTCCCAGCACTGAGAATTATCTCGGCCTGGCTTTTGAATGATTGTGTGATGTGTAGATCACAGTAGCATGTCATTTTCATGCTGATGCATGACTTTACCCATTGTTTTCTAAGACTTTGCAGAAAGTATACTGCAAACAACATCTTCACACAAAAATAGTGAAACGTCTATATCTCATTATCATCAACTCTGTACTAGTGTGAAAGCATGAAATAAAAAATTGAGTACGACTGAATCCCTAAATTATAGGATTTGTGGGGAGTAGGTGGATTTTGTTGGGAAGGGTACCTTTGAACTGCAGCAAAAATGAATGTTTCTGGTATATAAGAGTTATATGCAGGTTAAATAATGTTGTATAACCCCTCAGTCAATCACCCAATCTCTCACAGCTTCAGAAAGTGTTTCCCTTTTGCAAACTTTCCATTCCCCTTGCTAAACAAAAAGACTGGGCAATACGAAATCAGTCAGCGTGTACAGTTTCACGTACAGTTTCTATGGGCATTTGCTAAATTCATTCTTAGCTACTTCTTTAACAGATAAACATAATGACTAAGACAAATTGCTAGCTTATTCTTCATGCCTGTTACATACCTCATAATTATAATCTAACAATATGATAGACATACATTCTATGCATTTTGATGCTTCATGCAAACCATTGGTAGCAAGGATTTTTGTGAGAGGTTTATGATCAGCCTGTAATACCACTGATGAACCCCATTTGTACTGGTGGAAGTATTCCAATTCTCACATACAGGCTAGGTTTTTACCCTCTATTACAGAATACTTCTTATCAGTTAGTAAGTGGGAAGCAAATGCAACAGTGAACTCACAACTGCTCTTCTCATTCTGTGATAACACAACTCACAATCCTCTACCACTTGGGTCAGTGGTGATAATGCTCCTACACATCGTATCAAAACCATGCAGTGGTGGGGCTTGGCAATGTGATTTTCATTGTGCAAAAAGCTCTCTTTGGCATTCAAGTAACTACTCAAATGTCTTTCTTTTCTTTTCTCTGATCAAAACGAGCAGTAAGGGCTAATACTCTGGAGGAGTAAAAACATGTCATAGGTTGGCAAACAGGGTGAGACCTTTGATGAATGTGTGACTACAATGCTCCCCTAGTTGACTCCTCTATAATGTTTGAAAATCCCATAGTAAAGGACCTCATTAATGCTAAATGATAAGCAAGTCTTCCCTCCCAGCAGAAAATTCACAATGGAATTGTATGTATGTGTGCTGGAGGTGTATGAATATAGGTGGGGATTCAGCCTAGGGAAAGTAGGATTCTGGACCCAAAGAAGGGGCCTGACCCTTTTTAGGCCACCGAGAGGGCTGAAGCAGGTCAACCTAATTGGATGTAAGAACCATAATAGCTTCTTACACATCCAACATCCCTTTGTAATCGTCTATTCACCACCGGCCTAATAAAGAGGAATATCCTTAAGGGAGGTAAGCTGGATTTTTTACTCTCTTCTTCCCTGCAAGCACTCTCGATGCATCCGAGGACCCGCCTGCCATTGAGATTTCTTTGGCGAGCGCGGGATGACAGATGATGGAGCATGACACCCAGGTGGTTTTGTGAGGTCATGCTCCATATTTTTAATAATTTCCCAGGGTTCCTTAACCTGACAGTAGGGATGCAAGAGTATCCTCAAGAAAGAAGTATAATCCCATTCCGAGGATCAGAGGTTTTTCATTCAACCTAATGTGGAATACGTTTGCTTGATGTCGTAGTGTAATGGGAAAGGCCTTCATGGCAAAATTACTTAGAAATAGAGCAAAGTTCGGTGAGGTTTAAAAGTACTCGCATATCATCCTTACTCTTGGGTGCAGTTGCATTCCTTATTGCATCGATTAGTTCTGTCATTGGTTTTATGTCCTTACAACTGACTTCTTAACCTAGATAAGTAATGCTCTTCTCAGAGAACTTGCATTTACTTTGCTCTGCAGTGAAGCCTTTGTTCTCTAGAACATATTTCAAGGTTGTGTCATGTTCTTGCATCATTCTACCCATTACAAGGATGTAATCTTGAAGGAATATGACATTTTTCAACCCTTTAAACAACTCATACATTAACACCTGGACCAAGGCCGGAGCAGATGGTAGACCAATAGGTACTCTTGTGAATTAGAAACATCCAAATGATGTACGGAAAGCATCAGTCTTTTGCTGTCAGGATGTAAAAACACTTGATGACAATAATTTGTTGATCCTGTTGATAATGGAAATTGACCAACAAAAATGTTTTTGTTTGAGTCCCTAAGGTCGACACCTAACCTCAGTTTGTCATGTGCGTGTGTCACACAACTACCAGGGGGGTGAACCAATCTAATGATTAAGTGTGTTCTATTATACCCACTTCTTTTAGTTTTTCCAATAAAAGTGTTAAGGCCACTTCATCCCTCAGTGTGACTGGTATATTTCTAACTTTGTGCAAACATGACGTAGCATCATCTTTTGGTACTGTTTTGTATTGCAACCCTTCCAGTACTCCAATTGTGCCAGAGAACAACCCTAGATATGACTTTCTTGTCTCCAGATATGTCTCATCATTTAGCTGGATCAACAACACTGGTTCTGGGCTGTTAGGGTCTAAGATCATCCCTAGGTCACATTAACTCTTCTAACCCAAAGGTGATGGCCTCTTTTCTGATACCTATAGTTTACATTCTGCCTTCCCGTCCTTGAACCTAAAAATTAATCTTCTAAACCCCACCAATTCTATGGGTTCACCTGTGAAGCTTACTGGTTTGATGTCTGGAGCTTTGTGTTCTTCACCCAGTTTTACATTTAATGTCTTACTCAACACATCCCTATTTACGATTGTATAAGATGATTCTGAATCTGCCACAATTCTTATTCCCATCCCACCCATAGTCATCTCACATATGATTTTTTCCTGATAGATCTGTGAGCTCCTTCAGAATCTGCCTCTAATACTTCACTTGTTGTACTTTAAGCACATACTTGTTCACCTTTCCCTTCTTCAGTATCACAATTGTCTGTCTATTCTCTTATGTCACACTTTATAAAAATGACCAATAACACCTCATCCTGTGCACTTCTGGTTGTGTGAAGGACACTTTTTATCATGTGCGTGTTGATCCAAATTACCCCATAGGTAGCCTCTCCTATCTAAGTCATTTGGTTCATTCCTTTACAAATGTATGTTTCAAAAGGCAAGTTCCTTTTTAATGGTTAGTCCCAAATATTGATAATTTTATGCTAGCTGCTACTTATCGTTCCCTTTCTTCTCCTAGGATAACTTTGGTGCATCTTCCTGTAAGTTCTGCTCTTTTTACAGAGGTTATGACGTCTTGTAAGGTAGATCCACCTTTTACCCTCAAGTTATCCTGGATATTAGTGAAGTCTAATCTTTTGAGAGCTAAAACATAGTCCTCTGTATTTTTCATATATCACTTGTTTTCTGTGGATACATTCAAATTGATCTATGACAGGGCAAACAGTGGGGGGAAATAGGGGACAGAATTATCAAGCGCTTGACTTGCCCTTGAGTCACGCAAGGTGTTGGAAGGGCAACAAAAGCCCTTAAGGGAGATTTACTATGCCACATAGAGTGAATGAATGAATGACAGGGTTTAAGAGAGCCCAACAACTGCTCCAACCGAAGCATCCTGGCGCTATTTGCCGAAGAAGACAAGAGACTTGCAGAGCTCCCTCAGGAACCCAGAGATTCCATGAGGGGAAAGGAGAAGGACAAAATGATATCTCTTTGAAGAGTTTGGTCTTCAAGCAAGCCTTTAAAATGGTCTCAGAAGTAATGGTTTGAAAATGATCAGGAAGAAAATTCCACAGCTTTGGAGCCAGGAAAAAGAAGTCTCAGCATCCAGCTCTTGGTTTGTGCATCTTATGGATGCACAACAAGTTTTGGTGAGTCGAACACAGGTTCCTGAGGGGTTGGTGCTTTTTGATTTTGCTTTGAATACACAACGGGCCCTTCTGTTGTGATGCCCTAAACGTGAATAGAAGGCCTTTGAATCTTATTCTTTGGCTAATAGATGGCCAATATAGGGTCTTTAGGCCCTTCATGATTGAGTGAGTTCAAGGAATGCTCAGCACTAACCATGCTGCACATTCTGTACCTGCTGCAGTCTGTTTATCAGCTCTTGGGGGAAGCAAGGAGCAGGGCATTTGCATATTCCAACCTTGATGTGATTAAGGTATGAATGATGTCTTTCCATGTGTTTTCAGGCAGAAACTTGAGGGTCTTTCTCAGAGCTTTCAATAAGGCAAAAAAGACTCCAGCAGTAGTCTTACCTTGGGGCTTAAAAGAAAGAGTGGTGTCAATCTTAACCCCCAGATTTTAGGCAAAAAAATATTTCTCAAAACTGATGGCCAAATTCTAGTTATGTCAAGTGTGGACGGTGTACCAGAGACCAAGGTCTCAGATTTATCAGAGTTCAGGCATAGACAACTCTGATGCATCCACTCAGCTACTGCCAAAAGGCAGCCCTGGAAATTGGCTGTGACTGAAGCGTTCATGTGATTAAAAACATACATCAAGTGAGTGTCGTCTGCATAAGAGAAAGTGTTGTACGATGGAGGCAAGGGGAGCCATGTAGATGTTAAATAAAATTGGGCTTAAGGCTGACTTCTGCAGGACACCGCACTTGACCTCTTGAAATTCCAATGTAAAGGGGGAAGAAAGAGCCACCTCGCATGGCATAGTAAATCTGGAGTAATGCAAGGTACAGCAAGTTCCTGTCTTGCATTACTCTGCCCTGGGAAGGCGTTCCGTAGGTGGAGCTTGGGTGTTTCCACGTATCCACCCATGGTTTTTGGCCCATTCACAGATTTACTAACACCAGTAAACCTGGGAATGTGTCAAAATGCTATGCCTTCCCAAGGGAGGTGCAACAGGGAAAAATATGTGTATTTCTCCTAATCCTTTCCTCTTTCTACATGTGTGGCATTCCACAGCATGCATAGAAAGAGGAAAAAGCCTCAGATGATGGTTTTTTGCAGAGAAGTGTGCCTTCTTGCACAAAAACAATCCTACCTGCAAAGCAGGCATCCTTGCACCAGGGTGCAAGTGTGCCTGCATTGGCGCTTGGCAGCCAGTAGTGCACCAGTGCAGAGGGAGAGCAGGAATTCCCCATATCTGAGTAAATATGGCTCCCTTCTGCCCTCTCCATTTGACACAGAGCAGTGCAGCATGTGGTCTTGCTGCCTTGTGCAACATCAAATATTGATAAATCTGGCCCTAAGGGTCTAAGGGCCCCATGCATCAAAGTAACAACCGGTCGCAAATGGGTAGATTCGCTAAATCTGCCCCTTTGCGACCGGTAATTTTGCATTTGGGATGCATCATCCCAATCTTTAATTGCGATTCCTTAAAAATCGCAATTAAGGATTCGCTATTGGCTATTTTGATGCATGTGGGGGTTAGTCTCTGAGGGCATTGGTGAAAGCATTACATTGTTTAGGCCATCTTGATTGTTTTTCTCTATGATTATACACCTTGAAACCACCAGAACCTCAGCAAAGTAAGACATTTTATTTTTCCTTTCGGAAGATAGTACATCTGCTTCAAAGGTAGATACTTAGTTTAAAAAAAATATATTTCCATTCTCTTCGTTTTGTAGAGGAATTGCCGGAGCTGGGTAGGAATGTTTGTGTAAGCGACAAGCTTAAAGCATTTTCTGCTGCCATAGTTTTGAGGGGAATAGCAAGTGTTAAAAATGTGTAGTTATCCTTAATAGTTAACTTATTAGTTAGCTTTAGCCTTACAGCACCGGTGCCAAAAGGAGCTTGTAAATAAACCCCTCTATGTCTGAACTAGATTGCTCTTTAAGCTGTCCCTGCCTTAAGCCCTCACATCTTTGAAGGGGTGAATCACATCACTCAAAATGAAATTAAAGAAATTATTTTGCGAGACACTTTTTCTGCCTCTGTGGCATCCCTCCCATTAGATAGAGGTGTTCCATAGCATATGTCAAAGTATTTGTCCATTCACAATTCTCAAGCCTCAGGTGGACTTTTACAGTCATGGCATTCATATGGTTCTAATAACCATCACCATTGCTTACACTATCCATCTATGTCATGGCGACCTTATTTTGCTCTGTGCCTTTACAAAGACTATCGGCAGTGTTGGCACATTGCCCTGTCAGTTAGCTCACTTATATAAATTAACCTTGTCAACCACCATCAATGCATTATTTGTGTGGCATAAATTTCAAGTGTCAAATGGTCCACATGGGCTCTTTTCATATTGAGCAGAGTTTGCCAAACACAGCATATTAATCAATGGCCATCGGTGGTGTGATTGTGCACAATACATCATTGGAAGACTTCAACAATTATCCTTGACCCTCAGAAAGGATAATGCACCCCCTCCAGCCTTTCCACCATCACAATATCATTCTAGTGTGTCGCGAATCAAAATGGCATGCCACCCAGGAGTCAAGCATTCTAAGCCATCAATTGTCTGTAGTCCAAAGTGTCTTTCAACACACTGGAAAGTAAACATACTCAATCCATTTAGGAATGCTTGAAATGCACCTGGCAGGTTGTGGAGTTAGAGTGGCAAAGACTAATACATATGCTTTGGGTGTGCTCAAACAAGAACAGGTTTAGGGAGACTATCTAGAGGCCAAGAGAAGGCTAAAATTTCAGATGTTATCGATTAGAATTTGTAGAACACTTTAAATGGCAAGGGTTCATAGGCCCCTCCTCTGGAGCATAGCCCCATTACCTCCCTTCTGATTAGCTGACAGCCACTGCTCACTTTGAGGGAACTTCTTTTTACTTTTTGGTTAAGCACTCTATGAGAGTGCATGTGTTACCCAGCTCTCTTAATCATGTGTTTTCCCTCTGACCTCCCACTCTCCATGCGGTTCTCTCTCACTCCTGTGCTTCTCCCTGCGCTCTGTGCTGCACTCTCCTCTCGTTTCCATGTTCCTGTCTCCCTCATGTCCATCTCCCACCTCCATGGTAATCTCGCTCATTTGTGTGCTGCTCTTCCCCTCCTCCCTCCACTCTTTATTTTTAATTTATGCACTAAGACCCCAGAACCTCTCCCGACCCGGTTCTCCACAGTTCCCCACAGTTATATTTTTTTATAATTCTTTTATGGAGTGCCAGGTAACAAATCTCTCCTACATTTCTGCTTTTTAAAAAAAAAAAAAAAAACACTTTCACGCTACTTCTTTTTAATTATTTTTCTATTATTTACCTATCTATCTCAGATCAGTAAATTAGATAGGTTAATTAAAAAAATGGCACCTGCGTCATTTCAAAGGCACCCACATGCGTGGTAATGCATGCATGCTTGCTTCCTAATGCATGCATGTGCATACGTCATAATGCTTGCACCTGTCTAAAAAATGAAGACGCAGCCTGTAGTGGCATTGTGCCCTTTTTCCATTTTACCATGTTGTCCAGCAAAGGCAAAAATTACTTAAGGGCGTATTTACAAGCCCTTTGCATCGCCTTGCACCACCACTGGATCACTTTTTTTGACGCAACGGAAGTGCTGCATCCGCTCCATATTTACATAGATGCATATGCGTCACTTTTTTACAGGCTGCATCAGTTTTCACCTGCGCGAAAATCGCCTGCGCCACCTAGGATTTTAATTTATGCAAGGTAGGCGTTCCGTGGGAAACGCCTACCTTGAAACTGATGCAGCAGTATTTACCACTTATTTATTCGCACAGCCAGCTGCAGCGCTACCAATGCATCACAATCCTTATGCCTGCCAAACCCTGGTGTAGGAAGGATGCATTGACTGTTGCAGTGGAAGTTGACCAGCTGAAGTGAGTTCCTACGATGGAAATGACGTCCCCCCAACAGGTAAGTGTGTACATAAGGTAGATAAGACAGTAACTGTCACATTTTGTGACATTACTGTCTCATGTCAAGCATACAAGTGGGCATAGTGGTACACATAAGTACACTCTGCCAACTTGTATGCATGACATACAGGACACATGTAATAGAGCGCAAGGTGAGATTTCTACCTTTTTACACTGTTATAGTGGTCTCCATACAGTAGATGATGCGTCACTGAAAACTGACACATCACCTCTGTATTTTGACGCATTGTTCGAGTAGCATCGGTTTTCACGCCAACTCCAGCAGTGTGCCAAAAAACCCTGCGCAATGGTGCACCGTATTGTAAATACAGCGCAACTATGGTGGCAGAAGGGTTTCTCCTGGAGTGGCAAGAAAACTGATGCATTGATGCTTTAGCGCAGCGATGCATCCAATATCTTGTAAATGAGGCCCTTAGGGGCTTATTTACAAACCCATTGTGCCATTGGTGCAACACTTTTATTGACGCACCAGCAGCGGACTTGGCTTCCTCATATTTACAAGGACATGTAATGTCACCCTGCATGACTTTTCATACCTTGTAAATATGTTGCCCTTTCATGCATAACTCTGCTCGCTCGCAACATCTATGAAAATTGGCACATTCCCAGATTTACAACATTCTGTAAACCTGGGAATGCGTCGGATTCCTACGCCTTCCCTGGGGATGCACAAGGAGGCACAACGAGAAGAAATACTTTTATTTCTCCTCGTTTCTTTCCTCTTTCTATGCGTGCCGCAGAAGAAAGAGGCAAATGCCTTTAATTATTGATTTTTTGCAGGGAGGTGTCCCTTCCTGCACAAAAACAATCATCTCCTCAGCACAGGCACCCTTGCAAAATGACCCAATGATGTCTGCGCTGGCACATGGCTGCTGTTTGTGCGCTGGCAAAGGGGAGGACAGGAATGCGCAGTAACTTGTAGATATGGTGCATTCCTGCCCTTTTATTTTGATGCACGGCAGCACAGCAGAAAGGCTGGCTGCACTGCTGTGCGTCAAAATATTGTAAGTGAGACCCATATTGTCTATGCTGTACAAAACAGTCAAAGCCAATAAGTCTGAAAGGCGAGACCTATTGACTTTGCCAGTGCTTGTTATCTCCTTGATAATCTCTTTGCCTTCTCACCATTACCTTGGGCAATGGTCATCTTAGACTTTCCGAGGGCTCTTAAGGCTTCAGAGTGAGAGGCAAGAATGCTATAAAATCCTGTAGCAATACCTAAAAATGACAACCTCGCCATTTTCCACATTCCAAAAAGGGAGAGGAGAACGATTTATCTTTCCTTGGCCTAGCACAGTGCTCCACATTGCTTAATAGTTTCTACTCATTTTGACCCAGAAACCATGCGGCGCACAAAAGGCTCTCGGCTCTGCAGGCACAAGCAGGATGTGTACTGCAGACTGTGCTGCTCTCTCAGTCTCTTTCCCCTTGGGGTGTCAGGGGAAGTGATTAACTAGTAAACTGTTGTCACTTATTTTGAGCTGTATTTTTATAGAAGAAAAGCAAAAGAGCATAAGAGAAATTCCATAGCTCTTGAGTGTTTGTACAGAAAGTGAAGGGTGGACTGGGGAATGAGAAGTCAGATTAATGATTTATTCCCTGCAGCTGTTGGTATAGCACTACTTGCTCTCTTTTGAAAAAAATACAGGTTATCAGGACGAGTATCAATGCAAACCCTGAGGGAAGCACTTGCACGCTTTCTAGTCTCACAGAAGCTACAGTTACCTCAAAGCACGATTGATGTGTGGAAGTTGTCCCTGAAGGGGGCAGCACCGCCTTGAAAGCTGCGACTGCGCCTGGTCTTCCCGACATCTTGAAGTTTCACCTGGCCCTGTCCTAACCTGTCCCCTCCGAGAGGCTGCATCGGCCGCTTTCAAGGGAACAAAACTGAAATGCAGATCCGTTGCAAACTGTGCATGCTCTCTTTTTATTTTCTCTCTCAGAATGGAAACTGTAAAGTTGTCACATAAAGCACTCGAGACACGTGTGATTCTTTCCGCTGTGTTTATTGGGATATCACACAAGCAGTTATTCCGAGGAGCGCCGGCCAACCCTCTGTGCCCTTGCTGCAGCGCGCTCGCTCTCCCCGCCTACGCGCTCGCTCTCCGCGCGCATCCGGCGCCAACGCGCCGTGCCGGCGTCACGTCTGCGTGACGCGGTAACAACTAGACCACTACATATCTCCCCTTTTTCCCAACACAAAGTTCAATCACTTACAATTCGCAGTCCAGTTCAAAGTCGTGGAACCTGGAGGGCCTTACAACTTGTCTGCCGCTCCTGGTCACCTTACCACTGCACTCTCGAGTCACTTGGCTCTGTGTTTCTTCACGTTCTGCTCCTACATTCATCTCTCCTCCACTGTTCATGTTACCTCTCGGTCTGTCCATATCTGCCTCTGGTGTCTCACCCCTTTGATCTCCTACTTGCTCCTCTCCAGCTTCCGCTTCTTCCCTTTCTTCACTTCCACTCGCCTTGTTCCTTTCGTTCACGTCTTTCGTGCTTTCACCTTCCGGTTCCCACTGCTCCCATCTCAATATCTTGTTGCACCGGGCCATGCGGTCCTGCGACCACACATTCCCATCGCTGAGCAGGGCCGCTCTATCGTACACTTCCTTGACCTGCATGGGCTTGCTGTACTTGCTGTCTCCTTTCCTTTGTAGGGTAGCCAATTTTACTCTCACCCATTCTCCTCTCTCTAACCGAGTGTCCTTCACACTCCTCCTCTTGTTGTAATTATTGGTGTAGATGGCTTGTGCTCTCTCCAGATTTGCTCTTACGACCGCCGGAGACCATTCACTGGTCACTACCTTCTCCTTCCAGATTCTGTTGTCGTGCGTGAAGGGTTCCCGCCCTCTCAAAATTTGAAACGGGCTGAACCCCGTACTCGTGGGCGTTATTCGGTAGGCCCATACCATATTCTCCACCGCCTTCTTCCAGTCTTTGTTGCAGGTGATGGCCGCTTGTATGGCTCCCATCACCACCCTGTTAAATCGTTCCACTAGACCGTTCCCTGCTGGATGGTAAATGGCCGTGTGCTTTACCAAGATGCCATTCCTCTCCATGAACTGGTTCCATTTCTCTGATTTGAACTGGGGCCCATTATCACTTAAGATGGACTTGGGAATTCCCTCGCGGGTGAATGTCTCCGATAAGAACTCCAGGATGTTCTCCGTGTCCATGGATTCACTTACTTTTATCTCTGGCCATTTGGAATAACGGTCGATGAGAACACACACATATTTCTGTACGCTCTGGTCATCCAGCACCGGCCCTAAAATGTCTATCGACAACTCTTCCCAGGGGTTTGAGGGAGTGTCGAATTTCCCCAGCGCTGGGCGTAAGGGCCTCAACGTTTTGTCGGCCCCTTGGCATTGGGGACACTCTCTGACGTGTCTCTCTGCTCTCATGTCCATGCCTGGCCACCAGTAGTTCTGTTTCGATCTGGCCTTGAGTTTCCCAATCCCCAGATGGCCGACATGCAATAAGTCCAGCAACCTGTTGATGAGGTTCGTCGGGGGGATTACTCTCTCTCCCCGGTAAATGAATGTGCCCTCGTCTCCCACCGTCAGTTCTTCTCTCACCTCATAGAAGGGTTTGAGGTTGGGTTTCACCTTTTTCTTATCAGGCCACCCTTGGGTGATGTGCACTTTTGCCTCCCTTAGGTCAGCATCTTCTTCATACGCTTCCGTCCACTCTTGTATGCTGATGATCTTCTCTTGGTCTTCTATGAGAGCCACCATCTCTCCTCTATCCGCTGGGTCCTCTTCTCCCGGCTCCATGGCCGCCGCTCGGCTCAGGTAGTCCGCCACTCGGTTCTTGTTGCCAGGGATGTACTCCACGTCGTACCTGAATTCCAACAATTTTAGGGACATCTTCGATATCCTGGGCGTGGCGCTGGCGTGTCCGCAAGATGTTAAAACCTTCACCAACGGCTTGTGGTCCGTTTTGAGCAGGAATCGGGTACCCCATAGGAACTGGCGGAACCTCGTCATGGCCCACACTACCGCCAACATCTCTTTCTCAATGACGCTGTACTTGCCTTCTGTCTCCGTCAGTGCTCTGGAGGCGAAAATTATTGTTTCCATGTCCCCACTTCCTCGGTCTTGCATAAGTACAGCACCTAACCCCTTGTCGCTGGCGTCCGTGATGAGTATGGTGACGCCTTGTGGGTCATACCCCTTGAGTGGTATTGCTTCCAGGATCCCCTTCTTGATGACTTCAAATTCCGCTTGGGCCTCCGGTGTCCATTGGAACACCGTGCTTTCTCTGGTCAGCCTCCTCAAGTTGTAGGTTTTGGATGCGAATTGTACCACAAACTTGCTGTAGTACTCCGCCATCCCCAGGAATGATCTAACCTCCTCCTTGTTCTTGGGTGGCGGTGCTTCAACAATGGCTTTCACGTTCTCCCTCTTGGGTGTGATCCCCTGTTGCCCTATTTCGTGGCCTAAATAGGTCACTGATTGTAGTCCCAAACGGCATTTCGACCATTCCGCCGTGAGGCCTTTGGCTTCCAGCGTCCGTAGTACCTTATCTAGTGTCCGGTCATGGTCCCTTCTATCTCTGCCCATCACTAGTATGTCGTCCTGGAAGTACTGTACGTCTTTGCAGTCTCTGAACAGTTGGTGCATCATCTTTTGGAAGACGGCCGCCGCTGAGGCCAGTCCGAACGGCATGCGACAAAACCTGTAGCACCCAAACGGGGTAATGAACGATGTGAGACTTTTGCTGTCCGGGTGTAGCGCCACCTGGTGGTAGGCTGACGTGAGGTCGATCGTGGAGTACCACTGGACTCCTCTGGTTCTCGCCAGCATTTCCTCTATCTTGGGAAGGGGAAATTTCTCCACCACTATGTTCTTGTTGAGTTCCCTCAAGTCCACACAGAGTCTGACCTTTCCGTTGGGTTTCATCACGACCACCAAGGGCGCCAGCCATTCAGCACAGGTTATGGGTTCTATGATGCCCTTCTTCTCCAGATCTTGAAGTTCTGTCTGGACAGCTTCCCTCACTGCAATGGGCACATTCCTCACTTTATGTGCTACTGGTGTGGCTCCTTCCTTAAGTACTATTTTGTGTTGGAAT
Organism: Triturus cristatus; assembly: GCF_964204655.1. Taxonomy (NCBI): domain Eukaryota; kingdom Metazoa; phylum Chordata; class Amphibia; order Caudata; family Salamandridae; genus Triturus; species Triturus cristatus. The sequence goes on along the minus strand of NC_140591.1, from coordinate 607,294,225 downwards.
TTCTCCATTTTTCCTACTGCGCCCCCGAACACTTTTGGGTAGTTCTTTTTCCATCGATCCATGTCCGGCCATTCCTCCTGGTCTGTGAGCAGGATCTGTTCCTTCCCCCCAGGATCGAGTTTTATGCCCAGGTCGCCCTGGTCTAACCATCCCAGGACGGAGGGTCCTTTCTCGGCCACATACAGTTTGCACCATGCTGATCGACCTCTGAACTCAAACAGTAAACGTCGGAAGCCTAGCATGGGAATGCGATCCCCATTATATGTTACCGGTCGTATGTCCAGTTTCTCCAGGCCAGGGCCCAACTCATTTTGGAATTGATCTACCCACACTGCTCTCTGTATGATGGTGAATGGGGATCCGGTGTCTGCCACGACCGAAATTGTTATGCCGCCCATGGACATCTCTAGGACCGGTTTGGTGGATCTCTTGGCGTCCACGCTCAGTACCTGATCGTATATACACAAGACAGTAACCACCTCTTCCTCCGTGGCTTCGTCCTGATCTTCTGTGCTTTGGTCCATATATTTCACCACTCCTTTCTGCTGTTTCTTCCGACACACCTTCTCATAGTGTCCCATTATGCCGCAGTGCATGCATTTTGCTCTGAAGGCCGGGCACCGTCTGTCGTGGGCTTCGTGGGACCAACTTCCGCACCTGTAGCATGTTTTCTTATTCTCGCTGTCCGCTTGCTTCCCTTGCCATCTGCTGGTCCCTTTGGCTATGGGTGGTTTGGGTTTCTGGTCCCTGCGGTGGTCTCCCTCTTGTATCCTGTTCACCATGGTTGGGGTGACCGTTTCTTTCCTGGTAGCCTCGGCACACCTCTTTGAAAGTTCGGCCCTCTTCACTATGACCATTACCTCTTTGAGTGTGGTGTCCCCGCTCGCCCACAGCTTGTCTTGCACATTTGCACTGGTGGTGTGCATGATCACCTGGTCCTTTATGAATTCGTCTTCCCACAGTGCATACCTGCACGGGGCTGCTAGCTTCCGTAATGCTGCTACGTACTCTTCGATGGACTCCCCCACTTTTTGTTTCCTTTGCTGAAAATTGTATCTATCTACTGAGACACATACGGTGGGGCGGTATCGCTCATCTAGGTCTTCCACCACGTGCGCATATACATCATCGTCTGTGTCTTCTCTCTTCGTGGGTACCAGGCTCTTGTATATCCTCAGTCCTTCTGGCCCTAGGTTTAGTAGTAGGATGCGTTTTTTCCTCTGAGGGGTGAATTTTTCTTCGTTCTCGTCCTCCAAGACCCCTATAAAATTGTCTATATATTCCTTCCAATCTTCCCATTTCATCATTGGTTCACCAGGTTTCGTTAGGAATTGCACCGGTGCTATCGCATACCCTGCAGGGGAGCTCATCTTTGCTTCCTTGGTGCTCGTTCCGTCACTAGCTTTGCTCGGGGGGCTACCTGGGGTGTTATCGTTGTTTCTTGTGTGCTTAATCCTCTGGGGGCTCTTGTCACTGGACCCCTCTTCTTCCTCTTTGGTAGCCAGTGCAGCGCTCTCTGTGCCTGATTACGTGCGAAGGCGGCTCGTATGCTTGTGGCTGTTGTGGACGGTGTCGTCCCTGCAGCCTGTATGTCGTTCGGGTGCTGTTCCGTGGCTCTGCCACGCTCCTCGGTTGCTCTGTGCTTTGGTTCGACCTGCGCGGTCGGCTAGGGCGTGTCCCGTGGCTCCCTCCCCGCTCCAGGCGGCCTGTGCGGTGTTCTGTTCGGGCCTGGTGGCCTGGTAACGTGTCTTCCTTCGACTCACGGGGCCACGTGGGGTGTTGCCCTCTGCTGTGCTTCCCGTCGGTCCGGTTTTCGTCCCGACCTCGTCGCCACTGTAAAGTTGTCACATAAAGCACTCGAGACACGTGTGATTCTTTCCGCTGTGTTTATTGGGATATCACACAAGCAGTTACTCCGAGGAGCGCCGGCCAACCCTCTGTGCCCTTGCTGCAGCGCGCTCGCTCTCCCCGCCTACGCACTCGCTCTCCGCGCGCATCCGGCGCCAACGCGCCGTGCCGGCGTCACGTCTGCGTGACGCGGTAACAACTAGACCACTACAGAAACCTCGTCCTTCCCAAAGACGGCCACAAATTAGCGCCTACAGTTAATAATACTAAAATGCACAGTTGCCAGGAAAGGATTTCTAGGCGGTGAGTAGCTATTTATTGATTGTTAAAGTAAGCCCCTCATATCTCACGCTTTTTAAAAAAAAAAATATTTTTTTATTTATAGAATTTTTTACATTCTTCTCACATAGGTGTTGTACTGTTTAGAACATATTTATTGAACAATGATACAGAAACAATATTCATTCGAAAATATTAATAGATTTGTCTGTATTGCATGAAGGTAGAAGTGTTGCTATCAGTAGGGCAACAGGTGCAGTGGCCCAGGGTTTAGGGTTGTCAGTGGCCCTTTGCACACCAGTAATGGCTCCATTTCAGAGCTCATCCTGGGTATGGAGGTTCCATTTTGTTTGCTTGTAATAGGGCCCATGGTATCCTTGCATGCCACCGCATGTAGGTATTCATTCCTTAGGTCACAAGCACGTGATCATGACTACATGACTGAAGCAGAAAGTAGCTATGTTTTCCATCAATAACAAAGCAATGTTCATTTAGTTTGAGCGGGCCTCTGGGACAAAATATTGTATGAAAAATCGTCAATGTTTCGGCATTGCTGAATTTTGTGTGTGCTATGACTTTAACTATGATGTAGAAAGATGCATTGAGGAGTCCCAGCAAAAACGAGGGGTCAACTTCCCTTGAGATAAGTCTTGGGCATACATTCTTGGCAGATTCTGTTAAAAATAGCACACCTCATCAGTGGCAGCCCATAATGTGCAGTAGTGGTGGGGCAAGCACACACACTCTTCCACAAAAGCACACACATAGCCACACTCATTCACATGCACACTCACTCATTCCCATCAATTCACAAGCACGCACACATGCACACACCCATTTGCAGCACATACGCACACAATCATATCCATTCATACGTGCATGTACTCATGTAAACATTAAAAAGAAACATTCTTACCAGGGCCGCAGCATTGAAGGCAGGTCTAGTGGGTCGCAGGAGTGGAAGAAGAAGGCACTAGAAGGAGTTGGATGCTTTGGGAAGGGAAGAAAAAAACTGAAAAATCCAGTCACCTCCTCTCATTGGCTGACCATTTCATGTGTCAGCCACTGAGAAAAGGTCCTCTCCTACCTCCTAACAGAGTGGTATAGAGTCAGGGGGAGTTATTCACCCCAACACACCCTGACGTTTGCTTACCTGGTAGACACTCATTAAGCTTTGTAAAAGGCAGTCGAGAGGGGACCCTCTGCCCCTAATGAAAGGTTGCTGCTGCACTGCATGAACATATTAATTGAATTGTTATCTAAACAATTCTCAAAGGATAATGTTTTTAGGAATGTACAGATGAGGTATTTGTAGAGCACGTTCCAGTAATTATACTGATAAAGAAGATATACATTGAGGCCCTCTAATTGATAATATGTAAAAACTAAGGGGCATATTATCAAGAAACGGCGTTAAAATTATCGCCGCTTCAGCGGCAGAAAATTGTCGCTAAAGCGGCGATAATGGGCTTGATAATATGCCCTTGAGAATTCCCATAGAAGCCCATGTTCTGGTGTCAACATGGGCTTCCATAGGAATTTTCAAGGGCATATTATCGAGCCCATTATCGCCGCTTTAGCGGCAGTTTTATGCCGCAAAAGCGGCGATAATTTTAATGCCGTGCTTGATGATATGCCCCTAAATACTTGTGACTGATTCAGCTTTTCTGGGCCCACGGTAATAGGGATTTAGGCCCCCTCCATTACTGGATCACAAAATCACTAACTTACTATCTTGGTCCTCCAATGGATCTTTTATGCGTCAGACAGAGGGGAAAGAGAGTTAGCATCACTTGTCCGATCAATGTTCAATTTAATTTCAGAGCAAATGATTTGGCTACGCAATGAGGACCAGGAATTGGTATACAAGTTCAAGGGTGTTTATTACAAATTAAGAATCAGATTCAAATCGTTCACTCTCAAGACCTATATAAGTACAATATTGCTACAGGGTGACCAAGCCTCCTAAAGAAATTAAGGTGAACTAGAATTACAGAAACACGGAGCTTGGTTGCTGCAAAACAAACCAATAACATGTGAATCTGATGCTTGGAAAATAATCATAATTTGTCTTTTCTATGCATTAGCAATCTAATTCTTCCAAGCACAGACCAAGGCACAGAAACACTTAGAATTCAGGATTCAAATAGCTCTATAGAAATCAATAGGGATAAGGCACACGAGTATTAGCAACACCAGCAGTAGCATTGCAGAAGCTCGGTCAGGAGTTTTCAATTAATCAAAAATAAGTGTAGGTGTAAACCAGAATTAAGGAGAACCAACAGGACATATGGAAATGTCTTAAATAGTCCATTGAAAGGCAATGGGGATTTGGGGCATGGTTCGTGTAGGAGTTAAAGGAAGGGGGTTCAGCAAGGAAAGTCTGATGTCATCTACAGGATTCAGGAACAAGTCTGAAGAAAACAAAGCAGCTCTCTGGCTCAATGGGGTGGTTGATAGGTTATAGTCGGCAAGTGTGTAGAGCAACAATCCTTTGGTTGCATCATCAATAGAATTCAATTGTCCATAGTAGCCATGCGTTGCAGGCTGCACCAGTAGAGAAAAGTCCCACACTGGACATGGGAACACCGTCTTGGTCGCAAACTCAGACTGGAGTTCAATGGTCTTTTATTCGTCCACAGGTTTCTCATGTGCTCATAGTCAAATTCCTTTCCTTAGACATGCATCTATTGCTGTTGCAAGAAATGTATCTATTCTAAACTAGCAATGTTTGAGAACACCAGCAAGAAAAGCAAGTCAGCAAAATATAGGAGCACAGTAAATTATACAGTGAAGTTCAAGCCTTTGAGAACAATGCTAACTTAAGGCATTAAGAAATGACACACATTTAATATGCATGTGCACATTTAAACATACACAAGTATATTGTTTCTTTAGTACTTTTAGGTCATATTGCATAGGTCACACATTAAGCTATTAAACTGTACAATGGTAGGTATGGACGAGAACTACATTGAAAGGACATACATGTAATATTAGTGCATACATGGAGTAAATGTCACCATTTGACCTTTTTAAAGATCTTTTCTATATGAGGGTCATTGAAAGCTAAGAACAATGTCCCTAACAGTTACACCGACAAAATAGCATACATTTAGGAATCTTAAGTAATATTCCAGCAGTGAAGTAAAGAGGAAAGTTCTTGGAACAATTATACATTACTAATTTTCATCCTTGCATGGTAATATACGTTAAATTCTAAATCCATTTAGTTGCAATGAGGCATATATGTTTATTTTTGGGTCAGTCACTGCATTTATCAACATCAATGATTATTTCTAGATCATTTTATTAAATGCATCTCTAGTAAACTTTCAAAAGTATTTCTCTCGACTTTAGAAAGCATTCTATACGAGAACTACAAATTCTACAGTAAAGATTCTCCTGCACCGGAAGTGTCAAAAGCAATGTGTGCATGAATAATTATGACACGTTGGACTCATGTGCAATGTGCACATTCATTTTGTGTGTCAGGTATCATTTGCATTTAGGTTTTAGTGACGTGTAAAGAGTGGGCAGTATTGTGCTACACCACGACCTTTCACGAAAAATTTCCATCAGTTTTTATGCTTACCATATGCATTTCGAGGCAACAAACTAGTGGTTACATACATCACCATAGGTTTCCCACATGTCCGCCATTGCCTAATGGCCAGTCCAGCCCCACTGTGAGTATTATATGGAATGTTAACTTTGGGCCTATTCTATATATATCAGAGACCTAAAGGCAAGTTTCTTAAATGTGTCTTTTAATTTAGAGGTCATATAGTTGCCTGTTTCTCGAATGCAGATTTATTGTGTATGAGTAAGCGCTGTGGTGATGAAGATCAGAACACGAAAAATGGGGATGACTGGAACATAATCATGCATTATGCACCAGGCTAGGAGCTCATTTTTCTTCTAAAGAGCAGGACTTTGCTATTTTTCAGAAGGCACAGTAGGCAGTCTGTCACCACCCATTGGCACGCTCTTTAACATTGCTTCTCGAAGTGCAGACTCCCTTAAATTGAAGTCAGAGCCCACGGTGCTGGCATCAGCTGTGACTTAAAGACCATACTGTGGAGGCCTGGGGAGGCAGGCAAAGTCAGAAAATATTCATATGCAGATCATAACAACAGAAGGTTGCAAATACGAGTGAATAAAGGATGAGAAAAGCAACATTAAATGGGACAATTGTGTAAAAAGACATTGTGATAGCATGCAAATTTTGATACATAATACAGTTACAGTGAAAAGGTAACTTCAGACTGAATGTAAAAGAAAAGTAGGAAATATATACCGTAGACTGATTTGTAAATGCAGATTTTTGTGAATTAAAGTAAATTTCACCTCTTACCTCATGTTGCAATGTATTTTAAGGGGTTCATGGATGTTGCATTTCTGGTTCATATAAAAGCTATGTACCTTGCTTCAGATTTGTTTATTTGTAATAATAATCACACAGTGTCCAAATTGTTTTTCCCATCCGGTAAATTAAAGTACTGGAAGCTTCTTTGGTTAGTTTCAATCTAGATTTTCGCTTAAACAGCATAGAATAATGGTTTCTATAAAGTTGCACAGATTCAGAGCGTTGCCAGCATGACGGATATAAGGCTTGCCTTAATAAGAATTGCGTACATTGGGTCCGATTACGATGAGGCTCGGAAAGCCTCCGACCACAGGTTGGAGGTTTTCTGAGCCTCATCGAGGGTTTCAGTTCCGACAGCCGTATACAATGCAGGCAGTTGAAACTGAAACAGGATGGTTACTCCGGCTGGATTCCGACGGGCTCAAGGAGCCTGTCAACCAATTGGATGGAGTTTCTACCGTTGGGATTACGATGCTCAGTTTCCGGCAGGCTTTCCATGCTGGGCTTTCTGACATGGAAAGCCTGTCAGAAAGCGAGTTTGGGGGCCCCGAGCAAGGCCCCTTTGTCCGTGCGGCCTCTGGTTGGGGGCCGATGGGGCACATTGAGGTGCCTGCCACTCGGTTCAGGGATTAACAGAATCTCCCATTTGACTATGGGAGCTTGTGCTATGGCCAGTTTATGACCTTAGCACAAGCTACCATAAGGAAAGGGAAGCGGTCGCATTGTAATTGCAGTTTCGGGACCGCCGACTCATGATCGGTCGGTCCTTAGATGGCAAAGGTGTTGGTCGGAGGCAACTCCGACCGACATCGTAATCGGGCCTTAGTGTGTGCTTGCCTGTAATAATGTTAAGAACGAAAAGGTGTAATAGGATTTTGCAAGATGTCGCAAAGTGATAGTGTTGTGGTGTCATGTGTTGAAACATCGCATGACAGCGCCTCATTTTACCCTGCTGCTCCCTTAACTTCATCAGAGGCAAGCACACAAAATGCAGACCCATTTTATTTTGTGATACAACTCATTGTATTTGCGAATGAAGAAATTATCGGCCTGCTTAATAGATATCATTGGGTTGAAAGGTAGTACATTAAATTACTTGTAGTGTTTGTGCTGCTAAACACCTAGCTCCACAACTGTGATATATATATATATATATATATAAATAGATAGATAGATAGATAGATAGATAGATAGATAGATAGATAGATAGATAGATAGATAGATAGATAGATAGATAGATAGATAGATAGATAGATAGATAGATAGATAGATAGATAGATAGATAGATAGATAGATAGATAGATAGATTTTGCATGTATTAGTTACTGAAGGCTCATTTGAGGTTCAGTTGTGAAAGGAGGATATGATTTTGAAATAGCAATCTTTTGCCAATTAAATGATTTTGGTGCTGTGCTGTATGAGAGCGCCCTGGTCTGAAGAATTTCTTCTTCATGAGAATGTTATGTGAGTTAACAATGAACTGTTGAGGCATCAATGCTTCCACAACTTTATGTATGGATGTGTTGTGTGTAGAACAAGAGGGCATTTCATTTTGGGTTCATATCAGAATAGTACGTTGTAGGCCACTACTAAGGATCTTGCATGGGGCTAGGCTCCCGTGTGGACAATTTGAGCTATGTGTTTTTGCTGGAGGGCAATACACCACTATCTGTCTGTTTTTTTGGCTGTACAGTAGTTTTTGAAAGAGTGTTGCCTCTAAGAAGTATTGTTGTTTTAGTTGCTTTATATAGCGAGAGTAACACATCACAATACATATTGCCACTGTTGGTGTGGTGGTTGTGTAAAATAATAAAGTACTTGTTAATATGAACAGTTCCATGCATTTCTGTTTGGTGGTAGGTGTTTGAATTTGTCAATGGCTTAAAGGCATCTAAGTGGTGCAAACCTAAGCGGAATGTCAACAATGCGCTTTATTTATTTATTTTGTAATTTTATATATCACAGACTTGGTCAGAGCACTTTACGATAAAGCTGAGACAAATTGTGAACAAGTCGATAATGTACAAACAAATAAACATACGTAACATAGAAGTGAAAGACAGGATGTGTGATACAATGTGACGTAGTAACACGTTAGCTTCAGTATAGTTTGTGTCAAAGAGGTAGATATGCCTCCATAGACAGGGTGAGGAGGTAGACGGGGTTTACCCAGGTGTTGTTCAAAGAGAAGAACTTTGAAGTCTTTTTTGAAGGAGATTTTTTGGCACGAGGTTAATCCTAGGTTCGGAGGGGGAAAGATACAGATTCTAGTAGCGCTACCTGAGAAGGATTGATTCATGCAGCGCTCTTGCTTGGAGATGGAGGATTCGAGGAAGAGCAATTGAGAATTTCTTGAATCTTGTTTGATGTCTGAGATTTTTGGTTTTTCCATTAGGTACAAGGGTGAAGAGGAGTGAAGTACCTTATGGGTGGCGCAGGCAGTTTTAAATGGAGCTTTTGTCTATATTAAAGGTAATGTGATCAAATTTCTTGTATCCCGACACAAAGCAGAATGCAGCATGCAGAGCTACTCTGAGCAGTGGGAGGACTTTAGGGATGCCTGGGAATGCCTGATAGGAGTGAGATTTTGTAGTTAAATCTGGAGAGAACGAGTGCCTGGACAACTGATTTATGTCCTGAACTGGGATGAGGTGCCCAATTCCTCATGGCAGCCTTAGCTGGAACTGGGAACTCTTGATTATTGATGAGATAATGTTCCGGAGGATAAGATGGTGTAAAAACAAGTGATTTGACTTTCTGTATGATGGAAGGGCGGCCGTTTAGGTTGGATAGAAGTTTTATACTTACTTGGATCTATGGGTTAGCTTTATCTAGAAAAACAAGAAGATCTGTTTTTGCTGGGTTTAGTTTGAGGTGGTTGTTTGCTAGCCATGCTTGAATTATTTTCAGGGTGCTGCATAAGATGATTAAGCCACCCGGGGAAGAGACCTTTAGGTAGATTTGTGTGTCATTGGTGTTACAGGTGGAAGAGGACTCAGGAGTTCCTGAGGATCACCCAAAGGGGTTCAAGATAGATGTTAAAGAGGATTAGGGATAGATTCAAACATTGGGGGACTCGTGCTGCAGGCTGAGACCGTGTTCCTGATGTTTACTATTTGAGAGCAGTTTGTAAGGTATGAGTTGAACCAGTTTAGGACAACACCTTCAATACCCTTTTCAGTGTGTCTAACAATGCCTGATTGTTGACTGTGTCACATGCAGTTGAGAAATCGAGGAGCACAAGTACACAGGAATTGCCAGCATTGAGAATGTGGAAGGCATCATCCACAATCTGCAGGATTGCAGTTTCAGTGCTGTGGTCCAATGTAATGAGATGAGGTCGCTGGTGACTAGGTGTGGTGTTCTGGAGATGATCAAGTCAAGAATGAAGCCCTCACAGTGTGTGGGATTTTGCAGCGTTGGTAGAGGTTGTCATCAACAAAAACAGCAAAGTTGTCCAAAGTATGTTTACCTTCGGAACCCCAGTGAAGGTTGACTAGAAAGAGAAAGACACTGTTGTCTGAACTGATTAGTGGGGCTGAGAGTAATTCAATGCACTCTTCGTCAAAGATGTTGGTTTGATCCGGTTGTTGGTAGGTCACATTCAACCTAAGGTTAAAGATATCTTTTGAGGAGAGTATTGAAAGTGGGTATAAGGTTGAAGCCTGCAGTTAAGTGAGTTTCTGTACATGACAGCTTGGCCACCACCTTGTCTGCCATCCCGGTTGCATCTCAAAATGGAGTAGAGGGGTAGCAGGAGTAGAACCAATACACTGAATGCAGTATCGCTGGGGCAGACCTCGGTGGAGGAACAAGATGTTGAGTTTATGGACAGTCATCGTGTCTGAGGTACATCGAGGCAGTGTTTGATAGCAGAGTGACAGTTATGAGGCATGCAAATGTAGAAAGAATTGGAGAGTTTAAGCATAAGAGAGCTACATAACAAAAAAGTTTCATCCAACACAAATTAGTCATTCTAATATTGGATAACGGTTTAAATTCATGCAAAATTATCGATTTAACGACTTGAGCAGGAATAAAAGTAGGTGGTATGAAAAGAGCATATGCAATCTTTGAAAAGTGCAGACTTTAGCTTCTCCCAATGAGCTGAGACGGGTCAGTTATGCCTAGGGATTTACTCATACTCTTGAATTCTTAGAAAGGTGTACAAACTCAACTAAGCTGATCCTAAATTGGGTTGTACTTTAACGGGAGTCACATGACATCCTGCACATACCAGAGTGAGATACAAAATGTTTGGTTAGCTGCAGTGCTCACTCTTGTCTGCAAGTTAAAGGTTTTATTTTAGAAACCAAAGAATTTGGATTCACCACATTGACTAAGGTGCTGTCTCCCAATGCCCTCTAGTATGAGATGAGTTTGCTAGAAGTCTTCATTTTCCAATTTTAGTAATATCCTCTCTCTTACATTCAAAACTGTGATTCTTGCAAGTAATTATTTTCCACCTTCACTCTCCATCAGAATTGGGATGTACCTCCTGAAAACCCATTCAATACTTACCCAACCCTATATCCTCGACTTTAATTCACCCATTGAGTAATAAAAAAAACAACAGCTTCTGTAACAAAATGTGGTCGTGAACAGCTATCCAGAGGGTTTAAATCCATTTTGGACTCAATCGATTAGTTCCTTAGTCGTGGTAACTAACTAACTGACAAGAACCTTAGCAAAGATGTAATAGTCTAAATTAAGTATGGTAATCAGACAGCATGTACTTGTACCTTGAGAATCTTTTCTAATTTTTAAATGCTGACAAATATATTGTTGTATAAAGAATGTGGGATTCTACCTCCATGTTAAGTACAATTTAAACCATCTGATTAAAGGGGCTTATGATTCACTAGCTTAATCATGCAGATGGGAAACCATCTTCTTCAATTAAATAGCTTGTTTTATCAATATTTCCATTATTATTTTCTTGCTCTGTGAGGTGTACTATTCAATCTGCTGCATTATTGGATGGATTGTAATTTTGATAAATATTCCTCTCTAGCCTATCTATCATCGTAGAAAATGTGGCCAATCTGTTTCATCAGTGATGGCGAATGAATTGATCCTTCATGCCAACAACGTTACGGAGACAGAGCCGAGGTGGGTGTAGATATGTACGCTACTTCATGAATGAGTCACAAGTGAGCGTTTCGCTCTGTTTTTGATCCAATGAGACCCGCACTTACTCCAATCCGGGTCAGTTCGCAAAACAATGTAGAATTATGCATAGTTATTTATGGTGTGACTGATTGCTTGGATTCTCATTACACATTGATGAATCAGTCCCGTAGTAGTGTAGGTTGCATTTTTCCGGTCCTGATGAATTGCCATTAGACCCTCTGTGGGCTAGACTAGGCAAGAAACATGTTGACCTCACTTTTTACAAAATGATCACAACTGCTCTTTAGGACCATTGAATACCACACGAGCATCATTGTTTTTAGTTAGTTTAGTGAGCTTCACTAGTAAAGTTTACTTAAACCCAGCATCACTAGACCTATTTTAAATCACTTTTGTCCACCACACTACACACTTTTCACACCCCACATACCCACACCTCATCATACGGCAAAAATTAAAAGATCTCTGGCAAAGAGCCACTTCGTGGTTGCCCATCGAGCATTGCAGCCCCGGCCAGATGAGGAGCATGCCCAGATAATGAAGCATGATACCTTTCGGGGTGTGTGAGGGCACTTGCTCCTTTTTTTTTTTGTTGAAACATTTTTTATTGTTTTCATAGCAACAACTCAGTACAAACCCGCTTCCTCCCCGGTCAAAGAATGTACTGCACATACAGAGTTACCAGCCAATAACCGGGAGAATAAGCTTCCAGCCCATACGGGCCCTCCCCCCTCCCTCCCCACCCCATGTCAGTGTGCCTCCTGTCTTTCGCATCTCTCCTGATGTGCCCCCTCCCTGCCATAAATCAGACATGGGTGCCCACCCTCCACTAGAGAACCATGGCTTTCCCTCGCGCTTAGCCACACCCTTGTTTCCAGCGCTCGCTACTACTCCCCTTCTACTCCCCGTTCACCGCCGCCTCCTGCCCGCCAGATGTGTCCCCCTCTGTCCCGTTGTTAGCCATCAGCCCCTGAAGTTCCACCACCAGCGCCTCCCACGCACGGGCCGTCGCCAGCGCCTTTTCGTCATCCCTCCGAAGAGCTAATTGCAACCGGAGCGCACCCTCAGCCCCCGCCCAACGCGCAAAGGCCGCCCTCCACCGCAAGAAGCTAGGCCCCGTCCTGGACTTCCAGTGCATGGTCAGTTCCCTCTTGGCCATTATCAATCCTAAGTCGTAAAACTTGCTAGTGACCTTCGTCCGTCGGGTGTGTGGGAACCAAAGCAGTAAACAGGCCCCCAGGTCCGGGTCAATAACACGGTCCGTCACCTGATTTAGGAAATCCATAACCTCTGCCCAATAATCACCCAACTGAACGCAGGACCAAAACATGTGACGAAAATCAGCACCCTCTCTTCCGCACCGCGGGCATTGCGAGTGCGCACCTCCAAAATATTGCAATATTTTAACCGGCGTCAAATATGCCCTGTGCAACGTGAAAAATTGAACCAACTGGAACCGGGCATTGCGCGTTCCCTTCCAGGCCCGCCGCACCAGCGTGGTCCAGGTAGTCTCGGGGATCGGTTTCTCAAGGTCCAATTCCCACTTGCCCCTCAAGGCGGCAAGGGGCGGTAGGCCTTCCGACGACAGTCTGCGGTAGAGACAAGTAATGGCCTTGGACGTCCCCGCCGCCATCACTACATATTGGCAACCTGCAGCGACCGGTGGCTCCGAGAGCCCCGCTTTCCAGTGCCGCTGAAGGCTCGCTACCAGGGCCGCGTGAAGTAAAAAGTCCCCACGTGGGAGTCCATAGGAGTCCTGCAACTCCTGGAAAGGCAGCAGCACCCCCTCCCGGAATAAGTCGCCCACCATCTGCACGCCCAACTCCTCCCAAACAGCCAGCCCAGACCAGTCACCTCCATGCGGGAACGCCGTACACATTCCCAAAGGAATCTCCGGGGCGTAGGGGCGAGTTATCGCCGCCCTCCTCTGGCACCGGTTCCAACACAGCCGGAGTGTACGCTCTTCCAACGTAAGCAAGGCAAGGTCCAGCCTCTGCTGCAAGACTATGAAGGCTAGCACATGCCGCGGGATCAACCTGCCCTGTGGGCCCTCCGGGCCCCTGTATTCCCTGGCAACCGCCTGCGTAAGCCACTGGAGTTGGGCCGCCAGATAGTACCACTCGAAGTCCGGGACTGCCAGGCCCCCTTCCGCCCTCGGCCGCCGCAGGGTGGTCAAAGCCACCCGCCTTCTCCCTGAGCCCCAAACGAAGCCCGTGGACATCGCCCTGAGCCGTTGGAAGTACGACGCAGGCACCCATATAGGTAGGGTGCGAAAGAAATAGAGGAGTCGTGGCAACGCCACCATCTTCAACAGCGCCACCCTCCCGGCGCACGAAAGTGGGAGCGTACTCCAGAAACTCATGCTACCTCGCAAGCCGCGAATGGCTCTGCCAATATTCCCCTCCAGCAAGTCCGGCTGGGTGTGGTAGATATTAACCCCCAAATATCGCAGGCAGCCCCCCTCCCATCGGACCAGTCCCAGTGACTGGGGGGCCCGGCCGCCCGGTCCCAGCGGGAACAAGCATGTCTTGCCCCAATTGACCTTGAGCCCAGATAGGCGTCCAAAGGCCTTCAACAAGGCAGTCGCCCCGCGCAGTGCACCCTCGGCATCCGCCAAAAACATCAGCAGATCATCAGCATACAGAGAGATATAGTGGGCATCCCCCCTCAAGTGAACGCCTGCATAAGAACGCCCCAGTCGGGGATGCGCCGCCAGTGGTTCAATAGCCAGGGCGAACAACAAGGGGGAGAGCGAGCAACCCTGCCTCGTCCCCCTTCGCACCGGGTAGGAGGCCGAAATGGTGACCCCCATCTTCACCCGGGCCGTGGCCTCGTTATAGAGCAAGGTGGTCGAGCGCACAAAGCCGTCCCCCAGGCCAAAAGCCCGCAGCACTCGGTATAAATAGGGCCACTCTACACTATCGAAGGCCTTTTCGATATCCACCGACAGTGTGCAGGCTTCCGGATAGATGTCCCGGTCCAGCTCCATCACCCGCAACAAACATCGCACCGACGTGGCCGTGTTACGCCGAGGGATAAAGCCCGCTTGATCCGGGTGGATCAAGGCGGTCATATGAGTCAACAGGCGCGACGCCAAGATTTTACTCAGGATTTTGTAGTCCACCGTCAACATGGAGAGCGGGCGGTACGCCGTGCGTGCGCCAGCCTCCCCTCCCGGCTTCAACAGGGGCACCACAATTGCCTCTCGAGCGGAGGCCGGTAAGCGCCCAAGTCGCCAAGCCTCGCCGTAAAGGACTTGCAGCTGTGGCGCTAGCAAATCCGGGCAAGCCGCATAGAACTCAATGGGCAATCCGTCCACTCCCGGGGTCTTTCGCCTGGCCATTTGCTTAATCGCTGCACGAATCTCGCCCAGGGATATAGCACCCCCGAGGTCCTTCTCGCTCTCCGGGTCCAGCCGGGGTAGGCGAGCCGCCACCAGAAACTCGGCCAAGCTTTCAGGTTCCCCCTGCATGGTGCTGTCATACAGCCCTGCATAATAACTGGCAAACTGCTTATTGATCCCCGTCTGAGAATAGACCGGGACCCCCCCTGCCTCGACCAGAGATAGTATAGGGGTACCGCGGGCCGTCGGGGACGCCAACCATGCCAGAAGAGACCCCACCTTATCCCGTTCCGCATGCGCCCGGGTAAGGTAATCCTTATGATCAAAGCAGCGAAGCTTCTCTACACACACCGCCACGCCCTCACGCGCCTCCACGACCGCAGGTAGCTCGCCCCCCCCGCCTGATGCGCGCGCTCAGCCGTCCGCAGTTGGGCCTCCGCCCCCGCTACCTCCTTCAGCAAGGTCTTCCGCACGCCAGCGGTGGACGATATACAAACTCCCCGAACCACCGCCTTGAACGCATCCCATTCCGTCGCCCGGGTCGACGCCGTATCTGAGTTAGTCCTAAAGTACTGCTCTATGCAGCCGCTAACCTCAGCCCGGAAAACCGGGTCCTCCAGCAACAAGGGGTTTAAGCGCCATGTGGGTATCGCCTGCCGCTGTCTAGACCACTGCAGCACCCCCATGCAAGGGTTATGGTCCGAGATGGTTTTAGCCAAATACTCACTATGTCGCATCAGGGTCTGGGCATCCGGAGAACACAATATACTGTCCAAACGGACATACAACTCGTGGGGGACTGAGTAGAAGGAGTAATCCCTATCCATCGGGTGATGTGTCCGCCACGTATCTACCAACCCCCAGGTGTCCTGCCAAGCGCGCCAACTATTGGCCACCCTACGGACCACCGATTGTGCAAGAGGCGGGTAGGACCTATCCAGCTCAACATCAGCCACTGAATTAAAATCCCCTCCCAACACCACCGTCCCCGTCAAATAGGCCGCGAGCTGCCCCGACAGTCTGGAGAAGAAGGCGGCCTGGTCTACATTAGGGGCAAACACACTACAGAAGGCCATGTCCCTCCCATCTAGTCGCCCCTGCACTGCTACAAACCTGCCCTCCGGGTCCACCAGTGTCGCCAGCGGCTGGAAAGGGACTCCCGCCCTAACCCATATCAGGGCCCCTCGGGCAAACTTCGAGAAGGTAGTATAGAATAATTGGCCTCGCCAGCGCCGCTGCAACGCCTTCCCCTCCTCGCGATCTAAATGGGCACTTGCTCCTTTTGGAGCATATTCCACTGACCTGACATACCACTAGTACTCAACCCTTGACCTTGCTGGTAGATCGCTCCCCCACCACACTCCGCCTGTGTGTCCTGACACTGCCGCTGCTGTAGAAGTTGAGGCCCTCCTCCACCCGCAGGCTACCACCTGCGCCTCATCCCTGGTGGCCAGTGGTAGGCCTTAGGTTTGTATTTCTGTCGCTGTCTGTCTTCCCTGTACTGCCTGCATTTTTATCTGTGCCCGTTTTGCTTGCATTCTGTTCCCCTCATTGCCCCTTCATTCTGTGCCCGTTTTGCCTTCTGTTTCCCCCTCGCTGCCCCTGACTTGTGCCCGTTTTGCCTTCTGTTTCCCCCTTGCTGCCCCTAATATGTGCCTGTTTTGCCTTCTGTTTCCCCCTCGTTGCACCTTCATTCTGTGCCCTCTTACCTTCTGTTCCCCCTCGCTGCCCCTGACTTGTGCCCGTTTTGCCTTCTGTTTCCCCCTCGCTGCCTCTGATTTGTGCCTGTTTTTGCCTTCTGTTTGCCACTCGCTGCCCCTGATTGTGCCCGGTTGCCTTCAGGTACCCTCACCGCTCCTGTTCCCGCTTCAGCGTCCCCTGCGGCCCCACCCCCTCACTGCCCATTCACTGCCCCTGCCTCCCACCTCCCAGCTGCTCCTCCCTCCCACATCCCCATATATGGGTGCCTCTGCGTGGCCACGCAGCGGACGCATGCAACGGACGCGCAGCTGGTGCGCCGAAGATGCCCTAAGGCAAGCCCGACTGCACCCGTCCGTGCCTGGACCGCGCCAAGCACCAGAACCCCTGCTCCCCGCACCCGCCACGATGACCACCACCGCTACAATGCCAGCGTACTCCACGCTCTCAACCCCGGACGGACCCACACCTGCTTCAAGGCCGCCCCAAAACGCACACACTGTCCTTTCACCTGCTGGAACTGCAGCTACACCAGCCTCAGAGCTGCCGAACAACCCGCCAAGAAAGACCTCAACCACCTCCGATGCATCCTACTGAACACCCGCTCCGCACGCAAACACGCCGTCGAGCTCTGGGACCTGCTCAGCACATCATCCCCGGACATCGCCTTCCTAACAGAGACCTGGATAAACAACTCCTCCGCACCCAACATCGCCATAGCCATCCCAGATGGTTGCAAGATCACCCGCAGAGACCGCACCAATGGAGTCGGAGGAGGAATCACCATTGTCCACAAGAACAGCATCAGGGTCTCGACCAGCACCGACGACACGCTCAGCACCACTGAACACATGCATTTCCAAATCCACACAGACCCCAACTCCACCCTCAGAGGCACCCTCATCTACAGTCCCCCCGGACCCCGACCCCAGTTCAGCGACTCCATCGCCGCCTTCATCAGCACGCACGCCCTGACCTCCACTGACTACATCCTCCTCGGAGACCTGAACTTTCACCTGGAGAACAACAACATCAGCAAATCAACAACCCTGATCGATAACCTCGCCATCCTCGGACTGAGGCAACTCGTCACAACGCCTACCCACTCTGCAGGCTACACGCTTGACCCCATCTTCTCCGCAAGCCCCCACGTTGCCTTCAGCCACACCACCGAACTCCTCTGGACCGACCACCGCTGCATCCACTTCTCCTTCCAGAAACCCACCACACACCACTGCACCCAACAGATCCCTCGCCGCTGCTGGAGAAAAATCACAGCAGACCAACTACACGCAAACCTCGCTCTCAGCCCACCCACCGAACCTTCCAACACCGACGACACTGCCCACAACCTCAGACGCTGGATCGACGACTGCGCCAACACCCTTGCCCCGCTGAAGAAACCCCCCACAGAGACACCAGCAAGAGGGCCAGCTGGTTCACCCCAGAACTCCTAGCCTCCAAGCGAGCCTGCCGGAAACTAGAGAAGAAATGGCACAGCGAACAGACTCCAGACAGCCACGCAGCCCACAAGGACGTCACCCGCAACCACCATCACCTCATCAGGACTGCCAAGAAGACCTCCTTCAAAGACCGCCTCAACAACAACGCACACAATACCAAGGAGCTCTTCATTATCGTGAAGGAACTCTCCAACCCCAGCTCCAACACCAACGACATCCCGCCGTCGCAAGCCCTGTGCGACACTCTTGCCACTTACTTCCAACGCAAGATAGCAGACATCCACGACAGCTCCAACACCCAGACAGCCCTAATAGACAGCAACACAACAGACTCCCTGCACACCATCTACCACAACCCCCTGCTAGCCTGGACCAGCGTGAGCAACGATGACACTATCAAGACCATGAGCACAATCCACTCCGGCTCCCTGTCAGACCCATTTCCGCACCACATCTTCAACAAAGCCAGCAGCTCCATCGCACCCCACCTGCGCAACGTCATTAATCTCTGCCTCGAGACCGCTTCCAGGGCCCTGCGATGAGGGCGGCATGCCCTCCGTGTCTCCTCGCTGACGTCTCTCCCCCCGGCCGCCACTCATCGCGACCCTTGCATCACTGCTCTCGGAGGAGGAAGAGCACAACACTTGGGCATCGGAACACTTCAGGCCCCTCTGAGCTCCACCTATGCCCAGGCCCGCTAGGTCCCAGAATCCTCGCGGCCTTGACCCACCACCAATCTCAGGCCTCCGCCTTTCAACTGCTGCCCACTGTAGCTTGGGGACCTGCTGACTGGCCGGGGTTCTGCCTGGACCCCAGTGTCATTTTTGCCACATTCCGGGGCTCTGCAACCAGTGCTTCGGTGCTCCTGACACCTGCTTGGCACTGGACGACTTGGTGGCAAGTGCTTATTGGCCACTACCAGGGAGGCCCTAGCTCCCTATCTGCCGTGGGCGACCTCTGCTCCCGCGGCCTACTGCTCCTGTTCCCTCACATTGCGCCACCAGCAACTCCCAGGCATCCTCATTTCTATTGCCTCTGAGCCCACTGTGGCCCCGCGTTTTCAGACACCTGCCCATCCGGTCTTCATTGGACATTCAGGCGATTTGGGGTGGATTCACTGAGGCTCAACTATGGGGAAGGCAGACCCCTAGCAACCCAAACGGGCATTTGAGCAGTGCAGATAGACCAGGCAGGAGGAGGCGACGCTGGAGACGATGGAGCTCACCACCGAGACCGAGGATGGCACGGGGCAGTAGGATGACGTGAAGGCGATCATGTTGGTGGTTCACAACAGCGTCCGTGGCATCGCTACCCAGCTAGACAAGCTATCCGCCAGTTTGGACATGGTACGGGCCAGGGAAGACTCACGTGATGGACAGATTGCACAGCTGGAAGCGCGAGTCTCAGACACCAAGGACACCATAACCGGGGACCACAAAAAGCTGCTTCAAATGGATAAAGTCCTGGAAATAATCAAAGCAAGAATGAGGATTTGGAAGCTGGCTCCCTCAGGAGCAATATACGCATCACGGAGGTGCCGGAGTCCACCAACATTACAAAAATGGAGGACTTCCTCGAGCAGCTCCTGCGTGACCTCTTCGGCGAGGTTCTGTCTCCGGTCTTCATCGTTGAGAGGGCCCATTGCTCTCTAGGACCGAGGCCGCCCCCTCGTGCACCGGCTTGCCCCATTATCACCAAGCTCCTGAATTACCGCAACCGCGATGCAATCCTGCGTGCTGCTCGTGAGAAGGGCACGTTGCGCCATCAAGGAAACTCGCTTTCCTTCTACCCCGACTTCACCCTGGCGGTCCAGGCCGCCTGGTGAGAATTCCTCCCAGCAAAGCGGTTGCTCCAGAAACACGACGTCTCTTACTCACTGGTGTACCCGACCAAACTACGCATCAAGAATGGGTCCCAAACCCAAATCGTTAACGACCCTAAAGATGCGATGGCCTTTGCGAAAATCTGGGCAAGCAGCGGCGTGCAGCTCCTTCCAACTCTCAGCAAGCCGATCAAGGCTGTGCAAGTTACAATGACTAACATGCTCTACCGTTGCTTTGGACTTCCTACTCCCATTGCTTGCCCTGTCGGCCTTCCTTGCCCTCCATTGCATGGCGCTGCTTCTACGCAAATTTGCCTGATGTCCTCCCTGTTCACCATTTTCTGCATTTATGAGTGATGGGCTGGGCCCCCACCTCTCGGCCGGACCACAACAGCATACCAATCCGTCCTCAGAATGTTTGGACCCCTCTACGCACTGCTCCTTACCCTTAATGCCGATGGGGCCATCCAAACCTGTGATTTGGCCCACCTCCAGCTCTGCAGCACCTCCCCACTGGATGTGAGGATGCCTTGGTGCAACTCAATGTAATGTTTTAATGTTGTCCGAACACTATCACGGCTTGGCCACCCTGTCCTTGTGACAGGGGTGTTTGCCAGGTGGAGCCATGCCTCCTTGGGATAATTCCCTCCTCAAGTTCCTTAGATCCCCTTCCAGGTTTGGGCCCCCGGGGTGGGGTGGGGTGAGTCACTGAACCTAATTGGGGGGTTGGAGTGGGTGGGGGGTTGGGGGGAAATTATCGATTGGTATGTCGCCTCCTACCAGCGGCTAGTTATCTTTATTGTTTCATTTTGTTTTCTGTACCATGTTGTGTAATATACCTGATTCGCTGTCGGACATCACATCACTAACAGTTATCACTTACCCTGCATGCCTGTCTCTATCCATCTTCCAGTGTCACTGCACCGCAGAATGACAGATACCATGCTGAGTGTAGACCTGGAACTTTAGGGGCCTTAACGATCACCGCAAGGCCCGCCTCATGCACGCCCATCTCATAAGGCACATGGTGGACATCTGCTTTCTTCAGGAAACCCACCTCCTTCCAGAGTTTCCTCCAGGCTACACTCAAAACACTGGGGGGAAACCCACTCATCCTTCAATTCTAATTACTCGCGCGGCGTGTCCATTCTTCTGTGAAGGGGGCTTCCCTGGCGCAGCTCCCAGACCATCGCAGACCCGGAGGGTCGATATGTCATCCTCTTCGGTACCCTCCTTACTCAGCCCTTAATCCTAGCGGCAACCTATGGCCTAAACACCGACAATCCTGAGTTTTTTATACAAGTCTGGCAGCACATATCTTCCTTAGGACCCGCCACTATCCTTTGGGCAGGTGATTTTAACATCGCTCCCTCACTTTCACTTGACTGCTCCGGGTTGCATGCCCTGCACCCCCGCGCCACCTCACTCCTGCACTCCATTATGTCTGACTACTCCCTGCTGGATGCATGGCGGCATGTTCACCCAGACGGACGTGAGGGCACCTGTGTTGCAGGCTTGCGGGGATGTTGGTCCCGGCTGGACCTTTGGGTCACTACCTGCGACGCCTCCGCATGGGTCACCTCCGTTGAGCATGTGGCCCGTACCCTCTCCTATCATGTTCCAGTGCGCCTATGCATGCGGGTCCAGCACACACCGTGACGCATGTTTGCTTTGCGACTGCCCCCTAATGTGTTCCGTGACTCGGTTTTCCTCAAGGAGGTACGAATTGCTATTGTCAACTATTTCAAACTTAATTCTGGTTCTCTTGAGTCTCCTTCAGTGCTCTGGGAAGGCTTTAAGGCTGTGATCCGGGGAGAGTGCATCTCTAAGCAGTGTGGTCTGTTGCGCTCTATCCGGGGTGTCCTAGCGCATCTGGAGGTGTAGATCAAGACCCTAGACTCCCAACAGTCCCAGGACCCCAATCCCAACACCTTGGCGCAGATCAGGGGCAAAATTACTGAATTTCACTGAAAGCTTCACGGTAGAGGGCTCCAGCTCTGACTCTGACAATAGTCCTGGATCTGACTCTAGTACTATTCTTCCTCATATCACCCCTGGCACTGCAGATTACATTATATGAAATCTACTGGATCTGCCACTGGTGTTCTGCTCGAGTGTCGTTTTTTTTGGAGTTGATCCTGGGCTCTGATGGCATACTTATAGGTTAGGACAGTTGGTAGTTTTACTGTCAGTGTTTCTGTCTGGGGCTCCCCCGGGGCGGAGGGCTCTGGGAGAATTGATGTGTGGTTTTGCTCCTCTTGTTCTCTCTCCTCCTTTCACCAAATGAGTGTGGTTTGTTTCGTTCTTCCCACCGACGGTGAGTTCTTGCTTCAGTTCCTCTTAGTTTGGATGGCGCACTGTGCTGCGACTGTCCTTGGGAGTTTTTGTTGGGGTATGTTATATTTGTTTTGTAGCCCATGTGAGAGATCTTCCTACAGTGGCACTGGGGCCCGTGTGGTCTTTAGGCTGGGTACCTGTGGGTGGTTGGAGAGAGCTGGGGCGGATATATTTTTATTTGTTCCTTGTGGGGTACCCCTCTAGATGTCATACATGACCTCTGTTATTAAAGTGCTTACATGAAATGTGAGGGGTGTCATTTATTTTAGGCGGAGGAGGGTTCAGGTGTCATTCCTTTTAAGAGACCCATCTTTCAAAACCTGAACGTTTGCACTTCAGAAATGCTGGAGGGGGAAGATCTATGCCACTAGTTAGTCTCCTTTGCTAGGGGTGTTTTGATATGGGTGCTCCCTGGAGCCCCTTTCTTTCCCCAAGTAGAGAGCATAGACCAAAAGGGTGGTTATATGGTTCTGAGGGGCAAATTGGATGGCCAGGATATTGCCTTTATCTATATGTAGGTGCCAAACAATGATCAACCCTCGTTTTTGACCTCCCTTGACCCACCTATTACTAAGGTGCTACAGTTGCCACTTCTAGTGGGAGTAGGAGGTGGCTTTAATTGCATAGCATATGTAGAGCGTTCTAGATCCCACCCTCCTCTTCCCACTTCCCATCTCCTTAAAACTGCACTGCTTTTTTGGGCTTGGGTGGCGGATTGAAGACTGATCGATACTTGGAGAACATATAATCCCCTCAGTACCTCCTATTCCTATTACTCTGGCTTATATGATCATTTTGTCCATTTAGATACTTTTCTGTGCTCAGCTACAATTTATAGCAAGGTTACCTACACAGAATATCTGGCTAAACCCCATTACTATTACAACACTCCGTTGTTGACTTGTGAGTGGGGCCATACTAAACCCTCCATACCTTCCTAGAGACTGAATATCTCTACACTTCTTTCCGGGCAGGAATGGGGCCTGCAATCCAAGACTAATTTGCAGAAAATGAGGGCCCATCTTCTTCGCCCCTCACTGAGTGGGAATAATTTAAAGTAGTTATCTGGTAATATTGCATATCCCGCATTACTGGGGTCCGAACCCAGCTGACCAAAATATTAAACAACAAGAGGACCTCCAGGCAGACTTGGAATTCCCCCCCAGTCAGTGACTCTGCTCCCACGGACCGAATGTGGTTGGAACAGGAGAAGTTAATGACGCTTATAGAGCACCTTCAGGTGTATGATGATAGTGCACACAACAAACTTGATAAGATGGGGCAGATCACCGAGCACCTCAGATCCTGCAGATATGTACACCCACAGAAAGGGTGGTGTATGCCTAAGCTGAAATTAATTAGGTTTTCATGAGGTACTACTCACAGCTCTATGCTGAGTGGGGCGGTGATCCCAGCAACTCCATGCAGGATTATATCTTAAGTGCTGGGGATTCCAGTCTCCCTGCGATGGCTGCAATGGCCATGGGTGGTGAAATACTGATGCAAGAGGTGCTGGGGGCCATCAAAGCATAAACTTGAGGCAAAGTCCCTGGCACAGATGGTCTCCCTGTAGAAGTTTATTCGACATACATTGACACCTGGCTCTGCTGGTTCCCCTTCTCAAAAAGGATAAGTCTGAGGAGTTGGTAACTTCTTACAGACCCTGGTCTATTCTAATGTTGATTATAAAATTCTGGGGGAAATCTTGGTGAGCAGACTGCTCTCCCATATCCAGAGTCTAGTTCATGAGGATCAATTGGGATTTGTCCCTACTTGGAGTACTGCGAGTAATGTTTGCCAGCTGATAGAGGTTATGAACTCTGCCCCTAGGAACCATCAGGAGGCCCTGGTAATGCTGTTGATATACTGAAAGCCTTTGGCTCCCTGCGCTGGAAGTATCTTTATGCAACTATGTCTATCTTATAAGAGGGTGGGTGAAGGGTTCTGTAGTATCCTCAGGTCATGTTAATATGTTCTCTTTCATTCTGTACCTAGCTGCTCAGCCAGTGTCAGTGTTCCACGTAGAATGTTAGTGTGGGTGGAATGCTTGGATGCCTGTGTGGGTCTGGGAGGCTTGTCCTAGCTTGCTGTAACTTCTATCTATGGACTTAATAAACTACATGAAATCACCTCGGCTACGTCTACTTCATCACCTGAACATGTGGGCCCAGCCCACTACAGGTTCCTCACCTGGACGTGCCTCCTTTACATGCACCCAGTGGTGCAGGTGAGGACTGACACTAGTATTTCATCACCACACATCATTGCGAAGGGTACACACAAAGGTTGCCCCAATCCTCCCTTTTATTTGCCTTGGCTATGAGCTGCTGGCCTGTACTCTTCGTACTGGCAGGCATTACTAGGGGCTGTGGACTGGGAGTTTGCCACTATGTGTCTGACTCTGTGCGGATGACCTACTTCTCTACACTTGTGGGGAGTGCTTCAATGTGGAGGGGTCCGTCTCCACTTTGGCGGAGTTTGGCTGCCATTCTGGCTTTATAGCTAATTGGGACAAGTCTAATGTGTCCCAACTATATATCACATGGGCACCCACTCCTGAAGTGGGTTTTACCCTGCATTGGGAACCCGTTGTGTTCAGCTTTCTAGGAGTTCAGGTGTATCACGCCGAATCAGAGCTCAGAGAGGGCAATATTAGAACAACCCTTGCCTCCCTACTCCACTCTATGCGCTTCTGGCTCTCCATCCCTCTCTCTGTAACGGGGAGAATTGCTTTATCTTAGGTGATATTCCTTCTTCTACTCCTTACTTCTGCTCCCCACTACCTGTCTGACTCCCCAGGTCTCTTTTAAAGGAAATGAATAGCTTATTGATTCAACCTATATGGGGCTTTGAAACGCCGCCACATAGCAGAGGGAAAGCTGCACCTGCCAGCCGATGATTTTGGCTTTATTATTTAGCTGCTCAATTGAAATGGGCGGCTCCTTAGCATAATCTTTTTTTTATTGGTGATGGGAGCAGCAAACGTTTTGCCCTGGCATGGGCTACCTGGTGCCCTGCCCCTCGCACCCCATTCCCAGACCCATATGGAACTTGACAGCCTGCTACTGTCCTCCCTTCAATTTATGAGGGCCAGAGAGCTGCAATACACCAGCACACAATTTCCCTGTTATGAACCCCAATGTCCGTCAATATAGGCCTAGGTAGTTACACGACCTTTTACCTATATCTGTCCTACCATTGTTTTACATAACGGGTCTGGCGCTGACCTCTTACCTAGTTAGGTGCTACATGAATGTTGTGTGGTTTTCTCCGAAAACTAGCCTCTTGTATTATGCATGAGGATTCTCAGTATCACAGCAGGATTACCATCTTCTGCATAATAACTCTGTATAAGGGTCACCTCTATCATCATGCTTGCCCGACATGCCCATAGTACACTTCTAGGTAAAACCCCTGAAGTGAACAAGACTTCCATGCTGACACGCTGACACGAGACGCTGAGGTTTCTGCATGCAGACACTACAGCATGCAGTGGTCTGACATCACCAAGATGGGGTCCCTCGTTCTCTCACATCAGGTAATGTGGTTGGGTCTATTATAAGGGGATTCTTGTCTATACACCTACATAGATGCTAGGTACACTTAGGTACATCTAGTTAGGGTTTGCATCGTAGGAGTATGCATCATTATTGTCATGTATCCATATGCCTGCATATAATAATTGTTTTATCACTATGGTAGAATTCTACCTTTTCTTTACTCTGTTGGTGCTAATAACCGTATATATCTGTTTCTGTCTCATGGTTTTTGCAGCACACGTATTTTACACTATAATGACGCTGGTTCAATAAATGCTTATTAAAAACATCCCCACTGTTTATTCTGCATATCTCTGTGAGACAAAGTGAGCACCAATGACGGAGCGAAAAGTACTGCACTGTTTCCACAATCCCTGAGGGATCAGAAGCTATTCACTCCTTGGTAAAAAGGGCTAGTTGTGGTACTGTGAGCTAGCTGGTCTACAGACTAACATATCCTTTGGGGGTGTCTGGAATCGGTCTGGACACCAAACCCTTAGTTTATGTTATCCAGACACACAGATCCTATTTGTAGGAACTAAACAACATGGCGCCACCAACATTGGTTTGGTTCTTATTTAACGGTCAAATCTGAGTAATTCAGTCGTGCTTTTCTCAGAGATCCCCACTCACATTTGCCCAGAGACGTCTGGAGTGGGAAGGGAAAAATCTGTCACAGCTGTGTAGGCACATCCTATGTATTGGCTGTAGATTTATTCAAGCTTGAAGGATTGTAGTTCCCTACATTGTGCATAAACCGTATCTCCTTTTCATTGAAACTCTTTCAACAATGTCTGTCGAAGAGAACGCTGCACCAGCATTACATGTGAATGCAGTTGGGGATGGGAAGCGGAAGGTGCTATAAACATTTCAGAAAATGTCAGAAATGCACTTACATTAAAAGAAGCAGAGTTTGGAGTCTCATTTGGTGAGACTGTAACATTCGTGATTGAGGCACACAAGTCATTCAGGATGGAGGTATTCTATTCCTGGGTTAAATTTCCACCTGCAGATTCACGCACAAATACATTTCATTCTTACAACCCAGATGAAACACTGGAAGAATATTGCCCATACGAGGACATTGAAGTTCCGCTCAGTTACCAGGAGCATATAAACTAGCTTAAAGGCGCCCTCCCACACACCACAGATAAAGTGAGACTCAGTCCGCTCAGCAGAGACAGAGCGACTTGGCCAGTCCTGGCTGCTTACACACCGCATCCAGAAATTGACACATTGCCAATAGCAGACTTAAATCCACTTCATAAAGAAATAATAAAACTGTACAGAAATCGGACACAGTTCATTATGAGCACACTCACACTTCAATCAACAAAAATTACCTCAGCAGGTCAACTATAAGGAACTGTAACCAAAATCACTCCACAAACACTGAACGCGATTATGGGAAGAATGGCCACTAAACGTGAGCAAATGCCATTCTGGAGAACACAGAAAATAGCACAGTTAGAGGCAGTGTTTCCGCACACAGGCCCACAGGAAAAATACAGAATACTAACAATTTGCTTGCAATGAGGATAGCTCCCCCGATAGAGGATTATATCACTTGGTGTACAGTTTTCGCTGCCATGTATACCAGAACTCATGGTATCCCATCAATAACAGTGATACCAGAAGTATTAAGACAAATACAGAATGAGTATGGAGCAGAACCTGCTCTGAAATTGGGGCTGAAATTATTAGCTAATTTTTCCCAGGTATCTACAATTATGTTAACAAAAATAAAAGGGGAGGCATCAGCGGAGGCTATATGCCATTGCTTGAGGGAATGCACTCCTGCACAACAGGAGCAAGAATTACCAAAAATTATCGAAGATACATACACAGAATTAGGTAGAGATAATTTGGGAGCCAAAGCTCTAAAACCACAAGTAATGGGTAGTCCTGAAAGGATAGCACCAAGCAAGCACCTGATCCTCCAAAAAAGAAATCGAACAATAAACAACAAAAAAATAGAAAGAATAGATCACAATCAAGGGGTGGGTCTCTTCGACAGGTGCCCTTCAAAAGGAGAAATTGCGATAACATAAAAAAACCTGACAGGTATCAGGATACTGATACACGTTCCTCTTGTTCCTTTCAGGGTCCATCAAAAAACTCCAAGAGGGAAGGACAGTCAGAACACAGACAAGAAGAGCGAAAAAAGTCCAGAGATACACATCGTACTTCAGACTATATTATCAAAAAAGAAGATAAACTGAAATCTAAACCTCAATTTAAGAAGAAGAAAGTAGATGACCTTAAGATAAGAAATGCCCAGGCTGCTGAGGACTCAACTTCTGAATGGGAAATGGGCTCTGTCGATGCTAGACAGTGCAGCAGAAGTAACAATAGCTCATCAGAACCTGATGAAAGTTCTGGTGATAGCGGTGTTGGAATAAACATATCACGGTGGAGGCACCTGATACTAGGGTAAGTGACCCACAACAGTTATTCGAAATAACACTCCAAATGGAGGGGGACAAACCCAGGAAAGCTAAAGGTCTCTTATGGGAGAACTGAGTTTTGGATATGACATCCTTTCGGCTGAAAAAGATTGGCCACCTGCATTCGTTATGGATTGCCCAAAGGAAGAAACAGTAATTTTACCAGCTTTCTCTGACCTCATTCTAGAATCACGAAAATATTAATGCGTGCAGGAGTCAGTGGTGGCACTTGCTCCTGCATTTTACCGCCATCATGTACGGTGGGATGCTGAGTCACCTCACCGTGAAATCCCAGTAAAAAATACTCCATCTCCACAGAGACAATACCCAATAAAACATGACACAAAAAAACAAGTCAGGAAGATTTTAGATCAACTGGAATACCAAGGTGTAAAAGAGAATTACACCTCTTCCATGAATAATCCTTTGTTTCCCGTAATGAAACCCGACAATTCATATCATCTAGTTTTAGACTACATGCATTTGAACACTTGCACAAAGACATTTGCAGTACAGAATGCACACAGGGCCGCATTAATGAATAACATTGTGTGAAAAAATATAAAACAACACTAGATATCTCAAATGGATTTTTTTGCCAAAATATAGCACCTGTGAGCAGATATTTGACAGCATTTTCAGTCCCAGGCTCTCAGCGTCAATTTTGTAGATTACCCCAAGGGTATATGAAGAGCCCGGGATTTTTGTCAGCGAGAGCAACAGAGTTGCTTCAACATTTTGATGAGGTGGCATTGTCCTATGTAGATAATATTTATCTAACGGATGATGAATTATTGGATCATTTGACCAGGGTGAACAGCATAATTTTGGGGTTCGCCTCAGCGGGCTACAGATTTAACTTTAAAAAATCAAACATTGCCCATGTCAATGTACTATTTTTGGGATATGAATTCTCAAGTGAAGGGAAAAGCCTTGCAGCAAACCTTTTAGAAAAGTGTGCTCTGCTCCAACCTCCAAATACTCTGAAAAATGTACAATATATTTTATGATTCCTAAATTTTGGCAGAACATACATCTTGGATTACGTAGAAAAAGTGAAACCTTTCTACGAGTTAATTAGACCTGATTTTTCAGTTCAACATTGGACACAGGAACACACAGAGATACTTTGTTCCCTACAAGCTGACATGACAGCTTCCAAACACTTACACACATGTCTAAACACTACGAATTTGGTGATCCGTGTAATCGTGGGTCAATCTGGGTACACTTACCTCACCTTCAATAAAGGCATAACAGTACCCATTGCACACAAATCTCATTTGTACACAAACGCTGAGATGCACTTTGCATCCACTGAAAATTTTATAACAGCAGTACAGACTGCTGTAGTGAGAGAAAGAGGACTGGCTCAGGGGAAGTGAATATTTGTCATAACTCCAGTACCAACCTTAGAGGCTGTTGCAAAAGCAAGCATTCCTAATGCTAAAGCACTACATCCACGTTGGATATAATGGGCTAATTCTCTCACTGCAACAGCTGTAGACTATACCGGTCCTCCTATACGCAGATGATGCTGTCCTTTTAGCTCGTACTGCGGTAGGTCTCCAGAAATTATTGGATGCTTTTGGAGCCTACATGCAGTCCTTGGATCTGGTCGTGAACACTGGGAAGTCACATATTATGTTAACTGGGAAAAAAAATAGAAAAGCAAAATCGTTCTACTGCAACGGGGCGGAAGTGTCCAGGGTGACCTCCTTTACATACCTAGGGGTACTATTTGATGATAAAGGCTCATGGGTCCCCCAAGATAAAGTAAAGAAAATGGCTGTCATTAGATCCACGTCAGCTTTATTAGAGTTTTCCCAGCGCGTGGGGGGGTAGGCCTATAGAGGCCATTCTTAAGATATATAGATCAAAATGTCTGGCCATTGCGGCATATGGTTCTTCCATATGGGGTTTAAAACAACAGTCGAGGGTGCAGATAGCTGAAAACAGATTTCTCCGCAGTCTTCTGTCTGTACCTCAATCAACATCTACCTTTGCTATTCACCAGGAATTGGGGCAGGGTTATGTCTCGGATACCTTGAGTTTAGCTCCTTTATTGTGTTGGCTTAAAACCTGGCTCAATCCAGAATTGACTTTGAACCATCTGATCTTGCGAGATAGTGTCAAACTGGACAAAGCTAACAACATCAAGTGGTTGTCATATGTTAAGTATCTGTTCTTTAAAATAGGCCGGCGAGAACTATTTTAAACCCCCGAAATGATCTGTAAGGGAGATGTGAAATGGGTCAAAATTAATTTCTTGAATACATTAATGATGGAACGGGAGGATAAGGAGCTACAGAAACCTTCAGCTAGAGCCCATTTTTTTGTCTAAAACTACCTTGTTAATTGAACCCTATCTGAAAACTGTGACTAAGCCTTTTCATCGCTGGCTCCTGACTAGGTTCCGCTTTAATCTGATTCACTTCTCGTTGGGTGATCTTCCGGGGAGGTGTAAGCCAAAGGAAGCGGCTCCTTGTCGTTGTGACAATTTTTCTGTACAGGACACTTTACATTTTATGATGTTCTGTGATTATTATAATGATATTCGGAGGACGTTTTTAATCCCTTTATTGACTGGAAAGGGCTTTTTACAAGTTAGACCGGTGTTACTTTATCTTCAAATGCTGAGTAACCCATGGGAGATTTTCAATGTTGCTTGTTTTCTTGTTGCTGCTGTTCAAATCAAGAAAAAAAGATGTCCTAGCTTAAACAGTGTATAAATGTTATTGCTATTGTAATGGAACTGTTTTTATAACTTTGAGATACTCTGCTCTTTTTTTAACAGATTCAAAATCACTGTATTATACAGATCGCCCAATTGTTTTAATGGGATGTGTATTTTGTATTTTGTCTTTTGTACTTTTATGATTTTAAATAATCGAATAAAGTGGATTGATTGAGCTGTAGACTATACATTTGACTCTACACTGAAAACAAAAGCATGTCTGCAGTACGAACAAGAATATCCTCTCCCGAATGAAATAATGCCTCTAGATCAGTATGAATACATACTTTACACTGACGGATCAGATCAGCCAGCCATAGGAAGTAAACAACAATACAGCACAGCATGTGTGATGGTAAAGGGTCATACGCGGGATGGCAAGTTCTGTCCTAGCAAAAAGCAGACACAGTCTCTAGGACACTGCATGGCTCAGCTAGCAGAACTAAAAGCCCTTGTACTGGCACTAAAGAATATGGATTGAGAATTCCTCACACTTATTGTGTGCGATTAATTTTATTGTGTCCAGTCATACAATGAATATCTTCACTACTGGGGTCAGAATGGATTTAAAGATGTAAAAGGTTGCATAATAAACCATAAACTGCTTTGGGAACAAGTGGCAGAGCAGAAAAAAGTCTTGCCGCGGGCTCACGTGATTCATATGCTAAGTCATCAACGTGTTGGCGTGCACGTTGGGGGGAATTCATTGGCTGATGAAGCTACCAAGGCGACAGTGAGAACAGCTGCTGTAGCTTCAATCACTCGTTCTTGCACGAGAGTAGACGGACAGATAATGGTAGCTGTCATCACTTCACTCAAAAACAGCACAGCCTTGCCAAAAGGTTTTCTACTCAAGTACTCCTACAAGTTAGATGCACAACATATTCCGTATGGTCACATTCCAGGAGTGCAAGCCAAACATGGATCGCAGATTAGGTTTAATACTAGCTGCACATGAGGGTCTGGGCTCAGCACACACAGGTATCACTGCAACAGTTTCATTGTTAAAACAACTTTATTGGTGGCTAAGTCTTACCAAACAGATAAAAGCCCCTTACAATCTGATGAGGCTTATAAGTACATCTAGATTCCTGTGAGTTTGGCCACAGCATTCAGATGACACCCAAACTGTTATAAAGGATTTGCGAGTCTTCATAGGGACATACGCAATTTGCACATTACATTCTGACAGTGGCCCCGCATTCAGCTCTCAGGCTTACAAGGAAGCCATGAGAAGTTTGGGTGTGGCATCGGGGTACTCCTCTCCATGTCATCCCGAGGGAAATTAGATTTTGGAGAGGAAAAACCAGAACTTAAAGCAATCCTTACCAGCAAGGGTATTAGGCTTGGGTGGCAGTCGGATCAATCACCTATATGGCATCCAGAGAGCACTTAATAATATACCAAGAAGCTCCCAGGGAGGGCATGCTCCTTACGAGGTCCTATTTGGGACTAGGATGTGGGTATCCAACCTTGATAGTGGTGGCACATAGGCAGATGAAAAAGCATTTGACATCAATGAACGTTTGGCTATTTTACAGGAATTTATCAATTCCGGGCATTACAAAGCAACGTCCACAAAAAACACACTGCTACTGAGGAAGTAAACGTAGTTTTGGCAAGACCTGCCTGGGTCCCAAAGATTGGGGATCTGGTCAGAGGAAAGATATGGACAAGAAAGAATGTGGGCCATCATATAGAACGCCTGTACCTGTCCTGGCTGCCGAAGGAACAATAACAGTATTTCTTCCGCCTCTTGCCGGCAAAAAAGAAAAAAGATTTGTCTCCATTGATCTGGTTAAACCACACTATGTGGCCAATACTGAATAGCATGCCGCGTGGGCTCCTGGGTAGCTGCCGATCACCTCTTGCTACCATACAGGTGGTTCAGAAAGAAAGACTAATACAATTTGAAGATTCTATGTTACAAAATAACGGAGTTGCAAGCAATGGAATGGAGCTCATACCTGTCAAAATTGAACAACAACAAAATACAAATAAAACACAGATTTCAATTCAGTCTAATACCGAAATATATGTGAACATGTCTCAAGATGGATCAACTACCAGACCTATTGACCTACGATAGATCAAACAGCATCTGGCTACTTCATCGATTTTGATTCCTTCTCTCTGGATCCGAGTGAACCTGAGTCACCGCCAGCTTCTGTTTCCCGCAAAGGAAAAGTATATAACCTCTACCTTTGATTGAAAAAGACTTACTTTGTTTCTCCCTGGCTACAGCTCTGGATTGCAATTGGTCTATTGGTTCAAATGTCCTCTGGATAGGTGTAGTGATTATCTGTTTCCTGCTTCTGAATGGACATTTTCTCCCAGAATGCACCGCAGTACAACATTTGAACTTGGTCCTGCAACCTCATATGTCATCTCATCGTGAAAGAAGAGATCTATCCTTTGTGAACATTGCAGCAGTTCCTGTTCCTGAAGGAATAGTTTGGGATAGGGTTTTTTATTATGTATTTGGGCCCACTGAACTTTTGAAAATACTACATGTATTTAAAATTTCTTAGAATGATATTATCACCTCCAATACATTATCTGATGATTGGAACTTTGAAACTGAATAGTCTGCTATCTGATTTAGAACAATGTGCTGCTTTTTGAAAAAATAAATAGTATGATGATACATCTTATTTTTACACCATGACTTTATGGTCATCATTTCTTGTACAAGACAAGTATTCCACATAATATTTTCACTTACCATCAATGGGAACATTGCCCCACACCACCGAAATGTAGTTCACAATTGTTTGCGCAAACGTTTGCTTACTTTTCTGGGTTTAACACTTCAGACCTGATCTCATATTATTATAGTCCTGCACCGACATCTGCAAAGAAAAATAAGCTCACTAACACGAAACAGATATGCTCTGCTTCCTTGATTTCCTAGCTGTCTTTACAGGGTTTCGACGTTTGGAGGGGCACTATAGACACAAAATCAATCTGGGGGACTAAAGATTGGCAAGTTCAGGGAATTGAGGTGTTATTTAGAGCATGCCCCATACCACAACAAATTATCTTCCTGAATGATACTGTGCAGCAGACCTCCTGTCTTGGACTAGCCAAGATTAAGGACTTGAACACACCTCGGATTCACTCACCTACACACTTTGAGGGGTGGCAGAATTATACATCACATAGTATGAATACACTGAATTACATAATACAAGATGATTGATACAATTCTTCAGACCCCAATTGAAAGGGATGGTTAGTTTGGCCTATAGACACAAATGGGTGTCAGTCAAGATTCAACAGTACCACCAAAGGGTTTAGTATCCATAGGCCTGACCAACGCTATTTACAGCGAGAACATCCAGGGGTTGTGACATCCTACAGTGTTGAGAAGTTATGCCTAGATTGGCTAAGAACGTCAACACTGTCCCAGGTGAAACAACACTTGTCCTTACTCTCAGATGACATGGATCTAAGTGATTTTTTGCTAGATCCACAGAAACAATGTCATAAACGCTTCTTATACGCCATTTACAACGAAGTTTGGAAAATCTCTCAACAGAGAGGTTGCTTAAAATTGACAGGGTTAACCTAGAAAAGGCTTTGGCAGTGGTCAACAATGGTGTGACCACACTAACATCCAGGATATATTCACTGGGCAACATTGTATCTACTGCTATAGATATAATGAAACAGGATCTGCCCCTTCTACAACATGGGCGTTCACAATTGCGATCCATTCTATTATTAAGCTGGATGCTACAATCATTGTGCTCTGGTCACGTGCCCTGGTGATATATTAACAGTACGTCTCTGTTTTCTGCTTATAATTTAACAGTGAGGCAGACAGCAATGGCACAGAGAGATGCGAAATATACAATTCTGCACATTGAAAAATTGGACCAATTACCTATAACCGTGTCTGAGTCACCATCCACAGAATGGTTAATTCATGACCATAAAACATTTCCACTAACAACATTCCAATTTCAATATTGCCTAGAATTCCACCAGGTAGGAAGGTATGAAGCGATGGGAAAGGAATACTTCCATGAGTCTTGGGAATTGCAGTACAGATTTAGGTGCAGGAATGGAAACACTCAAGTATTTCTCAGCAGTTTAGACAGTGAGAATTCGTTAAGTGGGTATCTAATTTGCCAGGATGTTATGCTTCACGTAGCTTACAATGCTTCGGTTGCAAACCTATCTTTCCACTTAAAAGGATCCCTACCTGCCATTGTTCATCCAATGTTCAAACTGCCCTCAAATGGGAGTTACTTGATGCTGAATGATCTACTGGGTATCGCATATATGCTCCAGGGTTACTTGTTGTGTGCAAGTATTTTTTCCACCGACCCACACAGTCAGGGAGGCGCCACTGTGGCCTTAGTTGAATGTTTTCTTTATACGGTTTGATTCTCTGAGCAGACTGAAAGCCATACTTTTATGGAAGGAAGTGGCCTTCACCTAAGCTCAAGAGACTTTTGATCTCCCGGTTACAAGGTTTTTAGCTGAGATACAAGCTCTAGTCTGAACTAACCTCCCGCTCCATTTCGGAGAAATGGTACTTCGTATCTTTAACATGTCTGATACAAGTGGGATAGTACACCTATTTAGGACCACAGGTTCCGGGCTATTAAGCACCTTTCAGACAGTTTTCGGAGTTATTCCATCTTTAATACACTCCGTATTTGGAAGCATTTTTGGAGGGCTTCTTGATTTAAATTTTTCTGCTACGCAATGGACGTCCCCAATTCCAAGGAGATGGAAAAGGCGATCTTGGAGCGATGTTGCCATGGACGCGTGGTACTCCATCTAGGCACAGCTCGGTTTCAGGAGCTAAGCAAGCATTGGTTGCTATCGTTCAGATCAGTCCGGGTAGACTGCGTCTTGCGTGTACTTCGCTGCTTATTCTGCAGACACGAATGCGTGTTAGACATCTGTCTAACACTTCCATTGTTTGTGCCTCCGGACGTGGATGTGCTGCTGGACCCACTAAAGGCCCATGTAGTACAGTGTCCTCTGTGTTTTCGAATCCTGATGTCAGCATTCTTAGAGCCACCATGGGATGCTTCAGCTCCTGTTGGAATGGACACCGGCTCTGTACAAGGCTAACAGGCATCAATTGCTTCCTCAGCAATGGCTGTGGGAACAGGAGAAGATCACCTTTGCTCCTTTGACCTAATACAAGTGGTGCGACAGGGACCATAGTCTGTGAAGGCAGGCAACAGTGATGTAGCATCTCCCACACAGGACACAAATATTTGTCTCTCCGTGTGCTGGGAACAATTTGGCTTTTTTCAAAAACAACTAAAACTGGAATTCAAAAACATTATTTTTGTTTTATTTTTTCCTCTCCTGCTCTCAATGAGCACTATGGCTTTTGGCATGCTCAGTTGACCACACAGTATATTGACTTTCTAGAGGACTCATAAGGCTTTGTTACAGCTACATCATTTACCTTTATAACAGACACCGTGTTTTTAGATGCTTTTTTATACTGATATTTTAAACAGGCATTTTTTAGAATTTATTATTATGTCATCCAGTTGGATGAGGAGTGGGTGTTATGAAACCCAATGTACCCCAATATAGGCCTAGGTAGTTACACAACCTTTTACCTATATCTGTCCTACCCTTGTGTTACATAACAGGTCTGGCGCTGACCTTTTATCTAGTTAGGTGCTACATGACTGTTGTGTGGTTTTCTCTGAAAACTAGCCTCATGTATTAGCATGAGGATTCACCTTTTTAATCTTGCCCCATCCTTGGCAAATAAAAGATTAAACTGAGGACAGGAGGCAATTCTAACCTCACTCTTCACAACACACCTTTGCACTTACTTTTCACAACTGTCGAAAACCCCGACAGTCTAACTCCAGGTGGAGGATAAGGAGATAACATGGAGAACGAGCACCCAAGTGATAAAAGACCCTGGTAAGAACAGGACATGTGATTCATTCCCCTTTGATTTTTTACTTTATCCAACAGAAGCCGAATGAATCTCTGCTTCTTCCTTCCTCCTTTGATTAAACAACTTCAAACTATTTGTATCACGTCTGGACAAAAACATGCAATTACACTTCATTACAGATCACTGCTCTCTCAAACTATGCACAATCTCATTCCCCTATGGGATCGTTGGGCTGCAGATCTAGGGCAAGAACTGGCAGAGTCTGGTTCACTGGTCTAAGCTATACCCTTTGCACTTTTTACAATGCTTGCATTAAACTGATAGTTTACTACTACCTACACCAGGTATACCTGACTCCTAAGCTTATCACCACAATGTTCTCTGGGGCCTCTGCTGCCTACCCCAGAGGCCAACCGAATGGGGTGGATTTGTATGACATGGTGTGGAATTGCGCATCTCTCAAATCATATTGGAACACAGTGTTTGCTCCATTAAATGTGACCACTGACTACAACCTCGACAAGACCCCTATGGTCCGTTTACTGGGGCTGTTTCCCAGACCCCTTACCAAGAATATCACTTCCAAATTAGCAGACCTAGCTTTATTTTTTCCAGTCGTAATAATGCTGTGTTTTGGAAAGCTACTGCAGGTCCTGCACTGTTAGGTTGGAGGTGTGAACTGGTTAGATGGGTAGAACGATTGGGTGCTATCATGTCACTTGAGGTGCAGAGATGGAGAATATGCAGGCATGGGAGCAGATCATGCATGATTGTCTGCTGATAACCTCTGATGGCCAACTGCTGCACATTTCAGGAGAGGACTGCTTGAATGAGGAGACCGCCGGCACCTCTCCTGACGGGGTTCTGTGCTTACCACAAACAAGTGCTGAACTGAGCTGAACCTACTGTGGGCCTTGCTTGCCTGTCCCCTTGCTACCCCCGCTGTATTGCGCTCTGCCTATTCTCCTTGCATCCCACTAAAGTTAGTGGAACATCCCCAGTGCATTGATCAATCAATTAATCAGGGTTAGTAAAGCGCAGCTGCTCACCTGTGAGGGTTTCAAGATGCTAGGGGAAGGGGTGGACGGCTTTGTTGAGTGCTGGGGTCATCCGAAGAGCCAGCGCTGGGGGTACGCACCGTACATACACGGGTGGGGGTACGACTCGAACATACACGGGTGTACATACACGGGGGGTTCGACACGTACACGGGTGTACATACACGGGGGGTTCGACACGTACACGGGTGTACATACACGGGGGGGGTACGACTCGAACGTACACGGGTGTACATACACGGGGGGGTCGACACGTACACGGGTGTACATACACGGGGGGGTACGACTCAAACGTACGGGGGCTGGGGGGGGTACGACTCGAACGTACGGGGGCTGGGGGGGGTACGGCACGTACCGGGCCACCTACTCTGGTCGTTTTGCGACGTACTTCGCTTTTCCGGCACTTTTTTGGTGCCGTGAAAATATTGCCATCCGGACTGCTGTCGGTTCGAATCGTGGTTCCTGGGTCGTGAAACGCTGCCTGACAACGTCCCGACGTCACGTCGCAGCATTCCCGGAGCACATTCATATGTATATTTTCGTCAGTCGGTGTTTTTTACGATTCGTACGGAAATGGTGTTTCCGTGCGAATCGTAATTCCATGTTTGTGAAGTTTTACGACCGGGTACGAGTCGGACGGAGAAAACGCTCCGACCGACGGTTCGTACCCGGTTTTTGCCGGATCGTAATCGGCACCACTGTGTTCAGTTCATCACATCTCAATTGGTATCTCACAGAATGTTGGGTGGGCACTGTTTTACCGCCTTAATCTGTATATCGAGTTTACATGTATATACCCAAAAAGAAATCTGCTGGGAAAAGCTGAAAAGCAGGTCAGAGCACCAACCACTTCCCTAGGCTCTGATCTATTCTCACTCCTATTGGTGTGTATATTTGTGTGCTGGGTTCTGTAATGTGGCTTACCTCTTAACTTGTGGTGTTGCTATTTATTACATCTGTACTTCTGGCTGGGCGCAATATTGGGAATGAAGTGGATACTTTCAGGAAGCTTATTTCATTCTCCAAAGCTCTGAACACATGTTGTGTATTCTGTGAATCTCAAGATAAGAGCAGTTATAACATGTAGGCCCAGATTCTGAACACTGTCACACCTCTTAGGAGGCTGCATTACATAGCCTGACAGGGAGAGAGCAGAAGAGCTCCATAGTTACAGAGAAATAGCACTCTCCTCCCCTTTCCCCAGCACTGGCATTGATTTCAGCAGCCGTGCACCAGGCACATACCTCAGTGCCATAGCATTAAGGTGTGTGCCTGAGTCCAGTATAGGTTTTGTACAGGAAGGGTACCCTTCCTGTACAAAATACTATGGGACCAATTCACAAAGGTAAACTGAGATGAAAGTCTAACTTTACAACTTTCGATATTCACAAAGAGCATTTACGAGTTGTAAAGTTAGACTTTTGTTTCAGTTTTGGTCTCAGTAAAAATTAAGAGCAAAGCTTAAGTTTAACTGAGACAAAGTCTAACTTTACTACTTGTAAATGGCCTTTGTGAATACTCGAACTCATAAAGTTAGACTTTCATCTCAGTTTATCTTTCTGAGTCAGGCACTATGCCTAGAAATGTCGAAAAGCATTTCCTACTTTGTATGTGTGCTGCACAGTGCAGAAAGAATGCAAAGTCGGAAAAGCATGGCGAAATGTAAGAAATTCCATTTAACACCTGCTTTTCAGCAGCTTTAATTTTTGGCCTAAACCTTTTCCACTAATGTTAGTGAATAGAGTTTAGTATAAAAAAGCATAGGTGGTTGCATGGGAACAGCCATGTCCCGCCCATGTGACATCCCCTTATAGCAAAGTATTGCAAAGCAGTGTTTTGCACTGCTTTGCGTTACTTTACCATGCAAACGAATGCCTTGGCTTGTAAATTCCAAAATGGGTTTAGCATCGGGTTAGTGTTCAAAAAAGTAACTCTAACTTGGTGCCAAACCTTAGAGAATCTGGGCCGTAGTTTCTCTACAACTTATTTTTGCTAAAATTACTTTCACTCTGAGCGCAATAGGAGCTTGGAACCAGACAACTGCAATTTCTTTCTTCAACTCATTGAGTTTTGTATACCCTTTGAAAAACGGAAAACGGGACCGCCCACCATCTGTGCGGCAGTCCCGTGGGGGAGATTAGG
The DNA here is from genome assembly GCF_964204655.1 of Triturus cristatus. Taxonomy (NCBI): domain Eukaryota; kingdom Metazoa; phylum Chordata; class Amphibia; order Caudata; family Salamandridae; genus Triturus; species Triturus cristatus. Next base: position 607,254,117 of record NC_140591.1, on the reverse strand, counting down.
ATGTGCCCGCCACAGTGGCGGGCACATCACACATTTTTAACATTGCAGCAGGCACTGCTTTCAGCAGCACCCGCCGCAATGGTAAAACTGCATGTCGTGCATTTGCATGCACAAAGTGGAAGGCACCGCTTGGTGCTTGCCGTATTGTGCATGCAAATGCAGGGGGTGTACAATAGGTACCCCCCATGTGCACCCCTCACCCCACCCAATACCCTGGGGGCCCACAACAGGCCCCCGAAGTCACTGTCCGCATGCATTTCCGTGGCGGCAACGAAGGCAGCTTCCCGCTGCCTTCCTAATATGGATGCAAAAAGAACTATTGATGGACAGACTGCAGAACAATGTCATACATTCACCCCAGTACAGAGATCTGGGCCTAAATCCATAATTTTTTTGCTCCCCATGCCATTCGTTTTGGACCCAGCCTTATGCAAATCAGTCTTGACCCTGTGCCCAATGGTAACAATCCAGCCTGAACTGCCAGGCCAGGTCCTCCCTGAACTGGAAACAAGCATCCTAGGACCGGTTCCGGGGTTTCACCCCTCTTCAGCCAGGATAGATTGATTCCAGTGGCATGGAGAGCACGGGACTCACGTCTGAGCATACCCGTCACACTTGGGGTGACAAATGCAAAAAGACCTATTGATGGACAGAATGCAGAACAATGTCATAAATTCGACCCAGTAGAGAGATCTGGGCCTAAATCCATCGTTGTTTTGCTCACTATGCCATTCCAGTTTGGAACCAGCCATACGCAAAACAGTCTTGACCCTGTGCCCAATGGGAACAGTCCAGCCTGAACTGCCAGGCCAGGTCCTCCCTGGACTGGAAACAAGCATCCTAGGACCGGTTTCGGGGTTTCACCCCTCTTCAGCCAGGATAGCTTGATTCCAGTGGCATGGAGAGCACGGGACTCACGTCTGAGCATACCCATCCTACTCGGGGTGACAAATGCAAAAAGAACTATTGATGGACAGAATGCAGAACAATGTCATACATTCACCCCAGTACAGAGATCTGGGCCTAAATCCATCGTTTTTTTGCTCACCATGCCATTCCAGTTTGGACCCAGCCATATGCAAATCAGTCTTGACCCTGTGCCCAATGGAACAGTCCAGCCTGAACTGCCAGGCCAGGTCCTCCCTGGACTGGAAACAAGCATCCTGGGACCGGTTTCGGGGTTTCACCCCTCTTCAGCCAGGATAGCTTGATTCCAGTGGCATGGAGAGCACGCGACTCACGTCTGAGCATACCCGTTCCACTCGGGTGACAAATGCAAAAAGAAGTATTGATGGACGGAATGCAGAACAATGTCATACATTCACCCCAGTACAGAGATCTGGGCCTAAATCCATCGTTTTTTTGCTAACCATGCCTTTCCAGTTTGGACCCAGCCATATGCAAATCAGTCTTGACCCTGTGCCCAATGGCAACAGTCCAGCCTGAACTGCCAGGCCAGGTCCTCCCTGGACTGGATATAACAGACACTGCCACCATAGCAGGCCTCTTTTCCGCCCGGTCACCTGTGTGACCGGAGGAAAACCGGCGGACTGCCTTTCCATCAGCAATGGGTAGCGGGCGGGAAGGATGTAGGGCGGATCGCCACTGCCATGCGGGCGGTGGTGATCCGCCCTACCTCCTAATGGGCCCTTAAGTCTAAGGGCCTGATTACGAGTTTGGTGGTGTGGGAGCGGGCCACCACACCAGCACCCCGCTCTCACACCGCCAAACTTGTTCAACGACTGCCCACCAGATTAGACGTTTTCTCCTGGTCTGCTGGGCTGTGCTTTGGTGGTCCCAGGTGGTGAGCCTTAGAAAGGCACTGCAATGGGAACGCCAACCCAAGTTCCTGCATGGCATTTACTGTTAAGTCCATGCTGTGCAGGAGCTTGGGGTGCATGCATACAGGGGGCACACTATGTGCCCCCTGCATGCATCCCCATAGCCCTGAGGCAACAGGGTGCCCTGTAGGGCCTCCTTAGTTCCCTCACTGCCACAGTTTTCATGGCGGGCTCACTGCCATGAAAACTGTGGCAGTGAGGAAACTCATAATATGCTTGGCGGTGTCAGCATATTGCAGGCCTCAGAAAGCTGCAAGACCGCCAGGGATCGCGGATGGCTGGTGGTAGCAGCGTTCTATGGTTGTCCGACTACCCAACTTTTTTCTTCATTATTTTCCATTTTCCCAGCACCTCCTTACTTCCCAAATGATTTCCCATAGTCTCTGACCCTAGGGAGACACCAGCAATTTTAAAAAATATTATTTGATTTTTCCATGCACCCCCTGCCTGCCATAGGTCTCTTAGGCCAAAGGCACATACCAGCGTTAATTTTTTAAGGATTTTTTAATTTCCCCCTGCACCTCTTGCCTTCCATCGGTGCACACCAGCATTCATTAATTCCATTATCCCCTGCGCCTCCTGCCTGCCATAGGTGCACATCACATCAGCATTAATTTATTAAGGTGTATTCCATTATCCCCTGCTCCCCCTGCCTGCCATAGGTGCACACCAGCATTAATGTTTTAAGCATTATTGCATTTCTCCCTGAACCCCTTGCCTGCCATAGGCACACACTAGCATTGATTGTTTAAGGAATATTCCATTTCCCCCGTATCCCCTGCCTGCCAAAGGCATACACCAGCATTCAGTTTTTAAGGATTATATATTGCATTTTCACAAGTGCCTTAAAAACATTAGAGGCACATAAATTGAACTTTTAAATCTGTATGTTATTGAAATATTATGTTATTGTTTGGATTGGAATGGTTGCACTATTGAATTATTTGGGATAACCTCAATAAATGATATTGTCTGTATGTATATTCAAACTGCAAATGCCACGTTTCACTGAATGTTTTTCTTGTTTGTTTGCTTTTAGGTGCACAAGTGGTATCACCCACAGTACTGCCAGACAGTACACCGGCACTAAGTTACACCACCTGAATGCTCACCTGTTCTGCTTCCACTAGTGCAGCTAAGTGCCAACTGCCAGAGCTAAGAATTGAAGATGGTCCCAAAGAAAGGTGGTCCTGCAAAGAAAGTGGCCAGTGAGGAGGAGAAGAAGAAAGAGATTGCCACCACTGGATTGCCTCACTTCAACTTTTTCAGGAAACATGGTGTGCCTGCCACACCCTCCACCAGGCAGCAAAATGTTGGGAAAGCATTCCAGCACCATACCAACCTAAGCCCATGTCTCTAAGCGAGGCAGCCGCTGCAGTCATGGCGATGAGCAGTGATCCTGAATTTGATTTGTCCACAAAGTACTCAATTGTCACAAAAAAACTGAGCAAAGGGGATAACAGGGTCGCAGTCAGCAACAGTTCTTCCTGAAATAGGAGCGGAACGGGAGCTTCCTGCTATACAACATGAGGTTGAATTTCCTGCTGAGCTAGCTGTAGATCTTCAGGATCTCCAGCAAGAAACTTAAAGGTTGTTCCACCATCTTCTCTGAGCCCCCCTTTTGATGATCTGGACATGGATTGGACCCGACCAAGTCTGGATCCCGCCAGGAGAGACCAGGGAAAAGGAACATTCATGAAAGCCTTAGAGTTATGGAAAGTGACAGTGATGAGGATGAGCCAGAGATTGTTGGTATGGAGGAAAGCTCAGAGGACACCAAGATTACCCCTCCTGTTCAACCTGCTCAGAAGAAGGCGCACTGGTTCCACTGCCAGCTTCCATATTTGTAAGGCCCATGCTGAGACCTGCATCCACCACTACCTCAGTCAAAATACGCACGGCAGATAGGCAAATGACACACCCACCTACCAACAGTTCTTCAGACATTTTCAGTGGCACACTGATAAAGTTCTACTTTCCAGTTTGGGGAATCACTGACAGAATATCGAAGGTCAGAATATCGACCTACAGAAAAATCGACGCAAGAATATCGAAGTCAAGAATATCGGCATCCTATCTACATTATGGTAAGTACAAAAATATCGAGAAAAAAATATCGATGTCAAAATTATAATTTTTTTAAATATCGTTTTTTATTTAAGTTAAAAAAATAATGTAAAATAAAGTAAATAATACATATAATTAAAATAAACACAGTTAAAAATATTTTAAAATGTTTAAACATTATAAATAATATATAGTTAATGTTAAAAATATGAAACATATATATATATATATAATATATAATATATATACTTACTAATAATTTGTAATAATTATTTTAATAACATCATTTTTTTTAAATATCATAAATGATAAATACATCTATACACATAAAACAATTATATACTTAGAAATTAAATAAATATATATAACAATTAAAAAATATATATATACTTTTAATCTTTTTAAAATTAATTATATACTACATTAACTAAAATAATACAAACAATATTAGATAACGTAGGTAATAAAATTACTGTTCCAACTCCAAACAGTACAACAGTAGGGAAAGTGTTGGATAGCGTAGGGGTTAAAATTACTATTCCCACTCCAGTGAGTACAACAGTAGGTAAAGTGTTGGATAGCGTAGGGGTTAAAATTACTATTCCCTCTCAGGGAGTTGCAACTGTAGAGAAAGTGTTGGATAGCGTAGGGGTAAAAATTATTATTCCCACTCCAGGGAGTGTAACAGTGTGGAAATTGTAGGATAGTGTAGGGGTTAAATTAACATACATATTAATTAAATACTTTTTTTAAAATAAATATCAAATTAAAAATTAATTAACAAAAATTAATAATAAATACCAATTAAATTAACTTAATATTTACTTAAATTACATTAAATTACTTCCCACCCTATTCCCCCATAAACACACAACCCACTACACATAAAAAAGAACTCAATTAATTTAATTGTCAATTAATCAATTAATAAAAATTAATTACCAATTAATAATAAATTAACAATAAATTAAGTACCAACAACAATAAATAAAAAATAATAATACATTCATTATAATTAATATGATTATAAATGTATCAATTAATCAACTACCTATAACAATAAATAAAAGAATACTAATTAATTAATTATAATTAAATTACTTCCCACCCTATTCCCCTATAAACCCACAACTCCCTACACAGAAAGGTTAACATAATTAATTTGATTAACAATTAATCAATTATTAAAAATTAATTACAAATTAATAATTAATTAACAATACCTTAATTACGAGAAATAATAAATAAATAAATAAATTATAATTGATATAATGATAGATTAATCAATTAATGAAAATTAATTACCAATTAATACTTAATTAACAATAAGTTAATAATCAATAACAATAAATGAAAACATATTAATTAATTAATTATAATTAAATTACTTCCCACCCTATTCCCCTATAAACCCACAACCTGCTCAGATACTAAAATGCTAAATTTACTTTAAAAAAATTACTAAACATTTAATACATATATTTAAAAATAATAAAAATACATTACAAAAAATATTAAACATACATATAGAATACATACTAAAATACATAGCACTAATATAAATATCAATATTATTAACAACAATATTTTTGCTAACGATATTACTTACTTCGATATTACTAACTTCGATATTACTTACTTCGATATAAAAAAAACCGATATTATTTACCTTAAGGTCAATATTCTGGTCACCGATATTCTTGACATCGATATTCTGTCCCTACGATATTAAAAACTCGATATTAGTGTAGGTCGATATAAAAAAAAATGATATTTTGACTGCGACCCAGTTGAAGACTTCTTTATGAGTAGCAAGGAGGAGGATACCATTGCATTATACTCCATTTGCCAAACAAGTGTTCTTCGAAGAAAGCCAAATTTACACTATGGTGCTGGAGGCCAAACGTACCATTTGGAAAAACATCATGCAATCTGTTGAGAGGAGCACCTTAAAAAGATACATGCTGGTGTTGGTGATGATGAGAGAGAAGAAGCAGCTCTGATCAAGGTGATAGAAGGAGGTGAGGAGGAAGAAGAGCATGACAGCTGTACATAAAGCAGCTGTGTCCCCTATAGTGTGCCAGCATTACACACACCAGCCACCTTTGAGTGGCACAAGACTCAGATGCAGACAGCACTGCATACAGTGATTCCCCAAAGATGCGCATTGAGTCTACCATCTCCTGGTTCTCTACAGAAGTCATCTATATCAGTGGCACCAGAAAAGTAAAAAGTCCAAAGAAGCTGGCTAAAATGTTAACGCTAAACCTCATCCATTTTTCTTTTGTGGAAGCAGTGGGATTTTTAGAATTTGTGGTGGCCATCTGCCTGAAATGGAAGGTTCCCAGCAGGACCTACTTTGCCAGAGTTGCTGTTCCAGTGCTCCATCAGGATGTGCTGCAATTGGTTGGCCAAGCTATGCATCAGAGTGCTGTTCACACTTTTCACCTAATGACAGACATGTGGACCAGTTGTCAAGCAACTGATTGCATGAGTATCACTGCACACTGAATCTCTTTTGTGGGGGTTAGGCAACAACTATCTGCAGGTCTCAGCGCTGAAGAAAGTTTAAAGGGCATTTGGCGACATGCAACAGTAGCAATGTTCACCATGGAGAAATCCAATACAGCTGCAAACAGCTTGGAAGACTATACCAGTAAGGTGTTTAAATGGTTTTGACCCAAATAGTCTCAGAAGTGGATTTGTTACCACAGAGAATGGCAGTAATATAGTCAAGGTGTATTGTTATTCAAGACGATAGTCTACCATCGTGCCGTTGTGTATAAGGAGTTCGCAGTATATTGTCGTCTTGCAAGATAGCTGCAGCTCCTGCCATTTTTATGGCCCCTGAGGAAGGGACACGAGGTCCCAAAATGCATTGGGCCGAAGGTCATCAATCGCCACTCTCTGTGTTCATAATGTTATGATTGTGAAACGTTCTTCACCACTGATTATCATGAAGCAATGATAATTGTACTTGTATCTATGGAATGATATTCAAATTTTCAATTTATTTGAAAACAAATGTAAACTGATGGTGATATCAACGCGAGACTATTGGTTTTGATATATGTTGTATGAAATTGTGCTAACATTTGTCAATAAGTTGGTATAGCCAGTGTAATGTTTTCTTAGCTGTGCTCACGGTTCATTCCAGACTACCGTCTTGAATCACAATACACTTTCACGTTACATGAGCGACTGGCAGCCCTCTGACACCGTGCAGCACGCTTTAGTTTGATTCATTTCTTCATTCAATTAGTTTACATTCAAGACTATTGATTTGTACTTTTTGGTGTGCAAGTGACAACCTTCCATTTGTTACCCAAGTAATATAGTCAAGACCATGGCAGATGGTGGATATTTGAGCGTCTTTGTTTGGTGCATTGCATCAACCTGATTGTGCAGGCCTTTCTATAAAAAGAAAACATAGGGCATGATTTAAATCTTGGCGGATCTGGTCCTGCCGTTGCTTTACCGTCGGTTTCTCTTTTCGCCTACTAGGCAGTCCGCACGCTCAATTTAGATGGTGGTGGGTCTATGAAAGATGGTCCGTTTGAGTGCCACCATCTCCATCAGAATGTTCCACCCGCGTCGATGGTCCATAGGCAAAAGCAGCTGTTGGAGGGAGTCCAGACAAGATTTTTGCTGGGCCAATCATGTTGTGCATCCAGCACACCTGAGTTGACAGAGTCAGAGGTATATAAGGTAGAAACTTACCTTTTTTTCTTTTTTCACATCTGTTTCCAACATGAACCCGATCGTCCAAGTCCTTCCTTTCATGCTGTTACTTGATCACAAAGCAAATCAACCCCGTCGCCGCAGGCATCACCAAATCACAATACAATACGCAACAATACTAATATTGAAATTCAGCAAGACACCCATGGACAAGACCACTCACAGCACGGCACATTATAATGTAGTGACCAATCCCCACGAGGCACATAACTTGCATCACCACAAAGAAGCTCTCACTCACCAGTGATCAGCTTCACAAAAGCAAACTATTGAAAAACAAAAACAATAATTCTTGTGTGCGCCACTAAAGAAAGTTCAAAGTCACTAATCACTCTAGGGGAGGAACGGGAAATAACACTCTCCTGACATTATCGCACAGACAAAGTGAATTCTCGAGCAGCGGGAATTCACCCTGACTAGTGCGATCTACTCCTCTGTGCAAAAAGATCAACCAAACACCAATCATAGTTAGTACATTCTCACAATAGATGTTTACTAATTCCCTATCTTTGAGTGGCCCATAGCACTTCATGGTTCAGACACCACAAACCTTAACAGACATGTTACATCTGTATATAGTTCAATTTCGATCCTGGGATCTTAGACTGTGATGAGTCCAATGACCAAACTTCAACTCTTTGCAGCAAGCATGTTTATCTTCATAAGCACAAGCGATAAACATGAAAAAGCATTTCAATTTCTAACTTCAACACAGAGCTTTCCTGGACTCGACTTTAACACCACACCACGAAACACACTAACTCATCTAAACTGCAAACACTCACACTGCTCAATAACACACAAAGATGAATAGTCCTACTTAAACTCACACTCTTAGAACACCACAACCATTTCTGGAACACCGAAACACTGCCAATACTCTGATGTGGGCCATGGAACCTCAGGGACGCAGACAAGGTTGAGGCAGATTCTGACTAACTATGGTGCAAATTTTAACTCTATATCAATGAGAACCATCCTCTGCTACCAGATTTGTTGCAGTGAGATGAGATTTGCACCTTGCAGATTGTTGGTGCAATCTCAAACACAAGCTGCACTTGAGCGAATAGATCTTCTGGGTCTGAGTGAGCCACATCATCAGTTAATCAATCTTACAGCAATGACAGTGAATCATATTAGGCTCCACAATAATGACAAAGTGAAAGATTAGCATGATGGTTTTTTATCAGATTAGTAAATTACAATCTCAAGTCAATCATTTTTATCAAAGATCAAATGTCAATACATATATCGGTTAATATAATTCAATCAATGCAAATTAGTAAAGTCAAAGACAAACTGCTTAAAATTGCCATGAAGCAACTTGAGAGAGCTCAGTTTCCCATGAAAGGATGTTCCCTAATAGTCTAAGCTAAAGAGTTGAATAGGTTGGGGAGAAGTCAAGCAGAAGGTGTCAACTAGTAAAGCCTTTAAAGGCAGAATAGAGTGAAGATTAAGTCAAGTAAGTGAGGAAGGATTTATCTAGAGTCCACGTGTTTGAGCATGAGCAGAGAAAGGCATCAGTCTTGTGAGAATGGAAAGAGGAATCTAAATCCAACTAGCTCAGACAGCCAAAATTAAAACCCATTTCCTGACAGTATACAACACTCCCCACAGTCCCAGGGAGAGGAGGTCAATCAAACACTCAAGATAGCGTGGCAACAGCCCTCTTCACAGCCATCACACAATGGAAGTTTCAGCTGCATGACCTTCCAAAGATATCCCTTAGTGGGATGATACATCTACATACAGGTCCAGAAATCCATTATTTAAGCTCTCTCTAGAAAAATGCATAGCCTGCCAAAGTAATATTTCATTTACCATGAGTAATTTAAACTGAGGTTTGCATTACCTGTGGTTAATTTTAACGTGAAAATCACACTTCATATATTACATGTGCAATGCAAGCTAATGGAAATATGGTGCAAAGATAAAAATAATGACAGTTGTCGTAAGTCTCTTCTCTTTAGGTTTAATTTAATATTTGTTTGTGGTCTCCGTATGTGCTCATTTTTCCAAGTAAACCTGGTACTGCTTTCCAAGCAGAACAAGCAGATGTCATTTCTGACAATACATCACTAACAAAACAGTAATATGAGTAAAATCAGAGACGTCCTCAGTGCTTGAATAAAACATTAATTCAAATTAAAGCTTATTGTCAATGAGTCAGTTAAAAGTCAGCTATTATAGTGATGCAGCTTGATGGAGTATTTTGCGTAGCTCTTCTTTAAAGGATACAGAAAGTCTACCTGAGTAGGTGCACAGACCTGGAATGTCGAAATAAGTGAAGCAGGCATCCTTGATGACCCCAGCGATTTTAAGACAGTTTTCACCAAAGTAATTGACATTCTGTCGAAATAAGTTTGATGATCAAATGAGAGAAAGTGATCTACCAATCAACTTAGACTATGACTCCGATCGAAAATGAAGACACTTTGGTGCCGATTCCGATCCGTTAAAAATTATTTCCGTACGACTTGTATCCGTATTTTTTTCTGTACGAATCGTACAAGTCACGTCCAACCCGTGAAGTATGATTCGTACGGGAAAAAGTACATACAGATCGGCCCGCTCCGTACGAATCGTAGCGGGAAAAGTTGTACTAGACGTACCCGGACACTTTTCCGTACAATTCGTAAAAAGACAGTCTGAGCGTACAAGTACGATCCGGACCGGCTATCCGATTTACGAATCGTACGGAAAACGGCCCGTACACGGGGAATGACTCTACCCGCTATGAGGGGAAGTTTGTACGACTCGCAGCCTGGGAAAAGTTGTCCCGGGGTACGAGTCGTACAGGCCCCCCCACCCACCCCCGTATGTACGCACCGTACCCCCACCACCCCCGTATGTACGCACCATACCCCCAACCCCCGTATGTATGCACTGTGCCCCCACCAACCCCCGGATGTACGCACCATACCCCCACCCCCGTATGTACGAACTGTACCCCCACCACCCCCGTATGTACGCACCGTACCCCCCGTATGTACGCACCATACCCCCACCCCCATATGTACGCACCGTACCCCCACCCCCGTATGTATGCACCGTACCCCCACCCCCCCTATGTACGCACTGTACCCCCACCACCCCCGTATGTACGCACCGTACCTCCACCCCCGTATGTACGCACCGTACCCCCACCCCCGTATGTATGCACCATACCCCCACCCCCCAAATGTACACACTGTACCCCCACCCCCATATGTACGCACCGTACCCCCACCCCCCGTATGTACGCACCGTATCCCCTGGTGCGTATATTCGGGGGGTGGGGGTATGGTGCGTACATACGGGGGTGGGGGTACGGTGCGTACATACGGGGGTAAGGGTACGGTGCGTACATACGGGGGTGGGGGTACGGTGCATACATACGGGGTGGTGGGGGTACGTGCGTACACGGGGAATGACTCTACCCGCTACGAGGCGAAGTTTGTATGACTCATAGCCCGGGAAAAGTTGTCCCGGGGTACGAGTCGTACAGGCCCCCCCATGCACCCCCCCGTATGTACGCACCGTACCCCCACCACCCCCATATGTACACACCGTACCCCCACCACCCCCGTATGTACGCACCGTACCCCCACCACCCCTGTATGTATGCACCGTACCCCCACCACCCGTATGTACACACTGTACCCCCCGTATGTACGCACCGTACCCCCACCCCCATATGTACGCACCATACCCCCACCCCCATCTGTACGCACCTGCAGACACCCTTGCAGTATGGCGCAAGGGTGCCTGCGCTGGTGCTATATAGCTTTTTTAGTGCCAGCACTAGGGGAAATGCAAGGGTGCGCCGTATTGCTGTAAATACAGCGCATCCCAGCATTTAAAAAATGTCGGAGCGTGGCATTACCAATTTTGGAGTAACACCGCACTCCAACATTTTTTTGTAACTATCCCCTTTAGCTGTGAAATCAGCACAGATACCAGATTAGTTTTCTCCAAAGCTCTTTTGGAATTGTTCCAACCAAACGTTAATGCTTGGAATTAAGACATCTGTTGGGACACGGCATTATGCACAATAGCCTTAGCTTTGATCTATACTCTTATGCGCATTGAAGGGTCCTCAAAGTGCTTAAAATGTGCCCCAATTATGTGGCCAAAATTTGAATCTGCTGTAATCATCTATTTTACAACGGCATCCACTACACTCACTCTTAGATGAAGAATAATGAACAAGAGGACTCTGCGAAGTACTCTGAGATGAAAGAAAAGTACTAGCCACTGCAATGGATAAAGGTATTGTAAATGGAAGTAGAGAGACAAACAGATGTACTGTGAAGTGTTGCCATAGTCTCTGCCCCCTTACGGCTTCCTTCTTCCCAGAGGTCTAACTGCAGGCAGTGCTATGTATTAGTTGAGTAGTATACTCTCCCCCTCTTTTTAGCGTTTGTTGTGTGTTTCTCTGAGAGGAAACTCATAGCTTCACCCGCTCTTTCTACTAAACTTTGAGTGGCAAAACCTTTAATCTGACCAATCTGGCTGCTGGAGAAAGGGAGAATGGTCTGCTTGCACCAGAGGTGAACCATGCTTTGTGAAGTCTTTAGTACAACTACCTGGTGTCTTGGAGCTGTTCAAGGAAATTTGTTTTAACCCTACCTGAGAAGCTGAATGTGCCTTGAGGAAAGAACATTAATTGGCTTTAGAAACCTATTCTGGAAGTATTTGCTGCAGGAGAACACCATGTAGAGAAGATAACACCTTTTTAGAAAGGGCGGAAAACTGACATTACCAAGTCTGGTTAAACCTGTAAAGCGTTGATGGTGGCTGGCGCCCACCAGCACGAAACATACACAAGTGCCTAGTTACAGGACCAAAGATGGGGTCTAAATATTGTAATTCCTTTGGCTTGTGACTGTACAGAGGATACAGGCTCCTGAGGATTGCTAGGCAACCAAGGTGAACAAGACAGAAGTCCCAGAGGACCCATATTCTAGTACTGACAAATGTAGTCCAGCTTGAGTTTTGCAAAGTTCTTGGGTGAAGGCTCATAGTTAATGGTAACATGCATGTTCTCGGTACTGGTCAGATTTAGGAGCATAAGTACTAGGCAATGCCGGAGCACAGAGCTTCGTCAAATTTGGCAGTGCCATGCGCCAACATTTCTAAAATGCAGGGATGCGCCGTATTTACAGCAATGTGGCGCACCCCTGTGTTTTCCTTAGCGCTGGTACTAAAATGAGCTGCCTAGCGCAAACGCAGGCACCCATGCACCATAGTGCAAGGTTGCCTGTATTGCAAGGAATGATTGTTTAAGCGCAGGAAGGGACACCTTCCTGCACATAAACAATCATACAGGGCGGTTTGCTCTTTCTATTTGTGCTGCAGAAGCCAGCACACACAGAAAAAGCAAAAACGAGGAGAAATTAAAGTATTTCTCCTTGTATCGCCATTCTAACGCCTGCTGTTGCATGGCATTCGTTTTTGGCACTGCCTCAGATTTACACCTTCTATCAAAGTCTTTAAGCATAGGCACAGTATTAGAGGTTTGAATTGGTAAAATACCTACCAACCAAGCCAACTAGAAATGAGTAAAAGCAACACTGTGTCAGGTTTCAGGTTGGCTTGGTTAGTATTTTACCTATTCAAAGCTGTAATATTGTGCCTGTAGTAATACATGGCTTTTGTCATTTTACAGATCAGCATGGATAGCACTGTGCTACTTCTATGCTTAAAGACTTTGCTGTAGGAATGGCAAAAGACTTGGTCCCTTTCTATCTCGGCATGGATGGCACTGTGCTAATCCTATGCTTAAAGACTTTGATAGAAAAGCAGACATTTGAGTTGAGCAGATTTAGAGTGTCACTGGTGTTGAGGGTGCTCAATACAGGATCTGCTTTCCACCAAAACTTGAGAACTACCCAGAGTTCTCTGCTTTTTTTGTGTGCAAAATGTATGCATCACTCTATGCCTGAAAGGGAATTGTTTTGACTTATACTGGGTGCTCCAATGTGTCTGTGTGAGAAGTTGGCCCGATATATGCTGTCCACTAGTTATAGTGGGCAACCTGTATCAGTCCAAACAACCCCTTACTGGTTATAGGTTAAAGACAACCTTTATTGAAAGCTATCCTAGTGGTAGCTATGGAGAGCAGCCTTCAGGCTAAATCTTGAAGGAATGTAAAGCAGCTGGTTTTACCAGTCTATAATCTCTTGAGTTCCTAAATGAAAGATATCCACAGCAGGTATATATAAAATCTATGTATTTATTACTAAACACACCCTCCTAGTCTCTTATGAGACTAGAGGTCAAAACCCATAAGTTACACTTCAATAATCACAGTAAAATAGCACAAATACACGTCAGGCCCTAGGGGCGAGCAAAACCATATACTAAAATAGTGGTATAAGAACCATGACTTAACTAGACACAAGGCCTGTAGAATCGCTGGGACCCACTGGAACCACCCAAGGTAGTGACACAGGGGACCCACGGGGGCCGTGTGCAGTGTGTGAACACAGCCGCAAGCTCCCGTTAGCTTCTATGGGGAAAGTCGTGGTTAGATTTTTAAAGATTAGGGACACTTAGAAATGAGTCAGGACCAAACCCTTTTGGACTTAGGAAGTTCTAGGGCTATCACCCACGGGAGCACCAGAGTACTTGTGTTACCTCACCCAGGGAAGCCGGGTGCATAGGTGTCTTTTGGTGTCGGATCGCGTCATCAATTTCAATGGGAGCTGGCGAAGAAGTGCTGCTGCCATGAAGATGCGAAGTGTCCGAAGAGATCCAAGCCTGGATCGAAGATGAGAAGAACCTGAAAGCAGAGGGGGCAGAGTCTGGGTCACTAGCCAGTGACCAGGAAGGCGATGGACAGATGCCCACCGATGTTGGGTGGTTTCAGGAGAAAGAGGTGAAGCTTGACTCCTCAGCCACGAGGACCAGGAGGTGTCGAGGACAACCAGGAGCTGGATTTGAGCTGTCCCATAAAGGATGTCAAGTGCTGCAGTGTTGGTTCCCGGATTGGACACAACAAGCCTTGGCAACAGCAACCCACGCAGAAACGAGAAAGATGGTTCGGTGCAGACCAGCAAGGTTTGAGGGACTCACTACTAGTCGGGGCATGTCTGGAGCAACCAGGAAAGCCCAAGGAAATTCAAAGCTACCCCCTCAGGGACCCACCAGTCAATGGACCAGGGATCGCGAAGGCACCTCAAGACGAAACACAAAATGGCGGCCCACGGGTCACTCGGAATGGCCAGGCTGACAATCTTCGGTGGATTCAGTGCTCAATGTGGGGGCTACAAGTCAGCCCAAGCACAACTTCAAGAGACATCGAGAAGTAAATGCACTTGCAGAAATGCACTGTGACCAGGAGTTCTGGTTCCATGCTACTCACAAGGGCTGCGGGTCTCAGCTTTGCTGAAGACTCGGGTCGGCCTCTGAGATGTCGGGAAATTCTATTCCTGGGCTGCAAATACTTCAGAGTCCGGCGGGAGATTCGGAAATGCAGACCGGCAAATTGCTTTGTTGGTGCCTGCCAAGGAGGGGAGTCACTCCTTGACCCCAAGGGAGATTTCTTCAGTCCTCTGGTCTTGAGCAGAGCGTTCAAATTCCAGGATTTGGCTTCAGAGTTTAGTCCAGGGTAATCTAAAGTTCTGGTTACAGAGGTTCCTTACTTATACCTAAGGAAGGGGTTGGACTAGCTCTGGGGACCCACCTATGGGAGGGTTTAGAAAGAGGGGTGGCTACACCCATTTACTTTGTCCAGTTTCGTGCAAGAGCAGGGGCTGGATGTCCCTGGACCGGTTTGAGATGGACTATGCACAGGGACACCAAATGTCCCCCCAGTGCAGGACTTCAAAGCACTCAGAGAGTGCTCCTACCCAGCCCCAATACACATAATCCTGTCTGGGATGTGGTTACACCTCCCTGTGACAGGAAACCTATTGTCCAGGCATCCCCTGCCGGAGTTTCGGTCAGCAGCAAGAGGCCAGACCTGTGTCTGTGGCTGCAGCATCCATTTTGTGATGCCAGGGCTCTATTAAGTTTCTACTGGGTATACCAGTGCTGCCATGTCTCTCCCTCTAGAAGGGTGGGATCATGCTTCCACATTAGTGGAATGGTGTGGGGGTATGATTCCAAGGTGTATGACACCAAACACAACATATTTTCGTGCAGCCAGTCCAAAGTTAGCATTTACCGTTGGGTTATAATGCACTTAAGAGTATATGGTCAAGCTGCACTACTGACAACCCCGGAGAAGAGATTCCGAAGTCTGCAGAGGGGCTCAGCTCATGCATGGGCACCCCCTCACATATAACTAAGCACCCTGCCTTCAGGATTGATAAGGCCTGCCATAGGGGTGACTGATAGGTTTGTATGTGCAGTATATGGTGAGATATAGTGAACCTATATCTCAGTAAGGGGTGCATGCACCACCTTACCCAGGCTGCAGTAGCAGACCTGTGGTGTCATTTTGGGTGGCTTTCCAGGGGTGGCATAATACATGCTTCAGCCCCTGGTAGGCCTCTGGGGTACCTATGCCCTGGGTTCATAGTATACCATATACTAGAGACTTATAAGGGCACCTCAGATCCAATCTGTAATGTACCTAAAGTACATGGAATCATTTTAGAGAGGAAGCAGCTAGGCTGGGGCTGGGGTCCTGAAAAGTCGAAAAACAGTGAAACACCAGCAAAAAGTGGGGGTAATAATAATAATTACCATGTCATGAATGATGTAATATATGACGTCATTAGCAGTGAATTGCGGGGGCGCGAGTTATAGTTAGCTGAACTAACTATAACAGCGGAATTGCTCTGGTTTTGTACGAGTGAAATGTCCAACTAACTATAACGTCCCTGAAACCTGTGTTTTTTTTCAGTGTATTTCAAATTTTTTTTAAATGCTAATTTCTAACTATAACGTGCCTGAAACCTATGTTTTTTTCAGTGAATTTCAAAGGTTTTGTAAATGCTAATTTCTAACTATAACATCCCTATTAACTCCCCTTGAATCCTGAAGGTCACTGGTGGCCAAGTAGCCCACCAGGTACCTCCAGTAGCACCACAGAGCTGCGTTGCAGAGAGGTGTTCCTAGGCCACACCCCATTTTACACTATGCTGCAACCGTGGCTTCTGGTGCACTGTTGCTTGGACGATGAAGTCCACTTGTGTCCCGAGGTCCTCAAGACACAAGAGGACCTAATCGCCCCAGCAGCAGTGCACCAGAAGCTGCGGTTGCAGAGTGGTGTTAAAAGGGTCGTGGCCTCAGACCACCTCTCTGCAACGCAGCACTGTGGCACTCACTGGAGGACCCTGGTGGGCTAGTTGTCTCCCAGGGACCCTCAGGATTGAAGGGGACTTAATCCACAATTTAAAACGCTCCACAGGGCACTTTTGCACACTTGTCAAATCAGGCCACGCCCCTCCCTGCACCACTGTGCAAACGCGGCCCCTGGTGCAGAGTCCTGGGGTCCCTGGGGTCCAACTACCCCATCAGCTACCTCCAGTAAGTGCCACAGAGCGGCGTTGCAGAGAGGTGTAAAAAGGGGCGTGGCCTCGGACCACCTCTCTGCAAGGCAGCTCCCTGGCACTTACTAGAGGTACCTGGTGGGCTAGTTGGCCCCCAGGGATCCTCAGTATTGAAGGGGAATTAATTCGGCGCAATGCCATTTTTTTTATGAGAAGGGGGGCTGTGTGGCCCCCCTTTTTTTCCTTTTTTGGGGCCCTGGGAACCCCATCCCCCAAGGCCTGACACCTTTTGTAATAAAAAAACAACGTGAGGGGGCCACGTGGCCCCCCTCCAGAGGCCAATTATGGCCCCGGGGACCCCATCCCCCGGGGCCTGGCCAAAGATATATATTTTTTTATTTTTTAGGAGGGGGGCTGCATGGCCACCCTGCTGAGGCCTCTGTTAGCCTCTGGGATCCCATCCCCTGGGGCTCTGCCACATCTTGTTTTGTTTTTTAAAATTTTTATTGGGGAGGGGGTTTGCAGGGCCCCCCTCGTGGGCCAATTCTAGCCCCGGGACCCCATCCCCGGGGCCTGGCCACTCCGTTGGGGACCGTGGGGGAGCCCCAATGCCCTCACGGTCCCGCCGGCTCCCCGCATCCTGCGGGAGCCAGCATTGCTTTTCCACATGGGAAGCTGCTGACATTCAGCTCCCTGTGTGGAAAAGCAATCTGCTTTGCTTCATTGTAGTGAGAGAAAGCAAAAGACACACAATTGATGGACGGAATGCAGATCAAATCAAAACATTCACCCCCCAGTCAAGAGATCTGGGTTAAATCCATCATTCTTTTGCTCACCATGCCACCCCAGTTTAGACCTGGCCATATGCAAATTAGTCTTGACCCTGAGCGTCATGGGAACAGTCCAGCCCGAACTGCCAAGCCAGGTCCTCCTTGGACCGGAAACAGGCATCCTAGGCCCGGTTTTGGGGCTTCACCCCTCTTCAGCCAGGCTAGCTTGAATCCAGTGGCACAGTGAGCAAGGGACCCATGTCTGGGCATACCCATCCCACTCAGGGAGAAAAGTGTTACAGCAAACAAATGATGGACGGAATGCTGACAATGCAAACATTCTCCCCCAGTCAAAAGATCGGGATTAAATCCATTGCTCTTTTGCCCACTACGCCACCCCAGTTTGGACCCAGCCATATGCAAATCAGTCTTGACCCTGTGCCCCATGGGAACAGTCCAGACCGAACTACCAGGCCAGGTCCTCCCTGGACCAGAAACAAGCATCCTGGGACCGGTTTCAGGGTGTGTCACCCTTCTTCAACCAGGCTAGCTTGAAATCAGTGGCACAGTGAGCAAGGGAACCACGTCTGGGCGTACCCATCCCACTTAGGGTGAAAAGTGTTACAGCAAACAAATGATGGACGGAATGCTGACAATGCAAACATTCTCCCCGTCAAAAGATCTGGGTTGAATCCATCGTTCTTTTGTCCACTACGCCACCCCAGTTTGGACCCAGCCATATGCAAATCAGTCTTGACCCTGTGCCCCATGGGAACAGTCCAGACCGAACTGCAGGCCAAGTCCTCCCTGGACCGGAAACAAGCCTGTGTGCACAGCCCAGGGAAGGTGGTGGTCCCCGGGGCTCGGGGTCCATAACGAACCCCCGCATCTACAAACTTAGTGCCCTGGGGAGGTGGTGGTCCCTGGGGCGTGTGGGGGGCTCGAACCTCCCCACACAGGTTTATATTTTTTTAAAAACAACAAGCCCCAGGGGTGGTGGTCCCCGGGGCTGCAGGGGGGGCTGTGTGCCCCGTGAATATTTTAGAAAAACCCCGGGGATGGTGGTCCCCAGATCTTGGGGGGGCCTTGGCCCCCACACATTAAATAATAAGACCCAGGGGGTGGCAGTCCCCAGGGCTGCGGGAGGTCCGCATGCCCTCCTGCATATCATTATCATAGCAGTGGGGAGGTGGCGGTTCCCAGGGCAACGGGGGCCCCCGCGGGCCCCTGCAACTATAAACGATAAATTGGGCAATGCCTCCGGGACCTGGCCCACCGGGGGCCCCATTTAAATGAAGCACGGGAGCCAACGCTTCATTTTTTTAAAATAATTTTGGTGGGATTCGCGACCCCAGCACGAATTCCGCCAAAATTATTTTAAAAAATGCTTTTTTTGGCCCTGGGGGTCCTTGAGGAGCAGGCCTAGGGGGTCAGGGTGTTTCTACCCTGCCCCCTATTCTTTTTTTCACCTTTGTTTCACTGTTTTCTTGTGACTACTGAGTCACAAGATGACTACCAACACTTCCTGGTTAGGAGTGTTGGCAGCCAATCACAGTGAAATTTGTGGTCGTGGCAGCCAATCACAGTGAAGCACGTGGCCGGGAGGGTGCGCGAACCCACCGCTGCCCCAGATATTGAAACTTTCATTTTTTGAATTTCTCAGCAACTACTGAATGGATTTACACCATTTAAAAAAAGACACTTTCTGAATCAAGCACTGCCTTTTTGCCAAATTAGGTGTAATTCCATTCAGCAGTTTGGGCTGTCGCCTTGCCTAAAGTTTCCTATGGGAAAATGTTTTTTTGACTTTTATTTTTTGAATTTCTCAGCAACTAATGAACCGATTTACACCATTTAAATGGAAACTAGGTTCTAACTATAACTACCTACTGGCAACCGCCAGTAGGTAATGTATATATATATATATATTACCTACTGGCAGTCGCCAGTAGGTAGTTATAGTTAGGACCTATTTTCCATAGGAAATCCGCAACATTCTATTTGGAATAATGTTGGCGCTGATTGACGAATCTTCGCGAAATTTTCAAAACTTTTGGCCAGCTCCGGTCCGCTCCTATCCTGAAAATTTCACGGTGATTCGTCAAGCGGGGACCACGAAAAAAGGGGGTCCCTAAACGCGTTTTCCCCATGCATTTTACCATAGGACCTGTTGACGCAGCTACAGCCCGAACCGCTGAACGGAATTACACCAAATTTAGCAAAGAGGTAGTCCTCAATTCAGACTTGTGCCTTTTGCTTAAATGGTGTAAATCCGTTCAGTAGTTCCTGAGAAAATTAGAGTTAAAAAGATAGATATATCTGGGCGGAGCCTAACCACACATCTCATCGTGACTGAGATCTGATTGGCTGTCAGTACTTCATTCAAGAAGTGTTGGCAGCCATCTTGGGACCAATATACATGATAGCACCCCATTAAAAAGCATTGCAGTTAATAAAAGGTTTTAAGACTTTAGTTACATTATACATCATTTGTTGATGGTACTATACTCATTTTAGGAATTGTGGTGTGTTCTAAGGTGATTTTACCATGTGAAAAAGCCTTCTGCTGTGATATCATGAATCATGTTTGAGAGAAAACTATTTTCTCATGCTTTTCCCACAGAGGTTTGGATGGTGATCTATAATCTAAACTGAGAGCATATTTTCTGTAAATTCACAATATCTGTCTCAGTCATGTGAGAATGAAATCTGACATTCTCAGTAAAACATGTACATTCAACAAGAGCAGAGACTGTCAGTTGATTCCTTTGTGTTCCACTGCAGCTTCCCAGAGTGTTCTAAAGAACAACTAGAGCGCTAACAGTCCTACTTATGACAAACTTATTGCACACCTGAAGCCATCTTGATTGGAATAAAGTGGTAACTCTTAAAACATTTAATTTAAAAAGGAATAAAATGAGGGGGTTCATTTTGCCATAGAAAGTATGATTAGTGCTGCAGAAAGAAAAATTAGGGCACATTTTGAGTGACTTCTCAAATCCTCTTCTATTTCATTAAAAAAATCTGACATGCAGACTGAAACATGCACTTTCAATACCAGCAGCAGACTTCCCTGGTGAGCAGTAGCTTTACTACAGTGATCTAATAAGCAACTAGAGTGCTAACATTCTGAATTTATGGCAAATGTGTGACACATCTGAATGCCCTCTTGATGGAATCAAAGTAAAAAACTGAAAGTATTTCCTACTGAGGAGACTGTAGTAAATGAGGAAATTAGGAAACTTCATAACAAATAAGTCTCCCAAAATGGCCACCAGAGACAAAAGAGCCCAAATGTAGCACAAATATCACCCAGATGTAGCCCAAGTATAGCCCAATGACAGAATGTCCCAGAGTGTTCTAACGAACAACTAGAACGCTAACAGTCTTACTTATGACAAAAGTATGGCACACCTGAAGCCATCTTGATTGGAATAAAGTGGTAACACTTAAAACATTTAATTTACAAAGGAACAAAATGAGGGGGTTCATTTTGCCATAGAAATTATGATTAGTGCTGCAGAAAGAAAAATTAGGTCACATGTTGACTTCTCAAATCCTCTTCTATTTCATGAAACAATTCTGACATGCAGACTGAAACATGCACTTTGAATACCAGCAGCAGACTTCCCTGATGAGCAGTAGCTTTACTACAGTGATCTAATGAGCAACTAGAGTGCTAACATTCAGAATTTATGGCAAATGTGTGACACATCTGAATGCCTTCTTGATGGAATCAAAGTAAAAAACTGAAAGTATTTCCTACTGAGGAGACTGCAGTAAATGAGGAAATTAGGAAACTTCATAACAAATAAATCTCCAAAGATGGCCACCAGAGACAAAAGAGCCCAAATGTAGCCCAAATATCACCCAGATGTAGCCCAAGTATAGCCCAATGACAGCATGTCCCAGAGTGTTCTTAAGAACAACTAGAGCGCTTACTGTCTTACTCATGACAAATGTATGGCACACCTGAAGCCATCTTGATTGGAATAATCTGGTAACACTTAAAACATTTAATTTAAAAAGGAACACAATGAGGGGGTTTATTTTGCCATAGAAATTATAATTAGTGCTGAAGAAAGAAAAATTAGGGCACATTTTGAGTGACTTCTCAAACCCGCTTCTATTTCATTAAAAAATTCTGATATGCAGACTGAAACATGCACTTTTAATACCAGCAGCAGACTTCCGTGGTGAGCAGTAGCTTTACTACAGTGATCTAATGAGCAACTAGAGTGCTAACATTCAGAATTTATGGCAAATGTGTGACATATCTGAATACCTTCTTGATGGAATCAAAGTAAAAAACTGAAAGCATTTCCTACTGAGGAGACTGCAGTAAATGAGGAAATTAGGAAACTTCGTAACAAATGAATCTCCCAAGATGGCCACCAGAGACAAACGAGCCCAAATGCAGCACAAATATTACATCTGGGTGATATTTGTGCTGCATTTGGGCTCACATGTAGCCCAATGACAGAAGTGTGCAAAACACTTATTGTTTGTGTATTTGCAGTTTTATATAGTGCAGACTTGTCAGGTATTGGAGTGCTTTACATGAGCATTGGTTACATCACACAAGATCAAATTCATTTTGGTTGTAGACATGGGGAGATAGTGATTTGACCAGAATCACAGAATGTTGAGCTGAAGCAGAAACTCCAACCTGGTTCCCCAGTTGCAAAGTCTGCAGCTTTGGAAGTAACACCACATCCTTTCCCCTAGGTGCAACATTTAATCAAGTGGTCAACTGGATAAAAAAACATAAAGATTACAAATAATTTAAAAGTTCTTTGTCGCTATTTGAAAATATGTCCTCATTTTAGTTTTTTAGAGCACTAACCATAATTTTGATGCAAATAAGACCCTCTCATATATGTAATTTCTAAAGGAAATGCTCTAGGTATTACAGTTTTGATTACATCAAGATGACGTCAGGCGTTCCACACTTTTGTAATAAATATAGAATGTTAGCAATCTAGTTGTTCATTGGGATACTGTTGAGAGGCAGAGGCCAGGGGCACGGACTCTGAAAATCGAAGGCAGGTAGGAGAGTGCAGAGGCAACAATTTGACCACACTGGGCAGGCAGGAAGGGCAGTGGCAGCACAATAGACTATGGAGGGCAGTGGAAAGGGGGCAGGGGCAACAAACCAACAATACAGGACTGGCAAGAGAGGCTGTGGCAATATAATAGACCATTGTGGGCAGAAGGAAGAGGCAGTGGTAGTACAACCATACATGCCAACAGACCTGTTTCAGCCAGGAAACGTCCAATGTTTTTATGCTGAAATGGGCTTTATTTGATCTGTCTCCTGTCTACAATTTCCTCTTTTTCAATGTAACTCAAAGGGGAAAATCAATACCCCAGGTTTTTTTTCCAAATCTCCCTCTTACCAAGTTCAAAATGTTCGCAAGTATGGTACATTGGATCATGGTAGGCAGGAGGATTTGGGGTAGGGACAGGAACACGGATAACAGAGGACAGGAGGGACATGGAGAGGTGCACCAAACTGACCCTTCTGGGCAGCCATCAGGGTTTGCAGCAGCACAATACACCACACAGGGCATGCGGGACGGGAGTGCAGCACAACAATCCATAGAAAGCAATAGGGAGGGGACAGGACCATGCACATGGACAACAGAGAACAGAGGGGAAAGAGGCAATGGTAGCTAGCTGACCATAATGGACAGACAGGAGAGAAAGCTGCAGCATAACAGACCATAAAGGGCAGGAGGGACGGATCAGGGGCATTACAATGGAACAGACTAGCCAGGAGGGAGGGAATAGGGGTCTGCACATGGAAACAGAGGGCTGGGGGCAAGGGGGCAGTGCAGGAGCAGCAAGATGACCATGGAGGTCAGGCAGGATGGGCACTAGAAACAAGACACACCATGGAGAGCAACAGTGAGACTATGATGGCATACACACAGACCATGGAGGGAAGGTGGGAGGGGCTCAGGGGCCGCTAGCTGACCACACAGGGAAGGTGGGAGGGGCCATGGCAGCACAGAAGACCATGCATGGCAAGCCGGGGGGTTAGTGGCAGCACAAAGGCTATGATGGGCAAGAAGGAGGGTGCAGGGGCATGCACAAAGGACCATGGAGGATAGAAGGGAGGGTCAGGACCTGGGCACAGACAAGAGAGTTCAAGGGAAGGGGCCTCACAACAGACCACGCGGGGCAGGCAGGAGGAGTAGTTGCAGCCCAACAGACCAGGGAGGGCAGAAGGGTGTGGCAGTAAAATGGACCATGGAGGACAGGAGGAAGGGGATAGGGACATGGCATGTGGACAGGCAGGATGGAGGCGGCAGGGACATGTTACAGTCATCTGACAATGCTAGGCAGGTTGGAGGGGAGTGGCGGCTCAACAGAACACTCAGAGTAGATAGGAGTGGCAGGTCCATGGAACATGGGGGGCAAAAAGGATGGAGGAGGGGCATGCACAAAGACATCGGAGGGCAGGGGGAAGGAGAATAGGGGCAGCAAGCTAAGCACAGAGGCTAAGCAGGAAGTCAATGATGGGCCATAGAATTGGGCAATGGAGGGCAGGAGGAGTGGACTGGTACATCATGCTAAATGGAGGGCAGTGGCAGCACATCAGACCATGCATGGCAGGAGGGAGGAGGCTAGTCCATGGATTCAGATAACAGATGATAGGGAGGAGGTAGATGGAGCAGCAAGCTAACTGTTCAGAGAAGGTGGGTATTAGGAACTTTATTGTTTTTAAAATGTGTGTCTGTGTGAACTACTTAAAATATGAACAAGTATGCAGCATAATCTCACTTTTATTCAGGAAGAAGAGGACATTTGTGACTGTGACTCCGGGTTCACTTGGCAGAAACACCCCCTTTCCCTCCACCCCCCATCGCAAAATGTAATGCCCGTGAAAAGGGTAGGTGGACGCAGTGTTATAAAGAACATAGTCCTGAGAGCACGATTGAACATGAAAACTAGATACAGTATATGGTATAAACTATGCACCAAAAAGTGTGATATAAGATGAACCGGGGTGTGAAATATAATATGCAATACATTGTGCGCAATGACATATTCATTGGAGAGCGCGAGATAGCACAGGCACTAGCGCGTGCTATGCGACATGCGCCTTGGAGTGGAAGATGCACAGGGCAGTGTTGTGTAACCTAACTAGTCTCTAAAGTTGTAATATAAAATATGTGCTGGGGAGTGTAACGTTGCATATGCACTGTGACAAAGATATGGATCCCAGATTGTAATATGTATGGCATAGCGCTGTGCGTTATAACATAGGCATCGAGGAAGGCACGTTAGATGGGGCAATATAACCCGGGCGAAGGCAAGTGTGGCATGACATATTCACGGGGTGGTGTTACAGTGCACATGGGCTAGAGAGTGTCATAGCATACGCACTAGCTGGTGGAATACAACACAGAGGTGTGTGGCACTCGGCGGGCACTGGTGAGTGTAACACAGCATTGGGCTCAGCCAGGAGCACGCTGTGACTCTCAAGTGAGTTTTGTCTCCTTTCCATAGAGTAAAATAAAAAGTATTACATATCCGGCGGTGGATGTGTGTTTAATTAACCGTGAGGGGGGTTTCTTGCATAGTTTGGTCAAATTTTTGTCGAATCCCCTTTGAATGTCTTGGTGTGCATGTGTATTAAATGTGCCCGTCAATAGCTACCTATGTTTGTATAAATAATAGACAAGGGTGTCTATTTGGAGAGTACCCACCGGCGGGGGCGCCGGGATTAGGCACGGTAGGGCGTCAGACACGTCAGACCTTCACTAGCGGTGTAAATACATTCCACGTGGATTCATTGTATGCATAGTCGCCTTTTAATGAATATCATGCAAATCGTCATGGTGATAGGTACATACAGTTTGTCCAGCATGTCCTAGGTGTTTCTATAAATATATATTTTTAAAAAATAATAAAAAACCAAGGCCGGCCCCGGGAGATGGGGTCCCCGGGGCCATAAGTGGCTTGAGGAAGGGGGCAACGCAGCCCCCTCCTAAAGAATTTTTTTTTAAAAAGACCATGACCCGGTGGTTGGGGTCCCCGGGGCCGATTAAGGCCTTGGGAGGGCCAAATTAATTTTTTTCAACAAAAAATATTAGGGTGCAGGCCCTGGGGGATGGGGTCCCCAGGGCCAATAAATTAGAAAAAGAAGGGGGCCACAAAGCCCTCCTTCTTAAAAAAATAAAATAAATAAAAGACCGGCATCGCGCCGGAGGCCACGCCCCCTCCTTGCAGCACTCTGCAAATGCGGCCAATTGTAAGTTGGGGAATTAATTCCCCTTCAATACTGAGGGTCCCTGAGGGCCAACTAGCCCAACAGCAGGTATCTCCAGTATGCGCCAGGGAGCTGCGTTGCAGACAGGTGTTCTGAGGCCACGCCCCTTTTTACACCTCTGTGGCGCTTACTGGAGGTAACTAGTGGGCTAGTTTGACCCTAGGGACCCTTAGGATTCAAGGGGACTTAATCTCTCAACTTGTAACGACCACAGGGCGTGTTTACACAGTGGAGAAGGGAGGGGACGGGGCCTGAGGTGACATGTGCAAACACGCCTTGTGGCGCGTTTTAAGTTGGGGAAATAATTCCCTTTCAATCCTGAGGGACCCTGGGGGCCAACTAGCCCACAAGGTGCTTCCAGTAAGCTCCACTGCTCTGCGTTGCAGAGAGGTGGTGCAGGCCGTGCCCCTTTTTACACCTCTCTGCAATGGCGCTTACTGGACGTACCTAGTGGGCTATTTTGCCCCTAGGGACCCTCAGGATTCAAGGAGACTTAATCTCCCAATTTAAAAAACGGCCACAGGGCGTGTTTACACAGTGGGGAAGGGAGGGGACGGGGCCTGAGGTGACGTGTGCAAACATGCCCTATGGTGCGTTTTAAGTTGGGGAAATAATTCCCCTTCCATCCTGAGGGCCCCTGGGAGCTAACTAGCCCACCAGGTGCTTCCAGTAAGTGCCACTGAGTTGCGTTAAAGAGAGGTGGTCCAGGCCGTGCCACTTTTTACACCTCTCTGCAACGCAGCTCTGTGGCGCTTACTGGAGGTACCCAGTGGGCTAGTTGGACCCTAGGGACCCTCAGGATTCAAGGGGACTTAATCTTCCAACTTAAAACGGCCACAGGGCGTGTTTACACAGTGGGGAAGGGAGGGGAGGGGGCCTGAGGTGACATGTGCAAACACGCCCTGTGGTGCATTTTAAGAGGTAGTTTTAATCCCCTGCCCTATTATATACTAGGAGCTTACAGAAGAGCTCATGCTAATCACAGGGGGACCCCAACGCATAGTGTTCCCTAGTGTATGTAGGTGTTTTCACTGTATTCTGAGTGTCTTTTAACATAGAACTGGCTCTAGGACTGGTTAGTCAGACTCAGTTACCACCAGTATCCGTCTGAAAAAGTTGAGGGTACAGGATGATTTTGCAACAAGGTTTCTTTCTGCTCTTCTGTTTGTTCTTTCTGCACGTTATCCTTCTTCCTGCACTTTTCTTCGTCTTTGAGGACTTCTGTTGCTTCTTTCTGCATTTCTTTTTTTTCTTTCTGTGCGTTTTTCCTTCTTTCTTCACATGTCCTATCTCTGTAGGCATAGTTAGAAATTAGCATTTAAAAAACCCTTGAAATTCACTGAAAAAACCATAGGTTTCAGGCACGTTATAGTTAGGAATTAGCATTTAAAAAACCTTAGAAATTCACTGAAAAAACCATAGGTTTCAGGGGCATAATAGTTGGCTGGACTTTTCACTCGTACAAAACCATTGAAATTCCCCCGTCATTTGAGATGTCATCAGTGATGTCATGAGTGATGTCACTGACCATGTCATGAGTGGTGTAATATGTAATATGTGATGTCATCAACAGTGCATTGCGGGCGCGCAAGTTAACTGAACTAACTATAACAGGGGAATTTCAATGGTTTTGGACGAGTGAAAAGTCCAGCTAACTATAACGCCCCTGAAACCTGTGGTTAGAGTATTTCTTTCCATGAATAATTGTGTCTACTATGTTGCAAGCTGATGTGGAAGCGAGCGCGAGGACATGGAGTTATCACAATTTCCTTTCCTGCTTCCGAAAAGCAATGATGACATTCATTTTTAACAGAGAACTCTAACTAAGAAATCTGGATGAACTGACTGAGACGGCTGGATCACCTCACAAATTTGACCAATGAAATTGTGTGAAACTGTGGAATTGCAACTTTATGGGGGTTGGAACTTTAACATTTGGGGTATAATTATTACTGTGAGAAAGGAATTTGACAGTAGCTGTTTCTATGAGAAAAGAGCCTTTGCTGCTGTACTCTCTATGCTACCCTGGCTGGCTATTATCCTTGCAAGTCCTGAGTGAGACTATCCTGATTACCTTACACTTCATCGGCTGGTTATGTTGCTCAGGCTGCATCTTTTCAGCCGAAGGGTTAGCCATTTCTGACTTTTGCATGCTGTGCATTACTTTTCTTTGACCTAGGTTTGTATGAAATTTTGATTGGCATACCGATTTTGGAAGGATTTATTCTTTTGTCTCTCTCTCTGTCCCCTCACTCTTATTATTGAAATTCTGATGTATTTTGTCAAGAGCTGTGTTTTTTGTTGTGAATTTTACCTGTAATAACAGAATAATGAAGAATTGATATTTCCATGTACTTGTGTACTGACCATTCATATTTTGAAATATAAGGTAAAAGTAACCTGATAAGTAATCAGAGTTTGTCACTCTTAATGAATATCTAGACATGTGTATATTGTGATTTACTTTTGCTGGACAGGCTTTTCCTTCATTATAGGACCTCATGAGGGAAATAGCATCCGTCTGTGATTATCGAGTCCCTATTAGCTCTACTAGCTCTACTAAAGATCCATCGGAGGACCTGATATGTAAGTGCTTATTGAGTTTATATGGACCCAGAACCTCTGGGTTATAGAAAAGTTTCTGAATATAATGAATTTGGGGATAAAGGGAAAGATTATAAAATTTGCACCGCTTCCGCTAGATCAGACGCAAGGGTCTGTTTTCCCATTGGGCATCTCTTTCTCATCAGAGAACGCTTGCTTCGATTTTCTAGCTGCTTCACAAACAGAAATGTTGTGACTGCTATTACAGTACTCAAGACTCGGTATAAGGGATATGGGTCGGGGGATACCCTGACCACCTAGCCCTTGTGAGGGAGGTCAACAATGGACCGCAGCCAGGGTCAAATTATTTTTGGGATGCTGTGATCCAGTGGGAGTCTCTTGGGTGCCACATGGCCTGGGGTCCCTAGAGAGACTCTTGGAAGCAGAGACACTCTTGTGAACGTCTTTTAGAAACAAGAACATTTTTTTTTTTAAAAGGACTGTGTGTAGTCGGGTTTGGGCCTCCCAAGGCAGTGGGATGCAGGCACAGCCAGTGGTCCCCACAGGGAGTTAGGTGTAAGGCCTGGCCTCAGTAAAGGCCCTGCAGCCAACCCCACACCACGCACGCTCAAAATCTGTGAGTGATGGGGTTAACAAAGTTACGTATTTTACTAAAGTCTTAATTAATGTAAAAAAACTAAGGTTAAAATGACATTATAGTTATGTATAGTAATAATATGTTACTTTACATTCAACTTAGAAATTCACTGAAAAAAACAAAAATTAAAGTCATGTTCTAATTATGTGAAATGTAACATTTTAAACTCACAAACAACCACGGAAGTTCCCCAGTCATATTTAACTGACTAAACTATCATTCACGCCCTTACAATGCACTGCTTATGACCTCACATATTACATCACCCATGAAATGTTGTATAACATAATTGATAGCATCACTGGTGAAATCAGAAATGACATCTGAAATGACATTATTGATGACAACACTGCAAGGTGGCGAAGCAATTTATAGTCATTTTAATCTTTATTTTTTTACAGTAAATGTAGAGAGGCAGAAAAAGAGGAGGGAGATAAAGAAATAGATATAGATATGATTAAAGATATAGATGCAGATATAGATAGATTACAGAGGGTGATATTGCCTCTCTAGTTAGGATTAGGTCAGAGATTCAATTGAAAAGGTATTTTTCCTCTTCTTAATAATGTTGGTGCCACTGAACATATCTGCATAAAACTTTTCAAAAAAGTACACCCTCTATAGGTTGTTCATGGCATATGTTCTGCATGTCCATCAAGCAGGGGCCTAAAATTGGTGTGAATACCAAAACTGACATTTCCAATTTTAACTCCCATAAGATTCTTTGCTTCTAGATACAGAAGAACTGACTGAATGGAATTAGATCGAATTGGCATGTAAATGGAATGTTCCTTAAGGAACTGCCTTTGCTTGGTTTGGTGTAAATCTGTTCAATAGTTTTAAGAAATTCTATGGTCTGGGAATGAAGTAGTTACATTTTAGAAGTATCTAGACGTCAATTTCTGGATCATCGCAGATATGTGAATCTATGTAGTGTTTGCAAATTCAGTTTAAAAATTATAGCCACAGAACTGAGCTTGGGAACTTTTTCTCCTGTAATGCATGACGGATTTGCAAATCCAGCTGCGGATTTACAAACACACTGTGCTCTGATTGGTTGTCTCACAAACATTTCTCTTGTGGCCAAAATTACTGAAATGGTTTACAGTGCAATGTGTTGGGAATAAAGAAAAACGGCATAAGGGACAGGGCAAAACTATGGTGACCTACAGTCCAAGATTATCTGTGGGAGTCAGAGAGGCTTGAGGATTTGCAAATCCAACATCTAAGTCATATGTCCTGTAGAAAAAATAGTTAAAAAAGGAGACACAAGTATTCAGTGCACCACTGCTGCATTTGGCCAAAGCCTGCACCTGCGAGATGGCCACACGTATTGGATTGGGAGTGGGACCCACCTGCAGTCTAGTTTCCAGTGCCAGCTCTCACTGAGCATGGGCTCAAAACGTGTGAAGTTGTGATTGGTCACACACTTCATGTTGCACACATGACCTGGCTGCTTGCAGCCAACCCACGCTGTGAATAGCCAAAGTCTTGTGGCAAGGAATTTTTATGTCTCTCTACGTACTTTTATTTTGGAATCAATAAACAAAGAATGATGTGATTCAAGAATATGACATTTAGATTTTGAAAGACATTCTATGAATTGTGTGTGGTTGAGGACACAAAGACTTTTAAGTGCTTGAATTGCACATTCACGTTTTGGGATGTTGAACAGACCAATATCCTGTCCTATCCTTGCACCACACCAGTAATGTTATATATTTTTTGTGATCTACAGATTGGGAATATTGTAGACTAAGACCTTGTTAGGTATGCAATTATTTACCCATAATTGCTTTCATCATACATCTGTGTTCATTGTGGGCTGGCTTCCTGCTGAAGATTGTCCTCTTGGTCTGACAGTAGGTAAAGCTTTGCAGCCAATCACCATGGTGTACAGCCGAAAACTATACATAGTGGGAATTGATCACCCTCAGAGGGTTGGGCACAGGGCCTAGGCACAGGTCAGTCTCTTTGTTCAATCCCACAGAGCATGTCCAATGTACAGTGCATGCTGGCTGCTCATGGTTGGTTGGGTGCAGGGAACTGTTGCATGTGGCATACAAATCAAAACAAAGCAAACAACTCATTTAAAAAACAAAGTTCAAAGTGAAGTTAAGGATAGCTTTGGGTATAACACATTAACATATGTTTAAAAAAAATAGAAATTTATTTAACAGAACACAGTTAAAGTGCAGTTATGATTACGAATTAAACCAAAAAAACACTGAAATTTGCAAGTTGTGGTTAGGATCGCAATCCCTTACTCACAGAACAGCCACGCAAACCATAAATTGCACACTAAATTTAGTGATTATGACATCACAATGAATAGCAGCATCTAAAAGCAAAAAAGTAATGAAATAACAGCAGTCACTGAAACCAGCAATGATACTACATTCATAGTTGTCTATGCCAAAACTGAAAGGGTAATGTAGCATCCAATCTCATCTGTAAATATGATTTGCAACATTGGTAATTACATCAGTTTCATTAAGTGTGATATCATGTGCATTGCATTTGGTGTGCACGATTTGGTTTGCAAAAATGTATTCTTCAGAAAAATGTCCACTTAGGTTTGGACCGCATAGTAAGCTCAAATTTTCTTTTGTATGCACCAAGTCAATGGTCCATAATGTGGTACAGTGGACTCTGCATGCCTAGCACTGAGTAGAGGACTTCCTCGATAGTCCATTGACTTGCTGTTGAGTCTACAAACTATTTCCCATTTTAAAGGCTTTTCTGACCTGAATATTCACTGAAAGCACAGATAACTTTCCACCACTTGAAAATTGAAAGAGTGCTATTCCAATAGCAATATTAGGCAAATACACCATTTAACGAGAAGCAGAACACCTGAGTACAGCCGTGACCCATGCAGGTAAGAGAGGTAGGGTGGTGGGGCAGGGTGGGGGGGACTTCAACAGACGATGACGAAGGAAAATTAAATAAATCATTAATTTTTCCTCTTCGTCGTCTGTCGATATTGTCATCCATTGTCTTCTTGTGTTTGCATTGTTTGCCCTAAGTTAGCAGGGTATGTCCAGACATGGGTCCCTTGCTCACTTTGCCACTGGATTCAAGTTAGCCTGGCTGATGAGGGGTGTTACCCCAAAACTGGCTTCAGGATGCTTGTTTCCGGTCGAGGGATGACCTGGCTTGGCAGTTCGGGCTGGACTGTTCCCATGCGGCACAGGGTCAAGACTGATTTGCTTATAGCTGGGCCTGAACTGGGATGGTGAAGTGAGTGAAAGAACGATGATGGATTCAACCCAGATCTGTGACTGGGGGTGAGTGTCTGAAAAGTTTCAGCGCTCCGTCCATCGTCTCCTTGTGTTTTCTCCAATAGCAATAGTAGGCACATCCAGCATTTAGTTAAAAGCAGATTACCTGAGCACAGCCGTGGCCCGTGCAGGTAAGAGTGGTAGGGACGTGGGGCTGGATGGGGGAGATTTCAACGGACGATGACGAGGGAAAATTGAATAAATAATTATTTTTCCCTTGTCGTCATCTGTCAAAATCCTCCCACCCAGCCCCAACGCCTCACCACTCCTACCTGCACGGGCAGCGTCTGCCTGAGCATATCGGAACCTTGGGGTGTCTTTCCAAAACAATGGCTGAGGCACCTTCCAGAGAGGTTCCTGGAATTTATTGAACAATAGAAGAGGAGAGGGTGTTCTTTGGACTGCAGAACAATGAAGGACTCTATTATGTGGACATTTTTCACCATTCCGCTGGAGATTCAAAATGCTTGAAAGGCCACGCAAGCTATGTGCCCAAATAACAAGCAAGGGGCAGAGAGGACCGTAGTATCTTGGGAATACCATAGTGCAGTAATACCTTAAGTTAAAACAGAAAATGGAGTGCACCGGTTCCTGCAGGAGCAGAAAAAAGAGCAACACCGGGTCCGGTGTCAAGAGAAAAATCTTAAAACTAGAAACCAATTGAAGGAAGAACACTTCAGGAAATTCCATCAATAAAGAAAAAATAGTTATAAAGTTAAAAAGATTCTAAGTGGCTGTGGACCGTGAAAAACTTATAGACAGTAAAATGCACAAAACACAAAAACAATTGATAAGACAAGACAGGAGTGTTTTATTATTGAATGAATAGAGACAGAGAATATTGCTTCAAATGCCTGAACTAAAATAGTTGAGACATAAATATCGTGAATAATTTCTTAAGATCTTAAATCTTATTTGGTAATAATTTCAAGCAGTAAATGACCATTCTAGATAGAGCTTTGGTTATTGAATCTTTTGTAAAATTCCTGCATCATCCAGAGCAGCATGGAAATGGTTAATTTCTGTGTTTAGGTTTCCAATCCTGGAATGTGGATCAGCGACCATTTGGACATGAGAGTCAATCATTTCCATGCCGCCACGGATCATACCGGATTTTTGAAATAATAATTGCATATTATTGGGTATAGAATTTAAAATGACTTAGATTTCAGTAATATAGGCTAGATGCTGGAGGTTATGGACACATTTCTGAATACGTTCAGAATTTCTACTGTCTTGTTCAATTGGATAAAGTGAAACGAGGAATCATTCATTTCCAGCAATCAGATGCTCACATTTAAGATGACAATGCCTTCTATAGGGATCACACCTCTCTATGGTGCCATGCTTGGTCATGGTGTAAAACAGGCGATCCTCCTAAAATCAAGTCACGCAGCAAAGGTCTTGTGAGGCGCAAACTTCACCTCCACAAACTTCCCAAAATCCAGTGGCTTAAAGGATAGAGCAGCCGACTTTGAAGCTGGGAAACCAGGTTCAAGTTTGGCGGGACTCTCAAAGATCCTGTGACTCTGGACAAATCTCTTTGGGGCATATCAGCAACAACCGGCGATAATTATCGCTAAGCGCACTTAGCGCTAGGATAAATATCGCCGGCAAGCGTGGATTTTTATCGCTGAGATAGCGTGCTATTAGCAACGCTTATCTCAAAAGCGATAAAAATCCTCACGCTAACTGCCTAACGTGAGATTATCGCTGGAAACCCAGCGATAATCTCACGCAATGTGGCGTTAGCTTGATGATAGGGACTCACAAACTTAGCCATGATATCCACCTTCGATAGGATATCAGTCCTGAAGCAGGCGTAAGGAAAGTAGCGATAACAGGGGTTATCGCTACTTTTCTTGCCGCTATGCTTCATAGCGTGGGGCTTGATGATAGGAGAAATGAACGCCCACTTTGCATCAAAGCTGGGCGTTAGGAATTCCTACGCTAAAGCAAGTTTTCACGCGTGAGCGTGAGCTTGCTAAATAGGCGATAAAATGATCGCCGCTTTTCGGCCGAAAACGGCCGCAAAAGCGGCGATAATTCCATCGCCTCGCTGATATGCCCCTTAATCTCCCCGTACCTAGAAATAAATGTGTCCGTCTGTAATACAACTGGTGCTCATGTAAAGCGCTTGGAGGCCTACGGGTCGAGTTCGCGCTATATAAAACTGCAAAAAAAGCTTCAAGTATTCCATGGGCATCTTTACCATGCAAACAGCGCAGGTATAATACAACTGTTGTAAACTGGGATCATCAGCCTTAGAGGCGGAATATAAAACTCTGTGACAGAGTGGAATGCAATAAGTCCATCCATGTAGTAGCAGCAGAATACATCAGTAAAGGGATTGGGGTCATATGGATCTCTAAAGCTTTGGACCTTGTGTGGAGGTCACATTGTGATGGCGATAAGGGCCTTGCCTTATTCACAAGGCAGTGTTAAGCCACTTAACGGGGCATATTATCAAGCACGGCGTTAAAATTATCGCCGCTTTAGCGACAGAAAACTACCACTAAAGCGGTGATAATGGGCTTGATAATATGCCGCAGAGAATTCCAATAGAAGCCCATGTTGACACCAGAACATGGGCTTCTATGGGAATTCTCAAGGGCATATTATCAAGCCCATTATTGCCGCTTTAGCTGCAGTTTTCTGCCGCTAAACCGGCGATAATTGTAACACTGCTTCTTGATAATATGCCCTAACGTGGCTTAACGCTGCCTTGTGAATAAGGCACCCTTTCATGCTGTATTTAGCGTGAAAGGGGCGTGCAGTGGGTGTTGCGGTAGGCATTCCACTGCAACACCCATTGATTTTGAAGCTGCCCCATATTCACAAGGGCAGCGGAAATAGGAGGCAGCGCCAAAATTAAGACCAGGAAAATCCTGGTCTTAAACAGGTGAAATGAGGAGAAATGCATTATTTCTCCTCGTTTTTGCTTTTTCTGTGTGTGCTGCCTTGTGCAGCACACATGGAAAAAGCAAATTGTCATGCTTTGTGTATGTACAGCAAGGTGTCCCTTCCTGTACATAAACAAATCTTTTTTTAAAATGACATTCTGTCACTTTCATGTGTGCTGCACAAAGCAGCACACATGAAAGTGAGAGAATTGCATTTAGGATTGTTTATTTGCAGGATGGGACACCTTCCTACACATACACAATCCTCCCCTGCACGCAGACACCCTTGCACTCTGGTGCAAGGGTGCCTGCGTTGGCGCTAAGTTGTGAAACTTAGCGCCATCGCAGGGGGAAACGCAAGGCTGCACCATATCCTTGTGAATATGGTGCAGCCTTGCGTTTCCGAAGTGGCGGAGAGAGGTGTTAATCCATGACGGCTAACGCCTCCCTCCGCCCCTTCCTTGTGAATATCCCCCTGAATTTTAAAGATGTATATGAATATGGACGTGTCTTCTAAGTTCCGGCAGATGGAAGGCAATCTCTCACTTTACAAAAATGAAAATTGGTGGCTGGTGGCTGAGAGGCAGCCCTGTCCTCAGCATGCCCCACAGATGTGCCTGTTGCAGGCTTTTATGGCCTTATTTCGAGTTTGGCAGATAGGGTACTCCAACACACGCGCACCCTATCCACCACCTCTCAGTCAGCCAGCCCTATTGTAAGTCATGCTGATTCCGCCTTTTTCTCTGCACGGTGTATCTGATGGCTCTTTCTATGGAAAAAATACTTCGATGGCCTAACAGATTGCAGGCCGTCTATGTAGGGGCATCACAATTTAGCCCTATTTAGGGCTGTCGTCTGTCTTTTATTTCTGTCCATCACATATATTTGTTTTAAAAATCCCCCACTCCCAGGATAACAAAATCTCCTCGGTGTTGGGGTTGTTAGTTATTTGTTTTTGAAAAACAAATGTTTGGTGGACCGCTATCAAAGGAATGGCAGCCATCCACCAAACCTTTGGTCCCGTCAGGGGAACTGCCATGATGGTGATTCCTCTGTAGGTAGGGAGATCACCTTTGGGGCAGCGGTGATCTGTAAATATGGCTATTCTCCGTCCTACAGGGTGGCAGATGTGATGTCCTCCACCCCTATAACAGGCAGAGAAAATACCTGCAAACCTTAAATCAGGCCCTTCTTTCTTTATTTTATTTGTTTATTGTTCTGTCTTGGTTGACCACATTAGAATATCGAACATTCATTATTAACCCCTCCCCTGCTCATGACGGAGCCATTCCGTCATGAGCCACGGTTGCCGTGTGCTCATGACGAAGTGGTTCCGTCATGCCGCGACCGTTGGCGGCCGCTCCGCCCACGCGGCGCTGTTTCCCCGCCTGTGCGGGGTTACAATGCAACTGGGTGGAGTCATGACGGAACCACTCCGTCATGAGCACAGCTCAACCGTGGCTCATGACGGAGTGGCTCCGTCGTGAGCACAGCGCCACCGCGCTGCCCCCCAACCCCCCCCCCAGCGCTGCGGCGGAATTCCCGCCGCAGCGAAGGGGTTAAAACAGCCATTAAACGAAAGCATTCAACAGTCGTGCATTAGTCTCAAAGTCAATGAAATAATCAAAACTGTTAATTAGCTGTAAAATCATTCTAGGCACATTATAGTTCATAATCTTTCATATGTTAATTATTTGAATCCAACATTTAATGCTGTTGTGCCTAACAATAATGATTTCAGTCACTGTGCATCGGTGTTGTCCTAAAGCGACCAAATGTTGTCAGTGTGCTGGAGCATATGCAGATCTCTAGTTGTATTTAAAGAATACTCTCATTTGGGTTCACTAAATGTTTGCTGTGCTTCAGTGGCACCTCTGGCACGAATGATGATGATGTTATGATGCAGGTACATATGCCAAGACTCCATGGGGTATATTTACAAGGGGATAGTGCCACCAGAACGTCACTTGTAGTGATGTTCTGGTGGAGCTATGCCGTTATCCATATTTACAAAGTGGCGTTAAGCCACATTTGTTGCTTAACACCGCCTTGTATATACACCCCCTTGTGTGAAAGAGGCGTGCAATGGACGTTGCTGTAGGCGGTCCACTGCAACACCTATTGCTTTTTGACAGTGCCTCGGATTTGCAAGGATGTTAAAATCTGAGGCAGCACCAAAAACTAACCCCATGCAAGAGCAGGCGTTAGAATGGTGAAACAAGGAGAAATACATTTATTTCTCCTCGTTTTTGCTTTTTTTTTATTGTTTATGTACAGGAAGGTCTCCCTTCCTGCACATAAATAATCTTTAAATAATGATGAATTGCTACTTCTATGTGGACTGCATTCTGCAGGACACATAGAAGAAACAAATCACCATTATGGATTGTTTATGTGAAGGAAGGGACACCTTCCTGCACTTAAATATTAATTCCCTGCAACACAGGCACCCCTGCACTATGGTGCAAGGGTGCCTGCTTTGGACTAGGCAGCTAATTGTAGAGCCAGCGCTAGAGGAAACGCAGGGGTGCGCCGTATAGTTGTAAATAAAGCTCATCCCTGCTTTTTGGAAATGTCGGAGCGCGGCGCTGCCAAATTTGGCACAGCTCAGAGCTCCAAAACGTCATTGTAAATGTGCCCCCATGTGCAGTTGCTTCCGCATGCAGGTTTCCAGGCAGCATGGCCTTAATTATATGCAGGATTACATGTTATCATCAGTACAGAAGCCGTTAAGATTGGGCAAAACAAAAACAGAACCCTTGAGCAGTGTCTGCCAACTGGCTGGCAAATCTAAAAGTTAGGTGAGAAGTTTTTTTTAGTTGTGATTTTTGCAGAACTTCATCTTAGTCACGTAGAGTCTACAGTACTTGGTCTCTGCCATCCTGTACCAAACATGGAGAAGCTTGTTGCTGGCTGTGAGTGGTAGTTGTCATCAGCACAAGATTCAGGTGAAGTAGTTCCAAAGTTGAATAGTAATGTAGTGGTTTTCTTTAAGGCAGAGAAGATCAGAGTTTGGAACACAGCCCTTCTGCAATGTCTGCAAGATGTACAGAAAGTTTAAAAGTCTGGTGTGAGTTCGCAAGGGTCAGTTCTAACCATGCACTGAGGTTATAATACTATGTTGCATTCAACATCACTTTTCTAGTTCTACGTTGCCTTTTTATGTTTAAGATCACTTCAAGATCTCTTATTTATTTTTTCATTCCAGATTATAGGCATGTGAATTTTTCGTAACTCTTGCACTCAACTCTTTCTTTCTCCTTGTGACTACTTTGTTCTTAGCTGTCATTCTCCACTAATACAGCAATACAAGTTGCATATGCATAGCGTGCAATACAGACTCAGTAGTGCCATAGTACTTTACAAAGCTAGGAGCAGAAATATTGTTAGGATAATCTACCTTGCTGTTAGACTTAGCCCTCTGAAGATTTGATAATTGCAATATAGTCTACGTTAATTTACCAAAATCTCAAGGATAGACATAACAAAGAATACACAATCAGGCCACCAGAATGTGCCTTTTTCTCAGTAAGTATCCTGAAGGGCCTTAATGGGCTTCATCTAGAGCAGAGGATCTAGGGGCATATTATCAAGCACGGCGTTAAAATTAGCGCCGCTTTAGCGGCAGAAAACTGCCGCTAAAGTGGCGATAATGGGCTTGATAATATGCCGCAGAGAATTCCAATAGAAGCCCATGTTGACACCAGAACATGGGCTTCTATAGGAATTCTCAAGGGCATATTATCAAGCCCATTATCGACACTTTAGCGGCAGTTTTCTACCGCTAAGGCGGCGATAATTTTAACACTGTTTCTTGATAATATGCCCCTAAATTGCTCAATTTATGCAGGATGAACATTGGAAAACGTCACTGTATCTGTGGAATCAGTCAATAAAATACCAACACAGAGTAGCTAAGGATCGATTAGTG
This sequence comes from Triturus cristatus, assembly GCF_964204655.1. Lineage (NCBI taxonomy): Eukaryota > Metazoa > Chordata > Amphibia > Caudata > Salamandridae > Triturus > Triturus cristatus. The sequence continues at coordinate 607,214,672 of NC_140591.1, read as the reverse complement.
CATTTTGCACAAACAAGCCTCAATGACTAAAACACAGAGGAGGATCCATTACATTCCTCGGCCCTCTCTTCTGGAGGGACTTTGACACAGGCTTAGGAGGTCAATTGAGATATCCCCAGTTAAAGAAAGACCTTAGGACCTACCTGCTCAGAGATGTTTTCACTATAGCACTTCTTTTAAAGGGCTACCCTGCCGTAAAACAGGGACGGGTCCTTAATCCCAACTAGGTTTTCCCAGACCTATTTGACATCTCCAAGGTAGACCTGGACCGCTCAATTTGATGCTCATCTTGACTGCATTCATGGTCCATTACTTTACTTGCAATCTAGCATTGTTTCTAACTTGTCTATTTCCATCAGCGCCTAGTGCTCGGAAATGATCACATGGCAATATTTCAGTGCTTTATAAGACTCATTAAATACATAAATTAGGAAATGTATTATGTACATCAAAGTTGGATGCACCTTATTCAGATACCTCTGTGCATCTTGAGTGTCACAAGTTTGAATTCCAGTGGGTCTGTTTTCTTGCTCTTTTATTGTTTCTTTATCATAGTAGGTGTTATTACCTTCTCTGCAGGGGGTTAATAGACGATAGTATCCTTTGTAAAGTGCATTAACCACTGGTTATTACATTTAATCTGATTATGTGTGAAAGCTGAAGGTCTAAGTGTATGGCCTTTTCCTTGGGTCCTGGGGCGGTCAATGGTCAATTTACTCCACTTAGCTAATCAACAACAAAAAACAAAAAACACAATCAGCCAGTGCTTAATCCAGGAGGTGGTAGAGTGTTTAAATTAGACACTGTGGGCCATATGTAGATAAAATACCGAATTTTACCGATTCGGTATTTATGAATTGGTAAATAGAATGTAGGTAAACATTCGGTAATTATTACCGAATCGGCAATATTCGGTATTTATGAATCGGTATTTACCGATTCGGTAATAATGCATCCCTTCCAATTCATTCCTATGGGCCTGGAGGCCCATAGGAATGAATGGGAAGCCATTCACTATTACCAATTCGGTAAATACCGAATCGGTAATAGGGGGAGCATATACATGGGTGGCAGGGTGTCACATTGACACCCTGTTGCACCCCTGAATCGTGCATGTGTGCACATGTGGCGCACATACATGCCCTAAGGGCATGTATGTCTGCCACATGGCACTTTTCAAAAAGCACAAAATTGCTTTTTAAAAGGTATTTGTCATTTACCATCAACTTGTAGTCGGTGGTAAATAACGAATCCAGAAACCAAAAATGCACTCACTTGAGTGCCCCCTACATAGGATTTCAGGATTCGGTAATTTACCGAATCGGTATTTTACCGATTTCTAAAAATTCCGATTCGGTAAATTACCGAATCCTGAAATCCAGCCACCTACATCTCAATTGCCTAAATACCGGTCGGTAACGGGATATTTACCGATTTTCGGCCGTTACCGACCGGTATTTAGGTACCTACATATGGCCATATATGACAAAAGTGATTACACTGAAGAAACGCAAGGGGATATTTACAATAAAATGTAGGAGTACGGTGTTACCCCAAAATTGGTAACACCACGCTCTGACAATTTTTAAATGAAGCAGCGTGCCGTATTTACAAAAATACGGAGCACCCCTTTGTTTCCACTAGCTCTGGCACTAAAAAAGCTTCCTAGTGCCAGTGCATTCACTCTTGCCCCATGTTGCAAGGTTGCCTGTGTTTCAGGGGCGATTGTTTATGTGCAGGAAGGCACACCTTCCTGTACATAAACAATCTTGAAAGGTAATTTGCTGTTTCTATGTGTGCTGCAGAACGCAGCACACATAGAAGCAAAAGGAGCAAGGACAAGTTAATCATTTCTCCTCATGTCGCCAGTCTAAGACCAGGTATTCCCTGGTCTTAGTTTTTGGCGCTGCCCCATCCTTGTTAATATGGGGGAGCATCAAACAGCAATGGGTGTTGTGGAGGAACGCCACTGCAACACCCATTGCACGCCCCTTTCCCGCTAACTGAAGTGTGAAAAGGGTTTTATTTACAAGGCGGCATTAAGCCATGTTCAGTGGCTTAACGCTGTCTTGTAAATAAGGAGAAGGGGATATCGCCACCAGAACGTCACTGAAAGTGACATTCTGGTGGCGATATCCTCTTGCAAATATGCCCCTCAATGTCAAATCAGAGCTAATTCCTTCAAAAGTAATAGCTTTTTTATTTGTATTTTGTGATGTAGGGCAAGTATTATAAGGGAACCACAAAACGGGCAGTAATTCCTGACACCTTCAGTGGGTGACTGTTAGAAACGGGGTAGCGTGGTGCGGAGCGGGTAGGCCAAACTCGGAGGCATTGTGTAAAGCATCTGCGCAGCACACTCTCACAGGCGACACACTAGGCACACTACAAAAAGAGACCACACCAGGTTAGGTGAAAAACAAACAGCATATGTATTATGCAGAACACGTCATAAGGCAATCACAGTTGTAACACTGTGCCAACTGGCACTGGGTAGCAGTCTACAGGGGGACTATTTACACGGCAGGGCCAATCGGGCCGCTGCCAGAACCATCACCAGTCTAATTAGGGTAAATGAAAGTCCATTAGTAGTAAAGAGATAACAGCCAGTACCTACTGGCAAGACCATGCACTGGGCAACATCACATTAGCATTGGGCATAAACATCAAACATCATAACGTGGGCATAAATCAGAATAGCATAACTGTATTAGCCATGGGACTCAGGCCTAGAAACACATTATACATCACCACCATAAGTGTAGTCGAAGCATAAGCATACCCCCTTTACATAAACCGAGGCCTAGGCATAGGGTAAAAACATCATTGCATGACATGAGGCATGAAAACATATTGTGAATTTGCGGTAGTATAAGTCCACTAGGTATAATCACATGAGGTCAAGCACCATCCGTAGGTAGGAAAACACATTATATCAGGCATCCGGTGAAACCATCATTGCAGGAATACTCTAAGCATGGAAATGCATTAGGCCTACGGTCAGAAGGGCGAGCCTCGTACCTGCACAACCCCATCACAATACTAATCAGTAACTACAACAAACCCAGCAACATATGTATAACAGCCAGTAATTACTGGCAAGATAATGATTTTAGCATCATGACATTACTGGGAGAGGCATTTACTCCGCACCAAATAACCAGAAAGGGGTAGACTGGAGCCCCACTCTGGGACTCTAACCATATAAATTGCCCTACGTTGCAGCTGGCCGCTCCGGCGGTGAAGCCGGGTGAGATGAGGCGCACATGTCTCAGGCCAAGGGAGAGCCCCCCCGGGACACTAAAGTACCAAACGGCAATGTCTCCCGGTGCAGGTTAGTTTTAGACGCCACTGTGTCGAGGGAGCCCCTCTCTGGGACTCTAAAATCAGGTGGCACAAAAGAGTACTGAGACGTTGGAGTCCCTCTTCTGGACTCTGGAGGTCAACAAAATGATGTGGTCCACAGAAGAATACTGGCCCCTGGGGCGGGCACCGGCAATGTGCCCCAACACACCCCCCTAACCATGGGATGACTGAGCCCCACTCCCCGGGCTCCTCTTGTGGCCTTCGCGCCCCCCTGGCGTGCGGTGGGGCAGCTGGACTGGAGCATGCGCTGATCCCGCTCATTCAGTGGCTGCAGGGCTCCCTCACCCCACGGAGCCCTGCATGCGTCGCGCTCCCGCTGCATCCAGCGGACTCACCGGGCTCTTCTTCTTTCATTGTACCGGGGCGCCTCTCTTCACCAGGCCAGTCCTGACTCCAGGCTCCTCGTTGGATGTTGCGGGGCTCTTCCGTGAGCAGGGGAGCCCCGTCGGTCTGGTGCTGCAGCGTGTGGAGGCGGGGTAGGCTCCTGCCCTCCTTGTGCGGCCGCAACTCACTCGGCTTCACCCGGGCCCCCTCCTGGGAACCGGGACTTTGCTGCGGAGCCCACGAGACTCCGGACTTCGCACTCCCTCTGGCCCCGCCCCCAACCAGGCTTGGGCTTCCGGGTCGCGGAGGTGACTCTGGTGATTTCCGAGTGCGGGGTGGGCTCCCGCGAGGAAGGCATCAATGGGGGGTGGGCTCCCGCAAAAATAGCATAAAGACCGCGGGGTGGGCTCCCGCCCGCCTAAATAGCAAACGGGCAGCAGAAACGCGGGGTGGGTACCCGCTCGGTAAGATTTGCATGAAGCGGGGTAGGCTCCCGCTGCATTTTATCACAGCAAAAAGGGCGGCAATACGCGGGGTGGGCTCCCGCTGTTTTCAATAATACACAAAGCGGGGTGGACACCCGCGGTACTTTTCAATAAAACAGCTCTCCCTGGCAACACAGCGCCGCTGTATCCACGCTCCTTCTTATTCGTGGGAGGGCACGGTACAGCGTTCACCATGCGCTAGAAGGCACCACAGCTCCAGGGACAAGAACAGCGCACAGACAATTAAAGTATAGCGCTGCAGGCATCGGCCCCTCGTCGGGCAACTTGGATATAGCGCTCATGAAGTGCTGGGGCCCAGGAATGCAGGCAGGGAAGATCATTCACTTTAAATATAGCGCCCACGAGGTGCTAGGGGAGCATGCAGGGGGATTCCCTCACCAGACGTCAGCTGCAGGATCCACGCTCCTTCTCTCTTTGGGGATGGAGATATAGCGCTATGACAGCAACGCGCTGCAGGTGTCAGCTCCTCCTCTGGCAATGAGGAAAGTAGTGCCTCCCAGGCACTAGGGAAGTGGCGAGGATCCAGAGTCCCACACTAGGAAGTAGTGCCCACACTCCTCACCTCCTTGGAATACAGGCAGTCAAAGTATAGCGCTCACGAGGCGCTAGACAGAAGGCTAACCAGGATTGCAGCGCTCCTCTCTTCTGGCACCTCAAGTGTAGCGCTCATGAGGTGCTAGGGTGCAGGCAGGCAAGGATAGTCCCTTGAAATATTGCGCTCACGGGGCACTAGGGGCCAGGAGACAGTTAATGCAGGGCAAGATCAGCAGGCAGTAGGCAGCTCACCAGTCCTGAAGCAGCAGTTCCTAGGAACAGTCATCCTCCATTACGATGGCCATCCTGCTAGCGCAGCAGTCTCCACTCCAGCAGAGTCTCTCACTAGCCCTGTGGACAGTAGAGGGTTTCAGATAGGCACAGGGGCCAGCACACAGTCCCTTGTGGCGGTATCTCCTGGCAGAGTGTCCCCCCTCAAGCAAAGTCCATGCACAGTCTGAGCACATGGAGGCACAGCCCCCCTGTATATATCCCCCTCACTCCACCTACCAGAAAGGGCTAGAACCTTTTAGACGGCTCCTGGCAGTTCCACTCCCAACTGTCACTGTGGGGGAAGTGTAGGGCACCCTGTCACTTTGAACACTAGACTGCCAACCCACCGCGGGCAGGCGGCACATAGCACCCAGCAATGGCGTCCATTTTAAAAGTGACATTTCTGTAATGGTGAAAATAAAGGTGCGTACACCATTGCACAGCACTTATTATTTTCCTCTCACACCACACATGGCATATACATTTCCTACCATGGGGGAAAGGCCCCCTAAATGGAGGGGGGGTTCCTAATATTAGCCTATGTAAGGCAGAAAGCACACACACTCGGCACTGCTAACCAGTGCTAAAATGTCCAACGTCCTACAGCCCCTCATTCCACAGCTGCAAAAAGGCTAGGGGGAAAAGGCGAAAAAGTTCGGGATGACCCTGCAAGCAGGGCCAGGTCCAACAGTGACATTTATTAACACAATTAGAGCTGCTACCTTGTCAGTGAAGTGGGATGAAGGTGCCAGACAAATGTACACAATGTATGAAGATTGCTATGATATGTCTGCCATTTGCTCTAGTCTATCAGTAGCCGTGGATGTAAAGATATACATTTGGCAGGTTTATGCCAAAATGGCAAAAAGTCTGCTAACATTTCCCCTTACATATAGGACCTCTTTCACTCAAAATACTAAACCATCTAAAATGAACACCCATGTCAAAGTGGAGGAATTTGGTGTTCAAGGGGCTTCTTTGTAATGGGCCCACAATGGCTCTGGAGGTCAGTATCCAGGGCACTAGGCACTGCCCAAACACTAGTGCTGGGGCTTGGCTACTACCAAAGTACATGGTGTGTAAAAGATCACAGGGCTATAGCTTAAAAATAGCAGTCACGGTTAGAACTTTTAGGTTGATGGGGAAATCCCTGGACCTGTGACACCCATTGGACCCACAATTTAACAAGCAGAACTGATGACCAAGCATTTAAGATCCACATATTTGATAATTTCATAGTACAATATCTCCTGGAATGCATACGCTACAAACATGGTTCAACTATGTATTGATTCTTAGTGACTGGCATCCACCAAAGAGCACACCTAAAGGCCTAGGCTGAAGAAGAATGAGTAGATGTGTGCAGTGTCTGTTGAAACTGAGGCGATATGAGCTCCCACATTGACAGTTATGATCAGAAAATGATATAGGCTGCTCACCACTCTCCAAGTATGTTCTTTCCCTAGATGTTACAGAGAGGTGCTTTAATTTATTTAGCCAGCTGGGCTGAAAGTTCCTTGTGTCTTCTGCGTGGCTTTCTTCCTTGAGAAAATAACCAAATATATTTTAGTCTACTAAATGTTTCTCTTTGATCCACTGGTTAGGGGATTCATTTTATTTACATCAGCTTTTTCATTATACTATTCTTCGAAATCAGGTGACAATATTCGTCATAAGGTTAACATCAACACCTTGAGTTATTTTTTGGGAAACATTTCTGTGCTAGTACAGCCGATACGCTTCTTGAAGTCCACATGAAGTCCAGAGCTTTGACTTGCGGGATCAGAACTTTAAAGGTACCCACGTAAATCCAGGATCATCAAAAGATCATGTTGCAATTAAGTTTTGAAATGGCACACAATCCCAGCTAGGTGAATCTCCACAAGCCTCCTTCCTGGGCGTTTGAAAGACAATGAGGAAAACAGGCCTGTAATGGTCATACTAGACCTATTAAACAATAACTGCGCTTCAGAAACCATTTTGGATATCTCAATAGCCCAGTCCCCTGATCTTCCCACCTACTTGACCTGCATCACTAGTGACTTCCCAATCCACATCCTCATAATCATTTACTGTTGCTTCCTCTGTAAAATGTAGGAAGCCTGGAAGGAAACTGCCAAATATTCTTGTTGCTCTTGGTAGCTGGGAAGTGTACACTTGAAGGTGGTAGACCTTAAATTGGGCACTAATATCCCTACAGTTCCCCTGATTTTCCATATACGTTAACCCTTTAGGGAGCCAGGACATTGTATTTTCCTTGACCTTAATGTTGCCATAGCAGCACAGACCAAGAGGAGGAAGATGTTCCAGCACACCCCACGTTACTATTCCTGCTAAGTCTTTGGAAATTCCTAGAAGTATAAGGAACGGCCAGGATGCTGCCTGGAAACAAAGAGTTGAACTTCGTTCAAGAGGACAGAAGCTAGATGGACTTAGAGGGGAGGTCAAGGGACACATGAGTGAGGTATTCATGGAGGGCAATTCAATGTGACAACCTGCCATGGAGACAAAGGATCTGCAGCCAACTGGACCAAAACTGAGATGCAACAATTAGCACCTAGACCATTCCTGATGCACCGAATCTATAACTTCCTATACACCTGGTTGAAATGTTGTTTTTGCTATATTGCTAGTGAGCCTGCACAGCACCATCAAGCCTCATCTATCCTTCAAGCTGGAAGGAATATTTGGAACTATGACTTAGTGGTGGCAGAACGTGCAGAGAGAAGCAAGCTGCAGAACCCACTTCCTTGACTTTGTGCAAATCTGTAATGCCCATTTATGAGCCTGGGTGAAACTTTGGGTTTCCCTTTTCTCCAGACAGAGTAATTCACTGTGAACTCTAAACCACTGAGGCATCTTTTTAGGACCTATGGCTCTTGTTTCCAGTCTGTTCAAATGTTCTTTAAAGTCTTAATCATAAACTACCATATCCCTTCATTCTTGGATGGTCCCAATGGTGTGTACCCAGAGTATCAACAATGGAAAGTACCCAATTATCAAGGACAAAATATAAAAAATAAAATATCAACAGTCAAGTTTGATATAGCTAACTCCACATATATGTGCCTTGGTGACATATATATCTTCAAGGTATATAGATGTGGAGTTAGGAATAGTAAATCTATACTTCTCTATATGCACTTATCGTTCGATGTTTTGTTCCTCAATATTCTGTACCATGATATTCAGGGTCGATTTTCAGTAGTACAAACGGTCTCAATATGTCCAGGTTCTTGCCTTGACTCACGAAAAAAGTGACGACAACAGGTTGTTACAAGGAAGGTTGCACCTAGAGACATTCACAGTATTGGGTGCCAACCGTTAAGTGCCATCCCTTCGATGGGTCTTCTTGGGCTTCTGTTTGTACGAGATCAGTTCGGAGTTTCTACATGATCTCTAAACTATGTCTGATTTTCCCTCCTATTACTTCTATTGGGTCCTAAGGGCTCTGGTACCAAAAACCGTAATGACGTGCGGTGGCCATAGATAGCACTCACTTTCAGTATTTTGAGTTTCCCATTCATTGTCCATACCTGCCAACTCAAAGAACAATCTCATTGTGTGAGGAGGGGGCGGGGCCTTGAAGGGGGCGGGCCTCCTGCTGAGAGGTACCTAGGAGACACTTTTGAACCCAACCCTGCCCACAGGCCCCCTTCTCTCTCTCAAAAAAAAAAACTTGCTGAGGCTGGTGCAGATGTGTGTGGTCACCCCCCTAATGGACTTCAGCAGTTCAAAGCCTCAGACAACGAGCTGGAAAACCACTATTTACAGTGGTTTTCAATTTATTTTCCCTTCCACCGCGAGATTGTGTTTTGGGAGCCGATATCGTGTGTCACACGGTATAACCGTGTGTGTTGGCATATATGATTGTCAGTGCTTGTTGTTTTCAAATCCATTTTTGACTCCGATTAAATATTGTTCCCTTTTACAACACCTCTCTTACGTAGCCATTTCCATTTTTAACCATTTAAACCCAATGTGCATTAATTTTCTGCACAGTCCTTTCTTTAGACCGGTAGCATGCATTCGCGCCTAACAATCACACTGGGAAAAAAAGAGAGAATGTTCCCTAGTTTGAGGTCACTTGGGTTCTTACTAGCGTGGCCCCGTGCGATGCCCCGCTGTCACCCCAGAGGTTAGATCAGAATCTTAATTGAAATAAGGAAATCCGTCTGTTTGAAGAAAACGCTTTCCAAATGGCGCCGGGCGCTGATGCTGGAAATATCAAAGCTAATTAGAGGAAGAGGCAGCAGGGCTCTGAATCCGGCTACCTGAGCCTCGGCATTCAGATGCGCGCAGCGCCACATCAACAATTGCGGATATATTTATTTGCAGTCCAAAAAGATTTCCCTTTGATTGGCAGTTCTCTTTTTATCCAGTTTCCTCACAAAGGGTCTCTGGAAAACCAAAGTGAAGCAGAGAAGGAACTGCTTCCTTGTGCTACTTAACTGAAGGAAAGTGGCAGTAAAAGAAATGTAGTGAAAAATACACAGGAAAAAAAGAGAAAATTGGTAAAATCGTTCTTGGAGGTTTTTTTTGTTTTTCTTTGTTAGACTCATTCTATATTGTCCAAATAATTCCCTTTTCATAGCGGATTATTCATTTTATATTCCGGGTTTTTCAAGTACTGACGTTTGTAATGTATTTTTACTGCAAAAAAAAGTGTACAATGTGACTTTTTGCAAGTCCCACAAAATTTCAGAAAGGCTGAAAAAACCCCGTAAACGTGGCTTTAATTGGTTGAAACTATTCACAAAGTTGTTCTAAAACGACTGTGGCTCCTGAACATACCCCAGTGCTTAATTTGAGCTGCGGGTTGGTTGCAGGTGGGGCCCACCGGCACTGCAATCATTTTTTGGACAAGCACCTATTTTTCTTCAAGAGACTTTGACCTAGACCAAGAGAGAGAGGAAGTGAAGGCTGAGAAACTGTGACAAAGAAAGAAAGCAGGGATGAAAAATAACCTGAAAGAGTGAAAAACAGAGCATGTAGTGTATGATTTCATAGAAAATCAATTTCAAGGAATAACATTAGTGAAAAACCAATACATCTCAACTATTTAATGGAAATTTTCAGAATAAATGCCATTTACCTTTCTGTAGAAACTAATTCATAGAATGTCTTTTTAGTTGAAATTGGATTTTGAATGTTAATTGTTTAAGTGTTAAAGCAGTGCTTGCAGGTTTTACTTTCAGGAAAAGTTTTGTTGGAGATATTTATTTTAGTGGTTTAATTCAGGGGACATTATTTCATATAGATATCTTATACATTCAAAACAATTACTTTAGATGCTTTTAATTTTCTGACCCATTACCATCTGTAAACAGCATTCATCACTGACCCCTCACAACCCCTAAACACCATTAGTTCCTGCACCCTGAAACCCCTAAACTACACTCATCCTTGAAGCCTAAAAGCCCTTTGTACCCCAAAAAGTCACTATTACTGAACCATAAAGTCACTCACTACCCCTAACTTCACCCATTCCTGAACCCTAAAAACCCTGAGGCATATTATCAAGAAACGGCGTTAAAATTATCGCCGCTTTAGTGGCAGAAAACTGCCGCTAAAGCTGCGATAATGGGCTTGATAATATGCCCTCGAGAATTCCCATAGAAGCCCATGTTCTGGTGTCAACATGGGCTTCTATGGGAATTCTCGAGGGCATATTATCAAGACCATTATCTTCGCTTTAGCGGCAGTTTACTGCCGCTAAAGCAGCGATAATTTTAACGCCGTGCTTGATAATATGCCCCCAAGTTCTATGCCTAAATCTCTATCTCATGCCCCTTAAAAAACTTCAGCACACCTAAACTTCACCCATCCCTGAGCTCTAAAAAAAATCACCTCCCTTAAACAACAGCCATCCATGCCCCTTAAGAACTCCTCATCACCCTAAACTACTCATCCCTAAATTTTAATAACCCCTTTCTACATCTAAACTCCACCCATCCCAAAATACTTGGAACCCTCACCACCCTAAACTCCACCCCATCTTGAACCTTAAAAACATTTCACCACCCTAGCCGCTGCCCCTAATGAAACCTTAAACATTCTCATCAGTCCTAAACTCTAACCATTGATGAACACTAAAACCCCTCAACACTCTTACACTTCACCCATCCCTGAAACCTAAAAACAACTCACAAACCTAAACACCACTCATCCGTGAACTCTAAAAAGCCCTCACTACTGCTACACTCCACTGATCTCTGAAACCCAAAAACCCCTTTCTATGCCCAAAGTCCATTTATTCTTGACCTCTAAAACCTCTCATCACCATAAACATTACCCATTCTTGAAACCAAAAGCCTCACAGTAGTCCTAAATTCCAGTCAAGTTTAATGTAATGTTGGATTTTTCCCTAAAATTATCTTTCCTTAAGACATTTTTTTTTGTGTATTTACTTAAAATTGTCTTTCCTTAAAATCGGTATTCCATGATCTGGTTCCCTCCAATGGGGTTTCTCAGTTTTCATTTTCCATCAATTATCACACATTAAGCGTATTGTGATGGACAAAACAGGCAATGGAATTTTAAAGGTTTTATAGCACATGTATGTGCTTATTTTAATATAAAGAATAATATTATGTCGCACTGCTGCCATTTTTAAGTGCTCTAAATAACCAGCACTTACCTGACCGATTGACTGGCACTTTATTTACCAACCTTGGAAGAATGAAAGTCTGAACGTACCTTCCTGAATGTAGAACTCTGGTACTCCAGCTCTCATAAGAGAGCAGTCAAGTGTCTTAACACACGGAGTCCTTATGAAAAACAAGCTTGTGATACCTTTTTTGCCGAACAAAATCAAATATTTGCAAGGTCTCTTAATGAAAAGTCGCTTGTCCTGCTTCTCAGTGATTAAGCACAATGCAAGATGCAATCGCGGGGAACAGCCATTACAGCGCGGTTTTTACCACGCAGTGCAGTTACATCGCATGCGTTACAACGCATGCGATGTTACAACGCTATGCCATTACAACGCAAGTCTGTACATCGACTTGCACTAGATGGCGTGCTAACATTACAAATAGTGTAGTTTACTATCCCAACACCTTCCCTACTGTTAAGTGGACTGGAGTTGGAATAGTAAACTACACTTTTTTAATGTTAGCACGCCATCTAGCGGCAGTCGATGTAAAGACTTGCGTTGGAATGGCATAGCGTTGTAACATCGCATGCGTTGTAACGCAAGCGATGTAACTGCACGCGTGGTAAAAACCCGCGTTGTAATGTCATACATCCTGCAATCGAGGCCTGGGCTCCAGAATTAGGAAGTGGTTGTTTCTGTGAGGGGTCTTCGGATTTACTCTTTCTGGACAATGTCTGGGCCTGTGCTGCACTCAGCATAGCATAGAATTGCCTTGATTGGCAAGAAAAACACATGGGCCCTGATTACAAGTTTGGCAGTTAATTCTGACCCGTGTGTAAACCCCTGTTTACGCACGAGTTGGAATGACAAGTTGCTAGGTATTTCACATATTCCATAATTATTGTATGTGTTAAATAACTCAATCATTATTGCGTTTTGGTAGCAGTAGCGGCTTCTGGAGGGAGTGCTGCCGGGTGGTGACGCAGGGCGGGGGAGGGGCAGGGTGGGGGGTAGTAAACTCCGGATTATGGCCCAATGGAGGTAAGTATACAAATAAATAAATAAAATAAGCTTCATTGTGCGTGCTGCATCGCATTTGGCGATGCAGCGTGCGCAACGAAATTCGCGTTTTTCTCAGAAGCTCACCCGTGCAGTAGCCTATGGTTTGTGAGCAGCAAGGCTGCCTAGTCTTCAATCCACCTCATGCCACTTTCATCCACCACTATACTCTCCTTGCCCCTTTATCTCACTCTTGCTGACTCTTTTCATACTTGTTTTCTCCCTTTGAAATTGTTTATTCATCTTTTTCTTCCTCTTTCCTTCTTTCTACATTGTCTGCCTTTCTCTCTTTTGTACCCGTTCAAAGCCTGTTGATAAAAAATAGGCCCAGGTGAGTTAAAACAAGAGAAGAGTGCCAGCCGGCCCCACCTGCAGCCACTGGCTCAGATGAAGGACCGGTGGTAACGGTGAGTGATTGTTCCTTGAATATTCCTATTTCACTCTCATTTTAGATGTTTGGAGCCAATCCACAAAGTGCCTTTGCCTGTATGCCCCTCATTGCGTCTTTATCTAACGGTTTGCTCTGTATAGATCGGATCCAATGCGTAGAGTGAAATGTATATGTGAAGTCGATTAGGAAAAAAAGTAACCAGTTACAAGAACCGAAAGAAATGTCTGCATTCGCTGAAATTAAATTCAATTTGACTATGAGGTCAAAACTGTTCACTTAGATATCACATGTCATTAAATATGGGACACTTGAAATGAATCTGTGTTTTAGTTTGTGTGATTCTAAGTTTACATCTGATTTAATTGAGTTATAACGGTTCTACTTTTGGTGCTCATTTAACCAGCCAGTGGACCCACTTAAACAGACCGTTGTCCGTTCTAAAAAGGAAAGTTCTTCATGTGACTTTACTGCTTAGCTTCTTCTGCCATCTAGTGGCAAAAAGGACGCAGTGCTGGTTTAATCTTTCAAAACAACTATTTGCGGCTTCATTACAAACTTCTAAACCAACTGTTGCAAGGAATTTACATAAAGGGCAGCGATGTTCCTTTGCACCGTCACACTCACCCCGTCATCATTAATTAATCAAATAACTATTATGCAGCAATTCAAATAACTGAGTAGTGGAAACAGTTTCTTTCTCGTGGTTGCGTTCTTTCGTCCAGCAGGAGTTTCGGCATACCATACTGACTGAGCAGAGAACCCACATATAACCAAAGTATTGTCTTGCTGATTGTAAATTATGGAATAGAGTGATCTTTCTTAGTTTAAATATTATGCTCTTGTCTTTCTGATTGTAAATTTAGGAATAGAGTAAACCTTCTTAGTTTAAAATGTTCAGAGGCTCGTTCAGTTAATCAATTTCAAATATTTTTTATTATGTCTAGGTGGTGCTGATGCCAAATTTAGGGGGGTGGGGCCAACTGATGACCAGTGTAAACCCAAAGCACTTACAACAATAGCTTCCTATTTTTGGCGTACCTCCATGTTCAGGAAAATGGATCTTTGCCACTGTGATAGAATGGAGCTGTGAGAAATATGAGTTCAAATAGAATCATCAACTTTCAGTATCATAATGTTCAGTCAATGATGAGAGGTTAAAAATGTTTCAAAGCTTTATTTCTCTTTAAGAGATTAGGATTGGTTTTGTCGATTTTATTCAGACCAGTCAAATTGCAGAAATATCGAGAAAGATGTTGTTAGAGTCAGCATATAAGAGACAGCGCATTCCAAAAAGGAAATGGTCCCTGTTTTAGCATATGAGTCCTAAACTAAATAAGAGCCAATGAAGAGTTCTCACAGAAAAGAGCGAGGATCTGGAGCTTCTAGCTAGTCAAAGAATGAACTCCACATAAAGAGCAGTTCCGGAAACTCAGCTGAGTTCCCCAACAAGTTGCAGTAGCAACTGTTAATAAATCCAAAGAAAATTAATCACAGCAGTGGCTCGAATCAAGATGAGGAGAAAGTCTCCTTACATAAAGGTCAGAGTAAAAGGAAATCACTGTTAGTAGCAGCACACAGCAATCCAGGCAAAAATAAGGGAAACAATTTATAAAGCATCAAGGAATTGAATCATACGGTCACAGTGGATAGAATGGAATCTCTAACTATGAACAAATATATATGAAAAGAAAACATTTGCAACATTCAGCACAGTTAATTCATTTTCATCCAATGGAAATGGGTCTTCCGATGGTCCATCATCTCTCCTCCCATTTCCCATGTTAAACATTTACGCTGGTGAGCTGTTATCTAAAAGTTTCTAATATGTCTTGCACTAGATACATGAGGGAAGGTACTCATGAGAACCTTTGCAGGCCTATTCTATTAGCTGTTGTCAGTATCCTATTGTGTCGACAATGGGCTAGTCTAAAGCAATGAAACATTTCTATCAGTAACTCTTAATGAGATCATGGAAACAATGTCTTCATGATACTTTTATTCATTATAAAATATAGCAAAATACTGTTTAGTGCAATAAGGAAATTATATGGTGTGAGCAAGCAAAGAAAAACATTTCTCTTAAAGCAGCACATTTTACAGTGATGAACGATTTTGTAGTCAGATGATTAGGTCTACAGTTCTAAAAGCCGAAAGAAATTTTCAGACCTAGTCGTAGAAGCACATTAGGTTTGAGAGCCTACTACTTATTCAAGCTGCACGTCTATTTTACACGTTCAAGAAAGCATCCTCTCCTATGGTTAAAAGCTGCATGATTTATTTATCACATTCTTTTAAGAAGCATTTTCTATGTTAAAACAAAGTTAAACACATTTTCAAATGTCAAGCACATTTTCTTCAAGTTTAACCAAGGTCAATTTTAATGAAATATTTAGACTTTAACAGTAGCAGGCTACTCCATTGGAGTAACGTGGAGACAAGTGTGTGTGTGCCTACTGGCATACAGGATAAAACGGGCAGCAGCTCTTAATTTAAGAGAGTGGTTTTCAGCGTTTGGCACTAGCACTTAATTGTCAACACTGGCACTTGTGATAATCTTCCACACAGTGGCGCTGTTTGTCTAATTTAGAGATGAGCAAAACAGCAGTTATGTATTTAGCTCTATATACATCCAATTACTTAATACCTGCTGTCCAAGCCATTTTTATAGCTTTGGAAGCCTTGTATAGTCGGAATTGTGATAATTGTAGGAGTGTGATGGTTAGCAAGTGTGTTGGTAAGAGTTTGGCAGTTCTGGCAGGGCAATAGATGGTGCAACCTGCAGTGGCATCCTGAGGAGGGACCTAGCACATATGTTTTTTACAAATCAAGCACTGACTGGCAGCGACCCATTACTTCCCTTTGGCAACTCAAGAACTATGCTCTGCATTTGCCTCATTCTCTATGATAAATTTGACATCATTTATAAGTCCTTCGGCCCCTCTGTCACCAAACTAGATAACTGGGATGCCTTTTTTATGTGTTCCACCTACCTGCCACCTACACTATCTTGCTTCACACTCCTCTCATTGGACTTATCCTTAATATCCTACAATCCACCAAATCAGGATCCCCTCTAGATCCATGGCTTTCACAGGCAACTGACATTGTCACACCTCTCATCTTTCAAGTCTGCAATTCCTTTTAAGATTTCATGCACTGGAAACATCGCCAGGTAGTTTCTCTCCTCAAAAGCCTACTACTGAATCCACTATCAGCAGTAATCATTCCCCTAAATCTCTTCTCCCCTTTATTTCTAAAGTCCCAGAAAAGGTAGTGAACTACCAAATCTCATTCTGCATTGAAAATAATCCTCTGCTTGATGCTGGTCATTATGGGTTTAGATCATTCCATCACACTCAAGCCACCTTCCACCTATCAGTGATTACTCACACAGAATTCTGGATCAGGAAAGGTCTGCCACTCTCATGCTTTTGGACCTCTCCGTGGCCTTTGATAAAGTCTCTCATACAATCCTACTATACCACCTTCTATATTTGTTGACTTCATGAGCCATGCTTTTGCACAGCTGTTGTGTACTAGTTATTCAGCCATGCTATCTGGGCTGTGGAGTCCTCCATATCATGGTGATAGGGTAACCCATTGGAGTGGGTGGCGTTAAGGACATCAAAGAGAAAGAGTATCCATTAAGGAGGGTGCTGTTAAGGAAACCAAAGGGACAGAGTATCCATTGAAGTGGATAGTGTTAAGGACACCAAAGGGTCAGAGTATCCATTAATGTGGATGGTGTTAAGGACCCCAACGGGACAGAGTATCAACTGAAGTGGGTGGCGTTAAGGCCACTGTTAGAAATGGGGATCTCTGGTTGGCAATGATTTGCACCTTTGTCCAAGTAGGGACCCTTGCTTCTAGTCAGGGTAAGGGAGTTACACCCTTAGACAACACCTCCTCACCCCCTTGGTAGCTTGGCACGAGCAGACAGGCTTTTCTCAGTGGCAGTGTGTAAAGCACTTGTGCACAAATTCAGTAATACAGTGAAAACATTACAAATGGACACCACACCAGTTTAGAAAAGTAATCTTTAGCTAAACCCAACAAGACCAAAACAACAAAAATCATCCAACATACAATAATCAAAATATGCACTTTGCAAGAGTAACCTCAAAAATGCAGTTCCTTGAAGTCGGTAGCTCCGTCCGGGGCTACAGCGGTGCTGAAAACAACCAAGTCCAACAGTTTTGCTCGACCGCATTGGTGCAGACCTGAGTCGGTGTCAGAAGCCTTGAAAAAGTACCTTTAGTTCCAGCCGACCATGTCAGTGCGGGCTGGTTGCCGCAGCCGTTCCAGTTGCAGTGCAAAATGGAGCAGTGTGGTGAGGTGTGCGGTGCCCTCTGGTTTTTGTGCAGGTAGCGGCTCGGCGACGGTCATCCAGTGGTGTGGGTGAGACAGTGGTGGTGGTAAAAAGTGGGGTGGTGCTCATTGCAGTGTTGACAGATCAAAGTGCAGGCAACAGTGCTGGTCAATGGGAGCTGGCATCAGTGGGTCCAGACTGCAGTGTGGGACGGGGTGCTGCATTGTGTGAGTTACAAGCTATGCCTCCAAACCATAGTGAAGGCAGTGGCGGCAATGTCAGCTTGAGTAATTGTCGTCGGTGAGACCAGGGCGGTGGACTGAACCGAGGCGGTGCCAAATGCTGTGCCCACAGGTCGCGGTGCAAGCGGTGGCTTGGTTGCAGCAGTCGTCGTTGGTGAGACCAGGGTGCAGTGCGAAGTGCAGCAGTGTCCTCTGCTGTGTCTTCAGATCATGGAGCTGGCAGCAGTGTCGGTGAGGGCATCAGGCAGCTGTTTCCCTCTGTTACAACTAGAACGCACTGCCCCAGAGACGGTTCCCAGAGGAAAGCAAAGTCCTTGTTGTTCCTGAGACTTCTTGAACAGGGGGCAAGCTATACGTCAAGCCCTTTGAGACTCAGCAGAAAAAGTTACAGAAAGTTCTGTCCAGTCCTTTCGCATCCCAAGACAGAAGCAGCTACTGCAGGCCAACACAGCAAAGCACACAGCACAGTGGTTGTCTCTCCTCACAGCTTCCCCAACTCTTCTTCTTGGCAGATTCCTTGATCCAAGCGAGTTCTAAACTCCTGGGGTCTGGTCCCCAATATTTATACCACATTTCCCTTTGTTCTCTTGTGGCAGAGAGTGTCTGTGCTCATTCCAAATCAGTTCTGTCCTCTCTGGCCCAGCTTCCTGGCAGGAGGTGGAGACAGTATTGTCCAAGGAAGACCAGGCCTAATCGGGGACAAGGAAATCTCCTCCCACTGCTCTAAATGCAGCCCAGGTCTATTCATCACAACACAGGACACACCTCAACCCCCCCGTGGCTGTCTGAAGAGAATGCACATCTCCAGGCCCTGTCACTCCAAAGTCAGGCAGTCAATCCACAAACTAACAGAGGCACACAAGATGGCTAAGCAAGAAAATACCCACTTTCTAACTGTGGTATTTTCGAACACACAATATAAAAATCACCTTTACTAAAAGATGCATTTTCAAATTCTGAGTTCAGGCATACTAAACTCCATCTTTCTACCTTGTCCCATTGGGAAGTTATACTTATAAGATGTTATAAATTAACTCCCATTCTATCCCATGGGACAGATAGCCGTTCAATAGGGAAAAACGAAATACACTGTATTTCACTTTTTTGGACATGTCACATGCACAAGTACATGGCCTACCTTTCACATACACTGCACCCTGCCCATAGGGATACCATGGGCAGGGTGCAGTGTATGTGACCTTGGGCCTACCTGAGGGGTTCTTTACATGTAAGGAAAGGGAAGGTTAGGGCCTGGCAAGTGGGTGCACTTGCCATGTCGATATGGTAGTAAAAAACTGCACGCAGACCCTGCAGTCGCAGGTCTGAGACCCTTTTGCAAAGCTGCTTGTGTGGGTGGCACAATCAGTGCTGCAGGCCTACTAGCAGCATTTGATTTAGAGGCCCTGGGCACACACAGTGCACTGTACTAGGAACTAAGTAGTAAATCAAGTAAGCCAATTATGGAAACACCAATCCATAATAACAATTTACAAAGAGATCATATGCACTTTAGCACCGAACAGCAGTAGTAAAGAGCTCAGAGCCCTAAAACCAACAAAAACAGGGTCAACAACAGGAGGCCAAAAAGCAAAAGGTCTGGGTATAAACCCGCTGGAGAAGCCAGGTCTAACAGACACCAACTTGACAGAGTATCCATTGAAGTGGGTGGTGTTAAGGATACAATTGAGACAAAGTATTCATTCAAGTGGGTGGTGTTAAGGATACCAATGAGACAGAATGCCCATTGAAGTGGGTGGTGTTAAGGATACCAATGACACAGATAACCCATTGAAGTTGGTAGTGTTAAGGATACCATTGAGACAAAATACCCATTGAAGTGGGTGGTGTTAAGGATACCAATGACACAGAGAACCCATTGAAGTGGTTCGGGTTAAGGATATCAGTGCAATAGACTATCCATTGAAGTGGGTGGTGTTAAAGAGATCAACGAGACAGAGTTTCCATTGGAGTGGGTTGTGTTAAGAACAGCAATAAGACTGAAGACATTTAGAGATTGTGTGGAAACAAGCCATTTTGTTAACCGAACATTCAAGGTGTATAGCATTGCAATATTTTGAGTATTCCAATATCAGCTATCACAAGTATGTTTTAGAACAATGCAATTGATCCACTGTTTAATAGATTAAAGTGGTGTCATCAGTGTGGAAGGATTGCTTCACCTGGCAATCATGCTGCCATAGGGAAAAGCTCTTCAGGATGTTTGACTCTCTGTGAGGGACTTGCACAGGTCAAAGTGGACCTGCTGAGGACACCCAGTCATGCAGTCAATCTAGCGGTGTGGGCAGACAGATAGGCGAGGGTAGACTGTAGAAGATAACCCGAAAAAGAATAGAGATAGGACGATGTGTAAATCGTGGAATGGGGAAACAATTAAGGGAAATAAGCCTCCTCTCAGCAAAATAACTATGGCATGTGGAATGTGAAAAACACAAAGTCCAGAAATTCATCGGGCCCTATTCTCAACCTGATAAGAAAGCAAACAATGCAGGTAACACAAGGCAAAACCATCGGCAGAACACAATATAAAGCATACAACAGTTCAGCACTTTAGAATTTTCAAAAATATCAATTAAAAATAGGATTTTTATTAAATCTAATGTTCAATAACGCACGTGTTAAAATTGGATGTAGCAGAAACCATATATAAATGCTCAACTGAAATTCCCATCAGGAAATGTACCTCAATTTTACATTTGAGAATGGAGAAATATTAGTATGCTCAAACACTGTCTATCTATGTAACTGAAATAGAGCATATTAAAGTTTTAGGGCTGATTTATTGTTTGGCTGGTAGCCCACCATCCATCAGGGTGGCGGAGGACATTACGCTGGCCACCCTGACAGACTCCTGCCACATCTAGAGATCACAGCCAGGCCAGTGGTGAGCTCTGCGCCTTCAGATGAATCACGGTCAGGGCATTTTCTCTGATATCACTGTACGTTTGATGCACAGCTGCCATCTTTCAGGCAGGTCCACAACACATCTTTTTGTTTTTCAAAAATAAACTCTCAAAGCAGGAGTTTTTTATTGAAAAACATAAACTAATTGCTTCCACACCCAGGAGTTTTATCACAGGGTGTGGGGATAGTTTTTCTTTTTTCTGTTCGACACTCCCAGGTTTTTCCTGGCAGTGATGGACAGAAAAGAATCATCAGTGTCTGTTCTAAATAGGTGAAACCCTTACTTCAATAGCTCCTATTCCATTTTCTAATGGCAGGATCATTGTTATCACAGCAGTCAGAAAGAAGATGGTCCACTTGACTAATAATAAAGCAGCTGGACTGAGGGCATGAAGGACAGGATACTCCACCATAATTTTGGAGTAGTACAATATCCTCCATAATTGAAACAAGGCTCTTCATTTCTTGAGGCACTAAAATGTTTATCTAAATATAATTTAAATCAGATCCTCTTTCTGCCACATCCTTTCATGCAGCAAAATATATTTGCTCCATTTGGTACTCTGGGGTCAATACTATTAGGGCCACATTTATGTGGTTTTGGCACAGGGCAGTGCCGCAAGGAATCTTGCTGTGATGCCCTACGTCAAAAGAAAAAGGTAGGAATGTGCTGTATCCATAAGATACAGTGCATTTCTTCCCTTTTCCCCCGTGCTGGTGCACAGTGGTTTGCCATGCGCCAATTCATGCACCCTTGAACCATGGTATAAGGGTGCCTGCTTTGCTGGGATGATTGACTTTGTGCAGAAAGGCAACACCTTCCAGCACAAAATCAATACATTCAGGTGATTTCCTCTTTTATGTGTGTTGTAGAATGCAGCACACATAGAAAAAGGAAAAAGCTAGGAGAAATGAAAACATTTCTCCTCGTAGTGCCTTCCGACCGTAACCACTGGGGTGGCGCTAGATTCTGACCAATAGCATGTGTTACCACGCATGCTAAAACAACGCGTGGCTTAACAACGCAGTCAATACCACATCTGTGTTGTTACCATGAGTTCCATTACAAAGCAAATCATTACAACGACTTGCTTTAGGGAAGCGCTGGACTTTGAATAGTTTAAATTACTATTCCAACTCCAGTCAGTGTATCATTAGGGAAGGTGTTGGACTTAAAATCCAACAGCAGTTCAACTACGCATTCCCTAAAGCAAGTTTTTGTAATGACTTGCGTTGTAATGGAACTCATGGTAAGGTCTCACAGTTGCGTCACTGACTGCATTGTAAAGGCACTACGTTGTAATGCCTGTGTTGTAATCGATGTTCACTGTTCTGACGCATTCCCAGGTTTGCTACTTATCATAAATCTGGGAACGCTTCAGATTCCATGGCTGTTGCGTGGGAACACCCATGAAACTCTCCTTTCACTCAGTGTTCTGCGTGAAAGGGGCATATATTTACAAGGCCATGAAAAGCAAAGTAAAGTGGCTTTACTTGGCCTTGTAAATATGGCATTGCACCACCGGAACATCAAAAAAGTGATGCTCCGGTGGCGCAAAAGTGCCGCAAGGGGCCTCATAAATGAAGACCTAAGTGAGGTATTTTTTTCTCTGCACTGAATTGAGGACTGCATATGCACTCGCTGCTCAGCTGTGCCCCATGAGAAAATGTGTACAAAATCAACAATGTCCTGTCTCCCTCTAGCTCTTTTCTTCCTATTCACAAGTCCCAAGATGCTCTCACTTTCAGCGTTCACTCCTGCACTTCTGGGGACATTCATAGTGAAATGCCAAAATTATATAGCCCCTGAACTATATATCAACATTTGAAGTTTAGTCAACAATCATTACTAGTCTTTCTATGGGATTGATAGCGGAGTAATTTCACAGAGGCCTCTGTTCAGCATGTGAGTTTGACAAATTACTAATCAGTGTGTGTCCATCTCTTCGTACAGTGAACATGGATCCCTTTATATCTGTTACCAGTTAGACCTGAGGATCACAAGCCAAATCATTCCTGCAATTCCCTTTGGATGGTGCCAATACTAGATCTCCCTGACTTAATGGTGAGGATGTTGCTCTCCTGCTCTTGTCAATTCACTCCTTTACTTTGCTCTTGCAGTGGATGTCAAGCACTTTCACCTCTTCGTTGAGTGTTCTAGATCTGATAGCACATGTGGAACCTCAATACCCAGTTATCGGCTGAATAACATCTCAGATGGTGATTTCCAGTGGTGTGTGGGAAGTGGTACCATAATCCCTCAGTGTCTATCACAATACATCAGAGATAAGTGACCTGGTAGGCTTGGCCATTTACCAAACTTTATTTAACATAGCCATAAAGAGGTGCACAATAACATTTGACTGGGGCCACATCAGCATGATCTTGAAGTGATACAAAACTTATGTATTCTGCTAAATCTTTGATGCCTCTGCCATTGATTGAGGACACCTATTACACTTGTCAACTGCTGGTTTCACAAAAGATGAGAAGATTTTTTTGCTCAGAATTGAAAGTATTATAACATGCGAGGTGTTCAGGAGTGCTACGACTACAATAAATCAGGAGTATTCATCCATGATGGCAAAGAAGCCGGTGGAATGGTCTGAAGAATTCAACGCAACTACTTCCCAGACTTCTAGCTATGGGCGCTACAAAACCATATAATAATAATAATAATAATAATAATAATAATAATAATAATAATAATGCCTTGTGGACAGCAGCTTCGTCAGAGATAATTTGATTTGAACCAGTTGCAAGTGATTTGAGAGGAATATCTAGTAACAGCTTGTAACATTGCAGCTTTCTGAAAGACCTACAAGCAGTTGCGACTGCCTCAAAAGAGGTCCAGTAACAGCTTGCTGCGCTGCATCATTGAGATGGACCTTTCCAACTCTGGCATCCACTTGACAGGGACATGTAGTAATGCTTTGTGGTACTGCAGCTTTACGAAAGAGTTTTAAAGCAGTTGCATCTTACTCAAGAGGGATGTCTGGCAAGGATGTGGTATTGGAGCTCTGAGACAGACTTTTGAAGAACTTGCACCCAAATCAAGAGGGACGTCTAGTAATGTTTTACAGAACTGAAGCTCTGTCAAAGACTGCAGGCAGTTACATCTGGCACGAGAGAGACATGTAGTACTGCCTTGTGATTGGCAGCATTGTGAAGGATATTTTAGCCACTTTAACTCAACCGAGAGGGACATCCCATAACAACTTATAGTCCAGCAGGTTTATGAATGACTTTCAGTCAGCTACATCTGACTCGAGATCGACATCTAGTAATGCCTTGCAGTACTGCAGCTGTGTGAAAGATGCATATAGCTTGAGTAGGACAACCAGTAGAAACTTGTGTTACTGCAGCTGGGTTCGGCAGCTTGGAATTTGCTCCCGTTGGAACTACGGACTACGAGGGATGTGTTGTTATTTAAGAAGAAACTTAAAACGTGGCTCTTTGTATAAGTCTAAACTTCTTCTCATATTCTGATCCAGCGGCTTTCACCCCAGGACACTCCTTGGAGTAGCCATGCGCGTTATAACATGTGATCATCATCATTTGTGAAAAACGTTTAAAGTAATTGCATCTGACTCAAAAGGGACCTTGAGTAACACCTTGGGGTACTGCAGCTTTGTGAAAAACCTTTCAATCAGTTGCATCCCACTCAAGAAGGGCATCTAGTGACAGCTTGCAGTACTGCAGCATTGTGAAAGACTGTTAGAGCACTTGCATCTGACTCGAGAGATAAACAGTTGCTTCTGACATGAGAGAGACACCAAGCAACAGCTCATGGTCCTGCAGATTTGTGAAAAACCTTTCAAGCAGTTGTATCTTACTTAAGGAGGACATATATTAACAGCTTGCCATCCTGTAGTTTTGTACTTAAATGTTTTAAAAAAACTGCCATTTACATAGAGAGGGACATCTAATAAAGTGTAAGCTGCAGCTTTGTGGAACTATTTTGCAAGCAGCTGTACATGACATGATAGGGACATCTAGCAATTCCTTGGGCAGCCCAATTTTGTAAACACTTTTCAATCAGTTTCATTTGACTTAAGAGGAAAAAGTAGTAATAGCTTGCTGTACTACAAATTTGCGAAAGGCTTTTCAAAGGTTGTATGACATTACCAAGTGTTCATTTACCATGCCCGTTTTTACTACACAGATTGTACAACAAATACCACTACCATGCATTCACATTCACTCACATTTGAAATAACTTCACCACGCAATCCACTTCCACACATACTTTAACCATGCTTACTGTTAGTGTAAAATCCAGTCACAGTCTAACACTGCCACCTACTGTTCAAAAGTTGCACATCAATTCTTAATACTTTATTGTTAACAATGTATCTATATTTAACAAATTACATTTATGTCGTTTACAGGTTTGCTGATATTTTAGCTATTTACATTTTTGGGAAGATCCCCCTTTTTAAATTATCCTTTAAAATATATAAACTACTTACCACATGTGTTGCATAGACATCCGTGTTAAAGACTTGCGTAGTAAAAGTAATTACGATGTAAAAAATGTGTTGTAATTGCTTTTCATTGTAAAAATTTCATGGTAAAGGCTGTTCCCCCTTTTCAAATAATTGCAACTGACTAAAGAGGGTGATCAAGAAAAAGCTTGTGGCATTGCACCTTTTTGAAAGGCCTTTGAAGTAGTTGCATGTTAATCAAGAGGAACATTTTGAAAAAACTTGTGATATTGCAGCTTTGTGAAAGAATTTTCAAAAAGTTACATCTGACTTGACAGGTACATGTAGTAAAAGCTTGCAGTACTGCAGTTCTGTAACTTACTTCTTAAGCAGTTACATAAAACACAAGCCGGACATCGGGTAAATTGTTGCACTACTGCAGCTTTGCGAAAGACTTCTCAAGCATTTTCATTTGATGTGTGACCAGGGCTTTAAGTGGGCAGGGTGCAGCCGGTGCTCAGCACCGGCAGTTCTCAAAAGCAGGTGCTGAGACGGCTCTCTATCGGGCTCTCTGCTTTTGCCCTCAGCGTGAAAACAAATCGTAACTGCAGCAGTACCACCCTTCACTGCCTTTGAGTTAACTTCAAAGAGACTTGTTATAATTCTTTCACAGTCTCATCTTTTCCGAACTGCAGCATTTTCAATATCCTATACAACAAAGCCATAGTTGTTGCTTATTTATCTTATACAGCTAACAACCATTGGCAAACAAACAATTCCAAATCACAGACAAATAGTAAGTGAAAAAACTAAATAGAAAAGCTATATAGAGGGAAAGAAGAGAAGAGAGACCCATATGCAAAATAATTCTAGAAAAATATGACAATTTTATTACATTTTATGAACAATAAAACAGTTAAGACTATGACGCTCAATACAATGTGCTGGTACAGAAACAGTGTATATTACAAACCAGACAGGTGGCAAACGAAAAAATACACGTCACAAGGAGGGAACAACATAAAACAAAATAATTTGTCCTTCATTTGTTTTATTGCCACATATGCGTTGAGCGCGTTTCGACCTCTGTAGAATTACATGGTCATCATCAGGACTAAAAGGTCAATTGTGCGTCCAGAGAATCTGTATGGTATAAAATGGGTCACACATTAAAAGTAAGCTCCTTCTATTAGAAAAAGAAAAAAGAGGAAAAGAAATTAGGAGCTAATAAGAGTAAAAAGAAGAATATGAGCTAATGAGAGTAAAATAGAAAATAAGAATTTGAGAAAAACAAGAGTGACATTTTTTGGGGAACTGATAAAAAGTAAAATAGAAATAAGAATTTCAAGAAAAACAAGAGTAAAGAACTTTCCTGAAGACTATTTACCGCACCCAATGAAAAGTGAAAAAATCACCATCACCAAAAGGTCAATAATGAATAAAAAACATCACCTATTTCGGAAAACAGTCCAACCCTATATTGCTTGCATGGGTTGAAATGATATACCTGAATTTACACTGAAATGAAAAGAAAGGAATATGGAACAAATCCTGTGTAGGAATAAAAAACAAAAAAGCAGTCCTAATTTATCAGCCACTTACTTAAAATGAGAGATATGCGGGCGTGATGTAAAACCATCCCAAGATATAGAAACTTTCAAACTGGCTGCATCTATCCAGTCAAATTAGCAGATCATGCCAGGAGACAGGTGAACAAATCACCGGTGTGCTTCAATGCCACAATGGGCTAAAGAAATTGAAAAACAAGGAGACACATCCCAAATGCATAGAGATTTGTCACAAATACATAGTCCTGGTCACAGGCATATATATGTACCGTAATGAGTGTGATATAACGGAAAATCCATGAGAGGACATATAGCGTACATCACTAATTTGAAAGAGGATGAAGTTAGCTCATGGCTGACACTTCCCCTATCTCTTAGGCATTTTTGACGGGAATCTAGCACTTTGAGTTTCACAACACAACCATCTATACCCAGTGTTAGTGCTATCTCACCGACAACCGACAAATCAGAAAGAGAAAAAATCCAATTGCTGCCCAAATGTCAATCGTCGTTAAAAATACTAGTTAAAGGAAAGTGTCCTTACTCAATATTCTATCCACAGTTTTAAAAACAGCAAAAGCGTAGTAGTACCGAAATCATGTACGACACAGAGACCAGCAACAATACAGGCCTCTACAAAAGACGTCCATCACAGCTGATTTACGGGTGACACAATTGCTGCACGCATCCACTTACCGATAAACGTCCCTAATACGGCATTAAACTCAGGAAGCCATTCGATGCTTCTTCCAGGCGCTATAAATAGCGTTTGTGAGCCCGTGAGATTAGTGCAGAGACATTGATCACAGACTGAGATATAGTACATAAACTTAACCGTGGGCGCCATCTTAAAATGGTCCAAATGAGTATGTGAATGAGGATTCATATCCGTAACCCTAAATGGTTTGATCAATGCACCACCGGTATATAAATAAATTTAACCAGGCATCATCTACAAACAGAGTGAATTAGGAACGAGACACAAACTCAAACAGTACGACTGTAATACAGAGTATAGGTAATAGCGGATTCTGTGCCCGAGCCCGCATTGGAAATGAAAAAAACAAAAAGAGAAAAATGGAAAAAAGGAAGGAAAAAAGCATTTTACTGAAAGAGCAGCTTAGTTAGATCAATAAAGGACCGCTCAAACTTTCAGTGGACAATTAACAAATTGAATGTATCAATAAAAACACTACAATGACAGTCACATTACATTGTCATCAAGAATAACAATAACACAATTTAAATTTAAATATTCATTAAAGATAAGGGTTTTGCCACATAACAAAACCCAAACCTTATTCATCTTAGATGTAATGAACAATTATGCTACATGTAAAAAATAACAATTATAGTTAGTGTACAGAGGCAAAAAACAATCTATACACTCACGTCTCTGTATTTACAGTAAGTACAGCAAATTCGGATCTTGGGGGGAAGTGAACCAGTCAGAGTATATATAGACTTATCTGCTATATAATGGTACAGTTTGCAAATCGCACTATGGCCACAGTGTCATACAAGCAGCACATGGTTCCTTAACAATCCCTCAGCTAAATATTACTGAATGGCATTCCTCCATAGAATTAAGACCTTTATTAGTACTGTCACATACAGAGTATTCATCGACATTCAGTTTTATTCAGGATGTTGGTAATACTCCCTCCTCTCGGAGGAGTCCGTATTGCTTCAATAACCTGCCATAGCATGTCGGAGGGGGCATGGTTATATTCCAAAAAATGGAACACCAAAGGTGCATTCTCCGTTTTGCAGTGAATTCAGCTTTTATGCTGCCCTAGACGAGTCTTTATCTTTTGTGGCATCTGGCCCACATAAATGAGGTCACATGGACACCAAATTGCATACACAACATTATGTGTGTTACAATTAGTATATTCTTGCAAGTCATGACAAATATTTCCATGGACAAATTGTTTAGTGTTAAGACTGGATCCGCACATTTGTAATGTCCCACAAGCTTATTTAAGTCCCAGATAGTTGTCAAATTTGGAGGTTCAATTCGGGGTAGTGCAGCATGGACCAAATGGTCTCTAATGTTTTTGCCCCTTTTAAAAGAAAATAGGGGTTGTTCCTATGTGATTCCAGTCGATATAACCAACGGGCAATGTTTGTTAATAATGCCTGAGATTAAATAGCTTTTTGTCCCAAAAGTGGTGACACACGGAATTTGATTGATTTGTTTTTTTGTCTTGGGTGTCAACAAGAACTCATGATGATTATACCATGCGCTTTTCATTGATCTCTTGATCAGTTTCCTAGGGTAACCACGGTGCCTAAGTTTTTCTGCCAGAGTTTCTGCCTCGCGAAAGTAGTCAGCCTTAAAAAAACAGTTTCTGTGAATACGCAGAAACTGCCCAAAGGCAGCCCGTCCCTCAAACCTCTCGGATGATTGCTTGAATATTCCAGCAGTGTATTACAGGCTGTGGGTTTGGTAAATAATTTCGTCATCAGTCTACCGTCATGGGGAAAAATTGTCAAGTCCAAAAAATCCACCTGAATATTGCTTGCATTAAAGGTGAACTTCAAGTCAGGAGAACATGAATTAAGCCAACTCAGAAACAGGGATAAATCAGAACTTGTACCAGTCCAAATGAAAAGAATATCGTCAATACAGCGTCGCCAATGGCGTACGCTAGAAAAGTAAGGATTTTTATTGGAATCATAAATAAAAATCTGTTCAAAATTGTCCACAAACAAAATAGCAAAATTGGGGGCATAAGAAGCCCCCATAGAAGTCCCCTTAACCTGCAAATAATATTGTCCGTCAAACTCAAAATAATTCCGTGTTACTGAAATTGTCATCAAAAGTTCAACAATAAAGTCATTCGGGACCATCACAGGAGCCGGACGTGTATCCAAGACTTTTCTGATCACCTCAATGCCTTCTAATTGGGGAATGTAGGTATATAAGGACTCAAGGTCCAAACACACCAACAATTCCGAATCAGGGCAAAATTGCATTACTTCCAGTTGTGAAATAATATCGCAACTATCACGCACATAACTGGGAGTGCTAGTGGCAAAATCCTTGATAAAAATGTCGATATATTTACAGAGTGGTTCCATGACCGACCCACAGCCAGAAACTATTGGTCGGCCTGATGGGTTCACCAAATCCTTATGGACTTTTGGGAGGGTAAAAGGAACAGGAGTCCTCAGAGTTTTAGAATTAAGACAAGCGAATTCTTTATCGCTAAGATACCCTTCAGATTTGGCAATAGATGTCACAGTAACAATCAATTTCAGAATTTCAGATAAAGGATTAGTTCTTAAGATCTGGTAATGATTTACATTGTCAAGTTGTCGCTTGACTTCCGATTTGTATTTGTCCATAGATTGTACAACTATCCCCCCACCCTTATCGGCGGGTTTTATAATAACTTCCTGATTTTGCTTAAGCGTTCTCAAAGCTTGCCGCTCAGTCAGGGAAATATTATAGGGAATATATTCAAAATCTTTATTCAAAGCTGAAACTTCTTTTAGAACCACTGACTCAAACGCCAACAATTCAATGGGCATTTTAGTTGTGGGAGGATTAAAAACAGAGGGAGGCCGTAGTCCAGAGGGACTGAAGACCTCGTTCATAGTGATGTTCATAAAAAATGCTTTCAAGCGTTATTTACAGAAAAATTGCAGCAATTCCAATTGAGTCTCAAACAGGCAAGTTTTCTAAGTCAGAACAAAGCTTAAACCTTTACTCAAAAGGAAAACCTCAGCCGGGGACAGGGAATGATTGGATGAGTTAAAATAGGAATGATATCAGATGTGGTGATAGTATCAGAAATTTCTACTGGGGAGGTCCCCACTGATAGAACTTCCTGGGTGTCTGTCTCTCCCCCGCTTGGAAATTCCAATGTTGTTGAGGATGTCTGGTTTTCACTTTCCCCCTCCCATGTCCACGCTGTTCTAAAAAAGGGGTGTAGCCAGAATTAGAGGGGCCTGGTCTGGAAT
The DNA here is from genome assembly GCF_964204655.1 of Triturus cristatus. NCBI lineage: Eukaryota > Metazoa > Chordata > Amphibia > Caudata > Salamandridae > Triturus > Triturus cristatus. The sequence goes on along the minus strand of NC_140591.1, from coordinate 607,184,181 downwards.
TTACATTTGTATCGGATTCATCAGCTGAACTAGGTGAAGACTCAGAAAAGGTAATAGCAGTATTTTTCTTACAGCGGCCCCATGTTGGATAATTCTCAGTATATTGTATGGGTGAAGCTTTGTTTGGTCAAAGTCCTTTTGTATTTTGTTCATTTTTTTTATTGCGGTCTCTGTGTTGTACATGATTTTGGTACTACTACGCTTTTGCTGATTAAAACTGTGGATAGAATATTCAGTAAGGACACTTTCCTTTAACTAGTATTTTTAACCACGATTGACAATTGGGCGGCAATTGGATTTTTTCTCTTTCTGATCTGTCGGTTGTCGGTGAGATAGCACTAACACTGGGTATAGATGGTTGTGTTGTGAAACTCAAAGTGCTAGACTCCCGTCAAAAATGGCTTTAACAATAGGGGACATGTCAGCCATGAGCTAACTTCATCCTCTTTCAAATTAGTTATGTACGCTATAGGTCCTCGCATGGAGTTTCCGTTATTTCACACTCATTATGGTACATATATATGCCTGTGACTGGGACTATATATTTGTGACTAATTTCTATACATTTGGGATGTGTCTCCTTGTGTTTCAATTTCTTTAGCCAATTGTGGCATTGAAGCACACCGGTGATTTGTTCACCTGTCTCCTGGCATGATCTGCTAATTTAAATGGATAGATGCAGCCAGTTTTCTATGTCTTGGGATGGTTTTACATCACGCCCGCACATCTCTCATTTTAAGTAAGTGGCTGATATATTAGGACTGCTTTTTTATTCATACACAGGATTTGTTCCATTTTCATTTCTTTTCATTTCAGTGTAAATTCTGGTATATCATTTCAACCCATGCAAGTTATATATGGTTGGACTGTTTTCCGAAATAGGTGATGTTTTTTATTCATTATTGACCTTCTGGTGATGGTGATTTTTTCACTTTTCTTTGGGTGCGGTAAATTGTCTTCTGGAAAGTTCTTTACTCTTGTTTTTCTTGAAATTCTTATTTCTATTTTACTTTTTATCAGTTCAAAAAAAAAAATCACTCTTGTTTTTCTCAAATTCTTATTTTCTATTTTACTCTCATTAGCTCTTATTCTTCTTTGTATTCCTATTAGCTCTTAATTTCTTTTCCTCTTTTTTGCTGTTTCTAATAGAAGGAGCTTACTTTTAATGTGTGACCCATTTTATACCATACAGATTCTCTGGAAGCTCAATTGACCTTTTAGCCCTGATGATGACCATGTAATTCTACAGAGGTCGAAACGCCGCCGACACATAAGTGGCCATAAATTTAATGAAGGACACATTATTTTGTTTTATGTTGTTCCCTCCTTCTGACGTATATTGTTTCGTTTGCCACCTGTCTGGTTTGTAATATACACTGTTTCTGTACCAGCACATTGTATTGAGCGTCATTGTCTTAACTGTGTTATTATTCATAAAATGTAATAAAATTGTCATATTTTTCCAGAATTATTTTGCATATGGGTCTCTCTTCTCTTCTTTCTCTCTATATAGCTTTTCTATTTCGTTTTTTCACGTACTATTTGTCTGTGATTTGGAATTGATTGTGACTAATGTATTTTTAGACAAATTGCTTCTTGAACCACTGTTAGGACTATATACTGACTGCCCCTGGTTCAGGTGTTCAGGGCTGCCCCTGTGGCTGGTAATAATGACACATTGAGTTATGCCTTTCCTTGCTACAGCATTTTCAAACTCTATTCAGGCAGTTCCATCTGACGGAAGAGGGATGGTGAGTAACACGTTTTGGTACTGCATCTGTGTGAAAGATTTTTCAAGCCATTGCCCCGGACTTGAGACATCCAGTAAAAGCTTGGTTTACAGTAGCTACCTGATACACTTTCAAGCAGTTGCATCTAATTCTAGAGGACAAGCTAATAAAAGCTTGACTAGTACAACTTTCTGAAAGACTTGTAAAGTATTTGAATCTAACTCGAGAGAAGTATCAAGTAACATTTAGAGGTGGTGCAACTTTGTGAAATAGTTTTCAAGCAATTGTACCTGTCAGGAGGGGTCTTCTAGTAAAGTCTTGCAGTACTTTAGATTTGTTAAAGAGTTTTTAAGCACATCAATGTGACACGAGACATGCATGTAGTATTAGATTTCGGACCTGCAATTTTTTAAAATCTTTTCCTGCAGTTGCATCTGAGTTGAAAGGGATATAGAATAAGGCGCCAGATGTCCATTTGCGATTACTTAATAGCGAAATTTCGTGATTCACTATTAGGAAATCATAAACAGCTATTTACAGAGTGTGTTTTACACTGTTTGTGATTCACAGTGGGTAGCAAATTGACCTACCTGATTAATATTCATGAAGTAGGTCGCAATTTGAGACCCATTGAGAATCGCCAAAAACACAGGGATGGTGGCCTGCTGGGGACAGCAGACCACCATGTCTGTGCTTGCTTATAAATATATATATTTTTTTTAAATGCAACCAGTTTTCCTTAAAGGAACATGGAATGCATTTCAAAAACAAAATAAAAAGTCTTTTTCATTTTTTAAGAGCAGGCATTGGTCTTTGGGACCACTGCCTGCTCTTAAAAAACATTTTTGCATACATTCACAGATTGGAAGGGGTCCCTGGGGACCCCTTTCAGTTTGCGAATGGGTCACCTCCTACTTGAAGTAGGTAGTAAAATACGAATATTTGGTGACCACATTTCAGTCGCAAAACATTCACACATGACACTGCGATTCGCTATTGGGAAGGGACACCCTTAACACGCCCCTTTCTAATACAAAATTGCTAACCCATTTTGCGATTCAGTACTAGGTTAACGAGTTGCCAAATAATGATTGGTACATGTAAAAAGTCTTATTTGCGGTTGCACACTGCCCGATTGTGCAAATCGGGCCCTTTGCAGCATCAACAAACCTACGTAGATCTGGCCCAAAGTCTTGTGGAACTGTATCTTAGAGAAGACTTTCAAGCAGTTGCTTAAGTCTTGAGATGGCCACCTAGTAACGCTTTGTGGTATTGCAGCTTTGTGAAAGTCTTTTCGATCAGTTATATCAAGTTCATACGGACACCTAGGAAAAGCTTTGAGTGCTGCAGCTTAGTGAAAGCATTTTCAAACTGCATCTAACACAAGAGGGGTGTCTAGTAAAAGCTTTGGCTCCTGCTTGTTTCTTAATGACTTGTGGGAACCAGTAAACAGCACGTTTCTTTACTGCAGGTTTGTGTAAGACTTTTGAACCAGTTGCATCTTACACTAGAGGGATATTGAGGGCCTGATTACGAGTTTGGCTCTGTGGCAGCGGGCTGCTGCCGCACCACCCCACTCCCACACTGCCAAACACCACAGCTGCACATCCGCTAGATTACGGGTTTCCTCGTGGTCTGGTGGGCGGTCCTATGGTGGTCCCATGGTGGTGCCTATTAGAAAGACACCACAATGGGACCACCAAAGCCTGTTCCTGCACAGCATGAACTGTGCAGTCCATGCTGTGCAGGAAAGAGGGGGCATGCATACAGGGGGGTACAACATGTGCCCCCCTGTATGTATCCCCATGCCCTGAGGAAACAGTAGTATCACCATTTACATGTGTTTCCTCACTGCCAGCATTTTCATGGCATGAGCACCGCCATGAGACTGCTGGCAGTGAGGAAACTTGTAATGTGCTTGGTAGTGCCGGAGCGGCACAGCCAAACATATTGTGGCCTCAGACTGATGCGCCAGAGATTGGGGATCCCTGGCGGTTGCGGTGGTCATATGGCGGTTCGACCGCTGTAGTCGTAATACATCAGTCGGACCGCCAGTGCGAAGGTCCCCGACCGCCACCCCTCCTCCACTGCATGTATGGCTGTCCAATGGACTGCCAATCTCACAAAAGTAATGTTGTTTGGTACTGCAGCTGTTTTAAAGATTTTTCAAGCCATTGCATCTGACTTGAGCGGGACATCTGCTTATGTCTTTTGATACCACAGCTGTGTGAAAGACTTTTCAAGCTGCTGCGTCTGACTCAAGAGAGACATCTAGCAACAATGGGCATTGCAGCTTTGTGACGGATTTTTCAAGAAGTTGAACATGACATGGGAGGGTCATCTAGTAATGTTTATCAAAACTGTAGATTTGTGAAAAAACAATTTAGCTGTTGCATTTGACTCAAGAGGGACATCAACTAGTAGCTTGCAGTACTGCAGCCTTGTAAAACACTTTTCAAGAAGTTCTATATGACTTGAGAAGGCTATCTAATAACTGCATGCAGTACTACATTGCAGTGAATAACTTAAAATAGCCACATCTCAAATGAGAGATACAGCTGGTAAAATCTGGTTTTACTGCAGCTTCACAGAGAACTTTGCAAGAATTTGCTGCTAATGACAAGGGACTCCTAGTAACAGACTCTCTTACTTCAATTTTGTAAAACAATTTGTAGGCATTTGTATCTGACATAAAATGGACATCTATTATTTTCTTGCATTACTGGAGCTTTGTGACAATGTTTATGCAGTTGTATCTGGCTCATGAGGAGCATCCAGAAATGGTTGGGGGTACAACCGATTTGACTAAGATGTTTGAAGCATCTGCATCTGACTTAAGAAGACCATCAAGTAACAGCTTGTAGTTTTGTAGTTGTAGTTTGCTTTGTAGTTTTGAGTAGGTCTTTTCAAGCAGTTGTTTCCGAATTAATAGTGATATCACGTAACATCATGCAGTACAGCTGCTTTGAAAAATCAAAAACCTATAGGATTTGCCAATATTTGGTTTATTTGGCTTTTATCCCTAAGCCTTTCACCCAGTACAAACACAAAATAGAAAGCTAGGAATAAAATCATTACAACATGCTTAAATTACATGTAAAATATATTAAAGTCAGACCAAAATTGTACATCCTTATATGATTGAGCTCCAGACCTTGCTAAGAGTCAAATAACTGAGCCTGGAGCTTGCCTGGTGCCCTGGTGCCTTGATAACATTGTAGACATCTCTGGCACTGCTAGAGATCAGCGAGCACATTTCTTAATAATTCACACAAAGCGGCGAAGCAAGGGAACCTGCTGCACTGTGCTGGGTGAAAGGGAGAGAACAGAAATGTTCCATATTTATAAAGATATGAAGCATTTCTGCTCTTCCCCTGCACTGCTCTAGCCCCAACAAGGGAACCCTCACACCCTGCTGTGAGGGTGTCCGTGTTACTATCAGCTTCCTGCAAAAAAGAATCATTAGAGGCAAATTTCATGTTTAAAGTGTGCTGCAGAATGCAGCATAGATGGAAAGAGGAACTAATGAGGAGTGATTAAGATATTTTTCCCCAATACGCCTCAAGTCTTTGTAAATATGGGTTTATGTCAAAATACAGTAGAGGATGCATGGGAACATCATGCATCAACTTATGAAACGTCTATCAAATGAAAAGTAACTCAAGGCAGCGCTTAGCTTAGGAAAGCAATGCAAAGTGGCTTTGCCTGGCTTAGTAATGCCAAATTGATTTTGTGTCATGCTGTGCCACAAAAGTGCCACAACACTGACACAAAAACATAGAAAATCTAGGCCTAGGTCACACAATAAATTGATCACTGCAATGATAGTCATTTAAGGGACTACATAGGCCTTCTCTTTGAGCCATGGCTTACTCCTTGCTATCACTGGCATTGCCCTTGCAACACTTGGCCTCAGAGGCTCCAAAGGCAGCATGAGGCACAAGAGAACTAGGATGCTTTCTATGCTTAAAATATAATAGCCTTATGATAATGTCTCTCTTTCTTCTGCATAAAGAGGGAGGGCTCCAGGCTGTGCAGCAAGGAACAGCATACAGTTGAGACTCGCTGCTGTTTCAATTTGGCCAATCAGCTAAAGGTGTTGTCTAGCAAAACACTCTCCAAAGTTTTGGCCTTAAGTTAACCAAAACTTAAGTTTAACTGAGACAAAATCCTAACTTTACGACTTTCGGTATTCACAAAGGGCATTTAGGAGTAGTAAAGTTAGGATTCCTAACTTTACTTCTCCTACGTGCACTTTGTGAATATTATTATTATTATTATTATTATTATTTTATCAATTTATAGGGCGCAACAGCTACCCAAGAAGGGTTTCCCGGCGCCTAGACACAGCTAGAACGAGAGACAGAAGCGGAGGGAGATTTTAAGATGTTTATTGTTCGTACAGCCAGGTCTTTACAAGCTTTCTAAAACTATAATAGTTATCTTCCTTCCGAATGCTTGGTGGAAGCGTGTTCCACAGGGAGGGTCCAAGGTAGGCAAAAGATCTGCCCCCTGATCTTGCACGTTTAAACCTTGGTATACAGAAACATGCTGCTGTCTGGGACCGGAGGTTTCTCTTTGGTGTGTAGAGGCAAGCAAGGGATTGGAGGTATTTTGGGGCTCCTCCTGTTTTTATTTTGAACATGTAGTTCAAGGCCTTGAAACGAACTCTGTTCTCAATCCTGAGCCAATGAAGGTCCCGGCGGTGGTTCGAGACTCCAGCGTTCCTAGGAATCTTACACAGGAGTCTGACCGCAGCGTTTTGCGCTACTTGTAGTCGTCCAATGACAGATTTATTAGCGCCTAAATATAGGATGTTGCCGTAGTCAAGCCTTGATGTAATAAGGGCATTGACTACGGTCTTCTGTGTTGACATAGGCAACATCCACAAAATTTTCCTCAACCATCTAACTATGGTGAGACACAGTCCAGTAACTTTACTGGCCTGCTTGTCCATGGATAAGGCGTTGTCTAATACAAAGCCCAGATTTCGAGCATGGGACACCGGAGTAGGAAGGATGCCCATCTGTTCTGGCCAATGCGCGGGGTTCCAGAGATCTTTGTTTTTTCCCAAAATCAGAATTTCCGTCTTGTCACCGTTCAGTTTTAACTGGTTTGCTGTCATCCAGTTCAATATTTTTAGTAATCCTTCCTTGAGTAACGACGGGGAGTGGGGACAAGAATTCGACAGGGAAACAATGATTTGGGTGTCATCGGCGTAGTTCATGAGCGTTAGCCCTAGCTTATCAACAAGTTCTACCAGTGGTTTGAGATAGATATTAAAAAACAGAGGGCTCAAGATGGACCCCTGCGGCACTCCATGATCTGCAGGTAAGGTGTCTGACTCGGCCTGTGCTGATGCGATCTGAAAGGTTCTGTTTGCCAGGAAAGATTTAATCCACTCCAGAGCCTTTCCTCTTATGCCATTTGTGTATAGTTCTCTAATGAGCGTTTCGTGGGAGATGGTATCGAACGCCGCACTTAGATCCAATAGCACGAGTGCTACCGTCTGGCCTTGGTCAAGAAGTTTTCTGATATTTTCAGTGACACCTAACAGGGCGGTCTCTGTCGAGAAACCAGCCCTGAAACCAGATTGCGAAGGATGGAGTAAGGAGTTTCCCTCTGCAAAAATGGCTAACGTGGAGTGCACGTGTCTCTCGAGGCACTTTGAAAAAGCAGGAAGCAGAGATATAGGCCTATAGTTGGCCAGTATTTCTGGATTAGCATTTGGTTTTTTCAAGAGGGGTGTCACCATAGCATGCTTCCATAAGGCCGGGACAGTAGCGAGGTCGAGGGACAAGTTTAGGATGTTGGCTATGATATTCAAGGACTGGTCATCCAGTTTTTTTATAATATTAATAGGGATGGGGTCCCTAGGAGAGCCAGATTTAACTGATTTTAGGATTCCTTTGAGATTCTCTAATGAGAGACTCGGCCAGGATTCCAGCAGGTTTCCGCCTAAAGCAGTAGATTGAGGCAGAATAGAGTTTGATGGAGGAGGTGGATCAGCTTCAGATATTTTAGTATTGATGTCTGAGATAATTTTGTCAATTTTCTCTGTAAAGAAACAGGCTAACGCCTGACAATGTTGAGCGCTTAGGGGGGGAGCGGCGGCTGTAGTATGTGCGCCCGCCAATTCCTTAACTTTAGCAAAAAGAGTTTTGGGCATGTTAGTTGCTTCGGTAATTGTTTTTAGGACGAAGGCAGCTCTTGCCTTTGTACACGCCGCATGATAGTGGTTTCTGGCTTCATGATAACATTTTTTTGCATTAGGGTCGTACTTTTTACGCCATTGACGTTCTAATGCTTTGCATTTTGATTTTTCAGATTTAAGGCTGTCGTTAAACCATGGGGCCGGGGGACGATGCCTACTCCCTTTGGTGTGAATAGATGGCAGGCAGCTATTGGCTGCATTTGTTAGCCAATTTTGGGTCTCCATTGCTACGCGGTCGATGTTGGAATTAGGGCTAGGAGGGTTTTGTTTGAGTACCGCATTTAAAGCATCGATGTCGACTGACTTCCAGTTCCTTCTATTTATAGCAATAGTGTTTTGTTTCACACTAGGGGAGGGAGGAAGAGAAATGCTAAAGCTGATGAGATGATGGTCGGACCAGCCAGAGGGTACGGTGGCGATGTGCGTGAGTTCACTGACGTTAGATATTATGGGGTCCAACAGATGCCCAGCTATATGAGTAGGGCTGGAGTTGAAAATAGATAAGTTCAGTGCAGCTAAATCTTCCAGAAAATTATAGCATGAAGGGATTGTGGGATCTTCCAGGTGTAAATTAAGATCACCCAGCAGGGAGAAATTTCTAGATGACATATAGTAGGGGGTAATAAGATTTGCAAAGTTAGATACCCATTGAGAGGGGTTTCCTGGTGGACGATAGATCAGAAGACCTGACATTGTGAAATTGGGGTTCAAGGTAATTTTAAAAAGACCCGCTTCACAATCTGGAATTTGTACAGGTTCCAAAGTACATTTGAAATCCCTGTTAAAAATGATGGCTATCCCGCCCCCTACCTGATTTTCCCTGTCAAGTCTGACAATGGCAAAGTTGTCAGGGAGGGCAATGGCAATATCTGGACCAGCGCTGTCATGTAGCCATGTCTCGGTTAGGAAGACAGCGCTAGGACATTCTTCAGTGAGGAGATTAAAAATTTCATGCTTATGCTTGGGTAGTGATCTACAGTTTGTACTGTAAAATACGTATGTTAGCTGTTCATTTTTACGTAGCATTTTACATTTCCTGTGTCTCCTGGGTGGGTCGAAATAGGGTTGAAGAACGTCAATGGATATTTTACACTCGGAACAAACATGGGTTCCGACTTTGTGAAGGTTGGACAGAGAGCAGTTCGGCTTCTGGGTAGGGCGCAGCGCTCTCAAAGCGGAAGAAGTTCTTACCAATCTGGGAGGTGCAGTTGGAGAGTGAGCCTCGGCCTCGTGCCCCGTCCTGGCACGGACGGGCACAGACGGGCTAGTCTTTGGCGTGTCTTCGGCGTGCTGAGGGTGTGCCCGCTGCGCTCGACCGCTGCGCTGTCGAACAGTGAGCATGATAAGAGGGGATAGAGGAGTGGGCGTGGCTACGTGGGTGGGCGTGGCCCCGAGTCACGTGGGTGCAGTGACGCTGACAAGGGATTTTGGACTTCCCCCTCGGCGCAATTACTGCGAAACGAGCCAAGCCGCTGACTCAAAGTAAGTGTTTTCCGTCTTTAAAAACACACGAACACAGTGCAATTTAAAAAGTTTCCAAAACACACAAGTCTAGCAGCACTAAACAGATACCCCGGCTTCCGCCTCAGGGTGCTATGCTGGTCAACACCGGCTTAGGGCGAGCACGGCGCTTATCTGCTTCCTGGAGTGGGCGTGGCTACGTGGGTGGGCGTGGCCCCGAGTCACGTGGGTGCAGTGACGCTGACAAGGGATTTTGGACTTCCCCCTCGGCGCAATTACTGCGAAACGAGCCAAGCCGCTGACTCAAAGTAAGTGTTTTCCGTCTTTAAAAACACACGAACACAGTGCAATTTAAAAAGTTTCCAAAACACACAAGTCTAGCAGCACTAAACAGATACCCCGGCTTCCGCCTCAGGGTGCTATGCTGGTCAACACCGGCTTAGGGCGAGCACGGCGCTTATCTGCTTCCTGGAGTGGGCGTGGCTACGTGGGTGGGCGTGGCCCCGAGTCACGTGGGTGCAGTGACGCTGACAAGGGATTTTGGACTTCCCCCTCGGCGCAATTACTGCGAAACGAGCCAAGCCGCTGACTCAAAGTAAGTGTTTTCCGTCTTTAAAAACACACGAACACAGTGCAATTTAAAAGTTTCCAAAACACACAAGTCTAGCAGCACTAAACAGATACCCCGGCTTCCGCCTCAGGGTGCTATGCTGGTCAACACCGGCTTAGGGCGAGCACGGCGCTTATCTGCTTCCTGGAGTGGGCGTGGCTACGTGGGTGGGCGTGGCCCCGAGTCACGTGGGGGCAGTGACGCTGACAAGGGATTTTGGACTTCCCCCTCGGCGCAATTACTGCGAAACGAGCCAAGCCGCTGACTCAAAGTAAGTGTTTTCCGTCTTTAAAAACACACGAACACAGTGCAATTTAAAAAGTTTCCAAAACACACAAGTCTAGCAGCACTAAACAGATACCCCGGCTTCCGCCTCAGGGTGCTATGCTGGTCAACACCGGCTTAGGGCGAGCACGGCGCTTATCTGCTTCCTGGAGTGGGCGTGGCTACGTGGGTGGGCGTGGCCCCGAGTCACGTGGGTGCAGTGACGCTGACAAGGGATTTTGGACTTCCCCCTCGGCGCAATTACTGCGAAACGAGCCAAGCCGCTGACTCAAAGTAAGTGTTTTCCGTCTTTAAAAACACACGAACACAGTGCAATTTAAAAAGTTTCCAAAACACACAAGTCTAGCAGCACTAAACAGATACCCCGGCTTCCGCCTCAGGGTGCTATGCTGGTCAACACCGGCTTAGGGCGAGCACGGCGCTTATCTGCTTCCTGGAGTGGGCGTGGCTACGTGGGTGGGCGTGGCCCCGAGTCACGTGGGTGCAGTGACGCTGACAAGGGATTTTGGACTTCCCCCTCGGCGCAATTACTGCGAAACGAGCCAAGCCGCTGACTCAAAGTAAGTGTTTTCCGTCTTTAAAAACACACGAACACAGTGCAATTTAAAAGTTTCCAAAACACACAAGTCTAGCAGCACTAAACAGATACCCCGGCTTCCGCCTCAGGGTGCTATGCTGGTCAACACCGGCTTAGGGCGAGCACGGCGCTTATCTGCTTCCTGGAGTGGGCGTGGCTACGTGGGTGGGCGTGGCCCCGAGTCACGTGGGGGCAGTGACGCTGACAAGGGATTTTGGACTTCCCCCTCAGCGCAATTACTGCGAAACGAGCCAAGCCGCTGACTCAAAGTAAGTGTTTTCCGTCTTTAAAAACACACGAACACAGTGCAATTTAAAAAGTTTCCAAAACACACAAGTCTAGCAGCACTAAACAGATACCCCGGCTTCCGCCTCAGGGTGCTATGCTGGTCAACACCGGCTTAGGGCGAGCACGGCGCTTATCTGCTTCCTGGAGTGGGCGTGGCTACGTGGGTGGGCGTGGCCCCGAGTCACGTGGGTGCAGTGACGCTGACAAGGGATTTTGGACTTCCCCCTCGGCGCAATTACTGCGAAACGAGCCAAGCCGCTGACTCAAAGTAAGTGTTTTCCGTCTTTAAAAACACACGAACACAGTGCAATTTAAAAAGTTTCCAAAACACACAAGTCTAGCAGCACTAAACAGATACCCCGGCTTCCGCCTCAGGGTGCTATGCTGGTCAACACCGGCTTAGGGCGAGCACGGCGCTTATCTGCTTCCTGGAGTGGGCGTGGCTACGTGGGTGGGCGTGGCCCCGAGTCACGTGGGTGCAGTGACGCTGACAAGGGATTTTGGACTTCCCCCTCGGCGCAATTACTGCGAAACGAGCCAAGCCGCTGACTCAAAGTAAGTGTTTTCCGTCTTTAAAAACACACGAACACAGTGCAATTTAAAAAGTTTCCAAAACACACAAGTCTAGCAGCACTAAACAGATACCCCGGCTTCCGCCTCAGGGTGCTATGCTGGTCAACACCGGCTTAGGGCGAGCACGGCGCTTATCTGCTTCCTGGAGTGGGCGTGGCTACGTGGGTGGGCGTGGCCCCGAGTCACGTGGGTGCAGTGACGCTGACAAGGGATTTTGGACTTCCCCCTCGGCGCAATTACTGCGAAACGAGCCAAGCCGCTGACTCAAAGTAAGTGTTTTCCGTCTTTAAAAACACACGAACACAGTGCAATTTAAAAGTTTCCAAAACACACAAGTCTAGCAGCACTAAACAGATACCCCGGCTTCCGCCTCAGGGTGCTATGCTGGTCAACACCGGCTTAGGGCGAGCACGGCGCTTATCTGCTTCCTGGAGTGGGCGTGGCTACGTGGGTGGGCGTGGCCCCGAGTCACGTGGGGGCAGTGACGCTGACAAGGGATTTTGGACTTCCCCCTCAGCGCAATTACTGCGAAACGAGCCAAGCCGCTGACTCAAAGTAAGTGTTTTCCGTCTTTAAAAACACACGAACACAGTGCAATTTAAAAAGTTTCCAAAACACACAAGTCTAGCAGCACTAAACAGATACCCCGGCTTCCGCCTCAGGGTGCTATGCTGGTCAACACCGGCTTAGGGCGAGCACGGCGCTTATCTGCTTCCTGGAGTGGGCGTGGCTACGTGGGTGGGCGTGGCCCCGAGTCACGTGGGTGCAGTGACGCTGACAAGGGATTTTGGACTTCCCCCTCGGCGCAATTACTGCGAAACGAGCCAAGCCGCTGACTCAAAGTAAGTGTTTTCCGTCTTTAAAAACACACGAACACAGTGCAATTTAAAAGTTTCCAAAACACACAAGTCTAGCAGCACTAAACAGATACCCCGGCTTCCGCCTCAGGGTGCTATGCTGGTCAACCCTCAGGGTGCTATGCTGGAATACCGAAAGTCGTAAAGTTAGGATTTTGTCTCAGATTACTTTTGTGAATCGAGCCCTATGTGTTTTGGTATTATGTGTGAGTGAGCAGATTGGTGCTTGGGTCTTGTCTTAAACCACTGCAAGTAGACATGTTACAACAGGAAAAAGGAGTGAGAGATAGACTGCATTAATTTTACCTAAACTAGTTTTTGTGTCTGCTTGAGGGGTCTTTTTAGGACCAACCCACTAGTGATAGAAGAGCAGTCCATGGTATACCCTGGATACAGGCAGTCTTGGCAGATCCTACAAGAATTCTCCCTGACACACCAGGTACACAGCCATCAGCATTCACTGGATAGAGTTGGCTAGTGTGCATGATCTAAGGAGTTTACTTTTGGAGTGACGAATAGTAACCTAGAAGCCGGCACAAGAGAAATGCGGCTGAAGTAAATTCTCTGAAAGGAGTACCCTGAAGTAATAGAGGGACAATCTGAAGGCAGGGACTCATTACAGGCAGACAGGATTCTAAGGGCAAGTTTTGATGAGCAGCCACACAAAGAGACAATCAAGACAAAATGAGATAAACAAACCATGGAAGTCAGCACGTGCACCTATGGCCTAATCCTGTCAATGGCATTCACCCCTTTGTGATCAGGAGTTGGCAGTGTCACGGGGAGTTCAGATGTATCTTGTTGGGTCCACCTAGGGCAATCAGAAATACAACCCATGGTGTGTACTGGTTACTGCCAGCCATGGTGTACTTGGTAACATGTAGTTTTCTGGTAACCTTAAGAAAGAGAGTGGAGGTGTGTATTTTCCAGGAACTGTGGAAACCCCATTGCCTATGTTACTATGTAGTATGTGAGGAGAGCAACCACATATAAGGGTAAATGAACTGCAGTGTCATGTTTACAATTCACTACCAACAGTTCCATTTATCCAAAACTCTCCATCTTCCTTCAGGCTGGACTTAATTTGGGAATGTATTTGTTGGAGAGGAGGAGAGGGTTTGTTTCCCCATCATACATTTCCACAGGATGTGACAGCATTGGATTTTCTATCAACCATTTGGATAGGAAGTGACATCACTGGTTTCCAGCCAAAACTGCTTTTAAAAAAAGAAGGCAAGAAATTGGGCTTAATTTCAATTCATCCATCTGCACAAGAAGTGACATCACTGCATTACCCATCATCCATGTGCAAAGGAAGTGACATACTTTCCTGGAATCTTCCTACTTCAATCACTTTTCAGGGCATCCCATTCCCTGGGCATCCCAAGAAAATGGCGGACACAGACAAGGGCATTGCCTGATTGGGCCTGTTAGTGCCTGAAAAGTCCTTGGTCCAGAACCCCTGTTCCAGTGAAAAATGCAAGATGAGAATATAATCACGTACCTCACCCAGTACCTCATACTGCCAGTCCCCACCCTCGCACCGAGCTGTAGACAACCCAAGCATTCATGTAGTGTTCACACAGCACATAGACCCAATTACATACTCATCCCTCTAACACACACCCTCAAACTACTGAACCATCAACCTTGTGCTCATTTTGTTCTCACAGCAAGACAATGCAAGCTGAAAAATCAAGGAGCACCCTCTTCAACTTCTCATTGATACACTCAGCATAGTACAGCATGTCACACAACCAACATACTTCAAAGGCCCCATCCACAAACGTGTCTTCTCAACATCACCAACAATCCAGTACAAACCACCCATACCCATGGACTGGACTGACACTTTGCAATCCCTACCTCCCTCCTCAGTGTACTACCAACAAATATCCAACTCATATCTTACCCCATCAATTTCACATCCAATGCCAACATCCTTCAATGCAACTTCAACATTTTTTGGAAAGCTATGTGAATGTCCAGGCCCCAATTATAACATGCAAGAGCAAGCTAAGGCTCTGTTATTCTAAAGACCTTGCTGACAAATATGTTCTATCTGAAGACAGGAAAGAAAATAGAAGAAACCAGTAATCCAGAGGACCTCTTGATACTAAAGACCCACCACACAACACACAGACAGCTCATCACATGAGCCAAATCAAAGTGCTATACCTTAACCATTTATGAGGCCACCAACAGAAGAAGAACACTGTTCAAGACAAGCACTGCCTCACCACCTGCTGACCCACCAAATCCTCACTCTATAGAAAAGTACAAAGCCATTAGTCTCTCCCTCAGTGAAATAATACAGAAGATCCATCAGCACATTCATCATATCAAATCTGCTTCATCTCTCACACCAACCCCTTTCTGTAGAATCCTGCAATAGTCAACCCTCAAAGCCCTATCCCTGCTAGATCTGGCAGACATTCTGAATTCCCTGATGGCCACTTCTAATGAAGATGATGTCTTACCATCAGCCTTCATCAAAGGTCTCTCTGGGGATGCTCTCTTACCCCAACTTACCATTGTAAATAAATACCTCACTCAAAGCATCTCCCCAGAACTTATCAAGACTGGTCAGATCCTCCTAGTCCTAAAGAAACCTACACTAGACCCTGATGACCTTGCCAGCTACCGGCCCATCACTCAACTACCATTCATTGGCGGGATCATTGGAAAAGAGTCTATGTTCAACTCCATAATCACATCAATGCTAAACGTCTCCTGCATGACTAACAGTCTGGCATAAGATCACACTGCAGCATTGATGATCGTAGGTGAAGGCCTCTTGACCACAGATGATAATCCCTGCCTTCTGATATTTCTGGACTTCTCAGATGCCTTTTACATAGTTGACCATCCAACCCTGATATGCACCTTCAACTTGCGAATGGGATTCACCGGCAATGTCCTTCACTGGTTCTCCTACTACCTTTTTAACTGGGATCAGTTTGTTCACATGGACACATCCAGGTTACAAAAGATCCATATCACATGTGGAGTCCCCCAGGGTTCTATACAGTCTCCTGTCATCGTCAACATTTACACAGAACCTCTTGGTGCTCTACGCACAGCATCAAGAATTTGCTGATGATACTCAACTCTACTTGAAAGTCTTCTGTGCTTCAGGCATCCAATTCCTCAAACACTGCTTACACCTTCTCCAGACCTCGATGTACAGTGCCTACCTGAAGCTCACCCCAAATAAGACAGAGGGCCTGATTTAGGTCTTGGCGGATGGAATACTTCATCAGAAACGTGACGGATATCCCATCCGCTGTAATACTATCTCTATAGGATAGAATGGGATCATAATATAGTGGACAGGATATCTGTCCTGTTTCTGAAGGAGTATTGTCCTCCTCCAAGATCTAAATCAGGCCCAGAATTGTAATTATTTATCAAGAACAGAAAACAAGATACAGTAAAAACCTGGCTCAATGACATGAACCTCGACAGCTTCGAACCGCATCTCTTGTCAAATCCCAAATCACTTGGACTCACCCTGGACACAAACCTCTGCCTCAATGAACACATTGCCAAAAAACAAAGACAGTCAACCCGTTTAGTCCAAAATGCAACTTCAGATCTGCGATTCAAGCTCTTGTACTCTTGCATGGGAAAGATGATAATGTCCTGCTCCATAGCCACCCAGACTCCACACTGGCACCCCTAAGAGGCATCTTACATGCCACAGCATGTCTCCTCCAGGGGCTGAAGAAATATGACCACTTCACCTCCATCATAATAGAACTCCATCGGCTCACCTTGCCAAGCTTCAAAACCAACTACATGCTTTACAAAACCAGCGCAACCAGCACTTCCTCTTATCTTGCAGACAAGCTCACTATCTCTGGTGCTTTTCCACCACAACCTCAGCCAGGACACCATCAGACTAAGAAGTAAAAAAAGAAAAAAACAAGACAACATGCCTTTTCCATCCATGCATCGAGGATCTGGAACAGCATTCTTGTATTCACCAGGACCGCCCCAACACTGCTGCATTTTAAGAAAGAGTTGAAGACTCACCTATTTAAAGAACATATACATGCATACATATAGAGGGCCTCCAGAGGAGAGGAATAGCAGCAGAAAACCAGGTGTGAGTATCTGATCACCACGTGCTGCTCATTTTCCTTTTCCTCCCCCATCGCAGTCCCCCCAAATACCTCAATCTTTTCACCCCTTTGATATCAGTAGGTGCCAGTGATGACAGCCTTAGTCTACTTATGCAAATCTAATCCCAGTTCAGGCACCTGCCCCATACCTACCCTTTCATGTCATTGTATTTATGAACTGTTACTCTGGCCAATTAGTTTATGTGTTAGAGAAATGTCTCCCAGGCCCACAGTTTGTGAATTGACCCATGCCATATGGCACCTACAGCTAGTCCTTAATGTTTAACCAAATGCACACTACATGCTGGAACTAACAGTTTCGATTTTGCCATTATGGTTATGGACCTTGCAGGATGCTGATGTCCAGTAATGTCTGAGGGTGTCTGACATTGCATGGGGTCACTAGGCAGCTAAGGCCCAGGTAACAGTAGGACCTCTGTGCCCTCCCTGTGCCAGAGACATGAGAGATGAGAGATGATTGCAGGTTTGACACAAAGGACTTGAACTTTCACAAGTTTCACAGAACCTGGGTTTCACTGTTTACATGTTATAATTGCCTCATAGTGTTTATTGAGCATCAACGCTTCTTCCACCTGTGATGATATTTATTTATTTATTTATTTAAAAGGTTTTATATAGCTCTGGCTAGATCCGGAGGTATCATATTAAATGTCAAATACAATCAAAGATATGAGAATATCCAACATCAAATCAGGAGAAAGGCAAACAAATTTTAGGATTACATACATTTAGAAAAAAAATAAGGGAGGTGTGACAGAGGAACACTCATAATTAAATCTATCAAGAGCCAGTGATTAACAGAACACACAAATATTACAGAAATATAGAGAGAATTGAGCCCTGGGGGACACCGAGAGAGACAAGAGTAGAGTTAGAGAGTCAGGAGTTAATTTTAATTTGTTGTGTTTGGTGTTTGAGATAGGAGGTGAACCAGTTTAGGACAGTGCCATTGAGGCCAGAACGATTCTTGAGAGATTCCAGTAAGGATGAATGATTGACTGTATCGAACGCTGCTGGGAGGTCCAAAAGGATGGTAGAGAAATGGAACTGTTGTTTTTGGATGATTGAGCTCACAAGCATCCTCTATGTGTTTATTAGGAATAAAGTTGTCTTTGTGGCTTTTTATAGGATGTCTGCTCACTGTGCCTTAATCTTGTTCTATCTTCCAATGCACTGACTCAGGAATGGCACAATGGTTGTCTGCACCCACTTCAGGGCTCTTAATGCAGCTGCTAGCTGCAGTTTGGTAGACATGCTGCTCCATGCATCTGACTTTCGTTTACCTAGTCCCTTATGAATGTACTAGCACTGCACAGGCTAAAGGGTCCTGCAACTGGCTTACATTTACCTTGTCCCTTATGAATGTCCTTGTAATGCACAGGCTATGTTGTCCTCAAGGCTGTCATGTCTGTCGTAGCTTGTTACTGGCTGATACAAAAGAGAAACTCACATCATGCTGGTGTGATGTGATTGTGGAGAAAAATACCTAATGACACAGGGACTCTGTGAGCAAGAATTGTTACATAAAAAATATATGTTTCTAGTGGCCTGTGGTATGAAGGACACCTTCATTCAGTCCTGGCAGTTAAGGAAACTGCACAGTATACTGTAATGTTTAGAACCAGGCTTATACTGGTAAGAATTCACTGTGGAAGACTCAGAAGAAGCACTGCTGTGCTGCTTTGCTGCAAGGAGGACTGTCACGCTGCTACCCTGCTGCCTGAGTGAGAAGGAGTGGTCCTGCATCTTGAGCCCAGGACCCCAGAGTGTCTCCAAGGGCAAGATGGCTGACCTGATCATAAGCCTAAGGTACAGAACAGGCTTCACCCACCTTGATCCCAGCACCAGGACTCAGCCTGCTGTGAGTATTGTGCCCCAAGTGGTGCCACCCTAGTTCTGGACCCTTTGAAGAGGACTTGAAGGTGCTCTGCTAGCCCAACTGTGGCCCAGCAGAACCAATGCAGTGTGACACATCACCTCCGGAAAAACTCTGCATTGGTGCCGCTGTGTGCTGCAACCCCGACTCCGGACTTCATTACGCAGCCCACAGCCTCATCAGAACCACCACTGTGTGATACATCCTCAATGCAGGTCTTTGCATCGCAAGTCCCTCATCAATGGCAGCCTTGATGCCGATTCAGGACTCCGCATTGCAAGCCCCGCAGCTTCTTCAGAACCTTCTGGTGCATGAAGCATCTTCGACGCAGGACTTCGCATCGCAAGGTCCTCATCATCAGCATGCTTGATGACAATGCAGGACCTCACATCACAGCCTTGCAGCTTCCATGGAATCACCGCTGCACTACGCATCGCTACACCAGAACCTTGCATCACCTCAGCTACAAGACCCATCCTTGATGCAGGACCTCGTAACGCTCTGCAACCAGGATTTAAGGTACTCTTGTTCAGCTGGCCTAATTGGGTCCCTATAGCTAGGGCATGCTCTATCATGGTACAGCACAATCGGATAACCACAGTTGGCACTTAGTGCTTTTTGGTGTTATTTTCAATTGAAACTTTAAAATTGCATATCTCCAGTTCTGATTGGATTTTTATCGTTTTGGTCTTAAATTACTTTTTAAATGTCACTCTATTTTTCTAAATTGGTGCAAGGATTTTCTTGTGCTGCACTTCATGTTATTACTGTTTGAAGTGCTGCATAAATAATTTACACACTGCCTCTAATTTAAGCCTGACTGCTCTGTGCCAACCTACCAGAGAGTTAAGCACTGGTTAATTTAGGGTTTGTTTGTGACTTCACCCTAACAGAGATTTGTAGTTGCTGCTTGAGTAAGGTTTCACCCACTTCAACCAGTAACCCAATTTCTTACATATGGCCTATTCTGTTTTTTTTATGTGCATTTTTTATACTTTAAGATCAGATACCTAAGTGAAAGCTGAGTATGTCTTCAGGAAATCATTGAATGTTGCAGAATAAGAAATAGAGTAAGAAAAATATTTTATTTCCATATCCATATGGATTAATGTTATGAATTTTTCACTGACATTTTAACTGTTTCAGAAAAAACACCTTCTTCCTCATGTTCACCCTTATAGCCACCACCTGAGGAATCCCTTTGAAGACATTTCTTATTTTCAACAAACAGTCATGAGTGAACAATTAAGTAGACTTCCACACTTGCACATCAGAAACGTTTTGTCTGAGCGTACACTAGGAATCTCTGTGCATAAAATATAATCAATTAGGGACAATCCTGATACTCTGCATCAGCACAAGTCTAAATCTCCACCTCTGTAGAGCGGTGCTACCTTCCTGAGCGGTTGCCAGGTAGAGGTGAGGTTGTGTACCCAGCAATAGCGGGTAAGGTGTTTTCATTTAATGTATTCATCCTTTGTGGATCCTTTAATTACGACTTATTTTAATCATATTGTTCACTACATATCTGACAATTATTATGTTTCTTTGTCCGCAGGTATCATGACACCTTGATATTGACAGACCAAACATTATATCTTGGTTGGATATCCTTTTTTTTGCTTAATTCAATAGTTTTTTTGTTCCATTCACTGTATCTCAGCAGCAGCATTAATTGTTAAGGTCCTGACGAAAGCCTGGTCCGATTATGGATCATTATGGCTTAAACATGTTGACCAATAATCATCACACCATAGCGGTTCAAATCCATACCGCTGGTGCACTGCTTTTTTAATCCTCACAGTAGGCATATCTTTATTAAATTGTTGTTTCGTGCCCACTAGCCAGTTTTAGATTTCACCCACTATTTCACATCTTTTTCACATTGTTGATTAATTTGCGCTGCGACCTCACTCATACACTTGGCTCATCATAGGTGGGTTTAGGATACCCTTCACACTCCAACAAAACATCCCAGAGCTCCTCCCTCACAGTGAGGGGGTTGTAGCCCTCAAAAGAACTAGGTGTTTCCTTTGGTAGGAGAATCCCTATGATGAAGCATGTCACCTTTGGTGAGTGAGGGATTACGTCCTAGAAAGGGATCTGCCCTTGGATGATCTTATGAGCACAACTCTTATGTTTATCTAATACATTCTTCATAAAGGAGTATTATTAATTTATATACACTATTGGTACATGATTAGACCCTAGGATTTCTTTGTATTTGCCATTAGTTATTTGGGGATATAATCCTTAGTGGTCTTTAAAACCTTTCCCTTGGACCCTCCCTCTTGAACTGCATTGTTTTTCAGTAAATCTCCACCTCGCCTGTGCCCTGGCCTTTTTATATTTCTTACTGTACAAGAAAGATGGTTGCTTTCTGTACAGCTAGTCCTGTGATGCAAGATAACATGATACTTTCTGCCTTGGATAATATTTTTCTTCGCTGCTGCTTAATACATGTGCATTACTTAGCATTGCATCAATGCATGTTCACTGCACAGCTTGAGGGCCACCCCATAAATGATCATCAACAGCAGCAGGGGTAGAGTGGCTGTAATTGTATCCTCCTATGTGCCAGCCACAGTTCAAGCAAAAGATATAGACACTGACCCCTTGATCTACATGTGTAACAAGGGAGAGTACTATTTTTCATACACTAAATTATGCCTATTTCTGTTTTTCTAAGTCTGTGTGAAGCAGTTCGAAATCAGGGTGAAATTTGTGATGAACCTTTCCTGTGCTGGCAGGATCATATGTGATGTCACTTCCTGTAATGCAGACCAGACACAAAGGGGCCAACTAGCAGTGAGTGGACCGGCCGCCAGTGGTGCGGCGGTCCCGCACCTGCAATTAGGATGCCACCGTGGTGGTGGCATCCTCCATTCCCAGCATTGTGGCGGGCGGTGCCCACAGCACAGACCGCCATAGTGCTGGGAATGCACCGTGTGCATTGTCATGCACAAGGTGACAGGAACCGCAAGGTGCCTGCCACCATGTCCATGACAATGCAGAGGGGTACCATAGGTACCCCCCTGAGCACCCCCCACCCCCCGAACAAACTGGGGGCCCACAACGGGCCCCCAGAAACAAAACCGCCTGCCTTTCCATGGCAGAGTCTCCGCCATGGAAAGGCAGTTCACCGCAATGATCATAATATGGATGGCGGTGCCTGCAAGGCACTGCCACCATATAACTGGGCTTTTCCGCCCAGTAGGCAATCGGGCGGATTGCCTACCGTCGGAAAAATGGCGGGCGGTCTTCCCATCCACCGGGGTCCCCCCTGCCATCGTAATGTGGCCGGGGGAAAAGTCTTGCAGGAGGTAGGTTTTGGCGGGCGGATCGCCACCACCCGCTATCATAATAACCACCATAGTGTTAATTTGGTATTTACAATCCAACGCACAACACGATTTGCAATAGATTGTAACCCAAAGTAACACTACACAACACACTGCCAAGCGTTACTTTGCATCAAGGAGGCATACCATGGATGATGCATGGGAGTTCCTGTGCATCCACCCATGGATTTTGACACAAATTCATATCTACAAAGACTTACTGCACTGCTGTGCAATATGGCAAAAAACATTGGCAAAGCCAATAGATCTCGCATAGGCGAGACCTATTCTCATTGACAATGCTTTTTTCTCTTGTGGGTTACTGAATATTGCCTCTTAATGCCTGTCATATTTTGAGAAAATTGATTGTTAGTTTGAAATGGATGGTAGTCCTCTTCAAGTAATATTCGCACTAGCCCTTACCAGAAGGACTCTTAGTAGCTGTGACACAGAGCAGATAGTCTTAATTTAGGAGAAATGTATAAAGCACTTACCAGTACAAAAACGGTTAAAATGTCACAACACAATAAAAATCCCAATCACATTTATAAAAATAGAGAACATTTTAATGAGCAAATAGATACCAAAACAACAAAAACTCAGATGCAGGGTTGACCGCGATAGAGAGAGGGTTGGATACAGGCAGTACATTCGGTCCAGTGGAAAGTCTCCCTTCTGACTTTTTCTTGTCAAAGGGACCGTCAGCAGGTCAGAATGCCAGATATATCTGAGGAGGAACTAGTTGGATGGCTGGAGAGCAGAATCTCGGTGGGGCCTCAGCTCTAGTGGCAAATTTGAGGATCTCTACTTTAAAGGGGGAAAACTCCAATAAGGCGAAGTTGTCAGTGGGTTGTTGCAAGGCATTGGTTACGGTGAAGTCCTTTGCATTTGGACTTTGAATCTTTTTTGAAAGTGAAGATCCTTTAAGTGGAGCAAACCGGGAAGCTGAGACCAACCGTCAGTTCGACGTTGGCGACTGCAGCTCAGTGGCAGTCCAGTGATAGCCTCTGGTTCTTTTTGCAATAATCCTTCCAAATGTTTCTAAATCCCAGCTTTTAGGATTAGGCAGAAGGAGTATACCCCGACACTTATCCAAGGACCCCAGGATATTAGGTCACCATCAGGGTCAGGACTCACTCCATGGATAACCACCAGCAAGGTCGAGGGCAAGACAAGTTGGAAATTGTCAGTTTGGGCTCTTCAGGAAGGTGGGCTTCTTTCAGCTTTTGTGTCCCTGTAGCTTAAGAGGAGGTCAGCCAACTGACCCTTGGAGTCCACTTCCCAGTCCTGGGTACAAGTGGGAGCAGGTTTGGCCCTTGGGGTCTCTCTCACAGGTTGAACAGCAGGTGCAGTGCTTCTTCTGTCTTCCACAGTTCCAGAGTTGTTCTGAAGAAATTATCCAGGGGTGCACTTTCATTCCTGGCACAAGCTTGTGGGTGAAAGAAACTCCCTGTCCAATAGGAAGAATGTTCCTAGGGGAAACCATACCCAACTTTACATCATTTCCTGAGGGTTTGGCCCAAAATGATCCTACCGTGCTCTACTCTCCCAAAAGTCAATATGGCAGAATTGTTCTTCCCCTGGTCAGAGTTCTGGGCACACCATGAGTTGTGGCTGTGAAAATGAGAAGCTATCCCTGCAAACCAGTTCTGAAACAAGTTCCCCCCCTCCCCTGAGATTGGGGGGGGGGGAGGCCACACTTCCTCCCAACCAAGGCCCTTTTGTTCTCATTCTGGGAGCATTTCACACCTCCCAGCAGACTGCCAGGTGAAAGTTGGGGATAACAACTGAAAAGGCTACTAGAGACTTTAGGCCAGAAAATGCCAACCTTCTGAAAGCAATATTTACAAATAGTAATTTAAAATGTCACTCAACCATCAGATTGGATTTTAAATTCCTATTAATGTGAGTCCTTGAACCATGGTTCTAGCTATTTCCAAACAGAAGTTATGAATTATAGGGTGTTATAAAGTAATCTAGTGCTTTTCTGTGGGAGAGCCAGCCTTGCCACAGGGAAAAACTACTTTGGAAATTTTTCACTGCCGGGAAATGTAAAGCCTAAGGACACATGCCCTGCTTTTTACATACAATGCACCCTGCTATAGGCACTTAGGGCTTATTTTAGGGGTGACTTATATGTATTAAAAAGGAAGGTTTGGACCAGTTAAAAGGGTGGCTTTGACGGGTCAAAACGGCAGTTTTAAAACTGGCATGCTAGGCTGCTGTGGCAAGCCTAGAGTCATTTTTTACCTGCCCACTTTACTGGGGGCACAATACATGCTGCATTTCACTAGTGACATTTAGCTTAAAGGCCTTGGGCCACAAGGTACCATATACTAGGGACTTACAGATAAGTTAAATACATCAATCAAAAATTAGCCAATTACACATGTTTAAGGGGGTCAGAGCACATGCATTGGTACCTGGTTAACAGGGCCCCAGTCCAGCAGAGGCGAAATACCAGAGCATCTGTCAAAAACTGGGGGGTGATCATGCAAAAAAGAGACCTTACCTTACACAAATCATGTTAAAGAGCAATTGCTTTTAGGGCATGGGATTGTTCACTATGCAGAGGTGATAGGTCTCTACTGTGTAAATAATGTTCCTAATAGAGCTCTATAGATAAATATTTTCACCGTGGCATTATCCTGAACTTCATTCCTTGATTGGTAAGGGACGTAGACAGAATATCTTATTATTGTGTAGCTTTCCTGATTTCACGCACAGTGCCTTACCTTACATGAAGGAGTAACTTCAGCCATGAGGTACTGTAGGTTTACATTTGGATAGGAATCCATATAAACAGGCAACCTATATTTAGTAACTCATATACTAAAAACAAAAATTCTGCATTGTGGAATTGAAGATGTATTTTCTAAGCTCTAGACAGCTACATGTTATCTGCCTCACTGTTTGTTTGAAAGATACATTTTAGTGCAGCATTATGTACTGCTATATTTTGCACTCTAAACACCGGAACAGCTAATGTGGGTGATGTTTAATCCTATGTATTATACCAAAGTGGTATCTGTGCAGTGTGAAATAATGAATAACAACAATACGGTACGATGTAAAATATTTTATTGGTGTAACAAGTCAGACGGGTAAATGAATGAATACTATTTTTATATTGTGTCTTTCAAGCTTTTTTTCTGGGTGCATATGCACCACAGGTTTCTATGTACCTTGTTTCTTTGATGGTGCCAGTATTTGCATCTTTAATTTTCACCAGCAAAGTATAATTTTGCTCCCTCAGTGAGTGCAAATATGTGACTCTCATGTGGTTATATGCTGGGTGGCATCAGTGGAAGACTTTCTCAGTCTCTAATTCTTAGATGTCAAAATGTTAACAGAACTCTAGCTCTTCTTGGTTACTGGTTTGGTTTGCGTTGGACAGCCTACATTTCTATGCTCTGTTCACTGCTGAATTTAGTAACCATTTACCAGTGATAATTGCTTCTGACCAACGTCAGGTATTCTACAAACTTGAAGCAGGAATATGGAAAATATTATTTACCATGGTGAAAGTGTTGAAAATAGCAACTTATATTTATAATATAAATAACATTTTAAAGTTTTTCACCTGCCATAAAGGGTTAACTTAACAGGCTGCACTGCAAGTTCAAATTATAGCAGTCAGACTACAACATTATGCCTGAACCCATGTTTTCCCATGTCACACTAGTGGAATGGCACAATGAGTGATGCAGCCCATGGGTGACATTTAACTTTGCATACCATGGGTACAGTTTCTACACCATATTCTAAGGCCATATAGAAGACTGACATACACCAAACGAAGATTGGCCACTTTCTTCATGTTTTACGGTTCAGAGCACATACACTGGGTACTGGTAAGTTTTAAAAGCAATAACAATCAGCAACAAAATGGGGATGACACCACAAACAAGCATTTACAATGCAATAGGTCTTGCATTCATGCGAGTTTGAGCTATTGGCATTGTAATGAGAATATTTTTTATTTATGTTTTGGGTTTTAAAACATAAATAAAAGGCATTGTCATTTACAATACTAATAGCTTAAACTCTCGCAAATGTGAGACCTATTGCATTGCAACAAAGGGCCTTCTCGACCGCTTGTTCGATTGTAAATATCAGAGGAAGAGACCGGCCTGCAACATCTTCAAATTAGTGATAAATAGTGCTGTGAAGAAAATGTTTAAATTACACAAACACAAAGTGTGATGTGAGAGTTACTTACGATCCAAGCTATAAACACTAACAAAGCGCTCCAACACCTTTCGCTCTGTGATTACACTGTGGCAGCTCACGAGGAAGAGCGGGAGGGGTTATTTCCTGCCCTCTCTGTGATTTGAGTGTGAAGTGTGGCATTGCGTAATGTCATTGCTATCTTTGGCCTAATAAAAAACACTCCAGCTGTAGTAGGGCCCTGGCTTCACCTCCTGGTGCAGGATGGGTTGTCCTTTATGGCAGGCATTGAGGGAGGGAGGGATGGTCTCAACTGCAGCTTGTAGAGTGCCCCTGCTATTACTAGTCAGTGAGCAGTGCTAAGGTAATGGTATTGGAGGTGGTGGTATTGGTGGTATTGGTGGTGGTGATATTGGTGGTATGGTATTGGTGGTATTGGCGGTGGTAGTATTGGTGGCGGTATTGGTGGTGGTGGTGGTATTGGTGGTGGTAGTTTTGGTGGCTGTATTGGTATTGGTGGTGGTGGTATTGGTATTGGAGGTGGTATTGCTATTGGTGGTGGTAGTATTGGTGGTGGGTGTACTGGCATTGGCAGTGGTGGTATTGGTGGTGATATTGGTATTAGTGGTATTGGTGGTGGTGGTATTGGTATTGGTATAGGTGGTGGTATTGGTGGTGGCGGCATTGTGTTGATGGAGGTATTAGTATTGGTGGTGGTGGTATGCTGGTGGCATTAGTGGTATTGGTGGTGGTGGTATTTTTGGTATTGGTGGTGTGGGTTTGGTGTTGGTGGTATTGGTGGTGGTATTGGTGGTGCTGTTGGTGGTATTAGTGGTGGTGGTGGTATTGATGGTGGTGGTGGTATTGGTAGAGGTGGTATTGGTGGTGTTGGTATTGGTGGTGGTGGTGGTGGTTGTAGTATTATTGGTGGTGGTGGTGGTATTGGTGGTGGTGGTGGTATTGGTGGTATTGGTGGTATTGGTGGTGGAGGTGGTGATGGTAGTAGTATTGGTGGTGATGGTGTGGTATTGGTGGTGGTGGTGTTATTGGTGATAGTATTGGTGGTGGGGGTATTGGTGGTGGTGGTATTAGGGGTGTTGATATTGGTATTGGTGATGGTGGTATTGGTGGTGGTGGAGGTCGTGGCATTGGTGGTGGTATTGGTGGTGGTGGTATTGGTGGTGGTGGTATTGGTGATGGTATTGGTGGTATTGGTGGTGGTATTAGTGGTATTGGTGGTGGTGATATTGGTGGTGGTGGTATTGGTGGTGATGGTATGGGTGGAATTGGTGGTGGTGTTATTGGTATTGGTGGTGGTATTGGTCATGATGGTATTGGTATTTTCAGTGGTATTAGTGGTGGTATTGGTGGTGGTATTGGTGGTGGTATTGGTATCAGTGGTGGTATTGGTGATGGTGGTATTGGGGGTGGTGGTGGTGGTATTGGTGGTGATATTGGTGCTGGTGGTGGTATTTGTGGTACTGGTGGTATTGATGCTGGTGGTGGTGCTATTGATGGTGGTATTGGTGGTGGTGGTGGTGGTATTGGTGGTGGTAGTTTTGGTGTTGGTGGTGGTGCTATTGATGATATTGGTGATGGTGGTATTGGTGGTGGTAGTATTGTTGGTGGTGGTATTGTTGGTGGTGGTATTGGTGGTGGTGTTATTGGTGGTGGGGTTGGTGGTATTGGAGATGGTGGTATTGGTGGTGGTGGTATTGGTGGTGGTGGTATTTATGGTGGTGGTGGTGGTATTGGTTGTGGTATTGGTCTTGGTGGTATTGGTATTGGCGGTGGTATTGGTGGTGGTGTTATTAGTATTGGTTGTGGTATTGGCTGTGGTGTTATTGGTATTGGAGGTGGTATTGGTGGTGGTGGTGGTATTGGTATTGGTGGTGGTGGTGGTGCTATTGGTATTGGTGGTGGTGGTATTGGTGGTGGTGGTATTGGTGGCAGTGGTATTGGTATTGGTGGTGGTGGTATTGGTGGTGATATTGGTATTAGTGGTGGTATTGGTCTTGGTGGTGTTGACATTGGCAGTGGTATTGGTGGTGGTGGTAATGGTGGTGGTGGTGATATTGGTATTGGTGGTGGTGGTATTGATGGTGATGGTATTGGTGGTGGTGGTATTGGTATTGGTATTGGTGGTGGTATTGGTGGTGTTGGTATTGGCGGTGGTATTGGTGGTGGTGGTATTGGTGGTGTGGTATTGGTGGTGGTGGCATTGGTGGTCATGATGGTATTGGTGGTTGTGGTATTGATGGTATTGGTATTGGTGGTGGTGGTATTGGTGGTGGTGGCATTAGTGGTGGTGGTATTGGTAATATTGGTATTGGTGGTGGTGATATTGATGGTATTGGTGGTGGTGTTATTGGTATTGGTGGTGGTGGTATTGGTGATGGTACTGGAATTGGTGGTGGTTGTATTGGTGGTGGTGGTATTGTTGGTGGTGAAGGTGGTGGTTTTGGTGGTGGTGGTATTGGTGGTGTGGTATTGGTGGTGGTGGCATTGGTGGTCATGATGGTATTGGGGTGGTTGTATTGGTGGTTGTGGTATTGATGGTATTGGTATTGGTGGTGGTGGTATTGGTGGTGGTGGCATTAGTGGTGGTGGTATTGGTAATATTGGTATTGGTGGTGGTGATATTGATGGTATTGGTGGTGGTGTTATTGGTATTGGTGGTGGTGGTATTGGTGATGGTACTGGAATTGGTGGTGGTTGTATTGGTGGTGGTGGTATTGGTGGTGGTGAAGGTGGTGGTTTTGGTGGTGGTGGTATTGGTGGTGGTTGGTGGTGGTGGTATTGGTGGTGGTTGTGGTAGTGGTGGTGGTAATGATATTGGTGTTGGTTGTATTGGTGGTATTGGTGGTGGTGGTATTGCTGGTGATTGCATTGGTGGTAGTGGTGGTATTGGAGGTGGTTGTATTGGTGGTATTGATGGTATTGATGGTGGTATTGGTGGTCGTGGTATTTGTCATGGTGGATTGGTATTGGTGGTGTCATTGGTGGTGGTGGGATTGGAGGTGGTGGTGGTGGTGGTGGTATTGGTTTTGGTGGTGGTGATGGTGGTATTGGTATTGGTGGTGGTGGTATTGGTGGTGGTGGTATTGGTATTGGTGGTGGTATTGGTCATGGTGGTATTGGTATTGGCGGTGGTATTGGTGGTGGTATTGGTGTTGGTGTTATTGGCATTAGTGGTGGTATGGTCTTGGTGGCATTGGTATTGGTGGTGGTGGCGGTGGTATTAGTGGTGGTGGAATTGCTGGTGGTCGTATTGGTGGTGGTGGTGGTATTGCTGGTGGTGGTATTGGTGGTGGTGGTGATATTGGTGGTGGTGGTAATGGTGGTGGTGGTGGTATTGGTATTGGTGGTGGTGGTGGTATTGGTGGAATTGGTATTGGTGGTGGTGATATTGATGGTATTGGTGGTGGTGTTATTGGTATTGGTGGTATTGTTATAGGTGGTGGTGGTATTGGTGGTGGTATTGGTATTAGTGGTGGTGGTGATATTGGTATTAGTGGTGGTGGTATTGTGGTATTGGTTGTAATATTGGTGGTGGTGGTGGTATTGGTATTGGTGGTGGTGATATTGGTGGTGGCGGTGGTTTTGATGGGGGTATTGGTGGTGAACTGGATGGTGATGGTAGTGGTATTAGTGGTGGTGGTATTGGTGGTGGTGAGGTATTGCTGATAGTGGTTGAATTGGTGGTATTGGTGGTGGTGGTATTGGTGGTGGTGGTATTGGTGGTGGTGGTGGTATTGGTGGTGGTGGAGGTGGTATTGGTGGTGGTGGTATTGATGGTGGTGGTATTGGTGGTAGTATTGGGGGTAGTCGTGGTATTGGTGGTGGTGGTATTGGTGGTGATTGCATTGGTGGTGGTGGTGGATTTGGTGGTGGTGGTGGTATTGGTGGTGGAGGTGGTATTGATAGTATTGGTGGTGATGGTGTTGGTGGTGGTGGTTTGAGTGATGATGGCATTGGTAGTGGTGGCATCGGTGGTAGTGATGTTGATGGTATTTGTGTTGGTGGTATTGGTGGTGGTGGTGGTTGTATTGGTGGTGGTTGTATTGGTGGTGGTGGTATTGGTGCTGATGGTGTTGTTAATAAAACAGGCTTTTGAATACAACCCATCAGGTGGCTTTAGTGCAGATGACATGTAACAAAGATATGCTGTTGTCAGCTTCAGCCCATTAGCACACGATTATGTGCTACCTGGAATTCACATGACTTAATTCGCTAATCGTTTCTAACTCCATTTTACTTGGGGGGTAGAAATAGACACGAGATAATGCCGGGTTAAAGTGATTGAAAGTGGGCGCCCATGTTACGGAGGCGGCCGTGCCGTTTAAAAAACACACAAACAGTTTCAGCTGAAGCAGCGCATGTCCGGCCTGCTGTGAGAGAAACTTAATAAAGTAAATAGTGCTTACAGACTAAATAACAGGTCCCGTGTAACAACCAAAGTAAAGGGGCCAGTAACCATGAGAGGTTACAAAAGAAGACAAGGACGTACTAAGGAGGGACTAACAAGCCTATGAACTAATCCAATGGCAGCATTTATGAAAGACAATGACACAAGCCAATGAAAAATATGGGCAGAGAGTTAGCGCTGCTTCTCTCCCATACTCTACTACAGCAGTCTCCCAGAGTGAGCAGCGTATGCGCTGCTGCTGCTAGTGTCGACGTAAAAAAAGGCATTTCTGATATGTAAGATTTTCAAATCTGGGATCGGGGTGACTATCTGTTGGCTGACCTGTTGGGCATCCATCTATTACTTTGATCTCTGTTGAGTGCTTACATAGTGACTTTCTTGCTGCTGGTAGGGGTAGACTTTCTTGCTGCTGGTAGGGGTTTTCTTGCCTCCCACAGAATCAGATTTGGTATATGGTTGTTCCTAGGTTTGCCTTCTGGCTAGTACCTATTTGGCTTCCTCATTGTTTCTCCATCTGATTGGTCTTTCATTTTTGTTAATCTTTGCTGTTGCCAGCCTTAATTTTGTACCCTTGTCTTCCGGGCACTGATTTTGCCACCTCTGACGCCAAGGGCCGCAAAGGCAGTGCAAGGGGTTGCAAGGGGCAAGCCAGGGGTCGCAGCTCTTTCTGCCTTCGACTGTTCTTGAATTGACCTGCCACTAATAGGGGTGCAATGTGCTCCTAATTCTCTAGGTATCGCTGTCTCTGCCCCTACTACACTTTTAGCAGCTAAAGCCAGAAGATAGGGCACACCTTCAATGCCTTCGATGAACAAGGGACTCGGTGAGAGATACAGGAAAGTAATAGTCCATTGAAAGTCTCTTTAAAGAAGCTCAAATGTGTTTTTTAACAGAAAAAAGCAACATCTTTTACTCAGAAAAAAATTGTCTACTTTGAATCTCACTCTCATCGACATTGAGGAAAATAAAGGCTAAAACAAAGAAAACCAACAAAATATATAGGTATTCCTACCAAGGACTGTAACGCCCTCTGTTGCCCCGGAGACCAATACGGTTTTGAGCCAGGTGTGTTTAACAGCACAAATGAGTCAAGGAATGCTAAACGTGCTTGCCTACCGACTCGAAGATTAGTGAGCAATAATATACTTAAATAGATATTATTGCGGCGTAATTTCGACGTGTTCAGATTATTAGTAGGCCTGGGCAAAAATTTCGTTCCGTTCGCGGAAATTGCGATAATTTGACATTTTTGCGTTCCGCGGAGAGCGCGAAAATGTCAAAAATTCCGGTTTCCGCAGCTTGGCGATAATTTGTTTCTTGCTCGCGCTGTAAAATGATACATTCTCGCGCGCGCGCGATCGCCTTACCTGAATCCCTGCGTTCGCCGACAAGTATTCTTGATCCGGTCGCGTTCTCCATGAGATGTTGTATTGTTTTTAGCCATTTGCGCTGTCTCGCGACAGTTCGCGCCCGCAGTGACGTCATGCGTCGCGCGATCACGTCTTTCTTCTCGCGATCATGCACCGCGAGAACAACTCAAAACAAGATGGCCGCGCCCGCAAGCAACCACATGGGTAAGTTGGCGACCCGCAACCATGCAGAAAATCTCGCGAACATGCCGGAAAAAAACTTCCGCATCTTTGCGATATTTCTGCTTGTTTGCGATAATTTTAAACATTCTCGCGATAATTTGCGAAGGTTAATTCCGCAAATTCCGCCCACCCCTAATTATTAGGTAATTTCATATTTATTTAGAGTGCCTTTATGAAGATTCACTTTTTACTGTGATAGTTTTTAGAGCACGTGCTGGACAGTTTTATTGCAATAACCATGTTTCTTATCTAATGCTGCCATCTGTTGTTGCAAAGTAATATTGCATGTAAACCACGCGTCTTCCCTCCTCGCCGCAATCACACTTCATTGTAGGAGGCGAGATGAGAAAATCAATAATTAAACATCAATGTAAAAAACAAAAAAGAAGTCACAACATTTTTCTGGCGTGAATCCTTAATATTGAGGGCAGAATGTTTATGGTACTAAATATCGCAGTCAGAATATCGTGAGAAGATGTATATGAAGGAAGGCACAATGGTTGGTACCAATATCGCTTTTCTATTTGCAACATTAATATCAACATTGTAAATATCTAAAAGTTTAATAGCGTTGTGTGAAATATTGTGCAATCATGTTCTTTTTCATGTGGTGTTTAAATATTGTTTTTATAATTCGATTTTTAGTTTCTTAATTTATTCTAATAAATGTTTTATTATTTGTTCAAATTATATGATAATCTTATTTTTCGATTTGTTGGTTTTATAAGGTAGATGTTATTTACTTTTCTTATTCACTTTTTATATTTCATTTTTTATATGGCAGTTTTAAAACTGGCATGCTAGGCTGCTGTGGCAAGCCTAGAGTCATTTTTTACCTGCCCACTCTACTGGGGGCACAATACATGCTGCATTTCACTAGTGACATTTAGCTTAAAGGCCTTGGGCCACAAGGTACCATATACTAGGGACTTACAGATAAGTTAAATACATCAATCAACAATTAGCCAATTACACATGTTTTAGGGGGTCAGAGCACATGCATTGGTACCTGGTTAACAGGGCCCCAGTCCAGCAGAGGCGAAATACCAGAGCATCTGTCAAAAACTGGGGGGTGATCATGCAAAAAAGAGACCTTACCTTACACAAATCATGTTAAAGAGCAATTGCTTTTAGGGCATGGGATTGTTCACTATGCAGAGGTGATAGGTCTCTACTGTGTAAATAATGTTCCTAATAGAGCTCTATAGATAAATATTTTCACCGTGGCATTATCCTGAACTTCATTCCTTGATTGGTAAGGGACGTAGACAGAATATCTTATTATTGTGTAGCTTTCCTGATTTCACGCACAGTGCCTTACCTTACATGAAGGAGTAACTTCAGCCATGAGGTACTGTAGGTTTACATTTGGATAGGAATCCATATAAACAGGCAACCTATATTTAATAACTCATATACTAAAAACAAAAACTCTGCATTGTGGAATTGAAGATGTATTTTCTAAGCTCTAGACAGCTACATGTTATCTGCCTCACAGTTTCTTTGAAAGATACATTTTAGTGCAGCATTATGTACTGCTATATTTTGCACTCTAAACACCGGAACAGCTAATGTGGGTGATGTTTAATCCTATGTAATGTACCAAAGTGGTATCTGTGCAGTGTGAAATAATGAATAACAACAATACGGTACGATGTAAAATATTTTATTGGTGTAACAAGTCAGACGGGTAAATGAATAAATACTATTTTTATATTGTGTCTTTCAAGCTTTTTTTCTGGGTGCATATGCACCATAGGTTTCTATGTACCTTGTTTCTTTGATGGTGCCAGTATTTGCATCTTTAATTTTCACCAGCAAAGTATAATTTTGCTCCCTCAGTGAGTGCAAATATGTGACTCTCATGTGGTTATATGCTGGGTGGCATCAGTGGAAGACTTTCTCAGTCTCTAATTCTTAGATGTCAAAATGTTAACAGAACTCTAGCTCTTCTTGGTTACTGGTTTGGTTTGCGTTGGACAGCCTACATTTCTATGCTCTGTTCACTGTTGAATTTAGTAACCATTTACCAGTGATAATTGCTTCTGACCAACGTCAGGTATTCTACAAATTTGAAGCAGGAATATGGAAAATATTATTTACCATGGTGAAAGTGTTGAAAATAACAACTTATATTTATAATATAAATAACATTTTAAAGTTTTTCACCTGCCATAAAGGGTTAGTTTAACAGGCTGCACTGCAAGTTCAAATTATAGCAATCAGACTACAACATTATGCCTGAACCCATGTTTTCCCATGTCACACTAGTGGAATGGCACAATGAGTGATGCAGCCCATGGGTGACATTTAACTTTGCATACCATGGGTACAGTTTCTACACCATATTCTAAGGTCATATAGAAGACTGACATACACCAAACGAAGATTGGCCACTTTCTTCATGTTTTACGGTTCAGAGCACATACACTGGGTACTGGTAAGCAGTGCCCCAATGTGCAGAGTTCTAAAAGCAATAACAATCAGCAACAAAAGGGGGATGACAACACAAACAAGCATTTACAATGCAATAGGTCTTGCATTCATGCGAGTTTGAGCTATTGGCATTGTAATGAGAATATTTTTTATTTATGTTTTGGGTTTTAAAACATAAATAAAAGGCATTGTCATTTACAATACTAATAGCTTAAACTCTCGCAAATGTGAGACCTATTGCATTGCAACAAAGGGCCTTCTCGACCGCTTGTTCGATTGTAAATATCAGAGGAAGAGACCGGCCTGCAACATCTTCAAATTAGTGATAAATAGTGCTGTGAAGAAGATGTTTAAATTACACAAACACAAAGTGTGATGTGAGAGTTACTTATGATCCAAGCTATAAACACTAACAAAGCGCTCCAACACCTTTCGCTCTGTGATTACACTGTGGCAGCTCACGAGGAAGAGCGGGAGGGGTTATTTCCTGCCCTCTCCGTGATTTGAGTGTGAAGTGTGGCATTGCGTAATGTCATTGCTATCTTTGGCCTAATAAAAAACACTCCAGCTGTAGTAGGGCCCTGGCTTCACCTCCTGGTGCAGGATGGGCTGTCCTTTATGGCAGGCATTGAGGGAGGGAGGGATGGTCTCAACTGCAGCTTGTAGAGTGCCCCTGCTATTACTAGTCAGTGAGCGGAGCTAAGGTAATGGTGTTGGTGGTGGTGGTATTGGTGGTGGTGATATTGGTGGTATGGTATTGGTGGTATTGGCGGTGGTAGTATTGGTGGCGGTATTGGTGGTGGTGGTGGTATTGGTGGTGGTAGTTTTGGTGGCTGTATTGGTATTTGTGGTGGTGGTATTGGTATTGGAGGTGGTATTGCTATTGGTGGTGGTAGTATTGGTGGTGGGTGTACTGGCATTGGCAGTGGTGGTATTCGTGGTGATATTGGTATTAGTGGTATTGGTGGTGGTGGTATTGGTATAGGTGGTGGTATTGGTGGTGGTGGCATTGTGTTGATGGAGGTATTAGTATTGGTGGCGGTGGTATGCTGGTGGCATTAGTGGTATTGGTGGTGGTGGTATTTGTGGTATTGGTGGTGTGGGTTTGGTGTTGGTGGTATTGGTGGTGGTATTGGTGGTGCTGTTGGTGGTGGTGGTATTGGTTTTGGTGGTATTAGTGGTGGTGGTGGTATTGATGGTGGTGGTATTGGTGGTGGTGGTGGTATTGGTAGAGGTGGTATTGGTGGTGTTGGTATTGGTGGTGTTGGTGGTGGTTGTAGTATTATTGGTGGTGGTGGTGGTATTGGTGGTGGTGGTGGTATTGGTGGTATTGGTGGTGGAGGTGGTGGTGGTAGTGTATTGGTGGTGATGGTGTGGTATTGGTGGTGGTGGTGTTATTGGTGATAGTATTGGTGGTGGTGGTATTGGTGGTGGTGGTATTAGGGGTGTTGATATTGGTATTGGTGATGGTGGTATTGGTGGTGGTGGAGGTTGTGGCATTGGTGGTGGTATTGGTGGTGGTGGTATTGGTGGTGGTGGCATTGGTGGTGGTGGTATTGGTGATGGTATTGGTGGTATTGGTGGTGGTATTAGTGGTATTGGTGGTGGTGATATTGGTGGTGGTGGTATTGGTGGTGATGGTATGGGTGGAATTGGTGGTGGTGTTCTTGGTTTTGGTGGTGGTATTGGTCATGATGGTATTGGTATTTTCAGTGGTATTAGTGGTGGTATTGGTGGTGGTATTGGTATCGGTGGTGGTATTGGTATCAGTGGTGGTATTGGTGATGGTGGTATTGGGGGTGGTGGTGGTGGTATTGGTGGTGATATTGGTGCTGGTGGTGGTATTTGTGGTACTGGTGGTATTGATGCTGGTGGTGGTGCTATTGATGGTGGTATTGGTGGTGGTGGTATTGGTGGTGGTAGTTTTGGTGTTGGTGGTGGTGGTATTGATGATATTGGTGATGGTGGTATTGGTGGTGGTAGTATTGTTGGTGGTGGTATTGGTGGTATTGGTGGTGGTGGTATTGGTGGTGGTGTTATTGGTGGTGGCATTGGTGGTATTGGAGATGGTGGTATTG
Organism: Triturus cristatus; assembly: GCF_964204655.1. Taxonomy (NCBI): domain Eukaryota; kingdom Metazoa; phylum Chordata; class Amphibia; order Caudata; family Salamandridae; genus Triturus; species Triturus cristatus. The sequence continues at coordinate 607,147,516 of NC_140591.1, read as the reverse complement.
GTGGTGGTGGTATTGGTGGTGGTGGTATTTATGGTGGTGGTGGTGGTGGTGGTATTGGTTGTGGTATTGGTCTTGGTGGTATTGGTATTGGCGGTGGTATTGGTGGTGGTGTTATTGGTATTGGTTGTGGTATTGGCCGTGGTGGTATTGGTATTGGCGGTGGTATTGGTGGTGGTATTGGTGGTGGTGGTGGTATTGGTATTGGTGGTGGTGGTGGTGCTATTGGTATTGGTGGTGGTGGTATTGGTGGTGGTGGTATTGGTGGCAGTGGTATTGGTATTGGTGGTGGTGGTATTGGTGGTGGTATTGGTATTAGTGGTGGTATTGGTCTTGGTGGTGTTGACATTGGCAGTAGTATTGGTGGTGGTGGTAATGGTGGTGGTGGTGGTGGTGATATTGGTATTGGTGGTGGAGGTATTGATGGTGATGGTATTGGTGGTGGTGGTATTGGTATTGGTGGTGGTATTGGTGGTGTTGGTATTGGCGGTGGTATTGGTGGTGGTGGTATTGGTGGTGTGGTATTGGTGGTGGTGGCATTGGTGGTCATGATGGTATTGGGGTGGTTGTATTGGTGGTTGTGGTATTGATGGTATTGGTATTGGTGGTGGTGGTATTGGTGTTGGTGGTATTAGTGGTGGTGGTATTGGTAATATTGGTATTGGTGGTGGTGATATTGATGGTATTGGTGGTGGTGTTATTGGTATTGGTGGTGGTGGTATTGGTGATGGTACTGGAATTGGTGGGGGTTGTATTGGTGGTGGTGGTATTGGTGATGGTGAAGGTGGTGGTTTTGGTGGTGGTGGTATTGGTGGTGGTGGTGATTGGTGGTGGTGGTATTGGTGGTGGTTGTGGTATTGGTGGTGGTAATGATATTGGTGTTGGTTGTATTGGTGGTATTGGTGGTGGTGGTATTGCTGGTGATTGCATTGGTGGTAGTGGTGGTATTGGAGGTGGTTGTATTGGTGGTATTGATGGTATTGATGGTGGTATTGGTGGTCGTGGTATTGGTCATGGTGGATTGGCATTGGTGGTGTCATTGGTGGTGGTGGGATTGGTGGTGGTGGTGGTGGTGGTACTGGTTTTGGTGGTGGTGATGGTGGTATTGGTATTGGTGGTGGTGGTATTGGTGGTGGTGGTATTGGTATTGGTGGTGGTATTGGTCATGGTGGTATTGGTATTGGTGGTGGTATTGGTGGTGGTATTGGTGGTGGTGTTATTGGCATTAGTGGTGGTATGGTCTTGGTGGCATTGGTATTGGCGGTGGTATTGGTGATGGCGGCAGTGGTATTAGTGGTGGTGGAATTGTTGGTGGTCGTATTGGTGGTGGTGGTGGTATTGCTGGTGGTGGTATTGGTGGTGGTGGTGATATTGGTGGTGGTGGTAATGGTGGTGGTGGTGGTATTGGTATTGGTGGTGGTGGTGGTATTGGTGGAATTGGTATTGGTGGTGGTGATATTGATGGTATTGGTGGTGGTGTTATTGGTATTGGTGGTATTGTTATAGGTGGTGGTGGTATTGGTGGTGGTATTGGTATTAGTGGTGGTGGTGATATTGGTATTAGTGGTGGTGGTATTGTGGTATTGGTTGTAATATTGGTGGTGGTGATGGTGGTGGTATTGGTATTGGTGGTGGTATTGGGATTGGTTTTGTTGGTATTGGTGGTGGTGGTATTGGTGGTGGTGATATTGGGTGGTGGCGGTGGTTTTGATGGGGGTATTGGTGGTGAACTGGATGGTGATGGTAGTGGTATTAGTGGTGGTGGTATTGGTGGTGGTGGTGGTATTGCTGATAGTGGTTGAATTGGTGGTATTGGTGGTGGTGGTATTGGTGGTGGTATTGGTGGTGGTGGTGGTATTGGTGGTGGTGGAGGTGGTATTGGTGGTGGTGGTATTGATGGTGGTGGTATTGGTGGTAGTATTGGGGGTGGTCGTGGTATTGGTGGTGGTGGTATTGGTGGTGATTGCATTGGTGGTGGTGGTGGATTTGGTGGTGGTGGTGGTATTGGTGGTGGAGGTGGTATTGATAGTATTGGTGGTGATGGTGTTGGTAGTGGTGTTTTGAGTGATGATGGCATTGGTAGTGGTGGCATCGGTGGTAGTGATGTTGATGTATTTGTGTTGGTGGTATTGGTGGTGGTGGTGGTTGTATTGGTGGTGGTTGTATTGGTGGTGGTGGTATTGGTGCTGATGGTGTTGTTAATAAAACAGGCTTTTGAATACAACCCATCAGGTGGCTTTAGTGCAGATGACATGTAACAAAGATATGCTGTTATCAGCTTCAGCCCATTAGCACACGATTATGTGCTACCTGGAATTCACATGACTTAATTCGCTAATCGTTTCTAACTCCATTTTACTTGGGGGGTAGAAATAGACACGAGATAATGCCGGGTTAAAGTGATTGAAAGTGGGCGCCCATGTTACGGGGGCGGCCGTGCCGTTTAAAAAACACACAAACAGTTTCAGCTGAAGCAGCGCATGTCCGGCCTGCTGTGAGAGAAACGTAATAAAGTAAATAGTGCTTACAGACTAAATAACAGGTCCCGTGTAACAACCAAAGTAAAGGGGCCAGTAACCATGGGAGGTTACAAAAGAAGACAAGGACGTACTAAGGAGGGACTAACAAGCCTATGAACTAATCCAATGGCAGCATTTATGAAAGACAATGACACAAGCCAATGAAAAATATGGGCAGAGAGTTAGCGCTGCTTCTCTCCCATACTCTGCTACAGCAGTCTCCCAGAGTGAGCAGCGTATGCGCTGCTGCTGCTACTGTCGACGTAAAAAAAGGCATTTCTGATATGTATGATTTTCAAATCTGGGATCGGGGTGACTATCTGTTGGCTGACCTGTTGGGCATCCATCTATTACTTTGATCTCTGTTGAGTGCTTACATAGTGACTTTCTTGCTGCTGGTAGGGGTAGACTTTCTTGCTGCTGGTAGGGGTTTTATTGCCTCCCACAGAATCAGATTTGGTATATGGTTGTTCCTAGGTTTGCCTTCTGGATAGTACCTATTTGGCTTCCTCATTGTTTCTCCAACTGATTGGTCTTTCATTTTTGTTAATCTTTGCTGTTGCCAGCCTTAATTTTGTACCCTTGTCTTCCGGGCACTGATTTTGCCACCTCTGACGCAAAGGCAGTGCAAGGGGTTGCAAGGGGCAAGCCAGGGGTCGCAGCTCTTTCTGCCTTCGACTGTTCTTGAATTGACCTGCCACTAATAGGGGTGCAATGTGCTCCTGATTCTCTAGGTATCGATGCCTCTGCCCCTACTACACTTTTAGCAGCTAAAGCCAGAAGATAGGGCACACCTTCAATGCCTTCGATGAACAAGGGACTCGGTGAGAGATACAGGAAAGTAATAGTCCATTGAAAGTCTCTTTAAAGAAGCTCAAATGTGTTTTTTAACAGAAAAAAGCAACATCTTTTACTCAGAAAAAAATTGTCCACTTTGAATCTCACTCTCATCGACATTGAGGAAAATAAAGGCTAAAACAAAGAAAACCAACAAAATATATAGGTATTCCTACCAAGGAGTGTAACCCCCTCTGTTGCCCCGGAGACCAATAAGGTTTTGAGCCAGGTGTTTTTAACAGCACAAATGAGTCAAGGAATGCTAAACGTGCTTGCCTACCGACTCGAAGATTAGTGAACAATAATATACTTAAATAGATATTATTGCGGCGTAATTTCGACGTGTTCAGATTATTAGGTAATTTCATATTTATTTAGAGTGCCTTTATGAAGATGCACTTTTTACTGTGATAGTTTTTAGAGCACGTGCTGGACAGTTTTATTGCAATAACCATGTTTCTTATCTAATGCTGCCATCTGTTGTTGCAAAGTAATATTGCATGTAAACCACGCGTCTTCCCTCCTCGCCGCAATCACACTTCATTGTAGGAGGCGAGATGAGAAAATCAATAATTAAACATCAATGTAAAAAACAAAAAACAAGTCACAACATTTTCCTGGCGTGAATCCTTAATATTGAGGGCAGAATGTTTATGGTACTAAATATCGCAGTCAGAATATCGTGAGGAGATGTATATGAAGTAAGGCACTATGGTTGGTACCAATATCGCTTTTCTATTTGCAACATTAATATCAACATTGTAAATATCTAAAAGTTTAATAGCGTTGTGTGAAATATTGTGCAATCATGTTCTTTTTCATGTGGTGTTTAAATATTGTTTTTATAATTCGATTTTTAGTTTCTTAATTTATTCTAATAAATGTTTTATTATTTGTTCAAATTATATGATAATCTTATTTTTCGATTTGTTGGTTTTATAAGGTAGATGTTATTTACTTTTCTTATTCACTTTTTATATTTCATTTTTTATATGACAGTTTTAAAACTGGCATGCTAGGCTGCTGTGGCAAGCCTAGAGTCATTTTTTACCTGCCCACTTTACTGGGGGCACAATACATGCTGCATTTCACTAGTGACATTTAGCTTAAAGGCCTTGGGCCACAAGGTACCATATACTAGGGACTTACAGATAAGTTAAATACATCAATCAAAAATTAGCCAATTACACATGTTTTAGGGGGTCAGAGCACATGCATTGGTACCTGGTTAACAGGGCCCCAGTCCAGCAGAGGCGAAATACCAGAGCATCTGTCAAAAACTGGGGGGTGATCATGCAAAAAAGAGACCTTACCTTACACAAATCATGTTAAAGAGCTTTTAGGGCATGGGATTGTTCACTATGCAGAGGTGATAGGTCTCTACTGTGTAAATAATGTTCCTAATAGAGCTCTATAGATAAATATTTTCACCGTGGCATTATCCTGAACTTCACTCCTTGATTGTTAAGGGACGTAGACAGAATATCTTATTATTGTGTAGCTTTCCTGATTTCACGCACAGTGCCTTACCTTACATGAAGGAGTAACTTCAGCCATGAGGTACTGTAGGTTTACATTTGGATAGGAATCCATATAAACAGGCAACCTATATTTAATAACTCATATACTAAAAACAGAAACTCTGCATTGTGGAATTGAAGATGTATTTTCTAAGCTCTAGACAGCTACATGTTATCTGCCTCACTGTTTGTTTGAAAGATACATTTTAGTGCAGCATTATGTACTGCTATATTTTGCACTCTAAACACCGGAACAGCTAATGTGGGTGATGTTTAATCCTATGTAATATATCAAAGTGGTATCTGTGCAGTGTGAAATAATGAATAACAACAATACGGTACGATGTAAAATATTTTATTGGTGTAACAAGTCAGACGGGTAAATGAATGAATACTATTTTTATATTGTGTCTTTCAAGCTTTTTTTCTAGGTGCTTATGCACTACAGGTTTCTATGTACCTTGTTTCTTTGCTGGTGCCAGTATTTGCATCTTTAATTTTCACCAGCAAACTATAATTTTGCTCCCTCAGTGTGTGCAAATATGTGACTCTAATGTGGTTATATGCTGGGTGGCATCAGTGGAAGACTTTCTCAGTCTCTAATTCTTAGATGTCAAAATGTTAACAGAACTCTAGCTCTTCTTGGTTACTGGTTTGGTTTGCGTTGGACAGCCTACATTTCTATGCTCTGTTCACTGCTGAATTTAGTAACCATTTACCATTGATAATTGCTTCTGACCAACGTCAGGTATTCTACAAATTTGAAGCAGGAATATGGAAAATATTATTTACCATGGTGAAAGTGTTGAAAATAACAACTTATATTTATAATATAAATAACATTTTTAAGGTTTTTTCTTCACCTGCCATAAAGGGTTAGTTTAACAGGCTGCACTGCAAATTCAAATTATAGCAGTCAGACTACAACATTATGCCTGAACCCATGTTTTCCCATGTCACACTAGTGGAATGGCACAATGAGTGATGCAGCCCATGGGTGACATTTAACTTTGCATACCATGGGTACAGTTTCTACACCCTATTCTAAGGCCATATAGAAGACTGACATACACCAAAAGAAGATTGGCCACTTTCTTCATGTTTTACGGTTCAGAGCACATACACTGGGTACTGGTAAGCAGTGCCCAATGTGCAGAGTTCTAAAAGCAATAACAATCAGCAACAAAATGGGGATGACAACACAAACAAGCATTTACAATGCAATAGGTCTTGCATTCATGGCAGTTTGAGCTATTAGCATTGTAATGTGAATATTTTTTATTTATGTTTTGGGTTTTAAAACATAAATAAAAGGCATTGTCATTTACAATACTAATAGCTTAAACTCTCGCAAATGTAAGACCTATTGCATTGCAACAAAGGGCCTTCTCGACCGCTTGTTCGATTGTAAATATCAGAGGAAGAGACCAGCCTGCAACTTCTTCAAATTAGTGATAGATAGTGCTGTGAAGAAAATGTTTAAGTGTTGTAAATTACACAAACACAAAGTGTGATGTGAGAGTCACTTATGATCCAAGCTATAAACACTAACAAAGTGCTCCAACACCTTTCGCTCTGTGATTACACTGTGGCAGCTCACGAGGAAGAGAGGGAGGGGTTATTTCCTGCCCTCTTCGTGATTTGAGTGTGAAGTATGGCATTGCGTAATGTCATTGCTATCTTTGGCCTAATAAAAAACACTCCAGCTGTAGTAGAGCCCTGGCTTCACCTCCTGGTGCAGGATGGGCTGTGCTTTATGGCAGGCATTGAGGGAGGAAGGGATGGTCTCAACTGCTGCTTGTAGAGTGCCCCTGCTATTACTAGTCAGTGAGCGGCGCTAAGGTAGTGGTATTGGTGGTGGTGGTATTGATGGTGGTGATATTGGTGGTATTGGTGGTGGTGGTATTGGTGGTGTGGTATTGGTGATATTGGCGGTGGTATTGGTGGTGGCGGTGGTATTGGTGGTGGTGGTTTTGGTGGCTGTATTGGAATTGGTGGTGGTGGTATTGGTATTGGAGGTGGTATTGCTATTGGTTGTGGTGGTATTGGTATTGGTGGTGGGTGTACTGGCATTGGCAGTGGTGGTATTGGTGGTGGTGGTGATATTGGTATTAGTGGTATTGGTGGTGGTGGTATTGGTATAGGTGGTGGTATTGGTGGTGGTGGCATTGTGTTGATGGAGGTATTAGTTTTGGTGGTGGTGGTATGCTGGTGGTGATATTGGTGGCATTAGTGGTATTGGTGGTTGTGGTATTTTTGGTATTGGTGGTGTGGGTTTGGTGTTGGTGATATTGGTGGTGCTATTGGTGGTGCTATTGGTGGTGGCTGTATTGGTTTTGGTGGTATTAGTGGTGGTGGTGGTATTGATGGTGGTGGTATTGGTGGTGGTGGTGGTATTGGTAGAGGTGGTATTGGTGGTGTTGGTATTGGTGGTGGTGGCATTGGTGGTGGTAGTATTATTGGTGGTGGTGGTGGTATTGATGGTGGTGGTGTTATTGGTGATATTATTGGTGGTGGTGGTATTGGTGGTGGTGGTATTAGGGGTGTTGATATTGGTATTGGTGGTGGTGGTATTGGTGGTGGTGGAGGTCGTGGCATTGGTGGTGGTATTGTTGGTGGTGGTATTGGTGGTGGTGGTATTGGTGATGGTATTGGTGGTATTGGTGGTGGTATTAGTGGTATTGGTGGTGGTGATATTGGTGGTATTGGTGGTGGTGGTATTGGTGGTGATGGTATGGGTGGAACTGGTGGTGGTGTTATTGGTATTGGTGGTGGTATTGGTCATGATGGTATCGGTATTGGCGGTGGTATTAGTGGTGGTATTGGTGGTAGTATAGGTGGTGGTATTGGTATCAGTGGTGGTATTGGTGGTGGTGGTATTGGTGATGGTGGAATTGGTGGTGGTATTGGTGCTGGTGGTGGTATTGGTGGTACTGGTGGTGTTGATGCTGGTGGTGGTGCTATTGATGGTGGTATTGGTGGTGGTGGTATTGGTGGTGTGGTATTGGTGATATTGGTGGTGGTATTGGTGGTGGCGGTGGTATTGGTGGTGGTGGTTTTGGTGGCTGTATTGGTATTGGTGGTGGTGGTATTGGTATTGGAGGTGGTATTGCTATTGGTTGTGGTGGTATTGGTATTGGTGGTGGGTGTACTGGCATTGGCAGTGGTGGTATTGGTGGTGGTGGTGATATTGGTATTAGTGGTATTGGTGGTGGTGCTATTGGTGGTGGCTGTATTGGTTTTGGTGGTATTAGTGGTGGTGGTGGTATTGATGGTGGTGGTATTGGTGGTGGTGGTGGTATTGGTAGAGGTGGTATTGGTGGTGTTGGTATTGGTGGTGGTGGCATTGGTGGTGGTAGTATTATTGGTGGTGGTGGTGGTATTGATGGTGGTGGTGGTATTGGTGGTATTGGTGGTGGTGGAGGTGGTGGTGGTAGTAGTATTGGTGGTGATGGTGTGATATTGGTGGTGGTGGTGTTATTGGTGATATTATTGGTGGTGGTGGTATTGGTGGTGGTGGTATTAGGGGTGTTGATATTGGTATTGGTGGTGGTGGTATTGGTGGTGGTGGAGGTCGTGGCATTGGTGGTGGTATTGTTGGTGGTGGTATTGGTGGTGGTGATATTGGTGGTATTGGTGGTGGTGGTATTGGTGGTGATGGTATGGGTGGAACTGGTGGTGGTGTTATTGGTATTGGTGGTGGTATTGGTCATGATGGTATCGGTATTGGCGGTGGTATTAGTGGTGGTATTGGTGGTAGTATAGGTGGTGGTATTGGTATCAGTGGTGGTATTGGTGGTGGTGGTATTGGTGATGGTGGAATTGGTGGTGGTATTGGTGCTGGTGGTGGTATTGGTGGTACTGGTGGTGTTGATGCTGGTGGTGGTGCTATTGATGGTGGTATTGGTGGTGGTGGTGGTATTGGTGGTGGTAGTTTTGGTGTTGGTGGTGGTGGTATTGATGATATTGGTGATGGTGGTATTGGTGGTGGTAGTATTGGTGGTGGTGGTATTGGTGGTATTGGTGGCGGTGGTGGTATTGGTGGTGGTGTTATTGGTGGTGGCGTTGGTGGTATTGGAGATGGTGGTATTGGTGGTGGTATTGGTGGTGGTGGTATTTATGGTGGTGGTGGTGGTGGTATTGGTATTGGTGGTGTTGACATTGGCAGTGGTATTGGTGATTGTGGTAATGGTGGTGGTGGTGGTATTGGTATTGGTGGTGCTATTGGTATTGGTGGTGGTGGTATTGATGGTATTGGTGGTGGTGGTATTGGTATTGGCATTGGTATTGGTGGTGGTATTGGTGGTGTTGGTATTGGCGGTGGTATTGATGGTGGTGGTATTGGTGATTATGGAATTGGTTGTGGTCGTATTGGTGGTGGTGGTGGTATTGGTGGTGGTGGTATTGGTGGTGGTGGCATTGGTGGTCATGATGGTATTGGGGTGGTTGTATTGGTGGTTGTGGTATTGGTGGTATTGGTATTGGTGGTGGTGGTATTGGTGGTGGTGGTATTAGTGGTGGTGGTATTGGTGGTATTGCTGGTGGTGTTATTGGTATTGGTGGTGGTGGTATTTGTGATGGTACTGGAATTGGTGGTGGCTGTATTGGTGGTGGTGGTATTGGTGGTGGTGAAGGTGAAGGTGGTGGTTTTGGTGGTGGTGGTATTGGTGGTGGTTGTGGTATTGGTGGTGGTAATGATATTGGTGTAGGTTGCAGTGGTGGTATTGGTGGTGGTGGCATTGCTGGTGATTGCATTGGTGGTGGTGGTGGTATTGGAGGTGGTGGTATTGGTGGTATTGATGGTATTGATGGTGGTATTGGTGGTCGTGGTATTGGTCATGGTGGTATTGGTATTGGCAGTGTCATTGGTGGTGGTGGGATTGGTGGTGGTGGTGGTGGTGGTATTGGTGGTGGTGATGGTGGTATTGGTATTGGTGGTGGTGGTATTGTTGGTGGTGGTATTGTTGGTGGTGGTATTGGTATTGGTGGTGGTATTGGTCATGGTGGTATTGGTATTGGCGGTGGTATTGGTGGTGGTATTGGTGGTGATGTTATTGGCATTAGTGGTGGTATGGTCTTGGTGGCATTGGTATTGGCGGTGGTATTGGTGGTGGTGGTATTAGTGGTGGTGGTATTGCTGGTGGTGGTATTGGTGGTGGTGGTGGCATTGATGATGGTAGTGGTGGTGGTTGTATTGTTGGTGGTGCTATTGGTATTGGTGGTGGTGGTGGTATTGGTGGTGGTGGTGGTATTGGTGGAATTGGTATTGGTGGTGGTGATATTGATGGTATTGGTGGTGAAGTTATTGGTATTGGTGGTATTGTTATAGGTGGTGGTGGTATTGGTGGTGTTATTGGTGGTGGTATTAGTGGTGGTGGTGATATTGGTATTAGTGCTGGTGGTATTGGTGGTGGTGGTATTGTGGTATTGGTTGTAATATTGGTGGTGGTGGTATTGGTATTGGTGGTGGTATTGGAATTGGTTTTGGTGGTATTGGTGGTGGTGGTATTAGTGGTGGTGATATTGGTGGTGGTGGTGGTATTGATGGGGGTATTGGTGGTGAACTTGATGGTGATGGTAGTGGTATTAGTGGTGGTGGTATTGGTGGTGGTGGTGGTATTGGTGATAGTTTTTGAATTGGTGGTATTGGTATTGGTGGTGGTGGTATTGGTGGTTGTGGTGGTATTGGTGGTGATGGAGGTGGTATTGGTGGTGGTGGTATTGGTGGTAGTATTGGTGGTGGTATTGGTATTGGTGGTGGTGGTATTGGTGGTGGTGGTATTGGTGGTGATTGCATTGGTGGTGGTGGTGGATTTGGTGGTGGTGGTATTGGTGGTGGTGGTGGTGGTGGTATTGGTGGTGGAGAGGGTATTTATAGTATTGGTGGTGGTGGTGTTGGTGGTGGGGGTTTGAGTGATGATGGCATTGGTAGTGGTGGCATTGGTGGTAGTGATGGTGATGGTATTTGTGGTAGTGGTATTGGTGGTGGTGGTTGTATTGGTGGTGGTTGTATTGGTGGTGGTGGTATTGGTGGTATTGGTGCTGATGGTGTTGTTAATAAAACAGGCTTTTGAATACAACCCATCAGGTGGTTTTAGTGCAGATGACATGTAACAAAGAGATGCTGTTGTCAGCTTCAGCCCATTAGCACACGATTATGTGCTACCTGGAATTCACATGACTTAATTTGCTAATCGTTTCTAACTCCATTTTACTTGGGGGTAGAAATAGACACGAGATAATGCCGGGTTAAAGTGATTTAAAGTGGGCGCCGATGTTACGGGGGCAGCCGTGCCGTTTAAAAAACACACAAACAGTTTCAGCTGAAGCAGCGCATGTCCGGCCTGCCATGAGTGAAACTTAATAAAGTAAATAGTGCTTACAGACTAAATAACAGGTCCCGTGTAACAACCGAAGTAAAGGGGCCAGTAGCCATGGGAGGTTACAAAAGAAGACAAGGACGTACTAAGGAGGGACTAACAAGACTATGAACGAATCCAATGGCAGCATTTATGAAATACAATGACACAAGCCAATGAAAAATGTGGGCGGAGAGTTAGCTCCCATACTCTACTACAGCAGTCTCCCATAGCGAGCAGCGTATGCGCGCTGCTGCTAGTGTCGACCTAAAAAAGGCATTTCTGATATGTACGATTATCAAATCTGGGATCGGGTGACTATCTGTTGGCTAACCTGTTGGGCATCCATCTATTACTTTGATCTCTGTTGAGTGCTTACATAGTGACTTTCTTGCTGCTGGTAGGGGTAGACTTTCTTGCTGCTGGTAGGGGTAGTCTTTCTTGCTGCTGGTAGGGGTTTTCTTGCCTCCCACAGAATCAGATTTGGTATATGTTTGTTCCTAGGTTTGCCTTCCGGCTAGTACCTATTTGGCTTCCTCATTGTTTCTCCATCTGATTGGTCTTTCATTTTTGTTAATCTTTGCTGTTGCCAGCCTTAACTTTGTGCCCTTGTGTTCCGGGCACTGAGTTTGCCACCTCTGACGCCAAGGGTCGCAAAGGCAGTGCAAGGGGTTGCAAGGGGCAAGCCAGGGGTCGCAGCTCTTTCTGCCTTCGACTGTTCTTGAATTGACCTGCCACTAATAGGGGTGCAATGTGCTCCTGATTCTCTAGGTTTCGATACCTCTGCCCCTACTACACTTTTAGCAGCTAAAGCCAGAAGATAGGGCACACCTTCAATGCCTTCGATGAACAAGGGACTCGGTGAGAGCTACAGGAAAGGAATAGCCCATTGACAGTCTCTTTAAAGTAGCTCAAATGTGTTTTTTTAACAGGCAAAAGCAGCATCTTCTACTCAGAAAAAAATTGTCCACTTTGAATCTCACTCTCATCGACATTGAGGAAAATAAAGGCTAAAACAAAGAAAACCAACAAAATATATAGGTATTCCTACCAAGGACTGTAACCCCCTCTGTTGCTCCGGAGACCAATACGTTTTTGAGCCAGGTGTGTTTAACAGCACAAATGAGTCAAGGAATGCTAAACGTGCTTGCCTACCGACTCGAAGATTAGTGAGCAATAATATACTTAAATAGATATTATTGCGGCGTAATTTCGACGTGTTCAGATTATTAGGTCATTTCATATTTATTTAGAGTGCCTTTATGAAGATGCACTTTTTACTGTGGTAGTTTTTAGAGCACGTGCTGGACAGTTTCATTGCAATAACCATGTTTCTTATCTAATGTTGCCATCTGTTGTTGCAAAGTAATATTGCATGTAAACGATGCGTCTTCGTTCCTTGCCGCAATCACACTTCAGTGTAGGAGTCGAGATGAGAAAATCAATAATTAAACATCAATGTAAAAAACAAAAAAGAAGTCACAACATTTTCCTCGCGTGAATCCTTAATATTGAGGGCAGAATGTTTATGGTACTAAATATCGCAGTCAGAATATCGTGAGGAGATGTATATGAAGTAAGGCAATATGGTTGGTACCAATATCGCTTTTCTATTTGCAACATTAATATCAAAATTGTAAATATCTAAAAGTTTAATATCGTTGTGTGAAATATTGTGCAATCCTGTTCTTTTTCATGTGGTGTTTAAAAATTGTTTTTATAATTCGATTTTTAGGGGCATATTAACAAGCCAGGCGATAAAATTATCGCCGCTTTAGCGGCAGAAAACTGCCGCTAAAACTGCGATAATGGGCTTGATAATATGCTCTATTGAATTCCAATTGAAGCCCATGTTAGACGTCCTTCACATCTAACAAGGGCTTCAATTGGAATTCCATAGAGCATATTATCAAGCCCATTATCGCAGTTTTAGCGGCAGTTTTCTGCCGCTAAAGCGGCGATAATGTTATCGCCTGGCTTGTTAATATGCCCCTTAGTTTCTAAATTTATTCTAATATATGTTTTATTATTTGTTCAAATTATATGATAATCTTATTTTTCGATTTGTTGGTTTTATAAGGTAGATGTTATTTGCTTTTCTTATTCACTTTTTATATTTCATTTTTTATAATAATTACAGTTTTGTCATTTTTTCATGCTGATGGGTAACACAGAGGAATCTAGGGGCATATCTACAAGGCGGCGATATAAAATTATCGTAGCTATTGCGGCCGTTTTTGGCCAAAAAGCGGGGATAATTTTATCGCTATATTAGCAAGGTCACGCTATCACGTGAAACCTTGCCTTAGTGCCTGAATTCCTAATGCCCATCTTTGCATCTCTAATGAGATGCAAAGTGGGCGTTCCTCCCCAGGATAACGGGAGAAATGTCGCTAAGCGACAATTCTCCTACTATCAAGCCTCACACAAAGCAGCATAGCGACAAGAAAAGTAGCGATAACAGAGGTTATCGCTACTTCCCTTACGCCTGCTTTGAAACTGACTTAGCCATGTTATCCTATGGAAGGTGGATATCATGGCTAAGTATGTGAGGCCCTATCAGCAAGCTATCGCCAAACTTCGTGGGATAATCGCTGGGTTTCCAGCGATAATCTCACGTTTGGCAGTTAGCGCTAGGATTTTTATCGCTTTTGAGATAAGCGTTGCTAATAGCACGCTATCTCAGCGATAAAAATCCACGCTAGCCGGCGATAATTATCCTAGCGCTAAGTGCGCTTAGCGATAATTATCGCCGGTTGTTGTTGATATGCCCCAGGGTGAGTAGTACTTTAAACATTAAGGGGCATATTATCAAGGACAGCGTTAAAATCATCGCCAGTTAAGGCGGCGATAATGGGCTTGATAATATGCCCTGGAGAATTCCTATAGAAGCCCAGGTTCTGGTGTGAACCTGGGCTTCAATGGGAATTCAAAAGGGCATATTATCAAATACCATTATCGCCGCTTTAGCAGCAGTTTTCTGCCGCTAAACCGGCGATAATGTTTAACGCCTTCCTTGATAATATGCCCCCAAAGTTGTTATTAATTTTTTTCAACATTATTTAAAGTTTAACATTTTATTTTCAGAGTTCCATCTCTTATTGGGGCTGGTAGTTTGTCAATCAATATATTTGTAAAAACATTTATAGTTGCAATTTTTTTTTAATGTTATATTTTACTTGGGTTTGCTGGAACTTGTAGAGGTTTTGGGTCAGTTGCTCTTTTTAATTACTTTATTTCTACGTTTATTACTATGTAAATTTATGATAAAAAATGTTTTTATATTTTGGTGGACGTTTCTTGGTTTTGGAATCATTTTAAAGCAACGAAAATAGATTTTTTTAAACCTAAAATGTATTTAAATATATATATATATTTTTTGGTAATTAAAAGCTTTGTGTTTTTAGTATAATTTTCTGCAGGTGTTTGTTTTATGAAAATGTTTAACTGTTCTTATATTGGAAATGTTCATTAATTATTGGCAGGTTTTTTTAAATGAACAAATAGGAGATAATTATTTTTCACTTTTCCAATTATGGGCATGATTTCGATGTCAGGTGGAAAGCCTACAACAGTCTGTCGGAGGCTTTCCGCCTAACGTCGAGGATTTCCCTCCGATCGCCGTATTACGATGATGGCAGTTGGAGGGAAACCAGTGGAGGGATTACAATGTCAGTTTCAGAACGCCTTTCCATGTAGGCCTTTCCGACATAGAAAGGCTGTCAGAAAGTGACTATGGGGGCCCCTAGCAGGGACCCCATTCCCGCTGGCCATCCACTCTGAGGTCTGAGGGGCACCTATGGAGCCCCGCTAAACATCCCTGCACTGTATGGCAGATGGTGCATGGTTGTTTACAAACATCCATTTTCCAATGAAAACTTATGCTGCAGGCCTTTTCTTCCTGCCGTGCAAACTTCCATTGAAAAATGGATGTTAGTGACCGCCCTATGGACGGTCGCATCCTAATACTGCAGTCGGAACTGCCGACCTAAGGTCAGGCGGTTCCAAACCGCAACTGTGTCAAACAGACATAAGTCTGCCTGACATCGTAAAAAGGCCCAAAGTTTTAAAAAATGTATTTGTTGTTTACATGAATTCAAACAATTATTCAATTTGACTATTTTCAATTTCTAATTGTTTTTAAATTGATTTAGAAATATAAAAGCATTTCAAATTTTAATATTTTAAGCTAAATAAATATATTTGTTTAAATAATTAATTTACAACAGAGAAAGTAATTATTATGATCATATTGGGGCAAATTCCAATCCTGGAAAAAGGCTGTATGAATCGTTGTACGGAGCGTTTTCTCCGTACGACTCGTACCCGGTAAACTTTCCGTACAACCTAGGAAGTACGATTCGTACAGAAAGCCTATTTCCGTACGTTTCGTACAAAAGACCGCACAGGTCAAAAAAGCCAACGATTCTGATACGGAACAGCTTGTACGCGACGTCCGGACGTATTCAAGCAGCGGTTTCCGGCCCAGCAAGTACGATTCGTCCCTACGTCACGCCGTACGGCTCTTTTTTTACGGGAGCCGAACACAGCCGGAAAAGTGGAGTCCTACGCGAACCGCTACGCAACGGAGCCCCGCTACGCAACGTACACGCCATGAATCCCATCGTACGTGTAATCCCGGTCCTCCTAGCCTACGACCTGCTGCACCGGACACGACGCACACGCCGCAGAAGGTGAGAACAACACCCAGGGGCCAGGGTGGGGGTGAGGGGCAGGAAACATACCCCATACCCAAATCCAAACCTATAATATGGAGCCCATACATTACCAACAGGGTCTGGTCACTTGGGGGGGGCATGTCCAGCAACCCCTGCATACCGCAACAACGGAAGTGGACGTGTACGGTGCGTTGCACACGTACCCCTACGGCACCAGTACAATAGTGATACGGACCGTACACACGCAATGAATGCGTGGGTACGGTGCGTTACACACCTACCCCTACAGCACCAGTACAATAGTGATACGGACCGTACACACGCAATAAATGCGTGGGTACGGTGCGTTTCACACATACCCATATGGCACCAGTAGAATAGTGATACGGACTGTACACACGCAATGAATGCAGATGTACGGTGTGTTTCACACATACCCCTACGGCACCAGTAGAATAGTGATACGGACCGTACACATGCAATGAATGCGGGTGTACGGTGCGTTTCACACGTACTCCTAAGGCACCAGTAGAATAGTGATACGGACCGTACACACACAATGAATGTGGGTGTACGGTGCATTTCACACGTACCCCTACGGCACCAGTAGAACAGTGATACGGACCGTACACACGCAATGAATGCGGGTGTACGGTGCGTTTCACACGTACCCCTACGGCACCAGTAGAACAGTGATACGGACCGTACACACGCAATGAATGCGTGGGTATGGTGCGTTTCACACATACCCATACGGCACCAGTAGAATAGTGATACGGACCATACACACGCAATGAATGCGGGTGTACGGTGCGTTTCACACGTACCCCTACGGCACCAGTAGAATAGTGATACGGACCGTACACATGCAATGAATGCGGGTGTACAGTGCGTTTCACACGTACCTGTACGGCACCAGTAGAATAGTGATACGGACCGTACACACGCAATGAATGCGGGTGTACGGTGTGTTTCACACGCACCCCTACGGCACCAGTAGAATAGTGATACGGACCATACACACGCAAGGAATGCGGGTGTATGGTGCGTTTCACATGTACCCCTATGGAAACCAGTAGAATAGTGATACGATGCGTACACACTCCATGAATGGAGGGCTACGAGTCGCACAAGGATGTCCATCAAGTACTTGTCATTGCATACTTTCATGTGCAGGCCCTAGGTGTGTCAGCCAGTGATATTGCACAGGTCATCTCATATAGTTGCACAATTGATGTGTAATGACCTGTGCACACATGTCATGTGTGATGGGGCACTATGTGGCACACATCACCTTGACACTTGCCACATGTGTGTCTGTAGTCCAACTGGGTCATGCACAGCAGCAGTGGGCTGGCACAGTCATCACCACCCGCACCTGTCTCCTGATGCCAGGGACAGGGACACTCTATCAACTGACATGTCACGATCAGCGTGCCCCTATGTGACTATGTCAGGTGTGTGTCATGTGTTCCCATGAGCTTGCTGTTAGTGTTCCGTCAACTGCATCTGCTGTTGGTGCATCCAACATGGGTCTGTGTGGAGATGGGCATTGCACACATCTACGCACACCATGCCACATGTGGATTCCCATGGCTGTAGGGTCTCTGTGCATTGGACATCATATTTTCCCAGGCATACATGTCTACGTCGTCTGAATGGCTGTGTTTATTTGTTGTCACGTGTACCCCTTCATCGCAATGTGTTTCATATGTACATATGACATTCCATGTGACCTGTGCGTGTGCCTTGCAGTCAACTGTCTGGATGAGATGACATCCTTCCAATGCAGCTATGTGGATGTGTGTGTTACTCCGGTGATATCTCTGGCTGTTCACTCAGACTTGCCCCCAGCTCATTTCAGGGTATGTCATGTAGACTTGACAATCAACAGGTGTATCTGGCTTTTCGTAGGAGTGCCAGCAAGCTGGCATATGTGTCCTGGATGTATTGCACACACCAGACTCCATGGTTATCTGATGTTTAGTAGCAGTTTAGCATGTGCCATGTTCATTGACATTGATGTTGGCAGACTCTCAATCTTCATTATTCCTAGCAATGTCTGGCAGGGCACCGCCTGTCCCAAGACCAATGCCAGACTTGGCTGCCATGAGGGAACGTGCCTGCATCCGACGTTACAGATTCACTCGACAGTTGATTGAGGACTTGACGACAAGCTGACACCACACCTCCAACCGCGACACAGGTATCCTACTGCGCTGACCCCCAAGATGAAGGTGATGGCAGCCCTACATTTTTTTGCCGCAGGTACGTTTCAATTGACCATAGCTGATGTTGGTGGGATGTCACAGACAATGTTCAGCCGAGTCCTGCGTGATGTTTTAGCAACCATGTTGGAGCACCTTGATGAATTCATCAAATTTCCTAATCCTGAGGAGTTGCCAGATGTCAAGGGTGAGTTCTATGCCTTGGGAGGGATGCCCCATGTCATTGGGTCCATTGATGGGACACATGTGGCTTTGGTACCTCCACAGGCACAGGAGCAAGCCTATCGCAACCGTAAACATTACCACTCAATAAATGCCTTTGTGGTGTGTCTTGCTAACATGCTGATTTCCCATGTCTGTGCACGTTTTCCAGGATCAGCACATGATGCCTACATCATGAGGCGTAGCAGGGTGCCACAAATGATGCTGCGGCTGCACAACGAACGAGCATGTCTTGTTGGTGGGTATACTCTGTTTGTCCTGTGTGTTACGGTATCTTTGGCTCTTACGGCATCTCCTGACCCACTTATTTACATGATGTTTCCATGTAGGGGACTCTGGATATCCCAACATGCCATGGCTAATGACACCTCTCCGCAACCCAAGAACAGCTGCAGATCAAAGGTACAACAATGCACACGGGCAGACCAGGCGAGTGATTGAGAGGACGTTTGGCCTCCTGAAGAGCCGATTCTGGTGCCTTGACAAGACAGGCGTGTCCCTCCCATATGCACCGGAAAAGGTCTGCAAAATCTTCATTGTGTGCTGCATGCTGCATAACATGGCAGTTGAGAAGGCAGTGCCACTCATCCTTGATCCTGAATAGCAGCAATATCCACCCGTGGAGGATCCAGGGCTTGGCCATGAGGCAAGTGATGAGGGGGAGGAGGATGATATACGAAGTCAGCTCATACGCAACTTCTTCTCATAATGGTGAGTCACTGGGTATGAGTGTGCAAGCTTGTAGCATTGAGCGGCATGTGTTGCAATGTGTGTGTCCAGCTGACTGAATGCAAAGTCACTTTGATGTGTGTACTGATGTGTCACTCGAGTGATGATGTCATGCCACACAGTTTTGCGGACTTTCTTTGAAATTTGCATGTGTCCAACATTGTTCATGTTTCGTAACTGACCATGTTTGCGTCGAGATTTGTTTTAGGCGACTTCTTGTGTGTCTGTCATTTCCAGGTTTTTGCGCCTGTTGTCTGCTCGTGCCATCTTTGTCCTCATGCTATTCCTCATGAGGATTGCAACATGTGCTGAATCAGCGTTCCATGCACGGACATGTGGAAATGTCAGTTTGGGTAAGGATTGCAACAAGGCTTTTTGGGGGTGGTATGGGTTGGGAATGTGTGGGGACTGCTACTGTGCATGTTGTGGTACCATGCATACATGTCTTCTCACCATGGAGCATATAACATGTAGCATCACTCCCATGACATGATAGTCACCCTTCTTGACAGTCATTTGTAGTGGAGTGTGGAGTCTGTTGAAGGCATCAATGTGTGTAAACATTGCCTCTGAAACATTGCGGATGCTACGGGTGGACACAGTGTGGAACATCACAACAACAGGCTCTATGGTGAATTGCAGCCTCTCTGTGTGCAGCAGGATGTGTTTGGCTCAGCCCCTTAACTTGTGTGCCAGTTCATTGGGATTTACAGCATCCATGTTGTGAAGGGGGGGTCCAGCGTATGTCCCACATGTTCTGTCAACTGACCTGTGAGTCTGTTCGTATGGATGCATTTCCCTTTGTGTGACTTTGTGCAATAAAGGTGTTCAGCACAATCCAAAGTGCCTCATCTCTGTCACTGCAGATCTCTTGCCAGTTTGCATCCGTCATCTATGGCATAATTGTCAAAGATTGAGCATATGAGTGTATGTGTACTTCGGCAACATGCATGCAGTTATTCATGGCTAATAATCTCTATTGTGCATGAAGTACCTTGTTGTGTATGTATTTGTGTAGGTTGCTCTCCACAACGGGACGTCAACGCCTGCTGACGGTGTGTCTCTTGTGCGCAGCTCCGCATTTTGTTGCCTGATCCTGTGGCCGTCATTTTTGTTGATTCTTCATACATTTTCTCGGAGTGACCCTTGAGTAACCTGACACTCCTTCCTTTACATACATCTGTTGCACTGTGCCTTTCTGACCTCCTTGTCTTTGTGTGCTACTTTTTGCCTAGTTTCTCACCCCTTCCGCCTGCTGCAGCCTCACCTGCGGCACCGCCCCACTGAGTGCCCTGATTCTGCAACCACACGCCTACAAAATGCTCCTCCCTACCCCCCTCCACCCATTCTTAATGCAGCCAGCAGCTTGTCTGTGCCACTGTTGCGCAATGCCGTGCCAAGGGCAGGACCGTCTGTGCCTGCAATGTGCACAGTGCATGACCCTCTGGTCCTTGCATGACCCACGTCACACAAAAGGCTCATGCTGCAGCCACCCTCCAAGCAATGTCCACCAGACAAGCAACCGCCTGCTATCAGGCAACCCCTAAGCACACACACGACACGTTTGCATGCTGAGTGTGCAACTCCAACTGCCTACACAGCGCTGCCCCGCCTACCAGACCCTGTCAGAACAACCAGGTCATGTGCCTCCTACTCCACACCGCTCCGTCCACCAGCACGCCATTGGACTCTGTTACCTCCTCAACACAACAGCCCCACACATCACCTTCATGACAGTAACCTGGATAAAAGCATCCTCAGCACACAACTTCTTCATTGCCATCTCTGACGGATACAAGATCACTCGCAGGGACGGGACAAACAATCCGGCGGATGACTTGCAATTTATTCACAAGTACACCCTCAGAGTCACAAATCCGGTTTTGCACCAACCCCCTGGCAACCCTCAGAGTAACTATCATCTACAGATCTCCAGGCCTACATCCACAAATCTGCAAAGACATCAACACGTACATATGCACGCACGCCCTCACCTCCACAGGCTACATGTTGCTGGGGGCCAGTAACTTCTTCTGGAGGAGAACCACACCACCATCCATCATTGGTCCATCAACATTTGCATCCACATCTCCGACAAGCAACACACTGCCCCACACCCCGCTACCGATCCCCCGAAGATGCTTGATGTAAGTCACCACAGACAAGCTGTGTGGGACACTCGAACCAACACCCCCGCCATACCCTGCAACCTCATAGACTGGATCAGCAACTGATTCAACAATCTTGCCACATTGACGGACTTTCCTGTGAAGCACAACAACAGTTAAGCCACCTGGGACAAGGCAGACCTACTGGACTCATACAGATCTAGCCGGACTCTTGTGCAAACCTTGCAACACAAAGAACCATCAGTTACCTTACAGCCGTGGAAAACACCACACACAGCCATGACCATATCATCAGCAAGGACAAGTGGAGATCCTTCAGATAGGGCCGAGGCACCAAAACACACGACATAAAGGAGCTCATCAGCATTATGAGTGGACTGACAGCAGCTCTCCATCCAAAAGACACCCCACCCTTGCAAGGCAGATCAAATCCCTTGCAACTTTCTACCACTGCAAGCTCATGGACATACATGACAGCCTTGGCACACAGAGGCAGACAGCACTATTATCCGCGGGACAAACCCCCCTCAGGTTCTGGACTCCCGTCAGAAGCAAGTACACCACCTGGCTCATGTGCACCATCCACTCTGGCTCTCCATCAGGCCCCTTCCCACACAACATCTCAACCACATCATTCCCCATCCTTGAAGCCCACGTCCAACACGTCATGAATGTCTCCTTTGAGTTTGCCACATTCCATGGGAGCTGGAGGCATACAGAGACCCAGGCCCTTCTTAAACAACTGACGGCAGTACCGCAGGAACTCCTGGAACATCACCCTGCTTCCCTACCCAGCAAATGTCATCAGGAAGACACTCAACAAGCAACTGACAAACTTCCTCCACACAAACAGCTCCAGGCAACTGGCACCAGACCATCTTCCACAGTAATCACACCACTGCAACCGTCATAATTGCCACCACCAACGACAACTTTGCCCTGCTCAACAATGGTGAGACCACCGCCCTTGACCTCTCAACGGCATTCTATACCATGTGCTACCACACTGTCAGCTCACACATCTCAAACACTGGTATCCAGAGGAGGGCCCAGTATTAAATCAACAAGTAGCTCACCAGCAAGGCCCAGGGAGTCGGCCTCCACCCTGCAGCATGTAGTACACTGGGGTCATGTGGCACATGCCCCAGGGCTCATCTCTCAGCGTGACGATCTATCTTCAATGTCTCCATGACCCCCCTCTCCACCATCACATGCACACACGTCCTCATTATCATCTCGTATGCCATTGACATCCAGCTGCTCCTCATCGTCACCAAAGACCCAGCCATTGCCAGATCCAACCTTCAAGAAGGCATGAGATCCGTTGACGAATGGCTGAATATCAGCCACCTGAGGCTGGACTTGGACAGGACTGAGGTCATCATATGAGGATTGTCCCCTTACGGCTGGGTCAACTCCTTGTGTCCCACCGGCCTGGGCACCGCACCAGCACCTAGTGGCCACGCACGCAAGCTGGTGTTCATCATGGACTCATCACTCACAATTACCATGCAACTCAACACCATCTGTACCTCATGCTGCAACACCCTCCGCATGCTGCAAATGATCCACAGATAGATCCACTCCAAGGCAAGACAGACCGTCCCCCAGGTCCACGACACCAGCCAGGTCAACTTCAGCAATGCCCTCTACGGAGGGACAACAGCAAAACTGCAGGAAAACTTGTCCACATCCAGGGTGCATCCGCACACCTCATCTTCAACATCCCCCGCCCCAGCCACATCACCGTCCACCTGAGATAGCTACAATGGCTCACTGTCTGCTGCAGGATCACCTTCAGACTCCTCACCCACACTCAGGAGGCAGACCACAACCCCAGACCCAAAACCGACCTTGGACGTCTGTCATCCAACACCCCTTTGGCCCAACTCCGTGCAGACAACCTTGCCCTGGCCACCATTCATCACATTCACAGAACAACTGCATGCAGGAGATAGTTCTCCCACCTCGCCAAACAGACCTGGGACTCTCTCCCCGGGCACCTCCACATGACCCATGACCTCTACGCCTTCATGATACTCTTCCAAATTGGTCTGTCCGAGCAGTATTGCAAGCCCCCCCTCAGCAGCTTGAGGCAATCACGGGTGAGTATTGGGCTCCATGTCTGTATTTGATGATACATAGTGACCCATGTGTGTCCTCGACCGGACTCAGATCCCAGTGTATTGATGGCTGGAGTTAGTTCCACACTCAGGCATTCTTTGACATATCCCCACACTTATGTTGTGGACTCATGCGAAATGACTGCAACATCAAATTTATATATGTTTTTTTTATTATAGGTCTGGGGCGTGATTTGTGCAAGAAAAGGGTGCAATACAGGGACCATAGAATCCAAAGTTCCCAGGGGGAGATGGGATCCTTGGCATTTGAAAGCAGCAGAGTCCAGACCACAGTGTTTGGCATCATTGGTCAGACTATGACCAGCAAGTCCATGTGGCAGAGAATGTCAGTCAATGAGGGGATGCTGTTGCACATGAAGGCCAGGTGCCAGGCCAGGTGACCTAGGAGATGTGGATGGGCCGTTGCCTCTCACGGTCTTTTCCGTGGACAACCCACCTTCCTCGGGGGACCCTCAGATGCAGGCCTTGACGATGCTTGGGACGCTCCGTCGGACAAATCATCCTCCTCCTCCCTCCCTGTGGCTGGTGGTGGTCTTCACCTGGTGTCACAGGGAGGGTTGCCCATGTTGTCTGTGATCCGACAGAGTGAATGGTTTATGTCCCTTTGCACCGCCAGGAGCTCAGCCAGTCTTGCCTCCATCCGTCCGTGGTGTTCTTGTTGACTGGTGTGTTGCTCGGCAAGCTGGTTCTTCATCTCTGTGATGGTCCCCTTTATCTCTGTGAGTGTCCCAACTACCTGGCTGATCTCCCTGGTGTCACGCTGGTATGCCTACATAATGTTGTGTATGTGTGGCATACCGGTCTCTTCAGCTGGCTGGTCAGGTTCTCGCCACTGCCTGCCTCCACTCCCACCAACCCTGCCCACACGAGCCTGGCCTGACGTTGTGGGCACATCGGGTCTACGGGACACCTGAGGGATGGCAGTGGTGGCGTTGTCTGTCTCCTCCTGGTTGCCCGGCAAACCTTGTCCCTCCTGGTCAGACTGGCTCAGTTGTTCCCTGCGGGCAGGGCTCCTCGGTGTCTCCTGGGATGTGGCAGGAATGGGGGTGGTGGTTGGCACAGATGTTCCTGAACCAGGTGCTGCAGGTGCTTGGACACCAGAGGGTCCAGGTCGGTCGGGGTCATCCGTGGAGTGTTGAGAGGCGTCGCTGCCGGTGGGATCAGGTTCCTCCCGAGCCTGGGACTGTGATTTTTCACCCCCATTGTTGGGGGGAGATTCCTCACGTTGCCCTGTGTGTGAGAGACAGACAATGTTAATGCTGTTTCATGCAACATCCATGTTTCATACACATTCTAGTTGGCACTGTTCCTCCAGGTAGTTGTATGTGCCTAGCATTCTCCTCAATGTTCACTTGTGGATGGGTATGTTGCTGGGGACAGATTGATATGTGTTCCTGAGTCTTTGACTTGTTGATTTTTGGCTTGGATGCTTCTTCGGCTATATATTGGTCTTGTTGTGTTACATGTCCATTGTGACAGTGGGTAAATTCATTGCCTGTCCCGGGGGTGTCTGCTTGTGTAAGGGGTGTGTGTGACAGGGCCTGCTGGTGGGTGTAGTGTGATTTGGCACTGGGGCTCCCAGGTGATGTAGCTGTCCCCCCATGGAGCATGCTGCCATGACAGTGAGTGTGAGTTCCTGTCCTAGATATCTGACCTTGTTGTCTTGGTGTTTGTGTTTGCACTGGTCACAGGAGGGCCTTGTGCTGCCTACACCAGGGCCCAGTGTCAGCTATCTTGTCAGTACTTTCCCAGTCCCTGTGCATTGAGCATGGTGCATGGGTATGAACCTGAGCCATATGGGATGAGGGCAATTGCGTCTGATTTGGAGTTCAACAATGCGTTTTTGTGACACCCACCCTCCCAGCATACCGGACATCCATTCTTGGGTTATTGCTTCGTGTAGCATGGGACATAGCATGGCCTTGCTTTCTCAATGGGGCATACACATGTTAGTGGCATTAGCGTTGTTTTTGACTATGGTTCTGGCCAGTGAGTGTTTGGAGGTAGTTGTGTGCATTTTGTGTAGTTGGGGTGTGGATGCCATTACCCCCATGTTACATAAGTTGTTTGTGTACTCACCAGGCTCTGGAACTCCTTGAAGTCCATGTACTCCCACCGGCGGAAGCAGGGCCATCACCTTCTCCTCCCAGGGATGGAAATGTACTGGTCTGCGGGGCACACCACCTCCAGTGATGTTGCTCTGGGCGTAGTCATCATTCATTTTTCGCTTGACTGCCCTCTGCAGATTGTACCACCTGGCTTGGCATTCAGTCCTGGTCCTTCTGATGGGTGCAACAGCATTCACCCTATCGACGATCCTCTGCCACAGGCGTGATTTTTCAGCTATGCTGGTCAGTCTGACCAATGTTCCAAACAGCTGTGGCTCGACTCTGATGACTTCATTGACAAGGATCTCCAGCTCCTCTCTTGTGAACTTTGGATTCTTGTCTGTGGGCATGGTGTGGGGTGAGGGTGTGGATGGTTGTGGGTGTGTGGGTCTGAATGTGAAGTTGTGTGTCTGAATGTGAAGAGGGTGTATGTGTGAAGGAGGTTGTGTGAAGGTGTATATGTTAAGGTGGATGGGTGCAGTTGTTGGTGTGTGCTCTCTCGCTGCAGTGAGTCTGTTGCAAAGGCTCACGGTTTGTGTGTGTGGGCCCTTTTTATTGGTCCATTTGTGGGTGGGCCTCAGTTTGAATTTTTGGTGGGTGTGTTATAAGGGGTGGTTGTGGGTTTGGCCCGCTGTTTGCCTGTTTGCCTGTTTGGATGTGGCCAGGTCAGTCATTTCCATGTTCTGTGCACTGTAGACGTGTTTTGTGGTGTTGTGCGAGTCAAATAGACCCTCCTTGTGCTGTTTTACATTGCCTATGTACGGTGCGTAAATACGCGATGTTGTTGTAAGGTGCCTACATACGC
Organism: Triturus cristatus; assembly: GCF_964204655.1. Taxonomy (NCBI): domain Eukaryota; kingdom Metazoa; phylum Chordata; class Amphibia; order Caudata; family Salamandridae; genus Triturus; species Triturus cristatus. The sequence continues at coordinate 607,121,240 of NC_140591.1, read as the reverse complement.
GATGTTGGGGTACGCACCGTACGTACGCGATGATATTGTTGTAAGGTGTGTACATACGCGATGTTGGCGTACGCACCGTACATGCGCGATGTTGTTGTAAGGTGCATACATACGTGATGTTGGCGTAGCACCTTACATGCACGATGTTGTAAAGTGCATACATAAGCGATGTTGTTGTTAGGTGCGTACATACGCGATGTTGGGGCACACACCGTACATACGCGATGTTGTTGTAAGGTGCGTATGCATGGGGGGACCCGTACGACTTGTACCCCTGTACGACTCGCACCCCGGGAACTACTTTTCCCGGGATACGAGTCGTACAAAATTTGCTTTATAGCGGGTAAAGTAATTCCCCGTGTACGGGACGTTTTCCGTACGAATCCTGAATCGGAAAGCCGGTCCGGATCATACTTGTACGGTCGGACTGTATTTTTAGGATTCGTACGGAAAAGTGTCCGGGTCCGTCTCGTACAAATTTCCCCGATCCAATTCGTATGTATTTTTCCCGTACGAATCGTACTTCACGGGTGGGACGGGAAAAATTACGGATACGAGTTGTATCGACCCCTTAATGTTCTGTAATCTATATTTACATAATTTATATTCTGTCTATTTAAAAAAAAAACTATTTTATTATAAGTTTGAAACCAAGCTAGAGCCTGATTATGACTTGGGTAGAGTATTCTGAGCCGTGCGTAAGCCCATGGTAATTATCGAATGCATTAAATATAGCAACCTCAGTCAATCAAACCTGCAGAAATATAACAGGGAAAGCATACTTTATTTACTGTATTGTGCTGAGTTTGGTGTGTTAAACACCAAAATCTGCATGTTATTTCGCAATAACTTATATTAGGTGTTATTTATCGCACCCGATAATTAATGTAACCCATGGTATCATTGCTTATCAGGTGCAATAAATAGCACCTATATTCATTATCAGGCTTAAAGTTACATTTATGAGATTCAAATTGTCATTTAAGTAGTCTGGGGCAGATTTACAAGAAAGTGATGCATCTGTATAGATACGTCACTTTCCCTGCGCCACGCTTAGAAAGCCTTGCGCCACCATAGATTTGCCGTATTTACAATACGGCACACTATGGCGCAAGGATTGACAGATGCGTCAGAAATTCTGACGCATCTGTTGGCGGAAAAGTCATGCATTGCTGGAGTCGTGTCGCAAGCACGACGCAACTCCAGCAATGCGTGTTGAGTCCTATTCCCACTACACTACGTCAATACAGGCGTAAGGTCTTGATGCAGTGGTGTCCTAAAAGTGGCGCAGTGAAATATTGTAGAATTCACTGCGTCACTTTTACGAGGCCTTCCTGCGTGGGAAAGCCCACCCTGCAATGTGACGCAGAGCTTTACAACGTGACGCATCTCCCTAGATGCGTCACGTTGTAAATAGACCGCATTTTTTGCGCCGCCATTGCGTCAAAAAAAGTGACGCAATGGCGGCGCAAGAAGGCACAAGGGGCTTGTAAATCTGCCCCTCTGTATTTATTTGTAGTGCGAATGTTTTATTTGAATACTCAAGAGTGCAAATATTGTTTTGAGAATACAATTGTCATTTAAGTAGTCTGCATTTATTTGTAATGTGAATATTAAATTTGAGCACTCCAGATTGTGAATACTTCCCATTGTGGTTATGTTGGAAGGGAGAATGCTTAATCTGAACCCCTTAAAGTCCAATAGTTTCTCATTGTGGATAAAGTGGG